>NC_138781.1:23833495-25073039 GCF_965178545.1 Coloeus monedula
AAGAAAAAACACATCAGCTACTGTGAAAATGTTGAAATCAACAGTGATGACCAAGTAAACAGCAATTTTACATTTTTCCTCACCCATTTAAAAAAAGATTATGTACCACAAGCTGAATTTTACAGTTACTAATTTCACTAGTTGCAGTGGAACTTGCACTGTACATAAAAGACCAAAATTGCTTCTCTTTGTTTCTGTGTGGCTTTTCTGTTTTATTGTGCCAAACTGTCAGATATAGCAACTGGGTTAACTAGTAAACCATGTATGCAGAATAGGGCTTTTTGAAAGTAAGCAGCACAACTATTTTCTTCATCAGTACATAATCTCCATGAAATGTATATTCAAACATGTATATGACAGTCTAATAGTGCAAATTTAGAACAGGATTTTTGGAAATCACAAATACTTTAGTACAGTGCTCATGTCTTGTATTTCCTTTAAATGAAACACAGATCAAAAGATACTTCAAACTGAGATTTCAGAGGCTTGCTCTTTCAGCTCCCATCAATTTCAATATATTTAGTTAGATAATATGCCAGTCACCTTGCATCTCATTTTCCCAAGGTTAGTTAAGCTGAAATACAGTTCACGTAAGTAGCTTCAAAGTCCTAGGAGGAAAATAGAACCTTAATAGCATTATCATAAAATAGTTCTGCAATGTAACAGGTACAGTCCAGTCTTCTTCTGACTGAATCAAAGCTGTATCCATTTTCCAAAAATTTTATTTTATCCACTAAGGTTGGTTAAAAACATGGTTGCTGGAACTGGCTGATATTATACTTATGTGACTTTGACAACAGTGAATAGATCTTTATCTGCTTTAGTTCTAATTCTATACTGAAAGATGAAACACCTCCTAAGTTTCAAGTTGTTTAAAAAATTATTAAAACAACTAAATTTCCAATAGTTTTCACGTTTTCTTTTCCTCCCTGGAGACTTTTGCCAGACAAAGATGATACAACATACTTCCAGAAAGTACTTATACAAGTGAAAGATGATGCATCTCTGAAAGCATAAATGATTTCTCCTCATGGAAATAGAAAAATCAAAAGAAATGTTAAATAGAAACACTGTCAAAATGTAACAACATCAATCCCTCTGCTTCTCTTCCCAGGTATAAACGTTTTTGTCAAACATTTCAACCTATAATCCTCAACATGGCACTTTGCTGTGAAATTCCCAGAAAAGCAGAGGAGTTGGTATATGCATTTTATTAACAATAACGCAAGCACATCCTATCCTAGGTAGAGGTCCTCCCTTAAAGATGCAGAATATGAGATAACATGACAATAAAACTTCATGATTGTCCTCCCAGTTACTGAGAGCCTTCCCAGCTTCTAAAACAACTGGTCATGACTACCCCCACCCTTCAGCCCATCCTCTGCAGAGCACACCACAGGTACACAATGAACATTTCTTGCTCTTAGACTGTACAGAAACTCTGCTGGCAAGAAGGACATAAAACAAAAGCAGTCTCTTGGGGAAATGAAAGGCAAAGGAAAAGGGATAAGGAGCACAGGATTTATTTTATTCATTCTAACAATATCCAGCACTTCACCTTTAAGGGAAGGTTCAAGTAGTCTCCACCTAAACAATAACAGAATCATCTGCCTGCAGCTGGAAGCAAAGGTCATTCTTAACCATTTCACAGAATCATGGAATCATAGAACGGCATTATTGGAAGAGACCTTAAAAATCCTGCTGCCATGCACAGGGACACCTTTCACTAGACCAGGTAGCTCTCAGAGCTCCATCCGACCTGTCCTTGAACATTTCCGGGGTGGGGCAGCCATGACTTCTGTGGGCAACCTGTTCCAGTGTCTCACCACCCTCACAGTAAAAAATTCTTTCCTAATATCTAATCTAAACATACTCTTTCAGTTTTAAACCACTCCCCCTTTTCCTGTCACTACATGCTCCTGCAAATAGTCTCTCTCCATTTTCTTGCAGGCTCCCTTCAGGTACTGGAAGGCTGCAATTAGGTCACCTCTAAGCCTTCTCTTTTCCAGGCTGAACAATCTCAATTCTCTAAGCCTTTCCTCGTAAGATAAGTGCTCCATCCCTCTAAACAACTTAGTGACCCTGCTCTGGACTTGCTCCAACTGGTTCATGTCCTTCCTGTGCTTGAATGCTACATTTGGTGTAACAGTAGAGATTCAGTAAATTTAGAACTCTGGAAGAGGAATAAAACCACAAGTGCAGCATTTCCAGAAAGAAATTATATCTGTTACTTTGTGCTGCAGTTCATGTCCCAAGCTGGGCACTACTCAATTTTGATGTAATAAAATACTATGGAATCAAAATGCAGTCTGTCTCTCTTATTTATCTCCAAAATATTATCTTCTAAAATCTTTCTCCTTAAATACCTTTATAGTTTCAGTTGGCACTCCAGGCTCTGGAACTTTATCCAAGTAAGTAGTCAAGTCTTGATCCACATGTTCAAACACTAATGTTAACTTGGTCTCTCTGTCTGTTCGTGACACGGTGCACACATCAAACAATCTGAGAGGAGGAAAAGAACAGAAGAGGTAAGTATACAGCAACCAGTACAGACATACCTTTCATCTCAAGCATGTCTATTTAAATTTCTTACAGTATATAGAATGGAAAAGAGCCTTCCAAAGGTAGACCAATCTTTGAGCTCTTGATTCATCAGATAACAGTTGATAACCAAAATTACCATCTCAGTCTTCCACTTGTGAATTCTGAAATAGGATTAATTATTAAGAACTCATCAGCTGTTGAATGTAGAATAATTATACAAAAAGAATGTATTTTTTTGACACAGCAACTAGAGTTAATACAGAAAATTCCTTGATATTTATCCACATTCTAGGCTCCAGTACCTACAGTCATTAAAAAAAAAAACCAGGAAATATTTTTGAGAAAAAATACAGAGCGTTTGCATGCACCTTCAGTTTCTTTCCACGTAATTCCCACGTATACCATTATACAGCTTTATAATTAAATCTCCTTCAGCATGAACAGAATTTTTTTGCTGATCCCTCTTGCAAATTCCTCAATGCAAGAATACATTCAGAGTCAGTATACAGTTTGGAAAAAAGCTTTGTGCACAAGATGTCATTACTTCTTTCACCACTTTTGGTCATTCTTTTACTGAAGCTTCTTTATCATTTCACCTTGTTGCACAATATCAAAATAATTTACAAATCTCTTCATAACACCACATTCCTATCTGATTACTCTATTTTCCATTGTTTTCTCTTTTTAAGTAGGATTTCTCTCATCTTCTCCATCTACCATGCCAGCTTTAACCACTGTTTTATCTTTTTCAAAAACATCTGCCCATCATTCTATGCTTCACACTTATATTCATACCAGTGACTTTCACTATCCTTCCTCAAGTCCCACTTCTACAAAATCCTAATAGGAAACCATCTAAACAGCCGGAAGGACATTTCTTCCCTGCTCACACACTTTAAACTCATGTGCTTATTCATTTAATTTTATATTCTAAGATCAGATTGCATTTCTCTCTGAGGCGAGGCAGTAAAATGAATCACTACTTCTACTAGGTGATAGCAGATTTAAAAAATGAATGGAGTTACTGAGAAAAAGGTCTAGACAATTAAACTGAAGAGTCTCTCACTGATAACAGACCAAACTAGAGTTGATACTATGGCTTATTTTTTCCAACATCATACCAGTGATACTGTCACCTTACTTTTATCTTTCACCCTGTTCCTTAGAATTACTTTATTAGAATTAAGAAGTGCAGGATTTCTGGTAATGTTATCAAGTAATATTTTTGTTGTTTGTTGAAGGACTAAAGGCTTTATATGCAGGATCTGAACACAACTGATCACACGCAAAGCCTTGGGGGTCCCTGCTTTTCCCAGAGGACATCTGACAAAACAGACAATCTGGCAACGTGTACTTGAGATCTTGTACCGAGATTTTACTTCTTACCTTAAATCTCAATATATTTCACAAGACAAGGAAACACTAAAATAGGCATAACCACCTGGGAAGAATGTAATTCTAGCTCAAGAGAGCAGTATTTTTAACTTGACATTTACCATGGTAGGGCTGTGCTCCCACTTTGACAGCATTTCCTAAATAATCTTTGGTCAGAAACTGAAAAATTGCTTATTATCCACCATCTTTTGAAAATGCATGCATGCACATTCATTTTAGGTTAAGGAAGCTTTTCAGCAAGTAATAAATTGGGAACCAGAGTTCCAGAACATGGAGAGACTGTCACCCTACCTCTGCTAGAAGACTAATCTGTACTTAATCTGTAATCATAATATGAACAAACAAACATTAATTATTATGGTAACATAGTGACTGTAAGAGAAAATATGTTGGCATATTTCTCATCATGATGGATACCATTCTTTGAGACTCCCTCAATGGGGTGTACACGTCCTGTACACAGTACATAAGCTTTGTGAAAAGTCACATACTTTCCTGAAAAGTGAAATTTGCTGGTATTTGGCTGGAGGTTAATAATCTGCAATATATTTATATAAATCAACATGGAATGTAGCCGGACTGCCTATAACCCCAACACATGCAAATAGAGAGGAGCCAGACAGGTCTGAACATCTGAACATAAACACTGGAAA
The DNA here is from genome assembly GCF_965178545.1 of Coloeus monedula. NCBI lineage: Eukaryota > Metazoa > Chordata > Aves > Passeriformes > Corvidae > Coloeus > Coloeus monedula. The sequence continues at coordinate 23,838,088 of NC_138781.1, forward strand.
ATATTTCCAACTGTATGATTCCTTTGTGTTGACCTACATTTACCTAAAAATGTTCTAGAACACCCCTTTTGCCAGGTATTTAACACACTGGCAAAAATATTTTTTCAACTATAGCAGAGTTATAATTCAAGGAAAAAAGGAAAAAAGATTTCACTGTATTAAACACAGAAGCAACATATAACTTCCAACTCACCGTGGAGGAAAATGTTGATTCTCTGTTAATTTTTCTGTATGTGGGTTATTTTGATTCTGGCATTTTCTGGCACAGCAAAATAAGGAACTCAGAGAAGCACAATTCTGGTTACCTTTTACTGAGTAGTAATATTATCACTGAGTAACACCATTATCTTTCCTTTATATATACTCTTTATGTGAAACTCTAAATGCTTTACTGTTAATCCTAAAAGCTCCAGATTCTGCACTGAGCTGGGTAGAAGCACATTGTGTTTACTCACACAAAATAGACCTGCTACCTTAGAAAGATAATAATTTAAATATAGGTTATATGAATCCATGACATTACAGAATGACAACATCTGGCATCGCTCCTGCTAATCATTCCTGACTGAGACAGACACAGCCTCTTTATTTAGTAGTTTCCATAGGGATAAAACTACTTTTTATAAATTATACTCTTTTACATTCACTTTGAGAATATCACCCATAAAGCTGTGTTCTTTAATTAGGAACATCTCTGCTGCCTACATTGCACATCTCTGAAGCCATTTCCTCATGATTTTCTGTATGTGACAGGTTGACATTGCATGTGATTGACTCTCTGGAATAGGCAACAGCAAAAGGCCTTTTATTTAAAGAGTTACTATGTGGACACTGTCCTAAGTGAAGTAAACGTACCTCAATTAATACAGGATTTCCATACTGAATACTTTGTAAACACAAGCCCTGCCCTTCCATTGTACTTCCAAAAGAAATGTTTGAATTATTTGATTAAATAAGATCCGCTATGGGAAATCCTGCAAGTATTTAACAAGATGTTTGGCTGGGAGTCATACACCGCCCAACGTGTCGATCTGAACTGGAACACTGTTGAAGAGACACTAACAGAGAACCTGTGTTTTAACGCAGACATTTTTTCAAGTTAATTGTTCTGAAGTAGACGCTCATCAGCTACAAATCTGTGTCTCTGTTTTATGTGTTCAGTGCCTAGTGGATCTTTCTATAATCTGAAAGAATACCTGCCTTCCTACAAAAACACTTTTGGCATTTTTTGCATGCAGAAAACCAGATGATGCATCTTGAAGTCTCCATAGCTTCTTACAGCATCAAATCTGACAAATGCAACCTCAGTTCACCTTCATTTTCCAATACGAATACCTAATGCTTTTATAAGAAAGACAGTTATTACTTTGAAAACTATTGCATCTACTGACTGGTAGAGGGTAACTGATCCCAGAAAGTCCCTAAATGTTACTACATTTGCTTTTGAGATGCTCTGAGAATTGCTATGAAGTTTCCCGTTCTCAAGTGGCATACACATTTTTTTCCTGAGCAAACTGAGGTAACAGTGACGGAGATCAGGTCCATCATACCAAAAGACAGATCTGACTATAAGACCGGAAAAAACTGTAGGACATAATTTCTCTTGGCCATCGTCAAACAATGAGTAGATTGTTTGATATGAGTAGGTACTTATGGAAAATTAACTGGATCATAGCCAAAAGGAAGACCAAAATTAAATATTTGCTGCTGACACTTACTGTTATTTTTGCTGCAGTAGGACTAATCCAACATGAACACGTATGTACCCTTGTACGGTCACTCACAGGAGTGAAAAAAACCAGTCCTTGGCCCCTAAAGATTTCTAGTAACATGGATTTACTTTAATTTTCTTTAGAACAGTGTCTTCCTAGAAAGAGTTACTTCCTAGCTTATGCGTAACGGAGGAAGAGAATTGGGAGCCTTTGATTTATGTGTAGAAGAAATGCTTTAGAAGACTGTGGTTAGGTAAACAGTGGCAAAATAATATGCTACAGTTTTAAGATTTTACAAATCTGAGCAAAAATACAGATGAAAAGAGTTTGGTGGCCTCAGCCTAACTCTGAAAGGTATTTATCTGCATGACAGAAAACCAGCACAGAACTTGTATACTGACAGTGTTTATGTTAACACCACAAGATTGGGATACCAAGATTATCACAGGCCATGACTGAGGTTTATTGACAAATATGGGGAGGAGGACCTGAACAACTTTTGCATTTACTGCCTTTGGCTCAGGTTAATCTTGGAAGTTCGTAAGTTTTAAGGGCACAGAAAATTTCTGCCTCTCATACCTAGAAGTATTGAAGAACGACAGTCAGTCGTCCTTTTAGTCCAAATTTCAGCAGCAGCCTCAGACTCTTATGTTCTCAGGAAGTCACTCAGCAGCAAGCCCTTTGTTCACCCCAACTTTATAAATTACGTACTCTTTGAAAGAAACCAGTTTTACCCTTACTTCTAATATTAGCTACCTTTTCCTTTCTTACTTTTGATGCAAAAAAAGACTGCTGACAGAAATCAGTCTCTACTTGGAATCACAAATACCCAATGGATTGTAACAAAGTGGTCATCTTTCAGATGAAGAAGACAACAGCTGGGCAACTGGAGTGGAACATGTGCATTAGGAGAACCAAGTCCCACAGAGCAGAACAGGAAATAGAGCTTCCCACTCTGAAACACCTGACAGAGGTCTTTCCCTTTGTTCAGGACATACTGCTTTGTCTCATTTTAATCAGCAATCACCTACTTCTGCCTCTGAAAGCTGGTATTTCAGATGTAGAGTCTTCTTGCTCAAAGGAGCTTTAGTAGAACACTTTCAGATGGAAAAAAAGCACACATGCAGATGAACAGGCCACTACATTCTAAGTATCTCATATTCAAATTGCATTTTTCCTGGTATAACATTTGTAAAACCACATAGTAATGCAAGACCTAAGTTCCATTTTCAGAAGCAAATGGGGTCTTTAAGAGCTTCCCAACATGCTTGTCACTCCAGCTGCAGCCTCCCCAGTGAGTATCAGTGCTTAAGATATGCCTCCACAGCAGGCTGCAACATAAGACAGACTTTGACTGTTGCCAATAGAACCACCTCGGCACCGGAAACACACAGCGTGAGGGCACAGCACTGCCTCCAGCACCCGTCAGCTCCATCCAGCAACAGTCAGGTGCCCAGAGCCGAACTCGATTAAATAAAATAGGCTTGGGTATGTCTACAGTGTTCATGGCAACTTTATGTCTTAAATCCTTATTCTCTACTTTCTATTGGGTTCTTGGAGTTAGTGAACATTTCTCCTGCTTTGCCACCCTTCCAGGAAAGAGTAGCAGGTTCACCTTTTGTCTCCAGGAGAAATCTGAAAACTCTTTCAGGCAAACAGCAGTAAAGGGAGAACTTAACATCAGATAAAATCAATCAATTTATCTTGGACAGGGAGATGTTATGTAGATAGATGTTTTCAACTCTGAAGTCACTCAGTCATTATCTGCTGTGTGCAGAGCAGAATTAGCTACCACAGAGAAGCAACTGTATAATGAAAGCAAGACAGCAGAAAGTCCTGTTCTGGAGACCTACTCCAGCAGAACCCAGCCAATACTGCTGCTTATAGCCCACTCACCAGTGAGGTTTAAGGAAGGAAGGGGGACATTAGGATGACAAGGCAATCGTTCATCTGCAAGCTGAGCTTTGTACTGTAATTTTTTCCAGTCTCTCTCCCTTTCTGACTTGGAAAAATTATTTAAAATGCTGAGCTATGTAAAAGAGGTTTTTGTTCTTTAAGTGTGCGTGAGGAAGACAGACAGACAAAGTGACAGAGAGAAACAGATGCTCTTGAAAGCGAAGTAAATAGAACTGGCTAAAGTCCTATAGAGTGGGCTGACTGGGCAAGCGTTCAACGCTCAGTCCCGACTGCAGCCCTGACCTGCGACACCCCTGCTCTCCTGCGCTGGGCCCCACTCAAGCAATGACGAGCTCTGGTGCCAGACTGAATGGTTTTGTGATGCAGACAAATGTCTGCTCCAATGAAACCACCAAAACTAGCTTTCATTTTCAACAGAAACCAAGATTTGTGCCCAAAAGATGAAAAGGCCAAGTAAGTTTGCTCAGTGTGCCACTCAAGCCACTAAAAGATTAAGTTGTTAAAAGAGTTTTACTTCAAGGAAAAATAGGCCTGACAAGATACTCTCTGCACCTTTCTTTGTTTAAAGCAGCATGCTGTCTACTTTAGCTCTCACACTGCCATTTCTCTTTCACCTTCTTTGCAAAGGGAGATTATCTTTAATAGACAAGGACCAGAAAAGGATCTAGTAAGACTCCGTAATTCAAACTATATCCTGCCTTGCAGAACTTCACTTCAGGACTTCTCCTATAGTTCACCGGTGTTTAAAATGCTTAACTCCTCACCAGTCCATGAATAATTGCACTGCAGTTGATTTTATCCAAACTGGCCACATACTGAGCCCTTGACATTACCGAGGGAAAATACCAGCTGGGTGGTGCCTAAACACACGCCTGTGTGCTGCTGTACCAAGGAGTCTGTCTGAGGACAGGCGAGGGACAGGCCAAGTTACCCCTGAATCAGAAAAATAACATGGCCTGTTATGAAGACAGTCGCTGACAGATTGTTTAGGATCAGCAATAGCTGTCTGACCTATTCATAGTGCTCTCATGTGATCCTTCAACAAGCAAATCTACACTGCCTTTCAAAGTCATGTACACTGCCGCTATACAGTGCTGTGAGCTTCCAGTAAGCTTCTGTAAGCTTCCAGTTCAGAGAACAAATTAGAGATGCTCCCATTCATTGGCACTGTGTTTGCATCTGTTGTTAAGTTTTTTAGATTTTCTTCGTAATACCTTCCTCAGGGAACAGCTGCATTCCTTTTTAGATTCCCTAATTTGCTCAACATGTAACTAAAACTTATGCCTGAATATTGATTTTGTTTAATTCAAATGAAAGGAGCCCACAAGTTATTCTGGACTCACAGCTGTACACGATGCAAGATGAGATGCAACAAAATCCAGTCTTTACTGTAGCTCACAGACAAACTGCTTGTTACAGACTCCCCATTTCAGTTTACATTTGGAATTCATGCTTGTGCCAGACCTACGGGATTTAAATCTAAGCTGATCATCTCTCTTCTAGTTTTAAATAAAAACAACTCATCTTCAGAAGATTTTACAATAGTATAAGTTATCATTCATTCTTCAGTGGCTTAATAATGTAATCTATCTACACATGAGATTTAATTGTGACGCCAACATATCAAAAATAACAAAGGAAATAATAACCCTTCACTCCACATAAAAAGTATTCACTGCAAAAAATCCAACGTGCTGTTCAATACTCTGTACAATCTCATATAGTTTTTTAAACCTTTGCAGTATCACAGCAGTTCCTGAGGTGTTTAATTCAGCTTTTTTAAGGTTGTAAGAAATTCCAATGCAGATTAGAGTACAAACTCTTGCTTTTTATAGATTCATGGGGCAACCTAAGAATAAAGAAGCAGCTACTGCAGAAGGTGACAGAAGAGGTCCTCTGTTTTGATCCTTATCATCAATCCAGGGGCTGCTGTTCCTGAAAGACCTCCAGGTTACTCTACAGCCACAATTATTCTGGACGATGGTGGCTGCACTGAAAACTCATGTGCTGTTTGGGTCCTAATTAACCACCCAGCATAGGCTAAGACCTCGGGAATACAAGTAACCTGAACAGAAGCAGCCTGACAGTCCTCCTGAAACAGTTGTCAGACAACGAAAAAGCAAAGTAAGGGGCCTTGCTAAAGGTTGCAAATACACCTGAGTGCTGACGATGTTGCTACCACTTCCCAGGACAGACCAGTACTGGCAGCACTTGAAAGAAGTCCAAAGCTGTGATGCTGATGGTGTAGAGGAAGGGAGAGAGAGCAATAAATGCAAAATATTTTGCTGTGGTTCTGTTACTGGCACTAAGTTGTTGTAATGGTCATTGTTGTAATGATTTGTGAGACACTGACACATTAAAGCCTAGTAAGAAAATACATTTCTATGTTTCATAGGTAGATTTGGGACCAAACAGTGTGTCTTTCTCAAAGAAGGATCAAGAGATGACTTTTAGAAGGGGAAAACTTCCACAGTTTAACAATACCATGAATTCCATTGCTAAAGCAAAAGAGCACAAATCAGAAGAAAAAAAAGCCTAAAGAAAAACAAAAGGCTAAATTGGCTAAAGTTGACAATACTAAACATGCACAAAGTGAATAAGCAGTGTATATGTTAGTAACAAGAGATGTTAATAAGAAAATAAAATTAATTATTTTTAATTCTTTGAATTGTGTTGTTCTAATGTATTCAGGGAATGCTATTACTAAGGGAATCTATAGACCTTTTAATGTAACATGCTGTATATCCATGCATTAAACAGAAAGCAATTAGCAGACAAAGGAGTAAACCACAGTAAAACATTGCATGGTTCACTATCATGCCCATTTGTTTACATTGGGGTTTATTATTATGTACCATTTCTTACATAAAAAGTTCTTGTCTCTCTAAATGACACTATAAAAAGGAAATCCTTGGTAAGAGAATGAAACCAACACCACTGGGAAATAGGGTGCAAACTCCTACCAGTCTGTTTATTGCTATGACAGCATGGTCAGTTGACTTAACAACACAAGCTTTGAGTAGTACTGCATGAAATTTTTTTAGACCTGTCAGTAGAAGAAAGCAGTTCTGAAGTCAGAGTACTAGTGTGCAGAGTAAACCCGTCATAGATCTTGACCTTGCATGAGCCACCAGCCCTGAATTACCTGAGAACTTATACTGCACTTGGAGCACGTAAAGCACCTGAGTGATTTTTAAGTGTTTACATCACCTAAAGCTTCATCCACCTTATCTGTCTGGTATCTTTCCTCTTTCTTATACTCAGCCAGTCATCACCTGGATAGAGGAATGCAAACCCCTGCCTGTCATTTCAACCCCTATCTGGTTTTTAGCCATGCAGTGAGAACTCTACAACATGGGGCCCAACATGCATGATGCCCTTTTGCACTTAAGCATCCTTATCTGTACCACAATCTCTCCTTCCTAACTTTTTAGTTACCCTTAGTACTCAATTCCTGAATATGGGCTTCCATCTCTGAAAACTATGGTCATGATGTATTCTAAGGCATTCATCACAGCATTTGTTTGTCCTTAAATTCTGAAATGAACGAAACTGTGAACTGTTGCCTTCCCAGTCTTAACCTGGGGGACTAGAAAACATCAATAGATATAAATAGTTCCTGATATCTTAAAAATGGAAACAGCAATTTAACATCAGATATTTAAACTGCATGAAAACACCTTCTAAAAAATGTCTAGATCTGTTGGAAAAATCTGTTTATGGATTCACTAAAACTGAAAGTTCACACAAAATGAATTCACTCAAAATTTCCTGAAAATGGATCAGATGTATCTGCCCACTTTCAACTCAAATGGTTAGGTGGTGAACGCAGTTGCCATATTCAGAAATAAGTAAAGTGAAAATCCAAGCAGCGTCTTATACTTTGTGTGTTGATTTCCACAAATTTGCCCTGCATGAGATTATAAGACATAAAAATAGAAATGCAGTTCACAGTGCTTTTTGTATACATGTGGTAAGGGAAGTGACTTCGATCAGGCTTTGATGCCAGATGTATTCCCAATAATACTGCTGCACGCCATGATGCCAGTGGAACCATGAACTTCAGACAAAGGGAATTCCTCCATTCACTTCAGCAAAACCTGGAAAGGAGCACAGTGAACTCAAGCAACCTTCCAGTGGCACTGTACTGTGTCCTGTCACCACTACTCCACATGCTACGAATGACATCCCATCTGCCCCAAAGTAAACAGCACTCAGCTGATTTCCAAAAATCAAAAGACAAAGGCAATTGCTCACATAGGTAAAAAAACCAAACAGGATCTGGCCAGGTTTTGTGAGGCAGCCAGATCTATGAACGTAAACATTGCCCTCTTCTTTGTAAGTTGCATTGTTAAAGAAAAAGTGAGTGGCAGAGTAATAGATAACTTTAAGAGAAAAAGAAAAGCATGAGGGGATATTTACTCTAAAACCAAAGTATCAAAACCATGGGACTACAAAGTACTTAAATTCAGCAGAAGGCAGATTTAAGGCTTGCAAGAAAACTATCAACTTCATTGAACATAGCAGTCTTTGGCTACCCATCAACAGACAGGTCAAACACCATCCATCTACACCACAGCCCTGCACAGCTTGTGAAGCAACGAGTTCTCCTCGCAGTTCCTATGGAATTCCTCCTGTAATGGAGCCACTCAGAGATTGGTGGTTAGTTTAAATAGATCATGTAGGTCTTCATTTATTCAGGGGAAAGAAGTAAGCTGGTTGAATCACTCTGGGGAAGGTACTGTCTCTCCCTGCTTGCTATGGAAGATGTCTAGATGACTAACTTAGACAAGATACTTAAATTTAACTGAATTTAGAAGAGATGACTCTTTCCCAGAAAGACTGTAACTGAGCAATTTTATTTGGTGGGATTACAGGTTCTGTTCAGTTCATTTCTGAAGTTATTTTAAAATATTTCTTCCATGTAGAAGTTAAAATGAGAGGGAGGTCAAAAGAAAAAAAATATACTAAAAACATTTCTGCCCTAGTCACTCAACCCTCAAAGACCAGGATCAATCCTAAACAGCTCAGCATACAAGAGCCTTTACCTAGGCCTTATGAAGTCAGTACATGTATTTAACTGGCTTTGGCTCAGATCCAGAATTTCCTTTAATTTGAAAGGGAATTTCACCTGTGACAATCTTGCAGGATAGAGTTTAATATTCGTGTTCTGAAGAACAGAAAAAAATGGGACTAATAAATCTTCAATAGAAATTTACAAGATTCTTCTGGCTTAATAAATTTAGCTGGGGGCAATTGCTCTTAAACACTCAATACATAAAAAGGGATCCTTTTTTCCATTAGCATGCAAATTCCTTACATGTTTCATCAGAACTACATCTTGCAAGCGTTTTAAGAGGTGAACATCATAGTGCTCTTTTCCCCATTCATGGCCATTCACATGTGGCCATGCAAGCTCCTTGCCTGTCTTGTCATTTCCTCTATCAAGCTTTTTTTTTTTAATTAATTCACAGCACATGCAAACTAAACCAAAAATATCTATTTTTGTAAGATTCTCAGGTGCTTTCATCCTCCAGTTCTTAAGGTAGATGCCTGATACGCATTTCCTCCTTTTCCAGCCAGTTTACATGGCACAGTGAGCCAACCATTTAAAGATTAATGCACATGAAGTATTCTACAGGCTATACAGCTCTTTAAGTATTTCCTTTAAACTCTTGCACACATATGTAAAAGAAAACAAAATAAAGATTATTTGCAGAGTTTGGCAACGAAAATGAGGTGTTAGCAGCATTTTCAGCTGGCAATAAATTTTATTTGACCGTTTTATTACTACAGGGCAAAGGCAACTGTTTCTTTTGGGGTGTCTTTCAGCAGCATGAGATGAGGGTTTACATTTTAATGTATGCATAGTTTTGATAGAAATTCAGCATTTTGTAAATTACAGTTTATGCCAGATGTAAACACATGGCAAAACTGCATTTTGATTGTTTTGCATACATCATCATTCACATTTCTGAAAGAAATGAGCAAACTCCAATAAATCTCGCAAAACAAGGTCTGGTTCCTGGAGCACTAAAACATTTTTACATGTAGGCAAATGAAAACAAGGTCCATCTACCCAGGTGGTGCCAGCAGAGCAGGGTGTGCTCTGTGATGCCCAGGCAGACCACGTGGGCCCAGGCTGAGCTGAAGGAGGCCTGGGCACAGTGGAGCCCCATGGCTGAGACTCCTGGAGCTAACATGGCTATGTGGCCACCAGCCAGCTCATGGCATCAGCGAGTCAGGAGTCATCTGCCTGGGAGTGAGGCAGGGCTGGCTCCCATCTGCTTGCAGATGATGCACAGACTTACAAGGCAGTGGACACGGATTCCTCATGATCACAGAGACGTCAGTGAGAGCCTTAATTAGCCAGGAATTATCACTTCATGTCTGTCCCGCTCTTACACTATTCCCTACGCCAGATCTACCTTCTCACTTCAGTGAAACACTGGGTGAGACAGAAATTGTTCTAACCCTTTCTAAGCCACATAGGAACTGTTCCATTAATGTAATTATTTTCATTTCAAGAATGAGTCAAGAGACAATGAGGGCTGAAGGAGTTGCTCCTCATTATTTTCTCTATTCCATCCTTAAACTCTACAACCACCCTATTAATCTCTGTTGGGAGAAAGAGCACAAAAATACCACAGCTGATGGTCTTGAGCCTTCGTAGAGTTGACTGAACAGGCAATGGCACACTCAATACAGGGCCCACAGAACCACCACAGCCTACAAAAGCCTTTTCTGTGGTCAGCTTGCCTACTCCAGTGACACACTGCTTTTTTTCCCCTATTTTTCACCTTTTTCCCATCTAACAGAAACAATTACTCCTTTTACTTCTGCTTTAGTGCTTCTGTTTATCTTCAATTTTAAAAAGCAGTCAAGGAAAAGACAAATTGTCACAAATACGAAAAGTATGTAATCATGCCGGACATCACTAGAAATGTACAATTTTTTAAATGAATCTTCAGGCTAACTGCAGCACAGGTATTTAATTAAGATGTCACTGAACTACCAATTATATCAATTGCTCTACCATGTAACTTCCGAACTTCTGTATGAGTGAACAGTTACCAGTGATACTGGCCTACAAAGGTAATTTTTTTTCACTGACATGTCCAACACACAATGGAATAGAAGGAGACAGGAGATAAAATAAGATTCCAAATTCAAGGACTAATAAAATTGAATAAATACAGGGAACACATTAAGAAAGTGTACAATCTTAGATAGTAAAGATATGGCTCTATTAATTGCATGGAGAAAAAAAGACATCATAAACTGTCAAGATTTAGGATTTAGGAACAAATGTCACAAATTAAAAAATAATCTTGGTATTTAGGGTAATCAGTACATTTGGGAATCACTTGTTGTCTAAAGTCTCGATGATTCTCAATGACTTCTCAGTGGTTTTCAATTAGTATCCCAAAGCCTAAATCACAACATAGGCGTGGAGTGGAAGAAAAAACTGAGATTAGCTGCCTGCATTAATAAGCACTCACACAACAGACATTTACATTGAGGACGTGTAGATACCGCAGGCCACAAGATGCTTCCCACTCTTCCACAGCAAATGCAGAGCTAGGGAACCTCCAGCCCTGAAACTTTTCCTTATGGTGAACTTTAGTTTGAGAGCCTTACCATCACCCCAGGTCCCTGAAGCAGTAGGATACTCGTGAAATAAAACTCCTAAGTTATTCCAGGAAGCTGACCTCTACCATTTTACACAGGATATTAAATAGACCCCAGCTGTCTCCACTTACAAGTGACTTAGTTCACATGTTTTATAAAGGTCCATTCAGCTGCTTCCTGAGCTATCGCAGAATTGAAGTGACTTTCTGTGAAGAAAGAAAACCATCCAGTGATTTCCCTTACCTACTTTTCATGCAGGCATATCTTGGTTCTCAAACATCGCAACTGGCATCTATATGTTGTAATATAAAAATCTGTGTCTCGATTATGAAAATATTTGACTGACAAACATCTGTCTCAAGTCCATTGGAAAAAACATACACAGTAGAGCTTTATTTTTTGCTAAATCCAGGAAGATACAGTAGTCTTCATTTCAATGGATGCTTCCATATGCAAGCACTTATGGTAGACAACTACTCATCTAAACACAGTACAGTTCACACAGTTTCACCCCAGAAGGCAGAGAAGTGACATGGATTTAGATCTTCCAAAGCACAAGAACACTTTTTCAGGCTTCCGAAAATAACCGTGATCAATATATTAGAAAAGCCATGATTATCCATGTCCATTCAGAAAACTGTAGTTGAATTACTTCGAGAACTCAACAGGGTTTTCAAAAAAAGCCCCCATTTAAAAAGCCGACAAGTGATATTGCAATATTTTTGTACAAAGGATGTGCTCTGGGATGACTGAGTTCTTGAACTGAGTGACTAATGCTGATAAGGGATGGCAATTTCATGCTTGAAAGAAGAAAGATTAAAGTGATCTTGAATTTTGCAAGATTTGAAAACTTTAAAGTCAATATTAAAAGGAGGTACACAATCCCATCATCTAAATATTCTCTAAAGCCTTTAAAAATATGTATTTGTACTGCAAACAAGCACAGAAAAAAGCCATCTATTAAAAAAATTACTTCTCCTGGTTTTAAACATTGACACTCCATGTTCCATTGCCTGCTGCCCTGGTGAGGTTAAGGCAATAGATGCCAAAAGATGCCTGGGCTCTTTGCCACTGACATCAGGATTTATAATTTTTATTTACTCTTTCCAGAACACATTTAATAAAATGTACTATTTTATTATACTTAAGAGTGAGATGGCATTTCAGTTCCATGTTCCAATTTTCAATGTCATGCAACTTTTAAAAAGCCATTAGCTCTTGGGATGGCTTTTTTCCTGACTTGCCCTCATCGCCTTTCCATTTTTCTTAAACCTAAAAAAAGAAAACAGTTCACACATTTTTAAAGCACAGGCAATAAACTAACTGCAGTCCTCTATGTCTAACAATCCTAATCCATGTTACAAAATAATAATTCTAAATTTAAATATCAAATCTTGACATTTTCATCATTTTCCTTTTCCACATATACCCACATACATATGTAATACGCATATCCAAACAGCTTAATAGAGCATCTTATTTACTTTACTACTACTGTATTGTCTTAGTAGTTCCACAATAAGCAAAACTGTTTTCAAGACTGTTATGTCAAATTATAAAACAAACAACATAAAAAATCACAGAGCAGAATCTTTTAGCAATATTGATTGACTGATTTTCATTTTGAAAGCTATTACTGAACAGTATGGGCTGACATGTTTTGAGATTATGGAAAAATAAAAATTCCCCCAAAATTATTCCAAGAAACAAAGGTATAGCACCCCTGCTTTCCAAAAACTCAGGTCTTGGATAATTCAGACTGGAATGTAAGTTAGACAGCAGAGTTTTCCAACTATTTGCAATTGTACAATCATGCAATTAGCTCAAAATGAAATTGAGGTAATGAAACTATGTGCAGCATCAGAATTTTTTCAATAATGACATAATAAACCCACTTAGTGGCAAATCCTGTATGAGATCAGTATGGCAGCATGAGGAGTAATGACAAAAAGAAAAACCACAACTGAGAAAGACTTGAAAGGTGTCTTAAACTACTTGTAGACCACATGAGCGGCCACCTCCAACACACATCATCAGCTACTTTTCCTCTTGTAAAACATTAACAATTTTTGACCAAAATGGCTTCTGCTGAAGCGTAAAACTGGGTGCAGGGTAAGCAGGCAATGCCAATCCATCCCAGCTGCAACCAGTTCCCTTTAGCACTTCAATACCAAACACAAACTAGAAGCAGACTGTCTGAAGTCAGTAAATTTCACAGAAAACAAACTCTCCTATTACAGAAAGTGCATAATTTTTGCCAAGTGATAAAAACAAGTGCCTTGTACAAGCTCTTACCAACAATCCACATACGAGAGACTTTGGTTAAAAAAAATTTCCCCCATAATACTCATTTCATCTTCCATCTAAATTCTCATAGTCCAAGTACTCTCTGATTTCAATACTAACTTTTTCTTCTCCCACACCCAAAATAATTTCCTATTTGATTTTGTGACATCCGTTATTTACTGTACGAACTCTCTACTAGCACTTCCACTTTCCACCTTCAAACTTTACTGACTGGCATTAATCTCCTTGAGACCGAGCAAGTTACAGTTGGGTGGCCACTCTGCATTAGAATCACAGAATGGTCTGGGATGGAAGGGATCTTAAAGGTCATCTACTTCCAATCCCCCCGCCATGCACCCTTCACTAGACCAGGTTGCTCAGCTCCATGGCCTTGAACACTTCCACGGATGGGGCACTCACAACTTTTCTGGGCAACCTTTCTGTTCCAGTGACTCGCCCACCCTCACAGTAAAGAATTCTTTCCTAATACCTAATCTAAACCTACCCTCTTTCAGCCATTCCCCCTTGTTCTTTCACCATAAACCCTTGTAAAAAGTCCCTCTCCATGTTTCTTGTAGGCTCCCTTCAAGGTATTAGAAGGCCACAAGTAGGTCATCCCAAAGCTTTTCCAGGCTGAACAAACACAGATCTCTCAGCTTCTATCACAGAAGAGGTGATACATCTCTCTAACCATCTTAGTGGCCCTGGTCTGCCCCTTCTCTGACAGGTCCATGTCCTTCCTGTGCTGGGCACTCCAGAGCTGGATTCAGTGTTCCAGGTGAGGTCTCACCAGAGTAGGGCAGAGGGACAGAATCCCCTCCCTTGCCCTGCTGGCCACACTGCTTTGGATGCAGCCCAGGACATGTTTGGCTTTCTGGGCTATGAGTGCCATGGCCAGGTCATGCCCAGCCTCTCATCCACCAGCACCTTCAAGTCCTCCTCTGCCAGGCTGCTCTCAATCCCTTCATCCCGCAGCCTGCGTTGGTATTAGGGGTTGCCCTGACCCAAGTGCAGCACCAGCACCTGGTCTTGTTAAACCTCACCAGACTCCCATGAGCCACTTCTCAAACTTGCCCACCTGGGCTCCCTCTAGAGTCAAAATGAGCACTTCCAGAGAGCAATTCATTGTACTCCAGGGTGGGCACCGAGTGCGAGTAGGATGAATTATTCTCATAAAGCACATGCTCACTCTGCACTCACTATGGGGAGACCCTAAATGATTAGGATGGAGTACACTTTTAATATTCAGATGATTGAAGTTAAGTGTCTACTCACAGTTATCTCACATCCCTGTTGTACTTTGTTACGCATGGCTATGTGTACCTTTTGTGAATCCATCATGATATACCAGAGTACAGCCATAAAAAGAAAGTCTGTTGTAACCCTTTGACATCTCCCACTCCTTCAGAGAGTTTAAGAAACCAATACTCATAAACTGTCCTGCTGTATCTAGTGCCCAGGAAGAGGATATAGATAAAAACAGCAACCAGGATTTCAGTGACTGGAGAGAGCATGATGTCAGGGAATGGTGTAAGACCCAAATGACAAAAACCATGTTGCTACAAGTCTCTATTTAAGTACCCACAATTTTAAATCTAAGCCTTTTCATATCATTCCTCTTGACTGCTGAATTTTTGATTACTTCTTGTTTCTTAATCTCTCTTTTCTAAAGCCTATTGTTACTACGTCAAGTTTGGGAACCATCCCTTTCCCAAAAATGTCAGACTAAAAGACTGTGTGCCTTGACTATAAGAATTTCTTAAACCAGCTATTGCAGGTTATTTCAGTCCATGCAGAGAGTGATCTCACTTTTTTGTACTCCAGGAAAAGCTACTTCATTGATTGTATCTCTAAGTTTTGTCTTTAAACCTTGTCTACTTGTCTTTAAACTTTGTCTACTATGAACAGTGGTTAAATTGTCCTTTATCACTATTTTAGTGAACTTAGTTGACTTTACAGCTTCTTCCAGAATTGTAGGCTCAATATCCCTTCGCTGATGTAAAGGACAGCAAAAGATTATTTGCTTTTCATGACTTAAGCTTTGCTTCTGCAAAATAGTCTTGTTCACTCTCAACTTTGGGTTACTGGAAACCAAGCAGTCTTTGAACTGTATTTTATTACAGACATCACAATATCCTATTGATCTGGGATATTCCAATATACTTTAAATGTCTTCTAAGAAAACTGCCTCATCAGTGTCATTCACCTGTCTGCCATTTATCTGTATCCACAAGTACCTTTAATTTCTAGACAAATGGATTACCTGACTCTTCTGTGCAAATTCTAACTATTCTTGTTCTTGTACTGCCATGATCCTCAGTTCCAGTCTCGTTTGTTTGTATTTTTTCACTTCTGCATAAATATTTGCTTCTGAAATAACTGACATCTCTAAAAGATGTTCTAATCTGACCAAATAGAATTTGAAAGTAATAAAACCTTCTTGAGTTCTTAAGAATAGAGACAACATGAATAATAAGCAACAGAGAATTAAGAAACTCCAGGTAACACTTTTTTGTTTTAAATGATGCTACAAACATAAAGGCAGTATGATGAATGGGATTCTATGCAATGAAGAGATACAGGTGCTCAGTTCTGCAGAAGTATTAACTTGTCTGGGCCCTTCCTTAAGTTTAATGAAACATATCATTCTAATTTTCAGACTATAGTCATTGATTCCAACCTGTCTGGATATGGGTATTACTGCTTTGATCAAAACTTGTTGCTCAGCATTTTATAAAAAGCAGAGATAAACAGTGAGGCAACAAACTGATTAGAGATGTCTGCGAGGAAACCACAAAGATCAGTGGGTAGGCCTATCTCCATTAACAATCTAGAAGGTTATCTAAGGATAAACAACACACTAATTAAAGTGCAGATGTTGCTTAATCTCCATGTCATAAAGTTCACAAAGTATGCTGACAGATAAAGTCGGCAAAACGAGATTCGCTTTATAATCTACTTCCTAGCAGAGAAAAGTAATACAGGTCAATGACATTCACTGTCCCAAAGGAACCTGGCAACCAGTAATAAAGGTTCCAGTGCTGTGTTAGTAACATTAGACATAAACTTCAATACTGTACAGCAATCAGAAAGTCTCTAACTGCAGCTCTGGAAGCATTTGCACTGGAAGCATTTGCACTTGAAGAAAGGAGATGTACTCTGCACCGAAATGACTGTATCTGTGACTCAACCTGGAGTTCCAGAGATAACACAGCATTGTACAAAATGCTTAGGTGACAACACAGAGGCAGACATCAAGTATTTCAGAAGATATATACTGAGTTAGAGAGGAATTATTTGTGATGCTAAAAGGGAGTCTAGTTAGGAGGGAAACAGGTCAACAGAAATGCTACATCAATGAATAAACTATTTTTATACCCTATATATATGCATATATATATAGGGTATAAAAGCCCTATATTATTTTATACCCTATATATAGAGTATAAAATAAAAAATATACTATTTTTATATAAACTATTTTTATAATAGTTGCAGCATCTGAACTCTAAATGATGAAGTCTCAAACATGCATGCTTGATGGGACACCTCTGCACAGTCTGCCTGTGCTAATGCATTTTTGGTCATCTTAACATCAGGACCTTATGACTTGAACAACCAAAGCTGTTTGAATCAGTGTAGCTCTTTCAATTCACCAGCGGAAACTCAAGCCCTAAATTTCCAACTGGATTCTTGGATTAGCTGGAAGATATGTATGCAATTCTGCCGTTAGCAGCAAGTGCCAGGCTGCTGACACAGATGAACAGTTAACTATGCATATTGCTTTTCAGAACATAATGCAAGAAGAAGCAGAAACTCTTCCTTCAGCTGTAATCCCCTGGTTAAAATACTGTATAAATGATGATGCACTACCTCAAAGTCAGGGCACCTAAAGATCAGAACTGTATTTTCTAGTGAACACCAGCTGACTAGAATTCACTGAAGGTCTGTCATTTATGATGAGACATATTTATATTCTAGACAGACAGAGTTTTTCTGGGAAAATTATGTGATCATCAGTGAGGGAAACTGAAAAGCAAAAGTCATACGGAATACATAGTACTGTGAATCTTAAGTATCTAATTTGATCTTTAATATGCAATGTAAAAACCACCCCAATGTATTTATAAGATGAGGAAAGAGGTAGAAAATCAAAACTTCATGCAAGAAAGTGGGAATCTTACTGAGACTTACTAAAAAGGATGCAATTTTAAGTTGGATATAATGTATCTATGAGAATCCTGCCATATTTCTATTTATATGTTGGATTTTTTTATAACTTTATTCAAAATACTGTTGCTAGGTATGTTTTAAATCTGTTGTAAACGTAAGATTTTCATATCCTATATATGTTTTTAGTATCATGGTGGTTTTAAAAAATGTATGATTCTGTATTTCTATGCGTTAAACATTTCCAATTTTTTTGTAGAAAAGGAATGCAATTCCTTGTCACAATGAGGGAAAGTTAAATGTGACATTCAATGGCTTCACAGCCCTCCTTTTTTATTGGAAAAGAGCAGAGTATGCAAGGTCCTCTAAGGTTGTTTCACTTCGGCGGTAGCTGTGTACCCAAACGAGTCCTCCCCCAAACGTCTAAGCACAGTCAGTACATTCCCAGCTCCTACAGCCAAGTTAAACTGAAAACGGTCCTAGTTCAGTAATGATTGAGGTGGTTTGCTCTAATCAAATTAAACCAGCCAAATGTTCTTTTCAAAGGTAACTGTCTACTCTGCAGCTGTATGCAAAATACCACATCAAATGTGGAAAAAAAAGTGATAGAATTCTATCCTTACAGTAGAGCCCTGGCTCCACAGACGAAGAGAAACAAAAGCACCAGTGCAGCTAGGAATTACGATCACAGAAAGCTCCTAGAAATATGCTAACTTAAGAAACAGTGAACAAAGTACTGAAATTTCCAGTTTATAATTAATTGATTTCAGGGAGAAGGGAGTTCTCTGGCACTGTTAAACAGCAATTTATCACACTGACCACACTTCAAATAGATAATAAAAGACTAGCCAAAGTTTCACATAAAAGAGAGAAACAAATCACCCAGGCTTTTTCCATTCTATTTCTCACTTCATTTCTGTTTCTATCAAAATATGTAACATTCTGCACTGACTAATGTTTCAAAAGTCCAGACTCAACAGGTTTCACTTAAACTCTGTATGATTCATCTACACTAGAACTGAGTTTTCAATCATTAAATATGGGAAATTCCTGTAAAGATGAATTCATGTCTGAGTTAGTTTTTTATTTTCTTTTATTAAGAGAAGATCAGTCACCTGTTAATGATACTCCAGAGTAATAAGCAGTCAGTATTGGTATGAACCCTTTTAAAACAGTACAGAACTTTTTGCTAAGTTTGTAACTGTTTGCTAGGAATGTAATGGGAAACCCACCCTAGCACAACTCTACCAATACAAGCAAATTTGCCCTGTATTTAGGTATGTGAAATGTTCACCTTGTCCTAAAATTATGCAAGATACTTCAGAGAACAGAAACCCATCTTCTTCTAAAACCCTAAAAAATATCTAAAGCATCATATGAAAGAGTTTCTTACTACTCATATAAAACATTTTTATACTGCCTAAAGAAAACACAACTGTGTTGTTAGAAATTTAAAGCCTGATTTTAAAGGGATTATTTAGCAGACTACTTCCTTTTTTTTCTACGGATGGGACAATTTTTTAAAGATGAAGGGTAAATAAATAGAAAAATCAATACAATAATTTGGATGCAATGAGGTATTTTGAAAAGAGTTTAGAAATTAACAGTCACACTTCCACTCTTTGATGATCATCTCATCAAAAGCTTCCCAAATGGAAAATGTCAAAGTACATGTTGGAAAAAAACACCCCTTGGAAAATTCTGAAGTGGTTTATTTATTAAATACAAATGCTTTAGAGTTTAAAGGCATACCTGTTAAATAATCATGCATGCATAATTAGAAGTATTTTTCAGAATATAAGAAGATATGAAGAACAGGTATAAGTGGAGAAATCTCCTCTCTTTTAAAAAAACCCCACAGCTTAGTTATTTATGTATGTGGGCACACTTATCTTTTGATAATTTGTTAGATCATTAAGAATCAACTTGTTCAGCAATACTGGAAAACAACTAGACTTCACGCCAAGAAAACTAAATCTTCTCTATACAGCAAAGTTTTGGAATGAACTGCAACTTCTATTGTATTTACTGTTACAAAACTTCACAAAATAATTTTAGAACTTCCGAACTAAATTCTACCACCTAAGAATTATTACAATGACAAATAATCACTCTTGATGTCAAATTCATGTTACTGTTCTGTCAGGATAGTTGTATTACTAATTCTGGATGATTCATTTTAACTTTTAATAGAAATATTCTCTAGAAATAAGGCTTTAATCTAATATATGAATAAGAATCAGCATCTGTGATTCATGCTGTAATGTATATTCTCCCCAACCTCTATCCAGAAAGATGTTTTAAAATTCAGTGCATTCTTAGTATCATAGCTATTTCTATTCGATAATGCACTCAGACCTGTGCTAAGCTTCAAACAATGGCTTAAATCCCACCAAGCACACCTGAGTGACTTAGTGCTTTGCTAAGTCACGAACTCCAGGTCCAGCCGGCTCTCTTTTAAACCCTGGGAAAACAAGCACTTTTCCTCTCCCTGCTCTGTTCCACACTTCAGCTGGAAGTGAGTATCATGAAGTAAACTGCAAAGTCCCAATCAACCTGCCCTGGCCCCTGTCTGTAAGTGTGCACTATCCGCTCTCCTGGCATCTAAACCTTTTCAAGGCTCAGTTTTGAATCCCGTACCCCACTCCATTCCCTTGCCTGGAAGTCACAGCCTACCATCAGCAGTGGTTGTGGTGAAACAAGTTGGTTTTCCATTCCGGGCAGGACCCAGCAAGACTAAATATCTCCAAGAACAGCACAGACATAACCATCCACAGATTTAAAGAAGGAAGGGCGCACTGGACATAATCTAAAATGACTAACATTTACTCAATACAAAAACAGGAAACATGTTTTTTGTAAAAAACTTAGATTTAGAATGAGACAAAATACTTTTTAAAAATGCTCTTGTACTCACTCCAGAAACTGAATTTTTGAAGGCTCAGAAGTCCGTTCCATACTCAACCCTTCCTTCCTGAGATGCTCTTATCTTGTCCTGTTTCTGCCAGATCATGTATTAAAACAAAATCATCACATCCATAACTAACAAACAATTCATATGGTTGGCAAGAATATCCTTGTTTTCCCTGTACATGCTCATTCTGTGTACTGTAAGGTTGCAAGCAGATGATGACAGGTCAACATTCATGTCCACTCGCTGCCCAATGTCCTCTGTCAACTAATTTCTCCAAGTCCTATGTACCCTGTTCAGTGGCAGCCACATCATTCCCCTTTGCCCTCCAGCCATCAGAGAAGCCGTATTTCCAGGTAGGCAGTCCCTTCCTCCCCAAGACCTTTGCAGTGTCCCTTGCAGTGGCCAGACAGTGCAGGGACAATCTCCCTTCCCCTCTGACCAAAACTGCTCTCCAGCCTGGAAATGCCTTTCTCCTGCCAAGGCACTTCCTGTCTTCACATCTGCCTTGAAGACCCATCCTGTTTGTGTGAGACTAAAACTGACTCTGAAGCTCATTCAGTTTTTCCTTCCCATTACTCATCCACCATTTCTACCTCAGCTGAGATTCATCTGCCACACAAATACTTGGCAAGTTTCAAGTTCAGTTTCTTCTGCTCACTCCATCCCGGTATCTTATTTTACTCCTTCTGTGTGCAAGACAATCTCTCTAACTAGCAATGCAAAGATCACCATTTCTTTGTCTCTAGGGGCTTGCCAGATGCCACAATGAGTGATGCTACACAAAAATAAACTGTATCGCACAATACAGCACACCGGTGATGTGGAAGAATGACCTCACAGACTAGAAGTTTTAACATTAGCTTGGCAGAAAAAAGAAGGAAGGAAGCAGAATTCACTAGAGACAAACACCCCCTAAAACAGAAATGTTTCACTTGACGGGATGGAACATCTCAATGATTTTGAGAAGATCATCCTTTCAACTTATTAACAGTACAGTAATAAAGCCAGAAGCCAACATCAGCATCAACCAAAACCAGAAAGAGAAATAAAATCAGCTACTGCCTTTCGAAATTTTTTCCCTCTTTTAGTTACTCATCATTTTAGTTTAACAAACAGAAAAAAGCAAAACAAATACACGTTCAAACTGTTTTGCAAAAGGTTAGCTAAGTATTGATGATATGCTACTGATATGTTCTGAATGCCCTATCAGGCTAGACAGGGAACTTATAAAGACACTTATAAAAAGACCTTCTAAGTATAAGAATTTTAAGCCCCAAGCCATTTATACACTTCTGGGAGCTCTGAGCAAGGTCAAGCAAGTTCTGGTCTTTATGTCAGCATATGCAGGGATGGGGGAGTGACATGTGTGCCAGCCTCTCTCCCCCACACTCAGGTGGCCTCGCCAAGGCCATTAGTTGATGGCCTCCATCAACCACTCAAGCGCAAACCAAGAGATAACAGCATGGACCACTGGACTGCAAAAGCAGGGAAAAGGCAGCAAGACACGACTGCTGTACTGCAGAGAGCAGTTTACAGTGCCATTTATAGTTCAATGGTATAAAGTAACACAGAAACTTGGACATGGCGTAACTGTGCAAATAATCATAATTACTGTGCTGCCCCCCACCGATTCGTATACAAAAAAGAATGAGGAAGAGAGTTAGACTTCCAGCTAGGTGGATCATTCTGTTGAACCTAAGTCAATTAGCTGGGGCACATATTCTGCAAAGTAACAGGAAAGAGAGAATTAAGATTTTTAATTCTTACATGGTTATGATCACTTTGAATGGCAAGATCTCTAACACTTACCTTTGAAATAACAACCCAGACTAGATTATACTTTAATAGGTCATATTCAATGTAATTTTGGATATTTTAAAATTGAATAGTTACTAAACCATGAAAATACTAAAGAAGTTGTATTCATAAAACAAAAGTTATGAGATAGGAAGCAAAAATACACAGCTTTGCATGTTTGTTCAATTTGCTTAAGGTTTAATGCTACTAAAACTGTTAAATATAAATACGATAGAAAACAAGCATGGCAAGAATTACAGTAGTCTGTCTTGCATATCACCTTCCCAGAGTGCAAATTCACAGTTTGATGATGATTAAGATATGGGGAAAATTATTCATCTGATTACCAGCAGGAGAGAGATAAAATGAATGCAAAATACAGCTGAATTTAGCATTATAATCACAAGAAGAATTTTTACAGCTATCTTGCAGCAGGGTTTTACACACAGGAATTTCCTGAATCTGTCATTTATTCCTGGCAAAGTCTGTTCTTTATCTACATATATTTCATTTTTCCCAACTAGAACAGCACTAAGCTATATAAGCGCTGGACCAACTTTTGCCAGATTTACCTACTGTATATATTAAAGTTTTATTAAAGCATGACATCTTATTATCTGAAAGATGAGCTAGAGGAGCACCTTGATCATCCTACCAGCTACAAGGGACTTTTCCAAGCCCATGACATACCTAATTTTAGAGGGATTTACAGTAAGCTTTACTCTTGAAGATCCTATTTTTAACTTTATTTTGTGAAAATAAATAGAATAGAGTAAGGTGTCCTGGCAGAGAGGAGCTCTATACAAAGGGCAAATGTGAACAGGAAAGAATTTTAAGCACATAACAATTATCTTAACTGCCTTTTCCCCATGCTTTCTATATATCATTCTTAACAGTCTTACAAAATTTTAGATCAGTCCTCCAGACCTTAATTCCATTACAGTACAGAGATTTTCATTACTATCACTGTTCTGATGAAGATTATATTTCCCTTTGATTCTTTTCTTGCACCCTGTATTGCCTTATTCTGTAGTGAAGCCTTATCTAATTTCACTATCCATCTTTGTAAAAGCAACTCTGCTGTGAAAAATGCATCTCTTCATTGTACAAATATGGAAACTATGGACTTGGAACAAAGGAACACAAAACAAAGCTCTCATAATTAGCAAGCTGTAGCATGGAAAAATATGATAAATACTGTGTTTAAAATTATTCTGTGCTATTTAGACATCTCTCCCTTATGGATAAAATTCTCTTCCAACCCTAGTGCCAAGCACTGGAAACCAGTTTTGGCTCTAAGTATGTCTCAGAGGAATTGAATCTACAACTGTTAAGACAAACCTGGGCTGGAGTAGCAATGCTGGTCCTGAATCCTGGTTCTATGACCAGCAAAGCCATGGAGCTCTACCTGTGCCTAGAAAATACTGGGTCTTTCCTTACCAAACTGTTCTTCACATTTAGCACCACTTCATGGCAACAGAGAAGCCCTGAGCTGCTGAGCTCCTTACTGTACTCCCTGGAGAAGCCCAGAGCTACCATTTGAATTGAAAATGACACTCAGCCTAAATTCATGTGGCCTGTGATCTCTGCTGTCAGCTGATGCCAGAGTACCACAGCGGAGCACAGAGCCTGTGCAGTTCATCTGTACAAAGTGTCTCTAAATTCTGACTCACAGAATGGCTGCTGGCTTGCATTGAGCAGCTCATGGCTCACACATGCCACTACTTAAAGGTAACAGACACAACATCGAATTTGCAATTCCAACGTAGTTCTCTCAGGCTAGTTGCTTGTAATATTCAGAAAAGAACTAGATGTCCCCTCAAAATCAAAAATATTTGGTTTTAAATATTTGTGCTGTTATCCCAGTGCTGTGAAAACAATGTACATTTTAATCCAGTATGTAGACAATGCATCTGGCATTGTTTTTAGTTATTAGCCTGGCCATGACAGCAGTTTCCAGAATGCAGGCCCAAACAATTAAAATTTTTTGAGCATAATATGTTCAATAAAGTACAGTTAGATCAGCTGCTTAAGACTGCAGCACTTCTTTTATAGTACTTCCTTTTCTGAGTATATTTACATAATACAAAAATAGATGTTTTATTTCAATAAATTGCAAACTCTTCTACCATATTTTCTAACAGAACTGGGCCATTTAAATGTTTTCAAATAATTTTTCCATTTGAAGGACATGATTCTGGTTACTCCAGAGGGCTCCTCATCTGCTCTACAGATTAAAAATATGGACAAAAGACATGAGTATTTGAACAGCATTCCTCACATTTTAGAAGAGATGTTTGAAATTGCTTATCTTCTGCCTTTTTGTGGAAGAAGGTGTGCAACCAATGCCCCAGGCACCCTACCAAACAGCCCCTTGTGTCTGAAAGGCTGCTTATGGCAAAAGGTACAGGCTTCACAACACCACTAAGAGGACCTGGAACACACAAAGATTTTTATATTGAAATTACATTCTCATATTGCTGGTTGAAATACTCACTGCTTTGCTGAGAATTAGTTTTCATTCAAGCTTGTAAAAATATTTGAAGCGTCAATCTATTTATACAATGCTCTCTTGAGATTCAACTGCACTTAAATCATGCAAAAGAAGCCTGCAGTTGCATCGTCAGTTCATCAAATAGCTCTTTGGAAAACAAGAACTCTACTTTCATGATTTAGCTGCATTCAAGATTAGAAAGCTCTTAAAAAGATCTTTTACATCATAGGGAAAGATGTCAATGGTAGAAAAATTCTTAAGTATTATGTTCAATTATTCCCAAACAAGTTTTAGCTTTCAAATACATAAATGCCAAACTTGGACAACTAAATCCTCATTTTCTTTCATAAATTAATGGGCTGAATTTCAAAGATTTTGACAACTTCCAATTATCCCTCTATTGCCAAAGAACTTTGTATGTGCTCCTCTAAACCAAGCCACTTGATTGTAATCAAACATACGATCTCCAAGCAAAGACATCCACACTGTTGAAGGATACTGAGTAAGCCTCTGGCATTACCAGGTGCCAGCCAATTGTGGATTTGCTTGATGAGCAATGGAAGTGTCAGCTGCAGCCTGTATGTGTCCCACTGCTCACTGAAGTGAGACCAATGACCTGCACTCCATGATCAGCATTTCAGAATACATACACTTTGCCTATTCAGCTTTGACATAAAGGAGACTGTTACATTACGCTGCCTTGAAATGAACAAAAATTAATTCATCTCTAGCTATTGACTTTTGTAATTTAAGTATTATTCTCTGTCTCACCTTTGCTCTTGCACCTAATAATCTCACCCCCTCATCTCAGACCTTCCAAAAAAAGGATGATTACATGTGCAAGGCATTTTGAAATTCACCTGTACGTTCAGAGTATCTATTTCTCTAGGACTGAGAGAGTCTTGGTGTTAAGTGAAATACAAAATGTTTTCCTTTCGCTGTATAATATGTGCATAAGTAACGCAAAGAATGGGGAATACTCCTGCTAATACAGCACCACCAGCAAGATGCTGACCAGTTTCAATATGAGTATCTGCAAAGTGAAAATTATTTCTTGAAGTCCGTAATTTTAATAAAAGACACTCACAGGCTGCTGAAGGTTTCTAGCTACAGAAAAATGTAAGAGGTTACAGTAGGGCTAGTCTTATCATTGAGAGCACAGGCCATTTATCAGAGATTTATGCTATTGACACAACAGAAAGGACATCCTGGGGCCACTGCCACCATTTTGTGAGCAAGGTCTGACACCTGTATTTTGCCCTTTTGGTAGCACAATCAGCAGCTCATGGTGAAAATTAGTACCAAACAGTACTCAACCATAAGGCTGCCTGAAAAGCTTGAAGTCTTAAGCTGTTACTTCTCTTTAACATGATGATCTATAGCTCTCTATAAGAACATCTAAAAAGCTAGAATGCACATTCCACTACTGCTCTCATTCCTGCCATTTCTATAATGAACAGAGCCGCTAAAAATCAGCTGCAGCTGGCAGTACTAATAGTTCAGACAAAACCAGGCAGAGGTTGGGGTTTTCTTCATTTTCTCTCATGCCGGAGGAAACAGTATTATATGGCTCCTTGCCCATCCATTCCAACACTTAAAACACACACCTATGCCTCTGGAGATGGGTGTTTGTGTGTGTGGGAGGCAATGCACAGGGATGAGGTGAGGTCTGGCAGGCAGCTCCATGGCCTGTTGAAACCTCAAACCACACTTCATGTACACAGTTTAGTGCTCACTTCAGCCACAAACCCAAACTAGTGTCCATTCCATTTATGCCCCCAAACCCTTGCTCACCCAATTCACGTACTAAACCCAGGACCCCACTGATCAGGACCCTGGCCCCACTTCCTCACCTGACCACGTTGGGGTGTTCGAATGTCTCCAGGTGCCTCAAAACCGCCACCTCTCGGATGGTGGACAGCGGCATCCCCTCCTCGCTGGTCTGCACCCGTACCCGCTTCAGTGCAACAAAGCGTCCTCCATTCTTCAAGTCTCGGGCTTTGAACACCTTCCCATAGGCTCCTTCCCCAATCTCAGCCACACATTCATACTGCTGGTCAGCCAGGTTTGTGCTGTCCTTATCCATGCTGGCACCAGTCCTCTTCCTCCTCTCCAAGTGCCTCAAGATGGCTCTCAGTCTCACGTACTTTCTGAAAACCAGTACTTTGCTTGGGTGCAGACAGGCCACGCAACTTGGTACCTCTGGCAGAGAGGCAGTAGAAGCTCCTGCTCTCCTGTTCTTGTTCCTTTTCTATACTGGCCACAATGTGCCTCCTCTTTCGGCCACCAGGAATTATCATACAGTCTTTGGGAGCATTGCCTGTGTAAAGCCAAACAAATCTGGAGGACAAACCAAGCAAGAAAAGTAAGTTTACTTTAGTTTACTTCATTACTTTGCATTGTTCAAAACCTGCTAAAATTAAGCTAATACAGTAGATAGCTACATGCAAAGCAAAATCGTGGTGGAAAGGAAGATGTGAACCACAAGGGTGACATATGTATCAATGTCCCCGAGTGGCTGATACACTACAAAGTTATCACAGTCTGTGCAGAAGGGCAGGCACACGGCTACAGAGCAACAGCATGCTGAGGGGTTTTACTGAGGAACGAGCTAAAGATGATGACCCCATGAGATGGCAGAGCTAACTACTCATGTGTAAAACAAAGTGTACATCCAAGAACTTATGTCAGGATTTTGGGACTCAAAAGTTTTGAGTCATTGAACATGGTGGAGTCTTGGATATATTTTATGCCATATTACTGTCACTTGCTTGTAAATAATAGCATTTGGAGGTTGCTGCCTTGGTCTGCTCTCTCCTGTGCTAAGCCCTTCATGAACACATTATGAGCACATCGCAAGAAACAAAGCACCTGTGGAGAGGTGAAATACATACATATTTAAATGACAATAATATGTTATGAAGCATTGTGTGCTGAAATAGATTCAGAAATACGCACTTCAGGAAATTTATTAACAAGCAAGGGTTTTGGCTGTGGATATTGCAATGTGTGTCACTGGCAGCTCCCTGCAAAGCACCATGGTAAAAGATGTCTTCAGGAACAGCATGCTCTGCTGCTGAGTGCATGAGGCTGAAAAGCAGAAGCACTTCCTTCTGCATCCAGTTTCATCCACTTTCTGCAGGACTGGGCAAATCCTCTTTGCTCACAAAGCTCCACATCAATTCCTCCCTTCCCCCTGACCCTTTTTAATACAGCGATACTGTGACCTCCAGGACTCCAGCCCTCTCCTACACCGCATTTTTACCGTCCCAGGATGAAAGAGCCCCACATAGCTCAGTCGGGGATCCCTGAAGTGGAATTCACGCACAAAGCGCCAGGGCTATTCCGCACACTTACACTTATCTTACACCTTAGCTGCAGATGAAAACAGCAATCTGAAGGAAGCCTGTGCCCACTGCTCATCCCTTTTCCCCGGCTGCACCCAGAGACGGCTCCCTGCCTCGCCGGCTTCAGTTCCCAGCACAGCTGCCACCGCACCGCACCGCCCCAGCCAGCGGTGGGCAGCACCACCGGGCGACACCAGGGGCGGGCCGCCGCGGGGGGACCCCTGCCCGCCCCGAGCCTGGTGTGCCGGGAATCCCCTGCCCGCCCCGAGCCGCTGTGCGGGGGATGCCCTGCCCGAGCCCGGCGGTGCGGGGGTCCCCTGCCCGAACCCGGCGGTGCGGGGGTCCCCTGCCCGAGCCCGGCGGTGCGGGGATCCCCTGCCCGAGCCCGGCGGTGCGGGGGTCCCCTGCTCGAGCCCGGCGGTGCGGGGGTCCCCTGCCCGAGCCCGGCGGTGCGGGGGTCCCCTGCCCGCCCCGAGCCCCCCGGCGCGGCCCCCGCGCCGCGGGCAGGGCGCCCCCGAGCGGCGGGCAGCGACGCCGCGCGTGCGTGGCGGCGGGGCCGGCGGGCCTCTGCCCCGGCGCGGCCGCGTGGAAACTTACCCGTGCTCGCCCTCCCCGGGCACGGCGGGGCACCGGGGCTGCCCCCGGCCGCCGCTGCCCCCGCCGCGCCGCCGAGCTCCCCTCCGCGGGTGCCCCTCAGGCGGCGGGGGGTGGCGGCGGAGGACACGCGGGGAGCCGCGTCCCCGCGCTTCCTCTCAGCGGACGGGGCGGGGTGGGGGGGCCGGCTCCGCTGCTCGGCAGGACGCCGAGGGGACCCCCCCGGCGGCTCCCCCTGAGGGCACCCCTTCCCCCGCGGGCCCCTCCGCGCCCCTGCACCGACCCCGAGGGGGTTGTAGCGGCACCGCGGGGCGCGCTGCCCTAGCTCGGCCGCCGAAGGGACGCGTCCGCGGTGCCGCCCGCGGGGAGGAGGGGTGCGCGGTGTGGGCTCCCGGGCCGGGCGGGGAGGGGGCGGCGTGTGGGCCACGCCGCGGGGCCGGGTGCGCGGAGCACATGGGCGCCCCGCGTTACCTGGTGTACGCCACGGCCGCCTGCACCGCCACCAGTTCCCCAAATAATCCTCAGCCCCGGGGGGTGGAGGGGGGGGGGGGAGGGAGGGGGTGAGTCCTCTCTAACACGAACCTCCCATTGAGCGAGGCGGGGTGGAGAGCCGGCCCGGGGTCTGCCCCTTCACATGGCGATGTCTCCGGCAGGTCCCGGCAGCGGCCGCCCGGGCCACACAGGTAGCTGGTCCGCGGCTCGGCCGCCCTCGGCTCGCATCCTCCTGTCGCCGCTGCCGCCGGGCTGCACCTTGGCGCAGAAGGAGCTCGCACTCGTCCCCCAGCCCGCTCCTCCCGCCCCCACCCTGCCCGGGGAAAAGGAAAACACGAAATAAAAATCGCGGCCGGCGGCCCCCGGGGAGCTGCAGCGCCACGACCGCAGCCCCGCCGGCCGCAGCCTGCGGTGCGGGGCTCGGGCACCGGTCCTCGGCGCCGCCGCCGCTCCGCCGCTGCCCCGGCGCTGCGCTGCCGCTCCTCGCTCGCTCCCTCGGCCTCTGTTCTGCCTGGGAGCAGCAGCAGCTTGCTGCCTTTTTTTTTTTTTTTTTCCCCCCCTCTCCTCAACTTTTTTTTTCCCTTGCTTTCCCACGCTGGCTGAATGTGACTTGACCCCGTTTCAAAAAAGTTTGACATAGTGCTTCAACATTTCCGCATTCCTCCCCGACTACAAAGGCTGCAGCCGCCTCCTTCTGCTTTCTGTCTCTGCTCTCTGTCTTCACACTCAATGAAATCCTTCATGTGCCCCTGCCAAAGGCAGCCGCATACCGCAAGGGTCGCCGCGAGCGCCGCGGCCAGGCATGGCCCGGGGCGAGCGCCCCGGGGGGTCCCGGCAGGGCCCGGCCCGGCCCCGGCCCCGGCCCGGCTCCGCCGCACTCGGCGCTGCACGGGCGCGGGCTCAGCCGGCTGCGGCAGCACTGAGAGCCCTGACTCATTCCTAGAGCTCAGCGTGCGAGGCGCTGGGAAATAACCCTTTTGGGGTTTCGGTTCTCACCCCCCCCGCCCCCCCCCCCCCCCCCCCCGCCTCCATAATGGGAAATAACTTTTTTTTTCCCTCCAGAAAAACGCGAATTCTTTTGTCTTTTCCTTTTTCTTTTTCTGGTTTGTTTTTTGTTGTTGGTTTTTTTTTTTTTTTTTTTTTTTGTTACTTTCCTTTCACAGTCAGCACAGAGCTCCGGCAGGAAGTAAGCGCCCATGAATGCTTTTGGGAAGCATCAATAAACTTGGTTGCTGAAGAACCCCCAATCACAGCAAAGTCTTTGCCCCGACAGAATTGCAGCTGGAGATGCATGGGGCAGGGGGGCAAGGAGAACAGGGTGTGCAGAGGAGTAGGGTGCACAGGCAGTCCATTTTCCGATGCAGAGAATATTCTGTTTGGAGCCAATTCCTGCAAATACTGAGATTTGCCACTGGAAAAAAAATAAAAATCACAAAACAAATATCAATCAACTCTGTCTCCATGGGGCAAAAGCACATGGCCTAGTTCCCAGTTCTCCCAGCTGGTACCCTCCAGCACATGATCTTCTGGACCTCAAGGATGATTATGATCCAGCTCCTGAACCACCTCATACACTGATTTAACTGGGAAGGGGTGGACCCAAATCCCCTTACACAGAGAGAAGTGTAATTCAACTAAGTGGTTTTGTAGCTACAAATGTGTATGCCTAGAATCTAACTGATTTAGAATAACTAAACAAACAAAAAAAGATACAATACTGTACAAACAAAACTAATTCATGTCAGAAAGAAGCATATAATTACTCTATCTGGGCTCACAAAGCTAACCAGCATATAAAAAATCCTACAGGTTAAAGTGACTTCAAAACTGACCCCAGCAATTCCACATGCCCTTCCTATTTCTAAGAGGTTTAGAAGCAGCACCTGGAAGGCCAGTGAGGGGAAACTTGCTGAGGGCAGAAGGGAGACCCCTGATTTCCCCCAGAGAAAAGAGGGAGCTGGTACCACTCACTTTCAAGAAAAAGGCCAGCAGCATGTGAGTTTTTGCAGGAGACTGTGCATACTTTTCAAGAACTTGATTTATGCTCACAATATATTTTAGTTTAAATCACAGAAATTCCTCATCAACTTCTGAAGTCCTTGATTTATAAGAAAAATATGCTGAAGTTAACAGCAAACCCCATAATATTTAAATGTGAAAGTGTCACAGATTCAAATACACAGATCAAATATTTCTTCATAAACAGTGTGAAAAATCACATCACAGTACAAGGTCCGTATGTACACGATCTCCCTTCGTTTTTTTGTTTAGTAATATTCATGCCTTTCCTTTCCTTTCCTTTCCTTTCCTTTTCTTTCCTTTCCTTTCCTTTCCTTTCCTTTCCTTTCCTTTCCTTTCCTTTCCTTTCCTTTCCTTTCCTTTCCTTTCCTTTCCTTTCCTTTCCTTTCCTTTCCTTTCCTTTCCTTTCCTTTCCTTTCCTTTCCTTTCCTTTCCTTTCCTTTCCTTTCCTTTCCTTTCCTTTCCTTTCCTTTCCTTTCCTTTCCTTTCCTTTCCTTTCCTTTCCTTTCCTTTCCTTTCCTTTCCTTTCCTTTCCTTTCCTTTCCTTTCCTTTCCTTTCCTTTCCTTTCCTTTCCTTTCCTTTCCTTTCCTTTCCTTTCCTTTCCTTTCCTTTCCTTTCCTTTCCTTTCCTTTCCTTTCCTTTCCTTTCCTTTCCCTAATATTTAGGCATCTGTAACAAGCATGGTACAAAACCCTTCTCAGGTTCCACAGGCATTAATTGTCTCACTTTACATGCAATGGGCTTCACTTTAGGGAGGGAGAAGTGAAGCCTTGGTTGCTGTCTCCCCCTGAAGATCTTTGGATCTTTAAATTCTCGACGGGCTCTGTTAACTGTGCTGTTCCCAAGGAGGGGCTGAGGGGCACAGGGTCCTTTGGCCAGATAAATATGCAGCCTCACATTCAAGATGAACGTAGAAAAGAGATTTCTTCAGTACCCTGACATTTACCTCTGTGCTCAAATGTGCTGGTTTATCACTCTCCTACTAAACGGTGTTCAATGCAAGATCATCTTTTCACCCCAAATTCTCTCAATATTTTGGGGGAACATATGTAATTGTTCTGTCCTTTAAAAGTGTTCTAGCCACCTTTCTGTGTGGTGATGTCAGAAGAGATTGCCATGGGAGATTATATGCTCATGCTGTCAAACTGAATAAATTTATAACAAAAAAGTGCCACATAGTTAATGTGGCTTTATATGCTCCTCAGAGTTTTTTTGAGGGACTTTTAAAAAAAATGATGGGACTATTTTTTTTTCCTCCCCATCTGAAGTAGTCAAACTATCCTGTCTCCCCAAGTACAAAGAAGCTATACAAATCTCTAAAATTACCTAAACCAATTTTCTCAATTTTCACAAGTTAAGTGATTCAGGAAGAAATTTCCAAACATGATTAAATATAAACACCAGCTAAACCAGATGATATTAAAAACAATTTGTTGTAGAGGCTGAAATTACTTACTTGGATTGTCAGAGTTCTTTGAAAGTATAAATTCTACTACATTTGTTTTAAAGTTCAAAATCAAGGAGATGTTTCAAACAATATACATTTTAGAATAGTAATAAATCATAAAAAACCCACTGTGAATAATAGATATTTTCTTTGCATAACAACCTTTAAAAGGTTTAATCCTTTGTGTTCATGAAAACAACATGCTACTTTTTAACATTTCTGATTTAGAAAAGGTAAGTATACACTTACTTTTTATCAACAATGGAAGTTTCCCCATACAGAAATTAAGAAATCCCTTATTTATTTTAAAATTGACTATATTTTAATTTTTAGAAATTTACAGCTATTTTTAGAAATTAATCTTTTAAGAAGCTTATTAAATATTGTTAAGAAATGAATTCTGACTACCATTTGTAGCTATTTCTACACTTATGTAATTCTAAAGTATTTTTTTGCTCTAGAAATACAAAAATTTGGGAATGTGTATTGAAAGAGGAAGAAATTTCTTTCTGCATCACTGTTTTCTGATTTTACATCAATTTTTTCTTTGTGAAATTATGTTTTTCAATACTTTTCAATTTCATTATTTTTAATTCTAATTTATTTTAAAATCACTGTAATTTCAAAGAAATCAAGAAAAAGAGAATCCACTTATACTGAAATGCATTTAAAAAGGAAAATTCTAATGTATTATTTGAATTAAACTTCAATCAAACTCCATTATAATTAAAAATAAATTATGTTATGTACTGTACACAAATCACTTTCATAAAATGAGGTCTGTTCTGTTTTGCTGGAAATAATGAATAAGCCAGTGGTGTGGAAATGGATAACAAGCAATTACCGGAATGAGTATAAAGCAGTTGATTAAAAGAAGCTGGTAGTGGTGGGCAGTACCAAGAATTGTGATGAATAAATCGAGACTTTCAGAAGGGATGAGACACAATGTATTGTTTTGCTTTGTGCATTTTATCTGTATTTCTGGAACAGCTGAGGTTCTGCTGGAGATTCACAGTTTGATCTTTTAAGTGTTCTGCAGAACAACATGAAGCTTCCTTTACAAAGAACAGATTTTCATAAAGGTTTTGGAAAACAGTTTGCTTTTATTGAGGGTGTTATTGTTGGGTTTTGTTTATTAACTTTCATCTTCTGTCTCAGCTAAAATTATTTTAACCAATTTTTCTAGACACTTATCCTCAAGAAAACGCCAGAACAGATGGCAGACCAACAATTGTTGTAGTAGAGACACATCAGTCAATTATTGTGAATTTGAATATTTAGAATTTGTTTTAAAATGTTAACATAAATTATGACTTTTTAGAAGTTCCCTTTAGCAAGCCAAAATAGGTTCTCTAAATAAAAAAGTAGTAATTATACTGCACAGAAAATTGTTCCTGAAAAGATATTTCAGATATCACATCTAAAACCAAATTTGGGAAATAATTATTCTCACCTATCATTAGCCTTCTTATAGCTGTGTGAAAATGGATTATAAATATACACTACATATTTTAAAGCTACTTGTAGCGAAGCATAGGCATAATGAGAAAGATGATATAACTGAACACTAAGAATTAATTCCAATGTGCAATATGAAAATATTTTTCATATGTAACTTCTAAGATGAACACACAAAAATTCTAGCATATTTACTAATAAATTTACAGAAAAATAAGTCATTAACATTCATACAGTATTTTAACTAATTTAAGTGAGAGAAAGTACTATTTAATCCATGTAAAACATAGCAGCCACAGCATAATTGGCACTGATTAAGGCATCTAAACCAATTACAGTATGAATATTTAGTTTATTTTTCTTTCAATCAGAGCCTTTGTTTATAGCAGATCATTTTATGTTTTACAAATGGTATCTTTCTGTTTTTACAGTAATAAACTGTACTGTGGGGCTATTGTTTCTTAGTACAAAGAACCATAACATAATGTCAGGGTTTAAACATACACATATTTCCCCATATTTGTTTGTATATGCTTTAGTAATTACCAGTGGCAGAAGTGGCCAAGAAACTTGCCATGTGAAGAGCACGCCTACAACTAACACAAGCCTGTTTGCTCCAATAATGTCTGTATTCTCCTAGGAATGCACCTGAGAGAATCCATCAGCCATATTTTGCCATCCAGCTCTTAAGGCAAGAGCCAGTGAATGTCATTGGCTGGCTTCAGAAAGTTGACTTTTGGGGATTATTGTACAGTGGATGATCAAGGGCAAAATGTATACCTACCGTGAAGAAAACAGCTTGCCTCGTTTCCTAAAGGTTTAGCTCAGAACTGGGTCCCCTTTGGGCTCCACGCTGTGCAGCTTCACACTGAAAGGCAGTCTGCACCAAATGGCTTGCAGTCAGAGCCAGGGAAATGGAAGGATAGGGAAGGGAACAGATTCACTGAAAATCCCACCACAGGACAGTAGTGAAAGAGTACAGCAAGAAGATGGAGACTCCTGCAGCCCTGATCCTATGCTCTTATACAGGGGTAGATTTGGCATGTACACTGCAGACGGTGTCTGAGGCAGTGGGGTCCTGGTGGCACGTTTCATGCCACAGGGCTGGCAGCCAGGCTGTGCCACTGTGGAAGCTGCTAGGTAATCCAAATCCCTAACAGGAGTGACAGTGGGGAAACAAGCCAGCAGAGTCTGCTAAGACAGGCACTGCCAGCTCATCCTGGGACCCCACAGCATGAAGCACGAGGTGGAACTCCCAAGGAGCTGATGCCATCTCCCATCTGTGGTCTCTTGCTGGCACTCTTCCTTTCAGCCCAGAGTGCTGAGCTGAAGGGTATCTGTCTTGGCCCCAAGATTTAGATTCTTTTGAAAGGGGGCTCATTGGAGCAGAAATGTCAGCCACCCTGAAGCTGGCAATAGCCAACAGTTGAGGGATATGGTGAAGAAGGGACCCATGTTGTATTTACTTCCGAGTGTTTTCCCTAATTTGCAGTCATTGCTCATTGGTGTTATATTCTACACTCCTTTATAGCAATATTTGGCATGCGTGAGGTTCTTCCCTCTTCTGCTCTGTTCGTTTTAGTGACTTTTACATCTGCTCAGGTAAGTGTATGGACATCTGTGTGTATATACTCGTTGCATGGATGTATCTTTCTTCATGCCATTCGTAGAATGCTTACTCTTAATCTCTGTTTTCCATTCAGTGTAGAAAAGAAGCAGAGAGAGTTTTTGCTGTGACAACTGGTGTTGTCTGTGAAAGCTTTCAAAGAAAGCTGTTTGATTTGTATGCCATAATCTTAAACCTTTTGTGTCATTCAGGTCTTAAAAAATGACTCAGAGTATGACTTAGGTTAGAATGTAGCTATGATCAGGAAAGTTGGCCACAGAAAACAGGACTTTACTCAGATGATCTGGTGCCAAGTAAGCATGGACTTATCTGTTGGTATAAGTGACTAAAACAAGATTTTATATGTTTTCTTCTGTCAGCATTTCACAGAAAGGGAGTAGACTTTGAATGCGGATATGTGAATGTATATAATATTATATACGGATATATAATGCATGGACAAAGTTGTTAAGTGTGTTCCAAGTGTGGGCTTCTGTCTGTCATGCAGAAAGAACCTACCTTAACACAGAGCCTACATGGCATTTTTGTGGTGGACAGCCAATAAGCCTTTTGTGTGTTGCACTTGGGAATTAGCTAAATTTGAGCTGGAAATTCCCGTTCACCCAGAACCCCAGCATGCCATCTATATTGTCCCATTTTGGAGAGACATGGCTTATTTGCTTCTGCTTAATGAAAAGTGTAGTAACATTTTTCATAGCATGCTATCAAAACTGGTGAATGAGAAAGGAACCTGCCCAAAGTATGGTGCCACTGTACATTAATGAATATTTAGCCAAAAAATCAAATAGAAGTATAACCATGTATGATCTCTGGTGTCAGCCAGTAAATATAAATGTAATAAAAAATTAAGTTGAAATGATATAGCATTTAACTGCAGAAGAAATGAATAATGTAAAACTGCTGGGAGCTGGTAAGACACTGATGTCTGAAGCCCTAAAGCAGCATTGTGTCCTATCAGTCAGGTGATGAAGGGGATAAAGAATGGCAGCTGTTCAGCAGCTGCAACAGGGAGCAGTGTTTTCTTTGGTAGAGATAACTGAGGTACGTTGTATCATCGATTGATTTATGCTGGTGTACCACAAACTCACAGAATCACAGAATGTTTAGTGGGTGGAATGAACCTTAAAGATCATCTAGTCCCAAACTGCCTTGCCATGGGCAGGGACACCTCCTACTAGACCAGGTTGTTCAAGGCCCCATCCAACCTATCAGATCTGTGCTGGTTATTGATCTGTATCAGAAACAATTGGCTTAATTTACAGCACAGACCTATGTAGGCATTGAGAAACACCTTCTAAAGGCAAGTATATAGTTAAGTACAAGTATTCTAGCGTGGGGTTGGGCAACCGCAGGAGTCAAACATCTTTTGGGAATGATCTAATTCTGCTCCAGAGAACTGGGGTGGACTAAATCATTCTGAGATCATCTCCCATCTAGCTGTATGTGTTTCTGATAATGTACCATTCCTGAGTACAAATGCAATCAGTATATAATCATCAACAACAGCTATGACAGAATAAGTTTTTTAATTTTACATATTCTGGAAAACCACTGAGACTCTGGAACTAACTGCTCTCTGGCAATAGAAAGTGTTTAATACTGTTCATTCTGTCTACAGTGTCACATCAATCCACCCAGCTCTGTTTTTTCCAGTTATGTGGTAAATACATAGCAATGATTTGCAAAGGGGAAAGCATGGTCTGCCTTACACAAGTCTGTGGATTAATAACTGGGATAAGAAAGAAGGCAAAACTTTAAGAACAATCAAAATTAGTAGTAATGACAACAAATTATACCAGCCAGTATAAGTTGCCCGTATTGGGCATCCAGTGATGACACTTTTGTGTAAACTCCCATAAAAGACAAACACAATGCTGTGAATATTGGTAAGTGATGCCAATATAATTACCTATGACCTCATCTAAAATAGCCATGCACTGTACATTAGAAATTCTATTAAAGATATCTTTTTCTACATTACATATGTTACACTGCCTAAAAAAATTACTATATTATTCTTATCTCTGTGAATCCCATCTCTTCAACCTGTGCAATGTTGAAAGAATAATTCTCTTTTTGAGGAGAATGGAGGCTGTTGAGGATTATTCATATCACCATGGTGCCATAGGGTAGGGACTGATAGCTTCTGGTAAACAATTCTTTAATATTGTCCATGACAGAGACTTAGAAATACAGTGGAGATGAATCCAATTTAAAACTGTTATTGATTTCATTATACTGCAAATCTGGTTAGACCTTAATATTTCTAGAGCAGGCACAAAACGCAATGCTGAAGTCATGTAGATAACTGTAGTGGCTATAAAATGTTGCTGTCTATTCTTTTAAAAGAAAATTAAACTTTGCAAATATGGGCAGCTGTGTTTTCAGGATAAAAACACTTCTACTGGTATTCTCTAGAGTATGATGTGATCTCATTGCACATAGATTTACACACATAACTTCTATTAAAATAAATCAGTGTTCCTTCCATAAATCCTCTTGCTTGTCCACTGAAATCCTGTATCCCTTAAGGCTGCAATAGAGTTTAATCTATTTAGTAAATGTAATACAATACTATGGTATGAAAAAACTTGGGAAACTAATGTTGAGCATGCACTGACTCATTTTAGGAACATTCCAGATTCATAGATACATGAGCTCGTTATCCACACATACCAGAAAGCTTCTATCAAATATAATTATGCAGTAGATTATGTACAATGGATGGCTGCCCATATTCCCTACTTGTATGACCACTATTATAGAATGGTCAGTTCTGAGTGTGTAATCTGGCCTTCATCAAGCTGCTTTAGAAAATTAATTTTTCATTTTCATGCCTGATGCAAACAATGTGTTGTGGTTATTAAAAGCCAACATTGATGTCAGGATGTTGCATTTCTAATTTCTCAACCAAGCAGGTAAACATGGGATTTCAGGTACCCAATAATGGCAACTGCTAATTAAAACAAAACAAAACAAACAAAAAAACAAGCCAAAAAGTCCAAACAAACAAACAAACGCAGCAGTTTTATTGGGTCAGAACAGATCTCTGTAGTGCAGTCCCTGACAGTGGTTGATAATGCATGCTTAGGAGAATAGTATCAGCACAGTACTCTAAGTTCCCTACTCTACTGTTAACACTTTCAAGATAAAGGAAATTGCCTGATACTTAGAACTAGGGGTTAAACCCCGAAAGTTGAAGTTCCTGGCCTTGCCTCTGCTTTTAGCACATAAAGCTGAGCAAATAAGAAACTGTGTGTGCACCAATCCAGCCATTGCTAACATGATCCCCCTATCCCTGTTTCACAGTGTGAAGACTTTGAAGGTCCTTCACAAGAGAGCACTGTCATTAGTCACTGTCATTATTTATGACAGGTAAGTAAAACCATTATTTACCTCTCCCTAGCTAAGAATATTCTGAACTTTACTGGGAAATTGCATCACCTTTCAAGCGTGGGTGTATATAGGTGCACATACATGTATACACACAGCTCAAATATTTTTCTTTGAACAAGATCTAACATAGCTGACAAAACCTCACCAGGTATTCAAAAGAGATAGCATTAAAAGGCAAAATAATTACCTGATGATTAAGCTGCATAATTGCATATTTTGTGATAATGTATATATATTGAAATCAGAATTAATAAATGACAAAGTTATGAACAAGGTTGTACTGAATACTTTGACTCGTTCTATGCTGAGAGACCTGGGAGAGCTGCAGTACTCCCATGTCAGGGCGAGGCAAGGGTGTGTACAGCTCCTTATCCCTCTTCCTTTCCCTATTCTCTATGCCTCACTTTTCTGCAGAAGGTACACTCAGATTTCTGGGCTGGACAGGACTTTGGAAACTTTCCACCAGAACCCAGTAACCTACTGGGGTTCCTCACTACAGATCAGCTTAGATGTGCTTCTGAGATTTCTAACACCCAACTAACATAGTTAATGTAGTACTTCTTTGTTTTTTAAAAGCTTTACCATGTCATAATTGACTGTACATATTTTCTAAGTACTTGGAGAAAAAACAAACCAGAGGCAAGAGCAGAAGCAAATAAAGTAGATAGGTGTACACAGCCTGCTTCATCCAGCCTGTTACTGGCGTAAGAGCAGCTTTTACTGAACTCATTTTTTAGTCTCTCTACTTCACTGATCTGTTTTCATGTCACAGCTGAAAACATCAACCAGCTCTATTCTTTGGCACAGTTCAGTAGTGAACCTCTCCATACTAATTCTATGACTGAATGTTTCAGTTTATTCTTATATATGGCTCCATTCCAGGAAAGACTAATGCCTCAAAATAAAACTTGCAAGGAGTTTGGGTGTCCAAATCACAGATTTACAATCACAGTTCCAAAAACTCCCACTCCCCTATTGCCTAAACTGAAGCACACCAAATTCAGTAATTCAGGTTTCTGCATTTGGGGGCACAGCTGTTTCCAGAAATGTCCAGGAGTAATGTAGCACAAAAGCTATTAGGACAGTAATTTAAAAAATCTTCGAAGAACAATAGGCTTCTCATAAGTCTATCTGAAGTCAGAAGTTAGACTGGTTTCTTTCCAAGTATGCGTTTACATATTGTTTCCCCAGTCCTTGAGAGCTCTTAACCGTTATGAGTAACAGCTTTGCCATAACACCTGCCATTCAGAGAAAACCAGATAGTTGCAGTTAAAAGCTAAAGGTGTTCTTGTATTTATTGTAGAGAGTACTTTCCCAGTACTTTAAACCACTGTTTATCAGAGACTAATTATTCAAAGGATTCTGTTGCAAGATAAGAATCTTATTGCACTTTTCACCACTTTTATTGCATTGCATAAGTACACAGTAGCTGAAATACAAACACGCTGCACAGGACTGGGTTTTCTCTTGAAACCATGCCTAAAGGGGAAAAAAAAAGTCATGTGGCACAACAGAAAATACTTCTTCAGTCAAGGTTCCTTCTATCAGCTTCAGTCTCCTTAGAAAATGATGAGTTGTTTTGTTTGCTGTCTTAAAAATGGTGTAAAAGGTTGGGATCACATGGCAGATGATTTTCTTACCATGCTTTGCATCACCAGAGGATGCATTCCCCGACCTCTTTGCCATGTTACAGTTGAGAAAGCAGTTAGAAGATCAATGTTTTCCTTTAGTGTTGTTAATTAAAAAATTGACCCTGACCCCTGAAGAACTTGGAAACAGCTTAAACCTCACAGATTTGAAGTTTTAGGTAGAGATGCAGTGAATTTTGAGGGCCAGGTAATGATCATTTATACCTAATCTCAATATACTCTGTAAAGACCTTGTGAAGTCCTGCAGAACTGCTGAACTCAGTGAAGACATTACGTGAAATTTAAGGATAGGAAAATGGAGCCAAAAAGACTAGTGCAAGGCAGAGACAATGGAGGAAAAGCCAAATTTTGCCATCTTGGTCTGTAAGTGGGTTGCTCCTGCCACAGAAAAGAGAGTGGCAGGGCTAAGGGACAAGCTAGGATGGGTCTCTGTGGAGTCGACTGGATCCAGCTGCCACTGCAGGAGGGAAGGGGAGGGAGAAACAGAGGCACTGGAGGCCTGTGTGTCTTGGGACCAGCCTGCCAAGCATGGGCACCAGCACTGCCATTGCACCTCTATCTTCTGGCAAAGGCAAAGCAGGCAGCGAGGCCACAGACACGGTGCTGAACCATTCCTCCCCTTGGCACACACACCCATTCCACCAATTTGCCACTTTGTTGTATACCACGTTTGTTGAATAACAGTATTATTGATACAGCCTTTTCCTCCTCTGTTGCAGTCATGGTGATCCCTTGCTGCTGTTTTAACATTCCTCTAGCTGATGTACATGCTTTCCTGGGCATGGAGTACACTGTCATCCCCCAAACACGAGTTGTCCGTACGTATCAGAAGCTACAGTAGAATGACAAGTAAAGCTGCTGTGTGATGTAGAGGAAAGGAAAGGGTGCTTGTGCATATCAGAGGCTCTTTCACTTTATAAAGGGCCCAGAAATGATGCACTAGAGTAAAAGGAATCATTCTGGAAGGATTTGGCTTCAGCCAGCCATAAAACTTTGCTCAGGGGAGTCTCAGACTGCAAGGAGGAGCTGAACTGTGCCTCAAAGTGTGCCATAAAAGGTAGCTGAAGGCAAAGAAAGGTCAAGGCTTTCATACCACCAAAAGAGGCTCGGTACCTTTTAGGATTGAACCTACAATTAATTAATGGGGCTGTTTGCATTTATAGTTATGATGTTTAATTTTTTTTTTCCCCAAGTAGAAACCACCATGTTAAGGGAAGAAGGCACAGACCTGACTGGAAATCTACAGGCACCAGGATGCATTAGAAGTGACAGCTTTTTTGTATGGGATGTGACAGCTCCTCTAAAAAAACTGCTTTGGTTTGGCTGACCTTTGAGGTAGAAAAGGATGCAAATGGGATACCTGGTTTTCAAAAGTCCATCCAGCATCTTGCATGAGCTTCCAGGGGAGCTGCTGGGAACTCAGAGGCTTTCAAGGACTCTAAAGATTTTTAAAAACAGATCTATTATTTAGATGTCTAACTTAAGGCTCCTGCTTCCAAAGTCATGTTTTACTTCTCCATAATAGGTTGGGAACTTACTCATGCACCAAAAGAAAGAGATCTGAGGGTAATGATTACTGGCTAATTTCACTTATTATCCATCAATAAAATTTTTGGTGCTTATCATCCAAAAGAACAAATTTAAAAGATGGGAATTTAAGAGTGCTGCAACAGACTCACTGTTCAGTAATGTTTTATCAACCCTTAATTTTTCATCACAGAAAAAACACAGGAACGAAACCAGTAACTGTGGTTATTGCTTATCAGCTACACAACAAGAAATTTGACTCAGCAAAGTAAGCTGTCAGTGGTGCACACATCAGATTAAGCACACAACTGCCTTTCTGCTGTTGGGTAATAACCAATGTACTAACTTAAAATTAAACTACAAGGTGGGTATTGGAAATTGATTTTTATTTAGTTGTTCAGTCTTTCAGTGGAAAGGAAAACACAAATTGTTCTTAAAAAAGATTAAGTTTATGTGAGTTGTTGCTGAATTTATCCATTGCAATAAATCTGTAACATTATAATTTTAAACTAAATTAACAAGGTTACTCTGAATTCAAGCATTTTACTTGGCAAAAGAAACCTAATAAGGACTCCTGCAGTATATCTGTACCAGCTCAGACATTCGGAACACAGAAGTTGAGCAAATTACTGTTGATTGGAAACAGTATCACTGGAGATCTGCATAATAGTATCTGAAAGCCTGTAACTGCAAAAGCTAAATCCATGGGTAAACATATGAGAAAAAATTCTGGAGAGCAAGGTTCCAGCTCTGTTGAAGTCCACTGAATCAGAGGCTAGACCTTTCTTGTTGCCTTGGAAATATATGATAGCCCTAATTAATTAAAATATGCATTGGAAAGGCATAAAAATAACTGAAATACAGAAAAAAGCGAACTTGTCTTCCCTAAACCTCAGTTTCCCTATTTTTGTTTTGAAAATATAATAAAATAAATATAATTATGAGTTAAATAAACATTTTTATACATAAAGGAGCAAGAATAAATCTCTAAGACGTGTTCTAGCACAGCAGATATGGAAGTTAATGAGGAAGTTGCCATGGTTCTGCAAATGTGCTTGTTGTACACTCAGGAGCTTCTCAGTCCCTATGATGCTAACAAACACCAGTTTCATC
This sequence comes from Coloeus monedula, assembly GCF_965178545.1. Taxonomy (NCBI): domain Eukaryota; kingdom Metazoa; phylum Chordata; class Aves; order Passeriformes; family Corvidae; genus Coloeus; species Coloeus monedula. Next base: position 23,881,680 of record NC_138781.1, read on the forward strand.
AGGCAGAGGCACCTTCAAAACATTTCCTCTAGTTGCAGATTATTGTCTGATAGGAGCTGTGTGCTTATGTCGCTGTCCTGAAAGACACCCATAGTAGAAAGACCCTATGGAGAGGTCCAACTTCCCAAATTCTATTTGTCTACAATTTAGACAGCCACTCCAAATGAACAAGCTGTTTTCCCTCCATAGTTACTAGAGGCTAGGCACTTCCTGAGAATTAGTCACACTACTGCTTTTAACCATCTTGTTTTAAGGCCAGATGACTCATGCTGTAAGTATCTATGTCTTTCTAAACGTAACACCTATCTTTTTGATCACTGAAGGGAGGTGAGATGAATGCCCTCTTTGGTGTAGGGGAATGTGCCTTTCCCTAAGGGAGTTGTGCCTAACCAAAAAACTGCCATGAATGCTCTGTGCCCTCCAAATTTGAGGGGGTGGTGGTAGTTAAAAGCAACAAGTTCATCTTTTGGGGGGGGGGGGGGGTGGGGAATAAACTGTAGGATTTAAACCAGGAAATCAGCCTAAGCAGTTTAGCTTTGGAACCACATCATCAGGTTATGAGCCCTATGTCCCTAATACGAGAGGTATCAGAACTAAGATGGTGATTAGGAGATTTATGGGAATTTAGACCATTGAAAAATTTAAAAGACAAATAATTAAGGAGACTTATTATTATCTTGGTACAAACAAAATGTTTCTAATGGCTTCAGTCTGAAAAACTTTCAACAGTGGCAATACACAGCTTGAAGAAATGATGCATGCATGATTATAACCCTAAAAACCAACACTTTTTTGAAGGTCTACTCTTAGATTATTTGGAGTAGCATCTGTATCTCGTGCCCAAAGCCTTCCGTAGTGTTCTGTTCTCTTGCTCTTTCAGGAATCTCTCGATTCTGGGCTGCTTCTGATTTTAATTAAAGGGAAATAATGATACAAGGTATCTTCTTTCAGAAGGGAGAATGAAAATAATAAGAGATAAAGAAATACTTTAGACTCAAGGAAGTAAGGATTATGAATTACAGGAAATATACTATTATATTAAACATTCTTTTAAATCAGCATGTTTTGTTTCTTATCAAAGGTTTGCTTTTAGCTCCTAGCTCCACTAACTACCTTTAGAAATGGATGCCAGGACTCTCCATTCTTTTTGTGTTTGTTCATTTTATCGAGGAGTGGGAGATTAACATTAGAAAATAGGCAAAAATACTGTGCCTCAAAGTGTGCCATAAAAGGTAGCTGAATACAATCACCTCATGGGCAAAATCTGTACTGACTACATTGTAGGCAGATCCACTGACTGCAGTAAGAGTTGGAATGAGTACAACCCAAAAGTTGGCTCCATTTAATATAAGAAGGGAACCTCTTCTGATTTGTACTCATTTCTGTAAAAAGTGTGAATTTGAATAATTGTGTGAATTAGGTTTAGGATAATTTGCTTTTCTGTAGGTATTTTTCATTGGAACAGGCTTTATCTAAATAGAGTCTTTAAATCGCAGGGCCCACAATTCAAGCCTTTTGTCACTGTCACCATTCCATAAAACAAAGTCCTTCAAACAGGATTTTTTTCAGTGAAACTTGCCAGGGTAACAGTTGGTGATGAGAGGCAGTCTTGCAAAATTTGATGATATTGCAAAGTATTTTAGTAATTTAAAACACACAGCTTAGGAAATGCAAAACTCTTTTATTTAACCTTGAGGTCAGTTTCTTTGAGCATCTGAATTACTGTTGAAGCTGTTAACACATCCTGTGATCAGCTTGGGAAAGAAGTTATTTTCCAGGGGAGTTTTGCTATGTAGTTGGGCCAGACTCCTTCTCAGCCGCCTTGGTTCTAAAATGCTGCTGCAGTATTGAAAAAAAAAAGAGATTTCTAGATGTCCCACAATTTTAGTTGGGTGAAGAATATCATTAGAGAATCATTCTTGTGGCATTCAGAGATCTGATATCTCAGAAAACTAAGAATCAGAGAAGCAAAAATGCAACAAAAAGCAAGAGAAGGTTGAACATATTTTTCAATTCAGTAAAAACCATAAACTAGCATAAATTGAGAAAAAAACAATCACTACCTGTTAGTTTCAATTAAATTTAAATTATGCCTATTATTCACAGAATCACAGAATGGTCAAAGCTGGAAGGTATCTTTGGAAGTCATCTGCTCCAACCCCCCTGCTCAAATGGGGTTACTTAGAGCCAGTTGCCCAGGACATGTCCAGACGGCTTCTGAATATCTCTAAGGGTGGCAACTCCATGATCTCTCCAGGCAACCTGCTGCATTTGTTCACAGAAAGAAATGGATGAAAAGAAAGACTTTGTTCTTTTTTCCTGACAGGTCTTACAAAAGTACATCTCACTTCTGTGAATCATCAGCTGCTTCTTTCCCTCTTCTTCTTCATGTTTAATTGATATTGATGACTTTACAGTCTCAAGATACAGGGAAAACTGATTTTAGTGAACTTCACATCTAGTCTAAAGATAGTTGTTTCTGAAGAGGGAACACTGTCTCCCACCACAGAAAATAATACCTAGTCTGTCAGTCTGGAGCCACAACTACAGCTTCAGGGCCTTGTGCCTGTCTTTAATGGAATCCAGAGGAGCTGAGGGAACTCCTCTCTGTGGCAGGGGACTGCAGGAGAACTGTGCTTGTTACAGGAGTGATCCCTGGAACCCATATAAAACAGAACAGTGACAACTGAGAAAACATGGCACCGGGGAGGACCCTTCCTCATTTCTCTAAGTGGCCAAAATAAGGAAAAGGACAATAAAGAGAGAAAAAAACACACTATAATAAGAGTTTGGAGGTGAGACTGGGGAAAATGAATATTATTAATAGAAACACTTCTTATTCCCTGCAAACACATACAAAAGAAGGTGGAATTATGCTATCTTAAAGCCTAAAAGATGTTAAGTCTGTGAATTCAGAAACTGTTGACAAACATAAGCACAACTAAAGACCTGGTCATGTCAAAGAGGGAATGGCAGAAAGCTGCAGAAGAACGCAGGTGCATATTTGGCTTAGGGCATGCCAAAGTGGAGTGGTTGAGATTCACAGTAAAAGGCTGAGCTTTTCACTATGGCATCTTTATGTCCTCTCCAAATCCAATGATCAAAGGTCAATGCATTCTGCTCTTTGATGATATTTTGTTTAACTGTGAAACTTGAGGAGGACGATTCTTATTATCCCCATTCCTATGTGAAGCTCTATTGTTGAACAATTATTTTTGAAAAAATCAACCAAACCAATGCAGAAAAAAACCAAAACAAAAAACCCACCCCCAAAACCCAACAACCCAGCCTATAAGCTAGTGGCAAACAGATAAGAATGTTTTGCTCTCTAGGCTCCCTCTTCTGGCTCAGGACTAGTAGTTTTCTAATGAGCAATAATCATAATCATACCTGATTCTGTTAACTGAATAATTACTTCAGTGCACAAAGAGATAAAGAGGAAATGCTGGGGAAATGGGACAAACTCCATCCTTGCTCAAGAATAGAACTAAATTGATATTCCAAGTAAAGGTTAGCATTTGTAATGTGTGGTGGCAAAAGGAATTTAAAAATTATTCAGTTATTAGTAAATGTACAATATTCAGCATGTTAAGAGATGATAAATGTTTTAGTTGTAATGTATTAGATCCAGTAAATATTTAAAACAATATTCTTCTACAGCCTCTGTGATTCATTTGTCAATAACAGGTCTACCTTTTCCACAATAGCTTCAGTAGGCCTGGTCATGTCAAAGAGGGAATGGCAGAAAGCTGCAGCAGAACACAGGTGCATATTTGGCTCAGGGCATGCCAGTATTTTTTTTCCTCGGGTCATAAAAAATAGAAAAGAAGTCACTGCTTGAGGAAAAATGAAGTTTTGGGTGTGATACCTTCTCCCTCCCCTCCCCAGGGCTTAATATGTGTACAGAGCTAGAGACTTCAGTAATGGTATATACCATTTTGGTTTTCTGGTCACTTTTTTAAACTAACAGAGAAGCTAATCATGTCTTGTTGGTTTTATTTTCTGAAGAAGTTCTTTACAGATTTGATAAATCTTAAAGGATTCAAAAAAGTGCCTTAGAAAGCATCTTAAAAGGCCTCTTAGACTGTGGGGAAATTTACAGTTGATCACTAGCCAGTTTTTGGGGAGTGCTGGGTAGTGAGAGCGTGCTCTCCCACAACAGTCAGAAGGAGCTGTGTGTACCTCTGAAAATCAGGTCAGAATTCTTTCAAGTCAGCACTGCCAGACATCAGGTACCAGATTCATTCTTGGGCTTATCACACTAATGCACAATAAATAGCTTATAACAAGGAATTAATTTGGCCAATGTTTGTTGGTTTGGTTTGGTGCTGTAGTTGTTGAATCCATCTTTCTAACCTGCTGGAGAACTTTTGCCTTGATCAGAATTGCCAAGCAGTTACAAAGATATCCCACCACTTGGCTTCCAGGCTGCTGGGCTCCCACTGGGATAAACTGAAACCCATCCTGTCATTTCAGTGGGGGGGACAGCGAGCACAATGACGGCTATAAAAGACACTGATTTTAAAATAAAAGAAAAGAGGGGACCCCTCCTTAAAGAGAACCATGAAATATAGACTGAAAGGGATCCTTTTCACTGCAGATTCCCTCTGCATTGCCTGATTTGCTTGCTATTAATGATCTGAGAGCAAAGTATTCTTGGCTTAAATGAGTTTCATCCCTGAGCTTTAAACAGTATATCTATCCTTTCATCCACCTCTTCAACCTGTGTTTTCCACTGCTGTATGCAGAAAGACATGGATATGTCTTTCTCAACATGGAACAAGGCTGCAATAATAGATTGCTTATTTCTGGATTTCAGCAGCTCTGAAAAAAACGTATACAATGCCTATGAAGAGAAAGTCTACTGTCTAAGGATCTCTGTGTTGTTTTATAACAGCTGAACTACAACGCAGGGGCAGTATGAGTTCCCCTTATCTCTGGGATGCCTAATGCTTTCAACCACTCTTTTTGGTTGAAAACATAACATTGAAATATAATTCATTTGTTTGAAAAGTTTACATATCTCTGGTTTTCAAATAGGCTTTGAAATTTGGTGGCAGTGGAGTCCTGGAGTCAAGAAAATGCTTTTTGTGGGAGCTATGTAGATCTGTTCAAAACTGGCCAAAATATAAGATATCAAAATCCTGATCTTTTCCATTGTTCAGATGGCACAGCTCGGTTTTGGCTCAGTACCAAAGTTCCCTGAGATCTCCTAATGCTGAATGTACATTTGTCTAAACTCTTAGCCCTGCTGTCAATATCCAGAACAAATACTCAAATAGGACACACTAAACAGATCCTTCTTCTTGTGCTTCTGCCAGCATTTCCATGGGCATCCAAGAGACTATTCATTCTGGACCTTTTTTCACTGGGATGAATGACTTCTTATTGTATTTTCATGCTGATTGCTAGTTAACCTACAACTGCAGAACCTGCAAAAGGATTCTCATTCCTTTGGGTGGCCAATGACATCTTGAGATTTTGCTGCTGACTCTCATCCAATCCAAGTATTTGGCACTAGCATACCCAGTGAAAGGTGCTTCTACAGATAAATGCTGCTGTGGTTTGAATAAGGAACAGAGTTTTTGTCAGCTAAAACATGTCAGGGCTATGTTTTACTGCACTTTGTTGTTTAAATTGAGACTATTGCTTTCCTCTCTCTCTTAAAGTTGTGGTTGCAGCCTAGGGAACACTGCTGTTATGGAGATACCTCCAGGGTCTGGAGCACAAGTCATAGGAGGAGTGGCTGAGGGAGCTGGAGTTGTTTAGCCTGGAGAAAAGAAGGCTAAGGGAGACCTTATCACTCTCTACAACTGCCTGAAAGGAGGTTGTAGCCAGATGAGGGTTGGTCTCTTCTCCCAGGCAACAACTGACAGGATGAGAGAAAATGGCCCCAAGTTATGCTGGGGGGCTTAGGCTAGAAATCAGGAAAGATTTCTTCACTGAATGGGTAGTTAGGCATTGGAACAGGCTGCCAGGGAATGTGGTGGAATCACCATCTCTGGAAGTGTTGAAAATGTGTGTATGTGGCTTTTACAGACATGGTTTAATGGCAAACACAGTGGCGCTAGGTAACAGTTGGACTTCATGATCCTTAGAGGTCTTTTCCAACTGAAATTATTCTATACTTTTCAAAAACTATGTGTGCAGGGAGTTTTAATCTTGACTGCTTATGTCCTGAGGTGGGAAGTTTGTGCACTCTTATCACAGGGTTGACTTGTAAAGCTTCAAATGTTAATGAACAAACAACTAATGAATAATCCTTTTGTAAAATCCAACTGCAGTCTTGCAACTATCTCCTGCAGTACTGAATTTCAGTCGGACTGCACACAGCTGAAGGAAATACTTCCTTTTCTTTCTTGGAAAAGCACTGCTTTTGCATTTCTCACTCTTTTTTGTCTTCTGTTGCACAGCTGGGGACAACAGATGGACTGTGGGTTTTTGTGGTTTTCCTGAGAATTCTCAATTCTTCAGTCAGGTACCTTTAAACTTTTTCTTTTCTTTAGGATTAAAATACTATCCATCTTTACAAGCTCTGGGTGTACCTGAGACTATTTATCCTCTATGTTATCCATCATTTCACTCTGTACTAGAGGACTGGAAACGTAAGTTAACACACAAATGACACCTTAGCAGAACCGAGCGTATCATTTCTGGTTGTTGTTCTGTATCTTCAACAATGGGTAAGTTTAGCTGCAATTTGTAAAGACGTAAGACAGAATTGCATTTAATACCACTATATATGCAAATGACCATTGCTAACATTAGCTGCTGACAAGAAACAATAATGCATTTTATTGCAAGTCTGTATCTTCCTTCGAAAAGAATCAAAGTTTATCAGCAGAAAAAAAGATGGTTTTAAAATATTATTTCTCATATGTTTATCAAAAAATGGTTGTATTCTCCAGTATTCAAACACCTTTAGCCATGGTACAAGAATTCCTAGAGAACGTGCAGCAGGAATTGCTGCTCCCTACAATACTTATTCATTTTTATCTTGTTCTAATGAAGAAAAGAGCTGGGAAAATGAAGATTATTGTATTTCCTTTTTCAGGTGTTATCAGAACCTTCTGAAAGCCACTACACTTTTAATAAGCAAATACATCTCCTATTCTTCCAGTTGGTGTTCAACTATGAATACAATACCTTTTCAAAATAAAACTTCCGCTTTCAAGGCATGAGCTTTAAGTGTATCTAATAACACCATGCCCATAGCAGCAACTGGGAAATCTAGCTATTATTTTTTATCACTCCAAAGAGCACCTGTTCATTATTACTTTGATTTTATCATTTAAAAAAATTTAATCCAAACAAGCCGTTTGCCCAGTGATTCAAAATAATTTGACTTCCTTATTAATTTATTATCAAAACTTCTTGAAAACCACATAAATTACATCTCCCATGTTGTTTTTTATCTACAGATTTATAACCTTCCCAGATCCTGTCAGGTTATATAATGTTTACTTGCACTTTGCAGTTTCCATCGAATTGTGAGGAGGCAAGGTAGTCATGTTGTTCCAAATCCCTTCTTTGATCATTTTTTTAACATCCAATAACAGCACTGAAGCAGTTTTTAAAATTCTGGATATGACTTGTACTCTGAAGAGTATATTGCTTATACTGTTTAAATCTCAACTTTTTCACAACTTAACTTCTTAAGGTTTCCCATCCTTACCCACTCCAGTGAGCTGTAACTGATTTTTTTTGGATTGCCAAGAGTATCTTCCAGGGTAAAATGTACTAAGATTATTAATCTATGTGCCTTTGTAATAGCACTATTCTAGAATTTTCTGCTCTGATATTAATGGAATATATTTTACCTGACTTCTCAGTTTGGCTAATTTATACCCATTGACGTGCTTTCGGTCTTCAGCTAGGTTAGGATAAAACTGAAGTATGAGGCTGCCAGTTATGGTGCTGAAAGACAGATATTTCAGTGGGGGCTTCTCTGCTCTCTTTTTTACTGTTGGGATAAAGCCAAAGGAGACATGCTGTATCTTTCAAATTAGAGCTAACTAGATGTCTTGACCATGAAACCTATGACATTTAGTTAAAACAGGGTCAAAACAACATGAATTTAGCAAAGTTCTGACTGAGACTGCTATCCTTTGCTCTGACTGTTTTCATTAGTGCAAAACTGGGCTTTAACATGCTTTAATTACAGGCTTTAGGAACTGAAGGGGGCACAGGGATTTTGTTTGATCTCTTAGCACAAGCCATATCTTTTTACTCTCACTACCTGCATCACAGTGAGTATCACTCAGCCTGGGCTGAATGTAATACCTTGTGTTCAACCATACTGCAATTTTCACCAAAACATCTATTTATTTTTTTTAATAGATACACCAAGAGACTGAGAATCCATTATTTGCATTGCACGAGATTAAGCCACACATTCATGGGCAGGGTAATGGAATCCTTACGCTAACAGACTGAACCAGAAACTTTCAACCTGCATTTATGAACTGAAGATTTTGTTCATCTCTTTATTATCCATCAGGTCTTGGCTGGGTTTTTCCCTCCATTTCCTTTAAAGACTGTCCGACCAAGATTAACCTGCCAGATAAATCCCAACATTGCACAACAGAGGATTCTTTTTCAAAAAACCAATAAAATGTCACTTACAGGAAAAACAGCACATGACAATTTTGAAATTTTCATTTATGATGCAGTTTGTTCACTAGAAAGCTATTGAGCGCATTGTACAAATCTGCAATATGTTAAGGCAGGAAAAAGTATGAAGAAATTATTTTGAATTTTTTTACAAACCATGTGATTAACAAAAAAATTTTGAAAATGCCAAGGTTTTCTGAATTTTGCTATCATTAGAGGAGGGCCAAAGAGAAGGAAGGAAAAATAACCCAGAACAAAGACAGAGGGAAAAGAGGGGGAAAGAAGGAGAAAGAGGGGAAGGAAGGATCATATACCATCAGCTCTATCTGTAATTTATTTTAGATAAATATGGGAACAAATGAAAAGCTCTCTGGCTTCTTCCAAGAACTGTGAACACTAAGATAACATTCCATGCTGCATAAACAGCAAGGAAATATTATTAAAATGGTATGTAAAAAAAAAAATAACAAGGTCATTTTATGGCACTCCGTAGTAACTTGATCCTTTGTGAATTTTCTAGCTTATAGCAATTAAACTAAATAAAGGTTTAATTAGATCAGTTAAATAAAATTATTGAAAAAATGGTGTTTGTCTTATTAGATAACCTATGAAATGGATGTTACAGTACCTTTTTTCCTCTATCTTTCCCTTTCTCCCCTGCTCTGATTTTGCATTAAACTAGAAGCCTGAAAAATGTTAAAACTCACCTGTAAGAAAAAAACAAAAAACAAAGAACCACCAAACAAACAAACCAAACCAACAAACAAACAAGCAAAAATAATTTTAAAAACCCAGGACCTACAAACAAAAGTGGAATCTACCAAAGATTTTATGAATACTCTAGAGAAATCTATTGTCATGTTTTTGATAGATTAAAGATTTACTTGGAAATTCTCCATTAAATGAACTAGCTAACCTAAAATTGACTCAGCTTAAAATTAAAATTTTAATTAAAATTTGGCTTCCAAGTTTTGTCTGGAAAAGTTGATGCAATGTGTGGTATGGCTATAGTAAGAGAGAACTAACATCTGAATTCCACAGTTCCTCCCATGGCTTTTTGTTGGGGAAATTAATTATCAATTATCTTGGTCTATTTGATTTACTTTCAATCATCTAAGCATTTCAAGCATTTCCAGCTATTGATTGAAAACTTTTTCTAATAGGACACCTTTTAATTTTTTTTTTTTAATTAACCACTATATATTCAGAAAATCAACATATATTTCTAAATCTTAGTAATACAATTTACAGATTCCTATGAGAGTCACCACCTGGAGCATGATAAATGTCAGGCTATACAGCCTTAAAACAATGGAAAACTGCCTGTAAGAGGAACCTATGCTCTGAAAGGTAGGTGTAAATATGGATAAAATTATTTGTGACTAATCATAGAGACTCTGTGAGAGTTAATGCAATTGTTAAAACATTTGGTAGAGGTTATTAAACAAGTGCATGGGTAATGGATTTCAAACACAGTATATTATATTCCATTTTACCTTTGAGGGGGTTGCCACATACTATTTTGAAATAATAGAGACGCTTAGTAAGGAGATAAGTGACCTTCTCATTTAATGATTGCAATCCATAGAGCATTGCTCCTATGAACCTCTCAGGAGAAAGGGATTTTTCATAGGATTTTCCAGTTGCAAACTTTGGCTAAACTCCAAAGGATACTGCCTGTCATGCCAACATCTTGGGAGATTAGCTCAGTTATTAGCAATCAACAATCCCATTTTTTGGCTTTCTTCAAATGAGTGACTGGACTGTATAACCCAAATGATGAGTCTCTGCTTTAATCATGATTATGTTCTTGTGAGAAATAAATAATAAAAAATGACCTAACTAGGGATTAAATTAAGGTCTTTTGGCTGCTATTCTGTCAACCAAAACATTAAAACTGAGCTAACATTTGCTTTGTTGATATCATTCACCAAGCCTATAACTTCAGATGAAGTCTGCAAGAGAGAGCCTGATGTCTCAGCATAGCTTGCTTGGGTAGATGAATAAATAGTAAACCACATCAACATAAATAAACCATTTAAAGAGAGTTTAGGTCTCCCTTCCTGCCTCATTTATTAAGTGGAATTATATATTCCATAATATAGGAATTTAGGAATATTAGATTCTCAAGGATGTCCACAGTTGAATGTTTATTTGCATAAAAATAGGATCTGAATTAAAGGCAAAATAATTTTTCCTCATATTCTTGCAATTTGGATAGGAATAGATTTAACTAGAAGAGCTCTTTTGATGTCCAGAATTAGATTAATGATTGAACTAAATAAAATTAAGAGAATCCAATAATTTATACTTTATATATGGGGTAGATAAAGAGTATTCATGTGGGATGTGTAGCAGTTTCACTGATCATCCACGGCATCTTAGTTATACGCATGTGCTACACCCAGCTCACCACAGAGTCATTTAGACATTGCAGAGCTCTTCGTAGACAAACCCTAAGCAAACAAACAGAGAGGCCTTCTTCAAAAACCTCTTTTTAATGGGCCTGAATGATCTGATGATCTGGGCTAGAAGAGGAAAGAAGCAAAACTGTCAGTCAGCTGCTGAGTAATGGCCAGCATGCCACACGTGGTTCATGGCTGTCCATGAAATCAGGACTGCCCAGCACACTATCAGCTGGAGTCAGTTTTACCATTGCACTGTGCCTTGATACGGACAGGGCTCACCCTGGCCATTGCATGTGACACCGGGGGTGCAATACCTGCTGAACAATCATATGTGGGGAAAGGGAAAGGAACCCAGACCTTAGCTGTCTCTGGGAAAGCTCTCTCTAACACAACCACTTAAAATCCCAGCAATTTGGGAGGCAAACTTCAGCATCTAATTTGTGCTGTACTCCATTATATTCTCCTCTACAGGTGTCAGAGGATCACAAATACAAATGGGAATTGGATTTGCTATTTCTTTTGCTCCCTGCAGCACAACCGGCCCTAATTCCTATTTAGATCTTCTTTGTCCTTTTCTGCTACTTTTTCCCTGCTGTCTCACAAGAGTCTGAATTAGTCAGCCAGGACAAATCTAATCTTGTGACACTTTGCTGTGATTTGTTTGGCAAGGTACAAACCATTCCCAAGCAGCGCAACCTTGATTAATAAAACCCTCTCTGTTTTCCACAGACTAGCCAAAAGGAAAGTAAGAGCCAGCCAGGCTGTAGAGCCAGCAGAAGAAAGCTGCTGTCCAAGAATGGCTAAGGGACTTGTGTGCCATATGCTGTACCTGCAGTGTTTCAGCTGCTGAACTGAACTGCAGCATCAGGGTTCAAAATTTTTATTATTTACCAATGGTGATTCCTTTTTCTTGACCTCCATATATGCATCTGGCTTAAAAACAAGGATGGAAAAATCTCACCTAGAGATTGTGATAGCATGCTAATATATTTTATTTGGTTTAAAAAAAGAATCCATTTGTATTACTGGAATGTAGTTCAGGTAAGGTTATCGCTCACAGAAGAATTCATACAAATACTGTGAGGAGGAAGAGGAGAGCAACATGTGGAATAAATCAGTATCAAGTCCAAAACTGCTTTTTTAACATCTCTGTACACATGAGAGTATTTATTGGGCTATATAAAGCAGTCTTTTTCCTCTGCTCTACTCCCCTTGAGGGTTAAGTCATTTCCTCAAGGACTGTCCGGAAGATGCTTCCTTCCCTTTACAGCTGAACCCTCTATCACAGTAGCCTTGTTCTGGGAGAGTGTTGGTACAAACTTGCCCAGTTAGCATTTTATACCCCCTCACAACCTACCTAGACCTAGTTCTATTTCAAAGACCTCAGGAAAACAGTCCCATAATAAAACCAACTCTCTTTACAGAAGGGTCAGCATGGGGCTTCTGCACAGCAATGGACAAAAAAATCAGCATGAGATACAGTGTTTTACAATTTTCAACAATTTTTTTGCTAAATGGGAGCATAGAAGAAGGCTTAAGACAGACATTGGTTTGACAGCGCTAAGAGCAAGCAAGAGCTGTTGACCAAATGGATAAACTCACTCTATCCATTAGACACAAGATCTTCCAAACTTCAGGTAGCCCACCATCAAGAACCCACTTCCTTCCCTTCAAAACTGAACTAAGTTCACCAAAAGAATTTCCTTCCCTTCTAGTGTGACTCTGTCTGCTAAGGCAAAGACTTTTTATAGCAGCAGCTGCAATTGCACACAGCTGGTCAGCTTCCTGCCCCTCCTTGGGGCTGCAGTTAACTCCTTCCCTGCCTCTCAGTGTGTGTGGATTCTATATGGCTCCACAGTGTCCTTGGCACTGCCCTGCTCTCCATGCCCTCCTGAGCTTTCACAAACTCTTGCTGCACCACTGGTTTTTTATCTCCTACCTAAAGACTGTGAGCATATTCCCTCGCAATTTAACTTGCTTAATTAAAAAAGCAACTTTTCCCATTGAATTTAGTCCTTGCTTTTTAAAGACTGAACTTGGGAAAGAAAGGTATAAATGATGGAAGATTTGACTATTTAATGATGCTTTCCAGAAAGGCACTGGCACCTGGCTGCAATGTGTCAATACCTCCCAGAGTGTTGCTGTGCAACTGGGACTCCAGAGGCACCGGCAGGGTCAGTTCAGTCCAGTCAAATCACTGACATGCATATGCATGCTCATGTATACATGTGGAACATCAGTCTTCAATAAGTGGTTTAAGGAACAGAATATCTTCAAATGTGTTAGTAGGGGTCATTAAAACCCGAGCTGTGGAAAGACTGACATTTTCAAGGGAAACTGTTTGTAGATTGGCTGGAGTATATATCTGAGAAATGTCTTCACTCGTAAAAAAGAAGTGCAGCCCCTAAATTTTTCATGTTCCTATTCTGCTTAAATTTTCAAAACTACCAGGTCACTTTTGGGCACAAATACTGTCCATTTCAACCTGGTGATCAATTTATTTTAAAGGCATAGCTAATTGGAAAAAATTTAGATGAATAGCTGAAGATTTTTTTTCTAAAGCTATCAACAAGAAAGCAGCCTCACATTCATACTTCTGACCCCGGTACTGCAAACAGTCAAACATCTGATAGCTCCAATGAATGTGGATAGTGAGAACGCTCCACACAGTGTCCTTTGTGCACATGCAATTCCAGGAAGTCTGAACTAATTTGTCACCTTAATATCTCAAAAAATCTGGGCCTGAGTGTCTGCAAAAGAGGTGACTATATTAAAAGATATAACTTACATTTATTAAAAGTTATTGTTTGTAGACACAAGCTCTTAAAACAACCAAATAAATTTTCACAATTACATAATAAAGCCAAATTTGAGTTTGTTATTAGACAGTGAAATCTGTACTTTATTGCACCTAAAAGGGGAAGAAAGTCTAAAAATAACACTTAATTATCTGCTGGTTATTTCCAGACACAAAAAGTGCTGAGGTTTTGTCCTTCTTAAGAAGATTATCTTCGCTTTTTCCTCTGGAATGCATGTAAAACAGCTCTTGCCTTGCTGCAAGCTTTAGGAAAAAAGTTCACTGCTAAACTACCTGTTGTCTGGGGACTTAACATTTTGCAATAAGCTGCTGAAATTGCATTTTAATAAGGAGTCTTGACCTGTACTTTGTATTTCCCTTCAAGGCCCTACAAGCCATTTTTCTTATGGAGGTCCTGACCTGAGAAGCTCAACCTGGATAACCACAACCAGAGGGGGATAAAATGCAACACCTAGGAGATTTCAGTAAACAGTAAAACCATTCCAACTTAATCTGTGCTAAAATGCTTGGAATGTGAGAGCCACCGATGATGCCCCTTGTCTGTGTGTCTGACTGAATCCTTTCTTTTCTGGTAGGAAAGCAGAGCCTGGGAACAAGGCCAAATGCCTGCCACTTACCTTAAATTGATCAGCCACTTTAAGATTAAAAACACTGAAAACTGCAACACCACGAAAACAAGGCTTCCTTCATATTAAATGCAAAATGCAACATTGGGCTTGCTGTGATCTTTTTTTCCATTTTGCTCAGTGTGCAGTTTTTCCATTTATGCTCAAAGGTAGAAGCCAACAGTCACAGCATCTTGGCCAAGTATTCATTAAGGTTTATATAAAAAGAAATTTATGGTTATTTAGGAGTTGGCACAAAAGCACGTTGTTGCTGGAGAAGAAATAAAGTTTTGAAACAGTTTAAAACACTGGATGCCTTATTAGAAGTAAAAGCTATATTCTGTCTTTGCCTGTTGTAGTTAAAGAAGTATTGAAGTATGTGATTGGGATAATCGGCAGGTAAATTTCTCAGTGGTTTTCTGTACTGTAAATATTTAGTCAATTCAAGAATTTACTTTGTTCTGCAAGAATTATTTCATTGCTACAATAAAGATAAGTGTAGAGATAAAATAATGGAACAAAGTCATCATTCATTGAAGCAGGTGCATCTACTTGAGATTAGTTTTTTTCCTCTATCTGTCTTTTCTGGAAGAATTGACTAAAACAAAACAGTACCAAAAGCCTATTTGGCAGAAAAAAAAAATGTTGGATTCATAGTCAAATATGGATATTCCCAGATGATAGTACTGGCAAAGTCTAGTAGAATGGTACTTTGTCTAGTAAATTTAACATCACTTCCTGAACTTAAACAAGAAAATCAAAGCTGACATACTTAAATCAAAATTATTGAGTCTATATTTTGATTTTTCTTTGTGTGGACGTAGCTAGAAATACTTTCTCTCTAACACAGGTTGGCAGAAGTGCCAATATGAAACCTGTGATTTCATCTGTTCTCAGTGCTGGAAGCTTCAATTAAATTATTCAGTTTCTCTCTGCTGTGTCTTGACACAGTGATAAAAGTCATGTAAGACAATGGTTATTCACGTAACATCACAACACTGGTGCTGTGCATCTGCAACAGCCAGTCCTGTGGGAGCATCACTGAGCTTGTGCTGGCTGGGCTGTGGTGTCTGTACCAGCTCCCTGGAGACCACCCTGAGCGCTCACTCAGGGGCCCAGTGCGAAGGCGGGGGGAGTGCGCTCCTGCTCTGCCGCTGCTGTGTGCCTGCCAGCAGCTGGATTTTCTCCCTTCTCTCTTAGGGGAGAAATTTGCTTGGTTTTAATCCTTCTCTTCTCATTTTAAGGTCAGAGCAAGCAGAGAAGACACATGACTTTCTAGCCATGGATGCCTTAGAAGCTGTAAGATGCTGGCCCTCCGATGAGGTGGCCTAATTAGGGGGAGATCAGCCATCTAAAGGAGGCCAAAAGGAAAACAGAAAAATACACTCCCATGGAGGCAGATTAGATTGGTTAAAAGAGGAAAAGCTCATGTTAGTTTTACAAAACCTAGTACTCAAGAGCATCTGATTTTAGATTTGTCTCTATGTATTTCTGCTCGTGTGGCAACCTCTGAAGTCACTGAGCAGTATGGCCGTGGCACAGGAAGACAGACAGTTCTAAGGCCTGGAGATCTCCACTGATAACTGCACAGCAATCTGGGAGCAGGAGGAGCACAGACATCTCTCCTCTGAACCTTGAGGAATTATTTTGGTGCCTTCTTGCCCCCTACATGAAAGAAGTCAAAAGCAAAAGAAAGCAACCAGTACTCCAAAGAATTTATAAAATAAACTTATAATGGTAGCATCAATTTCCTTTTTGAAAATGCAGCCAGTAACCTTGGAGACCTTCTTCTGTTTTTCACCAAGATAATATATAAGCCCACTTGTGGATTTATAAGCTACATAGAATGCCTCTAGTGATAAAGTGTCACCTGAAAGACAGAAAGCAATGAAGACTATGTACCTCAGTATATATCCTGGTGTGTGGAGATCCCTCAGAAATGCATAAGGACATTGGGTTAATTAATGGTCTCACCAAATGCATAGCCAAAGAGGTGGACTGTGGAAAATATTGGGAGTATTGCTTTTGGAAATCTGTGGGTTAGAAATTCCTGAGCCACATAATGTATTTTTGTCATAGATTTCTGTAGGGGCTTTTTGAAACCTTTTAGACTCTTGGTTCTTTAAGCATCCTTGGATAATGAGCTGTGTGATGTAATTACATGCTTTATATTCCTCTTGTTTGTTTTAAATCTGCTGTCTGAGAATTTTATCTGGTAATTCTTTATTCTTAAGACAGGGGTAAATGAGAAAGTTTCTTATGCATCCTCTCCTTTTACTATCCTCTGAATTTCTACTCTACCTTGCATAAATTGTTCTTCACCAGTTCTAAAAGTCCCCACCTGAGTAATGCCTCCATGTATAGAAGTTTTTCTCTACTGTGATTATCAATATCGTATCTCTGTGCCTCTTCTGGTTATGTTATAAATATTTAGAGAAGACTTCCCAGAACAGCAAACAATACTCACATTTTTTTGGCACAGAATGATAACATAGTAGCATAATGCTGTTTTCCCACTTTATCCTTGTTTTATTTCCCAACATGTTTTTATGGGTTTGTTGTTGGTTTTTTTGAAACATCTTAGGCATGGAACCAACATCTTCGGAGAACTAATCAAAATGAGTCCAAGATTTCTCTTTTCAGTGCCCTTTTTAGTGCACAGTTACTTTATCAAGTAATATCCCAAGAAACTTCTTTTTTCCTCTTTGTATTACAACTCTGTAGAGACTGCAGGTAGTGACAACTACCTACTCATATCTTTGTCCCCTAATTGCTAATTACCTTTTTAATTCATGGAATGACCTTCCTCTAATGGCATTAATAATAATTTGTGTTAAGGAGCTTTGTCAAAGACTTTTTGGAAGTTCAGTGAAGCTCTATAAACCATCAGAGCTTTTCTAAAATAGTCTGGCAAAAATCTTCAATGGCCAGAAGAGGTGTGATTTTTCTGCAAAAGGTTTGTTGAAATCTCTTCTGATAGCTTCTGATATATTTTAATTCAATATTTTCATGCCCTTTTTCTGGTGCAGAAGGAACATTTGTTCAAATTTCACTAAAACCATTTTAAAAATTGAAACATATTGGCCAGCTTTAGTTCCTTTAATTTAGTTTGTTGTTGGTTGAATTTAAGTGATGACATAGCTAAATAGCACATCTCATAGTTCAGCAACATCTGGTTCTGGTGATTTGTTCCTGTTTATTGGATAGATTTGTTTGAAACTTCTGCTGACATGTCAATTTGATACAGTGCCTCAAATTCTTCCCTTCTAAAGAAAGGCTGTGTGGATTCTCCCTAAGGCTCTTTGTGATGAATATCAATACAATAACTCATTTAGCAACTTTGCCATGGCTGTATGTTTCTCAAGTGCTTATTTTAAATTGTGATCACCTATTTGGCAGGGTCTGTCAGGCCTCCGGCTTCTGAAATATTTGAAAATGTTTGTATTCCTAGTTATTATCCACCCAACTAGCTATTCCTCAAAATAATCTGACGTGGTTTCTTATGGCTTGATTTGCCCAATCTTACATACTATCATATCATACAATCTAAGGTTTTCCTTACCTGAACACAACTTTCACTTTTTTCAGGACCAACTGCTCTCTTTAAATTTCTAATATTCTCATCTACTGTTTAAATATGATGATTTTGTGGGGTAGGGTCGGTCAGGCTCTTTGTGTGACTGTTCAAAAATCCCTTTGAAATGATACTATTCAATCACATTAAGATTATAATATGATGTGAGTAAACAATCCTCATGCCACAGGCAAACATTTTACCCTTTTAGATTACAGTTTTTGATTTTATTTTTTGAAGTTCCCTCAATTTAATGAAATGATATTGAAGAGGGTAGCATATCTTTCAGGTCCCTCCCAACCCAGATTGTTCTGTGATTCTGTGAAACTTTCAGTCTTGCTGCAGAAAGGGTTTTGAACTAAAAAATGTTATCCCTTCTCTCCTTGGCTCTTCGTTGGTCCTCTTGGTACTGCTTAGAACTACATCAAGAGTTGCCTTTTCTCTTATGAATTGCTAATTAGTTGGTCTAGGAGGGCTACAAAAAATCCAGTCTGCGCTGTAACCTTTCTTACACAATCTACATGGACATAAGAAAATTCTGCAGTTACTACTGCTTTTTGTTCAGTTGGCTCCCTTGTCTTCCTTGTGTCTCCCTCCAGTGTTACATTGTTCCTCTCTGAGCTGGGTGACTGGTGGGAATGACCTGATGTTATACACTTAATATCTCACTCTTGTGGCTTTCACCAGTTTCCTGCCTTCTACCTGCTTTTTTAACATCTTAATTTATCATTTGGTATTTCAGCTCATTCAGCTAGACTTGTTAGACTTGTAGCATATGTTTAGAAATCCTTATAAGTATCTTGTTAGCCTGCATGTCTGTTTTTACATCCTCTGCTTAAAGAATACTTTACTTGAAGCTCTTTTTTGCTGCTTTCTTTTTCAGTTGTATCAACTTCGGTTCTATCTTTTAGTTAAGGATACAGGGGTTTATAACTTCCTATCTAGAGGATGCAGCATTTCAAAATCTCCCTCACTTGCCAGCTTTCTTTCAAACTTAAAAAATTTGACCATTTGACCTTTTCTATTTTTAGTGTCAGCAGCCTGATTCCATTTTTGTTTAAATGAATGTCATCCTTCTGGCTCAATTTATTTAAAAAATCCCCTCAGAAATCAATCCCTTCTTTCCTTTATTACTTTTACTGCCACACACTCAAACTTAGTTTGCTGTTTTTCCTGGTTGCATTGATGGTGAGAGAGAACCACTGCCACAATGCCAAGCATCTCAGCAGGAAGTACAAGAATTGCTTTCCAGACGTTATAAGGTTTGAAAATTAGTTAATACCTTTGAAATTTGTATTTGAAATCTGTGGATTTTTTTTTTTTTTCATCTATGATGTTCAATTGCCAGGGTTTCAAATCTACTAAAACCTAATAGAGCAGAGTTTAAGCTCTGTAATTTTTTCTTTCACAAAGCTAAATTGTACTTTTAGCATATGTATTGGTTTTGCATGGCCTGGCTTTTAGTAGTGGGGTTAGAAATGGTGGTAACGCCTCTGTGATAACATATTTAAGAATGTTCTTAAATATATAAGGATGTTCTATATTGCCAGCATTTCTAATTGGCCCTGCTTTGGCCAGCAGCATATCCATCTTTGGAACCATCAGGGACTGGCTCTGCCAGGCATGGTGGAAGCTTCTATCAGCTTCTTGCTTTGTCCTATTGCAAGAGGCCTCACTAAAAAGTTTGTCCCCATCCTTCTTATAAACTCCATTTAAGAACTGAAAGGCCACAGTAAAGTTTCCCTGGGGCTGTATCTTCTTCAGACTGAACAACCCGAACTCTTTCAGCCTTTCCTCATATGAAAGGTGCTCCAATGAACTTGGTGGCCTCCTTTGGACCCACTCCAACAGGTCAAAATCTTTTCTGTGCTGGGCACCCTGTAGCTGCATGCAGCACTCTAGATAGAGTCTCACCAGAGCAGAGCAGAGGGGCAGAATCTCCTCCCTCATCCTATTGGCCATGTATCTTTGGATGCAGCCCAGGACAAAACTGGCTTTCTGAGCCACAAGTGCAGATTTATAACTCATGTCCAGCTTCTCATCCACCAGCACCTGTGAGTCCTTCTCAGTAGGGCTGCTCTCAGTTCCTTCACCCTGCAGCCTGTATTGATACCAGGGGTAGTCCTGACCTAGGTACAGAACTTTACACTTGGCCTTGTTGGGCCTCATGAGGTTCCCATGGGCTCACCCCTCCAGCTTGTCCAGGTCCCTCTGGATGACATCCATCAAGTGCAGCACGCAGCTTTGTGTCATCTGAAAACTTGCTGAGGGTGCACTCAATTTCTTTGTGTGGGTCACTGATGAAGATATTACACAGTGCTAATCCCCACACAGACCCCTGAGGACACCACTTGTCACTGATTTCCGTGGGGACATTACGGTGTTGACCACTGCAATGAGTTATACCCAAGGTTCCCTGAATATGTTAATGGCTGCACATCACAGTTTGTCTGCTGTTTGTGCTGCACACAGGGCAAATGACTGTCAAATGTTTTAAAGTTCGTACGCAGCAAAGCACTAAGTATTATGAACAACAGGAGGTTTTTTATGTTTGATTTTTTTTAATGGTCACGTTTTAAAACTAAATTTCAAAGTAGAGGAGGACACAGGGAAAGGAGAACAAACTCCTTATATATTATAGTTATTATTATAGCTCCTAATACAGAGTAAACAAGCAAATAACCTGCAGTTTCTGCATCATTCTCTATGGGCAAAAATGAATGTCTTTGGGTTCTGGACTGGACTTTTTGGACTTTTAACATTAGACTTAAACTACGATATCAAACTAAGGGGAAAAAAAATCAGCAATATTCTTCTCCAACATCATTATCCTTTGAATACTGAAATTTGGAACAAAATGGTCATCTTCTACCTTGGAAATGAAAGAGATGGTCCTATGTTACAAGCATTTAATTGCAAAATACCAATAGCTGTCACCTTTGATACCTTCCTTGTCTGAGCTGTGGAGAGGAAGGAAAGATGAATGTCGAAAAAGAATCTGGCAGGCTCCTGAAGTCTCTTTGATTTATCTCTGCTCAAAATTGGCTTTAGGAAAAGGAGTGCCCTGTACCTGCCTTGAGAAAAAGGTAAAGATAGCTAAAAGAAAATTTGCTACATGCAAGAAACTAATATTTTTCACTAAAATTGTCAGTCTGGAGAGAGCGATGAAGATGATTTTCTTCCTATTTTGGAGAAAGCTGCCCAGGAAAGTAATAAAGGCAGGAAAGCTCATCTAACCCCCTTCAAAAACAAACCCACTGAAATAGGGTAGAGCTGGGGCTGTCCTGTGTTTTTCCCAAATGTTGTTCTGCTGACATATGTCTAGCCTAGTGTGATTATGCCATGTTTCATTGAATTAATCAGCTAGAATGACATGAATCATAATAAGAATTGACAGCCTACTCTGTTTTCTTTGTACAGGCTTCAAAATTCGCAATGAGCACTGCTCAGACGCAACGGATTGAAATCACACATAGATTTTGGACAGTCATGAACATGAACAATTAAACACACAGAATGGATGTTCAGAATGAATCTGAACAGTGAACCAATTCTTCCCATTTTCCCAACACTAAATGGAGTTCTAGACACTCATGATGTGAATATTATTCTCTAGATAGGCCAAAAATGAAGCAATACCGGAGGGAAATAAGAAAAATATTCTGCCTACTTTCTAACTCTTGTGTCTTCCAAAGTAACGTGAAGGTAGATCACAGCATATTTAAAAGTGGATATGAGCAAAAGTTTGGAAACAGTACAAATTTTTGCTTAAGCGTGGGCAGCCTCTTGAACTGTGTGACTATGTAAAGCTTAAAATTATCTTATTTCTTTATTTATATGAGCTCTTAAAATCAAACCTTGTTAGCTCTAGAATAAGAAATATTTTTACATTAAGTACAACAAAAACTTCAACTGACTTCTTCCATTACAAAGACATGATTGAAATGTATCCAGAACAAAACCAGCTCTACATCTGGGCCTCTTTATTGCTGTGAAGTTATTTATTAAAAAATCATAAAAATAATCATTCCTCAAAGAAGCATCAGACGGACTTGTCTCATCAACACCAGATGTTGTCTAACCTGCTTTTTCCTTCAACAACGGGGATTCACACTTTCCAGGACAATCTATACTAGTGCTTCCACAAGTTTTGAATTTTTTAACTTCCCTTGTTAAGAGTGTTTTTCACTGCCCTTAAGTCAGAATTTGTTCCAGCTCTGTCTGTAAACTATGTTTTAAGCCCTCTTTTAAGTCATCTTTGTCTTTAGACATCCTTCTATAAAGCCATGAGGTACCAGTAACTCTCCACACTTAAACCTCCCCCAAAATACAGCCCTCCCACAGGTCTTCCCCACACCAGCCTGCATATTCTCCAGAAAGGCTTGTTACCAACCAGTGAAACAAAACAAAGTTAATTGTAACAAAGTAAAGACTGCAGAATCAATGAGCTACGCTATTTAATTCTCCCTCTTTTGGTGATTCAGTGTCAGCTCACCTTGTTGCCCTGTAATCTCCAGCATATACAAACACCCACTCCAGACAGTTGGCTGTTCTGGGCAAGGAAATTATTTTCTTCTCTGTAAATCCCTCAGTTATTGTTGTCACTTTCTAGTGACAGGAGTAATGAA
This sequence comes from Coloeus monedula, assembly GCF_965178545.1. Classification (NCBI taxonomy): domain Eukaryota; kingdom Metazoa; phylum Chordata; class Aves; order Passeriformes; family Corvidae; genus Coloeus; species Coloeus monedula. The sequence continues at coordinate 23,904,326 of NC_138781.1, forward strand.
AAACACATATTTCATTTATATTGTGATGAGTTCTTTCTCCTTTCTCTGAAGTGTTGGGGAATGTGACTTGAAATTTGTATGGCCAGGTGGCCAAGGTGCCTGAGTGACCAAGAAGGCCAACGACATCCTGGCTTGTACAGTGTGGCCAGTAGTACCAGGGAAGTGACTGTGCCCCTGTATTCAGCACTGCCAAGGCCATACCTCGAATAGTGGGTTCAATTTTGGGCCCCTCACTACAGGGAAGACATTGAGGAGTGAGTCCAGAAGAGGGCAATGGAGCTGGTCAAGGGTCTGGAGCATGAGTCATAGGAGGAGAGGCTGAGGGAGCTGGGGTTGTTTAGCCTGGAGAAAAGGAAGCTCAGGGGAGACCTTATCACTCTCTACAACTCCCTGAAAGGAGGTTGTAGAGAGGTGGGGGTCAGTCTCTTCTCCCAGGTAACAAGAGACAGCACCAGACGAAACGGCCCTAAGCGGAGCCAGGAAAAGTTTAGATCAGAAATTAAGAAAAAAAAAATTCATGGAAAGGTTTGAAAAGCATTGAAATAGACTGGCCAAAGAACTGGTAGAGACACCACCTCTGGAGGTGTTCAAAAAATGTGTGGCTATGGCACTTGAGGACATGGTTTGTGGTGAACATGGTGGTAGTGCTAAGATGAGGGTAGGACTTAATGATCTTAAAGGTCTTTTACAACTTTTATGATTCTATGATTCTACAAAAATGCAGAGAAGAACCCTAGATAGCTGTGCTGGAGGGGAAGTTACCTGAACTGCGCTTTGGAGGATTCTGAATGCATTTGGTGTGGTTGGATTTTTCTTTCAAATATCTCAATAGTTCCAGATTTTAGAGAAACACACACTTTTACCCTTGTCATGTTCACAATAGTAACCCTACAGTATGACAGTCAAATCTCAGGGGAAAGTGAAAACACAATGTCCATTGCTGCCTGGAACCTTTTGCAAAAGCCCGTGACGACCTACCTGCAATATATTACAGTGACTCTGAGAGACCTATGCTGGCAAAGGCTGTCAACAGAAACAACATAAAAGCAAGGAAGATGTATCTGTCAAGCAGATTTACTATGTTCAATAAAGCAAATAGGCAACTTATGTTTGTAAATTTGTTGATCCATGCAAATAAGATTTCTTTGCATGGCCTATTGCTAATCTAAGGTAGAAAAGAGCTATCAATAGTGTAGGAAGAATAGTATAGCAAAAAATATTGTGTTAATAATACATCACTGGCAATACAATTACATGCATTGTTTTAGTACATGAGTAAATGAGTGAACAATTATAGCCATTTTGAACTGGCAAATTTCCTTGATCACCAGTATCCCTTCAAAGGAACTCTGGCTGATAAAATGTCAATAAAGTGCTGCTGCTCAGGTGTATCCCATTGCACTTGATTACTTAAAAAAAATATGTGCAGTTGTGGTTTGACATACAATAAAATGAAATTACAAAGGAGACCGGTTTTCTCTTTGTTGGCAGCAGCTGCAGATATTAAATCAGCTGCTCCAAGAAGAGCATAACTTACAGAGCACCTCATCATTTTTCTCTACCCAGCTGTTTGAACCAACTTACTTAAAACCTTTGTGTTTTTTACACTATAGAAAGAGCAAAGAATGAGGTGACATGCAAAATAGATCTGGGATCATCAAGGTTCAGAAAACTGTTTTAATAAAGTGCCACATAAAAAAAAAATCATGCTTTTTGTACCATGGTCATCTTCCTCCACTTTTTTGTAAAACAATACTTTCTACACTGATCTAAATTGAACTACAGTGTATTTTGTAAGTGACAAAGCACATTTCTTCTGGTAGACCTGAAAATGGAAATTAAAGTTGTCTGTGTCTCATTTTTATGTCATGTGCATTTTTCATCCATTTGTGACAAAAATACAGAAGGCTGGCTTAACAAAGATTAGCAATTTGATTTAATGCCAAAGCAATAGCAACACAATTACATTAAAACACATTTTGCAAATAAGCACAGTTTTTCAAATAAGCACATGAAGCTTTTTAGTTTCTTTCTCTTAAGATCCTTTCTGTGCTTAGATCAACTTTTTTCTCTGACGTCTGACTGTGGACTGGAAGACAGCTGTGAAGACTTTCTGGTCCAGGTCAGAGAGTTGTGTGTAGCACAGTGCAACATCAATGGAAAGATATTACTATCTAATGAGCACACAGCGGCAAAATGAAGTAAGTGTTTCAGTCCAAGCGTCCACAACTCAAACCCACACATTTTCTGGCAATGCTTTCTGTGTCAAAATCCAAAAACAGGCATGGCATTTTAGCTGGTTTTACTCCTCAGAGATAGCCCAATCTTTCAGGTGTGAGGGATATTAAAAACGCAATACAGAAAAGTTTACTGACTCATTTAGTCAGTTTATGCACACATAGCAGCAGAGCCGAGTGAATACCGTAAGGAGTACTTGTGCAGAGCTCTTTACATTCTGAATACCTCTTTATTCCTGCTGCTACCCAGGCACTTTTGAGGATTTTGTCTGTTTCTCTTTTGGAAAGGAGGAGTGGGGTCCAAAGGGCTAATCAACACAAGGCAAAACCGCAAAACATGAGGTGAACTTTCTCCCAGTGAGCAGCAGTAATGAATTTCAACTGCCATGCAGAGATTGATGGTATTTATCACGCCTAACTTCAGCGATTTCAGAGCTGTGCCTGGCTGTACCAAGGCATCTAAAGTCCTTTTATAGGCACCTAGACTCCTTCTACAGTCAATGTACAAACATGAGTAACTCCTGAAGGTGGTTTATTCAGCCCACCTTACACTATTACCTTAGGGGGCTTCTTTCTCTCCGCTCACCAGAGAGAGTGTTAAGGATGAGCTTGGACTAGACACAACTCCTAGATGGCTAAATGTAGATGTGGTGAACCCTATACATCCAGACAAATGTATCCCAACAAGAGCATTCCAGTTGCTAATCTGATTTTAAAAGTTTGATGTAACTCAAACCTAAAGCAACAATCTGGGGTCAAGGTGATCAGTTTGGTAGTTTTACAAATAGATGCAGAGTTAGACAGGAAATAAGGGCAATAACCTCTGTTCTGTGGAGAGTTTATAATTTGGTAGTTCCTGACCATGTGCACATGTAAAACGATGCCTTCATTATCTAGATCAATAATTAGGCCAGACAATCCCACTCTCAGAGAGATTTAATACGTAGCATCATCAGGATATGATCCATTGTGTTCTTAAAAAAATAATTCTTTTTTAGAGCTGATATTTTGTCTCTATCATTTTCTGTAACATTACTATGCAACATTTTGTGTAACATTACTGGAACCCTCAGATCCTATAAGAAGGAGAGATACTGGGAGGATGGAGGTATACTCTAGGAACCAAAAGGTCCTGCTACAACACTTCTACAAAGTGCTTTTACCAATCTTGTCCTCTTTTTTTTTTTTCTGCACCTATATCAGGAACATGTTTTGTAGCTTCATTACAAAACAACAACATTATTATTCAGCTATGGAGCATATAGTGTCCCTCCTACATGAAGCTAAATGATTTTTAATCCACAGGCTGACTTTTCAGTGCCTATCTCTAAAAAGCTTCTTTTTTATCCTGTCAGTGGGGTAGATGTAGAAGTCACTTGGCACAATCAAGTGCACCTCCTTGTTCAAATTGCTGAAGAGGAGCTCCAAATAAAGAATGGGATGATATTATCTCTTCTCTCTCTCTTCCTAGAATAAATGAGTAAAAGGACAGGTATCTTTTTGATTGTACACAACATAAACTTGCATTCCATTTCTCCTAAGCAGCACTATAGAGTTGTACAGTTCAAAGAGTGAATGAATCCTATACAACTTTTTAACAGAGTTCTTTTTCAGCATACTACCACACTGTAAAGCTCCAGCTTTTTATTCTAAATAAAATACTCTCACTTTGCTTATTATGCTTCACTTCTAAATGCTCTTCTACCCCTCACTAGGTAATATTTAACTTTTTGAGATTTTTCTTCTTCCCCCCCCCCCCTTATTTTTCAGTTCTTTGAGTTTTAAACACATCTTTTAGAAGTGTTGAAGTATCTCTTGGAAGTGTTAGGGGGCCCTAACAAGAAGGAGGATTCCAAGCTGAAGGTCCTCCTTGAAGAAGAGAGAGCAATGCTTGCAGCTATTTCAGGAATGGACTACACCCATGTGGAGGACATTGAAAAAGACATTTGAAGCTAATGAACAGTGTGGATCTAGATCAAAGGAAAGTAGTACATTTTTTGTGTTTCTTGGAACACAAATCCAAGTGGTGGGCACAGAAATGAGATTTCTCCGTGTGAATCCTGTACAAACCATTAGGAAACAAAGTTTATTTCCGTTTCTTTTAAAAAGCCAGGAGGAGTCTTACGGAAGACCTGAAATTGAGTCCGGAGATCATATCCTTACTACAGGGCAGGAACATGAGAAAACATGGTAGGTGCTGCAAACTCAGATTTTTTCTACGGCCCTGGCTGTATTAATGATGTATTGGAGAGACATGCAAGCTACTCTGACTGAGCAAGCTGGAGATAACCAGGTGAAAAAGAAAAAGGCTCTAGAAGATCTTGTCTCCAAACAGTATATATTTTAAGTAAAAATAAATCAGCATATGTTGGATTTTATTTGATTATTTTCAATGCTTTCCCTTAATATTAATCTTATAAGGCATAATGCCCTGCCATCACCAGAATGGTATATATTACATGAATTACTCACAACTGTGCACATCCTAGTTCACCTTTGTGTTGCACTGTTTAGTACCTTCCCATTTCTGACTAATGTGAATCTGACATCCTGTACAGTACTAGTAAAATGTAACAAAACTCTAGAGAACTGCTTAAAATCTGGCATTAGGTATACAAAGAATTGCTTTCATAGCAGTTTGTTTGCAAGCAGAAGGGAGATTCAACTAGGTTCATGTCACCTTACCAATAAATGCTATCTTGGCATCCTGCATCCTTAGAATAAGTACAGATTTCTCCATTTGTAAGATGTCAGCCTAATCACCCCAAGTAAGAAATAAAGCAGAACTAATCAAGGTACATAGAGCTGGGGAAAGCAGAGGAAAGATCAGATTTTCAGGAAAAAACCTGAATTCTTTGAAGTCTGCATTTGAGATGAGGAGGCCATTGACAGACATGTAATTACAGACAGTAAACTGATAGATGTGTGATTACAGACAGATGGTTAGCTCGGCAGGAGCTTCTGACAGCTGGGCTCCAGCACTTCTTCTCATAAGTCTTTATGACCTGATCTTTCTTCAGCACATAAATATTCATGTACTTACATTTTTATGTATGACTTAGGTGTAAACCAAGTAAGGGTTCTACAAGGTGCTGAACAGTTTTGCCTTTAAAATTAACCATGAAAACTTATGCCAGGTGATTAAATTTAAGCAGAACTGCTGGCTTTATTGTTTTTTGTGAATCTTTCTAATCTTTCTAATGGATTCACTGCTCTATGTCTCAGTCATGGGTAGGTTTTATTTAACCTGACTTTGGCCAAGTGAGGACACTGTTAAAGTGTCTACTTTAAGAGAGTCTTCAAAGCACTCTTTGACTCCCTGGAGAGGAATGACAGCCTTTAGAATGAGATTCCTTATGCCCCAGTAAGATGTCTCAAGCATGTGGGAACAATCATGCCTATTAATTAGTTTGGATTAATTTTTAGATTGGTTAATATTAAATAAAATGAACATTTGCCTAAATCACATTCTCTGGGACATTAAAAAACAACAAAAAAGGAAATTCTTCTTGTTTCCGATGAACTCCTCCAACGCAAAACCAGTATGATGACTAACTCTAGCAGAGGCTCTTAGAGCACTTCTGCGTTCACCAGTTTGGGTGCATCATTGAATTATGCACAAAATCTGTATTAGGACAAGGCACAGACAGGCACTAGCCTTTCATTTCTAGGCGAAGGACATCAAAATAGAAGGGGACAGGGGATAGGAGGGAAGTAGAAGTTTGCTCTAATCAGGTTCCCAAACTACATAATCTCTGGTGATCATTTTGGGGCAAGCTAAAACAATCCCATAATACAGAAGTCTGCTCTTCCTTTTCCCTTTTCTCAGATTTAGGTCCTTTTAACCTCTCTCTTCATTCTATCACTCTTCATACCAATTTGCTCATCATAGGCAGAGCAATAGATTTCTTTGATTTATTTTATAAGAACTGCAAAATCTGAGGCATTAATGATATACCAGACAGACACTTCTTTCATCATTATTTAAACTTTTTACAAGTAGATCAAACACTGTCTCATTTTTCATCTCAGTAGTCTGAATGCCTTGATAGTTTTAAATGAGTTGTTCTGTATATGTGGCCATGAGGTCCTGTTACTACATCACTCATCTGATGTTTTAGTAAAAACCCCCCAATTTTAGGCTATTCTTCCTGAAAATACTTTTTCCTACGGTAACTTCATATTTTCCAAAGAAACATAAAGTAGAAACATAAAACATTTCAAGTCAAATGTCTGTAGATGGTCTTCTCGTTTTGGACCTCTTCTCACATGCATTTAGCAATTAGTCCATTGTGTTCAGCTCCCAGTCAAGTCATGCAGTATTAGAATATGCTGTGGTTTCTATAGGCAGCTCAATAGCAAAATTGAGAGTGTGAATTTGGAAATAGTAGCCACTTTTGCAGAACTTTCAAAACCACACAGAGCCAGCAAATATTTCCATATCTTTAATTAAAACACATCTCTGTCTTCTTTGCATTCATTACATGCTAGATCTTCTGCACTTGTCTTGCAAGCCCTGCTGAATGTAGTTCCAGACAGAACTAAGTCAGGGATGACTTACACCACTCAATCCTTGCAGTTTGAACATGGTCTTACTTTTGAAATGAAGAGGTGACTAGCCAGGAGTGATAGGTATTATTTGCTGTCTTTTAATTTTGACAAGCTATTTTTGTTGCCACTCATTTATAAGATCTGACTTAAAACTAAGTGTATCATATGATAAGGCCCAGAAAAAATAATATAACTTCAGTCTTCCTAATTGCTAGTTGTATACAAACTTGTTTAGATCTAGCACACAGGTCTAGAACAAAACTCATGTTAGAAAACAAAAGCAGTGGGTTTTCAACTTTCCCAAACAACAGAGCAATTGTTCCAACTTCTGAGATACAAAGTTACACACTAATATTTAGACCTGGAAAACTCTTACTTTAGTGGAGACAGTGAAGTTGTCTCCTGCAGGAACCCGTAGTTAACACTGAAGGCATCCAAAGAGACTCTGTTGTATTCTACTTCAGGCCCATTGATGATGACCCTCTAAAACTGTGCTCTGTGTTACATGCCACGGAGCAGGCTCCGAATGCAGTCCATGGAAACCTTTGCTCACCTGCCAGGTGAATATATGTCTCTTCGAATAAAGCAGGAGTGAAAAATCTATGGTCTAGTCTCCAGTATTGATTTCATGGCTCCCAACAATGCTATTCTTGTATTCCTTATTCCTGCATTGTATAGTGCAGATATCCAATTTGCCAAGTGTGCCTAAATGGCCTTAGAAAAGACAGTTTCTCATCTGTGCATAAAAAAAAGCAGCAGCACTCTATCCTGCTAGATGTGTTTCAGCAGGAATGAAGCTAAAACACCATGAGAAAGAACAGCAGTATTTAAAATCAGCAAGGACTCCAATTAAAAAAAAAAATTTATAACTGTATGTAAAGAGTTTATGTGAGAAGGCCAGTTGAAAAGAGGGGGTTTCTCACGTGCAATTCCCATCTTTATATATGAAAATGGTTTTGCTTCTGCTTAACTGTACTCACTGGGACTTTTTAGCAAACCAAATTATGACTGAGCCTGGCTGGTAGTTTGCCTGATGCAATGTAATTGTAGATTTCAGGAGTGCTACTTTCTCATGAGAATGTAGTGATCTTAGAGCTCTGTTGTAGTGATTGTGTTTGCTGAAAAAAAGTTCACCTTTGTCACTTAATTAATAGGTATTTCATTAGTAAGCACAACAAAAGGCTACCAGAAAATAAGTATGAAGTTCATAACCCTCTCCAAAGAGTCAACTGTTTTTTTTGAAAGACAAGTTGTTTGGTTTTTCTCTATCCAGTGCAGTTTCAGACTTCTGGCCTGGTGTATTACAAATGCAAGTGCAAATGTTATCCATTTGCAATTAGATGCTTAATTCTAAGGCTGGTCCTGGTGTTCTTCACAGCAGAATCCTCCCAGAGCCTGACTGCCAATTCAAGAGTGGAATTTGTAGTCCAGGACATCCAACTGACATCTGGCTCAATTTTTCCCAAATCATTAGAAATTTCAGTAGTAAAAAAAAAAATCTGTCAATCCAAGGATAATTTTAGGACACCTTCTGAGTTGCCAAAAGATTTTCTGAAGGTATTGCTAACTTCTGCTATTTCATAGAAGACCTTCAAATAAACATAAAGGAATACATATGAAAGACACTGTCCCGTTTAAATTCCTAATAATTTGCAAGCACCAAACTATTGTAAAATTAGCATGTGATCATTTTACAATCATATTATACAGTGGAGCTGCCACATCCAATGTTTCTGGTCAGTTTTTCTCCAGCCTACATTTCCTCATGTAATAATGCACAATTTGTAAAGAGTATGAAAGGAGATTTGATTTCATCTTATTTGGGATTATATAAATTAGCCAGATGCAGATCTAGTGCAAAATGGAACCAGTCCCATAAAATGGAAAGAATTCACCTCTGTAAGAATTATTTATGTCATTATACCTTTTGCCTTAACAGATACTTGTATTTTTTATCACAGTCCTCTAAAACCAACTTAGTTTAGTAAATATTTTTCATTTTCGAGAAACTGTATACTTTAAACTGCTTCAAACTGAGCTGGAATATGTATCTTCAAATTCTGGAGACTGATAATATGTCTAATACAGCCCAATTAATTTGTAAATGCCTGGTTTTCTGGGAAATACTTGTTCTACTTCCTTAAGTGTTGTTGGCCTATGTTACTCCTTCATATTAACATTGACTTTTTAATATCAAGCTATAAGTATATTGATAATTTCCTGTAGTCAATAATTTTATACACGTGTAAAAGATAGCTATGTAAAACAAGATAATGAAGGACTGACATTTTTGGCATGTTCTTCTAAAAGAATACAGGGTTCAGTGTTATCTCCTTTGCGGATACACGTAAACATGCTTGTCACATAGGAGTCCAATCCTATGAAAGAAGCTCTTGTGAGAAACTAGTCACCATGAGATGTGTACCTATTGTAAAATGTAGAAGACAAACTTTGACTCATTCAAATGCCCATTCAGGATCAAGGAACAACATTTATGGGTTATACTTTATTTTTTTACATCTGTTTTACAGCATTACAGAACAACCTGTTATAAATTAATTCCACTTGGTTAAGATGAATAAAGCTACTGGGGAATATTTCAAAACTGTGAAATTATCTGCCAATAGATTGGGGTATGCATCCATTAATGGCACTGAATATTTTCTTAAGCAAATACTTGTCATATTTCTCCAGTATTTAGAATTGTAATAAGACGATTTTTCTTCTTTTATGTTGTAAAGGTGCATCATGCAAGCCTGATTTGTTTATTCATCTAAGAACAGCCACTACCATCAATTTGTAAGCCCAATAAAAAATTTCTGGAACCCTGTCGTAGTGCTAGGTTTGGTTTAGCAAGCTGCAGCTTTCCCTGGAAGCTCAGAGGGGCTTCTCAGGGCAGGGCAGCCATTCTGTCCTCCCGTAGTCCTTTCGGACGGCTCTGCACTCTTGCTCCGGCAGCTCTCAGCTCTACAGCACAGTGACGGCGAAGGAGGCGAGAAGGGTCTCTCCATAAGGGTTTCAGAGGACCTTTAATGGTTACATCTTGTCCTGGTGACCCCCAGAGGCAGAGAGACCTCGCGAGCCGGGCGCAGGGGTTTTCTGAGGGGCTCAGGGGCGGTCCATGGGCGGAGTTGGGCTCCAGGAACCGATAGGGAGAACCCGAGGGAGTGGCCAGGGCTAGGAGCAAGGAACCGGGGGGAACAACGTGGGATCAGAAAAGCAGTGGGTAAACAGATCACCACAGAATCCCATATAGTGTGAAGTTTTCCTGATTTTATTGAATTTAATTTCATTCCTTTCCTTTTCTGCTATGTCCTCATTCAAAAGGTATTTTTAATCTCATTTTAAGCATGGACATTCTACTAAATTAAAGTAAATAAATGGTAATCTTTTGCATTTTAGCAATATTCTTCTGTAGGCTGCACAGATAATGTATTAAGTATTCATGTGTTTTCTTACCTTTGATCAACTAGTTTTACCAGGGGTGTATCTATAACCCGGTAAGTCACAGAGTTGAGGGGTTTTTTTGACAAAATCTGAAAATAGCACAATTCTGCTAACAGAATTTCAATATCTGGGCTTTTATTGTATGGTTTGTAGACTTAAATGTATTTTATTGAAAGATTTAAATTTTTCAGGATTTTTTTTTCTTCCTACTAATTTACATTGTTGGTAGAAAAACAAATTATTTTTTAATTCTAAATTTTAATTCTAAATTTCTGGTTTAAACCAGAAATCTTTATGGCTTTCATTTATAAACCAGAAATCCTCATGGCTTTCTTTTATCCTACATGAAGAGCATAAGTAATGTATTAGAATGCCCCCTGCAGGAACAGTGGCAATTGCCATCTATTTCAGCCATCATCTTTTCAGGGAAGGGATCTGAGAAATCTCTGATTTTAGTTCATTCCACAACTGACTGCTGTATTAGTCAGTTAGAACAAGATACCCTGTTCAGGAAAACATAAGGAGCTAGGATTCAGATACCTCGTTCCCTATTTCACAAGGAAAGCACACTGCTTTTCTCTTTGGGGCAGGTAAGAAAACATATACTGTACATATCTCCAAGCAGACATCAAATGTGTTCATTACCTCTGCAACTCTGGAGCTTTACACCGATTTCAGTCTTCCCCTTCTCATAGATGTTACTCAGATTGGTATTTTAGTGTTAATGTGCATTTTAGATAAAATTCCTTCTCTCCAAACATATCTTTTGTTGGCCCCATGTGTGGTGCTGGACTCATCATATTTCTCACTAATGGAATGGGAGAGCTGGGGCAAGTATGAGGGAGTGTGCTCCTCACACAGAGTAAATTGTGAATCAGGAAGATTGAAGTAGATGAAGAGGGAATGACCAGATGTTTTACATGTTATTTCTGCTAATGGCTCAGTTTTAGGAAAATACACAGCCCATTTGGAGTCACTGGATGATGAAAACAAACAAAAAAAAAAAACCCCAATCAATCAATCAATCAAACAAAGAAACAATACCCAAAATAAAAAACTCACCAACAACCAAAAACTCACCACCAAATGACAAAAAAAAGAAAATAAGGGTAAAAATTAACCAGACAATTCACTATTTTTAAAAACAAGACTGAAGGAGACAGCAACCAAAAGCAGCCTCACCTCAGCCTGGTGTCTCTTAATTGACAGGACACTGTATCCTCCCCAGGTGCAGTGGAATTTAATCCTATGCATTACTCAGGCAGAAGGATGTGATATTCTTTGGAGGAGCACTTGTGGGTCATAGAAATTTTTTTTCAGAGACATCTTCACATGTCATAAATAGAGACTAAAGAAGGACAGAAGAGCGCTGAAATTGAAGAGTTTGTCTTTCTTTTATAGTGTTTGTACGTGCAGTCTCTCATTCACTGTGAGGCAGCAGAATGGCCTCTCAGACTGTAGCCTACATCCTCAGTAGTCACCATCTGCTAGTAGAGACAACCACTTCCCCTTCTGTGTTCTTTTTATGATATTTGGCATGATTGATAATGATAAGAAGGAAGATAGTACTACAAATCAAAGATGTAGAATAGATCCTGGTCAGTGCTGGTTTACAGCAGCAGGGGACTTGGCCCAGTGCTCCTTACCTAGGGAGACACCAGGAGATACTTGCCTCCCTGATGAAAACAAGATATTTAAATTCCCTGAATATTCTACTACTATGTGATTCAGAATGACATGGCTGGATGAGGTAACCAAATTCCTAAAATGGATTAATGCAACCCAGCTGTCTGATTTAAGGATGATTTAAAGCTAATGAAAAGTAAAAACTGCACTTTTAAAAACTTCAACCAAAAGAATAACTCAGTGAACATGCACAACATTTTTTTGGAAACTATTTGAATTTGCTGATCTGAAACCATCTGAATGAGCACCGAGTTTGGAGTTCATCTCTGCCGTAACTCTAACACAAGCTCTCAGTCTCTGGAATTACAGTAGCCTGGATATTGCTGAGGGTGTTTAGAGAAATTTATGGCATATATTTAAGGAGTTTGTGAGTCAAACTGGAGGAAATACACCTCACAGCTCCCACTAAAAAGTACAGTTAAAATCTATTACATAACACTGATTACTCATTCAGAGAGAAATCTACCCTGGCCTCACAGATATTATCAGCTGTTTGAGCTTTGTAGCTTTTCCTTTGATCTGTTTTTAGAAAACAGTAGAAGATTGAATTATTCAGATATTTCTCAACATATGGGACTTTTACTGTTTAAATTCTGAAGAAAGTGAGGAAGAGATGGTCAATGTTATCTTGAAACCAAGCATTAAAAAAAAAAATTAAACCAAAGCACCTGTGTTTTCTGGCTCGACAACAGTGCATTAGCCAAAATAGCTGTTTTAACAATCCTTACAATGGTAAGCTAGCTCCCCATTATTCATTTCATAATTGGGAAAAAATGCAGATTTTCTGACATCATCTCAGTGCAGTGCTGGACACATTGTACTGCAGAGAATCCAACAGTAACCACTTAGTTTTAGTCTCCATGACCTGAGAAGAATCAATTGACCCAGACTGAATATGCTAGCAATTCATTTTAATTTGGGCTTTTTGGTTCAAAATCTAGACACAAATACTAAATGTATACTTGAGCATAAATTAAATTGTATCTATGAACTTGTATTCTTTCTCTTTCTCTTTTCCTGCTCTTAAAAACAAATCAAAGAACCACACCCAGAAGTTTCAGAGGCCAGAATCTGAAAACTAGAAGTTGGACTCTGTGGAAGAGGAGAAAGGTGTCACCTCCCCATTTTGTGGTTTGGAGTTATACTTAAATGTTATCAGTGGGGTTTTTTTCTGTACAATCCCAGTCTCAGTGGTAACTCACTCCTGTTCTATTACTTGTTTATTACTAATTTTAAACCACCAGCCAAATCCCTCAACTGGGCTCACAATTTGTCTGTGTCACATATGAGTAAAATCTGTGAATTTCAACACTCAGATCTCCTTCTGCAGCTGAGTGGGTTATTACAGAAAGAACTGCTTTTGGACAGGAAATGATCTTCCCACAAGAAACTGAAAGCAAGTCTACAAAGAGTGCAAGCCTGATTCAGACCTTGGCCATCCTGATGCAAATCCTGAATCTGATCCTCTCAAGTTTCTCTGAATGTATAGACAGGAGAATATAATTTGACTTTTTCTTCTACACGGATTCATTCAGAGAGTGCTCTTGTGTTTTTCACCATGTGAGAGCTTTCTGCTGAGAAACTAGCAGGTGGCACTCAGCCTGCCATTTCTGGCTTATTTTGCTTTACCTGATCTGGTTTCAGAGAGATTAGAAGAAAGAGATTCAAATGGACACAGGTCAATGAAGGGAACAGAGAGGATGCAGCAAATGTACAGGGGGCAGGGATGGTGCCTGTTCAATTCCACCTGGCTGCCTGTCTCCAGGGTGACTGTCATTATCAGGGAACACAACCAAGTCCTATTTTTAACTTGAGTAAAAAAACAATTGTACTCTAGTTCATATTGAAAATTGATTTAACAACAAACTCCTATCAGGGAGAGAATGTCTAAAGTTCTGCAAGATTGGCTTGTTAAGAATGGCCCGAGTATTTCAAAAGTAAACAAAACTTCAGTTGTCTATTCACATGAATCTTTCCAGACTCCTTCACTATTCCTCTGTCTAGCATAATTTAGAATTGAGTGGGAAGGAGATATGGAGACAGAAATTAAAAGGAAGGGAAGTGAAAATGGACACAGAAAAGGAGAAGATGAAAGTAAAGAGCAGCAGAAAGAGGTGGAGAGAATAGCTGCAAAATTCTTCTAAAAAGATCTTAAAATTTTCATGTCACATCCAATTCTTCAAACACAACCCATGACAGAGAAGCAATGTAAAAGTTCTCATGATCTAGCCTTCAGTTTCTTCACATATTGCATAATAGGGAACATTCATAAAGGGATTATAAAGACTAACAAACGATTAATGACTATTATATATACGGTACAGACCTGAATGATATGTGCTACACCTGGATTTAGGTATAGCAGTAGAAGTGTTATACTTGGTTAGAAGAAATAGCATAAACCTCAAATCCTTTATTAGAAGCTTACTTGGTTTTGCAATTCAGCTTCAATGTAGTAAAAATTGTCAAAGATTAAAAGTTTCAGCATCTCTGTAACCAAGTAATTGCAGTCAAAAAGTCATATTTCTGAGGCACTATTTTAATTTTTACTGATAGTACATCATGTGATCTAGCTGGTATTTAATGGGAACAGAACTACAGCAAGATTTGTCAGCACTGTAGGCAGAACTAACACCACCACCTACAGCTGAGTTATTCTGACACTTTATAAGACTACACTGCTACCAGTGGTGTACAATTTCATTAAAATATGACTTCTGGAATGAAACTATCCACATCCTCTGTTTCAGTCTGGTTAGTCTGTGTTGCAGCAGAAACATTTCAGATGCTTCCAAGAAAGAGTTCACCAGCAGTACATTATCTTTGCATTATAAATACCTAAAAGTGCTTTCACAAACAGATCCAAGTTCCATATTTTGCACCAGGGATCTGTGAGGAACATAAATTTTAGAGTCTAGAAAAAATGTACCAAATTATGCCAATTTGTAAGAACTTATCTGGACTTTGCTTGTTTAAGTCTTGAAATAATCTGTCTCTCCTGATCATGCTTGAAATCATACCCATGATAATGATCATGAGAGTCTTCTACCTGGATGCTAATTAGACCACAGCTGCAGACAATATCCAAAGTCAAGCTTTCACTGCAGTATCTAGGTACCAAGGCAAGCAGCCTTCCGATGTTCTGCCTATACTGTTCAGGGAACACCCTGGATGAAGTAACCACAGAGGAAAAAATGGCTTAGAGGAGTAGCCTTTGAAGGAAATTATAAGACCAAGACTGGGAATCAGGAAGGTTAGAAGCATTATGAAAAACAGCTGGGACTCATACCGGGAATGATGGGGAAAGAAGATGGACTGAGGAACAGAGGAGAGATGAGCTAGTTATTGAAATGAGGAACACTGGGCAGAATCAGGCAGACTGTAGGCACACAGATGTGCTGGTGTGTTCACACTTCCCTATTGCATCTGGAGCTGAGCTGAACATCTCTCCCCTGTCTTTAAACATCAGTGCAGCTCAGTGGAAAAAGGCGTGTATCATCCCATCTTGTGTCTGCTCCAAGTCAACTTGTCCCTTTTCGCAATTATTGTGTTGTTTGACAGGCCTGATGTCAGTTTTGTGTTTGACAAAGGTTCAGTCCTGTCTAAGGTGATCATGATTTTTAGAGGACCAGTGTGATTTTCTGTATGACAGAAATGGTACAAGGTTATGCAGAACCACAGAGTGGGTAAGGTTGGAAGGGACCACAGTGGGTCATCTGGTCCAACCTCCCTGCTCACACAGAGCTGAGCAATATTTGGGTTTTAGGTAACTTGCCATTACATGCAATTGCACAGCACCAAAAAGACAAAGACACATAGTACTTCTGTAATAGTGTGAGGAGGTAGCTATAGTCAATGGTGACTATGAATACAAATGACCCTGAAGATCATCCACTGAAGTAGGACGGGCATGCTTAATGTCTCGGTGGTTGATCAGTGAATGGTTGTTTAAAATACTTATACGTGTCACCAGTTTCTTATCATACACTTTTTCATCCTCTGTAATCACGCTGCCATATGAAGCCAAAAATGCAACAATACACCAAAAAACACCAAAACTGTGGTTCAGCTCACGGTTCGACTATGTGCTTCAAGTTCAGTTTACTATAATATTGAAGAGTCTTGCCTAAAAATGGCCTGGAAAAGGTGCAAAGCCCTATGAAACATGTATAGACTGATAAACCTGTATCAGAGCACCAAGCTCAACGTCCTGCTGAACTGAATGGTCTCTAAACATGATGCTATAAATGTGCCAAGTATCTGCTGCTAAATGCTGTTCTAGGAGATTCGTGTATTAACAGACATGTTGGCTGAATGCTTGTTCAAAAACAAATTAAAATACCATATTTTTAAGAAACCAGCTAACATAGAAAAAACTCACATAGCTCACTCTCTGTTTGAAACCATGTAGCCCTACCTGAAAAACTCAGCTGCAACTCTTGAGTTTTGTCAGAAATCTGACTGCATATTTCTTACAGCAAACAACAGCAAAGCTCTTGTGAATGAAAGCAAATAACTAAAAAATAATCCCAACTCAATTATAATGTGTAAAACTCCACAGCAGCCACGAAAGACACATATTTGCTTTCAGTTTAATATTTACATGAGCATAAAATAGGAAGCATTTTCATTTATTTGGCTGCATCTAGAAGAATGATTTCCACAGAACATTAGGGATATGGGTTTCACTCTAGTTAATTAAAGAATGATTCCTTAAATTCAACTACCAACTGTTATGACATGGGATTTTCAGAGACAGTTTTCTCAACTTCCCTTTGCACTGTCAAATCAAATAACAACAGTGTTAGGGAGATCTGGTTGCAGCCATATTTTTCAGCTTCTTTCCTAAAGTGCAATGCAAAAGGAAGACCTTTTTCTTTAGCAGTGTAATTAATTTTTATGTTAAAAAAAATCTAGTATGAAAACTAGCATCACAACACATAGACACAATATTGATTTTATGACAGCAAATGAAAATGTTTAAGAGGCATGGACACAGAAAATATGCACATTTTCAAATATGATCATATGCAAAAATAATGAGATTTGCCGTAATAAATTTCAACACTTAGCAATAACATAGAGAGTAACTAAACTAGTAATACATGTGTCTCTAAGAAATTTTAGTATAGTAGAGTTTTTAGTATAACTTCACAATAATAATGATTTTTAAAATCGTGTCATTTGTAGAAGTCAATAGACTTAACTAGCATGAAATCGACAAAATCCTTACACTGGGCCTATATTTGGAAGGAAGAAATGCTAATGGTAACTTCATTTATTTGTTATTTCAGAGAAATAGCTGCCTCTTGATGGTTTTGAACATGTGTAAGACAAATCCAAGACCTTTAACAGAAATTGTTATGGTTTCTAACTTTTGTTCCAGGCAGGCTAGGACTAGCGACACAGAGCCAACTCTGTATCTGGCCTAACTCCCCTCAAAAAATTTGGCCAAACATAAATTTGTCACACTGATTTCATGTAAAGGTCAGATTCTGTCTGGTGCTCAGATTTCTTTCAGAATAAAATGTAATACGGGAAGTCTATAAAACCACATTTGGAACTGAAAAGCCTGAATTACTATTCTTTCTATGACTTCCATATAAATGACTGAGTTTGCATTTTCTAGGGTTGTTACAGTAGCACACTTATTTATAATAATGATTTATTTATTTATTTTTCATATTTACTAGAACAAACAATAACTTGTTTTCATGGATGCGATACAAACACCAGAGAAGGTATCCTATTTTAAAGACTGCCTGGATAGATTAAAGAGACAGGATAAAAAGAACAAACCAGCCATAATAGTAACTAAATACATCTTGACAATGACAATTTTGAGAATGTGTCCCTCAGATTTGCTATTTTCTATCATTTAGTTTATTGCAGATATAGAAACAGTTCTGAAAACAGGTCTTGCAGAGTTACAGTGCAGAAAATAAAAGTTCTATGACCCAGCTGAGAAACAAAGCCTGTGAAGATTCCACATAGGAAACACCAGGGAGGAAAGCATGGAAAACAGATTGAAGAGCAGCAGATAACCGGAAATAACAGGCTGGAATGTTGGATGAACCATATGGACTGACGGGATAACATAAAAAGAGGCAAAATAGTCCAAATACTGCAGATTTGGTAGGCCAGGCCAACAAGTTTGTTAGCAGGAGTTATTTCCAAGATTCAGATTGGAAAGATGATAAATATTTATGAGGAAGTTTTAAATTGCCTTGGTGAAAGAAAATGAGCAGTTTCTTAAAGGATTCACTGTTGGTATGAGATTTGAACATAAGAATCTCTGAGTGACTTATATTTTATACTAAACGCTATAAACTGTTCACTCATTGGAGTAAGGGAACCATGGTCTCTGTACAAGTTCTCTATTTTTGTCATTACATCTGTTGATAATCTGATATTTCCTACATATAACTAAGATTTCAGCAATGTACACAGTTGTGCAATGCACACAGCTGTGAAAAAGCATGTGCAAAAGCCCTTTGTTTCTTATTGATTAAATACTTCTACAATGGCAAAATGAAAATCTTCTCTGAAAATCTAGAGAAGCCATAAGCTGTGGTAAACACGTCTGCAGAACTTCAGTTTAAGCTATTGCATTTTATGTTTACAGTTCCAATAATGTCTTGTGTGAGGATCTGAATGCTTAACTGGTTTCTGTAGGAATAAGCTGGAAGGTACAGGTGAGTTGGAGGTGAGTGGAGGCTTTAGTTGTTAGGCACTGACCATAAGGAATACAAGTGGAGATTTTGGCAAATTCCCTGGCTTTGGGTAATTTCTGAATACCCCATCTGAGACCGTGGCTGGTGAGTTAGCCAAGCTGCACAAGGACAGCTTAGGTCTAAGTTTCTCTTTACACGTATGAATCAGAAAATAACCCAATGAGAATCCTTGCAGCATGTCTTAGGGTGGAGCAGAAGGGAGGTAGTTTCCATGTGTTGTTCAAGAGTCTTAGTGCCAGACTGCAGCTGGGATAAGCACATTTCAGTGCACACCCTTAGCTTGAGATAGTCCATCTCTTTGCAGCATGTCAATGCTGCAGCTGTGGGATCCTCACCTCTTAAACGCAAGACTTGTTCCTCTATTCTCCAAGTACTGGCACATGTTTGGCATAGTTCTGTGACAAAGTGGACTTTGGCTCCGAGTCTTCCTCCTGCGGTACCTTGTAAGTGGAGTGACTACCAGTAGGCTAAAAATACAATTATCTTCCCAGCTTGGGGAACAGGTATCACTAGTGATCAGCCATGTGTGGAGGCTCCCTGTACCATTACAGAGACATCTAGCACAAAAACATCAAAAATACAGCAACAACAAAAAAAGCATGGAAAAGGAGTCTTCTGTGTCCTGTCCAGCAGAGTGAAAACATTTTTTAGCAAGGCAAAGGTGATGCCTGAGTGCAGTGTGCTACCTCACCCCTCTGTCCATTCAAAATACAGATGACAAATGTACGTGGGAAAATACCCAGTTCTCATATCCAGGAAGGAGCAGAAATTATGTCTTTGTCCTCAACAGCAGAGAAATACTTCATATTGTTTTATGGTGCACAAGGTATTCAAGGCCTGTTGGATTGGGGATATAGTTTGTTTTACCAGTTGGGTTACAAAACATTAGTAATTTCTACAACCACATGGATATGCATTTGTTTAGTCATTTACTTTTAAATTAATATTTCTTCTCCTTCATAGTTTTTTTTACCCTACCTTCATACTTTATTTACCCAGTTGCAGTGGACTGATTTTCCACAGTAATCCATTTACACCACAATGATATGGCAGAGTGTCCTGGCCATTGTTTAAGGTTTCAGTCCCACTTCTAATTCCTTTTGGTACCATTTCTTCAAGCCTCCTTCTTCCTGCCCTTCCTCCACACTGGTTCTTATTTAAGCACATAGTTTCTTACTGTAGCTCATGCTTTTCTCATTTTGTGTTGATACTGGTTTGGGCTGTCAAGTTCTTTTTTTGCACATATTTGTTTCCTGCATCTACTCAGTGCAGGAAGCTGTGCCTTCAGAGCTCTGTGAAATTGTTAAGCATTTGCCTGAGACAATAAAATGTACTTCCCATCAACTGCTGTACCATATCTTTTATGATTGTTTCCAAGATCTTCTCATATGCTTGGTTTTAAGTCCATTGATATACAGCTTCCTGGTTTACCCCTTCAAGTTTTGGAAGCATGCATTGATAAAAATACTGCGGTTTCCAGGAACTAGTCCTAATTTCCATGAATTTTTACATTTTTAATTTCAGAATTGCACCTATTCTCCTGTCAGTTCACTTTTAGGCATTTCCCTGCCACAGGCAAAAGTTCAAGTCTTACTTGATAATTTAATTTTAAATATTTTGATATACATTATTTGACATTAATTTTTCTGTCTATAGTGTCTATAATCTTGTGGTTTGCATATTTTGTTCCCATAACATACCTAAAACTGTATTTTCAAAACAGGTACTGATTTCCTTTGTAGAAATATTGAATTGGGGTGTTGTATTTATACCATCACAAATCACTCCAACTTAAAAGTGAGTTTTCTTTATTGATTCACTGACTTTATACAGATTGCTACGTATTTTTTTGATCTTCAAATTTCTCCTCTGAATTGGTGACTTGTCTTCTATTATAATCTCTTTAATATTTTCTTTTTTTCCTTCTTTTTTCCTAAACTATTTTACTGCAACTAGGAAAGTAATTTTCAATATTTATTCTTTCCAAATTCTCTAATAACTTAAGAGTACCCTACCATTTCTTCTTATTGGCTCTCATGTGACACGGTTATTCCTATTGTACATGACTGGATTTAGAGTTGGCATAATTTCCACCTGTGCTGAATCAGTCCCCAGCTACGGATTTTCTGTACATCCCTGAATCCCAACCAATTTCCCTTACATTTTCATATCATTCTGTGTAGGTACAAAAATGCTGTTAGTGAGGATCTTCTTGTTATTTTTCTAAGTCCGTGAGAGACTTTTCTCTCTCACAGAAGAGGTAGCAGGGAATGTAAACAACCAAGCCACCTGCAACCTTGGAAAGTCTTGTTTATGGTATAGTAGAAAATATTTTGATAATGGATGTTTTAGGATTTTGGCCAATCACCCCCAAGGGGTGGCTGGTCCTTTGTCCAATTAGACTATGAAGAAAAAAGTCTATAAAAGAGTTTGTAAAATAATTAAATAAATCAATCTTGCTGCACAATTCCTGCCTGCTGGATCTTCTCCTCCTCCTCCTCCTATGGCTGCGGGACACGGTGATATACCGTAGGAACCAGGCCTGCGGTAATATTTGGTGCTGCCCGACGTGATTTGCACTCTCTGACGTGTCCTGCTGCTGCGAGCCAAGCCGAATTCCTGTAGAGGTACGCTGTTCCTTTTTCCCCCCGGGACCGGGAGGTCCGACAGGACTGAGAAATGGCGAACAGCGGCTCACAGAACGACGCTGTCGTACTGGTCTGGAAAGGTGTGTTTAGCATATTGCGCACCTCCATTCCTGAAAACTCAGTTCGGGAATTATTAGACTGGGCTGCTTTAAAAGGGATTTCCATGGACAGAGATACTGCCCTGGACTTTTCCTTATGGCAAGAGCTCGGATGCACTGTCCGACACGAGCTCCCGACTGGGGAGCCGGCAGCGTTAGAATTATACAAAACCTGGCGGTCGTTATTCATTCTGCTGACAGCCCTTGACTGTGATAGCAGGGCTGGATCGCCTATCTCGGTGATGAGTGACGGAGGAATGTCCGAGGGGGGCCCCGCTGACTGGGCTTCCGGGGCAAATGATGGTGGATTTGGAATAACCCCCCCGGCTCCCCAGGCAGAGCCTGCACTGCCTCACCCTGCACAGTCGCAGGACTCCGCAGCCCCCAGGAACCCCGCGCCGGCAGAGGCGGGGGGGTCAGGGCAGAGGCAGGGTGCACAGCCTGCCTTGCCGTTCGGCTGGACGGCAGCCACGGCTTATCCAGGGCCGCAGATCAGCGGCTTAGCCAACTGGACCCCCAGAGCGGCTCCTAGTTCGGTTCCGTATGCACCTGGATCTAACCTAGCGGGCGTAGCGCCGGGCGTGCCCTTCCCGGGACTGCCTGGCTATGGCCCGCTGCCCTCCCTGGCGCTGGACTGTTCTGCGCAGTCGCAGAACCGAACCATGGACCTTTTTATGCAGCATTTGCCCTTTCTGTCAGAGCTACGAAACCTATCCCGTAGGATGGAGGACTTGCTCAGCCTGTTAGAGCGGCGAATGCCTGAGCCCGCGCCGCAAGCGGTGCCAGCGCCGGCCGTGCCGTCCGCGCCGCCCGCGCCCCCCCCGCCAGAAGCGGGAGCCGCGGCTCCGAGCCGAGAAACGGCGCGGCCGGCGGTGAAACCGGGAACAGCGCTGCCACGGGAAAACCCGGAAGCGGCGGCGGCTGCGGAGCAGCGGGCAGAGACGGCGGCGCCGAGCGCGCCCGGGGAGCGCGAAACAGCAGCGGAAACAGCGACTGCGCCGAACGCGGCTGCTGTGCGGGAGACGAGCGTGGCGCCGGGCGCAGCCATAGCCCCAGAGTCGGCTGCAGCTTCAGTACCGGCTCGGTCGGAACTGGCCGAGATGGCCTCCCGTAAAGAGACTGCTGTAAAAACTGCCGCGCAGCCAGCTGCAGTCTGTGCTGTCTGTTCTGGCTCTGGCGAACTTAGCCAAGGTGCCCCCCCTCCCCGTACGTTCCTGTTCTCTCCCAGCACCCCAAAGTTGCCTTTGCCTGATGACTCCTCGTCAGGCAGTGAGGCAGATGAGGTTCTGGCCCCAGGTCGTCAGGCGGCTGTAGCCGCGCGGCGAAGAAAAAGGCTGAGCCGGTCTCGCCCCTGGACCTTTCCGGACTGCACGGTAACAGTGTGTCCGACGCATTATAATCGCTTCCTAGAGTCTATTAAGATGCAAGCATTGGGGGAGGGTGACTGGAGGTTATTAGAAATCCTTGGAATGCCAAATAGATCTGAGGATTCTGGGGGTAACCGGGGAGCTGTTACACTCCATCCGCAGGCTGTGCCCGAAGTTCAGGATGGTACTGGTTCCCCAAAAGAGATCCATGCTTTCCCAGTGTATAAGGCTCTCCCAGATTCAGGAGAGCATGACAAGCATGAGGTAATTGCTTGGAAAGTTGCCCAGGACCTCCAATCCAAGGTGGCACAATATGGACTAGGTTCTGCTGAGGTTATGCAAATAATAAGGGTGATAAATACAGATTTGCTTTCTCCATTTGATATCAGACACTTAGGTCAAATTCTATTTCAACCTGTACAATTTACAGTTTTTGAGAAAACCTGGAGAAAGCTGGCCGGCAAGACTGCATTAGCAAATTTGCAGCTCCCTGCTACTGATCCTAGACAGACAGCAGGAGTGGATGCTTTGATGGGGACTGGTCCCTTCTCTGATCCCAGTCTACAGGGTAACTTGCCCTCTAGCATCCTGCAGCAAGCTCAACAGGTCGGCATGGCTGCCCTGTTGAAAACCATAGAGTTGTCAGCACCCAGAAGGCGATATACTGAAATAGTTCAAGGCAAATCAGAGTCATTCCTTTCTTTTGTAGAGAAAGTCGCTGCTTCTCTCGAGAAGCAGGTTGAAGATGACGGGTTAAGGCAGTTGTTGTTGAGGCAGTTAGTGAGAGATAACGCAAACGAGGAGTGCAGAAAAATCATAGATGCCTTACCAGGGGATCCTGAGGTAACAGACATGGTCGAAGCCTGCGCTAAGGTGGGATCTGGGAACCAGAGAAGGTCTGCTTTGGCTGCGTTCCTGCAGCCTGTTCATGCATCTTCTGGTCGTGAAACAAAGCAACCAAAACAGGCGAAAAAACGGAAGCGGCCTAAGCCGAGCCAAAAAGAGAACACACCGATCCCCCAGTGCAAGAGGTGTGGCAGGCCAGGGCATTGCACGGGCTACTGTAGATCCCGGACTCATGCCGATGGTCAGCCTTTGTCGGGAAACTTCCGCTGGGGTGCAAAGAGGGGGAATTGCTCTCCGATGCAGTCGCTCCCCCAGAGAGTGGCACAGGTACAGGCACAGGCCTACCCAGCCACCCTAGAGACAGCACCCAGGGATCAGACAGCACCCACGGATCAGACGGGTTTGACGTCCACACCGCAGCCGCAGTCATCTTAGACTCTAGTGGTATTTATAAGGTTCCCTTGGGCGCATATGGACCCCTAGCCCAGGGATCCAGTGCGATGCTGGTGGGAAAACCTGACGTTGCCCATCAAGGAATCTTAGTGCACTCAGGAGTTATTGATGCTGACTTTAAAGGTCAGATTTGCGCTATGGTCTCCACGCAAAAACCCCCTGTAACTATTCCTGAAAAGACCTGCCTTGCTAAATTAGTGCCTTTTAAGTCTTGTGTCCCCAGGATAGAACAAACTCACGAAGATAATGGCAGTGGATCTACGGGACTTCCGCAGGCCTTCTGGACTGCAGATATCTCTGACCAAAGGCCACAGATGACATGTACCCTGATCCTGACGAATGCCCGTCCACCCCAGACTCAGCTTCGAGGTTTGATTGATATGGGTGCTGATGTAACCAGCATCTCCTTCTCTGTGTGGCCTCCCTCATGGCCTTTAGCCCGGTGGGATCGGCCATTGCAGGATTAGGAGGAACCACACAGAGCTATTTAAGTGAACGGCCTGTGGTGGTGAGGGATTCAGAGGGGCACACAGCTACAATTAGGCCTTATGTTGCTACCACTTCCCTTAACCTTTGGGGATGGGATGTGTTGGCAGCTTGGGGCGTACAGATTGGGACAAATTTTAGCAGGGGTCACTGTGTGTAAGGGCGCACAGCATCTTACACTGCCTTTGCAGTGTTGATTAACACACCAATCCGAGTCAGACTCTGCTCAGTTAGTTGAATTAAGGGCTGTTACCATGGCTTTTCAGCGATTCTCACAGGAACCTTTGAATTTGGTTACTGACTCTGCTTATGTAGCAGATATCACCCAACGCTTAGATTGTTCACTTCTGAAGGAGGTGAACAATGTGACTCTGTTTTCGCTGTTGCAAACCTTGTGGTCTGCAATTCAGGCTCGAGTGCATCCGTATTACATTCTGCACATTCAAAGCCACACCAATTTACCAGGGTTTCTAACAGAAGGCAATGCCAGGGCTGACATGCTGGGCAACCCTGCGTGGGTAGGGCCTCAGCCTGACAAAATTGCACAAGCCAAGGCATCGCATGGTTTCTTCCATCAAAGTGCACATACCCTGCAGAAGCAGTTCCATTTAACGCCAACCGAGACGCGCGACATTGTCAGCGCTTGTGCTGACTGTCACGGACTCGCTGCGCCTTTGCCAGCGGGGGTAAACCCCAGAGGGCTAAAAGCCTTGCAGATTTGGCAAACAGATGTAACTCACATCCCAGAATTTGGTCGGCTGAAATATGTGCACGTGTCTATTGACACTTTCTCCTCGGCTATGTGGGCTACTGCTCACACTGTAGAGAAGGGCCGTGATGTCTTTGCCCATTGGAAATTGGCTTTCTCAGTCCTGGGTGTGCCAGCTTCTGTGAAAACCGATAATGGTCCTGCCTACGCCTCGGAGAAGACGCGGCAGTTCTTACACCTATGGGGTGTAGACCATACCTTTGGTATCCCACATTCTCCTACTGGCCAAGCCATTGTCGAACGCGCTCATGGTACCTTGAAGCATGTTTTGGACAAACAGAAAAGGGGAATGCATGGAGAAACTCCACAGAGCCGACTAGCAAAAGCTTTGTATACAATTAATCACCTTACAGTACCACAAAATTCAAATAATCCTGTTATTCTGAATCATTTGCTCTCATTGCAGTCTGCAGGCGACAGACAGCTGCCCCGGGCAAAAGTCTGGGTGCGGAATTTGCTCACTAACCAGTGGAAAGGCCCACATGAGCTTATTGTTTGGGGTCGTGGGTATGCTTGCGTTTCCACAGATACTGGGATACAGTGGCTACCTTCAAAATGCGTTCGCCCTGACCTACGGCACCAGAGGCAGAACAGGCAACCTCCAAATGATGATCAGAACGCCAACCATCCAAATGGCGACCAGAATGTAGATCATCAGCCTAATGACTCTTCTGATGATGACCAGGATGTCAACCATCAGGCAGATGGTCCTTCCACAAGCAGAGACTGGGATGGTCCTTCCACAAGCAGAGACTGAACTTTAAATTTCTTGTTATGGAGTCAGATAGTTAAAGCCTTAAGGACATATTTAGAATTAATAACTGATGTAGATTTCTATTTAGGATTAATAGTAGGGTTGTTATCTTATAAAACAAAAAGGGGGAATTGTAGGTACAAAAATGCTGTTAGTGAGGATCTTCTTGTTATTTTTCTAAGTCCGTGAGAGACTTTTCTCTCTCACAGAAGAGGTAGCAGGGAATGTAAACAACCAAGCCACCTGCAACCTTGGAAAGTCTTGTTTATGGTATAGTAGAAAATATTTTGATAATGGATGTTTTAGGATTTTGGCCAATCACCCCCAAGGGGTGGCTGGTCCTTTGTCCAATTAGACTATGAAGAAAAAAGTCTATAAAAGAGTTTGTAAAATAATTAAATAAATCAATCTTGCTGCACAATTCCTGCCTGCTGGATCTTCTCCTCCTCCTCCTCCTATGGCTGCGGGACACGGTGATATACCGTAGGAACCAGGCCTGCGGTAATAATTCTGAAATTTGTTTACAAAGATCAGTATTTTTTTACTGAATATGGTCTATATAAAACCCAATCCAATCTTCGAAGGTGAAGAGCCCACCTCTTAGGTCTGATTCTGGTTCAACCCATTCAGGTGTTGCACTTGTCATTTCATTGAGATTAGTGGATTTTCTTCTGACCCACAGCGGTATAAAACAAGGCTCAGCTCCTCTGATTCACAGACAAAGACTGAGACACAGAATGTAACAAACTGCTCACAGTTTCTTATGCTTGCCTCATGTCCAGCTATTAGGTATAAAATTGTTTCAGCTCTTAGTTGGCTCTTGCATGGTACATTAAAACTTGTCTTCAGTTTGTCGGACTTCCCCCAAGTAGCAAACATGTTGTATTCAAACACAAAAGTTAATATCAGAAGTGAAAAGAACAGTTAAAGACATTTCTTTGGCCCAACTCAGAGGAGTAATGAGAATACAGATTTCCCCCAGAAAAGATTTTTTAGCTTAATGTTACCCTTTTGATTTATACTTCAGAAATAAATACATGAACTTCTTACATCAGCTGAACAAATCAGTGAGACTATTTAAGTTAGAAGAAACATGTTTTGTTAAGCTCTGCATCCCTAAAATGGTATTTTCGGTCAACTTTGTTCTCAACAAGCTTCTCAGTTTACCGCTACTCTTCCTTGCCCTTGGTTCCCTGTAAGCGTTAACCCTTCTCAAGCTGTTCTCAGGTGTCCAGCCTTAGAAACGGTGAGTATAGGAGTACTATTGAGTACTGATGTTCATGTTACATCATTGCACTTCCTTCAGCAGCTGATGTGTGCAGAAGTGTAGCTGACAGGTTGAAGGAAGTCATTCTCTTCTGTTCAGCACTTGTGAGACCAGATTTGTGGTAGTCTTCATTTGGAGGCTCCCTAAAGAGGCTTTTTAAGATGAGTTTTTTATATGTCCAAGGCTGAAAATTTCACAGCCTCCCTTGGCAACTTGATCCAGTGCATCATAACCCTCAACACTTGTTTCTTCAGAAATTCAGGAAGTGGTTCTGTTTCCATACAATCTGTTCTCAGCACTTTTCACTTTATCTATACTAACAATCAAGCAGGGCCAGGATCCCCAATTTTCCATACTGTTTAATTGTTACATTGACATGGTTTTCATTGGCACTTGTCAGCAGTTCCCCAGCCAGTATTTTGGAAAGGCATTTGATGTGCACTGTGAATCATTGTAATAGTGACTGTCCACAGTAGACAGTTCACGTGTCTACCCTGTGCTGGGTGAAAGAGAAATAAGATGTGTGAACATACAGCTAACTCCTTTTGCTTACCTCATGGCTTAAATGTGCATCAGAACATGAGAACAATTTGAAGTACTACGGCCTGAACCTCAGGCCCTGACTGAGGCCTGAATCTCAGGCCTTGAGCCAAAGTTCATCTCTAGATGAACCTTCCAACCAAATGCTAAATGTATCTGCTCATTAATGAAGTATTATTAGCAATATGATATTTGTATCCACTCATTAGCAAAACATATGATTTCCTTTCTCTATTTAGAAGCTGGACAAGGCCACGAAATCAGACATCTGGCCTTGTTTGGAGGTGTATAATCAAAGAAAACTCCCTTGGTTCCTCCTTGAGCCCTGGCCCTGCTTTGGGGGGGAACGAAAGAGGAGGATGAAAGCAGGCGTTCCCACACTAGAAGTTATGGTAGCTTGTTTATTCAACAGTATAATCACTGGGCCCTCTCAGAAAAGTTGGAAGCCTTCCCTGTGGGTGAATTCACTGCACAGGATTTTCCAGTTACAGGGAGCAGCTCTCCAGTCCTTTGCTGTGACAGGGGTTCCCACAGTTGATGTGCGGATCCAGATGACGGTAAAGTTTCAGAGTAACTGGTGATGTATTTTTCTTAACCACTATAGGCAATCTTTTGTAGTAATGATTAGGTAAGTTGCTCAGCTTATCCTTTTGTGATTCTTTGCAGTTTTGCACTATAGCAAATTACACTTACTCCTTAAGTTGATGTCTGTGTCTTTTGTGCTGACCCTGCTCACTGGCAAAACAAAATTCCAAATCTGTTCTGTGTAATAGTATAGCTGTAGCTCACCCTCACAAGACTCCAGCACTTTTTTTCTCTTATCATGAACCACTAATATAGGCAGTTGTTGCTGAAAATAAGTGGTTGTTATTATTATTAAATAGAAATGGTAATTTTCTTCTGGCACAGAAGACAATAAACATGCTCTGACCTCATGACAAGGTTTGAGTTGGTTAGCAGGATACAAAGCTAGCTATCCTCGTAGGATCCACTGCAGTCACAGAGGTGTCTGCCTTCTCAGTTCTATTTTCTCCATGCCCTTGTATAATTTGGTCATAGTCTGCCTCACATACACCTGTCTCCTTTTACTGCTTCCATTCGACTGATATCCTGTTTTAATCTTGGTTCATATATGCTGTTTATGCACAAATAAAATTGTGCATTTCTACTCTTGTAGAAGTGCTTGTATTACACCTGTAATGGAAAGGCACACTACACATCATAAACCTAGAATTTTTCTTTTGAGGTGCCACAGACCGATATGGAAACCTATGCCTTGATTTAACTATCCAAATAGAACTGCTTGGAGATGCATGGAATGAGAAGCTAGCACACAGGCTTTAAAAGCTTTAAAAGAGGTGGAAATGCTGAAGTGTATTGTATTTGGTGAGTCTCAAAGGTTATAAGTTCTTTGTGCAGAACTCTCCCAATAATATGAAAAGACGGAAGTTTAAAGGACCTGTCAAAGTTCCAGCAAGAAAAGGGTTGAAAACTCCTGAAATAAACTATTAATACAGCTGAAGTTCCCATGCCACGGTGGACCAGAAAGACAGGTTTCTATTTCATTGCCTAGATATACAACATCTCCCAAACTGTTAAATCTCAACTGGGATATACATGAAATATTGTATTTTTCCTCTGTGATTTCACTGGGGTGCAGAATTCGCTTGCTCTGTTTCAGGCTCTTAGTAATACACTGTACTACAGCAAGGCAAAATTTATACAACTAAAGAGAATTGTCACATACAAAGAACATAAGACACATCTGTGTTATGATGTTGCATGGCATCCACATGCTTCCTGAATAGTCACAAGAGTGGTGATAATGAGGGTTGTGTTGAAGTCATAGGCAGAGGCAAAAAAAAGGAAGTATGTTTCTGCAGTTACATGCGAGCTGAAATTGGTTTATGGTTTTCACTTCACTTTGAGCAAGGCTTACCCTGTACAGCTGCAGTGAAAGAATGTGTGCAACTGTGTAAAATTTCAGTAGAAATGCTGCAAAGAAAATAACTCCCTGTGTTTGTGGAGGACCTCATGTAGCAACAGTCTAAGTCTGCCTTTTTCTCAAATGGGGAGTATCCAAAAGTTAAACCGTCTGCTGGGGCCTATATTCAAGATTAAGCACTCAGCCTGTCAGCCAAGAGGCATGATTGATTCCTAGTTTTACGGCACAAAAATGTCATTTATATATAATTCTATATATATAAATATAAATATACATATATATATTTGTTAAGCTCTTTGTGAACATTTCTCTTTTTAACCTAAGCCCTCTTAGGACTGATGAGATCAGCATGGTTTGTTATACTGAAGTATTTGTTCTGCCTGTTGCTATATGAGACTATTTTCCCCCTATATTATATGTACAGAAAGAAACTGTAAGGAGAAAAAAAAAGGAAAAATGGTAGAAAAAATGTTTTCACAGAAGATGGAATACACAATTCTGAGTTAGCTTCTTTTCAGATGCAAACAAATACTTTTCAGGCAGTCTGACTAACATTTACACACTTAGGCTATTACATCCCTCTTAAAGATTGCCACAATAAACTTCTTGGTTTTAGGAATATTAAAAATTTCTGCTTCCTAACCAAGCATATTTTTAACCTTGATTGCCTTTGGCAAGGGGGGAAGAGGGGAAAGATATGTTATTCTTTTGCTTTTTTGTTGAATAGTCAACATCCTGTTCTAGGAACAGTTGAAATAATAAAGACTTTCTGGCTCTCTAGAAGTCCTTAGGTTCTTATTACTGCTTTTGGATGATGGTCACCTTCTGTTTGGATTTGCTGAATGCATTTATCCTGGCTGACAGGCCTTCTGATACCTTTAGACTTGACTGCAGGGCTGTGTGTGAGGGGGAGCGTGCACTGATTCTAACAAAACACCTTGTTTGCATGGTCTGTCCCTGCACCAGGGAAGTGCTATTTTCTTTCTTTTGTTTAAGTAATCACCACAATGACCCGTTAGACCAAACGACCTTACACTGCTGATAACAAACTGCCTGAAGAAGTAGTGTCCACAAATACCAACCCTGGTATTTGTCACTCCCTCTTTGTGGAGCTTTCCAGAGGACACTCCACTTCCAGCTACTCCAGCATCAGATCTGCACCGATGGGACTGAGTGGAGCTGTGACTGACTCACTCACAGGCCAACGATGACCTTGCCAAAGCCAGTGCTCACCACAGATTTGTGTTTTTCTTGTTGTAAGCAAGAACTGGATGAGAGGGGAAATTTAGAAACTGATCACAGCAGAACCATGACTGAAATAAAGGCTTTGACTCCTCTGAGAGGGCTTATGTCTCTTTACTAGCTGCTAGGAAGCCTTAGGAGACTGTCCAGGTACCTAAGAAACTGCAACTGGAGAATTTAAAACCCAACCTCTACGACACAAGTGAGGTGAAGTATTGGGACCTCCAGCCAACAGCTGATTTTTGTGGGTGAACTCCTGAAAAATGACTACTGTTTATTACTGTGTATGGTGATCTTGTGTGATTAAGTTTCATATAAAAACCATTTTAAAGGTGTTTTGTGCAATTGGAAACTGCTTACCAATTACTAAAATAACACTACAGTAATATCAGTATCCCTGTAGGCACAGTGACTGAAGAAGAAACCACTTCAGGCTGACTGATGAGTAAGCAGGGGTGGAACATTTTGAATTCTGCATTTTGTTGAAGCACAATGAAGTGTATGTGTGTGTGTGCGCATGTGTGTGTGTGTGTGTTTGGGTTTTTTTCTCAAAGAAATATATAAAATTAGATATCCAAGATATATACAAAGGCTCATGTAATATTCATTACTCTAAGCACAGTATTTGCTAAAGGTTATTTTTAAAAATGGTATAAATTAACTTTCACCATTTGCTTACCCCTAAAACCAAGACCAGTCATAAGGCTAGCTTCTAAAGATATTTGATGTGAAAACAGCTACAGACAGCTAGTAAAAGGATGCATGTCCTCTAGAGTTCCCAGATTAGAGCTCAGTTACATCACACAGAGGATATACGTAGAAGAAGAAGACGTGACAACACCACCTTCTGACTGGGAAACAGCAAAAAACCCCCATATGTAAAAGGTAAGATTAGCTGAAAAAATACTTCTTAGAATAAAGAAGCAGAATAACAAAAATATGCCTTGGTGGTAGCTAAACAGGGAGGAAACCACTAAGGGAAATGGAGAAATCTGCCTGAAGAACAATCAGATATTTTCTTAGAATACATGCTGAAGACAAGATAGAGGACAGTGGGGGAGTGAAAAGCAACGTCCTTTGGCCTTCTTATATCAGTGATACACTGATTAGATTGTATGATCCAATGATCTCTAGTGATCTTAACCTTGACAAGACAATGAATTTCTCAGTTTAACTGCAGGACAGATAAGGCTCTGACATGGAAATGCTCTCAATATTAGAATGGAGGCATGCTTATTGGCAAATGAAGTTAGTTAAGACAAGCTGCAAACCTGTTATTTAAAGTTTATTATGTATTACTTAATAGCATTTTTTTTTTCTATAGAGGTAAATTTCACAGCTTTTTGTGGGCTTGCTTGGTGCTAAAGCTATGGCACAAACCGTGTTTTATGATGGGGTAGTGACCATACAGAATAACAAAAATAATTTCTAGAACACAAGTGAAAGACAAGTGGTAATAAAGGTCAGACAATTCCCACGTTAGCTTGACTTAAATAATAATTGACTAGTAACCCCTTGCCTATATTCTGGAAATGTTTGGTAAAGATAAGCAGTCTTCTGTCTTGTTAATGCATTAATTTGTCAGTTGTGCCTGGAGGGCTACAGCTGTACCTCTTCAGCTTGCTTTAGGGTACAGTAGAGTATGTGTATGTCCATGCAGACCCCCATACTAGGCTCAAGTCTGCTCCTATTACTTCTCCAACCTTAAAAGTAGTCAGTTCAATTGAGTTGGTTGCTTTACTGGCACATGAACTTCCCAATGATCAGCTCTTTCTAAGAAACTGCAGCAAGCTGTATTCATATATACAATGCTCCATGAGGTAGTAAGAAATTGAATGGTGTGTAGAAAAAAAGGGCAGAAAAGATCTGCAGAAGTATGTTTGGTTATGATAACTTCATCACATATATTTTCAAGGCTCTGTAAAATATGCAACAGATTAGGAACTGCACACAGAAAGTAGCATTAACATAGAGTGGGCCACTTACCACTATCACTTATGATAAACATGAACAGAACTCTGGTAATAGGGAAGGAATATTTCAGTAGTAAGTACAAAGATGAGAAGACAACATATCTGAATATGATGCATACACCGATATACCCTTAACTCACTGCTGCTCCTGATGCATGTCTAATCCAGAATTCACAGCATGATTCACAGGGTTTTTATATCTTCTAATTTAGCCAATCCCTCTTAAGAGAGGGTCAGCATCTACCAGCTCCAGCAATGTTAGTTTGAAAAACTTTTATAAAACATCATTCGTTCTCCAGAATCAAGGATACTGTTCCTGAATTCTCAGGAAAACTTGCTATGTGATCTGGCATTTTTAAACTCATATTCAATTGGACATATATTTGAAGCAGATAAAATAATTTGAAAGAGAGGAGGGGAATTAAACTCCATCTTATTAATACAATGTTGTCAAGAAAAGTGAGTATGCAATTGTTAATACAACATTTTACAAAAGTCCTTGCAGGTTTTATCCAAGCTGTGTGTGTCCCTGTCCAGCTTGTGAAAATGCTATAACCTCCCATCCAAACATGGCCCTCTAGCCCTTACTAATTACTACATTTTTCTCATTCCTCTGCTGTAGTGTTAGTTTCCTTACTAAAGTGTGGGTACCTAATTTGAGGTCCAGCTGCTACTGTTTGTGAGCCAATCCATAGGACAGTACATATTTTTAAAACACTGAGGCTGCTGTTTCCCTGTAGAAAGCAAAAGTGTTTCCCTGATAATGCACAACCAGCTGGCTGAACAGTTTTTGCATACGTACAGTCAAGGTCTGTTCTTCATTTCACATATTGTGAGACATTTGCCACAGATTAGTGTCCCAAAAGAAAACTCACCATCACTTAACCGATTCATTCAGAATTCCAAGGAACCCTTCAATTGTTGAGACCACCAGATCTTAAAAGAAAATAAGAATAAAAGATATATTACTGATTGAAAGGGATTTATTAGAGATACTTATTTAAATAGATGCTTATAAAGCAAGATAAAATTTGAAAATATAACTTTGTACGTTACCACAGATAAAACATTGATAAATATGTAAGGAAGAATAAATGTGGTGAACTAGGGTATAAATACTCTAGCTGTTGCTTAAGCTAAGCTTTAATGTCTTAAAAAGACATTTATGTTGTGGTATGTTCCCTGGACTGAATATCTATGTTATAAAAAAGCCACTGAAGTGCTCCCTTCCCCTTTCCACTTACAATCCTTTTAGTTTAGCTCAATTGTCATCTATCCGAACATGAAAAGTCACTCCTGATATTTTTCCCTCAGTGTTTTCTCTATCTGAAGCAATCAATAAAAGAAATTAAAAAAAATATAAAAGAAGAAATCAATGAAATTTTCTCAAGCATGAAATGGTGTTTTAACAAAACAGGGGGATTTGCTGAAGTAATGTTTCCGTAAGGAAGGAAATACCATAGACTTTATTACAGCTGCCTAATGTTTTCCACGAACTGCAGAAAATAATTCATTGTATCTTAGTGACCTACAATAACAGCTGACTGCTTGCACTTGATGGAAATGTGATTTGTGCCTACTAAAAATTAACTATTTAACTTCTCCATATTCTTTTCTCTGCTAGCACATTAATTTCCTTTGCATTCTGTTTCAAACTGCTTTGTGAGATGTGAACTCCAGTAAACAAAACCACCAATTGCTAGGCAATGTTCCTCCTTGAAAGAAGAAAAATAGGGTCAGACTGCATGCTTCTGTGAGCTGTAAAACTCATGCTGGGCTCTAAAAGACTGCACTTAGATGAGGCCCCTTCATTTTAACAGGCATTTTATCTCAGAGGTTCAATAATGTAATAAATATAAAGGAACATTTCTGACAGTTGCACATGTGCAGACAAATGCATAGATATGTACACTCAGCAGAAATTTCCAGGGTAAGAATATTAGAGGAGATGAAAATCCAGTTAAGGTTCAGGGCTGGAATAGATAAAGTGAAAATGCAAAAAACTAGTAATTTGTCTAAGTAGTGTGGAGGAAAATGAGCAGATGAGGCAGAAAGAATGGGAACAAAATCTTTGTCTACTGAGACTTGTTAGAAGATTTACTCCCACTGCTGTTGCTGCCTCTGAGAAACGGGAGATGAATCCAAGCTGCCCTGCTGCACTGACTGTGCTGTAAATCCAACAGATTTCATATTCACCATGTAATACCATCCCTTCATTACCGAACTTACAGACTATGTTCTGTCCATACTAGCTAATGGCACCAAGATATTGTACACACATCAATGAAGATAATGCTGTATGTATATACAGTATCTATCCTCACAGTGAGAAACTGTATATGTAGGTATATCACATATACAATATCTATGAATATTGACATCTACATTTCATGTATATGCAACTGCTTATGGATACCTGTGCAGTCTAATAGGCAAGGAGAATTTGTCTGGGGATCACGAGAAAATTTTACTGTAATAGAAGGTCACCCAGGATCCTTCATGTTCATTTGGAAGAAACAAGGATGTTCATTTTACCTACAAATATGACCAGTCCTATATGCCTCAATAATTTGTATGGAAAATAGAGATGAAAAAGAGATAAATCTACTTTGATTTTTATTGTATATTGTTGAAGTGCACTGCCTGTTTTTTCTAGTCTTCTTAATTCAGAGGAGGAAAACTTGCATGAATCCAGGATTGCTTCCACTGAAGTAATGCACTTCCACAGAAGTAAAACTAGTGCAAGGAGACCCTGAAGTCTTCATTCTACCATTTCATGCTAGTGGGATTTTGTTTTATTCTTTCAAATGTGTGAATGGAAAGACTGCTTCACATTACTGAAAACGATGCTTACACTGTAAGCAAGGAACTGTTAAGATACTACTGTAAGTGAAGATCAGCTCTTTTGAACTGGTTGAAATATTCTATTATTTAGATTGCTATCTAAGTCTAGGCTTCCATTTTATATGCCACTCAGAAAATGTCATTATGAACATTACAGTGACTCTCATCAGCAAGGAAACTGTTTTCTAACTCACACGTGGCATGATGTCAGGGTACTACTCACTGAAACATGAGTATCAGTTCCACAGAGGTTTATGTTTAAAATATTACGTAGGTCTGCTTTTGAGTTGAGCTCTCTTAATATCACAAATCAAGAGAATATGCCTGTTATTTAGTCTTTCCTTTCTCTGTAACATGTATAACATCTCTATAAGTTCTAGATTTTCCTCCTGCTGCTTAAAGTACTGGACCATGTGTCAAATACCTCTGTGCATGTGAAGATGCAACTGGGCTCAAAAAAAAGCTGAAATACCAAAATGAGAGGGAACCTGTGACTGTTGAACCACAACAAGCTTATATAACAAAAGGTTTCACTCTTCTGTCACTGGGGAGTAGTTAAAAAAAGTTCCCTGAGATTATTCACTGTTTTGCTCAGATTTTTATTTATTTTATCCTTCTTGTTTAAAGGGAAATGATTGGCTAACCAATTGGCACAAGCTTCAAGCAGACATAATGCCCCCCCAGTAATTTTATATTGAGCTCATTTTTACCTGGTGAAAAGAAGCTTATGTTCACATAGATCCATATTTTTCTTTCACAGGCATTTAAATGAAGAGAAAGCGTGTAATGTAAATCTTGATAAACAGGTTCACAATATTGGCAATGTACTTAAATATAGTGAAAATCAAATTCTACAGAAGGAGAACACTGATGACTGAGAGCTGTGTCATAACAGACCTTTCTGACTAATATGCCCCATAACTAGCTTCTGTGTTTCTTACAAAGGTGGATACATCTGACAGATTTTGTCCTGCTTGAACTCATAGAAAACATCTATATGAAGTAAATAGATGCTTGAACCATTTTACAAAAAATACTGCAAGGCTTTCTGGCTCAGCAGGTATTCCAGTAGCATGCTTCAGATATTCACTATATAGAAAACATCACTCACTGATACTCATTCTTTATTACTGATTTGACTGGATATCCTCCTTGGAATATAAGAAGCAAAACATAGATGCCTAATTTACTTTCTATACACCATCATGTTCTGTACTTCACCTTCTCTTCTGATATCCCTTCTGCCTAAACTAAATTGCCCCAAAATTATTCCCACTGCTTTTCTTAGAGTGACTTAATATTTTGCTTGCTTTTCAATTAGTGTTAAAATTGGAGTGGATCTTTTTTTGGTTTGTAATAATATACAGGTTTTCTCAGCAGATTTACAGCATATCAACCAGCACAAGTAGTTTGATTTTCTTGGCTTACCTACACCTACACTGAATTCTCTATGTTGTCATATTTCTACTTTTTCTTATTTCCTCTTGAAGTTTTCACCAGCCTCTTGTCATTTTACTGCACCTTTTCCCTCTTTTACCAATGCTTGTACTAAATTATAAGACTTTCTTCTTCTCCATCAGGAGAGAAACTCAGAATAAAATCTTAGAGATTTCTAACCACTTTTTATATTTTAATGTTATTTTTTTTAAAAAGCCACTGAAAAAAAGTATGCTGACAAATCTGCACAAAGCTGGCTTACAACACCAGTAAATAATGGTGCTCCCAGTGGCACCAATGGCAACAGGAAATACCACACTGAAGTAAATATGGTTACAAGACATAGTTGTATCCCTGCTAAGGCAGAAAATAATCAGTTTCATAATAATTGGTTATATTTTTGAACAATATTATTTCAAGAATATAACATACAGTAATTCTTTTTCCCTCAAGGACAGCTCCCAGGTGAGCACATAGTAGTATCTTGTACACCTTTTAAATTCTGTGTGTGCACACATGGTGCAAAAGTGTATGTACTAGATGTGATGTTCTTCTACTGTCAACATAATTGTTCTTAAATGGATGAGATGGTAAACTAATTGTCCACTTTTTCAAGTTACAGCCATTCTTAAATACAACCTGGGGAGCTGAGATTATCCTTCAATGAATTTACCCTTGCACACACCAAAGCATGTGCAAATTAGGGGTGTAAAATTAATTTCTGTCGTGTTGTAGATACTTAAAAGTAACTCAGTCAATGGTTGCAATTCAGGATCAGTTTAGTGAGTGTTTCTGTATTTGATAAATCCACATTTTCTTACTGCAGCTTCTTAGCAGAAGCTGTGTGTTTCTCTAGTGCAATCAGAGGTATGTAATCCAGCTAAGGCAATTTCTGTATTGTGGGCGTGTAGCAATACACACCTCCAGTGTTCGGCTTGGCATGTCTTTAGTGAGCTGCCAGCTTTCCAGGCAAGTGTGGAAGCTTAGATGGCAACAGAGAAACCACAGTGGAATGCTACATTAAGATTAGAAATAAAGAAAGCATTAAGATTGGAAATAGTACAAAATATAAAACATTAATAATTATTCTACAAAAAGCTACTCAGTAAATAACTTACGGAAATAAGCTGTATTTTTAATTTTTACTACACTAACTGATCTTCTGTGGAAAGATAATCTTCTCTGCCACTTGTTAAATATATCCAGACAACAAGACAGTTTACTCTTGCTTGCCAGGTGGATCTGTCTCCTCCCTCCCTCCCTCCCTCCGTCCCTCCCTCCCTCCCTTCCTTTCCTTCCCTTCCTTTCCTTCCTTCCCTTCCTTTCCTTCATTTCCTTCCTCCCTCCCTCCCTCCCTCCCTCCCTTCCTCCCTCCCTTCCTATCTTGTTGAACAGTAGAAATAAATCCATGCCTAGATCACCACTAATAGCTGGAGAAAGTGATGCAAATCATATGTGCAAAATATCTGATGCTGAGCCAATACTGTACTTTTCAGGGGCTTTAGCTAGAAGAAACATGAAACAGACATTTGATAGAGAAATTATGAGACATTAAAAAGTAGCTTTCAGTGATGTCTGTCAGGTTTACCAGGGTGCTCTGTCCTGTCAGACCCCTGTCATTCCATACACTTGGTCCTCCACAACAAATACAGGCAAGTGGGACATCTTCCTTTCACATGCTAAAAGCACTCAGTGTATGTATCTTGCTGGGAGATGGTGCAGGCAAGCGGCTCCTGGAACGGTGACACAGATCTTCTGTAAATTGCTTTTACTTCAGTTCCACAGCTGCAAGAGCAGCAGGCACTGGAGCCAGATGAGTCCAGAGAAGAGACTTTGCTAAAGGCTGGCCAGGAAACCAAGCCACAGGCAGAGACACTGGTACGTAAAATGCATTCCAGTGGTTGGCATCTGGGCCCTGCAGCTGCCAAGCACACCCAGTGTGTGGCCATGGGTGTTGGCTTCAATACTAGAACATTTTGAGGGGGAGGCCAACAACCAGTAACCAGAGAAGACAGTGCCAAGTTACTACAGAAATTAAATTCATGTGCCAATTTGCTTGCTATTTCAGAAGACAAAATTTTATCTCATAAGTATTGTTTTGAACATACGCACAGAACAGCTAACAGAAATATGCTGATATTTGCTAGTGGGGGGAGGGCGTAAAATACTCATGTAAGTGAAACGATGCTCCTTGGGGCACTGGTTAACAAAACAAAACCATACCCATTATACCGTTCCTTAATTAATGCAGGAGTTTCCTTAGAGACCACAGCTCTGTTGGGGGACACAGGTCTGGTGTATTTCTTCCCCAGAGACAGTGTAGGGAGAGATATATAAAACAAAGATAGAGCTGAAATGAGAGATATATCACAAAGCTGAGCAAGTTTCAGCTCTAAAGACAGGCTCTGTGCACTAAAAATATGTGCCTAGATCAGAGTGTCGTGTAAAAACAAAAAGGTTGTATTAAATCTTTAGAACATAATAGAATCTAACACATGGCCAAGAGTATAGTATATCTAATGGCATGCATGCTGCACAGTCCCAAGTTGTATCAGGCTGTATATCCAGCTCTTCAGTGGAGACCATGTCACAACAGATGAATACATTTCATAAGTTGTGAAGAGTAAAAGGGGGTCAATGTATAAGAGGAATCTTTGCCCCTCTCCTGGAAGAGTTCCTTTTAAAAATAAAAGCCCTTAGGTTCTCAAAATACTTGAGCTGTGGTAGCAAAAACTTCATAGAGGCTAATTTACCAATCAGATCACATGTCAATTAGCAAAAGGGATTACTGTTTTAAACACAGCATTCATGTTCCTTTGAACAAGGCTTGAGCACGTTGCTCCTGCACAACTCTTCAGTCCCTGTCTCCCCAAACCCAAAAGCAATGCTGGAGTGCAGCGTGTCTCTGAAGGAGAGCTCTCTAAAACTGTGAGACTGAGATCCTGTCTCAATGACTCACAGACCTCCCACCAAATCTCACTTTGCAACATCTGCAAATTCAGTTAAGAATCTGAATGTCAATCAATGGTTTTCTCTGGCTCAGTAATCATTCACAATAATGATTTTGTTATTGAAACTCCAGCACCAGTTCTGTTGAAGATTTATAGGCCAGAATGGAATCCAGCTCTCTGGCCTTTAATTATCCTAGCTCTATACTGCTAAAAAGCCTAGGAAAAAAATATCAAAAGCCACGGAATTAGGCAGACATAACTTTACAAGCTCTTGGGACATACTAATTTCTAAAGACAACATAGCAAATCAAAATAAAAAAAATCCTAAGTTTCAACCATATATGGACTTGAATAAATAGAAACAAAATATGAAATCTCAAATTGCACTGTCAACAATCTACTGTCATAATTTTCTTTGGAGACCTTAGCTTTTAAATGCCTATTTCATTTTGACTACAAATTAGTGGTGAAATCTTCAGAAGTTAAAATGGGCAATATGTAATAGTCACCTAGTTAACATGAATGTTTTCTTAACTCTGTTAAAGTCTGCAAAATGAGAAACAACTACCTTAAATCCTAGTTTAACTCAATAACTATTTTGCCTCTGAATAAAGCTATTGCATATTAAGTGTTTGATTTTAATCTCTTTGTTATAACTGGGAATTTACTCGCCAAATTACCATGTTCATGTCAATATAAAAAAATATTGTATGTGTATCACAGGAGAGCCCATGAATTCAAATGGTAATGAGATCTTTTCTTTTCTGTTTCTGTGTTACTGGACTGGATTGTGCTGTACTGGGGCTTCTTAACAGTTTGATGTCTGTGGAACAGATGGCTGAACAGAATGAGTTACTGATGCAGATGCAAAGTTGACACAGAACCATCTCCAGGCTGTGATAATAGAGATGGATGGCTCTGGGAGGGAAAGTTCACACAACAGTGTATCTTATCAGCACACTGTAGACCCTAAGTATCTGACAGTTCAGCTTGCTCTCAAGAAAGATGATTTCTCTTTGCTATTATCCTTACTTTGTTTCTTTTGCTGCTGGCCTTTTCAAGGGAAGTGCAGACTGAAGAAATTTAACCATAAAGAATAGTTGTTATAATATAAAAACCCTACTTGAAAGACTAGTTATAAACAGCTTTGCCAGATAGGACTTTAAAACACCATTTTGTTTCTCCTTTTAACAAGACTCTCATTCCTGCTCTATCTTTGCCTTCTACGTGGCCTTGTGGGAGAGCAGGTCCATATACTAACATGTAACTCACAAATGATCATCATCACTATCTTGAAATCTATACATTGATGCAAATAGGAGTTTTACAAAGGATCTCAGCTGTTTTTTCTTGTTTCTGTTCTGTGCAGTCCATTGGGCAGCCTATCATGAGGTGGTAACTCATGTCTGAGGTATGCTTTGTAACTCTTCCTAGGTTTTGTTTCATTGGAGCACACACATTCCATCATGTGCATAAACTGGATCCATCTTGACTGCTTGTAAGAAACCAGTCAGTTTGTATTCTTTACTCATTTCCCTTAGTTACAAGACTTACACACAGGAGTTATCATTGAAGACAGTGGAAGTTAGCACAAAACCAGGTCTCCTTTTTTCCCTTCTTCCTCACTTCTTCTTATTACCATTATTAATTCATAAATGTTTCTATATTCTTTGCTATTGCAATTTTCTCCTTTAGTCTTCCACATGCTGTGAAGTCAGACCTCTCCCAACATGACCATAGCTGCACTGAAGCTGGTGCTCCAGTTTACTCAGCCAGAAGTGGTGGAGCCCTAAGATGCTCTCAGAGAACACAACTGCTGAGTAGGAAAGGGAATGGATTTCATTCTGAGCTTTTAAGCAACAGTGAGGAACAAGCAAGGGCCTACAAAGAGGAAGTCAGAAGTCATCTTGTGACAGGTTACATAAAGTGAAGATTTGTGGTTCCAATAGCCAAAGGGAAACCAGAAGAAGATTTCTGCAGCAGACTCCTCAAATAAGCAATATGGTTTTGTCACGGCCAACACTCCTTTCACTGAAAGGTGGGTTGTGCTTCTAGCCTGAATCAGCCGAGTGAGAACTCCTTGTGGTGTGCTGGCTCTCCTCATTCTCTTCGGACAAGGTAAGTCTCTCCAGCTGAGCCCAGCCACTCTCATCGCTCAGGATGCATTAACCCTTGCCACACTTGACACGTGGGTCGGGCCCGTGTGAAACTTCCCAACACGGTTTGTGTTTAGACAAAGTCCATGTCACTTATTGCAGCCCAGTCGGTCTCTAGTCCTCCTGCTCAGCATCTGCCCAAACAGTGGCAGCGATAGAGAGGGACATTTGCCACGGCCCTGGCACAGATGACACCCTCACACAGGTCCACGCCCAGTCCCCTCTCGGTACCAGCGCTAATTCCTCTCACATGGGTTCGCGATGCAGTCGGGAAGGCCCTGTCCCGCCCAGGATGGATTTCGCTCGCGGTTGTTCTTGTGCAGCTCCGGAGCGATTTCCCCACCTCATCCGTGGGGATGGCGTTCTCCGTATCTGTCTCACGCAGGGCGAGGGGGTCTCTTGCTGCAGCGACCAAAGCACGTGGCAGGAGCGTGTCTTTCCAGAGGCCATTGTGATTACAGACTGTGACAGTCTCGCCACCACCACCCCTTCAGGCGTACACTCGGAGCACATCTCTGCAAGGGTGTAAGCCTTGAGTCCCGCCCGTGACTCCTGTCGCTGGCATTCCCTCGCGCAGGCTGCGATGGCCGCCGCGCCCCGCTGTCCCCGCCCCGCCATGGCGCGGAGCAGCAGCGCCCCCTGCCGGGCCGCGCGGGCAGCTCTGCATCCCGGGCCCGGCAGCGGCTGCTGTGGAAGCGCGGCCCGGGAGCGCCAGGGTCGCCTCTCATCCAGCGCCCGTGCGGGTCAAGTGTGTGAATCGTCTCCGTCGCTGCTTCCGTGCATCACTGCCCGTGAGATAAACCCAGCGCTCATTTTTGATAAAATCCCTCCTGCCTTATTTTCTCGTTCCATGGATGTATTAGTTTATTTCAGCCCCAAATCTTTTACGGCCCGTACACATTTGTGTGAGAAAAAGCCCCGAGAACCCATAAATAAGCAGAAGTACACTTGTTCTGCAGACAAACTTGGGCCACACAATTTTGGTTTGAAATAGGAGAGTGAAGTGTGAGAGCTAGAAACACTACTCATTGCACCAGGCAGAGGTGAGGGGAGGACTAGGCAGCAGCAGTCCTATGTTATTTTAACATAAAAATACCAAGTAAGTTA
Organism: Coloeus monedula; assembly: GCF_965178545.1. Lineage (NCBI taxonomy): Eukaryota > Metazoa > Chordata > Aves > Passeriformes > Corvidae > Coloeus > Coloeus monedula. The sequence continues at coordinate 23,947,864 of NC_138781.1, forward strand.
TTCTTACATCTGTAGTATGAGAAAGTATTAATATGTTTCATTTCACAGATAGAAATACTGGCATAAAATTGCTTCCCTTATATCCCATGGAGACTAAATGACAGACCTAAGGTTTCAGTTCAGGCATTACCAGATAACACATGTGGTGCATGTGGCTACCCACCTAAAATTTAGGAAAAGACGTTTTTTCCTACTATGTAGATAGTCATTATAAAGAAATAGCCATAAAAGGATTAACATGCTTTACTCAAATCTCATACTTTTGCAGAGATATGCTCAAATCTTGAAGTGGATAGCTGGACTTTTAGAGGTTCTGGTGACAAGAGTGTCACAGTCTGTAATCACAACAGCTTCTGAAGAGAAAGGACATGCTCTTGCCATTGAATTACTCACATTTTCATAGGCACATTCTTGGTGTAATTTTTATCTCTGCCTCTAAGAGAATATCATCTGGTGTTGAACAGCTAGGGGATGTCCTTTTATTCCCTAGGAATATCCAGCATATCCCAGTCTACCACTTTTACTGATACACTTCTAAAAAATTATTATTGTGGTATAGCTTGAAACTTTCCTATGGTATGTTTTTACTCTCACTCCATGGCCACCTTGGGCATGTAGAATATTTTTCTACCTTCCTTTTTATCCACTCCTTTGCAGAAGCCCTTTATCTGTTAGAAGACTGTATCCTCCTCTATTTTTCTTTTCTAGAAAATCTCCTCGTTCTGTCTTACCTCATGAATCCTACTGTTCCTGCTCTGGCCACAATCTAGAGAATATTCAGCCCAAGAAGTATTCCCTTCCCTTCCCCCTTCCCCCTTCCACCTTCTCCCTTCCCTTCCCTTCCCTTCCCTTCCCTTCCCTTCCCTTCCCTTCCCTTCCCTTCCCTTCCCTTCCCTTCCCTTCCCTTCCCTTCCCTTCCCTTCCCTTCCCTTCCCTTCCCTTCCCTTCCCTTCCCTTCCCTTCCCTTCCCTTCCCTTCCCTTCCCTTCCCTTCCCTTCCCTTCCCTTCCCTTCCCTTCCCTTCCCCCTTCCCTCTCCCTTCCCCCTTCCCTCTCCCTTCCCCCTTCCCCTTCCCCTTCCCCTTCCCCTTCCCCTTCCCCTTCCCCTTCCCCTTCCCCTTCCCCTTCCCCTTCCCCTTCCCCTTCCCCTTCCCCTTCCCCTTCCCCTTCCCCTTCCCCTTCCCCTTCCCCTTCCCTTTTCCTTTCCCTTTTCCCTTGTGATCCATTTAGCTTCTTTCCCTTGAGCATCATAGCTCTCCATATCTGCCTCTTGTTTCATCACCTTTTGGTACCTGTTTCTCAGCTCTTTTCCCTTCTTGCCTAGTCTAGACCCTGCCACAGTTCCTCTCCTAAATCTTACCAGCCATGCTCCATTCTGTTTCCCTAAGTTCTCCTTAGTGAAAATTTCCCTTTCTGTTACTGATTGTGAAGCCCACTCCATGTTGTGCACTTCTAGCTCTTTTTAGACAGGGAAGGTTCCTCAGTACTCTTAACTTCCACCCCCTAAATACACTCTTCCAAGAGAGGATTCCTCAGCCTCTGTTCCTATGCAGGAGTTCGCAGTCCACAAATGCTACTTGAGCATGATGGGAACCCTGACTGTTCCTCCAGCACGGTGGAGGGAGCTGCTGAGAGACCATCACAGTGGTTTGTGAAAACCACACAGCTCCTTGGGCCTCCCTGTCTCTCCTCCTTCCTGCAGACCTGCCTTTGGCTCCTGTACAACCAGGCTGTATCAGGTTGTCTCCTCCAGGTTTCTAGCCTCAGGACTGTCAGTGTGGGGCTGAGCTCTTCACACTCAACTGGCCCATCACAGCCCAGATCTGCAACTTCTGGGGTTGCCACCTGTGTATAGACTCTGCTGTTAAATCCCAAGTTTGCATATGCCCACCTAGCCCACATGTGATTGGCAGTCTTTTCAGGCCTTGCAACTTGGCAAAATTAGGCCTGTGCAGACAAATTTCCCCTCTCATATGCCTTTTTCCTTCTAGCAGAGTAAAGCCTTATTTGAACATGCTCCAAAAAAATACCTGAGCATGCTGGGAAAAGCTGGTAGAGGTGTTTAACTTAGGCAATACAATATATTTTTTTCCCTTGACCTCACATTTGGAGGCTACTGAGGCTTTTGGCCTTAATTAACACAAAACACATCTGAGGTAGATATTTTGTGTGGGAAAGCCTAGTTTTCAAAACACAAAGATTGATCAATTCACAAGCCATGTAAAAAAAAGTCTTACAAAGTAGTGGAAAATAGGAAATTCTGGTAAAAAGCAATTCTGTCAGTCTTTTTCTGTGATACATAATCAAATAGAGTTCCACACTGGGCAAATAAGATTGTTATCAAACATCTGCATTTATTATTGGACTACTGCTAAAAATACAATTTTATAACAAGCAGACTACTGTATACAAATAATAAAATCTCTAGTTCTGTAAACTAAGATAGGTATAGAGTGCAGTGTTTAGCATGTAATATACTGTACTAGATCCCAAGGGTTATTAGTAGATGTACAAATCTTGCAGGCAGAACAGTCTTGATCTGGGGAGTTTGACAGTTTATTGCCAATTGCAATAGTGCAGAGTGGTCTGCTGCTTTATTCTATTTGTCAAATTGTTTTTACGAGTCTATCAAGATGTCACTTGTTTTTGTCTGGCTCCCGAAGAGCAAAGAAGACTTGTGGGATGAAGAAAGAGTTGTCCTGCAGACCTCTTTCAGGCAGTTAATTGCATTGAACTCCACTGATTTTCATGAATCATATGCACATAGACAGTAGAAGTAGCAGTAGTAACTTCTTGGTTCTGGTGCTTCACACCAATATATTTTAATTTTTTTTTTTAAAGTTAATTGTGTCTAAACATAGCAGGTAGTTTTATACATATGAGGAAGGCAATGCAATCAATGGCCAATTTAAGCATTTAAATTTCCTGTTTTTTGCAAAGATCAAAGTTGATGTGAAATCTATCATCTGAAGAAACTAATGAAACTTGTAAGTAAAGGAATGACCAAACTGGATCAATTTTATGTAGAGCAGAAACAGACCCACTGTACAGAATAAAATCTACTTAATATGGACATCAGATTCCAAATGGTAGGTGTTTTTGTAATACAGCAGAAAGTAGCGGTATCTTTAATAATCACATATTTAGAAATGCTCTGGGTAAGTTGGAGACCAAAGCTTCTGTCCTCCCACAAGATGTATGTTTTGGCTCTTCATACAGTCTCATATACAAAAGCATTACAGTCAAGCATGTACATAAACAACAGAAAAAATCCCACTGCTTTGCAATTGAATGGCCTTTCACATTACCCTTGTGCCAAAATAACAACAGAAAAAATGGAACATCAGGAAATGTTACATGATATGTGGTTTCTAACATATATGCCTTGCTCTTACATTACTTATACAAGAGTATGAAAATCGTGTTGAGACACCTGCAAGCAACGGCAAGAAAGTTAGCAAAGCAGTAAGGTTCTCAAAAGTAATAGCATTTAAAAATAACATTTCCAGAATATTATTTTATTCAGAATTCCCTTTTTCTTCCCCTTATGATTTTTCATGTTGTTATCAACTGAAGAACTTTGAGCAATAGTGACCAGTCTGCAGAACTAACTGCACCAACACTTCCATTTGATTGACTGTCTGAACAGCAGTTATGACAGTAGAGATAATTCTGCATGGAACTGGAAGACTAACATAGTGAGGAAGGAAATACAACAGAGAGGTTGTGATTTGTGATTACTGACCAAAAAAAAGAAAAAAAAAAAAGCCAAAAAACCCCAATCCAAACACTAGTTAAAGGATAATTTTTACTGAAAAAGTCTTATGACTAAGAAACTGAAATACTTATTGTTTTAATGACAGGCTTTGTATGTTGTATGCCAGGAGACCAGCAACAGAAAACGCAAGGTAAAAAGACACTCTTTCTATGTTTGGGTCATTTTTCACTAGGCCTGAGGGAACAGGTTGCACTGGTATCCTGACGTTTTCATTTCTACCACAGTCTATGTAGATAAGGTTATCCTCAACTTTTCCAACCAAAAGAAGCAAAAGATCTTGAACAGCCTGATTCTTCCAGATATTTCCACTCTGCCAAAGGGAATTCAGTTCCTGTTCTGGAAGTGAACTAAAAAGCTGATCTATTTTTCCTTTGTGAACAAATCTGTTCAAACCTTTGCCTTTTGCCAGATAGAAAAGAGCCAGAGGCTGCCTTGAATGATGCACAGTTCCATAGACCTCTTTGAAAGACTCACTTAAGCGTTGAACAAAAGTTTGCATTTTCCCGGAATCTTCATTTAGTTGTTTTTTATTTTGGGGCCAGAACAACAAGGAGGCTAGGAAGAAAGGCTCTACACACGTTTGTTTCACTTCCTGCAGAATGCTTAGAAGCAGACTCTTCAACTCCTTAGGACCACGTAACTTGGCAGATTCAGGTTTAATGCAGTTAAGAACAATATTTGCCAAAATCAAATTCTGTTTGTCTTTCTGAGTTGCTTGTTTATCCTTCTCACACAAAATTGCATATGCTCCTACTATGTCTTCTATTTCTCTGTCAGCATTTCTGTGGTTTCTGTGAAGGTAATTCAAAATGCCGGAAAATGAGTGTGCTTTGGAAGCTTCCACAGCATCCCTGTATGCTTCTATATACTGAGAAATGGACCACTCTGAGTCCTGTTTATTTTTCAGTTGTTCAAAACTGAAATCACAAAATATTTCTGTGTATTTGGTAAAACATTCTTGAACCTTCCCATACAACTTTGCTTCTACCATTTCTTTTTCTCTGGTCTGTGTTTTGAAAAGCACAAAGTAGTCTTCAAAAAAGTCAAATGCCCTTTTCAACCTTGATCGCAAATGACACAAAAAGCTGGAATAATGTCTAAGAACCTTGAACATTTCACTGTCTTCACTGGAGTTTTCTACATTCAAAACACTATTTCCTGACAGATAATTTGTCATGCTTTTTCTACAGTGTGAGTCTTTTTTGCTGAAAAAAGGAACATGCCAAAGGACATCAATAACATAAAGACCAGTTTCTATTTCTCCCTGATAGCCAGCAGTATTGTACACTTGAAACTTTCTTTTAAGTTTTTGATTCTGCAAATATTGTTCATTGACTTCATTTTCAGCTTGCCTCTGAGATTCTTGGAAAGCCCGTGAAGCATTCTTAGCAAGCGCTAGCAGGTTGTCCAGTTTCCCAGCTGTCAGGGCTGCATTCTTTTCTTTGCACTCTACCCAGTCTCTTAGCTCACCTTTAAAGACTTGACCTAGTGTGTCTGATATGTATGAATTGTGTTGTGCTCTTTCTTTGGCTGCTTTGGCCCAGCGCAATGCAAGGTCAAATTTCCTTTCTTTAATGTAGAACCTTGCTAGGGCTTGGCAAATGTAAACATTTTGCTCAAATCTAGCAGATGCTTGTTCTAACACACGTTCCACATCACCACGCTTTTCCTCCTTATGAATGGCTTCAATTAAGGGGGAAAATGATGTGTCAGACTCATCACCATGCTCTTTGCGCTGCCTAGTAATCAGCAGGGTTTGTATATCACGAACAAGTTTGTCTTCCTTTAACAATAAATCTTCTTTCAACAGCTTTGATGTAATTTCACTTTTAGACAAGCCATAGGTTAGTTTCAATTCTGTTAGGCAGTGAGATGCTATCAACGGATGAACGATACGAAGGCCTTTGTATCTCATGTGCTTATGTGCCTGATCAGATATTAGGATATTGGAACAAATTCCCATCTTTTCTATTAGTTTATCTTTATTGCAGCCTGTGTCTCGAGAATGAATTCCTAAGAATTCTTCGCATAGTGATAGTGAAATCATAGATATTGTTAAATACGAGTTTAACAGAGTTAGATAGCAAACAAGTTGTGCTGGTTTAGAGGCAGTATCTAAGTCATGCAAGGTATTTTTTACCACTTTTTCTATATACTGTGGATCAAAGTTTTTCTTCATAATCATAAATGAATAGAAATTGGCAGAATTTGAATGCACCTTTTCAATATATTCTAGTTTCTGGTCAAAGGCCCTTTGCTCTTTTTCAGAAAGCATTTGTTTTAAAGAAACACTGTTCAAGAAATTGATGGTTGAACTTTCATCAGGATTTTGAGATCTCATACAGTTTAGAATTACCACTAAAGGTTTTACATACCGAATGCCTTTTTCTGTTATAGCTGTCTGAATTTCTTTCTGCAGAACATTGACATTTTCTTGCTCTTCAAAATCATCCACAAGAAGTAACACTGGTAAATAACCTGTGTTGTCATTTGCTCCACAGGTGAGTAAAGTTGTCACCTGTGTTCCAATATCATGTGGTTTACTTTTCAGAACAGCACATCTGAATTGCTTCCGTAAATTCCAAAGGATATGCATAGATAATGTTGTCCCACCACATCCTGGGTGGTGGTAAATGTTGATAATTTTTACAGGTGAGTCATTAGCACTGTCAGATGAAGACATGATTAGGCCTTCAAGCTTTTCATAACTGTCCCTTCTGATAAAATCTGAAGTATAGTTTTCTTCTGAAAAGTAGAAATTCCACCACGATACTTTACCACCTCGATAAAATTCTTCTTCCCGCTCTTTCAGGAAATTTTGAAATCTATCTGTATCCTTTTCTATTTCTGTGTCTTTGCATTCATTTTCACAAAGTATTTCTAATCCTGCCATGGAATCTTCTTTGCTCTTTAGAAGACGAACAGTAGAATGATCAACAGAGGGCAGAAGTCTTTCAGAAGATTGCATGTCTGACGCTAGTTTTATGATGGTACCATTTACCATTTCCAGGGTTAGAGTAGAAATACATTTCTCTGAGAGTGCTTCCTCATTGATGCCTCTAGCTTGAAGAAGATCTTTCCATCGCTGGTGTGTACCTGTACCTATGCAAATGCAGACCATATCTTGTAGTCCCTTTAATTCTTGGTAAAATGTCATAAAAGTTTCAGTAAGGGGATCTACTGAATCTTCTACTATGGAAAGCAAAAGAAACACTATTAAAAACTTTTCATTCTGCTTTACATCTTTGTGTGAAAGAAAGGAAATCATTTTTCTGACACCAGCAGCTCTGTCTCGTTGCCATAAAGTCGAATCCAGTGGTAGCTCATTATTGCCTTTGAAGTCTGATCCACCATTGCATAAAATCCAGTTGGTCTCCTGACGTAGTTTTAGCCTTTTAGCTTGTTCAGAAACGGAACCCCCCATGTGTTCATAGTAATCTGGGAAGTAAAGTTTGGCATTTCGATGTTTTTGGTAAGTCTTAAACACACCATTCATTTCTGATTCAGAATCAAAGTCAAGCACAGCAAACCATTTTATTTCATGTAAAAAGTCTAAGTCTGAAGTTTGATTTCGGAGGCACTTGTTTGTTACCAAAATGTAGTAGTTATAACAAGAGTTCTCTAGTGAGTCCCTGTTACCTGTGAGCAGACTAACTAGCTTTAGTCCTTCCTTTGGTGACTTCTTTGGCTTAAAGTTATGCTCTTCTTCTGCTCTTCTACGACGCTCTGCTAAAGTTGTCAAGGAACCTTTAAATTTTTCGCATTCTTTTGTATTGTAAATATTTGTGGAACTAGCTCCATCCCGGATGAAAATAGCTTTTTTCCAACTCTTACTCTTATATTCATATGTGTTGGTGCAGAAATATTTTGTATCACAGAAGCAGTGTTGGGGAACCACATCTATTTCAATGACAAAGAGATCTGCTGGAGTTCCATTTTGTAATAATACTTCCACAAATCTAGGTGGTCTAATGCAATATTTTGCAATGTCGGTGTAGAGGTCATTAAAGTACTTTTTGATGTGTGTATTAAAATGCTTAATGTATACTTCTTGGTTGGTAACTTTTATTCCTTCTATTTTCCCATGTGGATTGTCACGTACTCCAAAATGAATAGTGCCATTTGTGCGGGAGTTCATGCAGGCTGCAGCAAATCGAAATGCTTCATTGCTAAATTTCATCAAGATTTCATCTTCCTGTGCATTCTCAGTGTTGGTAAGTAATTTGAATTCGTGTGCTGGATCCATGAGATTGGATGCCCCTGTTTCAGGGACATTAAGAATATTATACTGCATATATCGAGTACCATCACTGAAATTATCAAAAGGACGTGGCATACACATCTTTCCAGCTGGCTTCTGGCTGCTTGACAGTGGCTCATCTGTTTCATTCTTTTTGCCAGCTTTGCTTGCTTTTGTGTCTTCTATGGGCTTCATCTTAGAATCCTTCAGTATACTGGAATTAAGTGATTCACAGTTCTTCTTGCACTCTTTCTTTGCCATTTCTCCATCTTTTCCTCCTCCATCAAAACTCTGTTCAGTGCCTTCTTGTTCCACAGCCTGGTTTGAACCCTTACCTAGTATGTCAAGCTCTTTCAGGACGCACGTGATTTGAAAAGCAGGCCCATGAGGCATACCCATTTCCACAAGATCTGCTTTAGTCATCCTCTTCAAAGCAAAGCCAGTCACAGCTTGGTGAAACAGGATTTCTGCATGTTCCTGGTCAATCTTAGCTACTTCAGTTGCCCATTGTTTGACTTGTTCTTTTGTCCACTGTTCAATATGCTGATACGAATATGATTCCTCATTTTTTTTAGTGGTTGCCTTTTCCATTCTTTAAGGGAAAAAAATCACAAAATTACTAAACAAATGAGTGAAACCGTTGCCTAATAGCTGACTAACACATATTTCCTTGCTGTTATTAACCGTTAATTTCTTCATTTTAGGATGTGACAGGAAGAACAGCATCTTACATTCTAATTGGTCTTAGTGAATGTGGACTTTTGCAGAAAATTTAAAGAAAGAGAAAAAATTCCCCTTAATAGCATCTAATTTTACTTTATCCTTTCATTTCCTCTGGGAGAATTATATTCATTCTTCTGGAATTTTAAGCTTATGGAATTGCACCCACCTATAGTTGTAGCATTAGTAGTAATTGCCCCTAGGTGTCAGGCACCTTTTCCTGTTCATAGCTCAGTGTTCCTGAAACCAAATTGTTGGGGAGGATGAAAGTTTGGTAAGAAAGTTTCACAGGTATGTAGACTTGGCAGAAAGATCTCTGAATGTAGAAACTGGGGATGAGATAGAAATGAAAGCAAGTTTTGATATAGAATAAAAGATGTTTTGCTGAAACAGTGATCGATGAGTAACCTAGAAGGCAAAGGTTGGAGATGAGTTGGAAGGAGATTTTTAAGAGTAGGACAAAGGTATGTGACTACAAACAAAGACATGTTTTTCACCAAGTAAATAAATCTCAAGAAGAGCATAAGTAAATAGAAAACATGTCTTTACCAAAAAGAGAGATATAGCAGCAAACAAGAAGTGTTGATGTAGCAAGAAGAAGAAAGGTCTGAGAATTTTCCACTGTAAGCTTAAATTGTAGCTTACTTACTCTTGTGATTGGATAATAATGACTATAATATGGTGATGATAGTAGTTATGATAGGCTATAGGCAAATGTAAAGGTATTGTGTATGGTGCTTATTGGTTGTTATGTGTTAAGATACTCTGCAAAGAAAAGTATATAATGCTTTGTAACTTGAACAGAAGGCGGCTTCAGGTATGCCTACAGCTGGAGCTGGCAGCTGTAGGGCTGGCTCTGGATACCCACTCCCTGAAATGCTGTAACTTCGCCTATGCAATAAACAGCTTTCAAGAGAGCCGCCTGAAGTCCAGACATCCTTCGTGAAACTTTCTCCTATACCAAATGACTTCTTAGATTTTTTCAGCAAAACTTTGTTTTCTGAAAGTACACTTGGTTATCTAGGCCACTCTAGTGACATGCTTTCCTTAAATTACTATTTGATTTCCTAAACTGTAAACTTTATTGAGATGCAATAGTAAAGATTTCTTATACCTGGTAGGGGAAAACAGCTGTCCTACTTTTGGCCAAGCTGCCTCCTGTATTAACAAATGATGAGAGCAGAAAAAAAAGTGGGGCTGTGAGCTATGGTAGACTGCAGTTGCTTTTTCCCTTATGGAGTCTTGCTCTTGCTCAGAAAAACTAGTTTCTAGTTCCTTAAAATTCTACTGTGGTAAGCACATATTGTCAAAAATTGAGGGTGCAGGGGGAAAGAAGCTCCATGGTTTTATTCTGCGGCTGAAGTAACTGTTGCTATTCACTGGTAACTCCACCCACGGTATTTGAAAGCTGAGAAAAGAAACTGAAACTAAAGCTTTTCGTGGAGACAGACTTAAACCCAGCAACGTAAAAGAGTGATTTGAATTCCCACCCAATCCATACCTTCTCATAGAGGTACAATTTAATCCTAACATAAAAGCAACCATTGTTATGTCCTTATAACAGTTTTTCCATGTTTTAGTGTTTGGAATCCCCCTGATGAGATCTCTCCTGCGCTGGAGAGAACAGGATACTTTCATTCCACAGACATAATGCAGTGTTTGTATCTTTCATGGTACGTGCTAGTTAATGATTCTGGCCAAATGAAATAGTTGAAAGATGACCTTTTCCAAAATGGAACAACTGTATCACATAATATCTGCAGAATAGTTTCTTTGAGGTCATATTCTTTAGGATTATTTCACTGTAATCTCGTAACAAAAACTTTTCATGTGCAGACATTCAGCAGATTTGGAAGACTTTATCTTAGTAGATTATGGGTAATTTTATATATAAAATTTATGTCCCAAGAAACCTAAACACCCAAACTGCAAACCTCAACCAAAACACATGGTATCAAAATAAGCCATCAGATCTTCATAAAACATTTAATCCTAGAAGTAAATATGCATGTACTTACTGTAACTGTTCTGTTCTGCAGGCTTTTTCCTATAGTTGTTCAACACACATATTTTCTTCAAACAGGAAGCCCAACAGCTAAAATTCAGCTGAACTGCTCTTCTAGAGTATGGGAGAGAAAACCCTTTAAAATCACCTTGTAAACTTCTAACATAAGCATAAGGCCAGAAAGAGAAGGAAGGAAAAGAGTTTTCATAGATGTATGATCAGTTTTCCCCGTGGCAAACATTCATCTCTAGAGGATACAAAGAACAGTGCCTGATAGAGAATATTTATTATTCCTTACCTTTCCCTTGGCAAAATGGACCTTTACCCTTCCAACACTGTGTCTAAATGCTGTCAACTGGACAAGTCAAGCTGGGTGTTGCAGAGAAATGGGAGGATATAGGAGCAGGGTGTATGGGAGGTCCTTCTGCTCCTATTACTTTCTCTCTTACCAAACAAAGTTGCTTCCGGTCTGCCTCTTTCTATAACTTCCTGTTTGGGAAATCATTGTTCTCTTAGGAAATTAAGGTCAGAATCCTATTCTGGTATGTCTTTTTAAAAACACTTACACAGCACTGTCTTGAGCTGTTATCCAGAAACTTGAGAAATTAGGAAACACCATCTGAGTAATACTTGGCTAATAAAATGCAGAGAGAAACAGCTATGCACTGACCAAACTGTTATGAACTGACCACAGTCCCCCATTCTCCATGCCACTGGGCTGCTTGGGGTGGCAGATGAAGGAGGTAGGAGAGTTGGGAAAGGAGTGAAGTTGAGGCTGGGAAAATGGAGTAGGATGGAGGAAGATGTTTTTGGTTTTTACCTTGTTTTTCACCATTCAACTCTATTTTATTTGACAACTAATTAAATTAATTTTTCCCAAGTCAGGTCCATTTTGTCCATAATGGTAACTGGTAAGTCATCTCCCTGTCTTTTTTTTTTTTTGACCCAGAGATTTAGCATCTTATTTTCTCCCCTATTCTGCTGAGAAGGCAGAATGGGAGGGTGGCCGCATGGGTAGCTGGCAGCCAGCCAAGGCCAACTCACCACAATCCATCAGAATGATACCTGCTCTGAGAAAAACTGGGTGAGGTCATCAGAACACTGCACATTTTAGACAGCAAAGAGCATCTCCAGCCACCACAAAGCCAGCTGTGGACAAGCCAGCATCTCTTTCAGTTGTTGATGCTGTTAATGCTACTGTTGCTTCCTATCCTTATATGCTTTCCTGTGTACTTTAGCTATGGGTGTTTCTGAAGTTCTGGCACGCACCCATCTGCTATTGCACAGATTCTTATTAGGAGAATTCTCACACCTTGAATCTCTAATTGCTGCACTTATCTGGAATGCATCCTCAATAGATTGAATGGTATGGCTGTACATTCAACAATCCTGTATATTCTCATGTCAAGGCCAAAGGAGACAAACAATGCTTGATATGATGTAACAAATATGTCACCTTCCCAGGATATGGTACAGCTCTGTCATTATTCTAATCATTCTGCTATGAAAAATTATAAGAAATAATAATACTGTCATTGACTTAGCATGTGGGACTCAGAGAACCCTAAGAACCTTGAAGTGCAGCATCTGCTTTAGATGCTGCTGACCCTGAGCACTTTGTATGTGAACACTGCTGCACCCTTTTTGCTTGGGGGAGAGAGACTGCTTTCTCTGGCAGGGGCCTTTGTTTACAGAGGCATAGCCTGCATCCCTGGAGATCATTCAGATTTTCTTTCTGTAGTTGAGTGTGCTTGCTGAGGCAGCTGGCTACTTCTCATCTATAGGAATCCAAGTGATGCCCAAACCGAGCTGTTGTCCCAGAGGGACTGTTGAGTTTCCCCATCTTCATCCCAGTTCATAGGGTGACAGCTCTGCTGCCAGCTAGGGAGGCTTGCTCAGTGTCCAGGTTGCCTACCCCATATTTGAGGTGGCTGGCTGGGAGGTTGTGCAGACAATATATCCTGATATTAACCACATCATTGTTGCTACACATGGATATCTGCAGTTTTTTCATCTGTATCTGTGTATGTGTTAGCTATTTCCATTAATCAGTTAACCAGGTCTGCTGTTTTGGTACGGTATGTTTTGCTTATTTGGCCATCAGCAGCATCCCTTCCCCACAAATTTTGTTCCCTCAGATGCTATTTGCAGACATTAAAGCATGGAGTTTATTTATGTGGTTCTCTAGCATAAAATCAATTCTTCTGGAATGACTTCATTAAAGTAAAAATTCTTATTGTGCATCAGGTCTACCCTGTAATCTCATTATTCAGCAAAACTGAATCAGAAATACTGTCTTGTTTCTCAGTGACTGGTGTGGAAACCCACCATTGAAATCCTATTGTCCACTGCAACTCACAGAATTTGTTCTCTAATGTATGTCAGTAATTCCTGTAATGTTACTGTTCCTTCTGCATTTCTTTACCCACTGAAATTAGAGATCACTAGTTATTTCCAGTGTGATCTGTAGATCTGACTGCCAGCAGTTCTCCAGTTTCCAGTTATAAAGATTTCCAGAGTTATTTTTATTGCTGCTATTTCCTCTAATTTCGTCATATTTGACAAATCATTACATGTACAATATTATTCTGTGATTTCAGCCTTTATCTTTTGACACCTCTAATTCATGATTATTACCTCACTGTATTTCTGTTACCTTAAAAATTCCTCCTATCATGTTGTGCATCGGCACCTGAAATAATCCAGTCAGCTCCTTGAGCTCTTCTCGTTAGTGAAAAAGCACCACGTTTGCCTGATCTTTTACAAAACTTGCTTCTTCTTCCCTTAAAAAAAAAAAAAAATTAAAAACCAATCTCTTTTCCTTACTTTGTTTCCTAAGTTATTACACATCTTCTATTATGTTGTTTCTCATTGCTCTCCAACTGGTACTCACTGATATTTATCAGTTCCAGCCTCTGCTCCATTTCTTATATGTGGGGGTCACAGGGAGGCCTCCAGGGCTTTTTGTCTTCAGAGGAAAATAACTTCCGTGTCCACTCTGGCAATAGTCTATGAACCTTTCTTTAACAAGTCTTACTAGTCACATAGGTCTGTATTTCCCTGATGCTGATGTGACTCTGTGTCCATGTCTGTCGTAATTTCCTGTTTGCCTATCATCCTCTCTCAAAACTTCCTGCATGTTACTCTTCCATGTAGGATTGTACTTCCCAAGACTTCTCTTTAAAGAAAGGAAATGAGAATGAAATTTCAATTGCAGTCAGAAATACCCACAAATACAAATACAGTGATCACTGCATTGCATTCTTCATGTTCTCTTGCCTGCTGCCACTGGCCTTGCCCACAGGAAGATATATTCCCTGGCCTTACCTTAAATACTCAGTTTCCAAATAGGAAAAGTTCAATGAACTGAAAATGATCCTTTTCCCTGGGAATGAGTCCTGCAAGCACTGTAATGATAATAGAAACCAGTCCAGAGACAGCAGAACCTGCTAGGAGCAGTAATCAGGTTGGTGTGGATACTTTCTCAGTAGTTTTCGATTTATCAGCCAGCAGAATTGATGTTCAGATTGAGACTCACACCAGCCTTTCTTGGTTGTGCACTTTGATGAGCTCACAGCCTCAGGGAATCCCACAGGCACTAGCCTGCATCTACATGATCTCAGTGCTCAGGCAAAGAGCAGCTGTACTCCTTTGATTTTTGCAGGCCTGTTATCTGTTGAGCCCGTCTGTGGGTGTTAGTATCATTTTCTTAAATTGCAGCTGTTTTCTGATTGTATGGTGTCATACTGTGTTTCGCTGAGCTGTGTTGTATGGGCTGATGTGACAATCATTCCTTCCCCCAGTTCTGGCCTCTTCCTTTGCACTGGATGACTGTGGGACAAGCTGGTCCAAGGAACTGCAGCAATGTTACAGGTCAGCTTAGTCTATGGACAGGTCAGATCTGGTCAGCTTTCTCTGAGGCTGCTTGAGCTCCTTACTAGCATGGAGCAGACCATGCCAGTGGAAGGAGTCCTTTTCCATGTCTTATTAAAGATAGAGAAAAAGTGATCACAGCTCCTTTTGTTAGCATAAATCTTTCTACATACTGGAGGACTTCATCTTTCTTTGTATCTTTTTACTCCAAGATAAAATATTTTTTAGGCTTATTCTAAACTTTTTTCCTCATTTATTTTGCTTCTCAAAGGTTTTCCACATTTGGCTGTATTTTTCAGACACACTTCAAAAGAATTTCAAATAGAATCTACTTTTCTCAGTGTCCCAGCCTGCTATTTAGAAAGGGGTCCTGAATATTCGAAGGTACTTGGAATTTTCTGTACTTTTAGATACAACTTGTGGATGGGACTAAGCATGATGGACTTAAAGGACTTGAAAAGTGATTGAAAGTCAAGTTTTGATTTTAATATGGCTTGATAAATCAGCATACCAAAAATCAGCAAGCTGAAGTTAAAGAAGAAAGTGTAGTTCTAAGGAAAACATATGAAAGATGCCCAACACAATTTTTGTTTTCTCCCAGATAAACGTTTGTCTTGACTTTTCAAGACATCCTTATTCCATTACTATTAGGATGAAAAAAAGTTATATAGAAGCTACTTTTTAGCCCTACAAGAAATATAAAATTTGTAGCTTGACGAAGATATCAGTGTTGACATTGGACAGTACTTTCCTAAATAAGAACATATGTTATATTTGGTTGTGGTATGCTATTGTAATGAGGTACTCTAGTTCAGAAGCCCTGCCCTAATATTCATACATTTAATTGTATCTGAGTCATGAGATGCTCTGTGACCAGCACTTTGTACTTTGCCCTGGAACACAGCACATAGCCTGAGGAGATACATACATATTATCTTTTTAGGTGGAGCAGGATTTCCAACATGCTGGTATTTGCATTTCATGTTTAACTGAACTGGGATACAGATTTATACTTGAATGGGCTCCTTAGATGTCTAATCTTTTATTTGTCTTCTTTGCTCCTTGTCTGTTGTATATTTACCACAGATTCTAACCAAGAAATGATCCTTTGCTTTTTTTCCTCGATATTTAATGACACAGCACAACTGTCACTTTCCATTGCAAGGCTGCATCAGTTTCATTGCTTACAGTGGGATCCCTTTAAATCTGTCTGTGATGTGTTTGGAAACTTTTGCCACAGTTCCGTCTCTTTCTACAAAAGCCTTGTGGTTTCCACAGAAAGGCAGTGACAGAGCTGGACTCCTCTGTAAGAACGGGGATCATTTCATACATTCAGGAGTTTTTACAAAGAACTACTTGTTGAGAAAAACATTTCTGTACAAACTGACATGGACTTTTATATTGTCAGCCAGTGATAAATTTTGGGTACTGCACATTGTTTTTAAAAGATGCTTATGAACATTTTGAAGTGTGTACATTTTTGTGTGTGAGTAGAGAATATACTCAAAAATACATCATGACTGACTAATGTGTTCTAATATAATGGCATTAAAAAACATTCTTGGCTGGATGCAAAAGTATTCTCAATACAGACACTTAGCTACCTAGAAAGTAGCTTCTATTAATCAGGAAGCCTCTTACAGGACACAGCATGGAGGAAACAGTCCCCCTTCAAATGTACAAGTCACATGGGACATGATTTGCACATCTGTCAGAAAGTTAATGTTTACTAATATTAGCTCCTTTCCCTTTGTCCTTCTCACTGTCCCAAGCATAGCTCCCATAAGCTCCTGCCATGTCCTGTGGGAAGCTGTTGCCCTCTAGCTCCCAGAAAGATGTACAATATAAATGCATTGATAGCACCACACTGGTGACAGATTTCCAAAGGAATCGTGCTAACACTGAAGAAAGTCCATAGAAAATACTGTATTTTAGAAAATTATATTTTATCTGAGTAAAGCAAAAAGTAATAAAAAAGAATAAAGCTACTTTAAAAGTTTTAACCTGAGATCATAAAACAATGAGGTGTCTCCTTTTCAAGGCTAAGCTTTCTACAGGTAAAGCATGGAGGTACATGCACAGTATTGTGCTTGTATTTTGCCATCATATCTTGCTTAGCTGGCCATGCATATTTAAGGAGGTGTTTAATGGAAGCATACATTCCCTTTACATTAACATGAACTCACTGTGTTGTAACTGCTGGTGTCATTTTTGCTGAGATCTATCTACTAATCATCTCCCTCCCTGAGCTCACAGAATCAGTGTGACTGAGGCTGGAAAGCACCTCTAGAGATCATCTGGTCCAACTCCTGCTCAAAGCAGGGTCTCAGGAAAATCTCATTTCCTAACTATTATACCAATTAATCTTTGTAGTGTAAAATAGTATTAACTTTCTTTAAACCATATGTATAGTTTACCTTGGATACTGAATAGTCATGCTTAAGCAAGCAAACTAAAGAACCCCAGCTCATTGTAAGAAGGACAACCTGGTTCCCAAGATAAGGACTTGGCTTCTTGGAATTTTAATACCTGTC
This sequence comes from Coloeus monedula, assembly GCF_965178545.1. Classification (NCBI taxonomy): domain Eukaryota; kingdom Metazoa; phylum Chordata; class Aves; order Passeriformes; family Corvidae; genus Coloeus; species Coloeus monedula. Next base: position 23,965,012 of record NC_138781.1, read on the forward strand.
CACGAAGAATAAAAGATACTCCTGGGCAACCAAGATAATGCTAGCATTCTAGCCCCTCTAACATGTATTTGAAACCCTCCCACTGTCTGTCGCTAAAGATAAGTAAGTATAGCAAGACTGACTCTGGGTGCATCTGATCAATAGAGAAGCAGGAGGATGAAGACATCATCAAAATGTAGTTGCTTTGCAAAGTTTTATTATGATTAGTAAATATTAGTGCGTGTTTGTTAATCAGCAGTAAGTGAAATGTGCACCTGAATGCCTGCACTGCTTTGAATGGGACACCTCCTGTGCATGAATAAAAGAACTACTCTCGTAATTCTATGCTTTGCATCACAGCTGGTCTCCTTATATGGCATGGTCCAGTGCAAATTTTAGTACAAAGGTCAACTACAGCAGGTTGCCTGGGACTGCATCCAGTTGGGTTTATAGTATCTCCAAGTATGAAGACTCCAAAGCTTCTCTGGTCTGTGACCACCTCGACAGTATAAAAAGTTTTTAATGTATTATGAACACTGGTAAGATCTCCCTGAGGCATCTCTTCTTCAGGTCCCAGCTCTCTCAACTCACCACTGTATGTCAGATGATCCTCATCATCATTGTGGGTCTTTGCTGAATTGCTCTGGTGTGTCCATGTCTTGTACTGGAGAGCCTAGCACTGACTGGACTCAGCAGTCCTGGTGTGGCTTCAGCAGTGCTGAGGGGAAGGGTCACCTCCCTCAACCTGCTGGTAGTGCTTCTCCTAATGCTGCCAAGGATACTGTTGGCCTCCTTGATTTTGCTGCAGTCTTAAAAGGACTGTGGAATATAGTCTGGTGGCCTGTAAGGGGTTAATATTTCAAAGCCATAACAAAGTGCAAGATGGAGCATTCCCATACGAGCAGTGGTGAAAGCTGATACTCTTCAGTATACTTACAAATTGCTTTTAAGATGTGTAGTAAGAAAGACCAAGTACTACACACCACCTTGTGATATAAGTGCCTGAAGGTGCTATGACTTCTGTTGCTGTTCCTACACTTCAGAATCCCAGAATTATGGCTTATCTGCCCTACCTTTTATCTCAAGTCCACACCACAGCCTTACTTCATCAAAGAAAGATGTTCTTGACCCTCATCAGCAGGCAAATGAAATGGCAAAAGCCTCCACCAAAAGGAATGGGGGAAAAAAAACAAGAGAGGATTTTTTGAATTCCCCCCTGTCCCATTTCACATTGCTTTCTCATTATCCCCATCTCATATTTGAACTTCCCAGTGTATACATCATCTAGTTCAATGGACACACACTCCATTTGCTTTGGTAAAATTTGGAATAGATTTTACATCAATAAATAAAAGCTTATCAATCTCTTTTGAATGTTGTGGTAGCAGTGAAAAAGGGGCAAGCGTACAATATGTAAAGGTTTTCTTTGTCATCCATTAAGATTCTGTGACATTTCAGAATTGTTTTTTTCCTCACAGTTTATTGTTTTTATACCTCCACCAAATGGATTTCTCCACCAAAAGTAGCTCAATGCACTGTGCAAATTTTGGAAGAACTCTAAAGAATGAGCACAGTTTGAATAGGAATTTATGCCAGTCTATTTTTGGCTAACAGTCAGTAATACACAAGACACAGTGAAACAAAAACAGATGAGAACAATATATTATAAGCAGAAGATGACTTGCTTGTGTTTGCTCTCTGTCTGTTTCAATAACATATTCCTATTTGCAGAGCTGGTTCTGCTGCCATAGCTAGAAGAATTATTTAAGACAGTTTTTCTTCTTTCTGTAGTAAAATAAATTTCCCTACCAGTTGAGTTTTTCGCTGTGAATTTTTGTTGTAAGTGGAGAGTAGGAATGTGGCAGCCACGACCAGCATACAGGGCATCCAAGGAACATTTTACTTGCAACAGGCAGGTTTTTGTTTCTTATTTCCAACCTAATGATAGGTGTCCTTTCCAGTGAAAATGCATGGACACACAGAACTATTAGACATTACATGATGCATAAACAAAATTGTTTTATTAAATTTACAAGTATTTTTACAGGCACTTTTCAGAAGTTTAAAAGACTGTTATGGTGGACTTTTGTATTGGACTGCTGAAGTCATCTTACACTATAGATGAATGGCTTAATCCAAAACACTCTGCTCATCTTTTACTGGGACATGAGCACAGATTCTGAAACAAAATCTTTTGGGACCGTTAAAATGCACTTAGGCATATATATATAGGTGAGCTTAAAAGAATGTAGACTGGAACTGAAATTGACCTGATTTCTTTTTTTCCCCCCACAAAACCTTAGAAAAATATATATGACTGTCAGTTTTAAATACAGAGGGTCCAGAGGTGGAGAAACTACTTTCTCTCAATTTATCTGCATTTCCTGCCCTGTGGCCTGCAGTGACATGCAGTGTGGTAAGATGGAATGGTCTCAGGCACTTCAGAAATCAGCATGCTCCCTTCAGAGCAATTAAAATTATTGCTCCACCAAGAAGAGGAGGAGAAAAGAGCATGAAAATCAGACTTTGCAAATCCCAAAGAGCTGTCCCAATTTGAAACACACATGAAATCAGCTTTGACTGAACAACGGAGGAATTTATGGGGAACTCTCTAAGTTTCTCAGTCTTTCAGAGTTCTGCCCAAATGTTCCTACTTAGAGCCTCTGCCTTAGATGCCTTCATGTCAGATGGCTATTTCTTAGGGAGCAAATCTGGTGACTACGTTATCTTTGAGATCATGTCACTACTTCTTGCATATCTGGGCTTCACCTGCTGCCTCTGTGAAATGCCAAATCCTATTTTTCTCATGCACAATGGTGCAATTGTTTTTTCCCTTTTTTTTCAGCCTCACAAGATCAGAATGCTCACTGAAAACCATGTTATTTTTCCTTGTCTTTGAAAGATGGAGACTGGAAGAATATTTAGTAAATATGGATTAAGGAGATATTTTAAACAAGTGCAAATTATTTTTCATAATACAGAGTGATCTAAATAATACCATACAGCCCATCTTAAAGCGTGGACACACTGTATGCTTTCTCATTTTCTGCACAATTAACCGTTCCTGAAGTATCTTTTTTTTCCCTGTAGATTAATTCTGTTCATATTTCTTCTTTTCCCTGACCGCATCTAACTGACACCAACTAATAGCTGACCTTGTGGAAATAATAGTGAATTTTCCTGCAGGATTCAGAAGTCAGCTAACAGAAGCTTCTGGAAGAGTGTTCCTCTATTTGCAAAGGGACTTGTAGCACACTGTTTAAACAGAGTAATATTGGTTTCATTTGCACTGGAGAATTATCTTAATGTACAAATAGCCTGAACTTTCTGCAGCTTTTGGAAATAACTTGAATATTACTTGCTCTCCTAGTCAATGAGAAACAGGCTCTTCATCAGCAAATAGAAAACCAGTTAAAATGCAAAGGAAACAGAATTTAATGAGAACACATTATTCTGAACAATATATGTATGTACATTTTAAAACTGTAACTGCCTGACAGATCAGTATCTATGCTTGTAAATTATGTCACATTAAATGAGTTAAAAGACTGATTTTACTTTAAATCCCAAATGTATTTTGCAGTCTGACATACTGCATTTATTATTTTTCAGGCCAGTATGGAGGTCTTCTCTTGTGAAAGCCAACCCAAATACAAAAACCTCCTGTATGCTATTTTTTGCAATTTTTTAAATAAAACAAGCATGGATGGCATCTTGGGCCTGATTCCTACTTGTGCCTCTGCTGATTGTTCTTAAAAAAAAGATGCATGTTTTATAGTGCATTTTTTAAGCTATCCCTTTGTCTTTTGTATTCACTGATAAGAAAAAAAAAAAGAATTAAAAATATCCATATTTTCCAAAGAATTATTACGTAAAAAAAAGAACAAAGAATTAAGAAATGGGCAATTTGGAGCACCCCAAGGAAAGGGATTGTCAGTCTGAAGAGAAGTTGCTATTTCAAGAAAAGGTGGCATAAGCCTTTGCTACTCTTGGAGTTGTTGGCATTTCCTTTCAATATATCATAAAGAAAGAGAAGTAACTTTGGTATTTTCAGATGCTTTGATTTCCTGTTCCCGTATCTTCATATACATCTAGGAAAGAACATACATATATATATGACAATTGTCCACAATGCTGTTTTTCTGTTCTTTAAAAGAACAATTGCAAACATGTAAACAAACCAGCAGTTCTAAACACAAAACAGTTCTTCAGCCTGAATAAGATCTCTGTCTGGGGACATATTTGCAACACACTGATTTTTGACAAAATTTTTAGTATGCATAGTATGTCTAGTTTTCAAAAGACAACAGAGGTTTGAGCCATAAATAATATAATGCTTAATATGGCATCCTGCATTGCTGCTCTTTCTGTACAGTGATTTCAAGCTGCTCATATTGTACAACAATAGTGTACCTGCCAAAGGGTGGTGGTAACCATGAACTGAGCCAGCGCAGTCCACAGTACAACCCTGTGCCGAATGCCTGGCAAGGCTTTGCATCCTTACTGCTCTTCAACAACTGGCAGAGCAGAAAGTTGTGAAATGGTTAATGCTAGATATGAGAGAAACAGTAAGGATCAGAGGAGAGGAAGATGATGTAAAATTATCTTAATTTGGAGTGAAAATGAAACTTAAGTTACAAACAGTTTTTGTAAGCAATACAGTTATGAGCTGTCAGTGCTTATCTGTGAAAGCTGGCTAAACCTCTTGCTCATTAGCTTTGGCAGTCGTTTTTGGATTTCTTTCATATGAGGAAGAACCTGTTGTTCAGTTTGTCACAGGATTTATATTTAGTGTAAAAAAATGTCCAAGGATGAGAAAAGAATCAAACCAAAATGGCTTAAAAGAATCTGTTTAATGAAATACTTAAGTATGTGACTATCCCGTAACTCCCTGTGACTATGGAGTCCAGAGACGGAGCAGAACAATTTCCTCAAAATCTGATTTCGTGTTTTCCCTTTGATTCTCTGGAGGAGCAGAGGAGGTGAATCTACAAAGGACTGTTGTGAAAAGCAACTAATGGAAGCACATGAATGTAAAAGTGCAAAGCCAGCTATCATCTCACCTCCTGTTTTGACTGCAATTAAGTTATAAGTCTGTCAGTCCAAACCCAAGAGGGTTAAAGAATTTAATTATTTTCCAGTAGTATTTCTACCTTTCAAGAGCTGGTGTGCATCAAAAATTTTGTAATTATTTAGTGTCAAAGGCAAAAGTGCATTTGTGAATGAAAGGATAAAAAGGCTGAAAAAAGCATGACGAAAAGTGGAAATGGCTATTCCCAGGTGTTAGGCATTGACTAGTCTGCAAATTTTCTGATACTGTCACTGGGATTTCTAAGAGCAAGAGAGAAAACACCAGCTAATTCTGGTGAAGTTACATTCAAAGTGAGGATTTGAAAGATTCTCAAACTGTAAATCTGAGAATTAAACATTGCTTTTGACTGATTTTTCTTTACATCTTTATTTTAAGAAATCAGTGAAATCACAGCAGTTCCAGTCAGAAGCACTCGGAATAAGAATAAAGTGACCACTTAACCAACAAATCTGTTTGGCTCCCATAAAATCTGTTCTCTTGCTTTTTACAAGGAGAGATTCCTGCCATAAACAGAGTGCAGACAAGTTTTGTATCATTTTTCCCATGAATATTGCTGATTATTGTACAGATGATTGCATACCAAGTCTGTGGGATTCATCCATAAGCAATCATTACTTTGCACTACAGGGGTTTGCAATTACTTTCCCAGCTTCATTCTCTGTTCTGTGGTGTTTTGTTTCTCCGTTATACTGAAAGCTGAAGCATCCTGCTGCAAGCATCAGAATTGACTTAGTTGTCCTTATTTATTTATTTACCACTCAGAGTGCTCCTTCTCAGCAGATCAGGGGACTGGAAAATTCATGAATGTGGTCTTTCTAATCTGAGTACTTTACTCAGTATAATGCTTAGCAGATTTTGTGCTATTAGTGAAAATTTTTCCTATGTTTCCTTTTCAAAATATGAAATATGAAAAGAGCAGAAAAAATTGGTTTATGCAAATGAGTCCTTTACAACTACAGAATATGCTTTGCAAAGTTTAAGTTGAACTCTGAATTGTCACAAAGTTCAAGTTACGTTGTTGTTGCATTTATTCCTTTTTTCAGAGAGGTCATGTATCAGTGAGAAAGTTGAGAAGGAAGGCGTGTAAGAGGAAGAGTAAGAAAACACGTACTTTATGAATGGTATTTTTTTACATATGGCTTTAAAAATCTTAGGGTTCAAAGTGAAAAATCCCAAGCAGAACAAAAACATCATTAGCAATTCAGTGTTGTTTTCTCACTGACCAGCTTGTTTTGACAAGCATGGCTGCATGTTTTCATACATAACTTGGACACACAGTTGAAGATACAACCTGCACAAAATTTTTTGTAGTTTAAGTACTGCATACTAATGTAGTCACATAAACATTGTGATTACTCAGGCAACTGATTAGCATATTGTTAAGAGTGTGTACTTTTCTTTTCAAGTATAAAAGAAACAAAACACATTAAAAAATCATAGAAAATGTGATATAATAGGCTTGTTACCAAATAAAGTCTTGTGTGCTGTTCTTAATTTGTAAGAAAGATGTTCAATATTCACAACAGATTTATGGCAGCTATACCACAACTACAGAAACTTTAGTGTATTCACCCTTCTTATGCCAGTAAGTGATACTCAGTAGGTGATTTGAACAAAACCAGGTCTATGAGACATAAGCACAATGTGCTGGGGCCTTCCTGGTATTTAACTCAGCAAAAGTGTTTCTGTGGAGTTCCCAGCCAGGGTAGCACAGAACAAGAATTCTTTTGCTATGGAGACACTGCTTACTCAAGTACTAGTCTGTTAATATTTCAGTGACTATTTCAACAACCACTGATTATTATTCAGCTGACCAGTTTCAACATTGCAAAAAACCCCACCCTAACTCTACTTGGCACATGGCTGACAGGTCTGGAAGCTATGTGCCAATTAAACTGCCTTGACTGAATATTTAACCTGCTCAGTAGGAAGTGCTGATGTTTTGGTGCCCTATTAAATTAAGTGGGAATTTTCATTTGAAGCTGTGTTCAAAGATCTTACCTTTTGTTTTTCACACTTTAACAAAACTGGCATGATGAAACAACAGACTGGAGTCTTGAAGAAAAGTGGGGGATTGGATAGGAAATGGTGGAGGAATTAAGGTAGCTTATATCTTTCCTTCCATAACGCTCTCAGTGGAATAAAAAAACATCTACCAAAATGTAAATTGTTCTGGGTGCAAAAGTATTTGTCTTTGAGCTACCACGTGAGTGAACACAGTCTGTAACTTACTGTTGGTGGTCTTGTTGTGGCTGCTCAGGAATGTGCTGAATAACTTCATAAACCGTACTTAGCATATCCTGGCCTGCGACAAAGTCAGAGCCAGGAACAGATTGACTTGAAACCTGAAAGCAGCAAAGTGTATTCCTACTATAAGTACAAATAGGAAAAGATTCAACAGAAATTAAACAGATAATGTAACTTGTAATTTTTTTAACTTTTCATCAAATATTTTTTGCTTGTGGATTGAACAGGTAATCTCTGCTAGTTTACATTTCATTTTGGGTAAGTTCTCATCACATTAATAGAAAGGCAAGTAATAGTTTTAAATACATTTAGCCCCTTAAAAGATTTAGGATGCATCTTTTGCATTTAATACAGCAAATACTTTATATTAACATACCACAAGTCAAGAGAAACTTTTAATAAAGAGCAAAGCAGGAGAACAGACAGTAAAAAAGCAGGAAATATTCAGGGCATGGGCTCAGCATAAAGCTCCTACTGGCCGGTCAAAGAGAGAGAGATGCAAGGAATTTCCATAAGTCAAGTAATACTGACTGTTCAATATGTTAAGTATATTAATTTCCTCTTATGTCAAGACAGATTTACCTAGACTCTGCATCCATAAGGAAATACCAATCTTTCTGCCTATACCCAACCTCCAGTTCTTCATTATCACCACTTTCTTATTTTCCCCTTTCTCTGTGGACTAAAATGAAGCAGTGGATCAGATGTGGACTTAACCTACAATGCTATAAATTTGAGTAGCTGAACATAAACCAGTGGAATTTCTCCTCTTTCTTGAAATTTTACTGGAAATTATAGTAGATTTCATGGCTTGTTCATCCATCCTGTTGTTCTTTACACTGCTCTCTCCCTCCTGACCTACGTAGGCCCTGATCCTGCAAGAATGTGATACTGTGATAGGATCAGCTTAAGGGATATAGAATCGTAGAAGGTTTGGGTTGGAAGACCTTAAAGATCATCCAGGTCCAACCTGTCTGCCATGGACAGGGACATCTTTCACTCGACCAGGTTGCTTGAAGTCCAGTCTGACTCTGAACACTTCCAGGGATGGGACATCCACAACTGAGGCAACTTGTCCCAGTGCCTCACCATCCTCACAGTAAAGAATCTGTTCCTAATATGTAATCTAAATATACCCTCTTCAGCATAATATCACTTACGTGTGATTATCACTTAGTGTGCTTAAGGCTGTAATGATTTAGGGCCTGATCTCTAAACTTAATTAGACTCTTACTGGCACAAATTATAACAGATACAGTTCAACTCCTCTGTTTTCTAAAAGTCTTTTATCTCTGCTGCTGTAAAAGTCTGTCCTCTCCACTAACATTTGTGGTAGCACTTCAGCCCTATAAATGTATATTTCAAACATCTAACTCCATCAGAGAAGATAATTAATTAATATATGACTGGGTTTTGACATCATGTATTATGAGTACTAATCATAAAAAAAATTAGGTGTGATAATGTGACCATGCTTTAAGAGCTCTCCCTTACCTGACCAAATTGATGCTCTCCGAAGGAACAAGATTACATTGCTGGCAATTTTCCCCAGCAAAGGGAAAGTCTTTCTTCTACTTCCTCCAAGTTTTACCGTTGTCCCTAAATTTTGTGGCTCTGTTTCTAATTTTTTTCTTTGTCCTTTTAAATCACATCAGAATGATCTCCAACTCCTATACAGTAATGTCAACAAAGACACAATGCAAGGAAGCAGCAAATGTTGCAGGATTTTTTTATCTGCCAGGAAAATTCCTTTGCTTAATTCCTCCCCCACAATACACAAAGCTAACAAAATAATTTTTGTGAAATATAGCTGAGACTTAGCTTACATTTAAACTTTAAATACTCCCCCTGAGCCTTTTCTTCACTGCCAGGGTTGAATGCTGCATGAGCAGAAATATTAGGGTCAAGGGAGAAAACGGCATCACAATAGTACTCTTGTCTGTGTGACACAAGTGCTTCAGTGCTACCCAACTACTCAACACTGCAAACAGCCTTTTAATATAGGGTAGTTGAATGGAGATTGCTGTCTTTAGAGCTTGGTTATTCCTTACTGCACTATGTCGATTACAAAGTACTGAACTACTAACACAGGAAGGAAAGAGCAAGTACTGGGTGAACAATAGCCATGAATATGGTGTCATACAGACATCCATAAAAAGCAACAGAAGCAAACCTACAGAAAGATTCTAGTACAGATTTTAGCATACTTAGAGAAATAGAAGAGAAACTAAACTGTCTGTTTATGATATAAAACCACATACCCTAGAACCACTGGTAAGATCTGGAAATGTGATGAACTCATATATCCCAAAATCATCTGAAGCACTTTCATGTCCTGAAGTTAGAACAGTGATTAAAAAAAGAGACGTAATATGAACCTGGAAAATAATGACTGGCAATGTATTTTGCCCTAATTTTTAAAACATCCAAATACTGGTTATGTGATCTGCTTTAAACCACTTCCCTGCCAAACTCCTAAACTGGTGTGGAGCAAGGCAGGACAGCTGCAGAGCTGCTTGGTGATTTCCCACACCTTGGACCAAGTGAGGAGCCTCTTCTTAACCTCAACCTCTTCCTAACCTCAAAATCAACTCTCTATTCTGGAAGGCTAAAATGACCAATTTACTTTCATTTCCCATAGAAAAGAGGCTGAATTCATAAATTCAGCACAACTATAGTGTAGTGAAGCAGTAGCACCTGAATGTTTTATAATGCTGAGAATAATAAAAGGAAACATGGTACTAATAGGTGCCACAGTATTATTTGGGTCTTCAGATACAGCGTGTATTTAGGTGCAGTTAGTCTCTTTATCTACCCTCGTACTGTCCAGGAGATCTGAGGCTCTTGGTTGTCTCTTGGGCATTACTCCACAGCAAAGGTTGCAGAACTAACAACAGGGTTGAGATTCCAGCCTTTGATATGACTTGCCAGGGTGATGGGCCCTCTGTGCTCAAGTGAATTTCTTACCTTCCTAAGCTTCATATACTTCCCTATCCTTGTGCATGTTTATGGTCTGCTCTGATGCTTTGGTAGAAAGGAATGGGAATAAAAGTGATATCCTTCCAAAGGATGGCTAGTCTCTAGCATCTCCTGCCTAGGATCATGTGGGAAGGATTGTGGAGGGAAAAGAGGCAGTGAAAAAACCACTCTGGGTCCTGACGACACAGAAAATAGTACAGAATATGGTAGAAGGTATGTATACTGCAATGTCATTTTCTCATGATTTTGGTAACAGTTGATGCCACAAACATTTTCAATTGTAATTCTCCCACAGCGTATCACCTTTCACTGCTATCCCAGAATAACACTAATTTAAGTCATTTTGGTCACAACAGCGGAATACAGGTATTCCAATCCCAGAATACTGGGACTAACAGGTAGAATTAAAGGCAACAGTACATACTGCTATGAGCTCCAGACATGAGCTAAACCCATGCTGACTTCTCATTTAGGTCTTATCTTAATTAAGTGATTATAGAGGTGTGCAACCCAACATAAAAACACACTTTTATTCCTTTTCTTCTTTTTTTTTCCTCTATGTGGGGATGCTATTTTTCTTTTTCAGGAATGGATTTTGACCTTATGCTCACACTTATTTCATTACCATTACCTGAAAAGGCCTGTGCCTTTCTGTAGTCAGCCTCTGCCCTAGAAAACATAAACATGTTTCTCAGTTTGACGTCATAAGCCAAGGAAAGAAAATTAATATTAATAAAAATGCAATTCTCTGGATGGAAAGGACTTGTAGACCTAAGAATGAATTATTTTTGTACCTCCTCTGTAGCTTCTGTTGTATCACTGAAAAGAAGAAAAAAAGAAAAATTATTCTTTTTGCTCCAATGGTCCAAAAGAAGAGCTGGACTGTGCTTAACTTTTACATACCTTTATGTGGCTGATAGCTTTTCCATAGGAATAAAAAGGCCATAGCTAGGATCAAAAATAATGAAATTCCTGTTATTACTGCAAGAGAAGACAAAGATTTTCCTTTCTGGGCCAGCTTTTCCAACCCTGTGACAAAAAAGATGAGTATTGTATTTAATTTCTTGTTCTTTACAATGTGCTACAATGACACAGAAAAATTCATCTTTTTAAAATTAATCTGAAGCTAGTAAACCTGCATAGAGATACAAAACAGATACAAAATGTGGGGTCTTGTGAATGGGTAATATCTATTTTTCCCCACAAATCTCCTGAACTGAAAAAGCAATGATATGCATATCAGATAAGACTCCAGAGCAAATTAGTGCCTAGAGCTAAATGCAAGTAAGTAAATGTAATCCACAAATTACAGCACCAGAAAAAGATGCATATTACAACTTGAGGCATAAAGACACTGTACTACCAAAAAATAGGGTGAGAGAGCAGCTTGTGCTAGATTGGAGGGAAATCCTCCTAGCAGTAGGATCTATAAAGGAGGAGAGGACGAAAGATCCATTAGGCTTTTTCTAAAGATTTTCAGATCACTGACAGTCTGGTTGTTTATCAAACCACATCAGAAACCAATAAATTATCACAGAATCACAGAATTAATTAGGTTGGAAAAAACCTCTGAGACCACTGAGTCCAACCTATGGCCAAAGACCACCATTGCACTAAGTTCCATGCACAGTCTTGCCTTAAACACCTCCAAGGATGGTGACTCCACCATGTTATGTTTGTTTGTATTCATATCTAAACATATTCAAAATATTTCTTTCCTTTGCTCAGGCCTTTTGCTAAGGTATGCATTAGCAGCAGTTTTCCAGCAGGATTTTCTGATACAACACAAACACAAATTGCATAGATTACATACTTAAAAGCACATAGAAAACATCTGCAGTGAGTTTGCAAAGACAAGAATATGAAAGTTAGGAAACGCCAGACATAGTTGCTTGTGCACTCTTAATTTCCTCCTTTTGCTCTGAACTGCGCAGAATTAATGTAATTAGAGGACGTGTCACAATCCATACAGGTAAATTAATGTTGCATATTTGCTAGTGCCAGATTTATTAGTACAATTAAAATGTATATTATTTAGCTGGATGTGTTTCCAGTAGTAGATGAGCTCCTGTGCAGAGAGCTAGAATTGCTTACATCTACTTATATCTCCATGTAATTCACTGGCATTGTGCTGGCTAAATGTGCAGTGGTTTTCATGAAGATTAAATATGAGGATTTCTAGCCAGATGTGTCCTAAAGACATGGGAAAATAAATCACTGCAATTTCATCAATTATTTTGTAGTCCTTCAGTGTACTGCTTTCCTTAGAAAGGAAAAGTCCAAATGCTGGAGAATCAGATGAGTCCTTCAAATTGTTCTTTAAAGTGAGTCATTTCAAATAGAGACTCAATAAATCACATCTCCATAGATATATCAGTGCAGAAAACAAAGACATGCTCTTTGCATGCATTTAACACACTCAAGCTGACTAAACTTGAAAACTGAGCAATGACTTGTGTACATGAGATACCGCATCTTATTTTAGAATGTTGGCTAAAACTGGGTAACAACTTACTGCAATTATTCATATCATTGTAACTTACTAAAATCATTGTTTCATTGATAATTTTTAGGGTTAATTAGGCAGCTGTCTATAGCACCATATAGGTGAGTTTCTGTCCCATGGGGAAGTTGTGTAAGATCTTCTGAAACATCAGAGTTCCTGTCGCTACTGAAAGTGGGGTTTCCACTATTTTGAATGCCATGGTCCAGGCTCTGTATCTAGGATTATGGGGATAAAGAAAAGAAATATAGACAATTTTCATAGTCTTTGCTTAGTAGGTTTATTCAGTTGCAATCAGAATTTAGCCTGAGCAGCATCATTGAGAATGAATTATGTGTGAATTCACACCTCCTACAATCAGTCAGTGCTGCTCTGCAAAGTATAGCCTTGACATCTGGGTTTAGTGCTATTTGAATAAACACTCATCAAAAAGAAAATGGCTATAGAGGGGGGAAATTATCTTTTTTATATTTTTACATACACAGGATAAAATGTTTTAATAAGATTTAAGTAAAATATTTGAAATTAGCAAATCTATTATTTTAAGTGCAACTAAACATGAATCTATGGAGTCTTTCCTTCTTTTTGGCCTCTGAAAGGAAATCTCAGCTGAATATCATAGCTTACATGAACTTCCTGGAGAAACATCATGTTTATTTCTATCAACACAGTTCTGGTTGCATTTGCTTTCACTACTAACCACAATATTTAGTTTTTGAGTGCAGTATTCTTACTACGAAATTGCAACACATCTTCCTTCCAGCATATTGAAAGCCCTGGATTTATGATGAATCAGTAAGTCAGCCTGAATGATGGACATCTCCTCTTCTTGTTTACCAGACTAACAAATGGTTGACCTCTTTGCTCAGCACAAGTGAAATTGCTTTGTTAAATTTTCCAATAGGCAATCTTAGTCTATCTTGTTGAACATCAATAGCATAAATTCCTTATTTGGAAATACTTGTATCCACCTGTACTGAGAAGACATATCAGACTTCCTCAATATCTTGTTCTTCGCTCTATGCTTCTGGAGATTTTCTGAAAAACTGCTTTGTTGCTGTCGAACACAATTGTACAGGAGCTGAGATTATAGTGTATGAGAAATAAAGGCATGTGTTCTTCAGAACCCAGCAATCAATCCAGAGATTCATAAATATGACAGGGAAATCATTTGCATGAACATTGTAATAAAATCCCACAAAACTTCAGTGTCTTAGTGGGTTGTGTTCTGAGCAGTGTCATACTGCAAGTAAAACCTGTATCTCACAGAATGTCCAAAAGCCCCTTTACTATATACTTAGCAAGACCTCAATTTTGATACATATTCTAAGAATGACTTCCTTTTTCTGGGGCTGACGCTCCACTCACATGTTACATTGACAGCAATGAAGTTACATTCTTACCTACAGAAGTAACCACAACTGTGAAATGAGTTTCATCTCGTTTTCCAGTCACATTGTTGAAAGCACAGCACATGTAATCGATTGTCTTCTGGGCCACCTTATCAGATACAACTTCCAGATGGGGTCCATATTTGATTACTTGAGTGGTATTGTCATCCCTCTGAATCCATGAATAGATATTTGGTGGATTTGAATCTGCCGAGCAGTCAAACAGTACAACTTCCCCCATGTCAACGGTAAACACTGCCCCTATATTCAGACCTTTGTCTGATTTGACTCTAAGTCCATAAGGTCCATCTGCATTGGAAAAAAAAAAAGGGAAATATAGTGAGAAAATGAAAATCAAATCACATAATTAAACTTTAATCAGAAGTGTATCTCTGAAGTCAGAATATTTATATTAAACTAGCCTTTAGAACGGCTGGCATTCAGTCATTTCAATTAAAAGGCTTTCTGTTCAATAACTGGATTTGTGCCAGGCTTAGCTCAGGCTAACCCATTTAATACTGGTCTAATTGTTGTTTAGGGAAAAAGCACGGTTATGTATTTCTCAGTATGATAAAAAGAATGAAAACTGAAATCAGTTGGATTTCTATGAAGTAAAGGAGCACATCTTCAGGGACATAATTTGATTTCTACTTCAATGTCAAACTTACTGGCAGAAGTGATTTCTCTGCACATTTAAAAGTGTACAAATTAGCCTTGGAATATTACATTCACTGCAATAATTTACAGTATAATAATTATTTAGGGAACTACCTTACAGGTATAATATTGAGTGGGATGTACCTTAGATAAGTTCAGAAAAATGTTTCCATAAATAACTGCTAGAATAAACTTTAACTTTCCCTCCACTTTAGTAGGCTTGTACTATTCCAACAACTATGTTTTTTTCAAGAGTAAGCCCTTCTGCTGAAAGGAAAGTTGTTTTCCTGAATATACTTAGAAGAAGCATATGTTGTTCCATAGTCATGTGTTCATTACTCAAAAAATTTAGCAGATCAGTATTATTAGTGTAACCTGCATAGGAAAATAAAAAGGGAAACAATATACTTAAATATTAAAGGAATATTTCTCATGCTATTTTTACTAGAATATTTCAGATCATTGGGGCTTTTATATCTTTACACATTAAAATTATTTTTACAGTTATCAAAGTAAATTAATGTAGAGCATATAATAATTGAAGTGTGCCTTATTAAATCACTTTTTCTAGTTTAAAAAGCCCCAAAATAACCTAATGATTTCAATGTCGCTAATTCCCTGAGGACTTACATGGATAACCAAAAATGTACAGACCTAATACTGAGAGAGCCAAAGAAGAAAATATGCAGAGTATCTTTTTGGTAGGATCTCTGAAGATCAATAAAGCTGCCTCACACAGAGTGGTGTAGCACAAAATGGGGACAGTACAGTGGAATTGAATAATATCTCCACCTTCCTATGGCTGTCTGGAAGAATTAAGATAATGTTGCTGGGTTTGAATGGGAAAGTCCCTGTTACATGAAGCTGAACACTGGTACATTTCAGACTCTATTTCCCACCAGGAAATGCAGGATACTGTTTGAACTTCCTCTAATATACACTTCCATGTACTGTCTGTCTTTTTTTATAAGACTCATTTATTCTCAAGAACACCTAAGCCACCAGCACACAGCACAAACCAGGCCATTTTGTGTTTTTTTCTGTTTAAGTCTTAGACAAGAGAATATAGATCACCACATATGACCTCAGTTTAGTCCACATTTAAGTAAATGTCCATATTTCACAACATAAACTTGTCAACCTTTCCATTTTCTCTACTTACTTCCTAGTGGTAAGCTTTTTGCAGTCTCATTTTAAGGAATGGCCAACATCACGCATAATATTTTCTTGGGAAATGAAATACAAATTCACTTCAGCATGAATTAGTGTTGCTCCCACCTACATTGCAGCAGCCACTCTGAAGAATCAAAGCATTTCTTAAAGTTCTAGATGCTGGGCTGCTTCCTCACAGGCTCTGCAGTTCCTGAGTCACTTGCTTTATTGTCTCCAAGAGCCAGCTGACTCTGTAATGACCATTTCTGTGAAATACAGACCTATACCCCACTGTTTTGGCTTGGCTGACCTCACTTGGGCTGCATGTTTCTGTGGAAGGGGAGGTTTTCACAGGGGCTCACCTCATACAGGTATTTACTTCCCTTTTTTTTCAGATCCAAAAGGAGAAGAGATGTACTGATCTTTGACACTTTCATAAATGAAATAAAGCCCCTCACACACTATTTATAGGCAGGAACATACTTTTTTTACTTTTCAGAGCAATTCCGTGGTTCTTCCAATCCAATTCGCCCTTCTTAAGAAAATTAGCTTTTATTTTCACTGATAATATGGCTTTGATGTGTGTTAACAGAGATTAATGGTAAGAATAGCTGACTGGTTCCCATGCCCCCTCACTGTAGTGGGTGGTTTGCCACAGCCTTCAAAAGAATCAGAACTGAGTTCTGCTTTTTTTGTCAGTACCATAACAGTGCAGCATAAAGAGATAACATGGAGAACTAGATTTTAACGAAAGCTGCAAGTTGAAAAAAATCATTATACAAACACTGACACACACTGGCTGGGGAAGTAACTTTGAAAAAATCAAAGAGAGATTATCTTAAGAAATAGCCAAATTTTGGCAAAATCTGAAAAGTGGCATTCCTTGCTGAAGTTAACACAAGGATCGGGTTACCCTTCTGCTTTGCCTGGAGCAATCTTTTGCCTCTCCTGGGCATTGTGTACATCAAGGTCCCTAAACACGGTGTAACTGACAGATATACACAGCTTCAAGGATGATTCTAAAAAGCAGGCAATGAACCATTACGTCTCTAGGACTAAGGATACTCTATCTTTTGGAAGACTTGAGGAAGAGAATCCCACTTGGTCTGCTAAATTCAACTCTATCAATACAGTACAACAGTGTCTGCTGCAGCCTACAGGACAGCAGCTTCTTCCAGTCTTGAAATAACTTGTTTCTGAGTCACACGGCTGCAATAGCCATGTTCCAGGCTGCATTATCATCATAACTAATAGAGAAGCAGGATAATATTAATAAAATGTGAATTAAAAAACACTTTTCATACTCAGTAAAAACCCACAATTACAGCCTTCATGGATCCCTCAGCTCTATTTTCCCTTCCCAGTATTGTTCTCTACAGAAAACTGCCTCTTGTCTCAGTAAAACCAGTTAACTAAATGATGTGTAAAATAATAAATCAATCTTTCTGAGTAACAATTTACTGCTCTGTGGGAATATTTCCAATTGCTCCTATCACTACGAGACTCTTACAGTTTCCAAGCAGATGGCAGGTATTTACCATGAGTGACCTTTTCTTTATCACCTCCAGTAACTCCCCCACAGCACTGACATATGGCAGACAGAGATCCCGGGGCCTGTTCTGGATTGTTATTGACAACTGGGAGCTGGGAGACAAACTACTTCTGCAGGCAGAGGTTGAACCAAATTAGGTGACTTCATATAGCTCAGGAAGTAAGACCCCAATCCCCATCACTGACTTGGATATAGAGAATACCATATATATTTGCAGCCTTTCACCATTGCATTGTTTGCTCTTAATACTTTTTTTTTCAGATTTTACATTATGCACAAAGCAAACCCTCAGTTCTGATGAATTACAAAGGACATTCTGAAAATGCATACACAATAATATTTACACACATGGAGAAAAAGTGAATCTCAAGGTTTCTGATAGAGATGTATAGCACAACCACTCAAACAGCAGAAGATTCAAGAAATGTGGACACTTAAGTAACTTTGCGATTTTAAAATTCTGGTAAACAATAGGTCAAAACCAGGTTTCCAATTTAGAACTTGGAAAGATTCTACAAATTTGCTGACAAATGCATGTAATTGAGTGAGGAAGACGGGAAGAAGCAGTACCAGAGCTGGGACTGAAGGGCACACACGTTGTCAGAGCAAGTGTCCCAGGCACCTGTCAGCGTGATCAGTGCTTTGGAGACAATCCTGTGTGCAACAGGTCAGAAATTCAAATCTCATACGGGCTGTGCAACAAACAGAGCTGTCAGAAAGGCAGCAAGAGTGGCAGATATTTTTCTAGCCTGACCTGACTTTATTGCATTGGAAGAAGGCTGTCAGGCTGGATACAGTGTCCCAAGTTTGAAGAGAGCCCAGTATAAGGTTGATTCACAGCTCATTAAAGTGAGAAACACAGTAGAGGAACTGCATTCATACACCTTCAGCTCTCTTTCTTACCACTTTAAGCACATAAGTGAGCTGAGACTGTTCTCTACAAAAGCAGGCATATAAAAATGTGCTACCTTGAGGAAAGAATGTGATTTTTTTTTTTTTTTTTTTTTAAATTACAGTAGTGATAAGTAAAAGCTCCATCAGTACTGGTTATTTCCTTGTAGATCAGAGTATCAGGATTCCTCTGTACAATGAGATGAAAGGTCCATTAATATTTGCCCTGTTTAGGACTCTTTGAAACTGCTTCTTCAAGTCTGCACTGCTGTCAATCTTAAAAGCTTACATCAGCTCATATCTAACAATGTCCTTGTTCACCTCTGCTAATTTAGGCAGTCTTTTTCTCTTCTGGTGCAGTGTGGAGATTTCCCTCATAGTTTAGATGCAAGTCACCCCCTTACCCAATTCTTCCAAGTTACAATTAAAAAAGGGTAGCAAAATAGATAATCAGAGATGAAAGGAGATAAAAGGAGGAGGAGGAAAATATGAGAGCTAGAGATGTAAGAGATGTAGGTTTTGAATATATTGGGAGTACAATCATAACAAGTTGAGCATGGGCTGCCTACCAGCTGCCAGATGACAGAGCCTGGTGAAAGCACGAATGAGCACCACTCCTTGGCTGGACAGGAATCCAGTTCCAGTCCTTGCACTGTGCCTTCCACACTGGCCCCTGGGTAAACAGGCTATATATGAATAGGACTGGTGGCAAAGTAAGTCCTAACCTAATTTCAGCTCTCCTCTGAGAAGGATAATTCGACCCCTGAGGACATGAGGATTAGAGCATAGCAGGGTCACATATGTGTAGCATGTGCTACTTGAAAATTGAGGAGGCATTGGGAATGCCTGACATGGACCAAAATGAGAATGCCCTAAGATTTATAGTATAATTGTTGAATGCTGATTAAATCAATCTTGTTTCCTCCAACTCAATTGGTTTCTCAGGTGCCTTCATTTCCAGTCAAAATACATGGCTGAATCATGCTATCAGTTCATAGATATCTTGTGATAGCTCAATCCCCCAGGCTCACTGCCTTGATTACTTTCCAATCAATCTCAATCTTATCAGCAGAAGTTCATGTTTTTTATTCTCTGAAAGGGCATATCCATTTCCTTTTCTACTAGCAAATTTCATCCCAGCTCTATTACTTCGTCAATGTCATTCAGCCCTCCTATTTAGTGTCATAAATGAAGTTCATTGAGATGCTCCCTATCTTTTTTCTGGTGCCATTAATGGAAATATTAAAAAGGACTGGACTTGAAATGATTTTGAAGAAACCCATTAATAGCAGTCCTTCAGCCTGGTACTTCCTGTGCTTGGCTTTTTGATACTGTTTGTTGTTTCTATTTTAAACAATATTTTAATGTAGACCAATCTAATTATTTTTTTCCTTTGAGTCACATCTGAAGACATCTGTGAAAATCTTGAAGTTCCTATTTGAATTCTGCAGTTGAGACTGATGTTCACAACTACACAACACTGAATAATTTTATTATCCCATTTTAAGTTAGAGCTATTACAAACAAGCTCAACTGTTTTCTGCCTGTTTTCATATTTGGAGGCACTCCTTCCAGAGAAATTATTCATACAAAGATAATAATGAATATTTCATATACTCACAATATATGGTTGGTGCAATTATCTCACTTTCCATTGCACTGACAGGGTTAGATACCAGACAGCTGTAATTTCCAATATCTTCTTTTACAACAGGAACAATTAGAAGTGTAGCATTGTTTGATGAAAAGATATAATTAGGGCCAGCATGGAGATGCTTCCCATTTTTCATCCACTGGTAAGCTACCCTTGTACCTCTATCCACAGTACATTTTAGGGTAATATTCCCTACAAACTCCACTACTCCTGAAGATGGTTCAGTATGTACAGTTGGCTTTGTGACTGGAACTGTAAAATAAAGAGATATGAAGAGTTGTTAAAGTGATAATTATATTACATTCATGATTACATGATTATATTACAGTCATCATGGTCAAGATAGTTCAAATAGCAATCATCATTGTCTCTGGAAATTACTCATATTTCAAGTTTTATCTCTTAAAGTTAAAGGTTAAAAAAGAAGGCCATATTCTCAGCTGGTGACTGTAAGAATTGTTATGGTGCATAAATAAAACCAGACTGTTTATATTACTGGTAATAGGATAAAGGCTGCAGTCAGGTGTACCACGGCCTCTTGCCTCTTGTATACAAATCACTGAGTCCACAGAAATGAAAAGAGTGCAAAGCATGACATTGCCCACCGTGTGTGACTTCTCAGCATGACTGCCCACAGCTTTGCCCACGCTGGGCACCACTGAAATATGGGTGCTCCGGTCATGAAGATGTCTGCAAACTGGGATGGGTCTGGGAGTAAAATGGCAGCTACAACTTTGTCATCTCAAGATGTCATTCATCTCATTACTTTCAAGACCAACAGCTACAGGGCTGTATAATCCTCTGTATATATACCTCTGTATAATCCATACATTACAGAAGCCTCTTGTCATCCTTTTAGATAATTCTTTCCCATTTCCACTTTCTTTTAAGTCCCCAATACAGAAAGCAGAGTCTAAAGAGAAAATTTCAGTACTTCATGAATTCAGATCTGGGCTTCTTTTACAGACACAGGG
The DNA here is from genome assembly GCF_965178545.1 of Coloeus monedula. Classification (NCBI taxonomy): domain Eukaryota; kingdom Metazoa; phylum Chordata; class Aves; order Passeriformes; family Corvidae; genus Coloeus; species Coloeus monedula. The sequence continues at coordinate 23,986,083 of NC_138781.1, forward strand.
CTACAGTCACCAGCAAAAGTCAATGACTTCTCTTTGTTACAGGAGGTAAAGTTGTTCAGAGAAAAAGACTATTTGAAATTCAATGCATCCTCGTGATAGCACAGCAGAAACTTATCAAATCATATTTTTTAGAAGTCTGTCTAATTTAATCTTAAGTGTTTCTATACCTCTTCAGTTTTTTTCCTTATGATATAGAAACATCAGTCAATATATTAATTTTGCTTAAAGATATATTTTAGTATTCCCTCCAGCAGCAGTAGAAAACAACATAACTTAATTGTTAGCATTTATTCATGTATGGTTGCGTTAAATGAGACAGTATCGTAACCGGACACTAAGAACCAGTACATCAAAACTATTGTAATTTTATTTTCAAAATGAAGATACTATCTTTCACTAACTTACCATCAACAGCTACTTGAATCTTTTGACTTGCAGCTATGGTCCCATTTCCACGGACATTGACTTTTACAATGTAATTGCCTTCATCACTGATATGCAATGGATTAATCCTCAAAGATGCATTCGGTGGTATAAGGGTAAATTTATGCTGGTATTCCAAGTCTGGAACTACTCTTTGATTTACAGAGCCAAGCAAGTATTTTGGATTACTTTGAGACTTCTCAAAAAGCCAAATTATCTGGATTTCAGAAGCTGTAGCATTGAAATTGTAGTCAACAGTAAGATGAAGTGGTTGCCCCTCAATACCATGGATGGTATGAGATGGTACTGTCAATTTTAAGGCAGAACAAATACCTGCATAAAAATGAAAGAACAAACAAATAAACAAACCCAAAACACAAATGGAAAACCTGGAAAATTCAAATGAGAAATTCTCACTGTGAAAAAACTCTCAAGGCTAAAACTTACATTTTTTTGCATGGTTATAACTCAGATTTTAAGTAAGAAAGGGGCAAGAGCTCACTGACCTTGAAGCTGGATCTAGCTACAGAGCTCTAGCCTCAAACTATACAAAAAGCCAAGGGAAGGATCTTTTACTGTTGAAAGTTTGACAAAAATGAGATAATGTACATTTACCTTAATGTATAAAATATTTTCCCTTCAAAATATTTCATATTTCTAGGTCTTACACTAAAAATCTTGGATTGATCACTCAGTTTTTAGGATTTTTTCTGGGTTGGTTCAGCTACAAAGGAGCTTCTTAGGTACTCTGCCAGTTATACTGAGAAACTGACTGAAAATCTGACAAGCAGCACTTTCACGGATGTCTGACTAAAACTACATATTATTATTGTTGCTGTTATTATTGCTGACTGCTCTGTACCTGTAAGACTAAATTCCAGAAACAATACTAAGCTTGCAAAAGTCAAGTATTCCAGTCTAAAGAAATTGGCAGAATTAAGGCTTGCTGTTGATAAACACAAAAGTGAAATATTCAGCCACATGGTTAATTCTGTATTCCAAGAATTCTGTCTCTGTTATGGTGCAAAAAGTTCACTCCTCAGTTAATCATTGCCTTTCCCATATATTTTTAAAATAATTTTTCTTGTGCTGGCTTAAGACATATTTATAGAGCACCATTAAAACTTTAGTCTTGGGACTAAGGGATTGATTTTCACATTAACTTTTCCATGGCACTCATGAGAATAGCAATGAACTGATCTCACAACACCATTTTAACTGATAGAACTTTACAGATGAAGAATTTAAGCCCAGAGAAAATTAACAGCAAACATACAGACTCATTTTGGATGATCAATTTGAAATATTAAAGACAAGATTTTTCAAAATACTTATAAAGACATTTTAGTATGTTCAAGATGCAACTCCAATTGACTCTAGTTGCAGGTTTGATTGCTCAGATTCGTGTTCAATCTTGCTGAAAAGCATGCTGCAAGTGCTAAAAAACCCTAGGAAAAAGAAACCCCTTACAAGTAAGAAATGTAAAAACTGTGATTTAAGTAATCCATCTGCTACTGCATAAGAACACACTGGAGACTGAGAACACACTGCCCAGGACAACATGCAACACTTTCCACCATTCACCATCTATTCTTGTCCTGCTAATGATCATTTTTGGTTGGACCTTATGATCCTTGACGTCCCTCCAATCTGAGATTTTGTGATTCTTGACATGCTCACAAATACCTGTAATCAAAAAGTAAGTTCCCAGCTGATGTACAGGGAATCAATTTCTACCTGGAGAGAGGAGGGTGGGTAGGGAAGGGCAGAGGGAGCTATGTATGAAAAATATGTGACTGTGTTCATTAATATGATGCAGAGATAACTTTATTTCTTAAATTCCTACTTTCATATCATTATTCTTTATGACAGAAATTGTCAAAGGTTCATTTTTGTCTAATTTCCTAGGTTATGTGACAGAAAAAGATAAAAATATCAACTCAGTAGCATAATATGGTATCTGTACATACCTTTTGGGCTAGAATGACCAAATTTTAGTGCATGGTTTGCCACGACTTAATTGCAAGGAAAACCTGTTGGGGATCAGGGTGGGGACACAAAAAGGGGGTGATGGCTACAGATGCAGCAGTAGTGCCAGTAATTATTGTCAGAGGTACTCTGGAAGGGCATGCAAAGTAGCAGAGCAGAGATGGTGTGTAAGGGGACTGGCTCATGGGTTGCCAGCAATGCTGTACAGAATCTACCCCAAGAAAATAATTTTGTGGCTGGCTTCACTTTTCATAAAGCTGAGCAGTATTACACTCAGCTAAAGATAGCTCACAGCATTTCTGAGGGAATGACATGAAAACCAAAGGAAATGCTGCAGAATACTAACAGGGAAATGTACAGAAAGACAGTGAAATCCCTTGACAGAATATCTGGCAAGCCCTCACTAATGGGGGCTAAAGAGGAAGCAGGCAGAGGGCTTCAGGCTGCATGGACTTTGACTTGCAAAGAACTGGCTGGGGTTCAGCTGAGACAGGAGGAGAACAGGGTAAAAAAAGAGTGTAGAAAAAATGTGAAATGGCTTAAGTGGGGGTACGTAGGACAGAGATGTTTACATACTTAACTTTCTAGATGAAAAACCTAAAACGGATGATGCACATCAAATTGAAGGCTGCTCCCCTAGCCCTTTTTAACACTATTTGTAGCCTGCTGTTCTCGCAGTTTTCTAACATTGCACAACTCTTCGAGGATTGCTAGACTCTGGTTAACAGGAGATTAAGTATTTTGTTGTTCTAACACTTCTCAGACGTTAATATGCTCCCTGACAACCTTACAGTACAAATCAGATTTAAACTGCTGTTGTCCACTTGAAAAAGAGAGACTCCTTGGGAGAATCCTTCACAAAATATTTAATGCTGGAGATCTATTTCACATAACCCACCAATTATATAACCACCCATTTCAATTTTTAGATCAACTGAAACAAACACATCTCTCAAACACAGAGAGATCTGTAACTAAAAGATCTGTCCATAAACTTACTCATTCTTTATGCACAATGCTGTTCAATTTTTGGGTTTATTTAGCTGTAAATAGGTGATTGTGCTGTTGGACAACATGCCAGTAACAGAAGCAGTGCAGTCACAAAATATGGAAAACAAATAATATTTCTCACAGTTCTGTTTGTGCAAAAAATTAGCACAAAACCTAAGCAGATCTTGTGAGCACCAGGATAACTGGGACCACCAGTATGGAAGGTAACAGCATAACAGAGTAAAGAAAAGAGAATAGGGGCTGGAAAATCTATTTTCTCTGCAGTTAAAAAACTGTGGGAATAGAAACTGCAAATTAACTTTGTCCCACTTGATTCACAGGGAAAATTGGCTCTGTGTAATGTCTTGGAAAGAGATTTTGATCTGCAGTTAAGGAAATTGTTTCAGCTATGACCAGAGGCGGTGAGGGCAAAAACCCCATTTTCCCCTCAGTCCCTTCAGGAGTGGCTTTGGATAACTCCAGTTCTTGTTGCTCTCTCTGGCTTTGCTGGGGTGATTTTGTGGAGTGCCAGCATCACAGAGGAGCTTCTCTGTGGTTGGCAGGGCAAGGAAGAAGGCAGGCTGAGAGTAGCGCAAGTTATTAAATAATGGTGTTCTGTCAAAAGCACGGGTTTTACAGGAGCAGCGATGGCAGAATTCTGGTTTTCGCAGAGATCATGTCTTCTTCAGTCTGGAATATTCTTTATTGAGAGGGTTATGCTCTTCACCAAAAGTGTTGTCAGGCATTGGAATGGGATGCCCAGGGAAGAGGAAGAGTCACCTTCCCTGGGGGTACCTAAAAGATGTGCAGATGTGGCGCTCAGGAACATGCTTTAATGGTGGAATTGGCAGTGTTAGGTTTATGGCTGGACTTGATGCTCTTAAGAGTCTTCCCCAACCTAAAAGGTTCTATGATTCACTTGTATTAGACTAATTTTAATTTTTAATTTAAACTGAAGACTGTTATGACTAATCCTTGAATTAACGTTAATAGCAAAATCAAGTCAATGTGTCAAACTAAATTCGTATTTATCAGGCACAAATTCCATAAAATTTAAGCCTATCCCTACAGCTTTCCAAATATAATACACTTTTTTCCAAGACAATGGAATTCCAAACCCTAGTTTTTGTAAAATGATCGTAAGGGCTGTACCACAACGACCTCCATTTGGAGCTCAGTGATCTGTGCTTTGCTTCCATCGCACTTTGCTATCACCAGTATTAGCAAGCACAACAGAATTGTTGTTGACATAAAACAAGGGCTGCAGTTTTAGTTTAAATAAAAAACTATGACATAACTTTTGAGTTTATGGCACAAACTGAAACCTGCCTAGTGAGGCTTTAGCATTCTCTGAATTTAACATGCACATCTCCTTGTCTGAGTTTGGATTCTCAACGGCTTTTCACCAGAGTGTTCATTTACCCTTTCAGCTCTCCTGAAATGTGAGAAATGAAAATGTTTCTAGATCAGTGATAATATTTTTTCCCCCTTTTTACAGGTATGTTCATTTATGAAAAAAAGCTCCAAATAACCCAGATGTAATGGTCCAGGGAAGCTGCAATTTCTATACCTACATTTATATCATGGAAAACTCAGACATACTCTTCCCTGGATTGGGATTTTTGCCCAAGAAAAAGTTCCAGTGAGCTTTGTTACAGGACTCAGTTTTATTTGCTGAGGTCAATGTCTTCAGTGGCCTTTGTGTCATGTCTCCAACGCACCTAATTCTCGTCATGATATAAAGTATGAACAGCAATTTCCCTTACTAGAAAATAAGTATGGGTAAGGGTGTGAGACTTCCTGGTGAACAAAGATGTACTCTAAAGCACTCTGCTTGCATGGCAATAGCTCTTGTAGGATTTTAATGAGAAATAGCCAATAAAGTGATCAAGTAGGTAAAGAACAAAGTCACTGGTTTTTATCAACCAAATATTTTTCATTTTTAAAGAAGAGATCCAATATTCGTCATATAAACCATCAATTATTATGAAGCCAAAAGTCTTGAAAAAGTATTGAGCTCAAAATCAAGGAAACTAAGTGACTCTATAATAAGCTAGAACTGTGACATTCGCAAAGATGATAAAAGAAAAATTGTTCTTTTACGTGAATGATTAGAGGAAGCACTGCATTTGTAATATATATTTCCTCTGTTGACATTTACAAAAACAATTAAATATAAAAAAAGGTTGTTACAGTAGTTTGTAGAAATAAGTTTATCTAACATTTGATCACAGGATATTTCTGCCAAAGTACATAGAACATCTATTTTTTATCCATTGCACGGATAACAAATGCACACTAATGAGAACTGCACCCAGACACCAAACAAATGCACTATTAACGGGGAGACATTCTTCAGTTGACTAAAAGCTTAACTTAGTTTCAATACCAATTACATTTAGGTATTACATATAAATTAATCAATCATAAAGAAGTGAAAAAAAATGTTATCAGTGTTGTCTCAATAAATTTTTAAAGAAGTGTAACAGCTTCTGTATAATCCTTGGTTCAGAACCTGTCCAGCCTGATTTGTCAAAAAGAATGCACAATGTATATATTACTCAATAAAATGTAATGATATATATTTAATCAATACCCAAGTTTTAAATGTAGATTATACATATTTAATCAATAGCCACGTTTTACATAGAGATTATGTATAGCATTCATTTTTGTTCAGCTGCTAAAACTTTAGCTTCAACTACAAAACAAGTTGCCACTATCTGATGAAAAGCTTTTAGGCTACCTTCCTGAAATAAAACATCTGACAATACAACAGAAATATCTTTAAATTTATAAAGATAAATCTTATATAATCAATTCACATTTCCACAATGACAATCAAATATAATTCATATCTTATCTTACCTACAAGCAGAAAATATATTTTGCACTGTAAGTCCCAAAAGAAGTTTGCTAAAGGGCTCCATGGAAGCATCCTGTCCCACACAAATGCCACCTTCTCAGCACTAAGCCAGGGCTTGGACCTGCAGCTGCTGGTTTATTTGCTAGGGAAATCAGCAATGAGTTAACAGGTCCTATCCTGTCCCCTGCCTTACGTGATTTGAATATGTGTATACAAAGAACAAAGGGAGTGGAGCACCTGTTAGATGAGCACCCATCTTCATTGCCTCTGACTTTATCATAACCCTGCCCCGACAGTCACAGCAAATATGACACAGAATGTAATAAATGGGGCACACAATACAAAGTACATTTAATTAATAGAAGTAAGTAAACGCACCAAGTGAACAGGTTATACAGTTATTAACTTCCTTTAGTTACAGTTTCGTAAAAAATACCATGATACTACATGCTTCTGCTTATTTCAAACTAAAATCGGTATTCAGAATATTTTTTCAGATCTTTTCTAATGACAACCTCTCATTTTCTCTTAAAAAACCCCCATTAAACAGCTATTAAAGAGCCTTACTAATTTTTTTCCTTGCACTTTCAAACCCATAACTTTTCTGTATTTTTTTCCTTAACATAACTCAGCAAAGAATGAATTCCCTTTCTCTAAACAACATGTGATGCCAAATGCCTCTGAGACATCTTTGATATGAAAATCCTATGGCTGGAGTGGAGAGCTTACTACAATTGTTAACTGCTGATTATTGTTTCTTCTCCATTAACTTACATCAGTTTAAATTAATATTAATGTAGGGTTTGGATTTTGTCCAAAGCTGTCACTCACCATACAAATCAGCAGCAAACTGGACAAACCTTCCCAGAGCTGTGCAGCAACAGTTTGCAGCAGCAAATGTTAGCGGTGACAGAGATGGTTTATCCATACAAACCCACACAATATTTTTCACTAAACAGCACTTAGGCAGACTATTACAGATTAACAAATATTAGGCTAGACTTGTATCCTGCTTTGTGCAGGAGGGACTGGCAGCAAGGTATTGCCTCCCTGTCACTGTGTGCTAGGAGCAGGGGTCCAGCAAGGTGTTAAGTCCCCATCAGAAGGGCTGAACACTCAATTTTTACCTCAGTTAAAGAAAGGTGAAAGCACCCAGATGCTTCCAGGTCCAATTTAAGAAACACAAGGGTTATTTCAGGTTAATAAAGCAGAAGTACAGTGGTCCCACCAGAAATAATATCACCACCCGACATATGTCAGGAGATGATTAGGGTATTTCACATATTCCCAAAGGCTTTCTGGCTCCATTGTCCTGCCCACCTGAATGTTGTTGTTCATAATCGGCTTCATCCACTTAACTGTAGGCTAGATATATCAAATTGCAACCTTTTATAAAACCTAGGTTAGAAATTATTAGCTACTTGATTTCACCATGTAAGAAAATATTGGTCATAGGTTCTAACTAAGTTCTAACTAAAATAATGGGACCTTTTGCATTGGAATAAAGCCTGGGTTGGTACTTTAAATGCCCCATATGGGCAAAGAAAATAATAATAAAAAAAGGAACAGATTAGCACAGTTATGTTTTTCAATTTCAAATTCCAGCATTTGAATATATTCTCGATGTCATTAATATACTGCAAGTTTTTACACAAACTCACACAAATTTAGTGCATGTGAAAAATGGGTATTTCTTCTGTAGAACTGTAGCTTGTGCTAGCTGTTAAATAGCATTTAGACTTAATACAAATCAAACCTCCCTCCTTTTGAATAGAAGCAACTACATTAAAGCAACACTATCTGCAGCACCAACAATCTGAAAATTTTAGTTATTTTATTAATGAGAAATAACTTTGTTATGTGCTAAACTTGTTAGAAGTTTTCCACAAAACAATTACACGTTATTTCCAACGGTAGCCAGAAGTAATGAGCTCCTACTAAAGAAAGCAGGGAGGGACCATCGGTCCCGACCCTCCCTTTGTCCGTGTGTCGTTTCAAAGCCACCTGCTCTTACCTGCCCTGCCCTGCAACAACACACCAGCAGCTGGGGCGCTGAGCAACAGCAGGATCAGGAAACACGCTGGGCTGACCCATGTGCACTCCAGAAGGAAAAAAAACCCCCTTTTTCTACAGGTACAACCGTGCCACAGTGGATGTGCCGGTAGTCTTATCGTCGAATGCTGTCTCCACTTAAGCAAAGACTGCAGGATTAATTCTTTCTTTTGTTGCACTGATACAAAGTAGATTTTAAAAAGCTATCTGGTGGGTTTTGGTGTGGGGTTTGTGGCTTTTTTTTTTTTTTTAATTGCTATCTGTGCAACTAAATAGAGCGACACAAGTCTGTTTTGGCGACGCAAAACTACCTCCGTCACTCGTGAACAGGCCAGGCGCGCTTTGTGCGTAATGCCTGTAATAACCCGGGACAACGGGAAATGCTCCTTGTCTACGTGTATGCTTCAACTTGTCTCCATAGACAGAGCCTCGTTTTTCCCTCTCAGGCAACCGCTTTCGAAAGCCACACAGGCGAACTGCAATGTCCAAACACCGCACACAGCCGCGGCGGCTCCCGCTCCCCCCCGGGCGGACCGGCCCCTCAGCCGCAGCACCCGGGCCCGCCCCGCCCGGTCGCGCTGCCGGGACTTGTAGTCGGGCCGGCCGGCCGGAACTACCGCTCCCAGGGAGCCGCGGGCGGGCGCGGTCAGGTGGCGCCCAACATGGCTCCGCCGTGCCCCGGCGTCTTGCGCGGCCGCTGAGCGCAGTCGGGGCGGCGGCGGGGCCATCATGCAGAAGATCAAGTCGCTGATGACCCGCCAGGTGAGCGGCTCTTCTCGGGCGGGGGCGGCGGGGTTCCGCCGCGGCGGTCCCGGGCTCTCCTCGGGGCCGCCGTGCCCGGGCACTCCGGGGAGCCGCCGGTGCGCGGGCATCGCCCTCTGCCCTGCCCGGGGAGGGAAGGCTTGGGGCGTGCGAGCTCTTGCTGCACACGCATCCACCTTGTTTTTCCCATTACGCCGAGAAATGGCAGCGTGCGCAGGTGCCAACGCGTAGCTGGTGTCACAACAGAGAAATCGTTGTTGAAGATGACAGGGCCGGCCTGTGTCAGTTTGCTTTTTTGACATGTAATTTTGAGCGCTGGACTGTGGTTCTGTAACATGGCTTTGTCTGGCAGCAAATGCTTTTGGTCCAAACGAAGGCGAGGCTGTGGAGGTGCCAGGGACATATTTGGCTGGGCACATAGTGAGTGTGTGCCAGAGCACTCGGTGTGTGTCTTTCAGCCCGCTGCTGTATGCCACTTGTACCAGTTGTCTGCACGATTATGTAGATCTTAGCCTACATTTGGACCAGTACTTCCGAGGTTGAGACTCTTTTTAAGGAAGTGTATCAGCAGAATATTCCAGTCATTCACATATATCAAATACCTTTGAAAAGAAGCCTGTTTATCTGTGTGTCTAATTGGAGAACTTAAAAAATCACTTGTGTCACCCACTGCATCAGATATTCTAGATAGTTGTAGAAAAACATGGGAAAGTCAGAAACTTTTACTTTCTAAAACTATGCCCTCAGAGTTGTGATGCATATGCAGGAGACAGGGCTTAAAAATGAACACTGACGTGGAAATGAAATTGCCAAAATAATGCTCTGTTCCGCTTCAGTAGAGGGGTACATGATTCGTTTTCAGCTTGACTAAGAGGAGTGCTGGGAAGCCTGCCCAGTGTGGAGATGATGTTGTCTGCAAATGATATAACTTAGGCAATTTTCAGGCCTTGGGGAGGTTCCATTTACCATTTGCTAAGTGAAACCTTTTATTTCTTCTGGAGATAAGCCACTAGAACTGTATATTTTTGAGAGGACTTGGGGAAGATTTTGTGTGAAGTATGAGGAGCTGCAGCAGTTGCTTTGCTTGTTCCTTACCTTGAATTTGTGATTTGTAGAGGTGAGTCACCTTTGATGGTGGCAACTGCAAAGGGAGGATGTTTTGAAATGATGTGCAAAAAAATCTGAGAATCAAAACCAAAATGGAGAGGTTTTGCATCTTGGGAAGATGAAACAATTGTAAAATGATGTAGTTACCACCAAACTGATGTACAGCACTTTGTCAGTTTCAAAGAACAAATACAAACTTTCTCACCATAAATTAACATAGTACTTGCATAGGTCCTTTTAGAAATTCAGGTACCAAGGGCCAGAAAGGGGCTTGGGAAAAATACTGTTAATGTCAATCACAAGAGCAGGAGAGAAGTCTGCCTGAAACTCGTGACTCACAGGAACACCCAGAAGTCTCAAGGGAAGCTGCAGTCAGAACCATATCTGAAACTTGAATGTATAGATTCATTTCTGCCTAGGGAGCTGGTAGAAAATATGCTCAGCAGGATGTTCTGTGGTATTGCTTCATGAAATGGTGAGATGCTGTTTCAGGTTGTCAAGAGAAGTTATGGATGCCCCGTCCCTGGAAGTTTTCAAGGCCAGGTTGGATGGGGCCCTGGGCAACCTGATCTAGTGGAAGGTGTCCCTACCCATGGCAGGGCTTGGAACTAGATGATCTCTAGATTCCTTCTAATGCAAACCTTTCTATGAAAATTGTGAATACATTTGATATTCAACAAACATACATGCTATTTGTGTGGCTATTTGTGTTTTAAGGAGTAATAATTATATAAAGCAGCTAATGTGGATTATGCAACCTTTTCAGTTCAGTTACGTATAGGAAAAGCCAGTCCTAGTAGTGGAGTATGGTAAGTACAAAAATATGCCATCAAGCAAAAATAATCTTGCTATAGACTAGATGACACTTAACTTGAATTCATTTATTTAATTCCATTAAACCATTAAGTTAGTGGAACAAAGTATGCTATGGTTTTTGGACACATGCTCATTCTAAAATGTAAGATAACATCTGGACATTAAGGGGAGGATGTGAGTGAATTTTATAAAGAAAATGTTAGTGAACTGTACTGAAAAGGTACATATTGCAGCATAAAACTGGAAATGCTTAGGTGTTTGAGGAGCATAATTTATATACCAATGGTCTTGCTGAAACGTTTCTAGAATGAGGTCTTAACCTTCCAGCTACATGTCAGAGTGTTAAGGGACCTGTAGATATCTATTCAACATCAGATAAAACTTGATTGCAAGATACATAAAGGAATCAAACTTGACTGATTATTAAAATTCTTTTAAAGGGTCTAAGAAGTCCTCAGGAGAGCGTTAATGACCTCAGTCCTATTGAAAGCTTTCGGATTCCTACTAAGGTATGATACAACATCCCTTCCCTCCCACTCTCTTTGGTTTTAGTTTTTCATTTTATAATTAAATGACACTTAGTTGTGTCTCATGCAGCCAACTCACATTGGGTGGTATCTCAGTAGGAAGTAAGTGTATAATAGTTTGAGTCTGTGATAAAGTCTGTAGAGAAGCCAAATCAGAGCTGCAAGGCTGGATATAACAGGTTTCCCAGAGAAGCTGTGGATGCCACATCCCTGGCAGTGTTCAAGGCCAGCTTGGATGGAGCTCTGAGCAACCTGGTCTAGTGAAAGGTGTCTGTGATGGGGGAGTTGGAACTAGATGATCTTTAAGGTCCCTTCCATCATTCTTTGATGATTCTTTGATGATTCTATGATACCTAGAAGAGGAAGTTGCCTGTAGAAGGACATAATACCTTTTTTGACTGAGATACCTTACTTTATTGGCATACCCTGATTGCCCAGGGAAACTGTAATTCTATTTCAACCACTCTGTTATTGTTGTTTCCCAAGCTGGTAACAGTTTTGTTTTGCAGATTCTGTAACAAAAGGCTGAGGTAGGTATTTTGCATGCTTGAATTAAAGTGTGTTGGGTTAATGGTGAGTTGACTTCGAATTAGGTTATGTTTATTCTGATGATAATCAACTCATGTGCAATATACAGATATTATTTGACTTTGTAGCTTATCATGGTAAATAACACTGAAATTTTACTTTTTTTAATGCTTTTTGTATAGCTATAGAAGTGTGGCTTTGTTAGTTTGTGTGGGTTTCTATTTACCCAGCAGTAGCTGAGTGCTCTTCAGGAGGGCATTAAGTGGTGGTGTGGCTGTGTTCTATGGATAAGCTTTGTTGTTCTCTCCATCAGGAGAGTTGTTTTCAAAGTATAATGTTTGTTTTGCTAGAGTGAGGGCTTTTTAATTAGTACTCTCTATACATACTGAACAAGGAAAGATCAAAAGGAGGTTCTGGGTATTTTGTATCAAAGATAAGGAATACCACAAACTTCTCTGTGGTACTGCCTTTCCTAGCTGGGGAAGGGGGAGGGAGGGGTGGGGCGGAAAAGCAAAGTTTATAGATATACATTGTATGATATGATATTATATACATTAATTGTTATATAAAATACATAGAGATATATTATATTGCTGTATAAAATATATATAGTTATATAATATAGGTGTATATCGTTATATTAAATATATACTGTTATAATATAGTATAATACATAACAATATAATATATACGTTAGGTTAGATACTAGAGAAAGGCTCTTCACCCAAGGGTGGTTGAGCACTGGAACAGCTCCCCAGAGCAAAGGTCACAGCACCAAGCCTGGCAGAGCTCAAGAAGTGTTTAGACAGTGCTCTCAGGCACATGGTGTGAATTTTGAGGATGGTCCTGTGCAGGGCCAGGAGTTAGACTTAATGATCCTTGTGGGTCCCTTCCAACTCTGTATATTCTGTGATTATAAGACAAATATAATCTATATCTTTGTATACAGATAAAATTAAAAGATTGTGTTTGCATGTGTGTATACAGATACATATATAAATGTTTTACTACTTCTTTTATTTCACAGTGGTACGATGTTGCACTATACCTGCTGATTGAATCTGTTGAGCACGGCCCTCATCCTGGTATTTAGGATTAGCTTTTAACACAGGTGTTATCCACTTTCAGAATGGAGGGATATAAATCAGCAGCATATTCGTTTGTGTGTTTTTGGCTCATGACAAAGAGGGAGGCTGTGTCCAAATGAGTATAGCACAGACTTGGCCCCTGGTAATCTCTGGATAGAAGCGCACAGGCTGTTGCTGAACTTCAGCTTTTAACTAGATTAGAAACTGTTTAATTTTTTTTTTCTCTGTGTAGTATCAGTTAGCTTTTTTCAATGTCTTCACTTCCCAGTCTTTTATATGGTAGTGACTAGAATGCACAAGATGTTTGCTTCTACTCCTTACCAGTAATGCTTCATTCAACAGAGCAATATTGGTTTTGCTGCTACAGGCTACACAGCATACAAAGAGTGTGGGAGTGTGACACACTGGAAAATAGCTGGATAGACATTTAAAACTTGCTGAACTACATTTCAGATGAGTCTGCAATGAGATGACTCTTCTGAAATATATTTCAAGGAATTGCCACAGGCTTCTAGACTGTAAACTCCTTTTTCCATAGAACAGAGAGACAAAATGATGCGAGAAGTGTGTGGATGCAAGCACTGTGTTTTATTTAGCAATGGCTTTGAGTACGCAAAGCTGTCAGACTTCTTTTTCCTTCTTTCTTTTCCTTCCCAGAAGCTGTCTTTCACTGATCTATTTAGGTGGCATTATGAGAGAGACCTGCTGCTGTGGGTTTCACTAATGGTAACCTGATGGGATAAAGTGTCTTTCCATGAAAGTATGTTCCCAAAGTACTGGGAAAAAAAGTACAATTGGTACCACAAGTGACACAAGTTTTAGGTAGGAGGTGAAGCCTCTTGTTGAATAAAACTTTGGAAAAATGAGTAGCCTGTGAAACAGTATCTTAGAAGGCTGTGTTGGCCCATTATTGCTTGGAGAGTTCCTGCTGCGGAATGTGTGGATTAACCTAGACGTGTGGATTGAAGTGAGTACTGTGGGGGCAACCTTGCCAATATGCTGCTCTACCTGGCCTCCTATGTATCTAATTGATTCAGTTTAGCAATGGCAAAGTTCTCTGCAAGGGTATTATCATGAGATTCCCTCTGTGGCAATTTTTTATAGGTTTTTAAATTCAGAATAGCACTTGGAATTGCTGAATTAACATAAAATGTTAAATGTGTTTTAATGCTTTTTTTTTTTTAAGGAAGATACTTATATGGCAATAGCTAGAAAGGTTTTGAGGTGGAAAAATACCTTGAGGGATTTAATAGAACTTCCCTCTTTCCTTCTAGAAAGTGTCTGAGTACAAATAGACAGAGCTAACCCAGCCCTTCGCCAAGACCCCTGAAACTATGAGCTTATTTCTATATAGTAAAATCGTTTTTGTGTATCTAATTGAAAGGATGAGGAAAATGAAAAGGCATCAGCAAATAAACTTTAGCTAGGAATTGTTGCCTCCTTTAGTGGTGACTCAATAGATTGGCCTTCACTATGTTGGTTACTTCAAACTACTGGAGCATGATGTGCTGAAAGCTGCCGGTTATCATGGCAAAAAGTCTGGTGTCAGATATTGTAATTCATGTGGCAGCTAAAATTTATCCCGGAGAGTTGTTCTAACTAGACTGCTTTTCTAGAAGAAAATGAACAAGGTAAAGAAAAACCTTAAATATTTAATAAATATTTAATAAATATTTTCCTGGGTAATGTTTTAGCAAGAAACACTGAGACAAGACAGGATAAAAAGGTTTCTTAGTAATTTTCCTAGTCACTTCAACATCAAATCCAAAATATGTGTCCATAATGGCTTTCTTAATGCATTTTTAGCAGATGTAAATCACGACTGACCTATGGCACTGAGATATTATTTCACCAATATGACAAGATATCAGTAGTCCAGAATTTCAAATGATCCTAGGCATTTCTTCTCTGGTTAGTTTTTTTTCTTTTTTACTTTCAGGAAACAGCCATGCAGGAACTTGTAGGCAAATATCAGATGATAAATTCAGTTATTCCATTTGCAGTGGTTCAGTGGACCCTGTTGCCTCTCTTGGATAATTTTTAATTTGAGTTTCATATAGCTAAAACTCAATGTACTGTAAGATGTGAAACTAATTTACTGAAGGATGTACAATATAAAGCTACCATTTGTTAAGCAGTCTAGAGGGAAATAATTTTTTTTCCTGTTTTAAAGGGCAGGAATGCATATGGCTAGTTAATAGCTCCATTGCTTTTTAAATTAAATTAATGAAAGAGCAGCATGCCATTGAATCTGAATGTGTGCATCCTCGGCCAATGCATGCACCCTCATGTGGGAAACCACAAAACCATACGTTAAAAAATTGAAACAGACTCTGAAGGGACTATTTTTCAAGAATCTTTTTGCTCTCATCCCTAACCAGCCCTCCTCTCCTCTGTTCCTCATGATCACAATAAAATGTGAGGTGGAAAGGTGTCACTGCTGGTGAGCTGGGTGGCTGGAGCTGACAGGACAGTCCTGCCTGCCTGGAGTCCTGTGTGTCTCTTTGGTCCCGGTGTGGAGCTGCAGGCTCTTCCCTGCCAGCTTCCTGCAAACTTGTGTTGGCACCTTTTGTCGCCAGTGGTACGGAGCTGACCCAGCCTTTGGCCCGGTCTCAGCAGGGCCACGTTGTGGCTCTGGTGCTGGGGACGTGTGCTCGCTTGAGAGCGGGGCCACATCCAAACGCGCCTTTGAAGAGTTTGTCTAAAGAACTGCATCAGTTTCCTTTGATATTGTTATTTATTTTTGTTATATATATAGTTATACAGATATATAACGATACAACTATTATTTCCTTCTTTCTCTCGGTCTGTCGGTGCAGTCCATGCCCTTCCTCTGGCTGCGGGTGGGTTGCTGCGCTCATTGCGCTGGTGGCAGTGACTGCATCAGGCGTTTCAGACGGAGGTCGGAGGCGCCTGGAACTTCACGGGGAGGGAGAAGGTGGCTGCTCGAGGCTTTTCTCCGGTTCCCGGCTGCTTCCTCGATGGTTTTTCTCCCGTTCCTTGCTGCCCCATCGCGGCACGGAGCCTCCCGGCTGCGGGCTGGCCCGCGGCCCAGCGGGGGGCGCCCGAGCACCGCCTGAGGCCTTCTTTCGGCGTCGCTAGCGGGTGCTCGGGGACGCTGAATATGCTTGAAACCCGTTTTCCTCTGTATCAGAGCCATTGCTTTTTATTTCCTCACCGCCCCGCCTTTATTTTTTCCCCCTTTTTTCCCCCCTCTTTTATTTTCTTGTGAGAGGTATTTCAGAGGAGCAGCAGCTCCTCTGATGCTCTTGCAAACCGTCCACTTGTGACCCCTTGGCTGCCTCTAACTGCATAGAGAAACAGCCCCTTGCTGTGTATTGTAAGTGTCGCTTTGCCTCGGAACACGTACACATTGACCTTACCTCGGCTGACATGCGAAATAAGCAAGTCAGTGGTTGTTCAGTCATTTAATCTAAAATCGGATACCACTAGCTGGTGAAATAAACCTTTGACCTCTTTGTGGTGAAAATAGCAGCGCCTTGCCTCACAGTAACAACTCAGCACTGTTGGGAGGCTCAGGGTCATTATGGGGCTCTTCAATCTGCTGGATTGCTTCACCACAGTTTAATTTCATTATCAAGCAATTTGATCCGTGTAATTTTTTTTTTGATGAAAGAATATTCTAACACTTCTCCCTTTTGAGTCTTTGATAAAGGATTTTTCATTCTTTTTGAGGGAACAGCATCCAGGGGAGGGCCAGTATTAGTTGCAATGTGCAGTGCAGCAGGGGAATGGGAAGTTCAGGCTGAGTCCTTGGTTTGCTTCAACCACCAGAAGCATCTGGATTGTTGCGGAGACCTTGCAGAGGAGATAGTGCCAGCAAGGATGGGGATGCTTATCTCTTGAATATTAGCTTTCAGAAAGCTGACAGCGCATCTCTGCTTAGACCGCTGTGCTAAAATCTGAGAGCTGTTAATCTTGTTCAAAGAAGGCAGGTCTGTTCTGGTTTTACCTGTAGAAATTCGAGTGTTTAATGGCATGACTTGTATTTCAGTGAATTGTGAGGGCTGAGCTGAAAAGTTATGCATTTGTAGTGACACTATCTACTTGTCACTTACAAAGAGGGTTCTTCTGTTTTTAAAAGTTCAGATTTTATTAGCTGTATTTTTTGCAATTTTTTTCTCCTTCTGGAGGAACAGTCTGCCAGTTTATTTTTAGTTTATTATGAGAATTTCTAAAGTTAAGGAGGAAAAAACTGTGGACTCAACATGCACTTGGTGCCGTAAATGTATCGAGGAAGAAGTGTTTAAGTGGGCTGCAACATTGAAGTCTACACTATGTTTTTTGAAAAGTTTTTAATGTCTTTCTCTCCCTAATGGGACGTACAAGCCACAGTGTACTGATCTTTCTGTTTTTTTGCCATTGCTTCTTGTGCTAATGTTGGAAGTAGCTTTTGAAAGATGCTTGTTTTGTTGAAACATTGTTCTTTCTAGGATGTAATGTTGTTACATTATGGAAGTTCTTTTTTGTTTTGTGCAGGAGGAGCTCAGAGAACTGCATGAAGAACCAACTGATCCTCAGGCACAACAGGAAATAATTAACAGCATTGAAGAAGTTTATTTTTCCAATGACTCCTTTGATATTGTGAAGTATGAGTTAGAGGTAAGCTGTCATCTTAAAAGAAAAAATGGTAGCTTAACAAAAATGAAGACCTAAAGTATGCTTGTTTTAATGAGCCGTTTTTTGTTTCTTAGATCTTGCAT
Organism: Coloeus monedula; assembly: GCF_965178545.1. NCBI lineage: Eukaryota > Metazoa > Chordata > Aves > Passeriformes > Corvidae > Coloeus > Coloeus monedula. The sequence goes on from NC_138781.1 coordinate 24,003,955, forward strand.
TAATACAACACTGTATTCCCCTACATCATCTTGTAGTTGTACGGGGCTTCTAGCATAGAGTATTGGTGTATATATATAGTATATCATCTCTTCTTTTAATGTGGTAGAATTAATACCAGATGTGCTAACAGGCATTTCATAATTTAAACTATAGTGAAAAAGTCAAGAGAACTGAGGAAAAAATCTGTTCTATATTTTGTGTATTTTTTTAGCAAACTGCCTGAGACTAATTTCTGTGATTGGGTAGTTGTGTGTATACATATATGGCATAAAATAAAGTAACTTTGAGGTAATGACATTATTTAATGAGGCAATTATGATCATATGTTGTATAACAACACTAATTGATTTCAGTATCCATCATTTGAAAAAATGGATTAATTCTGCAAATTAGATTGCAGAAGCCATAAGAATGTTTCTTTAATGTAACTGATTGCCTAGCTTATACATTGAGTGAGTTAACATTCTTTAATTTCTCACTGATTTTAATTTATTGTTTAAATGCAGAGGCTTCCTCCAGTACTTAGTCTTCAAGAACTGGAAGAGTACAGAGACAAACTAAAACAACAGCAAGCTGCTGTAAGTAAAGTTTTTTCCTTCATACCCTCACACAATTTGTTGTCTTGTCTGTAAGTCTAGCAAGAAGTGTAACTGAAAAAGTTTTGATATCTTAAACGCATTAGATACTAAGTAGTTTTTTTAATATTATGTTGTGTGCCTTTATAGTGGAAAATCATCACCAAATCATATAATCATATGAAATCATGGAAGTAAATCTTAGTGTTAAGTATTGTAACAAGGAGCAAATGTGCTATTTCTTTAGAAACTTGACTTTTTGAATGTTTATCTTGCAGTTCAACATGGTGCTGAATAGTTCAGTAGTATTTCTTTGAGGGATTTCTGGCAATGTAAGACATAAAATGTTTTAAATACTCTCTCTTTGAAGATGCTATTTTCTTTTACATTTCATTTGCCGATATGTTAATTGTTCACAAGGGTTTTTAGTGAACATTGATACACAGTTACTATGTAATACACCAAATGACATGTAACAAGCAGTCACTATGAGGAATGGAGAGAAATCGGAGTTGCAGCTTTTGAAAGGTGCTTGTTACGTTGCAGACTTTAAAATTTTCTATTCATGTATTAATTGTTGTTCCATTGCTCTTTTGAGATGAATAACATGGTACGGGAAACAAATCTATTAACTGTGGAATTTGGAGAGTATCTGCAAGTAAAATAGAAGTAATAATCCTAATTCATGTCTTTAAATAAATGAAATGAGTTCAACCCACTACAACAGGAGAATGTTGCATTGTTAACAATACATAGAAAGCAAATGCCTTCTGCCTTAGACTGCTTTCCCCATAATATACCTATGAAGTTTGGTGGAAGATTAATGAGAAGTTGAGGAAATGAATACTCCATGTTTCTCACCAAGATTTATAAGGAAAGAAGTTGGAAGTGAGTGAGAGGTAGTAGTTTTTTTGTATTTGTTTGTGTGGTGTTGGTGATGTTTTTTTAAGTTTAAGAGGACATCTGCTGGTCACCTTGTTTTGCAAGGAAGTGCTCTCAAGACTGAGACGACTTCACTGAGATATGCTACATAATCCCAATACGTGTTATCAATGTCATGGCCGTTTTTGCTTCCAGAACGGGAACTGGCTGCCACTGGAGGAGTAGTTTCAGGGCATGGCTGCAAACATTTGAACTGGAAAGTGCGTGCAGCTAATGAATAATAGGGGAGAGAACTGAGCACAAGGTTTCCAGTAAATGTGACCAGATGTGTCTTTCTTTTAGAATAAAAACAGGTAAAAACTCTCAAAGCCAAAACTCTTGACAAGAAACATGTGCCTGGTTCTTCCCTCACCATCCCCCCCAGTCAGGATTGGTCCTTGGTTGTTTCTTTCTTAATCTCATCAAAATGTGCTTCTGGTAAGGGAGGAATTATTTCATCCTTGGGCATGTGCCAAGGTGCTAAAATTTATGATATGCTGTATTTCATGTTCTTATGTCATATTTTCAGGTAGAGTGTGAGAGACTGTTGCATATTTTGTTCTTCTGTCTCAGTTATTATCCATTTATCTTGTGGTGGATCATTTAGAGTACTGTCTGCCATAAAGGACATTAGTGTCTTTCTTGGAAGACAAAACTGCAGGATGTTATATGTTGTTATTTCAGTCCTAAAAATATTTTGATGGTGAATAGATTATTAGATAGAGGATTCAAGAAGCCTGTTGACATATCACACAGTACCTCTCTTTTTGCAAAAAACTAAATACTGCCTTTTTCGCTTCAGTGTCTGTATCTACAGCTGGCATAGGGATTTACAATAGTAGTTTGGAGATAACAGCAACTTCTAAATTTCTCGAATGCAAAGCACTTATATGAGCATGAATTACAGGTACTAGAGCTCTGATCTTCCACTTCTCGCTGACTTTTACCATCTGTTTTTGCCCAGCTGATCTTGGTCATCCCTTCGTTTTCAGGGTCACTATAGACTTCTTATTTTCTGTAGTTTGCTCATTAGTTTTCCATTCCACTGGAAGGATCCCAACTTGCTCAGACTTTTTTAAATGTATGTATCATGACAACTTTAATTTGTAATTGTCTTGGTACAGACTATTTGGATTAGAAAGGCTTTTTAGTTGTATGTCTGCTAGACTTCATTTTAATTAGTAATCTAATATCCTTAGCTATATTGTTTTTTCTTTTTCATCAGGAGATGAAATATTTTTTACTGATGTGATTAGGAAAGAGAAAATTGTTTGTCTCTTCATCAAATGTTGTTGGCAGGCATTGATAACCACAGTCACCTTCAGTGCTGGCTAGCAGTTGCAATTCAGGATTCCAAGACTTAGCACAATTGTATGGAAGATGCCAAAAGGGGTGTGACAGTTTGGAGATGACTGAAGTAATTTGGGATAATATTGCTCATCTGAAAAAATATCTGAGAGAATAGCTTGGAAGCTCAGAAAGAAAAGTAGCATCACTAAGAGAAAGGAAAAAAGTGGCTGTGGCAAGTGCTTGACAGTGTTGAGGTTGTTATTAGTTAAGGGTAACTGAGGACTTGCAAAACAAAATGAGTGTAAGAACTGAAAATGAAATGTGTATTTTATTCACGTGTACTGCTTGAACATTGCTTAACAGTGAAGAATCAAACAGTTAAGTTTGTACTAGAGCATTGAATAACTAGCAGGTATATCCATGTCCTAAAGTTTTTTACAGGTACAGGACTAGAATGAAGAATATGTTGAAAAAAAGAAGGTGAAAATTTCACAGTGCATAGACTGCGGAGTGAACAAAATTTCTTAAGAGCCACAAGGTCATGTAGGCTTGTGTAGCATTTGGCCTGATAGTATCCTATCCTGACCCCACTTCCCTCTGGAGTGGTTCTTTTGCTGTCCTGCAGAGGAAAGCTGTAGTAGTTATAGAACATCTATGAGGTTAAGAACAACTGAAAAGTTTTAAAATTGCTTTGTGATTCTGGCCTGCTTTTGCTAGGGAAGGAGGAAAGCATAGCTGGTTATATGCTCCTTGTCAAGATTGCCAGCTGATGACATCAGAATATTTTGAAGACCATTTATGTGCAAGTGCTCTTCCAGAGGATGGGAATGGAGCTGGTGGAGCCAATATGAGTTTGTTACAGAAATGCTGATTGAAGAGCTCAACTTTGTGCTATGTTTGACTAAGCAGTCAAGTTTAGAAAAACCTCTTTGTTTCTCTTTGCCAGTAGTGCATTGTGGGCTGGCTGTCATAGCCAGTTTTATTTTATTTTTATTTTTGGGAGTATTGTTCCCCCAAAAGAATATAGAGCAATACCGATAATTCCTTTGTTATGTTTGAAACTGTTTCTTAAGTATTTTTAGTCCCTGCTGAAAAACAAATCTAGATACACTATTCTCAAGCTTGCATTTATAAGACTGGTAGTGTTGGTTTTCTTTTTAAGCTTCTGTGTTTGTGCAGAAGAGATTGATTAAGGTGGCAGTGCCCAGTTTTTAAGTTCAATACAGACAGCAGATTTCAGGAGCATTCTACTTAGAATTCTACTCAGAGCAATGGAGAAAATTTTAAAATATACATATTCTGTGTTCTAAAGAGAGGGTATAATGTGTAGAGGGTGAATATTAATTTTGACATAGTTTTAATTTAATGCAGTATCAGTCTGAAAGGTAGGTGTCCTCATGGCTCTCTTAGATCTCCACGTGTTGTGGTTTAACTCTAGATGGCAATGGAGTATCACTCAGTCTCTCACTCACTTCCCCACCAGGAGGGGGGGGGGGGAGGTGAGAATGGGAGGAGTAAAAGTGAAAAAGCTCATGGGTTGACATAAAGGTAGATAATGCAAAAGAAATAGCTGAAAAATAGGTAAAACATAAGCAAGTGAAGCAAAACAAGGAATTAATTCATTGCTTTTCATGAGCAGGCAGCTGTTAAGCCTTCTCCAGGAGAGCAGGGCTCTATCGTATAGCAGTAATTTGTGAAGACAAATGCCATCACTCTGAGCATTATTCCCTTCCCTTTCCTTCTTCTCCCCCCAGCTGTATATGCTGAGCATGACACCATATGTTTGGGGCATCCCATGGGTCAGTTGGGGTCAGCTGTCTCAGCTATGTCCCCTCTCAGTAGTTTGTGCACCCCCAGCCCACTTGCAGGCGAGGTGTTTCGAGGAGTAGAAAAGGCATTGATCCTTTGCAGGCGCTGCTCTACTGAAACACCTCTGTGTTATCAAAACTGGTTTCAGCCCGAGTCCAAAACAGCCCCATACCAGGTTCTTTGGAGAAAATTAACTATGCCAGCCCAAGCCAGCACACCATGCTGTATGGTTAACTTAAATTTCTACTCTAGCAATAGCATGAGCAGAATGTAAACATTTGCAGTGTCCCAAATTATTTCTATTTGCTATTCTAGCATATTGCTCAACAAGCAGAGAGTTAAGTGAGTAGTCTAAAAATGCCCACTAATCCCTAGATGAATTGTGAACATTTTTCTTATCTTGGCTCTAGGGAAAGCTGATCATAATTTTTATGATTTTTTTTTAATGTGTCGTGGAATACTTATTAATACATTTGAAAAATGCAGAATTTAATGATAATCACAAATGTGTAGAACTTTAGTATGGGGATAGCCTACTTAATTGAGATTGCTATGTGTCACATGGAATATTCTTCTTTTTAAGGTATCTAAGAAAGTTGCAGATTTAATCCTTGAAAAACAGCCTGCATATGTTGAGGTAAGATAACTAACAGTTACTTTTCAAGAATAAACTGCTCAATTTTGTTCTGTTATAATGCTGCAGTTGTGTTGTTATGGTAGTACTATTTGTAGTAGGGATGCTAGTGCCTGGTTGGAACCAGCTATTTTTGTATGCTAAAGCTCTATCTCTGTAGTGGAAACCAAGGGTGTATTGAGTTGAAGGTCCTTAACATGATAAAGGTTTTGGCATATGCTCATTTTAAGAAGGCTTTCTGAAGACTTGAATTCATAGGCTTGGCTAATACCTATAATGGACTTGGAACAGGAGCTGCTTTAGTGCCTGTGCTTAGGAGTGGTTTCACATCTTAGTCCGTAAGAGAAAGCAGCAGTGACCTTTCGTAAGATCACATAACTGCCACTAATCTCAGGCAGTTGTGAGAGTCACAGAATCACAGAATATGTTGTGTTGGAAGGGACCCACTAGGATCATCCTAGCCCAACTCCTGGCCCTGCACAGAACCATCCCCAAGAGTCACACCATGTGCCTGAGAGCATTGTCCAAATGCTTCCTGAACTCTGGCAGGCTTGGTGCTGTGACCACTTCCCTGGGGAGCCTGTTTTAGTGCCCAACCACCCTGTGGGTGATGAACCTTTTACTGATATTCAACCTAAACCTCCCCTGCTACAACTTCAGGCCATTCCCTTGGGTCCTGTCACTGTGCCCCACAGAGAAGAGATCAGTGCCTGCCCTCCTCTTCCCCCTCATGTAGGCTGCACTGAGGTCTCTCCTCAGTCTCCTCCGGGCTAAAAAGACCAAGTGACCTCAGCCACTCCTCATACAGTTTCCCCGCAAGGCTCTTCACTATCTTCATTGCCCTCCTTTGGATGCTCTTTAACTTCTTAATGTCTTTCTCATATTGTGGCTCCCAAAACTGCCCCCAGCACTCAAGGTGAGGCTGCCCCAGTGCAGAGCAGAGCTGGACAATCCCCTCCCTTGCCCAGCTGGTGATGCTGTGCCTGATGCCCCCCAGGACACGGGTGGCCCTCCTGGCTGCCAGGGCACTGCTGACTCACGTTCAACTTGCCATGGACCAGGACCCCCAGGTCCCTTTGCACAGTGCTGCTTTCCAGCCTCTCATTCCCCAGTCTGTCTGTACATCCAGGGTTGCTCCCTCGTAGGTGCAGAATCTGGTGCTTTCTCTTGTTGAACTTCATCCTGTTTGTGATTGCCCAGCCCTCTACGGTCTCTCTGCAGGGCCTCCCTGCCTTCAAGGGAGTCAGCAGCTCCTCCCAATTTTACGTTGTCTGCAAACTTGCTGACTATCCCTTCCAGTCCTGTGTCCAAGTCATTAATGAAGACGTGGAAGAGCTGAGGGCCTAAGATGGAGCCCTGCGGAACCCCGCTAGTGACAGGTCACCAGCCTGATGTCACCCCATTGACTAAACCCTTTGTGCCTGAACTGTGAGCCTGTTGCTCACCCATCACGTGATGTGTTTATCCAGCTGTGTGCTGGTTATTTTTTCTGGAAGGATACTATGAGACAGTATTGAAAACTTTGCTGAAATCCAAAAAGGTTACATCAACTGGCTTCCCTTGATCGACTGGGTGAATTACCTTGTCATAAAAGGAAATCAGGTTTGACAAGCAGGATTTTGCTCTCATGAAGCCATGCTGGCTGTGACCAGTGACTGTGTTGTCTTTCAGGTGTTTTTCAATACCTCCCAGAATAATGTCCATAACTTTACCAGACACTGAAGTGAGACTGACAGGCCCATAGTTTTTGGGGTTCTCCTTGTCCTTCTTGAAAACTGGGACAATGTTTGTCAACTTCCAGTCAGCTGGGACCTCTCTGGATTCCCGAGACTGCTCAAAAATCATTAAGAGAGGTTTTACAATGACATCAGCCAGCTCTTTGAGGATTCTTGAATGAATCCCATCAGGCCAAATAGATTTGTAGAGATCCAGCTGGAGCAGATCCTACAGAATTTCAGGGTTGACTAGGAGTTGATCAGTCTTGCTGTCGTGATCCTCTGACTCAGACCCCTTTGGTCTGTCATCCATGTTGAAGATGAAAATGAATAGAGTCTCAACATGTCAAAGATCTCCAAGAGCAAAACAAAGCAAAACTGCTTTAGCTGCTTGCTGTAGAGTATTGGCATGGCTTCTCTTCTTTCTCCCAAAATGTATTTGCAACAGGTGTTGTAACAGTTCTCTAAGGGAAGGTGCTTTTTTTCCTACTCATTTTGTCTTCATACTGTCCCTATAACTTTTGGTCAGGACTTCCTGATTTTATCTGATCATTACATGAAATGACATGGAGAATTCTGCAAAGTGAAAATGGTGATTAAAGTTAGTCCAAGAATGATCATGTGGTGAATACTTTTGTAGGTACAGCACCATGTGTCACCACTGTTAAATGGTGATTATGGCAGTTCTCATTTTGGGCAAGAAGCTGGAGAGAGCGTGGAAGAAAAAAGATGGCTTTCTGGCTATTAACCTGTGGTAGATATCAAGGAGCTGCAAATATTTTCCTCTTTTATCCAGAGGTCACAATGTCCTCTTCTGTTCTCTTGTTCTTATGGCCAGCACAACCAGCCTTAGAGAGGTTGCCATCTGTGTTCTGGCACATTGCCTGGTAAAAGGAGTGCTGCTGTTTAAAGAAAAATGGAGGGGGGAGAAGTGACCATTGCTTGCATCATATCCTGCAGTAGCAGGTGGAAGAAAAAGGCTGTAACAGTAATGTTTCAGTTTTAGTTAAAGGAGTTAGGTGGGAGGCTATTGCAGAAGGAGGCTGCTAAGTGCTACTCTGGTTGAGTCTTCACAAGATAGTGGAGAAGGGGCAGAAAGGGTAATTGTATGGTATAAAAATCTTCTGGTATTTTTTCACTGTTGTGCAGGTTTGAAATTGATGTTTTTGAGTGAGTGCTGCTTTTTTGGAATCCAGCAGCTTCTGTTTGAAAACCTCTCACTGCATAGTGGAACTGCGGCACATGTTCTTGCATTTTCCTGTGTAATGTTCAGTTTCATAATCTGAAGGTCGTGAGTTCGATCCTCACATGGGGCACCAGTTATGAATTTTCCTGTTTTTTGCTTTTCTCTTCTTTGCTTCTGTTTCACAAGTTCTTTTACTCAGAGTTTGAATTAAAATGCAGGAGACTGAGAATTCTTGTTCGGACTTAGTTGTTTATTATATCTTATCTATAATACAGCTGCACGGGAGTATGCCTCCCAGGTAACAGGGTGGAAAATGGCCATGAGTTCTAACTTTCAAGGCTTTTTAAGGTCTAAATTAACCAATTATGAAATACCAAGTAACTTCTTTTTATTTATAATCCAATTACTAACTTTTCATGTCCTGCAATGAGGGACTTTTGACCCAATAGCATAACCCCTAGATTTGTGAAGAAGAAGGAGAAAGGAAGAAGAAGATCCACACCCAAATTCCTCCATATTGTAACCTAATATTACCTATATCCCCTAAATCTAATTTTTTACGTCTCTACATATTCCACCCAGTGATATAAGTTTTAATTACACAGCAACAACCTCAGTGTTATCACACAATTTAGGGAGCTTTTCCCAAGGTTTCGGGTCAAATACAGTGTACTTCTGAGGATCACTGTCTGTCAGCACTGAAAGGCTGAAATTCTCAGAACCCAGGGTTCCAACATTCTTACTGCAGCAACATCTTAGTGAGGCGCATCTGTTTTATACCTAGAAGTGCTTTCAGATGTTCCAAAGGGACAGTTAAAAATCCATTGTGCCAGTAAAAATCTTATAAAAACTTTTATTAAATGCATCTGTGCCTGATGTCAGTAATTCTTCAGTGTTACTTACGGGCACAGGCCTGCACAGAGTTATTCTTGTCAGGAGACTTATTGGAGATTTCTGGTGGGCATTATAGGATTCACTTTCCCACTGATTCATGAAATGAACCTCCTGATGTGCTGTGTGAACTTGTAATGGCAGCTCCAGTTCAGTGTTCAGCTACACTAACAGATCATTAGAAGAATCAAAAATGCAGCTGAACACATCTTCTGGACCCATTTTCACTGTGCAAAGTGTAGTTTAGGGATATCATGGTTTGAACCCCATGCCTAGTATGAAGTACTGGTCTACCATACGCTCCTGTGGTCACAAGAGGCATGGCACAGACACATCATAAGGGATTTACAGTTTTCTGTTCTTGGAGGAAAGACATACTTTAGGAACAACCAGTGGGTGAAGATTGTTTTTGAGAACAGAAAAACTGTATTTAGCCCTAAATGCTGGGCAGAGGACTCCCTCTTTGGGGATCTTTAGACTGCACTCTCTTCCCATTCCATCCAGTCATGTTTAAAGGAGAGATTTTACAGTCTTTGCAAGAGGCAAGACTGGAGTGGAGTTGCTCCTTACTGTATGCAATTCCTCATGAACAAAATGGCTTTTTGAATAGCTCTGATATTTGCAAAGTATGTTTTTAGAGAGAAGCAGGTATTGAGGAAAATAATCTTTGAATTTGGTTTGTTAAGATATTTTGCATATCAGCAACTAAGCTGTCATTTTTACAAAAGCAACGTTGGTAACATAAAGGAGAAGGTTTTGGTGGAAGATGCAGCTGAGTGATTTGAGGGCTGACCAGGAGCTGCTCTGAAACTGAACTGAACTTTGAACTTGTTTTTGCTTGTCATATTTTTAGAATTAGATTAGTTTTAAAAGTGAAAATTTCGCTTCTTATGGAAAGCACTTTATTAGTTTTGAAATTATGAGCAGAATTAAAATAAACAAAACAAAAAAAAACCCCAAAAAACCCCACACTTTTTTCCTGTAGCCTGGGGAAAGAATACACTTTTCTGCAGTGCTGTTCCTAACAAAAGAAATCCTAATACTTATATTAAACATTTATTTTTTTCAAGGAGTTGAGATTATGCTAGGCACTTCACTAAGTCAAAATCAAGCTAAATTCAGGTCACCTCTGCTGAAGAGTTTTCAGCTGAAAGTCAACAGGATACAATTAACATTCATTATGATGTGGCATCTATTAAGTTGGTAGAACACAAGTGCTTCTAAAAAAGAAAATGCTGTGTGAAACACAATATGCTTTTTTTGTTTTGCTGTTCTCTGGCATATTAATGCAAATTAAGCCCTGTGCTTCTATCCCTGAAGCTTTGATCATTATGTTGTAATACATTAATGGTACAGAAATTCTTAGGCTAAATGTGCAATATAAATGTAGAGGGTCCCACTGCAATGAAAACAGATTTCAAATATCTTCAAAAGAGAACTGTATTTTAAAATATCATTTATATTAATGTTACATTGCAGTGCTTAGTGTGATGAAACAAATAATATATAAAGTAACTTTACGAAGTCATTATAACATCTCAAGAGAAATCTACTAATCAGTCCTCACTGGTGTGTAACTTGTATGTTTGTTTAACCCGTTGTCTCTCTGTAGGAACTTGAACGTGTTACATCATTGCAGACTGGCCTTCAGTTAGCAGCGGTTATTTGCACAAATGGAAGAAGGTATCTTAAGTAACTGCAGAGATTGAAAGTGGGGAAGTATTTAAGAAGAAATCCGTAAACGCAGGATGTTTGCTTGCTGATATTTCCTGTTTATGTGCTGAATGCTATTAATGGTAGTAGTTAGACATACTCAAACAATTGCAAACTCTTGCAGCTCTCACTCTTGCAATTGGGAGTTCTCTTTGAAACAGAAAGCTTTTGAGATACATCACTGGTCCACAGACAAATGCAGAAGGATGTACCTTCTTAGTAGTCTGTTGGTATAATCTTGTTTTCTGAGTTTCCCTAACAATGCTGACAATCTCATTTCTACCATGTATTTTGTTGGACTTGTTAGAATTGATTAGAAGTAAGTTTTATTTTGTGAATTGTTGAAGATTATGTTAATTTTTAACTTTCGCAGACACCTGAATATAGCAAAGGAAGGCTTCACACAAACTAGTTTGGGGCTACTTGCAAATCAGAGGAAACGACAGCTGCTTATTGGACTGCTGAAGTCTCTGAGAACAATAAAAACACTGGTATGTACAGTTGTTTTTGTTCAGTGACAAATATTTTTCTTCATTTCTGTGTAGTAATGACTGGACTTTTTTTTGGCTTTTTTTTGTTTATTTTAGCAAAGAACTGATGTGCGTTTGAGTGAGATGTTGGAGGTAAGTCCCTACCAGACTGGTATAATTTGAACCTATTCTAAGTTTACATTTGTCAGTCATCTTAATTTTGTCTGTTCCTTTCCTTTTGCAGACAGGGTGTCTGCATGGGATGAAATTATACTTTTATTCTTTTAAATTGAGAAAAGCTTCATATCGAATTAGAGCCCCTCTGCCGGGGGAGAGTATTTTTTATCAAAAACTCATTCCTGCCTTTAGATCTGGGCACTGAAGCTTGAATTACTTCAGTAAAAATGCTGTGGAGTCTTCACTTGTCCCTGCTCTCAACTTATACCTCTTTTCTTTAGCTTGATATTTAGGGAAAAAAAAAAAAGATGAGATTTAGCTGATTGTTGATATGCTGGGTCTGGATAAAGAATATCTATTGGTATATTCCTGTACAAATTTATAGATGGGCTCCCTGATTAGTATTTTATTTGTAAATGTAGTAGCCTTCTCTCCTTATTCATTGGGTTGGCTTTTTAATTCAATTGTAGAAAACATTGCAGCATGCAGGCCATGACAGTGAAAATTCTGATACTGTTATCTATACTGCCTAAACATGCAGTAGATACTGCACAGAGCAAAATAAGATCTTGTCTTAAGGTGATTAATAGTCTGAAAGACAGCCTCGGGATTTTATTGACAGCTATAGTACATGTAGTGTAACAATTTCGACTTGCTAGTTTGCCAAGTATTTACAGCTAATACTGGATGAAATGTCATGATGACAATCCTCAGTTATTAAATTTGGAAATTGAATCTTAATAGTTTTAGCTTAAAAGATTTTGTGAATTTAATTCCATTGGGTAAGTCACCTTGTGTCAGCAAACTTTCTTATTCTTTACCAAGCAAAACTACACCCATTTTCAGGTGGCATAAGTGCTGCTTTCTGCTCAGTAATCCCTGCACAATGATGAGCTTTTAATTTCTGTGCTGTATTTTGCTACACAGGAAATCAACTCTTCACTGTCTACTGGCAGGAGTTGTCCTGAGGAGGTGTGGGTGTTACATCCACACACAGACCCTAATGTCTGTTTATTGTAATTGGTCAGTGCTTTTTAAGGGCTGGAACTCAGTTTTTGGCTGAGTGCAGTTTTAGAGCTGTGCTTAGTATCTGCACCCAATAAGTTATCCCAGCTGCTGGCCCATTTATTTTCTGTACCCAAAGGAGTTAATATAGGTTGGAATATGCAGGAGAGCTGTTAGCAGCCACTCACAGAAGAACATTTTGAAAGGGTTCTCAATTAAAAAAAGAACAAGAATGAAGCTACAGTATCTTACAGGGCTGAGCTGCATCTGGAATATATTAGTAACATATTTTATGCAAGCAGGCTTTCTGATTTGAGTTCTGTTAGACTTAATGGAGCAAGTACCAGGTTTCCAGTGGAGGAAGATGTAAAGAGCTATAAACGCAACCCTCATTTTAGACCAGTGTACTGTTCTGTTTTCATCTAATGGATAATGTATTTGGGTTTTTTTTTTTTTTTTTTTTTTCGCTAAATTTGATCTGCATTAGAACATTGCTGCTAAAACAAATTTCATTTCAGAAACTCCTCTATGATAATAGCTGAATATAAATTACCCTTGAATTTTTACTATTCAATCAATGACTGAAATTCCAGTAACAGCACTGCATTTGAGCTCTCTAAAGCACGTAATATAACAGATGTAATTACGACAAAAAATGGAAGCTCTTAGCTATTAAAGAGGGTTTTCCTTCCTCCTTCCCATTCTGGTCTCATGCCTAATAGAATAAAAAATAACACGTATATCTGAGGCAATGCCCATGTTTTGTTGGTAAGATCCTTGGGTTTTACATTTTTGTATGTTTTTGTTTTGTCCCGGCATCATCGTATACTTCCTGATTGAGCTGTCTACCTGTTGGATATTCTTCTTACATATTAGGACAATGCGTCCATAGTGTGTTCTTTGCTTCCTGAGGCCTTCTGTGAGTCAGTTGTATTTAAGTTAATTTCTAATGAGCTATAGAATGTGTCAATTTAGATAGTGTTTATTTGGGTGTACTGTTGGGAGTGTCTTCCTTGTTTCCTTTTAGGTTTTATAAACTTTGGGAACAGCCTGCCAGTGCCTGAACTAACCTCTTTCCATGTTCATGAATAGATAGATAACTGAGAAGATGTTAGTTGTTCTGTAATAAAAACTTAGTGATGTACTTTTTATGTATGCATAAGGAAACTATACAGCAAGTTGTTTGCATAAGGTAATGTAATACATAGTGTTTTTTGATGTTGCTAACATCTGCTTCTAATTCTGAACTACTTGCACATTAAATGCTGCAGTAGATGCTTACTCTTTAACTTTACTGTATAGACAGAAAAGGCAAAATATTTTATTCTTAATATTTATACATAAGCATGCATGCAAAAATGGGTATTGTACTGTTGCTTCACGTGAACTTTCAATTGTATTTTATCCTAAGGAAGAGGATTATCCAGGAGCTATTCAGCTGTGCTTGGAATGCCAGAAAGCTGCCAGCACTTTCAAACACTACAGTTGTATAAGGTAGGGTGACATTGTGCAGGTTTCAGCTTCTGTATTATTTTATTTGTAAATAGTATAAAACAGTGGTCATTAATTCTCATTCTCTAAAGAAAGTTTAATTGAAAAGTAATTTTCAGCTTAGAAAAGTAAAATTGAGGCAGTTATAAAAGCATAAGTATTCTCAGTGGTTTCCCATCTCCCTCTACCATGACTAACCAGGCTTCACAATCATAACAGTATATAATCAATGTTTGGACTATATAGTTGTTGTAATATGTTGGCAGGTAAAGTTTCAATTTAAAGTGAATTATAACTGTGCTACAGCCTCCAGCCTAGAGATACCTGAGCTGAGTTTTTAATGCGAAGTTTGTATTCTTGAATTAATTTGCCTATAGCAAGATGGCTTCTGCAAGATAACTTGCCCTGATTCTTGGCAGTGAAATTAGCAAGTGCAGAGTTTCATGCTGACATGAAGAAATTGCTTTCAGAACCAAAACTAATCTAAATATCTGCACCTTCTAACTTAGAAAGACTAGATGTTTCCATTGCTTTAAAAAAAAAAGGAAATTGGAGGAAATGCTCATAAACTCCAGCAGGAGATGTAGTAACATCAGATTATTATGGAGGTCCTTCTGTTTGAAGGCTCATTGCACGTGGAGAAACAATAAGGAAACATTGGATACTCTCTTTGGTATTTAATGGCAACTCTTTTTGATGCAGTTTTTTTTTCTATTTGAACTTTTCTTTGGAGGGTGTTGTACCCAATTTATCTAATAGAAACAAAAAAGGAGGGTGATGGGCCTATCATTTAAGCATAGAGAGCTAAGTAGAGAAACTAGAATCTGTCTTTTGATAATTAACGTAGGTAGGCCTCTTAGGAGAAGAGAAGCATGGAGAGGAGTACAGAAGGAAGTTGTTTAAAATTAGATATGGTGATTATTTAATGCAAACTGTGCTTTCTGTGCTTGAAGAGAATATCCTGCCTATTTCTTTGTTGTTTTGACCCTTCCAAACAAAAGCATACTAGTCGTATTTTTTGTCTTTTTTTTTAATTGCTGCTGTTCTGAAATTTTTAAAGATGATTGTTGCAAAGGTGCAGTGGTGCCTTTCTTTGTCCTAAATAGTTTCTCTTTTGGTAGATATTTTTGTTAATCTTTTATACCAACCTTTAATTTTTTTCTGAGAAAGCTTAAGTTCTCTTTTCCCTATAGCATTTCTGTAAGGGGGTCCTGAGCAACAAATAAAAATTACTGTAGTTTGCAAAGACTTGACAGTCCTGACCCTTCTGGGTATGTTCTGCTGTAGACCACAGTGCCACACCAAATCATTTAAAGGAAGTTTCTTCGGGGTTGGGAATGTCTTTGAATACTTGGTTATATCCTAGCAGGATGGGGTCTTGTCTAGGCCCTCTTAACACTGTTGCGTTATAAACCTAAAATAATGTGCTTTTCCACATAGCAGTGGTGTGATGGTGCTAGTCTGACACAGCAACAGCAGCTTAATGGTTTATGATAAATTACTATGTTGTGGCTCAGTAGCAGGGTTTTTGGAAATAAGAAATGGTCTGAAATGTTTATATAATCAGTATATATATAATTTATTCTAAACATTTTTTTTCTTTCATCAATAGTGAATTAAATTCAAAACTGCAGGACACCTTGGAACAAATAGAGGTAAGAATTAATATACTGATGTTTAGTATATGTTAATATTTAACCTCTAAGTATGTGTTAGTATTTAATCTCTAAGTAATAGAGCTTTCTAATACAATTAGAAAAGCAATTTTGTTAGTTAGCAATTACAGAATGTGTACATTTCTTTCAAATACTCTCTTTGCATGCTGTAGCCATTGCTGTTCATGTAGAATTTAGTGCTGTAATCAACCTAAATGCTCTTTAATATATTATCCTGTTATGACCCAGTTCACTAGTTGTGCCCACTATAAATGGTAGAGCAGTCAAATTTAAAAAGTCACATAACATTTGACGTACTGAACTTCTGTGAATACTTCTCTAAGTAGTTATGAAAAATAAATTAACAGCAAGCCAGTAGGTTTGGATGAGATATACGAGAGATCACAATTTCACAGGAAATTTTAGAGCTCAGCAGACTGGAAAGTGCTGAATAGGGTCTGTGCTAAGCTGTAGGAAATAAGACTTGAATAGCTGTGAAGGGTGCAACTAAGGTCAGTTTAAGTTGGTAGATAGTATCACAAAAGCGAATGAATATAAAATGTTAAGTGTCTTGCTGGAAATTGGTGCAAAAGGAGGAATTCAAATTTAAACTCCACTGCTAAGCAATTTTGAGCTGGAACTTGGCAAGCTTTTTGTAAGAAGTCTAGCAATGTAGGTATGTATGTTTGTGATGCATGTAATGCACACACATGTAATGTTTAGCAGGAACCTGAATTAGCTACTTCAGCATCTGTCTACACCCGTTGTCACATGCTCTCTAAAAGTCAGACATGTTTTATTGTACCTTGTTATTCAATTCCCTGTAAAATTAGAACTTTGTATTCCTTCAGTTATGTCTTTGTATTTCAGCTTTTATGCAAAGCTTTTTTTGTTCCTTTAGTCTTTCTCTGGTAGTGCTTTATTCAGAGCATGTCTGGTTCAAAAGAGTTGATGGACTGACTGTTTTCTTCTCACTCTCACACAGGCCTTGTGAGAGTGAGCACGCTCATTTTCTCCTTGTGGGCAAATACTGATATTGCTTGAAAGGAGACATGCATCTTTACTTCCTTCTAGTAACAGCTTTGAAGAGCAAATTCTGTTTTTTTCCAAAATATGATAACATGTGCCATATTGGTTGGTGAGAGCAATTCACAGCTAGATAAATAATCACATTCAAGATTTTTATTACTTGTGAATTTATAAAAATATCTTATTTTCTTTTGTGAAAGTATCTTATTTTCTACTGGAATTATGCCTGTGCATATGGGAGAAAAACATAAGTCATCCTTGGGTCCATGGAGTATTGCTGATGTTAATATAGAATAATATTCTGCTAGTTAAGATTTCAATAATGAGTCTTTTAAATAGTTGAGTGTCTTTACTAAAGTCCATTCCTTTTTCCTTGTTTTGTCTTATTTTAATTTAGGTTTTAATATAGAACTTACTTTTATACTATGTTACAAATAAAATACAAGATGGCTAGTGGAAGGAACTATTGAAAAATGTAACTGAAAAGATTAATGTTCTCTGTGTTTAAGAGCTCTGCTCATGGGCAGTTTGATATCCCAGTTTTTCTCTTTGTACAGATGCTCTGCAAGAAACAAGAGAAGGATTTTTTTTTTTTAAAATCAGTATGTGGCTGAAATTCAAATTGCTGAGTAATGTTTTAGAGAAGTTCTGAATCTTTAGGTTGCTTGTCCTTTTACCATTTGGCTTAGGGAAGGAAGTACAACAAACAACCCCCACCAAATCTCTAGGATTAAAACCAAAAATATTTTGTGCCTAATGATGTAATTCATGAAAATTTTCCAATGGAGTAAGTAAAAGTACATGGGGGACTAAACACCCATCTACTGTGGTTTCTATTTTTAAGAGCAAGACTGTACTGCAAGATCATTAAATAATAATTGAAATGGCTTTAGTATCTAGCAAGGAAAGAAAATACTTGCTAGCTGTGTATGTTATTGTATGTTATTGATTCATCCTGCTTTTATTTTTTACATTGTTGGTTGAAAATAGCTTGAGTTAGGCTGTGTATCTGAATATATTACAGTGTCTAAGTGAGAATTATGTTTTTAAGCTACATAGTCAAATTCTTGAAAGCTTTATTAGTCATTAAATACATGACCCTATGGAAGTTTTTTTCACTTAGTTTACATAATAGCTGAACTTCATTTATTGCAGAGCTGTTCAGTATGCTCAGACACAGCTCTGCTGGCAAAACCAGTAATTGTGTGTCTACTTTCTTTTTTGACTCTCTCAGGTACTGATTGTTGTATAAATGGCTGTCTTGCCAATGAATTTTTAATTCAAATAGTGTTAGTTCCATCTCAGAGATGCAGTCAGAGGGTTAAGAGGTCTATAACTGAATTGCTTGAGCTGAAACCCCCAGATCTGGGTTTTTTAAGGGGTGGAAGTAGACCAACTTCTTTATTGAGGTGCTAGGCCTTCTAAAAGTAAACATCACTTCAAATTAGACTTCAGTGAAATAATGTTCTTTTTCTTGCTTGTTCTTGGGAGTGCTGGAACTTTTTGGCTGACACTGAAGTACTTAGAACTGCAAGAAGTAACATTTAAGCATCTCAGAACAGTCAAGTCCCATACAGTCTTGGTTACTTTACAACTATAATTATCAGACTGTTTAAATAAATGTCATCCTCACTTGCTGTTGTTTAAGTAATGTATTACTTGGCCTGTTTTTGTTTAGTGTTTAACACATTTTTTCTTTCATTTTTATAGGAACAATTGGATGTAGCGCTTTCCAAAATATGCAAGAATTTTGATATCAATCATTATACAAAGGTTCAGCAGGCTTACAGGCTGCTTGGAAAAACACAGGTTAGTACTTATCTTCTGAGAAAGTTACAGAGAATATTCAGCATGAAGCTTTGAGTACTGTGATGGAAACTTATTTTCCTAATTGTTGTGGTTTAATCACAGGTGACAGCTTAGCCCCCCACAGCAGGATGCTTCCTCCCCCTTGGTGGGAAGGCAAAGTCAGATGGTGTTCAGCCATCCCCAGGACAGCAGGACTCCATCATGTGTTAGCAGTGACTTGTGAAGACAAACTTCATCACTCCAAACATCCCCCTGTTCTGTCTTCTTGCCCCAGCTTTTACTGCTAAGGATGACACCACATGTAATGGAATATCCCTTTGGTCAGCTTTCCTGGCCGTGTCTCCTCCCAACTCCTGGTGCACCCCCTGCCCAACGTGGAGGGTTGGGGTGAGAAGCACAAAAGGCCTTGACCCTGTGTAAGCACTGCTCAGCAATGGCTAAAACTTCCCTAAGTTATCAACACTGTTTCCAGCACAAATCAAAAACACAGCCCCATGCCCCATAATAGCTACTGTAAAGAGAATTAACTCTATCCCAGCCAAAACCAGCACACTAATGCTGATGGATCTTGCTGAGTATACAGAGGTTTTTATAATGCTCAGATAATTTAGCAGTACTTGCTAAAGGTAAGCTGTGTGTTACTGCAGCATGTAGCTTTTTGGACAGGTTATAACTGTAACTGTTGCATATTTCAGCTCTGTTTGTACTACTCTTGGCACTATTCGTTCTATTTGGTCATGTGAATGCTATTTTTTTATAGCTAGGTCTGTGTTTCTGGGTTGTGCACAACCTCTGCCTTGAGTATTTCCATTTTATATTGCACTCTTAACATGGTGGGAATGGTACATGTGAGGAGGTAGTTTTTTTGCAGTAAAATACATCCCATGGCACGTCAGACACATACTGTGAACGTGTCCTGAAAGTTACATCTGTGTGTGCTTAGAGCATTTTCTGTGTAAATAAGAGAAGACCCAAGTTCTCCCATAGGATGGAGTTCTCTTCTGTTTGGTGCACTGCTTTGAGGCTTCATACTGGCTTGTTTTTCTGAGAAGGCAGTCAACCAGTTTCCTTCTGCAGCAGGTCTGAAGTATGGGAGATAATATCAAGGTCCTGTGAAGTAAAGAGAAAGGGTAAGGAGACTTGAAAGTCTTGGAGGCATGTTTTGTCAGTGATCAGTGTTCATAGCACAGTGAGGCTGCACGTGGTGGTGCCAGTGTAACAGTGATGATTTACTTAGGCAAGAGATTCTCCCAGAAAGATTTAGTTGCTAAAGATCAAGTCAAAGAACCTGTCCCCTGATGAGCACAGGACAAGAACCCCATTAATGTTTTATTATGCTTGGTTTTTTTAATGGTATTTCCAAATGTCAGAAGCATATCTGATATAAGATTGCCTTTCTTGGGTTTGTTTTAAATTTTTGTTTGTTTGTTTTGCTTCTTTCTAATTAGAACCTTTCTAGCAAAGTTGGGTTCTTTTTTTCCTGGCTTGACAGTGTAGCTCTGCAATAGGATAGAAATCTTATCTTCCCATACTTTGTTAATGTGCAGAACTATTGGAATGCAACTTAAAATCAGAGAAGAAGATTAATTAGACTTTTTCTTCTTTTAGTGCATTGTATGCAATTTCTTATTAACTGAACAAAAATGGATACAATGCATTCACTGCTCCAAGTCAAGTGCACGACATGTTGAGAAAGGCAGATTTTTTGTTGGAAAGGAGTGAAGTTTCTGACAAAACTAAAGTGTTATTTGTTACTGCATGGTTTTGCCTGCTTTGTTCCATTTAGAGTGACTTGTTTTTGACATTCTTTTTATTAAAGTAAGTATTTTGAACTTGTCCTGAAAATAATTTAGTTGCATTGTTATTGAAATATCTCCCACACTGACCTCTTTGCAGTAAACAAAATGTCAAGATCTTTCAGTATCTTCAGTACTTTTCATTATTTCATTTGTCATTCTGTTTTCTTTAGCTAATTCAAGTCAGGACTAGCTGTAGAAGATGGGCTGTTTTCAATAGGATTTAAGCAGAATTCTTCTTCATTTCTTTTGGAGTAATTGAGTTCTCAGCTCTTGTCAGTAGGTAAAAATGTCAAATATGAAGTAGTGAAACTGAACATTTTCAAATCTGCAGGATCTGATAACTTTATTCTTGCATATGAAAGACTATTTTTATCAGTTCCTGTATACCATGTGCTGATTATATGTATATCCTGAAACAGTGAGAAAATTCAGTTTCTGAAATGGAATAGTGTTACAGTTTATTAACAACAGAGACACTTGGGAAACACCCTGACCTGAAACTCAGACATGATTATGGCAAAACTAATATGTTATGTAGTCATTAGTCCTTAGTACATATATGTAACTTTTTGCTGGAAAAAGTAGTCTTTTTTTTAAAAACAAATGTCTTTTTTTTCTATCAAAAAGAGGAGTTTTATAGGAAATTTATTTATAAGATGTGCATGCCTTTCTGTGATACTTAATTCTACTTTGGGTTCTTCGCTCTGGCAAGTGGATGAAGACTTTGTAATCATGCTTTTAATTTTAATGATTGCAAAGGAAATATTTTTTATTTAGTTGGAAGTGTTTCCACTGGGAGAAAGAGCATGAATCTCAACTAATTTTTTTTTGACACATTATCAGTATTTGGAAGGGTAAATAAATGATTGAATAAATTCTATAATTAGCTATATTATATAGCTGTAAAATTAATATTTATTAGTGACAATGTACAAAAAAAAGATAAATTATAGAGAGAAGATGGCAGAGGAAACTGGTTTTACTTGTAATACCTGAACTCTTTTATGTGACCATATTGTAATATTGCCAAGATCTATGTTAGGTATTTTTGAGACAGAGATTGGAGGACATGCTTACAAGTGTTCAGTACTGAAACAGACTTATGTTAAAAGATGGTGGCTAAAAGGTGATGGTATATGACAAATTGAATTTTACTATTTGATTTTATGTTACTCCATTTCTTTCAGACAGCAATGGACCAGTTACATATGCACTTCACTCAAGCCATTCACAACACCGTGTTTCAAGTAGTCCTTGGATATGTGGAGCTGTGTGCAGGAAACACTGACACCAAGTTTCAGAAGTTACAGTACAAAGACCTCTGTACAGTATGTAATTCTTGCATATATGTATGGTTTTTAATCTGATTTTTTTCACTGTTGTAAGTGTACCTTATGTCAGTACACTCAGTTGTTAACCCTGCAGCTTCTAGTTTCTTAATACAACTTATGGCCACTTGAGATATTTGTTACTCACAACTTAATGTTGATTTTGATTGCACTAAATCTTAGGACCTTGGAGTTACTTGCACTCCATCTAACAAACAAAGAGCAACATTTCAAAATGTGTCTCTTCAGTATGATATGCTAGTTATTGGAATAACTATTATCTTTGAACTTTATTCCAGTGCATTTAGGTAGTATTCACAATTTCTCTGATACTGCATTTCAGTAAGAATTCTTGTAAAGATGCTAATTTAACTGGAGTCTTCCCATTTTTCCTGACTTTGTATCATTCACTTTTCATCCTCACATTTAATTTCACTCTTTTGATATCTGGGTAAGGGGCAGCTGTAATATTGAGAATCAAAAGCCTGATGATAGGCAGATCACGGACTGGAAATATTCATGTATTTTCTTCTAGTATAAATTTTAAGTGCAGCTTCTTGCATAGTTTGTAATGTTGTTAGAATGAATTACTGTCATTTGGGTAGCATTTTTAGTTCACTCTTTAATATTTTCACTTGTGATTTTACTGTTACACTTTGAGAAATTTTCTAAAACTTCAGTTATGGGGAAGAAGAATGTGAGATATTTTAGGTGGTTTTAACATTGATTTACAATTTGGTATCGTAAATGTTCTTTAGGATGTTTATTTCAGTCACAGATTAAGCCCTCATACTTCATCAACTTAAGGACCCATCCCATCAGTTCCAATTTATTAAATTAAAATACAGTCACAAGGAGATTGAAATTCATATTCTGATCCATTTTCTGTTCTTTCACTTCTCTTATCTCCTGGGATCATGTAACTTCCACTAGTAAACAACACATCTGCATTGAAAAACATTTCATTTTAAAGAGGTGCTGCTTTGACTTAAAAAGCTTATATAATCTAAGAGCCTTCATATAAATGAAAGTGTGATATGCAAAATAGATTTATTGGAAATAATTGACTTAAGTGTTCATGAACATAATGAGTAAGATTCTGGATAGGTGGTATTTCCACTTCACTGAGATGAATTCTAGCTGCAGAAAGCCAGCAAACCCTGATCTTTGTTGTTTGGACTGCAGTCTTCCATTTTTTGCTATGAGCCTTCAGAGTGGTTTTATTTTCATTTCTTAGTTTCTAATGAACTTTTCTTTTAAGTTTCTCTTCTTTTTTTGGTTTATAATTGTGTATGCCCTTCAGTTTATTTCTCATTCCTTGATAATGCTAATGATACTAAGCCCATTTTATTTACACTTACAAACTACTACTGAGCTGCTTCTGACCACTTCTAAAATACAGTTTGTGTGTTACTGTTTATCCTTATATTTGAGCGTGTGGAGGAATCTTTCAGGTGCTTGGAAATATCACATTTTGTATTACACAGAAAGAGAGTGGTTTTAACTGCATGGTTACAAAATTATTACCTCATTATTTTTATTTGTTTTTACTTATGCAAAACCTTAATGAGATGATGCTTAAGTTACGTGACCCTTCAATAGCTGGCATTCTGTATAAAGGAAGGTACTCAGACTTTGGGACTTTAATGTACTATGAATGTTGCTGTAATTGCATTGAAATTTGCTTTTTAAATTTTTCTTTACTATCTTGGTAACCATTAGATATTTAGGGACAGGCTGCAGATGGGAAATTTTGGTCTCTTACAAACCATGCTGTTCGGTGTTGGTTGTTACCTATTGCAATGCATTTGTGAAATCAGGATGCTCAATAAGATGAACTATCATAGCAATTCAATTTCTAACTTCCTGTAGAAAAACCAGCAGGTTTTCATCTCATGCATTCGGTTGTTGGGGAATAAATTGTTTAAGACTGAAATATGAGCCTTCTTTCTCTTTGTTTAGTTCTAGTGAGAGCCCTCTTCAGGCTATCTATGCTGTTAAGCCAGGATGCCCTTAACATATAAAGGGGTATGGAGTACTTACTCTAATTAAATAAGGGAAGTAATATAAAATTGAGTATTCCTTTTGAGGCAGATAGTCTGCTGTGTGTTTCTCAAAATCTGTCAAAATGAACTCATCTAGCTTATTTCCATTGTATATGGTTAGTGGGGGACTAAAGTGGCTTTTTTCTTTGTTTTGTTTGCATCTTTTTGGAAGTTGAATACTGGATATTGTAATAATGTGAGTCTTTTAAAAAAGAATAATATTTTCAGAAATTCTTAAGCATTTATCAAAGTTAGTGCTTATACATTCAGAGTTGCTGTTTCACTGTTGAGTGTTTCTTTTCTTAGCAATATGCCATGCTTTTACATCTTTTCTCTTTTTGAATATTGCTGGAGCAGGGCAAAGCTTGGCTGCTTCAGTCTCAAGTTTTGATTTTCTTTATTCTAGTATAAGCTTAAAGAAATTCAGTTGTTTCCTTAGTCTGTATTGAATTATCTTGGTATTTAGTAAGTAATCCTTTCTTCCTGTCCACCTGAAAGTCAGTATGTCTTCAAGTATAGTGATCTGCACAAACTTTTGATTTTACATACTAAAAGCCCTGAAATACAGTAAGAGTAACATTTCCTGATAAGGTAGTAGTGAAAATTGCTGAATCAGCAAGTTTGTTTGTTTTTAGACTACTTCTTTAGAGCTCGTTCAACCCAGTGGGGTATTTGCCAGGAGGGCTTCTCTGTAGCACTGAAATACAAAAGTCTGTATCATTGAACTGACTCACTGGGGTGGCTGCATCCTTCTGATAGTGAGATGTGCTGACTATTAGACTTCATGGCTTTACTTCTCTCTGTAGGAGGTAGTTAACATGAAGGCCAATTGAGAAAAGGAAAAAAAAAATCCAGTAACAAAAGCGCTTTGTACTTTTGAACAGCATTTGATCAGTTGACCAAAATCAGGAATCTGTCACCTCTTAAAATACGTTTAAAAATGAAATTGATGTATGTCAGCTCAGCTGTATGAATTTGGAGAGTTTTGTATGGTTTGTGTCACTGCAGCAAAAAATGAGCACAATTTTGAAGTTTCACAATGCTGTTTTGTTTTTCTGTAGCATATTACATCAGACAGCTACATCCCATGCCTTGCTGATCTCTGCAAAGCCCTCTGGGAAGTCATGCTCAGTTACTACCGAACGATGCAGTGGCATGAGAACCATGACCAAGATGAGGCAGCAGTTGTGTCTTCTGGTAAGAAACTTCTGGAAGCAAAACTTCTGATATTTGGAAATAACTTTTCTTGTGCTCAAGTTATTAGTTTGTGTGTTGGTATCTTTGAGGTCTTGGCTCAGTGCCTTCAGCATTTGTGCTTATAGTGTGCAGTAAAGACTGAAACACTCACTGGATTATTTTGCTCTTCAGTATAAGGTTAATTTTTTAATGAATATTTGTATGTGCCAGTCTAGCAGATATAAAGTATTTTATTTTAAAAGTGCTTAAGCTAAACGTCCTTCCCCTATTGTGTGGAATCTTAAAAGCAGCTAATAAAAAAAATTTTAAAATGTGTTTTTGCTGAAGCTGTTTTTTGATTTGAAGCCATTACTTGAGATGA
This sequence comes from Coloeus monedula, assembly GCF_965178545.1. Classification (NCBI taxonomy): domain Eukaryota; kingdom Metazoa; phylum Chordata; class Aves; order Passeriformes; family Corvidae; genus Coloeus; species Coloeus monedula. Next base: position 24,029,056 of record NC_138781.1, read on the forward strand.
AAGTTTTTATAACTATATCAGACGTAAAATTCAGAGTTGAAATATTTGCTTTTGAGATGCACTATGTGAAGAAAGATTCTAAAGTTTTGATTGAATTGCCCATTGTCAATAATATTTATATTTACATTTACATTTTAAATAAGATAGTTACATTTTCTTCTCTTGTTTCCATTTTGCTGTGGTTTTTGCTGATGTAAAACCAAGCAGGTACCATAAAGTACTTATTTCATGGAAAAATTACCACAGTAGACTCCTTATTCAGCCACATATGTACTTAAAAAACTAGTTCCACTTAGTGTTGTTACTTGCGCTGCCTTGAGGAAAGAAAATAATCGGCACTCTAAAGCCTTTTGCAGAAACTATTCAGCCTAATATATTATATATATATATATATCTATATCTATATCTATATTTATCTATCTATCACTAATAAAGTGATATATACAGTCACATGCATAATTTTAAATGCAGTGCTTTTAAATGCATGCCGGAGTGTTTTGGTATGTCTACTACTAATCTTCTGTCACTCGGTTTTTAATTTTCTGGAGGAGATGTGGCTTAGCCATAATGTACAACTGAAATGTAGGTCTACTGAATCACTTTTTCAAATACCTCGGCAATGATAAAGCACACAAAAGGGAATTTTACAAGTACAGTATAATTTCAGAGGGACTATAAATATCTACTGGTTGGTTTTTTTTCTAAAACTCATTGCTCATTCTGTGGTAATTATTAAACCTGTACATGGAATTCTCATTTCATACTTGTTGATTTAATGGCTGTGATATGTGGTAAAGCCAAAGCAAAATTCCTGTAAAAAAGGCATGTGTGTCAGAAGGAAGCAGGGAGGCAGTTCAGGAGACTATGCTAAAGTTTTTCCTCAAATAAGCCTCATAGACTGGAGCAATAGTTGTACCACTATGTCTGGCTTTTATAATTTTGGGAACTCAAGGCTGGCCCAGTATTGTCCCAGTTAATGTCAGCGCTCTGAGAAAGTACCTTAAATGTGTCAAGGGAGTCTTGATCTTAGGGCACAGGCACAACTGTAGAAGTTGGACTTCAAAGACATTATTTATATAGCTCTTTGTATTTTAATAGTGAAACTTATCCAAAAGAAGTCCTTAGAAAGACAGAATTAAGTATTTGTATGTAGAACTTTTTCACTAATTTTCTCTTCAGTAAGATTAAACTAAAATTATCAACATAACATGAAATTAATTCTACGTCATATTCAATGAGCTGCTACTTATTCTGTGATTTTTTTGTTTGTACAGTAAACAGCAGATTGTTGTAATTTGGGGTTTCATCCCTGAAAATAAACTACTTACTAGAAAATTTTCCATTACACTGTTTGTTGTAGTCAGAGCACTGTTTATGTTTTTAGTAGAGAGTCAAACAGAAAATGAGTTTTAATGGGACCTATGCAGATCATTTTTGTCTTTCCTGCTCGAATCAAAGTTAACTTCGAAGTCACTGGTTTGTGTGAGGGCATGCCTGGTTCAGTTGGATTTTCACATACCATGAAATTTACTATGATGTTGATGCAATTTACATGTATTCATGAGACAATGATTTAACAAAAGACTTGAAAGTGAGTGGTAAAATGATCACTATGGCATTTAAACTCCTGATTTCACAAGTGTAATCCTAGGGGTAAAAGTTGGTAACAACTCTAGTATCTGTAAAAGATTCAAAGAAAAGCAAGAAGAAAATGATGTAGGATGTAAATTGAATTTCAACCATTTTAATTTTCAAAATGTTTTATTTATTGTACTGTGTAAATTCTGTGCAAGACCTGCTTAGTATTCAAAGAGTGAAGCTAGAGGACAGAGATTTGATTGATTCCTTTTTTTTGGCTTTCCTCTACCATACAAGGATTAAACAAAAACCTTTTGTTATGGGTGAAAGCTGCCTTTTTGAATTTTTGAGAAATACTGAAAAACCTGAAGAATTACTGTATTTAAATCAGGCATCTAGAATAATAACTCCTGGGTGGTTTTGTTCCTTATTTTTATGTGTAGTTATGAATATTTATATGTTCTCTACCTGTTCCAAATTCCTCAATGCAGAATGTGTAAATGCTTGTCCAGTCCTTGATTTTCAAGGAAGTTATCCTAAATTAATGTGTTTGCATGTGTGAAATTAGCTGCAGTGCAGTTCATTAAAAGACTGGAAACAAGACATTCTAGCATGACTGGCCATAAACCAGGAGCATTGGGAGACTGACAGAGAGAGAATATTCCATTGATTTTTTTAGTGAACAATAACATTTATGTTGCAGTGTCTGTCCAACCATTCCTTCATGAATGGCAGCTTGTGAGTACAGGTACTATGGTCTTAATCTAGAGAACTGGTCAAAGGCACTGACTTGTTTAGGATTGGCTTCAGTCTGCAGGAGTTTAGAAGAGAGGAGGTTGCAGAAACGTATGAAGAGTGTGCTGTTGCTAGGATTGCTGGTTTTGTTTCCTTGGACAGTCTGAGAAAGGTTAAATCCACTTAGAGGTTTTCTGCTTGGGTTATTCTTTCTGTTTATGTTTCATTTAATCTTCTGTGGAAGATCAGGAAAATGCATTTGTCAGAATTATTGCTTTCAGAAGATGAGCATATTTGGGTGCAGTTACTAAATTATAATTTATGTAGGCAGTAGGTAATATTTGTTTTATGATTTTTCTTTCATAAGTAAAATCTTTTTTGCATGCCCTGCAACAGTAGATGTAGTACGGAATTATGTTTAAGGCTGTTTTATGTGCAAACAAGGCATTCATCATCTCATTTTGACTTATTAGGGTAAATTCTCAGTTAACCTGCAAAAGCAGTCTTAATATCTTTACATAGGAAAAAATTGAACACAGCTTTGCAGCCTTGGAAGAAATTAATATCCCTAATATAAACCCAAATTCCCAACTGTATTTTATTATGTTTTTAATTTTGATGAGGAGTTATTCAATTGACAGTACTGGAGCTTTTACATTCTGGCTGGTTTTTATGCTGGTTCTGTGTTCTTGAGTTCCAGCTGAGTGGGCAGACACTTTAACTCAACTGGCTTGCCAGTTGTTCTTGGTAGTGTTTGTATGTTCACTGCTGTAATCCCTAGCTTGCAGGTAAAGCTTTCTAAGTGTTTGATAAAGTTCATAATTTAATAACATGTCCAGACACACCTTATGGCTCCATCTGCAAGAAATCAAGCAAGGCCAGCATCCTTCTCAGTATTCATATTCCCCACATAATTTAAATGGAGGTACAGATGTAGAAGATACCATATTTTTGTCGTTCCTGTTAAACTTACATAAACATAATAGGCAATAGTTCTTGTTCTGAGAAACATACTCTGGAAAGGTTGGAATCAGAAACCAGATGGTTGATGGGGAGAAGGACAATGTAAATGATACTCTTCGGCTTAAAAAGAGTCTGGCCTAGGACTGGGAGAATGAGTCACTGCTAAGTGCTGTTTATAATTGGTGATTGTTGCAGAAGGAAATTCTGCTCACTTGACAGTAAGCACTGGATGATCTGAAGAAGGTACAATCAAAACATGGTCAGACTGCTGTGCTCTTGTGTATTTTGGTTTAATTGAATTGTCAGTGTCTGATACAAGTCATAACAATTCCTGTTAGTGAATGTTTTTTCTTTCCTTCTCTTAAATATGTGGTAGTCCAGGCAATGTTGCAGGGTCTGTTCTGCACACATCTGAAAGGTTGATCAAAATCTTGTATCCAGCATCCCATTCCTTACTGGCCTCTTTAGTAAGGTGCACACAATATTTGCATGATATTCACCTAGACTGCCAGTTCTGGATTCAGGGCAAGGCATGACAAGGAAAGAGCATTTAACTTTGTTGATGAAAATTTCTGAGTGCTGACAAATGGAGGACAGATGTACATTCTTTATGTTTCTGGACTCTTCTTCAGTAGACAACAAAATTAGACATGAAAAATTGCTCTTTTCTCTAAGGAAGGTGAAACTAAACCAGGAGTTTTTCTGGCAAAAGCTGTGAAGCCTAGTAATGAAGAATTGCAAAGGTCAGTCAGAGTTAGCTCTCTGTGTGATCCTTGTAGCACATTGCTACCTAAGGAACACTATTGGGACAGGTATTTGGTATGCAGGTGATGAAACTCTCCTGGTCTGCATTAGCATATAATGCTTATATGTGCATTATTCATTTCCGTTCAAAAGTTTAGAGCAAAGTAGCTCTTCTGGAGTTTGCATAATTGATAATATGGTAGTAGCTAAGGAAATTTGATTCTGTGTAGGATAACTTTCAAAGCTTTTGGAAATATTTACAATGCCTTTAACCTGAAGTTTCAGATGGCAACAATGCGATTGGGACTGAAGAGAACAGTTTTGACCGCAACTATGTAAAAAAGAAATTGGAACATGGGCTTTCACGAATATGGCAGGTATGGGTTTTGAATTTTGTTTCCCCCTAAATATTTATTCCCCCCCCCTCCAGCTCTCAGGTATTAATTACAGTTATATTTATGCTAATGTTCTTAAGAAATTTCTCCAGGTTTTTTTTAAGTGATTTGTTTTGATTTGAATGTATCAAGACCATGGAAATGCAATTTCTATGACTCAGTGGTTGCAATGCTTCCAAACTCAGTCAAGATACCAAAACACAGTAACAGGACTTTCAGTCTGATTCTATTTCTTTCAACCTTTGTGCTGCCACACAATCTATTTTCTTATCATGTGCTTTTCTCTGTATACTGCTTTATATTTCTGGTATAACCATAGCTATGAAGAACCTGAAGCCTTGTGAACCTGCCTGGTTTCACAGTTTTCCTGGTGTGACTGCTGGATCAGTTTGATGGGCAGTGTCACCCAAAATGTATGATGAAAAAGCTGAGTTCTGTTTTTGTGTTGACAATAAAGCATCTAGGATTGACTCTGTCTGTGTTATAGAGTGCTAAAGACACTGATTATAAAATTATTTTAGAGAAATTACCCATGTTATAGAAAATAGAATTCTACGCTAAATCTCTAAAAAATAATTTATAAGTGCAAGAAACCAAAAAGTGTTAATAAACCAGATATCCAAACCTTCACTTTTTGTCTTCAGTGTATAAAGTGTACAAACACTTGTTTGTGTTTTGCAGGATGTTCAATTGAAAGTGAAAACATATCTTCTGGGAACAGATCTGTCTAACTTCAAATACGATGACTTCATATTTGTACTTGATATTATCAGCAGGTATGCTGGTGTGGTCGTAAGACCTTTCAGTACATGTCTGCAAACTTGAGCTGTGATAAGATAGCACTGTTGATTAAGGCTGATACTTGCATTTTGATGCCAGTTTCATTCAAATGTGCTGGTAGCTTGAAGAGCAATTCTTTTTTATTGTGAGAGTTTATGAGGATGTATTTGGGAGAGGTAGCATGAACTGCTTTGCTCCCAAGTAGTGCTTAAGCATGATATGATTTCAGTACTGTCTCCCTTTAAGGTTTGGGATGTGCAGGTCTAATGATTGTTTTTCTAAGAGCTTTTAAAAGGAGTCTCAGTTGAGCAGAAAAATACTGTGGTACTGCCAACCTGTACAATATTATAGCCTTCTATTTTGGTAATAAAATGACAGATTGAGACTGTGAACTGACAGCTTTCCCTGTGTAGTGGGCTCTCAGAAATACGTTTATTTTGCTATGGCTCTTTGTCTCTCTCTGTATGATACACAATGATAGGATTTGAAGGAAAATGAGACATGGACTTTTGTGGAATGCAACCTTAACATTACAACGTAACACTGATGCTCTCCGTTTATGAAGATACATGTACACTCACAGTTGGAACACCAGTATTAAGAAATCAATAAGTATTTCTAAACTTTGTTTTATTACTCTAGGCTGATGCAGGTTGGAGAAGAATTCTGTGGCAGTAAGTCTGAAGTTTTGCAAGAATCTATCAGAAAACAAAGCGTTAATTATTTCAAAACATACCACAGGTGAGACAATTACATGTGCAGTGAATGATTCTAATGATGTTTATTATTGTTGGGTAAACGCTTTCCAAAGGAATTCCACTGCATAATGTTCCTGCATTGGGGATGACAGAGTATGTTTCATGATAAGGCTCTGAAGCCTGCAGAAGGGAAGAGGATAGAGAAGCGTTGGCTTCCACCGTGTTTGTGGGAAACCATAGCTCTGAAGCAGGCAAGCCAGATAAAGGTGAAAAGCTTTTTTATGTAGAACTTCAATAGTTTTTTAGGTTGCCTCTTGTCTCCTGGTATCCTGAGGAGGAATGCCTCTGAAGTCCATACCTTGTAGCAAAATTGTGGCTTCCTTTTCTATGCTATTGCTTAAGGAGACTCATCATGTATGACTATGAAATATTTTTTTTCAATATGCAGTTCTGTCTTGCATCAAATAAGGTATTTAGAACCGAGTCCATCCTTTTGAGTCGTGTTTTCACAGCTTTTTCATTGGCAGGATTGAATTACATTTCAGTCAGCTCTTGTCATATCCGAGGCCAGTCATGTGTTGTTGTGGACAGGCATTCTCTGGACTCAGATATGTATATGGCTATGACAGCTTCAAGACTTGTCTTTCTATTTGTTTGTTTTAGTTGTCTTGATTTTCCAAATGTTTTGGTTTGTGTCATTGATAACTTTTTAATTCTAGTTGTCTATAAAAAGCTAGGAAGATATGAGAAGAAATACAGCACCCCATGCTCTAAGAAATGCTTACTTTTCTAGTCTTGATCTGTTGTCCTCTGTTTTTTGGGAGCTGTCATACAACTAATAAATCCAGGCCCATTTGAAAAGTCCGAGACTTTCTGCCTAAAATGTATAAAGTATGAAAATTAGGGCAGGAGAACATGAAGCAGTGTCTAAATTCAGAAGATCAGAATGTGGTTTGGAATTTCTTCCAGCTTTTGTAGTTTGTAGCTAGGAATTCTTTCTGGACATTTGATGAAGACCTCAGTTTGAGTTGTCTGAAAAACTTGAGCCTTAGTCAGATCCACATTATGTCTTGTCAAGAGATACCACCTATTTTTATTTCTTGAAACTTCTCTGAATCCTGAACTGAATTTCATGAACTGATTTTGGTCTACCTAACCATCTATTCCTACACTGACTTACCACTTAATGCCTTATTGGGTTAAGTAAATATCATTTTTACTGTTATGGTTTTGCTTAACAGCTTAAGGACTCATAGACTAATTTTCTGAATTGTCTTTGAGTAAAATAAAGGTTAAGGAGCATTGATGGAATATGTATAAAAATAATAATTTTTTTGAAATAACTTGTGTTTTTTAGGATAATGTAATTCTTGTGAAAAGAATATGAAATATTTATTGACATGACTTAAGTTATGTGAGACCTTTTAATAATTTCTACATGTTTTATGCTGCATGGGTATTGTGAAGATTAATTGAATGATGTTTTCATCCTCAGAAGGAAAAATATAAAAAAACCCTGTCTCAGAGCTGTATCCCCTAGGTTGTATTAAAAAAAAGTTTTAAGCATCTTGCCTTTTCAGATCAAGCCAATGTGGCTTTCACTCCTCTTGGGTATTTAATTGGAGGGGAAAAATAAAAAGCAGTAGTGCTTTTAAGGATTCATTAGTACATGAAAGCTACACAGAGCTGAAATGCTTAGAGTCCGGGAGTAATCATTTCTTTGTTTTTGTAATTTGACATATATGGCCTCCTGAGCCAGTGTGGTGTTATAGAGAACGGCCAACATGGAGAAAATATTGAAAGGAACTGGCCATGTGTTTCAAAAAACATAGAAGAGAACATAGTACTAGAGCATACATAAAGGCTTTTTTTTTTTTGGATGGAAATTGATTGTTCTGATAAATCAGAATGAGCTTTTGGCAAAGAGCATCAGTAAGGTGATTTTTGAAATGCAATTTACTTTTTGTACTGATACACTTGTAAAAAGGTGTGTCTGATCACTAAAGCTTTTCAGAGAATGAATGCATCAGGTCTTCATGCATTCCCCTTTCTAGACGTATATGCTGGTGAAAATTTACAGCATTTATTCAAATACTGTCAGAGCCTCAGTTTCAGATTTGAAATGCTACAAAACCTGTTGTTGTGTGGCTTTTAAATGTTTGCTTTTCTATGACTCTTTTGCCTTAGTCTCCCTCACAAAGAATTTTAATCTGTAATGCTGGTTTTCACAGCACCTCTATCTACTGTTTCTGTTGGCTTTACTGTGAGAAGATCTGCAAGCTATGGGTTCTCAATGCCCTGAAAATAGCACTTGTAGTCTCTTTGTATTTAGCTGGTGAATTTAAATAGACGCAGCACAATTCAACACATTGCTTATCTCATCGTGGCAAGCAAATTTTAATTTTAGTGGTGGTTGTAGTTTATTATTGAAGTTGTGGTATTGCTAGAATATTTTATTGCCTGATTAGAAACCCAGTGCATAATTTACCAACTGTTCCTTGTTAAACGAAACAATATGCCCTATATTAAGAAGAAAAGATAGAGTAATATGATCCCAAAAAGCACTCATTGCTGTCTTTTCCTATATGTGTTCCACTTATGTGGCAAAATTTTTTCATTATTAAAGATATTTCTGCTTATGACAGAGTGGAGGCTTTTCTAGTGATTAAAAGCAGAGTACAAAAAATGCAGAGATGTAATGGCTTGATTACTTTTCCTTATTACTGTATTGACACCAAAGTAAAATTAAGCTATGAAGAAAATTAGAGATTTATAGCCATTTAACTTTTTTTCTTCTCTGACAAGTTGAGATGTCTGTAGAATATTAGTTCTGTCCAATTCCCTTTGCTCTCTGTTGGCTTCAGTGTGTTTGAAAAAAAGCATCTGTCCTATGTGAGCTCTTGAAAGCTGTTGTGCTGCTAGTAGAGGGTTTGTATGTATTATATTGCTTTCTACAGTTTACAGAGGAAAAAAAAGTCCAGTATTTCTGCATAATTGTAGGTGTCTATAATTCGTAATGGTTTCAACCAAAAAAATTTGTTTACAAATTTTGGAGATAGTCTCAAAGAATATCTTTCTCAGAGGTGTCATAAAAAATACACTGTTTTAGTATGCACAGCTTTTGGGTGGTTTGTTGGTTGGAAGAATTACTTAAATACTTGTTTTAAGGTGTAACTTTTTGTACAGTTTTAGAAGTTTTTCACTGCAGAAGTGAAGTAATTGACAACTTTGTGATTTACTTTCTGCCAATTAAGAGTATTCATTTGTGTTTCAGAACCCGTCTTGAAGAACTAAGAATGTTTTTGGAGAATGAGACCTGGGAACTTTGTCCTGTTAAATCAAGCTTTAGTATTTTGCAGCTTCATGTACGTTCTATGAATAAAACATACAAATGTATTAATACTTGAATAACTAAGAGTCCAGGTGTTCTAAGAAATAGTAAGATCCATGAACTACTGTACAAATGTTTTTAATGGCTTCTAAAAGCTCCTCAATTTTACTTCTATGGTATTAGAAACTTAGGGTCAAATGGTTTTGAAACAGTAGTGTTTCTGTTTCAGGCAGGCAGAGGTTTTTATGGAAGATGCTAGAGTTGTAAGCATAATGTTAGCCTTTATTTTTCATGTTTCAATGCACTGTTAATATGTCTGTTTTTATTTTCTAAATTATTTATCTGACAGTAAGATGCTAAAAGATGGGTGCTTAAAAGTAGTTGCATGAGCACTCACTAGCTTGTACCAATTTGGCATCTGTTTCTGAAAACGTAGGTCATATGGGCTCATTTGGAAAGGAAAAAAATTCTTCTGTGGTGAAGCCAACTGAAAACAAGTAATTAGTGTACTCACCTTCCAATCACCTGAAGTGATTTTTTTGATTTTTAGCATGTGGTAGGTGAAATTAACTTGTTTTGCCAAATAAAACATGGTGCCTGTGATTAAAACTATGACTAAAGTTCAAAAATCTTTTAGCACAGCAATGTTAAGCAAGATCATTCTGCAGCTTCTGTGGAGTTAACAGTAGAAGTAAGCAATAGGCTACTGGGTCACTAAAAGTACAGAGGGAAAGGAAGGGAGGACCCTCAGCAGCATCTAGCAGCAAAAGAAATAATATTTTTAATAAAGAAATGGGATTATAAATCCATACATACTGCTCAAGGGACTGGAGCAGCCAGAAATGGCAGGAAGTTACTGATTTGTTTAAGCAAACAGAAATCTAACATTGTAGTCCTTTTAGCTGCGTGTGTTTTGATCTTTAAACCTTTAGTAAATTGAAAATATACATTTTGCCCTTATGAATATCAATAGCTAGAGTTTAACAGATAAAAATGGTATGTCATCTGAGATAAATTGTGTTTTTTAGAAAAAAAAAGTCAAAAATCATGCCTCATGGACCCTGGTTGGTCCATATACTTGCAAAAGTTTGTGTACTCACCCGATGATCAGAAACTCTGCAGTGCATTTGGGAAGTAAAAAATTTTGAGAACTTTTTAAAAGTAAAGTATCGACAAGAAAATTTCAGCTTTAGTAAATTACTAGGTAACTTGTGTAAAGCAAACTGCATTTTTGGTAGAATTTAAGTATTTTTCTATCTCCTTATTTCTGTGAAATAAAAGACCCAATTAGTTTTCACCTAGTTTTAGGCAGTGAATACTTTCAGAATGCAGCTATATTGCATGTCATAGCAGAAAACTGCTAAAATTACAAAGACAAGCAGTGTAAGGTTGCCACTTTCAAGATTAGCTTGAGCCAGCTTGAAAAGCAAAATAAGCAGCAAACTTTGGCTAAAAGTTAATTGTCCACAGGTTTGTTGTTATCCTCTGTTTTTATGGAACTGGAGTCATAATAATATTGAAAATGCCTGATTAAAATGGTAATTTATTTCTATTGCTAGGAATTTAAGTTCATGGAGCAGTCACGGTCCCCATCTGTGTCACCGAGTAAGCAACCTGCCTCAGCAATTTCATCAACGGTAACGTTGTTTGAGCAGTACTGTAACGGAGGAAACCCCTTTGAAATTCAGGCCGACAGCAAAGATGATGAGACAGAAGACGTATTAGCTTCCAATGGGGTATGGAGTGTTTCAGGAAAATAGAAAAAAAAAATAAAAGCAAATGGTGCTTTCAGTAAATTATGATTTATTTTGTGTAGCAATGATGGCAAAGTGTCTTAGTACAAGAATCTGTTGCCTGCAGTACTGTGCTGCTTTGCTTTTACACGTGCCAGAAAGCCAGGCATCCTGTTTAAAGTTCAGTTTGTTTTGCACTGAATCAGCACTTTTTTTCCACTGAAGTCAAGTGTTCCTGAAGGTTAGCAAGACATGTTCCACCTAAATTAGTATTTTTCCAGGGGTTTAAGTTAGCTTTCTTTGTGGAGATAATTTTATCATTTTAGGACTTGCTTTCTGGCTTCATAGGAAAGAATCATTGTGGGTTGCTCCTTTTGTTGTGCTTGTTCACACCTACGTGATTTGCCATGGATTTCCTGATGTTTGTTACGTCATTTTTAGTTGTAATTTAAATGCTCAGGACACTTTCTTTATTGTGAGTCCTTCTATAAAACTGAACAACAACTGTGTGGGTTTTTTCAGAAGTCTGTCAAAATCTAGCAGTGAGTTTTAATGTAAAGCTTTGTACCATTCTGTTAAACACTACTTTAGCATGTTTTTGTTAAAGCTTTTGTTCTTGTTTATCCCTTTGATGAATAATGTTTTCTTGAGCTTAACTTGTGCTACTGAGACTGGGTAACATCTCAAGAACAAAAAAGAATAATTGCTGGTTGGTGATTTCAAACTCCTCTGGTACCTTGCAGATTGCTGCTAGTGAATGAGAGCCTACATTGTTCCCATATTTTTTGTTTAGTGACTTGTAAGCACATACTTACACTTGTAGAAGGCTAGAATTGTCTTCATTTCTTGACTGTGGATATGTTGAGGTATTTTTATTTCTATCTGCACATTTATATGAGGTATGAAAACTCTGCAAACAAGTTAGAACAGACCTTCTTCGGTTTTTCCATTTCTAACATTTTATGCTGCAGAAATCTGTTTCTCCTAGCTTCAAGAAAAATTTAAAAGACATTGTCTTACTCTGTGCTAAGCTTTTGCTTTTACAAGCATGAAATCATTTGATGAAAAAACTAAATAGCAAATGCTGATGAATATGTTGGAGACACTGTTTTGGTTGGCTTTCGCCAGCATGAAGTGTCACATTGCTGCCAAGCAGTCTTCTATCAGTAAAAAAGAATCGCAGAATCAGTGAATTGTTAGTGTTGGAAGGGACCTCTGGAGATCATCTAGTCCAGCCTCCTTGCCAAGGCAGGGTACCTGGAGCAGGAATGTGTCCAGGTGGGTTTTGAATGTCCCTGAGAGGGAGACTCCATGACTTCCCTGGGCAGCCTGATCCAGTTCTCTGACACTTCCTCATGTTGAGGTAAAACTTCCTGTGTTTTAGTTTATGGCCATTGCCCCTCATCCTGTTGCTGGGCACCACTGAAAAGAGCCTGGCACCATCCTCTTGGCATCTGCCTTTGAGATGTTTATATGCATTCATGAGATCCCCTCTCTGTCTTCTCCAGACTAAACAGGCCCAGTTCCTGCCGTCTCTCCTCATAAGAGAGACCCCTAATCATGTTTGTGGCCCTCCACTGGACTCTCTCCAGTAGCTCCTTGTAATATCTTCTTCTGACTTCAGCTGAATATTATCTTTTCCCTCTTTCCTCCAAAGATGAACCCTTTTTCAGAAGTAGTAGTGCTTGAAGTCTCTTACGGCATCCCACTTCTGGTACCATCTGGCACAGACACTGCAGGCTTATGAGAGGTAGTGGTCCTGCAGGTCTTTCTGGCACTCTTTGTAACCTTCATGAATTACAAAACATAAATGTAAATCAGACAGAAATTTATCTCTGTGAATGGAGGCACAGGACAGGTTAATTAACTTGTGAGTAGGTGTACAGGACATCTACCAGGGCCAGTACTGGAATGAAGGTATTTTGTGACTGAGGTGACTATACTCCACAGATGACCATCCTACTTTCCATTTTGACATTTTTAATCTTCTCTCTCTGTTACTATTCCAGAGGCAGGGTAACTGAGGTTCTTGTTAATAGATCCCTTGGGATGGATTAGAGTGAAACACCACTGAATGATTGGTGTTTATACATACATATACATGGCAGGTTCATTTTAGAACAGTTTGGTTTCAGTGGAAATGAGGTATGTAGCAGTTTTATCTAGCATGTTATTATCTATAGTAATATAACAATATAAAAGTATCAAGTTATAATTTAAGAAAACATACCATGAAAAGAAAGAAGGAAAGGGTAAGAGTAGATAGTGGAAAGATAACATCACTTGTGGATCCAACTGAGACTTGATTTTTGCAATTTCAGTGTCCATTGGTCAAAGTGATGGTCACAGTCTTGATCTGCTGGGGTTGAGTGAAACCCACCAAACATAAAGTTCACTGGGTTAATAGACATTCACATTCAGGGAGGAGCACCCAGGTACCTCCCCTGGGGGGGTGTTTTACACTGTCTGCTACAACACTCTGGATCATGTGCAGTTCTTCGGTGGAAGGCCCCAGAAATGAGTCTGGGGACACTTTGGGGGTCTTCGATGGTTTGTGGCCCCTTCTAAATGACCTGACTGCTATTTGGCCTTGCTTAGTTGAGCCAGCTATGCCTTATCAGAAGGGGTGAAATACCTTAAGGCTTATGTGATACCTCCTCATGGGAAGGACATTGGCATGATAAAAATCATTATCCTATCTCACAGGATCTGCTTATTCTTGGCCTTTTCCCTTATCTGGCTCAAAAAATGGCTTGTTGCTAAACAAAGGCTGGTTTGTTGTGGTCATGCTCTGGTGGCGGGTGTGCACCCCCTCTGTCTTAGTACATCAGGGGTTTTGTCACCACACAGCTGGGGTGTGCAAACCTGGCCTCAGCAGAGCACCTGCTGTTCTTGCAAATTGCGGATTGTTCGAGCCATTAACCTGTAACATTTCAGTCTCTCACGACTGTTGTTCCAAAGTGCTGACACAGAAAGGACTCCTATTTAAAAAGTAGAAGGTACACCTGTTTTGTTATTCTTTACATAGAAAGATAAATAACCTGCTCTAGGACAATGTAGGATAAAATTTTTACTGAGGTTTTGTGTTTCGGTGTCTTGGCTGACCAGTTAAGGTGGAGGCACATTTTAGCACTGAAAATTGGAATTATTTCAAATGGAGGTTGCAAAATTTTGTTTCCAGAGAATGCAGGCATGTTACCAAATGTAGAAAGAAGTAGCATGATAGGGACATAAACAGTTAATTTACTTGTCAGTTTATCTGTAGGGTGGGAAGAACTGTGAGGACTTTTTTTGAGAATTTTAAAGTCTTTTGAAGTGCTTAGTTGTTGCCCCTGGGCCCAGTCACCTCAGCTATGTATCTTGAGCATCAGTGAGATGCTTTATGTCCCTTTTCTGTAGCTTCTTAAAATGTCTTTGTTGTGGTACAGTTAACTTCGAGTATTGTAATGCTCTTCAACTTTGATCAATCTTACCACTGCCTATGGGTTGGTTTGAGTGGATTGCCTAAACACTTGTAACTGATTATTGCTACAAGATGTCTGAATTCATTTTAGCACTTTAAAATTTACTGCAGACTGTGCATGTTCAAAATAGATTTATAAGGTCTCTTCAGGTTGAGGTCACTATTTAATTTTTGTGAGTTAATGCATACTTTAAAATACAGATGCATTTATCTCATAAATAGCTTTTCCAGATCATTAATAGCATTAGATTGAGGAAACTTAATAAAGTATTTTTCCAAGTTAAAAAAAAAAAATTCTCAAAATAGCTCTTATTCTATGATGTTAAAACAGTTAATTAATGTCAACTGTCAGATTCTTACATCAATAGGAATTATAGTTAACAGTTTTTAGTCAATTTATTGTTCTACTCTCACTGGATTTTAATTGAATCAGCGCATCATTTATTATATCTTAATGCATAATAAGTGGTGGTAATTCTCTGTGCTGATGTTCCAGCCAAGTTAGTTAAACTGTGGTTCTTTTTGCTCTTAGTCAAGGCTGACCTCGGCTTATTTTTGAAATAAACTGAGCTGCTTTCATTACAACTTTCCTTTGTCTAAAATGTTCATAAGGCAGATATTTTGCCTGGGAATACTAATGGTCTGAACATTTCTCTTGAGTGTCTCATACTATATTGTTTTTTTTCCACCGGAGCTGTTTTTGTTTTTAATTTGTTTGTACAAATGGGGGGTTCTTGCATTTATAACATAGTGCTTTCATAGTGCTAGCCTTTAAAAGTCTCAGCAACTTGGGGCTAGGGCATGCATGACTGAAAAAATACATGTCCTAGTGTGTTTTGGCTGCCATTTCTTAAGGATCCTGGAGCCAGTGTGTTACCTGTGTCACTATTGACTGTGTGTATGAAGTGGCTTCAAAGCGATGTATGTGTTAAGGAAAAGTCTCTCTCTTCAAGTCTTCAAGTGCAGGTGCATTCTGGAGTTGTGCAAGAAGACTGCAAGTTTTTTTTTGTTTGTTTTGGTTTCTTTTCCTAATTAAATGTGTACAATATAAACAAGTATTTTTGTGAAGCAATAGTTTTTTTCTTCTTGCAATAATAATTAAGTATTATGCAGTGCCAGGTTTTTTTTGTTTGTTTGTTTTACTGCCACTGTATAGATGAATTTTGAGGATTTATTACCCTTTTTTTTTCAGATTATAAAGCAAATTATAAAAGCTCAAATATGTGGGTACTTTATACATCGACTAGAAAGCAAAGCAAACTATCGGTAGCTGAAATAGAATGATGCAAATATTTACTCAATCAACATAATATAATTTGCCTGCTGCATTTTTAAAGAACATGTCAGCAGCCTTTCAGCCATTAAAGTTATTTGTATTGCAATCAAGGTAAAAGCCAAAAAGTGACCAAAGTGCAACATTAATGAGTGACAATATTATAAGAAAAATAATCGTAGTCAATTTATTATTTTCTTTTTTTTTCTTAACAGTATGAATCAGATGAACAAGAAAAAAGTGCGTATCAGGAGTATGATAGCGACAGTGATGTTCCTGAAGAGTTGAAAAGAGATTATGTGGATGAGCAGACAGGAGATGCCCCGATAAAAAGGTAAGTAGGCCATGTGCATCCTTGGTATAATTTATCTGCTTTTCATCTCAGTATTCTAATTAGTTCAGTTTGTTTAATCTACAACAGTGGAATAATAATCAAATAATCATTATGCTGCCTGCATAGTTAGAAGGCTCAGCACTTAGATCTCCAGAATGGGGAGGAGCATTAAACCTCTCATCATTATTGCAGACAAAACCTGAAGAAAGGAACATTTTGAAAGCATATAAAGGCTCTCTGAAGCAGGTAGTGGAAAACTGATTAGTAAGGATAGATGTTAACTGAAGGTTCTTCTATAGCAGCTGTTGTGTATATGTGTAATTTCTGTTGTGTCAAAAGCAGTTGTTCGCAGACAAGTGGTTTGAGTTTTGGGCTTCTGCTTCTGCAGAACAGTAAACTTCTTCAGGTTAAGAAAAAAAAAATAGATTCTTCCATAGCTTGAAGGCAGTAATTTTGAATTTTAAATTCTCTTTTTCTTTACGAATACACACGTAGATATATAAATGAATATACATATTCTATTTTGATGTATATACAAAAGTATTTTATTTATATATATTCATATAAGCAGAGCCAACTTCGTATCCTTTAAAAGGATCTGAAAAAAAGTTTCTGTCTAGGACTCTGTACAATTTGGATATACATTCAGACTTTGTGAAGCAGGCTAACATTTTTTTATGTAGGGTTTGCAGGACAACTAGAGTGCCATCACCTGGGTCAGAGCAGAGTAATGTACAAGAGTTGCTGTCCATAGGTTTATGCTGCAAAATTGAAATTTTTCTAAGAATATAATTTTGAGGTATGGCAGCTGGTAGAAGGTTTCTCTTGTAGAAAATGAAAATGTCTCTAGTTGGATAAATATCATCAAGTCTAACTTCCTGCCTCCTTCAGGCATTACATTTATGAAAAATTTAATGACTATTTTAGCTTAACCTTCCTCAATATTACTTCTGTTTCTAGATAGTAACTTTCAGCTGTAGGTGACTAATCTTCCTCTTTTTGTTGTGACTTGTGTTGTTTTTATTCTCTTTATGAATTATGAATTTCGGTCAGAGTGATTAAAATGACTGTTGAGGCAAGACAGAAGCCTGCAGAACTCCAGCATTAAAATAAAAGTCAAAAATTCCTTTCTCCAGCACAATTCTATGTAAATTAGATCAGGCTTCTCTCTAAATATTAGAATCCTAACCCAGTTGTGCTTTGGCATAAATAAAATACTGCACTGGAAGACATACCGTCATGTGAAAGAAGGGGGGAGGAATAATATATTTTCCACTAAATTTTGTTTGTATATCTTTGAATGTTTTCACATTTGCTGTGTTTTGTTTTGTTTTGTTTTCTTTCAAGTGTTTCTCGAGAAACTCTGAGGAGCAGAAAGAGATCAGATTATAACCTCAATAAAGTGAATGCACCTATTTTAACAAACACTACACTGAATGTAATAAGGCTTGTTGGTATGTAGAATAATTGTAGTTTTTTATAAGTGTTTTTGATTTTTGTGCAAAATTATGGATTATAGCAAATATGTTGAATGATATTTAAGGCCCTGAAAAATATCCCTAATTGGGGTCTATTTCTACTCTTTGAAAACGTTAATAAAATAGAAATAAAGCACTAAACAAATATTTTAAATTAAATAGACAAATTTGCTTATATCTTGTGAGTTATTTTTAACTGGAAAATTAATCTGCATGCATATGTTGGTTTTAACCTGTAATGGTAGTTTATTTGTCTAAAATATTGAATGTGTTAGAAGAGTGGAGATAGCAAGCAAAAAGATGAATGCTCTATGTTGCTTAATGTGTTTTATTAAATCCTTTATTTTAAAGTAGAATAGTTGCACAAGTAAGAACTTTAAGACTGGGGGTTTTTTTTCCATTTCATTACTCAAATCCTCATACTCAGAATAATTGTTTATACTGCATGGTAATCAGCTAGAAGAAAAGAGCCCTCTCATACATCCTAGTAATCCCTAGGGAGTTTAGGGAATCTCTGTCCTTGGAGGTGATCAAGATGTGACTGAACAGGCTGCTGAGCAGCCTCCTCTCTTTAGACCTGCTCGGAGCTGGAGGTTGCACTAGGCCACTTCTTGAGGTCTTTTCTTGCCAAACTTGTCTATGTAAACACTGGCCTCCAGTTCTAGATGTGATGGGATTGATTTTTCGTGATCATGCCTTCTGTGTGATGATCTGGATAATTGTACGATAGCAATTTTCTGCTACTGACTTCTGTTTTATTTATAGAGAAGGGGAAGTAACTGCTAAATTTATCTGAGTAGGCAGAAGAGAGAGGAATTCTGTATGTGTTACATTAATGAGGTTTGCCTTCAATGTTTGTGTGCTTGAAAATGATTGTTGCACTTCAGAGTAAGCCCTTTTAAAAGAGGTTACTCCAACACCTGGTTAGTACCTTTTGCTGTCTTTGAGGGCAACATGAGAGTTGGGAATTAATTTTCTAAACCTTTTTTGCAGGTCTGCTAAAACCTTTTTTTTCACTTGAACATTTACCATAGAGACCTGAAATGAGAGTTCATTCTGTTGTGACTTTTCTGGCATTGATCTGTGACTTAGGTTGGAGAGATTTGTTTGCTGCTTTCTACTATAAGGTTTTGCTCTAAGAAAATTTAGGATTGAATCTGGAAGCCGCTCATGGCACTTCCATACAAACTCCAGCCTTTGTCCCTGCCATAAAACATTGTACAAGTAGGTGAAGCAGTAGTTGTGGTTTTCCAATTTTATGTGAGGAGTCTTTCTATTTGTGGATTGTGTTCATAACCCCAAAATTAAGCATTATTTTAAAAGCTCATATATATGCTTTTTTCTCCTTCTAGGATTATTATTAATTTTCATTTTTTCTGCTGTTTGGGGTGTTTTATGTTGTTTTTGTAATGAGTGATAGTAGTGCTATTTATAGCATGGAATTAGAAAGGGACCTCGTGCACGAGGAAGATGTCATTTAACACTGCCTTTAAATATGCTTGTTTTGAGCTTGAGCTTAAAAATATTTCTGTTCCCACCACTCATTCTAATAGGAATTCTATTCCAGAAACCTATAGATTAAAAAAAAAAAATCCACCTATTTTCTGCTGACTTGATCTTATGACAAAAGAAACTTTCAGGATTAACGGATCGTCTTGTTTTTTGATGTGTACTGTTTACAGAAAGCAATCCTATTTCTTCTCAGTCTTTGATTTGCTAAACAATGTGCCAAGATTTTTAGTATCCTCTGTATTTATCCACTAGAAACTTAAATTTTCTGTTCCTTTTATAATCTTACCAAAATCATGTGCAATACTTTGGATGAGATCTTCCTGCATTCTCTAATTTTTCTGTCATTACATCATGGTCACAAGCTCCTTCCATTTTGCACCTCTTTTGATTTCCTACAGCTTCCTTGTACTGGCAGTTCAATTCATGTGTAACAACCTTGTACAGCCAGCAGATCCTTCACTTTCCCAGTTTTTCCCAAGAGAAAAGCTGCTAGCTTATAATAGAAAGATGCGTGTTTTTAATTGTCCCCTAAATTAATAGATTTACAATTTGTGCTACTGGATTTCATCCATTTTTTATTACAACAGTCATCAAGTACTCCTGTACATATGTCAGTTCTTTTCTGTTTTGATGGTGCCCCTTTATTTTTTTCTATTGTCACTCATTTTTGTGCCCGAGTAATTAATGACAATATTAAAGAAATGGCCTATTGCTGGGAGCTCCACTAGTAGCTTTTTCAGTTACTTCCCTTTTCAACACACTCTAGCTTCACATACTTACTGTGCAATATTTTTAAATTAATACTTTCACTAAATCTCAGATAGTGAAATGTACTGTGTCCTTTGTCTAGAAAATCATGTACCTTAGTCTGGTACAGTTCACTTCTGTTAGATTTATCTTAATTTTGTCTCTGTATTTCTGTTTCTGTAATTTCCATACTTGCTTCAAAACAATCTGAAATTCTGCACCCTAAAAGTTAATACAGTAGATCAGTAGTTATTTGGATGACTATTTTCCCTCTTGAATATGTTTTTCTTTGCTGTTTTTCAGTCATAGTGATGAAGATGCAGATTTATGTTGCCCAGTCAAGTAACAGAAATCATTGCCTTACTTTTTATGAATGTAGTAGTACCCACTGAATGAGTATGACAGTGTTTGTTAAGCATTTTGAACTATTTCTATGTGCTGTATGCTTTGTATGTAAGCTAGATGAATAAAAAAAATGTAGCTTAATATTTATAAACTACATAAATGAGTTACTAATGTATAATTTAAGTGGGAGCTGCTACAATTGTGTTTGAATTTCAAGTGAACAATTAATCAGATTTCTCTTGCGTTAATAATCCAATGTAATTATTTCTCTTTCTAGTATGAAGTAGCCATTAGACTAATTTATAAGGTTAATTTTTCCTATCAAGCCGTTGCATGTTGACTTAAAATGTAAAGGAAGAGTAAACTTGTGTTAAATTTGTGTGGAATATTTTGACTAAGCGCTATATATCAACAAGAATAATTAATGACTATGTCATTATGTATATTGATTCAGTGATCTCTTAATTAATATCATTCTGACCTAAGAAATAGGTTAGTGGGTATTTCTTATGTTGAAGGGTTTTAATGCTTTTTCAGTCTCATTTTTGCATGTGTTAAGAATGGGTTTTGAGGACAAATTCTTAGATTTTGCTTTCTTTAAACCCCATTATCTTTTGAGAAGATAATAATGGTGGTGACAAACATGCTTCTCACAGCAGAAGTCGGTAGCTGAAGTGAGTGATTGGTCACATAACAGACCCTCACATGACATAAAAAACCGTAAATCACATAGTCTTTCAGAATGACTTAGCTACAATGGAATTTGCACTTTGCACTTCAAAGTGGCATCTTGGCTCTTAATGTATGTCTTCCTTCCACCATTCCTTTTTCCTGGTCCCCTGGGTCTGAGACTCCTGAGGGGTGGTCTTGTCATTGAAGACTGATGACAGAAGGCATTTGATATGTCAGCCCTTTCTGCATCCCCTCACCGGGGTTACTTCTCCATTTAGTAGCAGGCCTTTTGTCATTGATGTATTTGAAGAAGCCCTTCTTGTTGTCCTTCATGTTCTTGACCAGATTTAATTCCAGGTGGGCCTTGGCTTTTCTTATCTTACTACTACTCACTCCGACAACATCTCTGTATTTGTTCCAAGTGGCCTGTCCTTGCTTCCACCTCATTTATATCTCCTGCTTAGTGAGTTTTGACACATGTTCCTTGTTCATCCATGCTCTTCTCTTGCCCTCTCTGCCTAATTTCTTGCTCATCAGGATGCACCATTCTTGAGCCTGGAGGAAGTGGTGCTTGAGTACTGACCATCTCTCTTGGACCCTTCTTTCCTGCAGGGCCAGTCCCCATGGGATTCTTCCAAAAAGATCCCCAAGAAGCTAAAGTTAACTCTCCGGAAGTCCAGGGTTGCAATTTTGCTTGCTGTCCTGCTTCCTTCATGCAGGATACTGAACTCCACAATCTCATAGTCACTGTAGCCAAGGCTGTCCCCAACCTTCACACCTCTAACAAGGCCTTCCTTGTTCATTAGCATAAGGTTGAGCAGCACACCATTCTGCATTGGCATCTTTCACTGTCTCTGTCAGTTGTCAGTGCTTTACTGTTTGTGCTTTGCTGTTTTGTTCTTCTAGCAGATGTCAGGATGATTGAAGTCCCCTGTGAGAACCAGGGCCTGTGACCATGAGGCTACTTCTACTTGTCTGTTAAAGACTTCATCCACTTCCTTCTCCTGATCAGGTGGCCTGTAGCAAACACCCCTGACAGTGTCACCCTTACTAGTCTGCCCTGTTACCCGAAAACTTAAGCTCTCCACTGACTCATCATGCACCCCAAGACACAGCTTGGTACATTCCAAGTGTTGCCTCACATATAGGGCAACTCCACCACCGTGCTTTCCAGGTCTGTCTTTCCTAAACAGCATGTAGCCCTTCATGACAATATTCCAGTCACACAAGCTATCCCAACATTCCTGCCCTTTGTTCCCTACACTGTGTACTTTGGTGGACAGGCACTTTACAGAGGTGTTTGAGTGTGTCAATATCCCAGTGGGAGTGCAAAGGGATGTCCCGTAGTCCTGTCTTATACTCATGTCTTTGGCTGCTTGTACTTGCTGGAGGTATTCCCACTTAAACCTTATTTTGCTGCATGCGTGGTCACTATAACTCTCCCCTTACCCCATCTTTCCTAGTTTAAAGCTCACTTTGCCATGTTGACTTGTTAGAGATTTATTGGCAAAGATTTGTGTGTGCTAATTTGTGAGGTGCATCAGTTCTATATAGATTAGTCTTAAAGAATACTTTCTACTTGCTATCCCTAAGGACAGAAGGAGTTCTGCAAGAAATACTTCAAAAGAAATCTGGCAAATGTTCAGCAGTTTTAGCTATCTGGAGTCTCTAGAAATTCAAGCTACTTTCAGTTGCTGAAACTTTAATTGTTGTTTTCAGGTATTTCTGGAAGTTTCTATTTTGATATTGATCCTGGAGTGTGTTTGTGCTATTTGGAAATGTTCTTATATATCCCTTTTTAACCCAAAATAGTAACTTTAGCACAAGTAGGTAAAAATGTGTAGACATTAAAAAAATTGGTGTCCTGTTAGAGAGAGCAACGAGGAGGAAATGTTCTTGGAACACTTGTTGTATCAAGATGCTGAGTGATGTAGTAATAGAGAAATGTTCTTGGCATCGGAAGATTTTTATAGGGACAATACTTGGGCAGTGTACAGTGCACAGCCCTTTGGAAAAGCATAAGACACTGCCCAAGAGATTACCTTCAGTATTCATGCCAGCTGCACAGATACTTGGAAGTCTTAACTGTCCAGAATGTGACTTATCACTCTTATATTGTGTTTGGGTTGCAGGCAAGTTTAAAAATGTGTTTATCACAGAGTAAGTGGAAAAAGTCAGCCTGTGGCAGTACAGAATATTCAGATAGCACAGATGAAGGTGACGCTTGAATTAGGGTACTAGTACCATCATTTCACAAACATCCAAATTTTTTAAGTCCACTTTTCAGTTTGTTCATAATGCTGTGGGTCTCAACATAAATAATTAAGTATTATAGAGTTAACAAATGGACTAAACTGACAAATATTAATTATTACAACCTGTGTCAAATCTCCAAAAATAATAAAATGTATTCTTGTGTGTCTTAGCAAACAGGAGCATAGTCACATAGTATTCAATAGGGAGTCTAAATTAGATAGAAACATGGAAGGTAGCAATATCAGGCTGTTGCTTGATTCTTACTCTAGTGCTCTACCATTTTATCGGTTATGTAGCTGTATCATGTATTTTTCAACTTAGTTATCCTTGCTGACCTGCTCAATTACTTGCTTGAAAAATTCAAGTAACTCCCCCATTACTAAAAGCTAGCTTTTGTTTCTTTGTTACCCAGTTTCTCTGATTAAACCAATATTTTCTCTATCTATTACTGGGCACAGTATTAACTTGAAAAGAAGTGTTGCTGACTACAAGAAAAATAAATTGTTGTAGCACCTTCCTGTAATTTTTCCAATCTGTCACATCAAAACACATCTCGAACATGACGTTTTGTGAAATGACCTGCTGTATCCTACATGCTGGGTAGTCTGCATTTGTGTTTTGGTTCAAAAGTTGCTCTCTGTCTTTTACTATAGTAACCAAAAGCTTGTTATGTGTTCTTTTTGTTTTTAAAACACTAAAAAGGCAAGTAGGATGTCATTTTTGACCTAGCCAGCAGGAAATGTGGGGTCTCTGCAATATCAGGGTTTTCTTTAAGTATGCTTCTTTTATGACCCTTTGAAGAGCCATGTCCTATGCTGGAAAATAAAAATGACTGAAAGCTACTGACCCTATGAGCTAGGTCTGTAGGAAAAAATCCCTTTTGGTGTCCAAATCCTATGATCAATTTGATTTACATAACATATAGGTGAAGGTCCTGTTGGGGTGTTTTTATTATTTTAAAAAAAAATTATTTACCCAAGTCAAGTGTGTTACAACAGAGACAAGGAATGAAGAGAAGGAATTATTCTTCTCCCTGGATGTGCCAGGGTACTGACATGCTCCTTTACTCACAGTCTGTCCCCCTGGAAACATTTCAAACTTAAATCTTAAAACTACTTGGGATTCTTACCATACGATAAAAAGGAAGGAGAGCAGAAAATGCTATATCACCCATGTGAAGCACATAATTCCTGGAGTTGTTGAGTAAAATCCAGTCTTGGACATATAATTTTTATACCGTGTTTTTCTATTGCTTGAAAAAGATCCATATGTGCATATATAAACACACTAATGCATAAAATCTTCAGTGGCTCTATATAGTATTTGCCAGAGACTACTTTAGCAGATTATTATTTTTTAGCTAAATGAAGCTGAAACTTGTAGAGGATCCAGAAAGTTCTATGTTTTGAATTTGGTACTAGAAGGCCAAGAATGGTTGAAGACATTTTGGTATGGTTTAACATCTACATTTTGAGAAGTCTTGAGACAATTGTGGTGTCTAAGCCATCATTTTAGCTTTGTTTTTAAACCTCCCAATCTGTAAACTATTATTAAGTTGTTGTTAATCAACGTTGAAGGCTAAATAATACACTTTGTAAAGCTGGTTTTGAGTTTGGTAAAACTGGCACTGTCTTTTTAGCACTTGTGGTGAGGAAACTGATCTTCTATATTTAATTTTTAAGGGAAATACATGCAGATGATGAATATTCTGAAACCGATTGCATTTGATGTGATCCACTTCATGTCCCAGCTCTTTGATTACTATCTGTATGCAGTCTATACATTTTTTGGCCGAAATGACACGGTAGGTGGAAGCATTTTTCTTTTTCACGTATCACTATATACACAGAATGAAAATACAAAGGAGATCTCTTTGCTTAAGATACTACCTAATATGTAATCCACAGAAAAATTAGTGGCAAGAGAATGGATTTGAATGTAGGAGAAAGAAAAGGCTGATTAGATCAGCAATAAGGGAAAGAAGTATTGGGAGCATTATTGTCACTGAGACATTAATCATATTATGTTTTGAATCGATAGATTCTCTATTCTTTTTTCCAGCAGTATTGAAAAGTAGGAAAGAAAATGTTAAATACCTAGAAGTAGCGGTAGAAAGTGGGTAGCAAAGCAAAGGAACAGTCTGCACAAGGAGGGTGGTTTGAGCCTAGACAGTATAAGGTGATTGAATTTTTCTATATGGATTTCTCTAGTTTACATAAGAATAGCAAATGTAGGAAAAGGGAGGGGGCCCTGAAAGTTAAGCAGTAACTCAAGTTTAAGATGTTTGAAAGAGACTTTTTCAGATCTAGTATTCTTCTGTCAAACTACTTGCATTAATGGAAACAACGTTTTTTTGAGTGATCTTGTAGTTGAAATAAATGCTTGTTGGCAATGTCTTTACATAGCATAGATCAACTTTCAATAGAATTGTCTTAATAGCTGCGTGTAAAAACAACTTTCTGCTTTCTTGGCCCCTAAATTACTCCACAAGTAACACTATTTAGGGGTTCCAAATCCATCATCGTGTGTTGGCACATCGTAAGGAATTTTCAGACAACATATGGTTCTAAATATGAACTGTTCTATTTGGCAGGACAAATGTATTTGCAATTTGTGTTTACAAGATGGGTGGGAGTTTTTTTGGTTTTGTTGGGTTTTTTGTTTTGGTTTTTTGTTTGTTTGTTTGTGGTTTGGGGTTTTTTAGGTATTTTGTTAAGATAATGGATTTCCATTGGCTTAGTTGCTCTGGTAATCATATTGTGTTGCATTTATTGTTTTGTTTGGTTTTTTTTTTTTGCCCCTCCTGTTTTGTGTTTCTAAAGCCCATACTGACTTCCTCACTCTGTGCTTCTAACAGAGAACAGCACAGTGCTAGGCAGGTAAATGTTATAGCAGATGAGTGGTAAAATTGTGATGTTTTTGTAGTGTGCCTAGTATTTGTTTTGACAGATTGTTTTCCGTGGGAAACACAATGCTTACAAGGGTTTATGATTGTAATAAATCCTCTTGTAATGCTGCTTAAATGTCCTCACTCCCCGTAGTAGAAAGTAGAGATGGGTGATGGTATGTGATTTAGACCACTCAGAGTGTTCCTGTTTTATTTTTATTCAGAAAATAATGTCAAATGGGATTCTTAGAGTATGCTGGTATGACTTCCTTAAATGTTTAAAATTATTTGTGAATACTTGTGGTTA
The DNA here is from genome assembly GCF_965178545.1 of Coloeus monedula. Lineage (NCBI taxonomy): Eukaryota > Metazoa > Chordata > Aves > Passeriformes > Corvidae > Coloeus > Coloeus monedula. Next base: position 24,055,287 of record NC_138781.1, read on the forward strand.
TGTTGTATATGTCAGTTAGTACACACATAAGGGGAGTGATTGATTATACAGAGTTCATTGCCACTCAGTGAAAACTAGGGATTTAAAATACACATGTTGAGTTCTATGTCCATTCATGATGCTGTCATTGCTGTTTCCAGACCTCTTTAGAATCATTATCCTATGTAGTCAGTATTTAGCTTTCTTCACTGCCAAAAATTAAACATGGTTGTAACTAGAATTGCTTTCCAAACTTTCTTTATTTGTGGGATGCAAATTAAACCTGCCTTGTTTCAAATTATGGAGCAAAACAAAATAAAATTAAAAGGAATTCCTTGTATTTAACATCTGTTCACTAAAACGTAAGACATTAATGAACATGCCATAAAATAGTCTTCCTTAGCAGAAAAAAATTGAGGTTTTATTTTTTTTGACAGGACATTGCACTACTTTGTAAACTTAATGTTTTTTTGATAACTATAAGGGTAAAATTTTTGGTGAATAGAAATATTCTTCAAATTGTTTAATGCTCTGCTTACTAGCCTTACTAGGCCATCAATTTGTGAAATTTAGAAATCTGTAGTTCTGCATATAGAAATAGCAGAATCTTGTATGAAGCGAGTCGGATGTACTGATGAGTGAAACATTCATTGTGAAGCCATGAGGTTCTGTCCTTGTGGAAAAATTCTGAGCAACAATTACTTTGCTTCTTGTTTTTTTTCCTCCCTCATACATATGGACGAACAATTCTGATTTCAGGGTGTAACTGGTTGCCTGGTAAATCTGGAGTACTGTGAACATGTAAAGTTTCATGGAAATTTATGTTTGTTTTTACTTTCTTTTTCATTCAGATATGTTTCCAATTCAAAATTACCAGTTTTTAGAAAGAAATATATCATTATAGAATAAATAAGTAGAAGTTACTGATAACAATTGGAAGTTAGCAATTGGAAGTTAGCAATTGAAAGGCAGAAAGAGAAAGAATTAATGGTAGATTTGATGATGCAAATTCCTTAAATGGCTGAAACTTGCAAATATATTTTTAACATATGTGGGTTTTTTACATTTAAGCAGGGCTTTTTTTTCTGTTTGTTCTTACCTTAACAGAGGGAATAGTCAGTCTTGAATTTGCAGTCCTTATGTCCATGTCTTGAAAAAGTACTATATGATGTTAAGAAGGGAAAAAAGATAACATGGAGAATCAAGGATGGATTTCTTTAAGGAAAAAAAGTTATTTTCTTTTTCACCCATACACCTGCAAAGTCAAAGACAGTTTAGAACTGATGCTTCTACAGTAAATATTTGAAGAAAGATAAAAATTTTTTTTGTAAAAAAGGTTACTTCACTTGCAATAAAATAAAGGCATGAACATTTCTATTTATCAGTTTATCAAATGTGGATGTATCTCCTAGATCAGGTTTTAGATTTCATCAGAGTATACTTCTGGTGGGAATTCAACTCAGATGTAAATTGTCATTTAATATATAGAAGAATTTGGGCAGATGGACATCTTAAATCAGAAACTTTAGATGCAGTAAATGGGGACCTAAATTATACCTGTTTGTATTCAAAAGGAGAGGAGGAGGTCACGTGAGCTCAAATACTTCCTTGCCTGATTCAGCTCACTGAAAGGAAGTCTAATAATGCAGTGAACAACAGTGCCCTAAATATTGTTCAGCAAATTGCCTTTTGGTGTGAATCACATACCAGAACTGTATTCAAATCCTTTCAGGTTGTTGACTTAAATGTGTGTTTCTTACATGTCCTGTTTCCACTTTCTTAACTGTGTTAGTTTGTTGGGGTTTTTTATTAACAGTAGAAGACAAGTAGTTACAATAATTATGCATGTCACATCAGACCCTCAGCTGGTATAATCCATTGCACTTAGCAGGAAATTAGTGTAGCTATATATATGTGTGTGTATATGTATATATATATATATATATATAAAATAAATACATATATATAGCACAGGTGTATATATAACTATATATCCCAGCTGATATTCTGCCCCACACACTCCTGAGCCATGAACATGAAGATGGCACATGTCTGAGGTAGATCTTTATAGGCATTAAGTAGTAATGACTGTTTTATAAAGATCAGTAGTTACAATTTTTATAAATGCAAGATATATATTTGATAATACAAGAGATTTTATAGCTAGAAAGAGCAGTGAAGCCCATTTGACTTGGGTGAGATGTGAATGCAAGGCTCGGAGGGGGCATCGTGGGGCACCATTCTGGGCTCATCACCCAAATGAGAAAATCCAGAGTCCTGCAGCCAAATACAGAATTACAACAATAAAAGATACTGGATGTTTTATTGGTATGAATGATACACTGTCATCTTCATGAAGGATACTTAGGTCATTATTCACACCAGTGCAGTGTTGAGTGCTGTGACCTCTGTGGATTTTCATTTTGTACGGTTATGATTCTGTGCTAAAATTTTAATGTAAGTAAGTTGTAGATAGTTTTTACAAACTTAAGTTTTGCTGTACAACTTTAAAGTTTAAACCAATGAGATTTCCTTTCCCAGCTTGAGTAGAATGTATGTCTTCCAGTTTGAATCAACGGGACTGGGCCTCAGTAGCAGCAGATTACGCACCACACTGAACAGAATCCAGGAGAGTCTGATTGATCTGGTAAGTACCTGGATTTTGTTAATGCTCAGTGGGATAGAGGTCTGTGTACAACATTCAGGAATTATATTTCATCATGGCTTTTTGATTTTTTTTTCTCTTTTCACATTCAGTGTCTAATAACAAAGGCTTAGTTTCATGATGTAGAGGTCATTATTGTATGAAATCACTTGTTTCTAATGTGCAACAAAACTAATTAAATAGATTTTGCTAAATGTAACAATGAAATTCTGCATTTAAATCTTCTATTATGGTTCATGTAATAAAGAGAGTCATTCAGTTATTATCCCTACTAAGACACATTTTATAAAAAGAAATAGATGACTCATTTTTCTTCAGTTAAAGAATAGCAAAACAGTAAGCTATCCTGAAGATTATTTGCTTTTCAAGATAATAGAGGTAGTATACTAAGTCCTTCCTTAATTTTGGGGAACTTTCCCGGATGTATTTTTTACATTATATCCCATCAGTCATTTCATGATTTATTTTCAGACTGTGAAGAGTAAATATGGTGCTCGTGTCACACTGGCAGTAGATTACTGTCCTTCACGGGAGGATGGTAAAGGAGACTGTAGGTAGTTTTTGTGGATTCAACTGAACAACAGATTATAAAAAAAAAATATTGCTAAAAACTACACCAGAAATGGAAGTTTGAAGTTCTTATATTCCACCTAAATATAAAACCTTTGAAGCATTGTGAAGAAGTTTCCTAAGGGTATCATAAATGGCTTGTATAGTAGTTAATACCATGGATGCTACAGGGAGGTTTTATTTTCTGAGGCTTCTATCTTAGAAGGAAGAAAAAGATGTTCTGCTCTGACTTGCACAAGGATTTGACACTCCACAGAAATTTACTTTATGCTTTTTTAATTCCTTGAAGCATTATATCGAGTCCTAAACTGTTCTCACAGAGAAGCATCTTAGAGGGTTTGGGGGCCATTTCTTACACAGTCAGTAGAGGGAGCATGAGATAACTAATAACCCTAGGCCTCTGTAAAACAGAAAACTGCTTCTTGATATTCTTCTCAAAGGCAGTGTATGCAGAAAGAAAAATTAATTCTAGGAAGAACTTGCAAATGAATCAGTTAAAGATTATGGAAAAATGGAAAGTTATGGAATTAATTTTTAAAATTTCTCTATAGTGATGATTCCTGACTGCTTTGCAGACTTCATAATTTTTTAGCAGTTAAAATGATTAAAAAACAAAAGAAACATTTCTAGGAGTGAAATGGAAAAATAACAGCAGTTTGTTTTCTTCCTCAATCATTAGTAGTACTGTAACAGATAATGTTATTGACAATTGAAATTAATAGCTATATACAATGTGAGATTTGAAAGAAGAAAGAAATTTTAGCTAAATGCTATTAACTTAAAGACATTCCATGAAATTTATTAACATCTTATGAAATTATGCTAGTCTTATACTATAAATGGAAATTTTTCACTTTTTGATTTATGAGGAAGTAAAAGTGTTCTGGGTATTTTTGTTTACTGTTTGCTTATTTTTAAGAGTTTGTGGAAGTCAAGGTTCATTTTCATTGTGTCATAAAAAGGGTATTTCTCAAGACTGTATGGACAGTTCTGAACCGCTCAAGGGATTCTCCTATCTTACTTTAGATTTTTGTAAATTGCTTTCTGAAAGTATTTATGTTTGCATTGTGGCATTCAGTCCCCTGGCCTGTTGGGAATTTAAGGTTGTTGCCTTGTCTTCTATGCATGGTACCTTTATTAAGGGCTTCATTTCTGTCACATTTCAGTTCCTGATGGCAGCATCAATATTTTATTTCCATAAAGATAGTCTGAATCTGACAATACTGAATCTGTGACCAAAGCTCAGCCAGACTTGCATGTAGATCAGAATAATTTCACAAATCTGTCAGTGTCTTTGAAGGTTGAACTACATGATCTGTATCCAGACTCTTCAGTAATTTAGACTGGATCATTTCTAGCTTTCCTCTTGGACTTTGTTTGTTCCTCTTTTTGAGATATCAGTGGATGAAGGCCTCTTAACTCAATGTTTATTGTCAGGAGTTAGAGGAATAATTGGAGAATTTAGTGGCCACCCCCTCCAGCTTTGTGTAGAATTCTGGGAGTTTCTGTTTGAGATTGAATTAATGCTATCTAGTTTATACCAGATACCTTTTTTTGTATAATACTATTTTATTGTTATTGAGCTGAATTTTAAGCTTCCTTTGTGAAGGAAAAAGCGATGTGGAGTAGGAGTTCCACTTCTGGCAAGTTAAAGCACTAAATGTTCTTCCTTGCATTTTTGTAGCATGTTCAGTATGAAGAGTATGGAGGTCGATTGGAGGCATTCCCTGTAACTCCTTATGGAGCTGCTCTATTTTCCCATTATTACAGTGCAAGAGGTTTCTGTCCTTTAGCATATACTGTGCTTACAGCATACTAACCACACTTGGAAAAGAAGTAAGTCTGGTTTTTATTTGGACCACTGAGAGACTAATTCAAATTTCTGACTTGTAGCCAGTGTGCAAAAGAGTGCAGCAATTTAAAGCACTTCCTCTACTTCCATCCGTCCCTTCCCATGCATCACGTGCCTCCTGCTTCTTCTGGGGGTCCTTGTCCCTTCTGAGCAGTATTCAACTATAGCTGAATCACTTCTCCACTGTTTTGCAGTCTAAAACTTCATAGCAAAACCAAATGTACTTTAATACCTGCAGCAAGTCCTCCTGCAGTTTAGATTAATGTTTTAGACAGTGAACAGGAAATAGCTGAGATGTGAACATGTGTTTAGTCCTGTTAACTTCTTTGCAAGGCAATACTGTGACACCTCAGCTGTGATACATACTATTCAATGTCAGTATGTCTCTCCTACACTGATAAATGATAAACCACATTATAGTAAACAAAACCCCCCAAACAAAAAGCAATGACCAAACCACTTCAGTTGGTAGTAAATGTGCCCCTGCTGGTTGTAATTGTGATACAAAAGCATTTTTAATTTGGACTTTTAAAAAAATTTGGATGTTCTGTATGATGTAATCAAAATGACAGTTATGAAGGACTTTATGATGACAATGATGAAAGGCCTTAATTGAGCAAGCAGGTTCTTAAAACACTACTGCTTTAGATATGCTTCCAATTTCAAAGTGTTACAAATTTAATAATAATGAAGTCCAATTATGGCTTTTTTTAAAATCTCTGCGCGGCTGATACTGGTTTAAGTATGATCTGAAATTTCTTTTGATAGATAAACAGGCTTAATTTAAAAAAAAAGAAAACAGGCCTACAAATTAGCAAAACTTTATTTGCTTTGTTATAGTAAGTTATGTGGAAATGTGCTGACAGCTTACAGAGATTGAGTAAGCAGTTTTCTGTGTATAACCTACTTGTCTTTGCCTTAAAGAAATACCTTTAGGATAAATCAAGAGTATAAAAAATAAAAGCACTAGGAATATTTTTTTTTAAGTGGGTTGGAGTCCAGTTTAATGTCTGAGAGTTAAGAGAACAGTATGACTTTAAAAGATTTATTTGGCTACACTGTACTGAACTTCATATGTGTATCAGAACTTCATAGTCAGGTCTTTCCACATCTAGCACGAAGCTTTCATACAGATTTCTGCTATGCAGCAGCTTCAGAGTTAATAATTTAATAGTTACTTCTGGATCCTCCAAAAGTAGCGCTCTTCAAACACTCTACTCATTCATATAAGCAGATTGCATTAAAAAGAAAACACAGAAAGAGAAGAGTGAAAAGGGGACGAAGAAGTGCTGTTCTTTCAGCCTCACTCAGATGTGGTTTAGATTAGGCTGAATACACCAAAACAAGCCCCTGTTTTGAGTTGCTTATATCTCCTCACTGGCAATTTCCGAGTCAGGTGTGTAGAGGTACCTACACACATTATGTCCTTGTGTTTGTCATTTCTAACAGGAATGTGTTTTTACACAATAGTGATGTCCATGTTAGTTCACTGGGACCTGTGAGCCCCCAGGTACAAGGCATCAGTAAGTTTGTTATGTGATCAGTTTGTTGTGGTAATTCGTGCTTTGGAAGGAAAATGCCTACTTCTGATTCCTTGCTTTGTCGTTTTTTAAGCAGCTTCCTTATCTTCACAAAATGTAATGTAATTGTCATACAGCCATTGCTTAGATGTTGTTTGTGAATGTCCTGTGAATGTAAATAGCTGCTTTGAGTGATACTGCTGCAAAGAGAGATTTGGGGGGCAAATAGCCATGGAATGCTCATAAATTATTCATTGCAAACAGGTTTCCTCAAGCAAAACTGAAATTTAGAACGGAGTTTCTTAGAGTTACTGTGTTTTACAGCAGTAGAAAATAAATCAATGTAATAAAGTATCTAAGCATTGCAATGCAATGTATAGAAGAGTAGATGGGAGGAACTGCTGATGTAAAGTAGTATTGGTCACTGTATCTTTGAATCTGTCTTTGCCTTTTGGACTCTTTCCCCAGAAAGTATACGTCTTTTGGCAGTGTCAGGTTAGAGATTGATGGTGCAGAGATGGAAAATGAAGATTTTTCAGCTGTACAAATAAGATAAAGATTGGTAGGAATAATTTTTTTTCTTCATGCCTGACTTCCCATCCCATTTTGGCTTTGACTCTTTGATCCTGTGAAATGGTACAGTTCAGTTACATTAGCCCCAGTGCTGGAAACAAACCGTTTGGTTTTACTTAAAATGTCACATCACTGTCCTGCATTACCTACTGTGGATGGGTGCCCTGTTACATATGGTTTGGCAAAATACTAATGGCAAGCTCTGGAGAGTCTTAGCTGTGGAATTGTTTACCTGACATGGCTGTGCCTAGCGCAGGAGGCAGCTCCTAAAGGGCGTAGTTAAGGTCCTCAGTGAAATCGTAGCTGTGATTCTTGGTGAGGTTTTATTTGGCTTAAGATAACTTGTGCAATGTTTCTTATCCATGCTTGGTCTCCTGCTGCTTAAAAGGAAAAAAAAAAAACCTGAAGAAAAAAAGAAGAAAACGCAATTTGTGAGTTTTCTCTTTCCTCTATTTAAAAAAGATTTCTAAATGTACATAATGACAATTTTTAAGCTGTTGTATGAATTGCTTGTCAAGGGAAGAGAACTCTGTGTATACAAAGTTCTGACATGACAAGCACTTTGAAATTATGCTAGGACTTCTGCAGGTGTTTTCCTTCCTCACATTATTCATTTAGAGTTCTTCATACATCTTTTTTTTTTGTTTACTTGACTGTATTACCAAGTAGACTGGAATAATATACTGAAGTTTTTGAGCTTATTTAATTGGATACATTTTCTGGATTTTGGCAATTGCTTGGTCTCTCTTTAAGCAGTCTCTGCAGACATCTCATTTTAGTCACTTCAGACTCTTCTTTCTGGGCACCCAAAATGGGCTGGTTCCAGAGGAGTGCAGGTGCCCACAGAGTCACAGCTGAGCACCTGGGAACCAGCAGCAGCTCTTCCTGAGAAACTTTCTTTGACAAGAAAGTGCTGCAGTAAAAATGTGTATGAGCAGACCAGACCAGCTTATGTGGGTTTTTTGCAAGGTTGTGGTTCAGGTTCCTAAGGTTGCCTGTGTGTGTGCTTTTCTGTGGAGTCTCATTTGGCATTTATTTTTTAGGGCGTAGTTAATGACTCATTTTCTCAGTTGTCTGTCAGTACACAGTGGTTCCTGATAGAGGCATTGTTACATTGGTTGAGGCAAGATAGTAAATAAACTTTCCAGCTTCTTGTAATTTTTTATGCAAAAAGTCTGCCATTTAACTTTGAACATTAAAAAACAAAAGAAATGCAAAGATCCCAGAAGTTTCAGTGCAAACTTTATTGAACTCTTTTACTGAAGTCAGTGGGACTGACCCAACTGAAGTTTAGGACATGCTTTTTTTGTGACAAAGAACATGGAGGATCCACACTCATGTCTGCTGTGAGGCAATGCTGATCAGTTCAACCCTGGGGACAGTGTGAAATGTGTGTGCTATAAGTGTTGGGAAGCTTGGGGATCCCTTTTATGGCTCTTCAATAATGCTATAAAGATATCACTGGCTTGGAAAGGATTGAAAATAATCGAATATTAGAAGCATTATTTCTCCAGATGGTTTGTTGTTTGGTTTTTTAAAGATCTGCTTTCTTAAAGTCGGTAGAGTAGCGATCATTGTAGTAGCTTACATTGTTTATGTTTGATTTACTTTCCTGAGGTTGAGGCAAGATTACCTTCTTGGTAAGTTTTGTGCCCCTCAGCAAGAAAATACTAATTTTGCAACTTAAAACATAGTAGGGGTATTGTAAAGTACCATTTTGAAACCTTAACACGTTTACAACATATTCAAGATGTACTTTTACCTTGAAAGCAGTGTGCTTTTGCAATTGGCCCTACCTATAATTTTCAGCATTCAGTTTCAAGAAGAGTTAGGGATGTGCAAGCTGAAAGGGGAGGAAAAAAGCCTTCAGTGCATTTCTTGTGATAAAAAATTCTTGTATATTAAGCGTCTACTTGGATTTAGTTGAACTTACTTTCAGACAGCTTTTGAATACAGTAAGGCGTTATGTTTTCTTTGATCAGTTTGTTTTCTTGTAATCTATGCTCGTGATATTACAAAAACTACTAATTGCAGTTTTATAAACAGAGATGATAGAGCTAGCCTATTTTATGTAAACATTTGGGGTTAGTATGCTTTTCTTTGTCCATCAGCACACATAAGTTCTTGGTAACAGTCTTAGTATGTCACAGGTGCTGTAGACTGTTCTGCTGCCAGAACCTTTTCAGATAGTACCATTTTGTCCATGCTTTTTGGACACCACTGACTCCTTTAAGATCAGAATTTCTTCAGTAACATTTAGAGTTAATATAAAATCAAACCTAAAATTTTTGCTATTGTGTATGTATATTAAATCACAACGATTCTAAAACTGTAATCTTGTGCAAAAAGTATTAGGCCAGAAGAAGTGCAGTTTTAAAAGATTATTGGTTATGAGTGTGATCTGCAGCACTTTGTATGCGGGGGACAGGTTGTGGAGTTTACAGTATTTTGTTTAAAGTTAGTGAAAGTGCATGATTAATTATCTGTCAGCTATTTCACCATAATTGGCAGATAATCAGTTACTTCAGTTATAAGTTCTTTATTTCTTATAACTGAAATAAGTGTTTCTGTTCTCGTGATGAGATCAGACCTGTAAAAATGTTTCTCTTGCAAACTGAATGTCAAATTTTTAACTCAGGTAATTACCTGATATAATTTATACTTCTAATTTAGGTAATTATTTTATAATCTCCTCTTCCCATTGAGATGGAAGGCTTAACAGAGATTTACCACTGGGTTCAGCCAAACTTGAAAACGTTCTCTTGTTACAGATGACATTTTTAGAGGAAGGGGTTGAAGGAGAGGCTTGTTCCTTAAGCAGATAGATTTTATTTTTCTACCCGTTCATTAAAAATTTCCTTCTTGGGAGTAAACAATTAAATGATAAAGTGAAATACCCAGCAATTAAACAGTATCATGCTCCCATTCATCTGATACCTGTTATTTGCTAACGCGTACCTTTTTGTTGTATTCAACTGTAGGTATCTTACAAAGATACTTTGCAAAGCGCACACTGTAGTTCACACTACTGTTATTAGCAACCCTTAAATAGGCAAAGCAGTCATAAGCCTGCTTTAACGCTTCATCCTGATATTTTCAGGCCTTTATAGCAAAGCAGCTTTTATAAATAATTGCTAGTTGGGTATGCCTATCAGGTATAGCATTACAAAACTCGGTTCTTTTCCTATGACAGTATGAGGAAATTAAACTAAGGCTAGAGAAAATTTAATATGCAAGACCTGCTGTAAGGTGTCTGCAGGCAATGCTGGTTAACCTGTCCTGCTGTGCCTGCTACAGTTCATTGGGTTATTGTTCAGATAAGTCTGGCGCTTTTAATAATTTTTAAAATTTTTTTTTAACACTTTGGTTTTTTTCCTATTTGTCAAGGAAGGAAAAGAGCACCTTGTAGTTTGCATCAGTTCCATGTATACTTTGAAATTATTTTATTAAATCTGTTTTGTCCAGTTTTCTTACAAGGATGTTGTGTGGGCTGTGATATGTCTTTGACATATCACGGTTCTGCTGGATCAGCAAGACCTACTAGTCTGATGCAGGGAAAAGCTAAGCAAGTTTATTCTGCTTTAGTATTGCTCTCTACATGCTTAATACTGGGTGCTACAATATGTTCTCAGTGTAACTTGACATTTCTTGAAATTAAAGTTTGGCTGGCTGCTATTTAGTTTTCTGGCTTCTACTCCCCTCCTCTCCTCTTCCTCTTGAGGCTGGCAGTTTTACAGGACTCATAATTGTTTGCTGTGGTACACAAAGGGAAACTCTGGCAACAGACATTTTCTTCCAGATTTTCTTCATTACTGGAAGGGTTAACTTTAACAAGTCCACTACGCTGAAAAACATCTGATTTCTTTAAATAGTCTGTAGCCTTATTTCCTGTTCCAGCCTGTATGTTTTGCCCCTTTATTTTCTGCTTTCAGTCTTTTTATCACTTCTGTTAATGAAGGCAGGAGGAAAAAACACCTGCATCAGTAAGGCCCTTTCAGAGTGATCTTGTGCTTTTTTGGGGTATTGGCGCACTGGCTGTTTCCTTTTTGCTGTCATCATGCTTTTGCAGTGCCTGCTTTTTAGAACAAATTAAGAGAATGAAATGCTTGTGCTGTTTGGCCATGATATTTGAACAAGAGTTTGACTCCCTAGTTGAAGCTAGCATATCTTTGATTTAGCCAGTTCTCATGTACCTTTTGTGTTCTTCAGATACAACACAATTTTGGCTTTCAAAAGATTCATTAGTTACTCACCTTCATGGGAAGCAGAAAGGAAGAAAAAAATGTTTAAAATGTGTCCAAAGTGGCAGGCAACTCTGAAGTGCGATGAATACAAAATGAAGTCTTCATAATACTCGGTTTTTACATAATTTGTAATTAGTCTTTGAAAGAATGTTTACTACTGATACTCTTCCCCCAGCTCTGTCACTCGCTGTCTCTCCTAAGGATAAGCATTGCTTGATGGGCTGTGGGTTTGGCTATTTTTGTCTTGTGTAAACACTTCAAAACATCTTTGTTTGTTTGTGTTTTGGTTTGGTTTTTTTGTTTTGGTTTGGTTTGGGTTTTTCAGAATGGAATGAAGTGAAAAAAGAAAAGAGGGCAGATAAAGAGGGAATTTTAATACTTAATCAATATGGTCTTTGGCTTAGTTAATGCTTTCAGAGAATTGATTGCTGTGGCTGGATGGTTAGATGTCATTGCATATCTGCAGTAAGCATGTGGATGTGCTCAGGAAATACCTTTGAGTTCTCCGAAAGAGGTTACATGAGCTTTAGCAAATATCCAGGCCTTTTGGCTTGCTTATCCATTCTGATAGACTCAGCAGAATGCAAACTTCATAGTGTTGTGAAGCATCTAGTCAGTTTAATTCCAAGTTTATCCGGCTGAATGTGAACACAGATCAGAGCAAAGAAAGTTAATTTTTCAAATAACATAACATTATAGCTAGCCTTTATAATTGTTCCTGTGCTCAGTGCAACTGTATCTGATTGCATTTACCATAAGCTTCTTTTAGAAGTTTTATCTTCTGCTCATTGATGTATTTCTGTGAGATCTTTTAGTGCTACAAATGATGTGTTGATGGTATTGGTCAGTCAGCAGTCCTTGTTTTTAATGTCAAAATTTCTGTGGGGAACCATCAAGGTTCCCTGCTTTATTTGCTTTTTATGTCTGTAACCTTATTACAATATATTTTTTATAAGTCCGAAGGTACTTCCTCACCCTTATTAGTGAGAACTCTGCCTTCCCAGACTGTGCATTGTTCCATCTGCTGTAGCCCATTTTTATGCTTGTGTTTGACATCTCTGGAGATGCAGAACTGAAGGAGCCTTTCTGATTTAGCAAATCCACCTCCCTACTGCCTTGGGCTGTCACACCACGGGAGGAAACTGCCAAATAAAATCCGAGAGAGTTAAAGTGGAACTTGTGAATTTTTGTTCCTCCACACCTCAAACCGCTTTTAACAGCTTGCATGCTATTATCTTCTCAGTTGTCGTATATTCTTAATGTCACTTTTGGTTTGGCTTTCATCCAAGCAGTAAACACATTCTGGTGCTGCTTTGTCTATAGCAGCAAAGTTTTGATCTTTCTGCTCATCCTGTATAACTTAAATTCTCACCAGGTCCTTACACATTTGACATAATCAATTTTCACCTGCCTTACCTTTAATTGCTGCAATACAACCACAATGGGTCTGTCAGATATTTTGCTATCAGAATAACCGCCCTGTTGGTTTTCCAGTTTTCACCTGATCATATGTGCAATACTTTTTCTCTTGGCATTTCAAGGTCTGCAATGAAATATTCCTCTTTGTCTGAATCCTGACATACAGAATGAGTGACACCGCTACTAAGTTCCACCAGTGCTTCAGGTGCTCACTGCTCTCCTCTTCTCCTTAAGCAAAAGTGTCTGAAAAAAACCTGTTTGAATAGCAAGTATGCTCTTTCAGGTCACTCTTCACAGTTGTTCTCTGCTGTGAAGCCCAGAAGAAATTAATGGCTACTGTTGTGGTTAGCTTGAGTCTATTTTTCTCCCTCCTTCCTTAGTTACTTCACTGCAATTTCTTCTATTTTTATTTCTATCTCTAGTTGAAACAAACAAACAATTCAAAAACTTGAAAGCTGCTTTTTTTCATAATGTTGTTTTTGGCTTTATCTTTTTCCATTTTTTAACAGCGATTTCAGAATTCCACTGATTTTTTTTTTGAGTCCAACCGTAAATATTATGTTTAAGCATTATTGTTATCCTCTTGGTTGGTTATTTCTACGCTGTTTACAGCAGCCATGTTAGGCCGCTGATTTTACTTTTGTAAAAGTTATTTTTTCCACTACTTTGGGACTGTGTTACTGTTATTTGTTTTCATTCCGTACATACAGGCTGAAACGTTGTAGCATCCATAGACTGTAGACTATGGCCACAGTTTCTATCCCTAGGGTCTTGAAAGGCTCTGATTAAATCAGTGCCAAATCCTGTCTTCTTACCTGTTCTGGGTGCAGTATTACCTTTACTTTGTAGCATTTCTCATCTTCTTGTGGGCTGTGTATAAGCATGGTATGAATAATTAATCCAAGCCAGCCAGAACTACCTTTATGTTTTCATGTTTTCATGCCTGAAACAGTTTGGGGAAATAGCCAGGCTTCAGAGGGTGTCCCTTTGTACGCCTGCTCTGGGAATTTCTTCCTTCTGTGATTCCTCTACTAGCTGTACCTTGTACTTATATTCCTTAAATGTGGGGGTAGAATTTTTCCTCTATTTTTTTCCTTTAATTTTGCAACAAGGCACTGGTATAAACTGTTTCTCACTACGGATTCTATTCCTTTGCTGTGAATATTTCCTTGCTTTCTAGCATCAAGATGTCTGCAGGATAGAAATTTCCATGGAATGGTAGCTTGATTGAGAACATCAATTGTATTTTACCTAAGTTAGCCACAGCTCATATAAGCAGTAAAGCCCATGCATAAGTAACATTCCTTTGATAAGTCTCTCTGTTTGGTTGCTGTCAGATTGAAGATGCTGTCTCCAAGGATGAGAAGTCAGTCTCCCAAAAGGCAATTGGGGTAAAGCCTGTTTGGGTGTTAAGGTGTAGCGAGAAGATTGTTTGCTGCCTTTCTCTTTTTATTTATTTTTTCCTTGTATACTGATTTACATGAGATGATTTTTTTTCACTTATTTTACTACAGTGTTCAAATAGAAATAGGCTTGATTTAAATTACACCTTAGAATTTGAAATATTCCTTCATCTTATCTGGCATCTGAAGCTGGAGCCATCCTTGCTGGTTTTGTGGGGTTTAATTGGTTTGATCCTTTGTTTCAGGAGGTGTCTGCTGATCCTTCAGGAACTCTCACAGCTGCTGAAGAGAGAAAAGAGAAGGTGCCAAGCCCACATCTCAGTCACCTCGTAGTTTTGACATCTGGCAATTCGCTATATGGTTTGGCAGAGAGAGTGGTGGCCACAGAATCCTTGTAGGTTGTTTACTGTACTCATTGTATTTGTGATCACTGAAAGCTATTGATTGTTTAAGAAATTGTGGTTACAATCCAAAGCCTTCTTGACAGGTCAAAAATTCCTATCTCTCAATGTGATTTTAAATATGAGTGATGAAGGTAATTTCTTTATTAAAGGTACTGGAGTCTTAATTCTTTGGTCTAGCAACATGCAAGCACAAGGAATGAAATTTTACTGCAGATGATCCAGTAATTTGTGGCAATACATGGCCAAATCTAACAGGACAATGTTTCTAATGGGAATATTTAATCTGTATGGTTCATTTTCACCTTATATTAAATACTTGACTCAGAACTTCTTAGTTTAAGTTGGTTTGGCTTGAGTTACCATGTTCTTTGCAAGGTGGAAGTGTACCTATGTCACAGCACAGGAGAAGAGGAGATTATAACCAGCAATTAATGCAAGTGTTACAAAATTATTTTTATTTGATAAGAGTAATAGTAAGAGCCAGATGGGAATTATTTTTTCCTCACACGAGATGACACTTAAAGATTAGAAGTTAGTTTTAAAAATATTTTTTTCCATTTATGCTTAGATAGAAATGTATTTCCTTATTATGTTGTTATTAACAAATTCTATCCCTGAGAAGGAATATGAGATCAAGTTCTATTTTATAGATTCACTAGTATAAAATTAGGTATGTTATTTTGAAATGCTGAGATGGATTTATTAATATTGATGTTGACTGTCCTGCAGTGGGAATTGCATGACTCTTGGTCACTGACTGTTCCAGTTTGGCCAAATTTAGAAATACATCCTCTGAGAGAAGGCAGGCCACAGACCACCCCTCCCCCACCAGGTTTGGGAAAAATTGAATTTTCCTCGAAAGAAAGTGAAAGAGATAAAAACTATTTATTTAACAAACACACAGGAAAAGGATAATGATGCTAAATAATAAAGCCTCTCGCTCTGCTGAGAGAAACCTGGGAAAATTTCAGAGTCCTTCCGTAGATCTCTCTCTCCCCCTCCTTGGAGCTGGGACGGGATGGTGGGCCCACCTCCAGGGCCAAGGCCTCAGTGGAAATTCCTCCTGATGTATTCTGATGTTGAAACAGTCCAGCAGAGGAAAAAAAAAAACAAAACAAAGTCCCAGGAAAACAAAAGTTCAACTCTCTGTCTCTCTCTGGAGAAAGAAAAAGGAGCTGAAAAACTGGCTGAAAACAAGCCGGGTGCTTTCCCCACTCTCTCTCTGCTGCCGCAGCTGAAAAAAAAGCCTCTATCTCTGTGTGACCTTGAACAAGCTGCAAACTGCTTTGAAGAAGTTTTGCTCGGGTTTTCCTCTCCCCTCTCAGGCTCATTTTAAAGGCACAGAAAGACACAAAATTAATTTCTGGGCATGGGGCAGCAATAGGGGATACACATCACAAAGTCACCCCAAGACACTGACTTTACTAGACCTTGGCTCAGACTTTTGCAGTGTATCCTCAGTAAAATAGAAATATGAATTGTTGATATTCAAGCCTTAGTCTCTTTATTCAAGTATTTTCTTGTTCACAAGTACATTTTAAAATTGTCAGAATTGAGAATGCTAGTTGATATGCTGGCGTGCAACTGATACAGTTCTTCTTGGGACCAAATTTTCCAGAGTTGCATATTGTTTTTGCCAAATATGTCAGCTGTGGAGTAAAAATTGTAAGGACACATGCCAAATATTGCACTTAGTTCACAATAAATTTTCTTTGCTTTCAAAGGGTATTTCTGGCTGAGCAGTTTGAATTTCTTCAGCCTCATCTTGATGCAGTGATGCCAGCTGCCAAGAAGCCTTTTCTTCAGCAGTTCTATTCTCAGGTCAGAATTGTGTAATTCACAGCTGATTTTCATACAGAAGATTTGAAACTTGTACATTATGGTGCAAATACTTGTACATCATAGTTATATATTGCTCCTACTAGCCAGAAATTTAAAGCATTGAATTTTATTTTTTTCTTTTTCAGACAGTGTCAACTGCCAGTGAACTACGTAAACCAGTTTATTGGATTGTTGCTGCTAAAGCCATTGACTATGAACAAATGCTGCTTCTCATGGCTAATGTGAAATGGGATGTGAAGGAAATCATGTCACAGCACAATGTATATGTAGATGCTCTTTTAAAGGTGAATAGTTAATGGGAAATGGTGTGCTAGAGTTTATATAAACGCTACATTGCTGTAATACTTCACTAAAACTGTTAAAGTGACATGGCTAGGACAATACATCATCCTGACAAATGGGAAATTACTACGAGGTCTGTCCAGAAGTTTCATTATTCTTGCTTCTAAAGCATTGTTTTCAGTGATGATTTTTTTGACTACATGGTGTGTGAAAGTGACCGCAAAAGTTTCATGAGTCTCATGTCTAAGTCTTGAATGGTAGAGAAACTTGTAGTAAACAGAGTAACACTCAGGGAAATCCAGTGGCCAGAGATAGCCTTTAGCTGGAGATAGTTAAAAAAACCCAAACCACACTATTTGCTCTTCCAAATAATTTTGCTGATTGTCTTTGAGATGTATCATATGAGCTGTAGGTCAATTGAGCACCAAAAATGATCATGCAGTATCTGACTGAAGTTGCTGTATTTAGAAGTTAAAATTTGAAAAGGAAGGGAAGTTATTCAGCCAACTTGTCCACTGCATTCCGTAGATGTCATTATACAATTGCCACGTCTTATGGCATACAGAACTAGTTCTTGGGACAAGCCCTTCCTCATCCTTTTATATATGCCTAAATAATGTTTCTAAAAGTCTTCAGAGGGAAGTTCTGGCAGTGGTAGAATTCTGCAAATTAATTATACTATATTAATTACTAATTCTTTTCAGAGAAACTGAAAATTTTATTTTAAAGATGTGTGAAGTGTGAATCACAGAATAAGCTACACATCTGTGTGGAATAACAGTTTGGATAACAGCTTCATACTTTGTAGCTCTTCTCTGCTTAAAAAAAAAAATCAAGGCAAAGAAGGAAGAATTTGACAGAGGATATATCATTGCACTGAATTTGATGGAATCCTTGTGGTTATCCTTGTTTATGCTGCCGTGACTTTTTGAGACCAGTTTGTCCTTAAAATAGTTGATCTCTGGGGCAAAACTTTTTCCTTCTGTGAGTATGCAACTGCTGGTGAATTTGCTTCAGAACAATCAGAGCTAATACCATTTAAAACCAATTTTGGTCTCTCTATTCTATAACTAGCGCTAGTTGCTACAAAATCTTTTAGATAACTGCTAAGCAATGAGTGATTTTCTGTGTACACTGGGGCTCCAGGGACGTCAAATGTAAGCACAGTGTTTAAAGTAATAATCAACTATTTTCAGTCATGTGCACACATACACAAAGTTCTATATTCAGTCATAGTATGTTGGAAGCAGATAAAGTGGGGAAAGAGGATTGTTGAAGAAATTTATTATCCTGGAGCATTAGGCATCTTCATCTTCAGAAGAGTGAGCTGTCTGCCTGTTAAAGCATGACATTGTGGTACCCTGCATCTTCTTGCCAAATTAATCTTTCAGAAAATTTGTGTTAAATGCCAGTTGATTACTGAGATTCTCTTCTACTGAAAAAATCTCTTCTGATTTTCTTCACTTACTGAATTTTTAAGGGGGGGTGTAAGAAAAAAAGGAAAAGGAAGAAACCCTAGATTAACAGCCTTGGAAGTAAAATCTCTGTGGGGCAAGTATGATCTTAAAAGAATGCACATCAAATGGCTTTTGCTAGTTATACAAAGGAGTTCATTATCAGCCTGCTTGATATTGAAGTCATTCGATACTTTTTTAAATGATAAAGGCTTTAATCATTGGCACAGGACTTCCTTTTCACTTTATTTAAGTCACAAAATCATTGTAGCAGTAATTGCATTTAGTTATGACTAGTTTCTCACTTGTAGTATCAGCTCAAATCCATCCAGTCCATTGATGATCCATGTGGAAAGAGGGGCCTTCCCTTAACTGGAATTGTTATCTAAAGCTGCAGTGTGGTCCTAAACTGTTAGATTTGGCCTCTTTCACTGGGTGCTCTCAGCTCCTTCTAAAGCGCTGAGGAATTATCTCATGTGAAAGGTTGAAGAATGAAAAGTGGTTACAATATCTCTGAGCTTCTCTTCGAAAGCTGGTGGGGCAGGTATTTAGAGGGATAAAGAGATCATCACTGGATTTTCTTCAGTGGCTGTATATTGACTTGAAGAAGCTAAATATAAGTGTAGGGAGTGAGGCAGTGAAAATGGCATTTGAAGGATAAGCTACTTGGTTCATTTTCAGAGGTGTCAGTTTCACAGAGAACTACAGCTCTGGAGAACAGAGCAGCAGTTGGTTTAAAAAAAGTCACTGAGGTAATGCTGTGAGTGATACACTAGAAAGTGCTATGTTTTCTACTTTACACATTAAGTTCTCTACGTTTTGTGCCTATTAAGCCTCTCTGCTTTGCTCTTATTTTTCAGTATTCTCTCATGTGCATTTCTAATTGGTTGTTGCTGTTGTTGGATGTACAGAGTATGATCCATTTTATGCTAAAGGAATAAACATCTTCTATGTTTTATCAGGAATTTGAAGAATTTAACAGGAGGTTGAATGATGTGTCTAAGAGAGTCCGTATTCCATTGCCAGTCTCCAACATCCTTTGGGAACACTGCATACGCTTGGCCAATAGAACTCTTGTGGAAGGGTAAGTAAGTCTTGCTTTTGGGTAAGTATGTTTCGAATGATAATGTTTATTATTAGAGTTAAAAATTCTAATTTTATAGTGTTCTTGTGAGTTCATGTTCTTCTGGGGACCCTAAAAATTATCAATGCTTAAAATACTCCTTAGCAGTTGTTTCACAGAGTCTGGTGCAGCATTGAGCCTAAAGGGGGTGGTCTTGTTCCTAGATACTGCTGAAGAATTACAATGAATGTTTTACTGAAGCATATGAAAATACACTACTCTTTCAAAGAAACTTCTATATGAAAATTATGATTTCCCAGCAGAGCAAAGAAGGAAGTTAAAATATAGTTGTCAGTACTTCTATGATGATGCCATTTATCTTTGCCAGGAAGAAAATCAGTTATCTTAAAGTAGCCATGGAATATGATTTTTCCAAATTCATCAAGAACAGAGAGGTATTTTAGTTGGCTTGATCAAAAGAGGCTCGAGCCCCTTAGTCAGGAACTGCTACACCTTGCTCATCCCTCTCTCTTTTAATCAGTGTCCCAGTCTTTTCAGATGCAATTTTGTAGCCTGAGTGTTGCAGACTTTTCATCCACTGCATTTATTTTTATGGTTTTGTCCCCTTGCTACATGTTTGGGCTCTTATCGGAACTTCTGCATCATAGAATATGTGCTGTCTTCCACTCTTTCTACATATGTTTCCATGCTTCTTTCCTGGTTATCTTTACCCTGTTCACTCCCTACTACTTATTTTACTTCTTTCCATCCCACTCTCCTGCTGTCTGCTCTAAATTAGGACCTCAACAAAACACCCTTCTTCTCCAAGTGTTGGCTGCCTATTGAGGATCATCAGCTTCCACTGCTTCCATAAAGCCATCATTTTTTATCTCATGCCCGTTTGTTTTCATGCCATCATCCTTTTGCAGTCTCTAGAGAAATCAGTTCATGTTCAGGGTGACTGAATCCATCCATGACCTGCTTCTGGCTTCTCAATTCCTTCATATGACATATAGCCTATACAACTAGCTTTCCTTTTTGAAATTTTATTTTTCACTTATCATGCCTCAAATAAAAGGAAGTGAAACAAATGCATATCTCTTCTCCTCCCCCTGTTCCTCTTACCTTTCAAATAGGTAAGAGTCAGTCACTATCAACCTCCTCTACCTCAGCCTTTGTGTTTGTTTTCAACTTGTTTCCTTTTCTTACATCACATCTCGTTCATCTTTTGTGGCCTCAGTGTACATGAACCATTTAATCCATTTTAAGGTTCATGCTTGTGACTTACCATGAAACTTTGACCTTTACTTTCACCTAAGCAGGGTGAACTAGGAATACTTTGCTGATATAATTTGTCCTGTACCATTTCTGAGGGTGTAAAAACTACTCATTATCATCTCCCAAATATTTGCCTGGAATTTCTTATTCTTGGTCAGTTCTGTTAATTTTTACATATCTTGTAGGTTCTTTTCCCACTGTGGAAAGGGAAGGAAGGTGTTCTGAATAGCTGGCTCTCTGAATACGTTCATAACTTCTTTTATCTCTGAATTCAATGAATGTATGGAGTTAAAAGCCATGAAGGAGATGTTTCACATCCAGTCATGCAGTCAACTGACATTGCTTTCATCAGGCTCTTCACTGAATGAAGAATTACCTCCACTGCAGTCAGCTATATCTTTCTTTAAATTTTGTCCTTCCCTATCTCCTCGTTCAGTGTTCTCTCCTCTTTCCCTGCTGGCTTCTTGGGCCTATTGAAAATCATCTTCTAGTCTTCTATGAAGCTCCAGAGGACTTTTGCCTTGGTCCTCTCTCTTTTTGCCTCAGTTTTGCATTCTGCAAATTCTTTCTGTGTACCAACTCACTCAAAGTGTGAAATTTCTTCTTATTCTTTACCTGACCTTGCTGTGTATCCAGTTCCCAGCTGCATGTTTCTGCTGCCTCCTTTGCATCAATCCTAATAGTCTAGGGACTGTATAATAATTAGGATCACCTTCATGAATCTATGGAAAAACTGAGCTTGTTTTATATTTGGTAGAGGGGAAGAGTGGAAACAGTTAGACAGGGTTGTCACTTGTGGGTGCAACTGGTGGATGAGCTGGATTAAGTTGCTCAAGACACTGTGCCTCAGACCCTGTACACAGCTGAAACTGGCATTCTTGAGGCCATTGCAGTATCATTTCCTTTGATCTTGACAAATGCAGTCCCTTATCTGTTTGAAGAACTGCAAAGATCATTTTCCTTATTTATTGCCTATCACTCCACTGTGATCCTTGCTAGTATTACCCTGCTGTTAAGTTCATCTCCTGTCTCCTCTAACCTGTCACTAGTTTGCTGTCAATCTGTTCTCATTAGAACATCAGCTTCTCACAGAGATGAGCAGTGCTGCTACCCTTTATTGTCTGCTTGCTGTGGCTGTTTTTGAACAAATACCTTTGTGTCTTTCTTTGATGCTCCTACTTGGTTCAGCAAGCTCCTGGTGACCATTCCTAAAGCTGCCATGGTACCTTTCAGACTCCAGTGGTCGTGCTCACTTGAAACCACTGTCCAGTGTGCTAATGAGCATTGGTTTAATTTCCTCTAACCTACTTATAGTAAGTTGTTCAATGTAGGATGATTTTTAGTGGCTTTTGGGAGAGGAGAGTGTGATTTTTCTAAGTATCACTGGGTACAGTGGGGTTCTGTTCGATGACTGGGCTAAAATGTGTTATGCTACTGCGAATAAAGCTCTGCAGCAGACATCCTAAGAGAAGTTCTTGTCTGCTTTTGACTTAAGACCATAATTTTCCTCCTCTTCAATGTTCAAAAGACTAAGTTAACTTTGATAAGCAAAATTCATTTTTATTTCCTTCTAAGTTTTGCTTTTCACTGTTTCTCTTTTTAGTTATGCTAATGTAAAGAAGTGCAGCAATGAAGGACGTGCCTTGATGCAACTGGATTTTCAACAGTTTTTAATGAAGCTAGAAAAGTTAACAGACATTAGGCCTATTCCAGATAAGGAATTTGTGGAGACCTACATTAAAGCATACTACCTGACAGAAAATGACATGGAATGCTGGATAAAAGAACATAGGGTAACAATTAAATTTGCATTCTTTTCCTGTCTATTGAGAAAATTCACCATGATGATAAAAACATGCTAACAACTATAAATAATCAATCCTTCCATGTGTTAAAAATGAATATAGGCATATATAAGTATATTTTCATTTATTACAGTAAAACCTATGTAGGAAGCAGTATAAATATAAATGTATGTGTGCATGTACATTTTCATTTTTATCATATGAAGTTAGTATGTGCTTGAACTGGTTCAACATCTGAGGACTGGGGAGGATGACTGAGCCAGTCACACCTGCCTATTGGATCAAAAAGCGCAGAGAACTAGGGCAAAGGGAAACTGAAAGCATTTGTGAGCTGTTCAGAATATGCCAAAATGCACAGCTTGATCATCAAGAATTATGTTTTGGGATCACACCATTAGGTTTTGTATTGCCTTTAGGAGTAGATTGCTTAAACTAAGTTGTATGGCACAATGGAGAAGATTTATTGCTTTTTCTTCATTTGATAATGCTTAATCAGCATTTCTTCCTGAGACGTCTGTATTTGTGTTTTGAGAACATTCAGATGCTTTCACTATAGCATGAACTAACAATTAGAACAGGTCTGTGTAAGTAATAGTCACATGCTATTGGAGATACCCATCTTTAAAGTAAGTCTTTTAAAGTGACGCACTTGAAATCTGTATTTTGGGATTACTTTAAATCCCACTAGAAATGGAGGAAAAAAGTATGTCTTTGATAGAATTTTCCTTGTATTGCCTGGAGCCCCAAGAGAGATTGTGAGCTATGGGGTTTGATGACCTACAGGGAAAAACTTTTTTAAACTCATTGGTGGAAGCTATGTTTTGGATAGTTTTAGATAAAGGTAATACTGGCAAATGTGGTGTTTTCACAGGTACTAAGAATTATTTTCTTCACATTTTTGACATTTTTTCTTCCTTCATTATGTACTGAAATCAAACTTGTTTGGACACTGCGGACAGAAGCATTTAGAAGCTTATTGGAAATGAGAAATCAAAATAAAAAAGATCACCAACATTTATCATTGTTTGTTAAAACAAAGTTTTTGTGTTAAAAGCTTAACCATTTGCATACGTATTTCCCACCAAGCCTCCCAAAGAAAGGGAAATACATTAAAAATTGATTTATAAACATGTTCCCAGAGTTACTTTCTGTGAACTCTGTCCAGTACTTTTAAAGTCATAAGCATTTTCCATTATAAGCTGCCGTGTAGCAAAATACAGTTTTGTCCTCTCTGTGCCTCAACTATGAAAACTATCCAGACATGACTTAACTACAGCTTTAAATCTCCCTTGTGTACTGATGCTTCTATCAGTTGTAAAATCCACACTGAGTATGTCTGCGTTTTTTAAAATTTTCTATCTTTGTCTGGTGTTTTATTCTGCTCTAACATGATCTGCTTTTGTTTGCCAGGAATATTCCACTAAGCAGTTGACCAATCTGGTGAATATTTGTCTGGGCACCTACATCAACAAAAAGGCAAGACAGAAGCTGTTAGCTACCATTGATGACATAGACAGGCCTAAGAGATAACTGGCGAAAGCTGCTTTCTTTCTGACTTGTACCTTTTTCTGTTCATGTGAAGCACACGGACATTTCTCTCATGGACTAATGACAACATTAGAAACATTGTGCATGACCTTTCTTACCAACATTGGAGGCACTCTGAAGTGACATAATGTTCTAAAATATGAGTTTTCTAATCTGTAGATTTCTTTCCTGTTGTACTTCTTTTTTTTTTTTTTTCTGGTTACTTGCCCTTAGTAAAGGGCCACCATTTGTGTATCATTGATGAGCTGTATATTTTGCAAAAGTGTATACTGTAAGTAAAATCAAAATCAGAGAGAAACACATTGGCTTAATATATCATTGATGCCCTTTTGAAATAAAAGGGCTACTTGCAAATATGATTTCTTTCTTCCCTGCTTTCACCTTCAGAAATTGTGCTGTATTATGGACCAGTGTAAAATGAAAGGATATGTATAATATTTGATTGATGTATCCTGCATGTGGATTAAGAGTGCAGATCAAACAAATACCCTCATGTTAAAGCCCATCATCTTTATATGTATTTAAAATGTCTGTTTATTTCAGAATTAATTTAGTCATATCAAAATTATTGACTTCAGATTAATAGAAGGTAATAAAATTGTATGCTAATATGATTTCTTTGTGAGACTTTATTTTTCCAATTCAACAATGCAAAATGGCAATAATGCCAGGGAACTGGAATAATGTTTTTTTGACTGAAGTTTTGGATTGATACTAAGATAATCTTCCTGTTTCCTGCGCTGCTGTAGATATCCTGAATGATCCTGAGGAAAGTAAAATGACTTGACTGCATATGTGTCCTAGAAATCAATTTGTCAGAGCATCACTGACTTCACTGGAGTTTTCAGGTTCACATTTGTTTTCAGTATGTAAACTTTCAGGAATTTTATTTTTTATTACACAATAAACTTTTTGCAGTGCTCTCAGACCTTTTTAAAGGAAACATGGAGCGAATAGGTAATTTATAAATAAAAATAAATTACCTAGGCTGCAATCCTCTAATGTGTACAACATGGTAAATGCTCAGTTTGGGATTCATACTTGCCATTGTACTTTAATTCAGACGTGGGGGAACCAGGACTTAGTGAATGTCAGCAGTAGTGTAGTGACAGAAAATTGCCCCATGGAGTCATCATAATTGTTCTTTTCTGTGGCCTAATTTCCTCAGAAGTGTCCTGAGCATCACTGTGTGAGTTTAGAGAAAGCCTGTGTACAGTTTTAGAAGAATGATAGAATTTACATTTTAAATATTGACTGCATGGTATTCAGCTTCCTTGTTTATCTGTATTTTAAAGGAAATAAGATTTAGAACAAAATTTAACACTGTTCTTTATTGACCATGCTGTCTTGCCTAGTTCCGTTTAAAACTTGCTTAGTGGTTTGTTACCATATGTGTTGAGGCTGAATCCGTTTCACCCTCATTAAAAAGGTGATTCAAATGAAAGTGTGGACTTTTGCGTCAGCGTATCTGCCCTGGAGTCAAATCCTGAGCGAGAGCTCCTGGAAGAAACAGAAACATGTTGGGGACTATTAGTGTAAAGTATCTTTCAATTTTCTTCTCTGGGATGAAATAAGAAATTCAAATATCTTTACCAGAGCTTTGGTGAGCTGAACACATTTAATTTCTTCTGAACTGCTTAGGTCACTGTAATTTTATTGCTTACCAGAAGGTAGAGGTGTAATCATTGGAATGCAAGGTCAAGGTGAGCAATTGCATGAACTGCAATCAGGAGTGGTTTTTTTTGTAGTATATCTGTAGTTTGACTTGTTATTTTTAAGTAAGCCCCCAAATAAAAGAATGTGCAAGAAGCAGTGTTAAGCAACAAGTGTTTGATCTTCATTCATATATGCCTCAGAAATCATTATATTTTCCACAAGAACCTTCCCATGCTGTCCAGGATTGATGCCAAGGAGGAAGCCACACAGCTAAAGGGCCTACATACACTCTTAGATACATGTTTTTAGGTTGCCCTGTTTGAAATCAGGTGTTGGACTCAGTGATCCTTGTGGGTCCATTCTAACTCAGAATATTTTTTATTACTTTGTTCTGACTGACTAATGAAGCTAAGTTCTTGCTGAGTGCTGAACTGTTATCTTATTAAGGATATATTTGGTAGTTTCCATCCTCTGATAATGAGAATTTTTTATAAACCACTGATTTTTGAGCATCTCTGTGCATCTTTGTTCTCCTGTGCAATAAGAAGCCTCTTATAACTGCTTTTTCTGCAATAGAGAATATGGCTTAAATATTCTTCATGTTTTAGAGGAGTGTTTTGCAATACTTTAATAATTGAAGAAAATTTCCTTCAGTCTCCAAGAAGACTGAGCAGCAGTGCAGAAGTGGGCATTTGTCAGTCCTTCTTTAGCCTGATGAAGACTTTAAATCCTGGTGCTCAGACACGAAGTACTCTGATACTTGTCAAACTCATCTGGAGCACAGATGAGCAGTTTTCAAGTCTGGTTAGGCAAAGCCTATCCTTACACACAACTGGCTTTTCTACAGTCAGCTTCTCTCAGTTATATCTCATGGTGACACTGTTCTTCAAAAAAGCAGCTACTGGGACAAAAATAGGGGGAAGCCAGCTGAGTGCTTGCATGGCCCTGGTGTAAGATTGAGGTCCTTGCTTCAGTATAGGTTTAATTATTCAAAGCAGAACGACATTGATGAGAAAGAGCATCCTGGATCAGCAGTGCTTCAGCTGAAGGGATAGTACACAGAGCAGCCCCCAGCGGTGTTAATTCAAATGCCTGATCTTGGTAGGCACATGGATGTTCCATGCTTTCAGGCAAGTAGCTACATTTTCAGGTAATTGACTGTTCTCGGTTCCATTGACTTGCTTCTGATCTTCAGTGGGAAAAACTAGGCCCTGTCCGGATCTGCTTAGCAAGCCCTTGATGTGGAGTGTAGATTATAGCTTGTGTTCGCTGAAAGAACAGCCTCCATTCTTTGCCCTTACTCCTTTAGGGGACAAAAGAGGACGAGTGATCAATGGCTGCCTCAAAGCTTCAGTGAAAGGTTTGCATTCCCTCTTAATTTTTTGCAGATGTGAATGATAAAGGTATGTCTTGTGATAGATACCAGATGCAAAGCTGTGGATGTGGTGATGCCTTTTCCTGGTCTTAAAATCAAGAGTCAGACATGGTTAGAAGGGGAAAAGGGATTTTACCTTGGTACTCATTTTAAGGATCCTTAGGTGCACTATGTCCAGGTCGAATGCACCAAAATGCACACCACAATGCACACCCCGAAAGATCTGGTGTAACATTATAGGTTTTACTAATTAGCATATCTATCAAAGATTCCCCAATGAGAGGCTTGAGTGAGCCCCCCTCCCCAAGGAACCTTCCCCTGGATGGTTCTATCTTGGTTTACAGAATGTGTTCTGGAGAGGACCTTGGGGTCTGGGGTGCACTGATCCCTACCTACAAAGCTTCTAAAATGTTTAGTCTCCTAGCTTGACAAACAAGTCCAAGAATGTAGGCAAAAAGCACTAGGAATACAGAAGTTGTAAAAAAGGTGTAATAGGTATAAAAGTAAAGGCAAAAAATCTTCGTGGCATCAGTGAGTTGTGCTCTTTGCTTGTTACTGTGTCACAGAATGCACAAAATTATAAGGATCCCCTCTTCTTACGATGAAAGTGATCTATTTGGGGTCTTTCCCTGTGTAAGACCTGCTGTATTGTAAATGACACAAATGGAGATGGACAAAAATTGCAGATTTATTGTGGTTTTGATGGTATCTATTTTTTTATAACCACTGCTTGAAACAGCGTAGCATAAAGGCTAAATGTACTGACAGTGGGATTATGGTGCAAATATGGAAATAATGCAGTTTGCAAGCAGCAAGATTTCTGTGCTTGCTGGCTATTTAAGGATATTTGTGAGTGTGTTGTTTTTGCACTGCCAGAGCTGGTTTTCATCACAGCAGAGACTTGGTTTTTAAGGATCTTCTGCTCATCCATGAGATCATGAAGTGTTATATGGAGCAGTATCTTTAATACTCAGAACTTCACAAACACGTGTTGTGTTTTGGTTTTTTTGAAGTAGGCAGAAGTCAGTACCATGCCATATGATAAAATACATGCTTGAGAAACAAATGATGACATGAGTAACCTTGGTTTTTGTGTTGTGAATCCACTGCTTAATTTTGTGGAGTATTCTGTCCAGTCCCAAAGAGTTTACATGTACAAGCTAAATTAAAAATGGTTGTATGTGAACTAAACTCGAGTCTACTTGGCTATTCTGCTAAACAAAATCTCTACAGTATCTCTCAGCTGTGCTGGTTTGGTCTGAAACTCTGGATCTGGATACATATGTGAAAAAAATCTACTTTCAGAGCAGAGATGTACAGATCTGTGTTACATTTGTAGATTATCTTGCACAGATTTCAATATTGCCAGATTTAAAGTTGTCAAATAACTGTCTAAATGTGTTGAGATTTGAAAAACAAAGTATATGAGCAAGCTGAAGATCTAGGGGAAGAGAGGCAGTGAGGTACCTCTTGTCACTAAGCACAAAATGAATGATCAGATGTGCAAAATGACTGCAGGTATTTCCTACCCTATATCACTAGTAATTTTTATTCATACATAAAAAGTCATCCCATTCATTGCATTTCAGTAAACAATAAAAAAGAAATGTCACTTGAGCCTTAAAATAAAAAGAATCCTTGTACAGGATAATCATCCTGGGGCTGCTGTCTGAGAGCTGCAGGGATGGCACGTGAGATATGCACCATAAAATTGTGTTCCTTGAAATTCATCCATATAATATAGCATAAATATGTACACGCACAGAGCTTTGTGTGCAATGTAAGGAACTACCAAAAAAGAATGGCAAAACTGAACAGGCCACATGCTATTGATTTCTCTGCCATCATTGACACTGACCCTAAAGCCTGGGTAGGTAGAGCAGAAGTGTTTCTTTGTGGGAGTAATGGGTGTTCATTGAGGATAAGGTCATAATCTGGGTTTGAATTCTGAGCTTTGAGTACACCTGAGTTACCATTGTGCTCCCACTGCCACTGCCTGTGTGTGCTGCTGCTGTGTGCTCTGCAGGAAGCACCATGCGTGAGCTGGCTGAAGAGGAGCTCCAGCACAGCCCAAAACATTGAAAGCAGCAGGTTGGACACTTGGTGGAGCAGGTTGCTCCTGCCCTGAAGGAAAGCTCATGGATAGTCATGCTTGCTGTCCTGGCTGCTTGGGGAGGATACTTGTTTGAGATGCACAGCACTCCTGGGTCAGGGCATGGGCGGATCAAGTGGAAGGGCACCCTGGTGAAATTGTAGCTTGCTCTGGGACAGCTTGCTGTCCTCTTGAAACCTCAGACCCCAATAAATGCAGGAATTTAGATGCCTGATGCAGTTATTAGCGCAGTACTAAGCATCTGTGATTTTTCAGGACCATTTCTTTCTAGAAGTGTAGGAAAATGTCATTTATGTAAATGAATTTGACCTGGGGCTGATTCCTGGCCCTGAGCAGCTAGTTCAGCTGTCTCCTCCAGCACGGTTAGAATATTTAAGCAGCCAAATAGTCTAACCAGCTGGGTGGTCATGGGTGGTTTATAACATGCTACATTTCACTAGAGAAAATTTTTGCCATGAATAGTAGTGGTGCGTCATGGCTGTAATGCCATTAGCCCTTCCTTCCCCCTTGCAGATGCAGCCCAGTGCTGGGCTGCTGTCTCTGCTGTTCAAAAAGGCATTTCCTTCTCAGACCTTTATGCTGAGTTCTGTTTATTTTTAGTGAGGTGTTTACTTCTGCCTTCAATTGCTCAAAATATCTGCAGTGAGATGCAGGGCAGGGCTCTGGGTGATGCACAAGTGCTTTTGCCTTGTGTGCTAAGAGAGCTCTTGGTGGTCATGGCTACCCTGGCCGGGAGGAAGGATGCCCCCGTGGGTGGCACATCAGGGAACATGTTAGAACTGCTGCATACCACAGCAGCCAGGTCACAGAGTCATCCTGAGCTTTGATTCAGGTTCTG
The DNA here is from genome assembly GCF_965178545.1 of Coloeus monedula. Classification (NCBI taxonomy): domain Eukaryota; kingdom Metazoa; phylum Chordata; class Aves; order Passeriformes; family Corvidae; genus Coloeus; species Coloeus monedula. Next base: position 24,085,170 of record NC_138781.1, read on the forward strand.
CTGTGTCTCAGCCCCTGATGTAGGGAAGTTTGTTATATTTTCCTGTTCTTTAGAAATGACATTATCTGTCATGTTTTGTGAGGCGCTGTCAGGCTCTGGTTCATTAGGCACGAGCTGTACTTTTAGCAGCCATTGGTGACTTAACCCCAGGGAAGATGAACTGATTCTTTTCACGGGGTAACAGCAGGCGAACAGCCAGTGTGGATCACCTTTTTGTTTTCCCTGAAGTTCAAGTTAGTTTTCTTAAGGTACTGAGTTAAGACCTAAGTACCAGAATTAATATGCAAAAAAGCTAGACCGGGAGGTACAAGGAGAGTGTAGATGAGATTTAAGATCTTGTTTGCTCACAAGAAAACTAAGACATAAAATTATTGGGCATTTATTTTTTTCTTAAAAATAAAATTTTTTTGTGAAGCCCAAATCTGAGACTCTTACAAATAAAATAATCAGGTAAAGAGGTTGGAGAACATTTTTTTCAATGCCTAGCCATGCTTTTTTAGATCTATGTCTTCAGTAATAGAAAATGATGGGATAGCTCATGGGACTTTTCTTCTTGAGGCTGTAAATTGATTAGCTTTGGTTGCCTGGGTGAGTATGCAGACTCTAAGCTGGTAGGTTCTGTTTAAGATTCTGTATGATTAGTTCCCATGAACTCTGGTGCTCTCATCTCATGTCTTTAGGTTAAGACTCATTTCTGTATTAAGTTTCAGTTTTCTGCATTTGAAAGAAGGGAATAGTGTGAATAATTAAAACACATTTATTAACCTCTAATGAATGGTCAGTAAAACTGGGAACTGGACTGAATGGCACTCATGCAGGATGCTTTGAACCATGCTCTTTGTAGGAATGAGAATAAAAATCTTGAAGTAGATAAATAATTTTCTGGAGGTCAGTATGTGCCTGTATCACAACCTGAAAAATAGAAATATAGTATTCTCTGGGGTTATCCGATACTTCATGATGAACCTTTCTGCTCTCACTATTTCATGAGGTCAGTGAAGGATTTTCAGACTGGGCTCTTCTACTTTGTACTCTCACATGTTTTCCTGAAAATGGGGTAGTGTTCATATTTGCTCTTCTATAAACATTGATTTCTTAGGAAAAGAAAATTACAAAAAATGCGGAACACTGGGCTTCTTTAAATATTTAATAATATGTTTACCTTGCTTTACTTATACAGTATGGAGGAGAATAGAGATTAAAGCATTAGCTTCTTTTGCACACAACTGACAGGTGAATTTTTGGCTTTTTTTTTTCTTTTGCATTCTACTGCACACTGCAAGACCAAAAATAACATACTAATGGTCAGTGGCAGCCTGTGGGGAAGCCCTTTCCCTGCGCTTTACTTCCAACTTATATGAGTCTTGCCAGCAGCACTTGGGAGCTCTGTTCGTGGGCCCCATCTTCACCCAGTTAAAATATGGAATTAATGATTTCTCTTGCCTCAGTAGGGCTTGAATCTAAGAATAATATAGGTTGCAGCTGAGTTTGGCTAGTCTCTGCTAGCTTGTGTATACCCACAGCACAGAATTCTGCCTCATTTCTCCTTCCAAAGGGACGCAAAGTCACCCAGTGGAAACACTTCTCTCCCCTGTCCCCAGAGACTAACCCTGAGAACACCTTCTGTCGAGATACCCAGGTTAGCACTGGTGTCAGCGAGGCTGGAGACATCAGCCCTTGGAGTGGAAAGCAGAATCCAGCTCCCCAATTGTCGAGGTGTTCAGCCACACCTTCATGGGAGCTCTGTGACCTGCATTGTGCCACCCATCCTGGCTGTGTGGATCTTCCAAGGAGAGGGCTGGAAGTTGTGGTGGCAGCCAGCCAAAGAAACCTTGGGAGAAACTGGGCAAAACCCCCAGGCTGGATGACAAGGACCCAGGGGCTGGTGACAAGAGGAGATCTGCTGGCCAAGAGAAAGTAATCTGGTTTGTTTTACTGCCTTCCCTGCGCTGTTGAAGCAGGGGAGCGGCCTGGGGGTCCACACAGAGGGCTGCCTCTCTCTCGGGGTCACAGCTCTCGGTCACAGTGCCCAGGGAGGACATTCCTCCTAATGAAATCACCAGCCAGTCTCAGCCGCCTGCCCTTTGTATTAGTGGAGCTTGAATTAGGCCATCACTCTGAAACACCAGCCTTTCTTTGGTAGTGATGGATGAGGAGATTCAAGTACAATCAGAGGAGGAAATTAATCTGATCTGATTCATCTAATCTTGGTTTTAATGGAACGTTCCAAGGAGACAATAGGGACCTGTCTTTCAGCACATGTTGGAACTTGGGCTCTGGTTACAGAAGCTTTCCCATGCCAGCCCTGGAGGGAGGCTGATGGAGGGTATCAGCAGGATACAGACTGAGTAGCCAGGCTGCAGGCTGAACAGAGTCACCACCTTGCAGAGACCATATTTCCAATATGTTCCTGGGCTGAAGAGAGGAACAAATGGTAAAAATCCCACTACGAAATGGATGACTTTTTATATAGATTTTGTGGTGATCAGATTCAGGACTAAAGCAATGAAGGACCAGAGAAATGCAAAATGCTCTGCACTTTTGACGGAATCTCCCATTATCTACCCCAATACATGGAGAGGAGTAGGAGGACAAATGAGCAAAGTGGCCTCTCTGTCCCCTGCCATGGAGAGGGAACAATAGCCCTTCTAACTCCTCCCCTCTTACCTGTTAAGTCAGCCTAATACCTAGTTTTTCCTGTTCATCTCAAATCATTATTTTGTGTTCAAACCTATTGAATGAAAATGACGAATATGTTGAACAGTTTCTTCTAGAAGATACAGAAAACATTGTGTTTATATAAGCAGTCATTCTTCACCGTACATTAAATACCTGTCTGGGTGTCAGTGAAAAGTCATTTGCAGAATTGGTGTAGATGTATTGCCTGTTGTTTAGAATGCCTATTTTGTGAAAATTAGGCTGGTCCAAATAATTGGGTGTAATGAAGAGGAAGCATATTCATGCTACAAAAAGGCTGAATGTGCTTTGGAAGAAAAGTTAGTTTCATTACTCCTCCTGCAGTCTCTAAGAGCAAGATAATCTGAAAAAGGGACTACTCTGACAAATAACTTTTATTTTTGCTTCTCACAATAGCTCACAGACAAAAGACAGACTGTTTTTTTTATGTATTGTGCCAGATCATTCTCTCTTCTGACTCAGCCACCCTCCCCCAACCTTCATTTTACCCAAATGTCAGTTTGGTTGTACATGTGTACATCCCACCATCTTCCTTAATGTGGTCTCAAGGTTTACCTGAAGCACCATGGCCTGTATTTTCCCTGTGAAATTTAAAGCTCCCAAAGAGTTCTATGAGTACAGGAGGAGAGGTGGGATCAAGTAGGTGGTGTTGCCCTTGCAACCAGCCCATTGCCAGTGTCCCCTCATGTTCCAATCACGTGCCCTTAGCTGGAAGGGCTGAGGAAGAAACCTGGGCAAGGTATAAAGTGTCTGAAAACAGGAGGTTTTTAGAACACTGGGGCATTTATTTCAATATAAAAATGCACAAAGGCAGCTAGAAGCTAAATAATTCCATCAGCCAGCTTGGAAGACAAATTCCCACTGTAAGGGATAGGAAGGCCCACAAATGTGAAGGCCAGAGGAAATGGTGAGGGTCTCTGTTTCCTGCAATCTTGTAAACAAGGTTATCAGGTTTTCTTCACAGAGATTTCCTGTGAAGTTAACCATCTGCTGTGATACAATATAGCCTCAGTGTCACTGTGCTCGTTTAGGCTAGATAGGAATATGACTGAAGCTTTCACAGTTTCTCAAAGGTAGGAAGTAATAAATCCCAAAAGACAGAGGACACTGTCATGACTGAGGTAAAGGGAAGAGGACTGAAGCAATGGAAGTCCAGAATTGTTTCTCCATAACACCAATGGATCACAGAAGGAGTAGGAAGGTGGCAGAGCCTGGCTTCAGCCACCAAAAAGGCAGTGAGGGAAAAACTGACAGTGCAAGGAAGGATTGGTGAGAAACACCTTGAACAAAATGCTGAGATCCAGCCTTCCATAAAAATATGTTTTGAAATAGTAAATCAAACACTGAGTTCCAATTAGATACAAAAAACTCTGAAATAAGCTTTTGAGATGAAACCCATTAGTAAAGTGAGAAGGAAATAGTTTCTTCCATGGAAGGTGAAATGTACTTTTTATTCCACAGAGACATGTATGTGCTCAGGGCCACTGCTATGTGTGAACTCTGTCAGAAAGACACTTTTCTCCATCATCATCCATTTGCAAATCGGGTCAGTGAAGTACCAATTAAACTTAGGTCATTAATTTTAAATACACTATCAATTTTCTTTCTTTTTTTTCCCCTTGCTTTTTCTTTTTTTTTAACTTGTGTAATGATCTGTGGGGAGTCTTGGGTCCTTAGCCTTCAATAGATCTTTTTTAATGCACCAGTATCAGAGCTTAGATTACCGTTATCCTTGGCCTTAGAGCTGCTGAAGACATTTCTATACCTTTAGTTTTAGTCTCTATCCATCCTCTACTTCCCCAGGTGAGGTGTTTTGTGAAAGGCAGGAATTAGTTCCAGCCCTTTTCTTGGTTGAGAATATGAGTCTATTTTGGGTTTTTTGGGAAACACAGAAGGAGCAAGAGTTCAGGATCCATAAAAAACCCCCTGCTTTTGTTTCTTTGGTTTCATGACTTTATTTTATTTGATTTTTATTCTTATTACTTGAAAGTTATTTCCGTATTGTTAGGTTTTATATTTCAATTTTACTTTCAGATTTTTAAAAATTTTAATTGAAGTCTCAAAAGAACAGGATGTGTGTTGTTTTTTATAATTTGCCAAGAGATCCTCTGGTGTGAGCTTCTTAGGCAGTTTTGGAAGATTTGGCCGTGGCTAAGTTTGCTCTAGGAGGGGCTTCATGAGACTGACCTGGCTGTTCTGCCTATGTTAAGCCATACTTAACAGCACCTCTAGTAGTGCTGGTAGAGGAATTGCTGAGTATTATGGGAAGCTACACACTCCTTTGATCAGGCAGGAGCTCTATTTATTACCCTTAGGAGACCGTCCAGTGGGTTTCTAAGTGCTCAGCTCAGTTGCATGCATATCTAACACCATGAGGAGTTTCACTACGCAGCTCCTGAGCACAGTCAAACATAAACCCTGTGACTGAAGAGCTGCCCTGGAATGGATCCTTCTGCTTGTGAAAGAAGAATGATGCTACCTGATTTTACTCATTTTCAAATCAGCTATTTAAAAAGCCCAGGTATTTAATCTTTAAAATTGACCACACCAAAAACTGGAAAAATACTAAAACTCCAAAGCCCCTCCAGAATAGATAAAATCCATATATTTATTCTGAAATTTTACCTGCATTCAATTTAGTAGAATAAATCATTCATGGAACAATGTCATAGGAATTGAAACATATTATGTCTAGAAAGGTGGGGTGAAAATGATTAAATTCACTACACCAAGTGGGAGTTGGGGCTCCTAAGATTCTGGAAGGTGCTGGACTTAGCATGCACAAGATTTCTAAAATATACATGTCTGCATGGGGGCTTTGGCAACCCTGTGCAAATCAAAATGACTCCCTGTGAGCTAAACTACGTGCTAACCTTCAATGACTCTTCCACAGCTGTGAAAGAGAGCTGGCTCAGACCTGCCAGCCTTGGATACACATTTCCTGAAACCATCAGCAAAACTTCTGGGTGATCTAGAATGTGCAGTTGTTTCTAAATGAATTTATGTTAGCAGAAAGAGCATATGGAACAGATCTACCATTTGATTTAGGAGCTTACAAGGTTGTTCCTCAGAAATGTATCTTTCTTAGAACTGCTGGTGTTGTTCTACCTGGCATGGGAAGGATTTCTACTTACAATACTTCATGGAATTACTGCTTGTATAATTCCAGAGTTACATTAGGAACTGTATCATGTTGTCTCAGTCTAAAATTGTTAAAACAGTTCTGAATATAAATAGTCCATTAATACTTTGAAATAAGCAGTGCTTTAAAAAAAGCCCAAACCACTTAATTTATGCATATTTCTCTGCTTCCTGCTTACAGTTCAAACCCCTAACTTTTATGGTAGTGTTTTTACATTTTTATTAATTCATATTACAGTTTCCAGTTGCTTGGAAACTGGTGACAGGCTTATGCTCGTCAAATTCATGAAGAATGTAGGAGAATACATAATACCAGCACGAGTCAAATGTACTGCCATCTACTCAAGACATGCTGTCCAGGGCAATTTGTCAAACTGCTCTACAGTTTATTTCTCTATTGTATTTATCCTACCCCCTTTTCTGGATTCTACTTGCATGCTCCTGCTCCTCTTGTCTTTCTCCTTTTCTCTCCACTTCTTTGTTTACCAGGAATAAAACTCCTGAAATGGCTGATTGCACTCAGGTCCTGTGTGAGTAGTGAGTAATTCTTAACTCTGACTTTGACTGCACTGTGACAAAAGCTTCACTTGCCCAGTGCCTGCCAACACGCACCTTTGGCTTTTTCAGACACATTTGCTATGCGGTGCAAATGAGTCATTCTCTGCAATACCGTGGCATTTGAGAGTCTGAGACAACACAAAATTGATCCAATAACAATCTAATAACAGATTACTATTTGTAAGACATGCTGTATAATTTGCCTGGATGGGAGATCAGCTAAGGTAAGCAACTCGGTGGCCAGGAGGGAAGCATTAGGAAGATTTTATGCTTACACTCAAATTCCTTTTATAGGCAAAAAGGAGAATATAACCATATGAGAAAATAAGAATTTGTTGTTGCTTTAATGAAAAGGTATTAGTGTTTAATAATAATAGCAACAACATTATTAGTCTGCTTACAATAGTATATCTTCATATTCCATATATCTAATTCAAATTAATACTTGATAATAAAGCCAAAATGTGATAAAATAAAATCTCCTTCCTAGTACATTTCTTATATTCACCCTTGCAGTGTTTCTCCAGTTGACAGGCCTTAAATTTCAGTGTGTGTACCTGTGGGTGGGTTATGAAGAGCTGCCAGTACCCTGCAGCATTCACCAGGGAAGAGAAAGGTGTCCTGTCTCCCTCCACTTTGCCAGGACAAACATAGTGGTAAGTTTTCGTGCACAATTCTCTTGGGTTCTACTTGGGTTTATTTTGTTTGCTTTTTGTAGCAGTTTGTTCCTGTGCTCTGTTCACTGCTTTCCATTTACTTAGTTTTTCTATTTTTTTTCTTACTGCTAGAAAGTTTTTTACCAGAGCAATGCAAGGTTGCACTCCTGTAGGGACTGCTGACTTTATCAGCATGATTTGTTTTATAATCTGTGACCTCCAGTATGTTCCTGCACCTGCCATCTTCCACACCAATTTCATTCCAGGCAGTTCAGAGGCACTTTGGTCCACACAATACAGGTATTCATTAAACTATAAGTCAACCAAAATAAGCTTAGGCCACAAGTACCAGACATTGGACTGTTGTCATAGTTAAACAGCTAAATTCAGGCTTGTCCAAGTCAAGGCCTCAGGCTATGCATTTTCAGGCGTATAGAGCCTTCAGTATAGAGCCTGTAAGTTGTAATGGCAAAAATCCCATTTACCGCCCTATGTTACTTGGATTCTTGTTCAGTCTTAGCAGAATACCTTGATTTTGTTAGAAGCTACGTTGGAAGGCTTAGACAGATCCAACTGTGGCTTTCAGGCAGGCCACAGTAAATAGGATGACTAGTTTTTATTGATGTTTGGAGGGGCTTTTTAGTTGTGCATGATATATTGCACAGGATAATTAGCTGTCAGATGGATAAGAATGGCATGTTCTGGAGTCCTGTGCAACATCTCCATACTCACACAACAGACACATTCTCTTTTACCAGAGAAAAACAATTAGTTTTTTGTATTTCAGCCATTCTTCTCACAAAACCAGCAAGTTTTAATAGAGTATGGGCTCTGAATGTTCCAGTGTCTAGGGCTGAGTAAAGAAAGGAGCCTTGAAATGTCCTGGTTCTCACATCTTGGTTGATTCCTCAGCATTGTTTGGAATCACAAAATCAGTTAGGTTGGAAAAGACCTCTGAGATCATTGTGTCCAACCTAAAGTTGAACACCACCATGTCGATTAGACCATGGCACTCAGTGCTACGTCCAGGCTTTCCTTGAACACCTCCAGGGACTGTGACTTCACCACCTCCCTGGGCAGCCCATTCTGAAGCCAAATCACCCTTCCTGTAAAGAAATTCTTCTTGTCCAGCTTAAACCTCACCTGGCACAGCTTAAGACTGTGTCCTCTTTCCTCTCGCTGGTTGTCTGGGAGGAGGGCAACCCTCACCTTGCTGCACCCTCCTTTAATGCAGTTGTAGAGAGTGATAAGGTCTCCCCTGAGCCTCCTCTTCTCCAGGCTAAACATCCCCAGCTCCGGCAGCTGCTCCTTACAGGCCTTGTGCTCCAGATCCTTCACCATCTTCACTGCCCTTCCCCAGACATGCTCCAGCACCTCGGTGTCCTCCGTGAAGTGAGGGCTCCAGAACTGAACACAGGACTCAAAGTGCTTCACCAGTCCTGAGTACAGGGAGAATCACCTCCCTGGTCCTGCTGGCCACAATAGTGCTCATCCAGGCCAGGATGCCCTTGGTCTTCTTGGCCACCTGGGCACATGCTGGCTTGTGTTCAGCTGCTGTTGACCAGCACCCCCTGGTTCTTTTCCACTGGGACATTTTCCAGCCACCTTTCCCCCAGCCTGTAGCACTGCATGGGGTTGTGACCCAAGAGCAGGACATGGCACTTGGCCCTTGTTGAATCTTACACAATTAGACTTGGCCCATCCATGCAGCCAGTCCAGGTCCTTCTGCAGAGCATTCCTACCCTCCAGCAGATGAACACTTCTGCCCAGCTTGGTGTTGTCCACAAGTTTACCAAGAGTAAACTGGATGCCCTCACCCAGATCATTGATAAAAATACTGAATAGTACTGGGCCGAACACTGATCCCTGGAGAACACCACAAGTGACCACATGCCAACTGGATGTAGCACCATTCACCACCACTCTTTGGGCCTGGATGTCCAACCAAGGGTGGAATTGAGGGAATTCAGAAAAGGAGAAAATTGTTGCAAAAATTTGGTGCCGGTGCTGCTAGAAACTGGGACATTGTTACGTCAAATTCATTGGAAGTCCATTTTGCTGCTGGCAGCAGGGGCCATTCAGGTCTGGAGAAAGTTGGTAGGAAGTAATTTTCTAGGAATGATCTTCAGTATAATGTGACTTCTGCACCGGGCTTATATTTACCTTTTAATGTATGGGTATTTTATCCCTTTCAGGCACAGGTTGACAGTTTCCATCCTCTTGGGTCAGTCCAAGTCAGTCTGAAGTTTGAGGGTAAATTTGTATGTGCATAGTGGATTGCATAATTCTATGGGCTACTGTTGCATTTCTTCCAAAGATGGTTATTTATGTGTGCAAGCTGCATGGTAGCTATTGAAATAGGCCCAGTCCCTTGAGTACATAATACCATTAATTCTTTGTATTGGTGGTGTTTTAGACAATCACTGCTTAGGTTGGTCTAAAATACATGGAGTCAATGGACTTTAAATCTTAAATCCTTAAACTCTCAAAGTCTTTGCCTTTGCCTGTAGAAGTCAGGTTCTGTGCACTGTTTCACTTAGGGGAGTAATACAGAGAGTTCATACAAAGGAAGAACAATACACCCAGAGCAAGCTCTTGTGAGCAGTGCTGTCTAGAGCTGACTCCTATTTCCCATTCTGCAATCCCAATTGCTTCTGCTGAAGCAGATAGATTGATTCATTTTCTTATGTAAAGGCATGCTTACTCTTCTGGGTCCATTTCCCTGACAAGTTGTTTGGGTGTTTTGTGTGTGTTTACTGAGAGTAAATAAGTTGGGACCAGACAGGCCATAAGATGCTTTATGTTTCTGCTAGCAATGCAACTCTTGTTGGGTTTCAGACTGGAACCTCCTGTGGAGCCCCAGAGAGAGAAAGGCATCAGGCAAAAAACCAAACCACAAAGCAGCAGATTTGTGGAAAAAAGCCTTCCCAGAAACCTTCCTTATATTAAAGTCAACATAGCTTCATATTGCTTATTTCTCAAATAAAAAATGGTTCCTTTTAAGATAAAAATTGAGAAGTATAAATTAGTTCCATTTTTTTTTTTTTTTTATGCTTTGTGTGGAAGTGCTTCAAGTACTTACATTTGTATAAAATGTGAATGTTTCATATCATACTATTTTCCTCATTTAGGAGTACATTCTTTTCTGTTTCCAGTTTATGGAAAGAAGGAGTAGCTCTGACGGACACCAGCAGAGAAGCGGCTTTTGTTATTCATTTGCACTTAGCCAAGAATTATTGCAGTGTATGTTTCAAAATCTTTTGACTTTGTGCTGGAGGAAATGCAATCATTCAAACAATGAAATGTTTCTTTAGGTCCTTTGCTGAATCAGAGTATAGTTTGAATGAGAAAATGTTATGTAGTGATTGATCTTTGCTGCAAAATATGTAGGCAATATAAACCACTGCTATATTAAACGCAGGTAACCGGTGACCTAGGGTGAGTCAGGAGGCAAAACTGAGTGAGGGCAGTGGTAGCAGCCCAGGACTTAGGCACTGCTGGGCAGAGCAGCTTCCCTAGTCCTCTACTATGAGTTTTATCTGTAAAATGCTACATGCACACAGGATGCCTTAAAGCCCCATAGGGCTAAGCCAGGCAGGAGTAAAATGTCCTGGAAGAGGGCTGGACTCAGACGGTAAGCCCTGGGGCCAGTCTGTGCTGTTCTCTTTTTCTTATTGCTGTGCTCCTCTCCTGGTGTTATGCACCTAATCCAAATCTTTCTGTTTATGAAGGACAAATGCAGAGTGTATTGCATTAAAGGACACAAATATCAATAGGCATTGTATACAAAAGCCTACAGTAATTTATCAGAGAGCACCCCTGAGGAACAGACAGCAGCTCCCCGTTCAGGTGAGAGCAGGTCCCTGTTCAACCTGCTTCAACCCAAGGACTCGAAGGTGCTGCTGCCAGCACCTGCTGTCAGGCAGGGTTTCTGATGCTGTGGTAGCAAGTAACACACAGGGAAAGGCCTGGCTGAAGTAATTGTGGGTAAAAATTGGGTGTAGATATATCCTGTGAAACACAATGGCAGCAAGTAGCGTCAGAGTCCTCTAATAGTAGCTTCCATTGGATTGCTTACCGTGGGGAATGGACTTACATGATGCATTTTGATGACAATTTTCTGAGGTCATTTCTCATATAGAAATGCAACCTTTTCAATTTTGCTAGGAGTTAGAAAGATAATTTCTGTGAACAATGGCCGTTTTTCAACTCATCCTGCATATCCAGAGCGTCCTTCCCCTAATGTTGTTTGTTGTCATTCACAGATGCCGTTAAAATATTTTCATTTCATATCTGGGAGTTGTGGGTGTCTTAAAACTAGCCTCATCTATTTTGTCAGTCAACAGCAGGAACGAGGCCCTGGGGTCTTGGAGTGTAATTATGGGTGAGATTAGCCCAGCAAATGAAAAACATGCACATGCCTTCTGTAAAGAGGCACTGCTTTTCTGTGGCAACTTGGATCATAATTTCAATAATGAATCTCCTGTCATCTAACCAGAGTTTTGTTTGCTGCATTTCATCTCTTTATTTTCAAGGAGATTTTAAAATGATGATTTGTTGGTGTCTCTGAGACCAGGTTGAGCATTTTTCATTCAGTTTTTCTCAATAGCAGCTGTTAAGGACCAAAATAAAGAGACTTTAACTACATTTAATATATAACTGACAGTAAATGATATCTGAAAGAAATTATTCTGAACAATGTCAATAATAGCAAAATCCATCAGGTTCTGTAGTACTAAATACAGACTCAGCACAGAAGTAAAGGGAACTTGTCCAAAAGGGTCAGACACAGTTAGCCCACAACCCATGTTCAGAAATTAGTGAAAGCGAATGAATGAGGACCAACTCCAAATCTTTTGAATAAGTCAACAGCAGTTTTTCCTTGATGTGCTTGGAGGTCATAATTCTTGATTTTCTTCTGGCCCTCCTAAAATCTGCATCAGAAACCTTTCTGAGTCAGTGACTCAGAAACTGGTGGCAGAGGTCCTGTTCAAAAATTAAACACAAACTCTTGCCATTTAATTTAGAATAAAATATCCAGAACTAGATGGACAATGAGGATGTAAGATCATGACCACAGCCTTTAGCTTTTAGCAGTTCTTCTGCTCTGTTTAATTCACAGCCCTGAAGTGTTGGAAAGGTTTGCTCGTCTGGCTCCTGGGTTACTGTGCACATAAATACTTGAAGAAATTTAAGCTTTTAAAATCATTTACTGCCAACAATTCAGCGCATAATCATGAAGAATCTTCAGGACAAGATGGGTTTTCAGGTTCTGCTCTTTGAACTTAGGTGCTTAAAGTGGAGCTTAAAGAGCTGCAGCAAGTTTTATAATTGATGCTTTCTTTTCTTACTAATAGTGACAATAATACAGTCCTTAGTTAGTTCATATGCCTGAAGAAATGCTAATGTATTACAACTCAAAGAATTACATGATGTGTTTATGTAGAACACTACATTGCACTGTTTTGCACATCCTGAGATTCATATTGTAAATATAAATGCTTCTGTCATTGCATCAAACCCATTAAATTTCAAACCTACGGCAATAAAAATAATCAACAATTTTTATGAGTCATAACATTCATAGTTGCTACAAATATTAATGAAAAAATGGAATGAAGAAACTGCATGAGTGATGAAATTCATAACTTTTACCAGATTTAATTTGTGCATTCACTATAAACACAGCCTTTTATGGATCCACTGGTTCTGTCTGCTCTGTTCTGAGAAACATCTTCAAATGTTGGCAATATTGCCATACTGCTGCTCCAAACACTGCTACTGCCATTGTGGGGCCGCTCTCTGTGGACATAAATAGTTTGGTTCAGACCTGAAGCTGTTAGCAACTGATTAACAAAATTAGAAATCTAAGGGCTTGTGCTGTTGGAACTGAGACTTCCCTGGGGATAAAAGCTGCCCAGAGATTTGGGTTGTGTTTGCAGATTTGTGGGTTTTTGAAGACTGTCTTGTGCTACGATCCTGAAACATGAACTAATGAGGGCTGGAAGAAACATCTTGTCAATTTAGCCAAATTTTGAATCAAATGACTGGTAAAAGCTCTTTGAGAACACCATCAGGCTCAGATTTTTCTTTTCATGGAGCTGAGAATGAAGGAGATGACTAATGAGGCTTTGGGGTGAAATTACCAAAGGTGTGTCTCCTGTCTTCTGGAACACTTCCAGAGGAACTTTAGAGATGATTTACATGCCCAGAAGTTTTTAAAAGGAAAAATGTTCCCAAATCAAGAAAAAATGCCACGATGTCAGAAGTGAAATGGAACTATAGGCAATGTTTTCATGATGTGGAATAAAGGGTATTGATCCCAACTCATACAGTAAAATTCACATATAATCTGTTTCTGAGAGGTGTGAGTGCCACATCCTCACATGGAGGAATAGAAGTTTCCCTACATAAATGTGAAATAACATTCACAGATTTTTTTCTGTGAAAAGGACTTAACACCAACTACTAAAACTCTGGTGTTTTACAATGACCATAATTTTTTGGATGCACAGGGAGTTTACTGGCAGATTAGAAGTACCAGCTCAAAGAAAATGTGGAAGATTTCTCTTTGTTACCTTGGCAGTCAAATGAAAATTTAATGCCAGACTTGTAACTTCAGTGGGAGATCTAATATTTGTGATTTTGATATTTTTTGATGTGCTCTCTATTTAAAGGACTGTGCTGAAAAGGGACAATCTGGGTTGAAAGCAAATCTCTTCCAGCTCAAAAATGGAATATTTTCTAGTTCAAATACATTTGTACGCTTTATTGATATAAACTGGGGAGAACAGGTGTGACTAAACATTAAAAAGTTAACTAAGCTGTTTTTCCATAAGCTAAAGCATATTTGGACTGTGGCATATTACGCTTATTAACAGTTTAAGACCTACCAGTTACCCCAACTCTCACAAAATTGCCCTTGAGGTACTGTATTTGAAAGTCTGATAGGTAAGTATTTAGCTAATCTAAGTGAAAATAACCAAAAATGAGAAGTGCTGTTTCCAGGAGTTTTGAATGCTTTTGAAACCTCAGGACTACTTTATGATTAAATATTGGAAAAAAATACTTCTAGAAAACTTCTCCATAAATCTCTGTGGTATGAAAGCTGGCAAGGACTGCTGGCTCTCAGGCACTGAGTTATTTCATGGCTCCCCAGCTTACCCACCACAGTGCTGCATTCACCCTGGTTTCACGTGGTGTTTCCACAGGTCACCGCTCTGTTTCTCTGGCTGTAAAGCACCTCAGCAGTGAGCACCAGCCTTGTGTGAGAACTGGTGCATGCAGAAATGTCTAAGAAAGTCCTTATCAGTACATGCAGCCTACCATTGGGCTGCCAGTGCAGTTTTTAGACATGCTAACCTGTATCAAACCACATCAGCAGTGGCTTTTCTTTCATGAAATCCCTTTATCCTTTCAGCAGAGGTCTCCAGGACAGAGCCTGCCTTGTTTTTTCTGTGAGCTGTATCCTCACTTCAGAGTTCAGTCCGTGTAGCTGTGTGAGTCAGGACAGGGTATGTGCAAAATGAGACCCCTGCAGCTGTGTCCTAGACCTTGCCTCCGGTGCCAACATTTACATATGCAAAGGGCTGCATGGAGGATCTGCAGTGAGCAGGCAACTTCTCTCTGTCTCCATACTTTGCTGTCTCCCAGTCCTCTAAAACATCAAATCTGAATTGTCTGTCTTCCTTTGAGCCCAAGAAGCTCACCCTGGCCTACATCCTGCCCACAGTGCCAACTATCCTACTCATATTGACTGAATTTCAAGTGACAATCATTGTGCTTTCTCCTATTCTGTGCCTCAAGTCTGGGGAAAAATGACTTACCAATAACACCCTCCTGCTGACCATGCTGCTCTTCTGCAAATCACTCCTTAAAATTCTTTCCTTTGCTTTGATGTTTTCAAACATAAGAAATGTATGAAATTCTTTATATACCAAGACTAGTGCCTGTCATGGTGACCAGCACTGTTTCCCTGGCTTCCTGAACTCCTTTTCTGTCTGTATTTTCCTTTCTATAGCATTGAGAGCAGTGAATTCTTGTGACACCTACAAAACACAACAACACAGGGACACTAACGATTGTAAAAACTGGTAATTCACTAAAACATAAAATAATGAAAGAGCAGTTAAGATAAAAGCATCTATTAAGTAAGTTGAGGAAAAAAATGGAAGAGCTTAGGTGTTTGGCACGATTCAATAGCGAGTGGATAATACAGAGCAGAGGAGAAACAACTTGGGAACATTTATGGAA
Organism: Coloeus monedula; assembly: GCF_965178545.1. Taxonomy (NCBI): domain Eukaryota; kingdom Metazoa; phylum Chordata; class Aves; order Passeriformes; family Corvidae; genus Coloeus; species Coloeus monedula. Next base: position 24,100,475 of record NC_138781.1, read on the forward strand.
GGATGACCATGTGATGCACATTAAAGGTATGTACTTTTCTGGGACAACTGTCACAGATTTTTCTGGAGGAAGGCAGGTTCTTGAGAATGTTGGGAGCCTTGTTGAGCAAGTTCACTCTTTGTATACCATCCTTTTGCTACAGCTTAGTCACCATTTCTGACTATAAATCTCACACTTGAGTACCTTGTGGAAGCCCTTTTCTAGGTAGACACTGCACAAGCCCACCTCTGTGCCATGAGCATGATTATGCACTGGGGTCCCTTCACCACAGGGACAGGGTATAGAGATAAAATGGAGATGCTTCATGTCAAGCTGTGCAATTGAACGCTGAGGTCTGTGGATACAAAAATGCTGTTAGCAAGGAATTTTCCTGCTGCTTTCTAAGCTGTGGGATACTTTTCTCTCTCATGAAGAGATTAGCAGAAGTTCTGTAAACCATGAACACCTGCGACCTTGTAGAACTATGTTTATGGTATGGTAGAAAAATATTTTGACAATGGATGTTTAGGATTTTTAGCCAATCCACCCAGGGGGTGGCTGATCCTTTGTCCAATTAGACTATGAAGAAAAAAGTCTATAAAAGAGTTTGTAAAATAATTACATAAATCAATCTTGCTGCACAATTCCTGCCTGCTGGATTTCTCTCCTCCTCCCTACAGCTGCGGGATATGGTAATATTTACTGTGCTACTAGAGGTCAATCTGTAAAAATGGAACTGTAGATAGAAAAGAAAAAAAACCATATGGCTGAAAAGGCATGAGTGAAATGTATCATTAGAGAGATTTGTGGAACCCCAGCAAAACTGAGAGGTCTGACTGGGCCTGGCAGCGGGGGATGTGGAATCTACAGAAAATCCTTGTCTTTCAGGGAGGAGCACCCCTGACCACCAGGGTGTCTAACTTAGTGCTAGGTATGACTCGTGCAATGAACAATAGACTTGCTTTCTTTTTTCCAGACCTCAGTTTTGGGGTTTAAGCAAACAAGAGGTTTTACAGAAAAAAACCCAGGTCTTTCTGTGAAATTGCCTTGGCAGTAAGGTTTTCAATCCACCAATATCTGCATGTTATTGTCATCTTTGATGAATGCTGTTTTCATGTGCAATCATTAAAAGGCAATTTCAGGATGTTGTGATTTTTAGCTCAACAAAATATGCATGATACTGAACATTGCTTCCTATGTGTGTATGCCCAGTTAAAAAATGCTTGCTGTCACTTTTTGAATCCCTCTATATCCCCCTAGGTTTTTCTCAACTTTTTTTTTTTTTAAATATTATTTTACTATTGGATAATTATTTAAAACACTTCACTGAAGCTGCTGAATGTGATAAATGACTTCCAGGACAAATCATAGGTCTATTAAATGCCTGGTTTAGCAATAGCTGTAATAATGGGAAGCTTAGTTTCATGCAGGTTTAGGCAGGGGATTAGGCAGCTGATTGAATAGATTCCTCTAGGACCCTGACAGAGAATATAAAGGCAATTTATATTTCGGTTTATTTTACTCTGTGTGTATCAGTGTGTACAGAAGTGGCAGAAGAAGCAGAGAAATGGCAAGAAGACATACAGAGCAGATGCATTGATGGCAACCTGGAAGCATTGACAGAGAGAGTAAGGGACTAACTAACTTTTTGGGATAAGATGTTGCTGAAAGAGACATAGAATTAGGCAGCAAGGATATTGCCATGTCCATGAAAAGAGGGGTAGTCAGTCATCTTGCTTTATGAGAATGAATAGAAATTCCTCCTAAACCACATAAGCTGAGGCTGGTGCTTTCTAAAGGGAGTGAGGGAATGAATTCTGATCTTCTGGTAATACAAGGAAAAAAAAAAGCAGCATCAATGTCCTCTAACTTTAGCCATGTGACTTTAGGGGCCATGAGTAACCTCTAGTAACCTCTAGAAATATCTTTTCACTCACCGTGAATGAAAGCTAGGTGGTTAATTTAGATTAGGTACAAAATGAAGTGAACAGGGAGCTACTGTGAGGTGAAGATAGATCTCACATATGCCTCTTGCATATCTGAAAGGATGATGTAAATCAGTAAGATCCTCTGAGTGGAGGAGTTTTATTCTCTCCAGCAAGGACTGATGGATTATTTTTCCATGTAAAGAAACATCACTTTGAATGTTTGTTTTCTTTTCAAGTTTCACTGTTCTATTTGCAAGGTAAATATATATGATGAAGTCTATCAGACTAGGCACTGCTTGCTTCTGTATTGCCATGCTTTGTTTGTTCCTGAGGGGAGGGAAAACTGAGCTATGATGGTACATCCTAAAGCTGTCTTCAATATTTGTGAAAATGTACTCAGGAAAATGAATTTTTAAGAGCTGGTGGCCATCAGACTGTATACACTGCAACCTGACAAAGTCAGGCAAACACTTGCCACTGTCTGTATGCTGTGTGTGATGCTCTGACAGCTGTGGCAAATTAATCTGCAGAAAAGGGAGCAATATGCTCTCTAGGAGCCATGGGGGACTGGCCAAGGTGAGCCAGAGATACGCCCTGACTGCCACTTCTGCCTTGAAAGATTTCCCTAGATTGCATATTGGTGAAAGCAGGGTCTGGCTTTGTGGAATTTTCAAGTAAACATTTTTATTTGAATGTACATTAAAATACTGATAAATGTCCAGTCATGTGGCCATGTCATGCCGATTTGAGATAAAATTTGGAGAAACATCCAAATTTGAACGTCCTCCAATAAAAGGCAGGTTACAGTTGCCCCTCCTCCACCAGGTTTGGGAAAAAATATTCGTTGGAGGAAAGTGAATAGGGAAAAAACCCCTATTTATTTAACAAACACACAGGAAAAGAATAATAATGCTAAATAATAAAACCTCTCAGTGTGGAGAGAAACCTGGGAAGATTTAAAGTCCTTTCTGTGGGTGTGGTCTCTCTCCTCCTCTTCAGAGCTGGGTTTTCTGCGGAGCCCCCCCCAGGCCGGAGATGTAAGGTCTCCCGGGTAAGTTTTGGTGTTGCCAAACAGTTCCAGAAGAAAAGAAGAAGAACCCAAAGTCCCAGAGAAACAAAGGAGTTTAACTCTCTGTCTCTCTCTTTCCAAGAAAAGGAGCCAAGAGCTGGGAAAAAGCCAGAAGCTGCTTTCCTCTGCTCTGCCACAGAAGCTGCTATTGTTGTGGCCTTGAACACAAACTGCTCTGAAAAGTTCATCTGGCTTTTTTTTTCTTTCTCTTGCACCCAGTTTTAAAGACACAGAAAGGCACAGAACTCATTTCTGGGCAGCGATACACATCATAAAGTCACCCCAAGACAGGTGTGCAAGGCTGTAATTCTGTGAGACATTAACAACCACTTTTGCACACAGGAGTGACCCACAACTGGTACAATTTATTTCTGAGAGGAAAGTACATTGCTTTCCCAGGTTTTACAGTTACATACTCAGCAGCCTGTGCCCCGTGATGTGCTACTTAATTGCACGGAGGAAGGTGACCAAATAAATGTCAGACCTGTTGGCAAGGAGGATGCAGCACCTGCATGACCAGCTGGAGTCACACCTTGTTCCCACCCAAACTGTTGTTGCCTTTGCAAACAGCTGCTGAGTCAGGCATGGCTTTTGTGAATAAGGGCACGAAAATTAATTTCATATTTGAGGAGTCATGTTGGAAGGGTGTCCTCTATCAGCCCTGAGAGGCAGGGAAGAGTTTAGGCAACTTCTTCTTTTCCTCTGGCCACATGGCACAGAAATGGACTTGCTGCATTAGGTAAGTCCAAACTGGAGTCGCTGTCCTGTTGAATGGCAGGTCTCAGGAGGAAAGAGTTATAAGCAAATAATTATAACTTTTAGGATATTCCCAGTTTAAGTGATGGAACCAATGAGAGGAAGGCAGATCTAATGGAAAATTAGAAAATGCATTATTTGGCCCTGAGATAGAAGGAATGGTAAAAGATTTCTCTTAACAAACCAGAAGCACCTGAGATTTCTTTTCCCCTACATTTAAAAATAATTATTCCTTCTAAGCCTTTCATCATATGGTGAAAAAATGAAATTAGTAAATATTGCTTTTCACATCAAATTTCAACCTTTCAACCCATTTTTATAGGAAAAATATTTGCTAGGGTAAGCAGTTCTGGCAGACAGTTGCATGATTTATATTTCCTTATTTTTATACAGCATTCCTGCTCTGCAGATGTCAGATAGATGAAGTAAAATTGTCTCTCATTTCAGCAAATATCTTGTGACAATATGATGATGAAGAAGACAATTCACAAGAGTAATATCACTGTAAAAACCTCTATAGTTTCAGCAGAGTACCTGTAGATTTACCAGATGAGTCTTTGGACAATTCCAGAGGTCTTTACTCTACCTGTTTACTAAATATTTTTTACTGTTAATTTTGGGAACATTTTACGTGAACCATATGGGCTGTACCCTGTGCTAAAAGGCCACACAGGACCACTGCTGAAGTCAAGGATGACTTAGTCCCTTCTTGGAATAAGTAAACATTTCAAGGCATGAGCAACAGCAATTTCTTTCACTTGCCTGTAGGCAGGAAAACTTAGCACATTTTACAATACAACCAGTCTATTTTGAAAAATAGTAATGAGAGCTTCACTTTATTGAAGCACTTGGGAAAATGCTTAGCTAAGCTTTAAACAGAAAAAAAAAAAGATTGTTTAAGGGCCACAACATTTTTTATCTGAACCAAACTATTAAATGAGCACCTTCTTTGAGTGGCAGGGTCAGTTTTCAAACCTGTGGCTTCAGATACATCAAATGAAGAACCAAACTGGGTGGGTGTTCAAAGGAACAATTCAGATAATTGAGGTCTTTTTCATCAACTACCTATTTTTTTTTTAGGTAAATAAGTATTATTCAGCTTAGGTATTGCAGCTCTATCATTTTTCCTTACGGTCTTGCTGCACCAAGGGAACTGCCTTCCCAGGGCTTAACAGCCCTGGAAGCTGGAATGTGTCCCCTTGTGCTCTTTGTTGCTAGAGCCATCAGTCGTGATCAGAGCTGGCAAACACACCAGGCCTTTGTACCACCATCTGAAATAATGTTCTGCACTGATTCAGTAACAGAGCCACCTGGGAAAATTTCTTGGGGACAAAATCAATTAATTTTTATTATTATCATAATTATTATTAATTATTAATTAATATTGTCACATTCTGCCTGTTAAGATGTTCTTTGAAGGCAATGGAAAAATGGAAAGCTGATTTTTGTCTAAGGATGCATTAGATCCAAATGCAATGTATTTCTGCACTTGCAGAGTGTTTCAGTCCTAAGGGTCTGTCCACTTGGCTGATTGTACAGCCAGGAAATAGAAACATTTTTCCTACACCTTGTCACTGAGTTTATCTATAAATGATCCAAAGACAGTAAACTTTCCCTATTCTTGGTAACTTTTGTGAAGCATATCAAATTTGCAAAGGTTCAGGGAAAGTCAGAGCTTGTCCTTAAAATGCCCTTCTGTTTTCATTTATCCTGTTGGTTATGGAATAGTTATTAAGGCCGTTTGTCCTGGTATGATGTGTTTTTTACATAGGCACCAGAAGATACATTATCCCCTCCTGTAAGCAAGAAAATAAAAGCAATAAAATGGGCAATTGGATATAAAGCCAATGTAAAAAGGAATTTTTTCGCTTTTCACTGATGTCATTCCCACTTGGTGCTTTATCCCACTCACTCTGGTGCCTGTGTTCCTGCACTCTTTTGCTTTAGGGAAACCTGTGGTCCTGACTACAGATGAGGGTGAACATGGCCGTATTATCTTCAAGCAGATCACAGGTCAGAAGGAAACAGCGGGGGATGCTGCCATAGAAGCAGCTGTAGCAGGGTCTGCTCGTGTGTCTGGTGTTTTAGTTACAGTCACAGTTTTGGGAATGAATTGGCACAGCAAGAGCTTCACTGAACTAGTTAGATAGCTCCCATTATCACTGTTTTTTCCCTGACAATAATGAACACTAACAGTTGGTGCTGGATCTAGTGGATTTTTGAAGTGTGTTGCCAGGAGCGGAGCTAATTCTGCTTGGTAAGACTCCTGTGTTTGCACCACTCTTAAGCCCCCCCTGGTGTTTGGCCAAATAAAACCTTCAAAAGTGTTGGATTCTCTCTTCTTAGATATCTGCTTTCATTCTGTCTTTTTTGAGGGATAACATGTTAATTTCTCTTAAAGGTGGGGAAAGATTGTCAAGATTTTCTTAAGAATAGTTGAGCTCTTGAAGTAATGTTAAATAGTCGCAGAAGATTTTTTTTGCAGGCACAAATATTCTACTTCTCTTTGATAAAAAGAAAACCAGTTAATTGTTAAAGCGGATTTAAACCTGTTCTGCTGAAGAAAGGGTAACATAGGTGTTACTGCCATGAAACCTGCACTGACAATTTGCTCATCTCATCCATCTGGTTTTCTGCTCACACTGCTGCACCAAACGCCCTCTGTGTCTGTGGCTCCTAAAACCTTGTCAGGTTTATGAGGAGATATTTGCTCAAGGTGCATCCAAGAGCTTTCTAGAGATTTTGAATAAAGCCACTGGGATCCTGTGGGGATGTTACACTGAAAAGATGTCTCACCTGCTTTCAGACAAGAGATAATATGTGTTCCACAACTTACATAAAGCTGCAAAGACCTGCAATAGCAGGGTGAGAGTTTAAGTAGTAAGAATTGTGAATCCAGAGAGTCCATCACTTTTATTACTTACTCTTTGGAGCCTTAGATGAAAGCACCTTTGCTGAGGTGGCACAATGGGCTCCTGGACTTCTCTAAGTCCCAGGCAGGGACCTCTTTACTCTGGGCAGCTTTGCAGCCCATTGGGTAAAAGATCAAATGTGCTCTTCCTCTTCTGTCAGCCCCATCCCCAAAGCAGGAGATACCACTACCACTTCTATGTGCCTGTGTGACACTGTGTGTCTCTCCTGTAGGACTAAGGGCTCTGAATCTCAGCAAAGATAACTTCCTGTGTTTTTACTGCCCTTTCCTGTTTTTCCCACCAGATTTCAGAGGCCCTCACTTTTGCCATGGACTAGCTGGCATAATGTGTATGGGCCAGCAGGGATGGGAACAACTGCTGTCAGTCAAAGATGGACTGGCTTGTTTGTAAATCACAGTGAGCTGATACGAGTTGCCTGTGACCATAAAGCAGTTTTGGAGGGTTGTGGAGCATTGCACGCAAGCTGCTTTGCCATGTCCCCTGATGGGATGTGTTTCCAGCTCCATACCTGTCTCCGAGTCAGCGCAGCCATCCTCCAGCTAGCTGTGCTCCCTAGTCTCACGTATGTTGGATTGAGTCAGGAATCTGCTTGCTCTGCTTTGTTGTAATAAAGCTTTGAGCTCCTGTGAGATGCGACTTTCATCTCAGGTGCAGTGCTGCTATCCAAGCCTCTTTTTTTCCTCTCTTACTGAACTCATTGCATTGCAGCACAGCTGTAGATATTGGATCCTAATCTAACAATCTCCTCTCAAGCATGTGGAATACTCACACTCTATCTTTTCTCAGCTTTTTGGAAAACAGGAGTCCAAGCAAGGAAGTTCATCTCCAAAGGCCTAGTGGGTACAGGCAAAGGGAAAGTGGCTTGGACACAATACTCCATGTGTTTGAAGTGGATTTCTTCTCTATGAGCAATTTATCCCAGATTATTTTACAACACTTCTGCTTCCTGTTCTACTGACTCGACACTTTGAGGCCATGCCTCTGAAATAAAATACTCTAATTTTTATGTGTGTTTTCATTTCCCCATAAAAACTGCAATACAGATTTATGGACTTTTTTCCTCCTCAATCTCATTTGTGATACTTTTCCCTGATGGTAGCCAGAAGCCTTACATAAGGCAGCAAAACCCTCCAGGGTTCAGCAACCAAGTAAAGTACTGGTGCTTATTTTCACCTGCTCAGAAACAGCACAGAAATTGCTCATGGATACACTTGCCCCACATGCAGCAAAGCAGGATTTGAGCAGGGAGCTGCTGAGAATGTTGCCAGCTTGCTGAGAGAGCTGCTTGGGCAGCGAGGCTTGGGGCACTGTGGCAAGGTTGGATGGGGCCCTGAGCAACCTGCTCTAGTGAAAGGGAGGTGGGAGCAAGATGATCTCTAAAGACCCTTCCCACCCAACCATTCCATGATTCTGTGATTCCGAGGAAATCCTGATTCTCACTTTAATTGCAGCTGCTGTTCCTCTCCCTTGGTAGCATGGTGAATTACTCTGCAGTTCTTTTCTTTACCTTATCCTAGCTCTCTCTCTGGGTATCCTCCTCCAAAGTGAAATTCTTGCTGGAATTTGATGAGGGTTTTTTCCACTGGCTTTGCAAATGTTTGTTCCAAATTATAGCATATTGTAATGTATTACAAATTACGTTATTATAATACATAATACCATATTCATATATAGTATATTGAAAATTTATATTATATTATATTATATTAATGTTTATATTATATCTTCCTTAAGACACCCTGTTGAGAATTTGACATATGAAAACTGTAGCTCTTTTAAGGTAAAATCCAAGTCTAGGAATTCTAATTGCAGTAATCCAAAGTCACTAATAACTTCTGGGAAAAAAACCCTTCTTGTTCTTCTTTCTAAGACCTGCACAAATATTTTTCCTTTATTTACACAAGGCAATCACACAAGAATTTTCATTTGTTGTTTAGTTTCATGGTAAGCACATTTTTGTGGTGAATACTGTGTGTTTTGTTACCAAAGTTAAAATACTGTTTATTGGCTTCCTTAGAAATATTTTTTAGTAAGAGTAGTTGCCACTATTTATTTTCCAAATTATAGAGCTTTGGACCAGATAACCAAAATAATTATTGTATCAGCCTTCTGGCACAGAATTAAGAGTTTTCCAGTTTGGTAAAATGATTAAAATACATTCATAGAATATTATTCTCTTATAGCATATACTAAACAATGTACATATTTATTTCTAAAATTACATATTTTGTGTATGCTATTTGTACCTGTAGCAAAATGACTGAAAAGAATATAATTACACATATACATAGCTTCAGTTTTCTTGAACCTCATTTGACAGAAAATTCATAGAATACACTTTTATCCCAGGTATCACTTAGAGTGCTGACAATAAATTTTCGGACCTGAAGGGTGCAGTCCCTAAATCAGAGAGAGTTCTTGCAACTTCGTATGAGACCTGAAATTGATAGCAGTTTGATTTAATGGTGACCAGGAAAAGGATATATTGATGTATCAGCTGTGGGGGCAGCCGCATCTGGCAGAAGGAGGGGTAGGCAACATGGGAATAATAATTTCTAGGGCTCTTCCAACAATCTCCTTGGTTTCAGTGCTTGGAAGCTGAACTAATTTTGGTCCTATCTGTCTGTTCTGAATCTTCAGTGAATTTATAACATGGCTCTTACAGGGAGACATGTTTCAGTTAACTCGGACTCCTGAAAATGGAGAGAGCAGCAAACTGCAGACAGCCAATCAATCAAGAGGATAATTGAGAGGGTCATTCAGACTGAGTCTCAGCCTTTTAGTCCTGATAGATCCTCACTGTTTCAGCCTTCAGTTGCAGAGATGTAAAATTCCTGTGCATCACTGTTATGGAAACCAATAGTTTTTTATCTCTGAGGCTTACTTTGCTGAGATTGGAAGCCATAAGTGTTTGGAGCCATAGATTTGAAGGCATAACTAAGAGATTTGTAATTAGAACAATTGCTGAAGTTTTCATGTCATAGTGAAATTCTGGAGAGTGAGGCCTTTTGCCATAAAGCATAGAACATTTAGGTTAGAAATTAATCTTAGAAAATCTATGTAGAAATTTATGTTAGAAATCAACCTAGACAGCGTCTAGACTCCATGCTAGTGGGAAATGGAGAATGAGTGGTTTGCTGGGGTTTTCAACTGGACAAGAAATTAAAAGAGAAAGCTTAGAAAAAACAACACAATTTATTTTTGGGGAGAAAAACTAGTTTCCAAGTCCTTAGTGCTAAATTTATAACCCTGTCTTCCTGATGACCATGTAACAGGTGTTCCCTTCCTCTTTGCTACATGGGTTTTCAGTGCTGAGTGCCTGTGAAACTCCTTTTCTCTTTGTAACCTGTATGATTAGAGCATGAAATATCTTCAGAATCTGAGCTTGAAGATTAGAGTATTAAACACTAAACAAAATGCCTTAGCAGAAGCAGAGGTTTCAATTTACCATGCATTTTTCTCCATGCTCATCTTCTGTGACCCCACCTTCCCTTTCACAGGTGGAATCAGCTCTTCTCTTGCTGCCATTCCCCTTGGATCTATTGGTGTGAAGTGTGTTTTCCTGACCATAACTGAGGAAAGATGTTCACCAGTTCATTACTCAGTACAAAGGAAATTAAACACAAGAAGTGGATCTATTTTGCATTTTCTCTGGAAGCAAAGCCAAAGCCTTTTCCCCCTCCTTTCCCTTTTACATTGCCTTTTACCACCTCCTCACTGCACTGTCCTCAATCAAGTCTATCAAATGACTGAGATAGATAAAGGAAAAATTTGGAGTGTGAAATTTATCTATTTATTTATTTGTAGTTAGGGAAAATAGTCAAATTTCTATGAATAAAACTGGATGTGTAGAAATGGCTATCTAACATGTAGAGAGAGGAGAGGAAGCACTTCAGGTACTTTTATAATTGCCTTTAATCTGCGTATTAACAAATGATGTTATTTCTAGGTAAGAAATCTTGCCTAAGAGGAGGGTGGACTAGTTTAACACAAACCAGAATTAAATATCCAATATACCTGGAGCCCTAAGACAAAAATACGATTTTGTTTAATTCATTAAAGACTATACTCCCCTGGCTGAGACGCTGCGAAAAAAAGATGACAGAGAAATTAATTAGGAAGTGAGAGATCTTAGAAAATAACCAAAATGCTTCTTAAAGAAGATGTGGAATATGTTAATGAGGTGTTAACGTCTGCTGGCACTTTTGTGAAACAAATCGTGTCCGGTGGAAAAACACCAAGCTGCATGCCGGGTGGGAGTGGCTGTGAGTAAGGCTTTCCTCCTTCCACTGCAGGGGCTCTGAGCTCCTTGATCCCAAGGTGCAGAACAAGTAAGAACAGTCCCAAACAAAACCAACAGAAACAGACAAACAAACCTCTCCTAAAATAGTTATTGTCAAAAAAAAAAAAAAAAAAAAAATCTTCATTACATTGAAATACTGCTTTAGTCAACCCAAAGCTGTTTGTACATTCTGAGGATAGTTGGCTGCATAGCAGCCTAATTGCCTCCTGGTTTCTTTGTCTGCTCCAAACACAGCAGGTTCCTGACATCTATTATCACTGGTGTGCACGTAGAGAATAGTTTACACGGGGCCTCAATGAAATTTGCTCAAGTCTTAAGAGGCACATAAATTTACAAGTAAATATACATATATTTGTAACAAAACATATCCTTTTTTTTCCCACCTGCATTACTCCTGCACTTTGCAAGCTGTATTCCTCAAAGTAGGAAGTACCCCATGCCCAGGCATCAGCCCTTTGCTCACTTGCCCTGTGTAATTTCAGCATGTGCTGTGAAAACAGTGTCTGTGGGCATACCCCTGAGCTCTTCATAGAGCAGACTCTCCTCTTGACTTTGTCTTGCTGTACCCAGGTAACAGCATTTTAGCCGGTGCTGAGGACCTTTTGGCTATGAAAACCCTTAAATAAATAATAATCATAATAAAGACTATTGAGATTGTCTCAATCATATCTTAGATAGAACCTGAAAGATTTGCTGTGAAGGGCTCTGTGAGCTCCATGTTTGGGAGGAGTACAGCAAATTTTATAATTTTCTGTTCCAACTGGCCATGAAGACCAACTGGTATGAAGACCAAAACCAAAGCAGTTAAGTTGAGAGGAAACATGAAAAACTGCTAAAAAATTTGGATGCACAGAAGTGTTTTCTGGATTCTTCAGAGACATTTCTAACTCAAACAAAAGAGAAACAGAATAACACAAGCTTTGTCACTGTTTTCATGCAAGCCAAATTGTCTCTAGACAGCAGTAAGGCTAGTGGGACTTGAAAGCTTTCTAGCCTGACTTTTTTATATATAGGAAACAGGCTCCATTTGAAGCCCATGTGTTTTCAAAGATAGATTAATTCAAACAGGCTACCTCCTATATGTTCAGTTACAGTTGGATTGTCAGAAAAATTAAACCTTCCAAATCCCTCTGTATCTGGCTCAGTGAGGTTTTCTCAGATTTAGGGAGACTACTTATGATGTCTGCTTGGGCTCTGATGCTCTTTTTATGAAACCCTTCCAAGCCTAAGAAAGGAAGTAACCTCATAACACACAATATGCTGCTCCACAGCACGTATTTTAGAGCTAGAAAAACTAGAAAAGTTGTTTGCAATAGTTGCTTTCTTGTTTTGTGGTTCTGTAATTAAAGGGGCATATACCATCTCTAGAGAAAACTTGTAGCTTGCAGGGATTTCATACACATCTCCAGCTTTTTTTCTTTTTTTTTTTTTTTTTTTTTGGCCTAGTCACTCTAATCTGTGTTGTTTGGGGCTGTGAGGGAAACTTTCTGCCTTTCACATTTTGCTCTACAGCTAAGACCAGAACCATCACCAGCGAAGAAATAACAACAATCCCAACCCAACCCTTCCCTTAGGGCAGTGAGAACCTGAAACCAGAACCAAGCCAACAGGAAGACACATTTCCTCCACTATCAACACCTTCTTTCAATGTCAGAAGAAAAATGAAGCTAATATGAACATGCTCTCAGCAAGAAATCCGAGGAGTGAGGTGACCCTACTCATGTACAAGGCCTCTGGAAATCCCGGCATTTTCAAACCACATTTTGAGAGAGTCAGTTGTAGCAGAGAATTAGAATGAGAATGAAAGTTTTCTGAAAGACAGAGATGAAGGAACGAAAAATTATTCTGTAAGAAAAATGTCTGAAGTGTGATTCTGGTATGAATTTTGCATTTTGAATTCTGTGCAAAAATGCAACTAGAATACATATATTCTACCACCACAGTGCATCGTGGCTCCTCTTTAATCCCAGTTTCTTCTTAGTATCAACTGCAGCGTTGTATTTTGTGTGTTGTAATTTCCATCTTGGAAACTTAGATTTAATATTTCAGCTGCTTCTAATTTGACCGCACCGAACCTTGGCTTTAATCAGCTATGTTTCCTAAGGAATCCAATGAGCTGTGTTTTTTGAAGTGCAACAATAATAGCAAAACTCTGTTGATTTCAGATATATTTTCCAAGGTGCTACATCCAACACAACTTGGTTTTGAGAAAACAGAGAAGTGCAGGAAAATTTCTCTTAGTCCATGTCTATTCTGGATCTGTCACAACACAAAAACAGTGGAGACAGACTCTAAACCTAAAGAAAGCTGATGGACATTAACCAAAATTTTACTGCTGAGGTTCTTGCCAGCAAAGGACAAAACCACACCTTCCATCAGAGATAAAATGCCCCATTCATTTCATGTTAAATTAGCCAGAGAATGGCAATGGGATGGAGGCTTTCCAGCATGAAGCAGTGGGAATTTTTCAAGGCTTTCATGAAAAGGAATAGTTTAGGTTTTTAGGAGAAATAAGGTGGCTATTTGGGGGCAGTGGGCAATGGCTGCAGTCACAACAAAGGTATGGATCTATTATGATTACATCTTGCTATGGCAGATTATCTGGGGGGTAAAATTTAGTCTTGCAGAAGTATTCACTGCCTTGCTCCTACACCATTAACCAGAGTCTTGGTTTGGAATTTATTACTCTGACATAACGTTGATAACCTTTTCAAGCTGTGCCACGTGGCACTGTGAAATTATGTAATACTTAGCATAAGAGTACAGATATTTGACCTACCAGAGGAAGAGGGAAAATTTTCTAAGATTGAGACCATCCTTAAAAGAATCTTAGAAATCCATGGTACTAAAACACCTTTGAATATCTAGGCTTTCTCTGTTGCTGAAAGACTTCATGTCCATTCTAAATATCAGTGTCATACAGTCTGAACACAAACCATTCCTTACCTATGTTCTTGAAATTCATATGAGTGAAAATGCTCGGTAGAGGTTCTTTGTCATTACAAAATCCATTCACACTCAAGAGCCATGCAGAGAAGAATCTCACAGCAATATCTGAAAACAGCAGAAAAATGTACAAAATTCTGTGTGAAGCAGAGTGGTTTTTGATTTGTAAATGGAGCAATCATTTTTGGCTGTTGCTTTTGAACTGCATAGACACACACCATTATTCTGCTTTTCAGCTCAGAACTACAAGCAACATTATGAAAAAGTATCCATAGGGATGAAACCTGTTTTGATGGGCAGTGAGTGCATTGCTACCAGGAGAAATAAGCACCCCATCCAGAAGTAAAGTAAGTGTCTGAAGAGTTGGAGGAGAGTTCCCACACAGAAAATGGAATATTGTTAACGAGCAATTAGTTTTTACCACAATATTATCAAAGTTTTGTACTTGTCTATCAGACCTGTGTTTGTTCGTCTGATGTCCTTAAACACCTCCCAAGACAGACACTCAGGTGTCTCTTGGACTATTGTCCCCCAGATGAGGAAGACTTCTATTTCTAAGATAGATAATGAGTAACTGCAAATGGAAGTCCTTTAGTCTTGTAATTTGTTCAAGGAATATGAAAATAAAAAGGTTTCTCCCCTATTTCCTCCCAGATGTTGTTTAGGTACAGAAGGTTCCATTAAATAGATACACACTTGATGCCAAAAAACCATGTATCTATGAAATAAATTTGCCAGCCCAGTGAATCTGATGGGTAGCGATGGTCCAGACTCTCCTGGGCAGCTTTTTAATGCACTGAGAAAAATAACAAATGCAACTATATTTGGGAAGGGCCACTGAAAGGTTTTGTGCCTTGGCTGAATGAAAGTATTCTTAAGATACATTTGAACACCACAGTGCCCCATGCAGGTAGAATTGCCTAAGGTTATTTGGCTACATTGCTAATCACCTCCCTGCCCAGCAACACTTGGAATTGCATCACTTAAACCCCAATCAGATGACTGGAACTGTAGGTGTAGAGTCTATGTAGATATTCTGCACTATATGTGAATGTATAAATGTATGTTTGTGTGTGGTCTCTACATCAGGGCATGCTAGAGGGCTCTCTAAGACAGGGCTCTTTCAGAAGAAATTGTTGAACGTATTTCCTTCTAACTCTTTAAAATGTTTTAAATATTTCACAAAATTCACTAACCAGAGGGAAGAAACTAATTAGTGCTCATGAGTGAGCACTATGGCAAAGGAGGAGATTTTGGTACAAAAATCCTATCAGAAAGCAGAAACCCAGGTCAGTCAGGAATATGTTGTTTGCAGCTGTGAAGGGACAGCTTTTCCCCACTGACCTTTATGGGAATATTGGTTAGGACTTAGAGACAGTTTAGATGCATCTACGATAAAGTTATCTGACAGGCTGGGAATTCTCACCAACAAAAACACACTTGGAGGAAAAGTCTCAATTTTGAGTGTAGGCACCTAAATCTGTCAGTGGAAGTTTCAGTGGATTCAGTGAGTCTGGCACTTGGTTCGCAATCATTTTCTCAGGACCATACAGTGAGTCTGTGGGAGGGACATGACCCAAATGTAAGTCTGCTGAGTCCATGCAGTCCAGTACCTTAACCACAGGTTTTTGCTTGATTTTAGTAGGTATTTCTGTGACCTTTAATGCTATTATTCTACTAGCTCATAGCTGTTAGAGATTTTAAGAAAGCCTTTGAGGGAGTGAGGGCTATTCAACTGTTTAAGAACCAGTGGTTTGGTATTCATTTATATCAGAACATCTTAAGAGAAGAAGACATCCCAACAGTTTTAAAATGAATCTGACTTTAATTGCAAAAATAGAAGCCCCTCACAAAGCCAAGATTTCCCAAAGGTTCTACACCAAAGGAATTTCATCTAAACCACTGCTGTGCAACATGTAAAATAAACTAAGAAAGGGTGATTGACTGGCACTCAGCTCAGCATGGATCCCACCAGGCACTGCCTGACCCAAGGGCTGGAGCAGACCAAGCTTTGCAGAGTATCTGAAAATCCTTTCTGGAGCTACATCTTCTTGTATCTGCTGTGAAAGGAAATGTCAGAGCAAGGCTTAACTTCTGCATTGTTCCCTCCAGCCTTGCTCTCTGATCAACCTCCGCAGCTCTTTGAGGGGAAGGAGCGGCAAAGACAACAGCAACCCCCACTTATTTGCAGTCCCTGTGGGTGACATGGGTGTTACAGAGTCAGTACCAAGCACCCCTTTCCCTGATCCCTCCATAGCCATTAACACTGAGAAAATAGAATCTGTAAACAATGGAATCCTTGTTACCACAGAAATAATTTAGCTGATACTTTTGATTTCAGTAAGGTCGAGATTTCACTCACATCTTTGGTCAGTGTTTCTTTGTAAGAAGGTTTTCTACATGTGGTGGATTCCTTACAGCAAAATTCAGCTTATGTACAGCACACAAGGCAACAGAACAATTGGTTTACAATCAAAAATATACATCTCCTGGTGTAGATAATCATCAGGGTATTTTTTATGCCATAAAAACACGTAGCAAATACTAAAGCAGACAATTAATTTCTTGGCTTGTATAAAAAGAAAGGAGCAATTCAATTATAACTGTCTTTTCATTCATATCAGTCATGAACAATGAATTTGTGACCTATGAATGTGCCTCAGATCTGCCAACATGGGAAGTCTTACTACATTTTCAAGCCTTTTCAATTGTGTGAACCATGCATTTCAAACATCATCCAATAAAACTTTATTGTATAACACTTCCTGCCATGAACATACAGTAATATTCTATCTAGACAATATTACAAAAAAGTGAAAACTTCTTATGTACTCATGGAATTGTTTAAATTATACCCAGATTTTATTGTATGTGTTTTGATTACTGGAGGTACATTGCTAATTTACGGTGACTGTATATGTTGATTATCAAATATACTTATTTTGTTTCTTTGTCCTGATTGCATTTATTTCTTTTGCTGAAGTGCATTGTCGGTTACTGATGCACCATTCTGCACTGAAGAGTGCTAGTGCTTGTGTAAAGTAAAACAAATGTCTGAAAAACAAAGATCTTTGTTCAGGCTATCCTGATGTACAAGAAAAGTTGATATCAAATTTCTTATACGTGGGCTGTACTTACAAAGGAGAAACATGATCTATTTTTTTTTTTTTTTTTTTTTCATTTACCAAAACTTGACAAGTCATAACAAACTGTTTGTCATATAAGTGGCAGTGATGGCACATGTGGAGTGATCTGTTGTCCTTCCGCATCCTTTCTAACTCTGACTTCCCAAGGAATCTCCCATAGGGAATAAATTTTACAGCAGAGGATTAAAATGAAAAATCTCTGCAGTTTCTTCTTTCACAATTGAAGGCTACTTTGCATTGGATACACTTTCACCATAATTCTTATGAAGACTTCAAATTGCTGCCAGTTCAAAGCTGCAGCCTCCCCAGAGGGGCAGCTCCCTTCTGCTGCTGGAGGGGCAATTCTGAGCTCAGTGGCTGGGTCCTTGGGAGTTAAATATTTGCTATATGCCAAAAGAATAAAAGACAAAAGCCTGTAGGATAATATAATAAGAAGAACCTTTTCTTAAGCTATCTCCTCTTCATTTATTGTGGGCCTGAACTTGTTAAACTTGCCTACACAGCACGCAGCAAGCAGAATATGGGCTCTGACCATTTGTAGAGTGACACTCTTTAAAGGCAGTTATGTTATGTAACTTCCCTGTGGAAGCCTATAGGTGCACTGCTGTCTCTGAACCTGAGATACAGCCTTTCTTCTTGAATCTTATTTCACAGACTGTTTAAATTCTGCAGAACTCTCTCCCACCCCTTCTTAGCAGGGATGTGAATTGTGATGGTACATATACCTAAAGGTATCTTGCATGCATGTGCACACACACTGGGAGAAGTTCCTCTCCTTGCAATGATGAGTGGGAAAAGCTCTACATCTCCTTGTGTACCTCCTAGAAGTGCCTATCCATACAACACAGTGCTGATCAGCCTTGTGCTGCCGTCTGGACTGAGGTAAGTTGGCCTTCTTGCTCAAAAGTAAAGAAGTAACTAGGAGACAAGTGAGGAGAGTAGGATACAAGGGGTTCCTACCTCTCAGGTTTTTCTGTATGGTCAGCATGAACTGGGAGGGCCTTTTGCATTCTTTTTATTTTGATCTTCTGGAACTGCTATATAATAAGCCTTTCATATAAGCAACTGTACTTATAAATAAAACAAGTAAAATACATGTTAGTGGCCAAGTAATCTGTGAAGTTTGTCAAATACATGTAACACATATAAACATGGTGCTAATAGAGATCGCACATTTTACTAAAATACCCCAGGCAGATATGAAAATAGTATCTTGTTACCTTAAGGCATCTCTATGTAGCATAATACAGATGAACTGAGACTTTGATGTCAGATATGCAGGTGATATTCTATTACACCACGAATTTTCAGTGTTTGCTTGGTATTTAGATAACCTCCAAAGTTGGAGAAGTCCTGCCTTTAGCCACACTGCTGAAGTCAGTGAGAATTACAGGTGTGTTACCCAGGGTAAAGTGAAATTAAAAGGTTTTCCATACCAAGGAGCTGCCTGGTCTTCTCCACAACAGTGGGTCTTATGCTAGTGCGATAACCCAACATCACCATGCAACTGGGAAAGAGATTGCTCCTGCTCACCTCCCAGCTGGTCCCTTTTGTCAGCTCAGTGTTGGTTTATGAAGCTGAGAAATGCAGAGTAGCCAATGTCCCAGTCATTCCCATTGTGAACACATCTGGTATGGGAGTGGGATGATGGGTGTCCTTGGTAGTCTGTGTTCCATATGGAGTCTCCAGAAAGCATTAAGGCACTTAATGGAGGCTATGAATCTTCTCTGCCCCACAGTATCTCCTGCTCATGACTTAGATTTTGTGCATTTTGGAATGATGGGCCACTTTCTACCTGAACACAGCTCTCATAATAATTCACTGTACATATATTCATATGTATGTATGCCATCTAGGCTTTCCAGATGGTTGGTTTTTGGTGCCTTTTGTATAAATTTCAACTTCTCAAGACCTTTTTAGATTTTTTCTTTTATTTTTAATTTTTTTTTTTTACGTAACAGGGTTGTATTCTGTCAAAAGTAGAAAGGTAATGTTACTCTGCTTCTAAAGATACTTGGTTTGTGTGCTCAGAATTTTGTTCTTTACTTAGCTTTAAATCAGCACCTACCATTTCCGTAATTCCAGTGGGTAGTTTTAAAAAAAGAGTATGGGCCAAGCACCTGAATTCTATAATCTGGTTTGGAACAAATTCACATTTTCCAGTCTGGTTTCAGTGAATACATCTTGGGCCAAGAGCAAGTTAACATAAGTTGCAAACTGTAAAGAAAAAAATGTTTCTCCTCAAAATGTGTAGAATGCACAGTTTGGGAAATATACACTTCTTATGGTGGTGATACTGAGGGGGAGAAAAATGCAAAGCATATGAGGGAAGGAGCTGTATCTATTTGACCATATTATGCAAACCAACATCACCAGCACTTGAGAATGGGGGCCATGTTGTCCCACATCAGCACACATTGCACGTTGCACGTTGAAACTTCCCGTAGTGTGGTCACTGCTCAAAGTTGCTTTTGCTTGCAGTGAGAGAAAAAGGACCAGATTCTTAAAATCAGTGCTGATGTCCTTTAAAAATTGGCTAAAGATAATTGGTTCTTTTAAAGAGAGGCTTGTGAGGTTCTGAAGTTGGATTATGAAGAAAATCTTAAATAGCATATAAGTACCGTCCTGCTCCAGCAGAGCACAGCGCCTGAAATAGCGCCTGCTGCTATGAAACCCTAGAAAATAAGCTTTGACAGGAATTCAACAGGTCATCTAAATGGTCCCTAAGCCAAGGCAGGTGAGCCAGGCCCAAATCATCCCCAGTGCTGACTGTGCCAATTTGTGTTTCCTGAGACTCACAACAGCACACCTTGGTTAGCCATTTTACTACAATGCTTCCTTCCCCTGCAGCACTATGACATGGTCAGCAATGGGAGCCTGCTCAGCACTTGATTTCACTGGTTAAAACAGCTGGCCTTTATTGGGATGAGGGCAACATCGTGATCTGTATTTGCGATGCTGAGAATTAATTTATTTTCTCAATTATTCTCTGAATGCTCAATAAAGGGGTTCTTAAATACAGATTTGGAATCCATCTGGAAGTACATGAGAAGTTCTGTAGGGGGCAGAGAGGGCATGTTCACACTGCAGAATCTCACTGGCTTGGGATCAACTACTGTTTCAATGCAAATGACTTTTAGGTTACAAATCCTCATATTTTTAAGCAGTATTTAGCTTCACAAAGACACACCAAACTTTTAAAATTCCAAGCAGTGGAAATATAGGTACCTTCACATTTTTAGTGTTTCAGATTTCCATCTTTGGATGTTTGCTCATATTTTGTTTATTGAGGCTGGCAAAGGATGGGAGAAGAGAACAGAAACTCATCACATTTGCAGGGTTGTTCTTATTGCAAAGCAGAGTTATTTTGCTACGTGAGCACTCTGTAGCGTTTTAATTAAGGTAGCATAACTGCTAAGAATTTTAATACAGATAAAATTGTCTGTTCTGCTTTTGTTGCTGTTTTATTTCAGATAAAATATATTTATTAAGTAAATAAAATAAAAATAAAGTCTTACTTTCAACATCCCATGCCACAAAAGTTATTTTAATTTGTGCTGTGTTTCTGTACCTCGTAAAGAATAACAACCAGCATCCATCTAAATCCATCTTCCTGATAGATTTGGTTGCTCAGAGCAACGACACAAAACCTTCTGCCAGAGCAAATACTCACTAAACTGGGTTTTCATGTGTTGGGTGTCATGTTTGAGAGGAAACAGGTACTGCAGAGGTGATAAATGTAAGGTTGGTTTCCTCTTAAAATACACCTCGATTCCACTGCTTCAAGTGTCATCTTCCTCCCTACTTTTTGATACACTGATACATTAATTATGTGTTTCTGCTGTTCTTGTGAAATCTATTAGAGTCAAAACACTTTCATAATTAAAATTATTGAACTTGTAGCAGCATTCCCAATATTGCTGTCACTAGTTTAAGGTGATATTTATGAAATAGAGAATGAAATGTACCTTATGTGTGCAGTGATGACATTGCAAACCATCTTAAGATGAAGAAAAATAGCATTTCCCATGGGAAATTATTTCGATTAGAAATTACTCAGTAAGTGCCTTTAAAACTCAACCTTTCCTACAAAACCCAAGTGTGATGACAGCCCTAAACTCAGTATGTATGTTAGACCAAATTTTTTGTGGCTGCAAATCATCATCCCTTGACTGAAAGCAAAGCTTCCATAAAGACTGACACAAACACACTGAAGCTGCAAACAATATCCTAAACCTCAGATCCTGAATTTGACTTTTCAGAGTACTCTACTAAACAGAGCAAGAAAATATCATTAGCGAAGAAAGAAAACAATCAATATAACGGCAAAGCATTTCCATTTTGTACATCCACATGAACATAACTGACTGTGAAACAACTTGCACTTACATGTTGTAAACATGTACATTATTAAAACCAACATGTCCATTATTAAACTCTCTATATTATGCACACTTCTTTTACGATCAGCTCATCTGTGTCTTTAGAAAGCAGGAATGCCTTCTGCAGCACTCCTGGGAAGTGTAGTGTGCCCCAAAGCTATTCAGAATAATGCAGACTCATAGCAGAGCCACTTTATTGTCTTTAGCAACTGACTCCTGCATTTCCTATTGTTCACAGGTGAAAGTAGAAATAGCAATATGAGAAATACTGTTGTTTGAAAAAATAACTGTGTTCCTTGAAGTCTGAAAAATAGGTATGTGGCTTGAACAAACACATATGATGGTATTTTCTTGTAAGTGTTCCGCTGGATTGACTGTGTGATGATCTGCACCACTAGCAGACAATTCCTTCTTGTTCCCCAGTTCCTCTTTTGTTCCACGGTGGCAGAGCCAGCAGCTCCCTCCTCACCCTGGGGACAGCGTGTTGTGGTGCACAGCTGGTGTGTGTGCTGGTGGTGAACACAGAGCAGCTCCCTTCCCTGCTAGGCATTGACTCATGCATGCATAGTGGGAATTTGGTCCCTTCTCATAGTGCTGGGTTTACAGCTATTCTTCATGAACTCATTCCTGGAAGGGACTTTTCCAGTGAGATGGTGACTAATGTAGGTAGACATGTACATTATATCTCCATTGAAAATCTACAGATTGAGAGTAAAGCTTAGGGTCTGGTTATGTCAGGGAAGGAAAATCAGCCTGTCTGGACACAATTTTTAAAAATGGTTTCAATTCACTGTGGAGGAAATGGCCTCATGTTTTTGAAGTCTACACTGAACTGTATTGCATAACTCATTCCTGAACACTGAAGAGGGTTGTTCAGTGCTTATCCAAATTAACAGGGATTCGTCTGTTAATTTCAGGATAAACTGAAATAGCTTATAAAGGTTTTTGGAGGAATATCTAATGATTAGGAACTCAGGAGAGCAACCAGATTCTAAAAGTAGGTGCTTCCTGTGCTAAGACATTAGCTTCTGATTTCTTTCACAGAAACATTTACTGCCAAAATTTTGTAACAGAGACAAGCTTTCATCTAGCATTCATCTCAGAACATCTATTAAATAAAACCATAGTTTCCAAACAAATACCACAGTTTATTCAGGGTGAGAGAAATGTGACTTAATGATGAGTTTCTGGGCAAAGTATTAGGGTGACAATTTTTCCTATTAAATAAATATTCTTGAACTACCAGTATTGTTAAATGAAATCTATTTTGATATGCCTTCAGGACTTGTGTTATTAAGCCCGAAGGGTTGATCTGTTTCTCTGAGGGTATTTGAGATCTTGGCATGCAATGGCTATTTCACCTTGATTTGCTTTATGCACCTGCTAATGGGTAATATTTTGATGTTATTTTGGGGTATCCTTTGGGGATGGAAATATTTTGTGGCATTCTTTGGAAAGCATCAAGATTTCAATACTTTGGAATGACTTTCTGCTGTTCATATGTTTGATCTGTCTTGCGATGTGCAAAATCTTTTAAGCAGTCATCAAGCTCATTAAAAGGGAAAAATAAAGGACTCCAAGTCAGTTACACTTTGTGGAAGTTGATGGTTTAAAATCTAGTGTTAAGGAAAAGTACCAAAAGCAAAAAGTGCCAAAAGTTTCCAATTGCCACATACTGGTTCTTTCTTTCCTATTTGCTATTGGCTACCTGGGGTTGTTACAGATGTCAGATGGTCACTTCACACAGCTGGTATCAGGAGATGTGGAGATTACACAGCCTGGTGAGCAGGTCTCTGTTCACTCCCTGTTGCAGTGCTCAGGAAGAAATGCTACTCCAGGTCTGCATCACACTCCCTCTACATTGTTACTGTCAGAGGTTGATGTGGTTCAAACAGGTTGTGTCCTTCCACCTGGGCCTGCACTCTGACACAGCATCTTGAATTTCCACACTCCCACCCTTCTCCTCAATTTTTTCACAAGCAGAACAGGAAACGATGTGTTTGCAATGGCTGGTGCTGAGCTAGGCAGATGTCTCTCCAGATTTTAATGCAACGAGTTCAGAGTCCTCTACATATCTTCCATTTAACTGTTCATTGTTGGCGTCATGGGGGTACAGGTAAACAGGGACCTCTGTGATTGATGTGGCGGTGTAGGAGGTAGATCGAGTGGAACAGTGCTCTCGGCGCCTTTGGCCCCACTGCGTTTTGTACTGTGCCCATTGCCTCTTCAAAGCTCCTTGTACCTGTTAGAGAAACACACAGCTAGGGTGAGGCATGATGTACATACACCCCTGTGACAGGGAAGGGAAGGGAAGGGAAGGGAAGGGAAGGGAAGGGAAGGGAAGGGAAGGGAAGGGAAGGGAATTATCCAGGTCTAATTCCATCAGAATCTGACATCCAGTCAGCCTCTCTCCTCCTGTCTGTTCCAGAAGCAGTTCAGCTCTCAGCCTAAACTTCCTCCCTGCCTACACTTGTGCAGTTGCCTATAGGTTAGCTAAATGTGAAAGAGATTGCTGCACAGGGACACAGCATGATGCTATGGTGGAAGAGGAGAGCAGAATGGGGACTAAAACCCACCTGATGCTGCAGCTGGATTCTTGTTCCTGAAATACCTGATGCATTTTGATATCTGAAGAAGCTCAGCCTTGAGTAATGAGCCTTTGCCATGGAGGGTAAAGTGTAAATACACTTCAAGAGCTTGCCAGGACTAATGTTGTAGAGTTAGAGGATTAGGATATCTAAATAGGAATTTTGTTCTGGTAATTTAAAAACAGGTTCTGTGCTCACAAAATGTAACATTGGTCATAGCCCTCTGCATGGCAGAGGATTCCAGCCTTTGAACATTCATCTGCTAGGAATAAGACATTTTATTCTACATTCACATTAAGAGTGATGTTATACATGGCACTAGGAAATGATTTAAACTGTTGAGTCCTGCCAGGGAACAAGAAGCACTTCTCCAGCTGCATTTCCATGCATGGCAGCTCTTGATAGCACTGTGACATGAGCAGGAATTGGGCAAATCCTGGCTCTTTTTGTTTGGATCAGTGATTCCGAACAACACAAAGTGGGAATAGGAGCAGTTTGACAGAATAATCTGGTGTAAATGACCCTCTCCTCCAGGGGAAGGCACGTGCATGTGAGGCACCGTGATCACAGGAATCCGCAAGTTTCTGTCCACAGGTTTCAGGAAACCTCCTGCTGAGGTGGGCACTGTTTGTTATTTGGAGAATGTATTGCTATTCACCTTGTCCTAACACATGAGGAAAAGAAAACAAATGACTGTGCACAGGTTAATTAGATATTGAGCACAGGAAAGGCATACAGTCACAATGGAACTTCAAGTACTTGGGCTATGAGCAAGGTCTACGATGCCCATATTGAGAATTAAAGTGAAATTGCTGCATGCAAGGATGTTTTATCACACTATCCCAAGTTTATCAGTGAGAAAGAGTTACTGGGTCAAAGACTAATGCAGTGGCAGCACTTGATACAGAAATATTACACTAGTTAAACTTTGTAAAGATTTTAGTCACTCTAAAATTGCCTTTTGATGTTACAGTATGAATATTGTAGCTTAGTCACCCCAGAAGCTATGGGGAGGGACTGGAAGAAGAAATCTTCAGAAGTACTAGGACAGTGACTTCCCCCATATCTCACTGGGGTGGTGGCATCTAGGGCAGACACAATGAGGACAACGGAGAAACCTGGGCTGCGCACAGGGGCTCTGCCTGCCTGCAGCCACCTCTCCCCCACCACACCATGGTCACCAGCCATTGCACACCCCTGGTCTTCACCTCTGCCCCAAGCTGACCATGTTCGCATTTCACAGCACGTCATCCATCTGGATTCATGTCAGCATCTTTAGTGAAGGCAGCAAGGGTCTGCTCTTAGAGCCCTTCTGTTCCTCTCCTAGCCCTCTCCTTCCCCTACCCCCTACACAGACCCCAAGGCTTTGATCACTCTTGCATGGGGAGAAGAGCTGCTGTGCAGGTGAGAAGCTCCTGACAAGCTCCCCAACTGCTCTCAGCTGAACCGGAGTCTGACAGTCCACCAGGGCAACCACAGATCTGGAGATGATAGATGGCTAACTGGAGAGGGAAGAACAATGTCCCTGAGTCTTACAGAGCCTGTCATGAGGAGCTTATAATTTTCTTCTTCAGAGGGAGTGACACTTACATTGTATGTATGATGGGTAGACAACAGACACATCCCTTCCAGTTCAGCCCATGATTACAAGTGCCATTATGCAGGTGTAAAAGGCTCCACAGAGCAGGGAGAACATAAGATCAAAGCATCTTTGTTTTTGTTCTCTGCTGAACTGCTTGTCTGTACAAGGATCTGCCTACAAATGGATAATGGATTGTACAAGTTGCTGCATTTGAGAAAAACTTGCTGATCTAGTTTTCTTCCATGATTCCAAGAATCTCAGATGATCATAGCTCAGTGCCAACTAAAACAATTTAGGCATGGATTTTAAATAAGTAAGCAGCATTACTGAAAGTCACATGCACAGCCACGACATATTAATGACTGAGGAGGTGCCTGGGGACCAGGAGGTGCAGAGAGATGCCTGCCATGTTTTCCACTGTGATGGCAGGTAAAAAAAGCAAAGAGTGAAGCAATGAAGAGCCCAAGTTTATTTACTCTGCTCTTCAAGACTTTAAAGGTTTTTCTGTTCACTGTTAGCCATTCACGCCTCATTGGCACATAAGGTACATGGCTGTTTTTTTCCCCAAACAGACTTTCCATTCTGTTGTCCAGTCTTTCAGTCTAGAAGCAATCCCAGGCTTGAAAATGTGGTCTGGTGAGCAGATTATTGCAGAGGCCCTGTATCATCTGTACTACACTATTGCTGTTGGACAGAGAAAGTACAGCACTGCTAGACACCAAGATTTTATATGAGTATGTGCAAGAAGACTTGTCATTTTAAAAGTAAAAAACACCCCATTGTTTATGTGTTCTTCCACGTGAATTCAGACACTGGTACAGCTTCTTATTATTTTTAGATTTCTTTCTATATATGGGCTCATGGTACTAAAGTGAGGTTAGTGAGGCTGCAGTGACGAATGCACTATAAAGCACAGTCAAGTGCTCCTGAGATTAGCATTGTTTGCCCTGGCTAAGCTTCATGTGTTTCAGTCTTGAAGTTAAATATTCCAGTAGGAAAAAGTAAATCCCAGATTAGCCAAGCTTCTGCAGTAGTAAAATTAATCTCCTTGCTCCACAATGAATTTTCTCATGAGAAAATTCTGGCCTCTATTGCAGCAGATGTAGGCAGCAGCTTGGAAACAATCTTATATCACAACTGAAGACCAGACTGTGTCTTTGCTCTATGTTCTTCTGCACACACCAGGACTGGGGGAAGTTAGCTCAGTTTTCTTGGTCAAACTCAGACTAGTGCTCCCTTTGGAAGGCCCCAATACCAGTTTACCCTTAGTCTGTTGTTGCTCTTCTATAGGTTTTGTGCCTTGTATATCTACAGATTGTGTAACTGCAGAAATAAAGGGGAAGAAGGGGTCATAACCCTTTCATCCTCTCCTGGCCTACCCCAGCTCAGCCCAGCCACTCTAGTGCATAAACTTTGCTGGATGTTTATGGGTAACGTGCTATTGCAAGTAGCACCAAAATGTCTTGATTCCATATTAGAGAGGTGTCATCATTGACGCTGTTCACCTTAACAGGAAGCTCTAAAAAAAGCTTCCGTATATAAAATTTCCTAGAAGAAAATAATGAGATGGTTTTTCAGCACTCCTGCCACTGACAGTCTGTAAATCTGAAGCAGATGCAATAATTTTGAAAAGGGGTGTAATGGTGAAAAGTACCCAAGCACCAACAAAATCACTCTCAACCTGTCCGAGAAACCTGCATCCTCACAGTCATTTGTTCTTACTGCCTGACATGGAGCCATGCTTCTGATCAGCCTCTCCACCAAGGAGTCATCAATTATACATATTGGCAAGCAGATGCTTCAGATATATTCGTTAGTGCATAACTTGAGAATTGTATTCCTGGGGTTGTAAGGTTGGATATGCTCTTCTGACACTGTAGCGTTGCCAAAAGTACTTTGGAATTAGAGCTAGTTGACGAAATTAAGAAACTAATAGCCTTTAAGATACTTTATGTTTTCAGTGCATTTTATTGTGGCCTTTCCTAATTTTTAACATTGCTACAACCTTTAATCTAGACACTAATCCAGGTGTTCTCATTAGAGCTGGAGAATTAACCTTTTGCACTAAAGCTATAAAACATTAAGGGAATTTGTTTTGCAAAATCTAATCTGAAAACAATGGAAGGCAACACTGGGGAGAATGAAGAAGGCAATGTTCAAGACCAGGATTTTTGGGGTAACACATTGTTTGGAGGCCAGTGAGGAGACACTGGAGTACTGCTTGTACACAGCAATGCAGCCATTCCTACGGGGAGAGGATGCTTCAGAAACTGCCTGACTGGTCTCTACTTTCTTCACAGCAGGTCCTCCATACTAGGGAGTACCAGAAGTTTTTCTTTGTTTCCAGGGCATGGATATTCAGCTGTGTCAGAGTGATGACAGTGAGACAGATGGGGAAAGGTGAGAGTAGCCTGCAGATACTGGGGACAGAATTGTGTTAGGAAAAGAGCTGTACATGTCTTCAGTTTTGTTTAGTTGGATGCATGAAACTGTGAACTTCTGTAGCATGATCTTCACAGCTCTCATTTCATGTTAGGTTCTGATACCATTAGCTGCTCACATTTTGCCATTCTCTTTCATGTCTCCTGAGGAGCCATGCTACAGAACTGTGGTGGGAGGCCTCATCTTTTTATTCTTGAGTTTCTCTCTACATTTACACAGGGAGCCAGCCAGAGGCAAATGTATAGAGATGTTGACAAGTGGTGGCAGAATTTAACACTCTGTGCTATCCTGAATGTTATCAAATGAGCCAGTAACACCTTATCAATAAGATAACTTGCTTTCAGTCTCTATCAAAACAGCAGTGTGGTTACATCATTATATGGAATTTTCTGGTTTCTAATGATATACAGGGATAAACAGGACCACAAATATCTCTCTAGGTTGAAATGCTGAGCGTTAGCATCACCAAGTTTGTTCTGTATCTAATTCACCTGCTCTGGATTGAAAATGGACTTCTTAATGGATTTCTCAGCTTTGCTAAGATATATGGTGTTTTATTTTGCTACAGTTGAATGCTCTTGATGTGTTGAAAAAGCTTTTTTCTGCCAACCATCTCTGGAAAACGGCTTGCTGTAGGAATTTAAATGGTTCTTGACAGATTTTAACCTGCTATTTTTGGAAAAAAAAACCCAAAAAAAAGTAAAGTGGATCTAAAACCTGCTGTATGTGTATATACATATATATGATCCAGCTATAAGAGAGTGGGAGAGATCTCTGCCTCAAAGGTTTTTATTTCTCACTGACTAGATAAGAAGCATTGCCTGTAAAAAGGCCTGTGGTAATCCTCAAAGGGGTGCAAGTAACTGCACTATTCCACCTCTGACAATGCTACCATGGATGGATTTGCCATGGCTCTGGCCTGAGCTCAGCACTGCATTCTCCAAACAGATCCCTGAATGTCCCCTCTGCTTCTTATGGAGTATTGTGGTTGTTCCTGGGGCAGGAAGGAGAGTAAAGCATTTCTTTCCTTTACTTAGACTTCCATCTCAAGGTTGCAGGTAGTAAGGGGAGAGTGTCATGCCTGTACCTCATTAAGTGCCATCTGCTTTGTAATGGCAACACACCTGATTTATCTGCTCAGAGATATTCCAGTCACACTCTGCACAGTGCTGTCAGAAATGCACACCACTGCTTGTGTGTACAGAGTAAAAGTGACTTTGTGTGGTTTGGAAGTTTGTAGTGTGACATGCTTCACATCTGCATTAATGAACAGCAGAATGACTGTTTTTCAAGTTCTGCTCATTTTCTGCATTCCATGTACTTACCTCACCATTGAAGAAGCAGAATATGGTAGCCACAAGCAAGCCCTAAGAGAAGGAAAAGAGTTTAGGGATCAGAATATATAGACTTCAACATATTTTGGAAATTCAGACTTGATGGATGTAAGGTAAAAACATTAATCCACTTCCTCTGCATCAGAGACACTCCCCGTCTTTCATAGGTGTGCTATTAAATGGATTTTTTTGTCTTTTCATAATGTTTCCCTCCCCCCCCCCCCCCCCCATATTACTAGATTTTATAGATTATCTGTTATGGCTATGAAGTTATTTATATACAAGAGATGTAGAGAAGGAAAATGAAAGGTAGGTATATATTTTGCTTACAGAGGAGAGCCGCACTGCCACTGAATTTGCTGAAGAGGATTTGTGTCCTATATGCTGCCACTCATTCATCAGAGTGTAGCAATCCAATCATAACTGTCAGCCACAGAGTATCCAGCTGTCCCAGGAAGGCTTTAAATTGAACTGTTTATGTCAGGATAAATAAACTTGTATGCTGGGCATCACAATGGATGGACAGGATGTGAGAAGAGGTGTAAGTGGTCAGAAAAAGAAAAAAACCCACCCAGCACATGAGTTAAAAGGTAGGGAGGCAGAAAAAAGAGATGCTACAGATCACAGCTTGGTCATAAATGGTTTTAAATTAATTTCATCATCACCACAGCTATAAGATTAAACAGGGCCAAGGCAGGAATATGAGATGAGAAAGTGTGAAATTAATAAGCGAGAAAATTCTTGCACATAGAGCCTGCCATTCAGGATTATGTAGTTACACTGGTCCATGTCCTAACTGCACTCACTCTTATTAAAATAGCATTACAAAGCATCACTGGGAGCCAAATGCCTTCATTTTAAATTAGTTAAAGCAGTTATTATAAACTAAACGTATGGCAGTTTGTGAAATTGAGGGGAAAACTGCAATGTAGCTTATGTTCCCAAGGGCTGCTTTGAAGAACTTTACAGCTGTATCTTTTCTATAAAACCTTTATTTAGATGATTACCACTTGCGTTGTAGATAATGCTTTGCAAAATGTCTTTGACTCTCAGATGTATGTTTTGGGCCACAAACGTGATAAGCAATAACTTTTTAACAAAATGCTTATATAGAGATACACGGGCTGGTTTGAACAAGTGCTGACAGCTTCAATTTTTACCATTATTTTTCTCTAATAGATTTTCTCTGATGCAGAATTTGTAATTTGACATAAATTCAAATATCAACACAGAAAAGCATGTAGGAGGAAGATGAAGGGTAGACATAGTGAGAAAAAACCCTTTCTTTTCACATTTTGGCAAAGCAATGAATATTCTCAAAAAACTCTTATCCCAGTGTGCAGTAAGCGATACACAATAGCTTGTCCATAAGTTTTGGGCTGAGAAGCACCACAAAGTCAAAAAAAACCTTACAACTCTAAAGCAGGACTTTTCCAGATCAGACACTTCTAAATCAAAATTTTTGCAAGGGTAGAAAGTTCTCCAGTTCCTCATGGCCTGTACCAATGTTGTTTGTGCTGTGAGCACTGCAGAAACGTGCGTAGTCGTGCAAAACCTCTGCTCTTGAGCTGTAATGTAAATTTCAGCAGGGGCCTTGCTATTGTGCTAAATGTGTTTTCATTAACAGCAGTCAGCCATAATGGCAAATGAGATGGATCTTGATCTCCTCTGGGAGCAGGGATGCTCAATGGACAGTCTACATGAGGCATGGCAAATCAGAAGACAGCAGGGGGAGAGAAAGAAGCAGGGAAATTTTTTCCAAGTCTGCTCTTCTGTGGGAGTGTTTAGGGGGAATTTGGGAACCTCAGTTCCCCTAAAGACAAGAATCAAACCTGAACTATTGAAGTGAAGCCATTTTTCATTTCAGTTCCTCTATGGTATTGGAATTCTGCTGTTACATCCTGCAATTGCTCCAGTTTTCTGCTATTCAAGAGTGTAGTTCCCTTACCTAATGTTTTCTCCAGATAATTTCTGGCAGAAAAGCTAAAGAGGAAGGTGTGGTGATGCCTCATATCCCTTCCAGGCTCTCTTCTAGTTCAGAGTGAGCTGAAAGCACACCTGGCTTCTTGTTATTTTGAGACCATGCATGTTGTACATGTTCTGGCTGAAGGAATTATTTTCTGTAGTCCGTTCCATGTATATCCCATTGCTCTTCTTCCACCTGCCATGGTCCTCTGGACTCTGCCATCTGTATTTTAATTTCTTCCATTTTATACATAAAGTTTGGCCCATTGTTCAGAGGGCTATTGTTATCTTCAGTTGTAAAGCTACAGAGATATGAGTAGCAGACACCAGCTTTGTCTGCTAGGAGCCAGGAGGGCTTGGAATGACCATAATTCTACAGTGGATCTGTTAAAACATGTGACAGACTACATGTAGGTTAATTATTTAATTTCAGGCCCATGGTTTATTTCTCATATCTCTTTGATGTTTATCTTCCAAATTCTGACTGCTGCTGGTTTTTGCTGGGGATACAATTCTTGCTGAGGATGAAATGTCTAGGCCAATTATATCTCTCTGCCACTGTGTGGAGTTGCTAAACTAACCTGTGATATATTGCCTGCTCCCAGCAAGATAATGTTGGCAGTGGTATTGAAAGAAGAAATGAAGAACATATTTATTTTAAGATTAGGGCCTTTAATGACTTCTGAAATTCTTTACTTCTGAAACTATGTGAAGAACAAATGAATGTGCCTTTCAGCTCAATCATGCCATAGGGATTGTCCAGAGTCAGCAGCTCTCAGACCTTCACGTACCTTATTAACACTGTCGTGAGTTTTTCCTGTGTTTTAGTGACTATACTGGTCTAAGTAAATTCTTTGCTTGACAGGTATTTAATTTGTATCTCACTCTCTTAGAAGACATGAGTGTCTTGAAGAGAAGTTTGAGTAATTTGCTCATGTTAAAGAGAAACAAATGTAAAATGCAGATACTGCAAATTTACATAGGTTTCTCATATCTCTTTTTACTTTTTTATTTGAGGTTATGTCTCCATTAAACCAAGAAAGCATAAATAGATATACTTATTCCTGCTGTTCCTGACTGTGTCCAGGGCCTTAATTTGTACCCTAATCAAATACACACTGTGTTGCTGTTCAGACTTTAGTGGTGTGATATATTCATTATTGATGCTAGAATATGATGTCATATGTAATTGTACAGATGGTCATAACAAAAAAATCAGTTTTTGATTCTCTATGTGGGCTTTGTTCCATGTCCATTCACTTCTCACTTCTGGATCTGAATGGACAGCAAAAAAAAAGAAAAGCATGCCCGAGGTTGTTCTTAGAAGTACATCTCATTCCCACCTCTTTCATTTTGGCAAGGATAAAAAAGCTTTGAGGAAAACAGCAGTGTGTTTCTCACCATCTTCATTCACTGCACACTCATACAGAATCTCTGAGGTAAATTACTGGGTTATCAATTGTTCATTTAAGTTACATTAAAAAAAATAAAGCAAAGAATGTGTCTGTGCAGTTTCTGCTGCCACTGAGGTGGGGAGATTGTCATGAGAGGGCTGAAGACAGCAGCCCACCTGCTGCAAAATGATAGAGACATCCCATCAGCCAAAGCTCATGCTTTGCTTCTTCTCCTGCTCTCTGTGGAGGTTTCATTACTGTCTTTTTTTTGCATGTATTTTTCATACAAAAATGGTACTTTATTATATCTGGCTTACAAAAAAATATTCTCCATAACTTTAATTGGTTCAAAATATTAAAAAGTTTTTAAACTACTAATAATCCAAAGAGAAATAAAAAGAACAGAAAATAAAAAAAGAACACTTATGTTGTCAAAAGCAGTCCTACAACCTTAACTCTGAACAGAAGGAAAAAATATTTCTGCCTGATTTGGCATTACAAAGGATATTTATTTCCTTTTAAAGTGAGAAACAGATGGAATTAACACCTTCTGAAATACCTTGAAATATCTCACTATGTTTAAGAGACTACTTTTAAATGGGTTAATTGTGTTCTGTATAAGGCTGCATAGAAAGATAAATTTAGAACTTGGAGGCAGTGTAGATATATATGCAGTCCAAACCCAGGCCTAAAAGATTCAAAATATCCTTGTACCAGACCAGGTCCCTCTGAGCTGCATCCTCCTGCCTGGCAGGGTGGGTGCTGCAGTCCTGGGGGTGCTGCTTGGAAGCTGCTGGATGGCACACAAGGGATCTCACTTGTGGAGAAAAAAACCTGTGATTATTCTCTGTTCAGCAGAAAAAACCCTTTTCATTTGCCAATAAAAACCAAGGTCCTTATGCTGAATTGCTTTTTATCTTCTCATTAGGGGGAGACTTATACATTTAGAGCCACAGTCCCCAAGGTATTGAGAAGAGCAGCTTTACCTGCTTGTGTATTGCTGTTGATTCTGGGGCTGTTCCTCCACCCCTCCCTCACAGACCTTCACAGCTCTCTCTTCTCTGGAGCAGCGACAGTGCCATTTTATGTAAACCGACAGCCTCTAAAAACCCAGCTTGAAGGTGCTGGAGATAGAATTCAGTGAGATAGAATTCAGGTGGAGGGAGCTTGAAAGCAGAGGCTTGTTCATCCCTAGGCTGGTTTGAGAGCTCTGAGAGGACTGTGTAGGTCAGTTAGTGGGACTAATTGATGCATCACACAGTTTTTTTTCTACTCTTCCTTTTTTCTTGTGAGGCATTTGCTATGGACTACTGTCAGAAATCAGAGGTTAGGGTAGTGGTTTTTTGTAGCAGAACCTCTGACAGAAGCACAGCACCCCAATCTCTTTAGAGCCTGGGACTTCTCAAAAGATTTTCAATGGTTCCAAGGATGGAGGAAGTGTCAGCTGCGGCCCCAGCACCAGCAGAGGTGCAGGAGGCTGTGCCAGGTTGTCAGGCACAGGCCACATCTCTCTTGCTCTATCTTGGAATGGAGATCTGAGTGCAGCCACGTGCAGGACCGAGGGCTGTTGCTGTCCATTCCTTCACAGGAGGCATTCCCTTTGCCCAGGTGTACAGTTTTGTCTTCACTGGGCAGCATGATGGGGTTTTCAGGCTTTTGACATGTGTGTTTTAATGCCAGAGGTGTGCAAAGAGTCAGCGTATCCTGTACCCTAATGCTTGACAGCCCGAGGAAGTTTGCATCTTCCATCTGCTTTCAGCATCATCTACCAGGTTCTGAAAGTCAGGTCCTTTAATGTAGATCTGCAACTCACTGGCTCTTCTGGAGTGAAAATGTTTGCTTTGTGGTGCCTAATTTAGGAGCTCTGTTAGATAAGATAGCTGTGTGTGTTCAGCAATGCACCTACAGCATCCCAATCCATGCATGTCTTTCCAATTAAGGTGTGCTGGTTTTGTATAGAGTAATTTTCTTCATAGCAGCTAGTATGGGGCTCTGCTTTGGATGTGGGCTGGAAACAGTGTTGATAATGCAGGGATGTTTTAGCTATGGCTGAGCAGGGCTTCCAAAAATCAAGGCCTTTGCTGCTTTTCATCTCATCCCACCACGAGCGGGCAGGGAGCGCACAAGGAGTTGGGAGGGAGCACAGTCAGGATAGCTGAACCCAGCTGATCCAAGGAATATCCCAGATCATATGGCACCATGATCAGCATATAAAGTGGGAGAAGAAGAAAAAGGGGGCTGTTTGGAGCACTGGCTTTTTTAGTCCCAGGTAATTTTTATGTATGACGGAGCCCTACTTCCCTGAGCATGGCTGAACACCTGCGTGAATGGATTCTGTATTTTGCTTTTCTTGTGTATGTGGCTTTTGCTTTATCTACTGAACTGTCTTTATCTCAACCCATGACTTTTCCCACTTTTACCCTTCCAATTCTCTTCTCCATCCTACTGTGGGGAGTGAGCAAGTGGCTCTGTGGGGCTGAGTCACCAGCTGGGGTTAAACCACAACATAAGGGTTGAAATGTCTTTCTTTTGCCTGGTGAACTTTTCTTTTCAACCTTCTGGAGACTAAAGAGCTGATATTGGTGATGGTGAGAAGAGATATGAACCTCTTCATTTAGAGGATTAATGGGAAGTTGGCTAGGTGGGCTGGAAAAGTATATGCATTCACATTTGCAGCACAAAAGCCAGCCTTCCATTTTTTTATCATTTACGTATCTTTTCTTCAGATCTGTTAAGAAGAATCTGGTCTAATGTGTGAAATATACATGCAGTAGACATTCAGTGTTCTTACAGGCATATTTGAAAAACCACTTCCACTTAAAATGGTGAACATTGATGATATCATCACAAAAAGAGTGGGACAGGTCAAAACAAGACTTCTGCTGTTATTCAGAAGTGACTGCAGCAGAGGAAACCTAGCTTGTTACATGATTTCTTTTGGGAACAGATTCTTTCTTATCTTCAATCCTCTGAGTTTTACAATAGAATGCAGTGCTTGTTTGCACTATTTCTGTGTACAAGAACTATACAATTAATGTATCAATCCTTCACATTCACTTAAAGCAGTGATGTACTGTGAGAACATGTCTCTCTTTCTGTTCTAGAAAAGGCATAAAAATTACTCATTTAAGTAGTGCAGAAATGAAGAATTTATTACATTTTCCACCAAAAAAGATTGGTAATTGTTCTCACGATGCCTGCTTGTATACGACTGACGTGCCCTGAGCTGCAAAACCCCACAGACTCTTGCTGGTGTCTGCATAGGCTGGCTGTGCTGTGGGTCACGGGAGCGCAATAGCTAGAGGGAAACACAGCCATTAAACAAATGAATACAGTATCTGCTAATTACAGAACCAGCCCTAGAAGAAAACGAGCACCAGAGGAGTGATTGTATAGCTGGCAGTCTTAAATATGCCTACAAGAAATCTTTGGGAAAGGATTAAGAATGTTTATTTTAGGTTACAATTAAAAATCCACTCCAAGTGGAAAAGGGAGGATTGCAGTCGGTTGCAGCCAGCAGGACAACTGCACAGTCCTTCCAAAAGGCCAAACTTTAGCAGGAAACACACCAAGATTTTACTGCAGAGTTGTCAAGAGCTCTTCTGTGAGAGCAGAAGGAACCCAACAGGGATGAAACTTTCCTGCCTTGGATCCCTCCCTCACCCAGCCCCCTTCATCAGTACAGACTCCATTTTAACCTCAGTTTGGTGACTTTCTATTCCATAATGATCACAATTAGAATTTTTAATTGAGAAAATTATAATTGGTTTTGCAATTCTCGAACAACTGCGCAGGATTTAAAAGGTATTTTAAGAGTAAATTGGTTATTGTAACAATGTGTCTTATCCTAAATTACTAAAACTGTAAGCAAATAACTTGTCTCCAAAAAGCTAATTTGGAGATATTCCTTTATAGCTCTTGTGAATGAAAAAGTAACAATACAGGCAATAATAGAAGAAACAAGGCTCTCATTCCTTTTAAGCAGAACTGTAATATAAGATGGCATACACTTCAAAAGCAGACCTATAAGTTCAGTTATTCTATCCATGAAGCAGCAAGAACACCTGCAGTTTTGAAGGGATAAGGGTGATAAGCAGTATATATAATCTGACAGAATACATAGATTTTGGTAGCCTAATTTATAATTTCATTTAAGGAAAAAGCACTACCGATTTTTTAAGCTCTCTTCTTATTACGGCATTAAAATAATTTCTTCACTTAGCTTCCATATGAAAGGAAGCAAGAAGTAGGTTACCCAATTCACTTGTGTTGACCACTATTCAAAAATGCATTGAAAAACTGCCTTTCCTAGTCAATATAGGACTGGATATATTCCAGTCAGTAAACCAGATAAGCCAGCATTTAAAGTCATTTAGGTTCGGCTTGTTTTGTTTTCAAAAGAAAATAAACTAGACTTACTGAATGATGTATTTTCAAAGCATTTTTGAAATCAAAATGTCAGTCTTGTAATTTAAACTGCCCAATAATGGAATTCTAACTCCTAAATGTAGCTTAGTTGTCTCCGTTTTTTCTTTTGGCATTCCCTCTGTTAAACAGTTTGCAAACACTGCTAATTTTAATATTAAGGTCACAGCATTAGTTTCAGTCAATTTGAGCATGTCAACAGAAATTGTGTTGGAACTTAAAAGCCCTCTGTGAACTCATTTTTCTCTCCATAGTTTAGAAATAGCATAAACTGATAATTACATCGTTTCCCCTATCTTGTCTCTGTTCTTTACACAGTGGTGATGCTTGTGTAAATGCAGATAATCAAATAGTGTGAAACGGTTGGAAAAGAACTGAAAACCCAGCTTTTTTCAGTTTCAGGGCAAAACCCCTGGCAACAGTATCTTTGAGTAAATTAGTTTAACATCAAACAATTCAACTACTCTGAAGCTGTTACTATTTAACATACCTGGTAATGCATTAATATATGCATGATGTAATCGTATATTTCTCCAGCAAGTCGGTTTTCTGGTCTCCAGGGAATAATAACAAACTGAATTCCTAATAAGGGCACCAGGATTAAAGTGGCTCTGACAGCTTTCATATACATGTTGGACTCAGCACGGTGGGTATCTCTCAGCTTTGTCACCAAAACTCGGACAATGTTAAGCAAAAAGAAAAAATTGACCTGCAAAACCAAAGCTATTGTAGGTGAAAGCATTCAAATTAAACAGATTTTCAAAATACAAATACGGAGCACATAAATGGCAGTAAAGTGTCGCTTTCTAGCTTTATTGTATCTCATAATGGGCAGCTCCTGTGCAGTCAGGTCTTGGAAAGTATCTTGACTATTTTCAGAAAAGATATGTGAAGCAGCTCTCTACTGTGGGGTATGCCCAGCCCCTGCCCTGGAGAGACATCTGCTGAGATAAGGAGAGTGCCTAAACCTCCCAGTGGAACTCCCCTGGAAAGGGAGCTCCCCTTCAGTTACGGCGAGAAGACAAACCCAGAATCCTCTGGGAGACCCTGTGTAGATCCTTTGTAGCCCATTGGCCTTTACCCTCTGGCACCCACCCCCTGTATCCCTATAAAGCGAGCCCCCTGCCCCTGGGAAGGAGAGAGATGCTCGTCCCTGGCTCCCCTTCGGCGAACTAATAAAGCTGCCTCGTGTGGAACAGCTACACGAGCCTCTCATCTCTCTCTCTGGTCTGGCTTCGCCTGGAG
This sequence comes from Coloeus monedula, assembly GCF_965178545.1. NCBI lineage: Eukaryota > Metazoa > Chordata > Aves > Passeriformes > Corvidae > Coloeus > Coloeus monedula. Next base: position 24,138,892 of record NC_138781.1, read on the forward strand.
GCTGCCCTGCAGAGCTGAGCTGCAATCACGAGCTGACAATCACTAAAGAGCTGACAGCTTCTGCAGGGGCCCTCCTGGCCAGCAGCTGAGGGAAGACACCGGGCCTCGGGAAGATGATCCTCCAAGGGACCATCTCTCCGGACCGGTCACAGCTTCCTCGGTCAGAGCTACTGACTCTTCACCAGCTGCCATACTCTACATGCTTTGGAGTCTGCATGGGTGTTTCAGGTGGGCAGGGGTCAGTTCTAGGATGAACTGGCTGTTTTGACACTGATGTGGGCAAATTTAGGGTTTCCAGGGAACATTTAATATTATTTTTATGTCTGAAGTTTATATGGGGTGGACGAATTGTCCCCTAGAAATAACCATGACTTTGTCCTGAGTCTGACAGTTGCCAAGCAATCTTGCCAGGTGAGACAAACCCTGGCATGTCCCCTGGGCACATGGGACCTATGGGAGCACACAATTTCCCTAAGGAATATGCTCCATGGACTAATGCTTCAGGCTTGTGTGTGACCAGGGGTGTAAGGCTGCTCTTGAGGAAAACCTAGGCCATCCCTTTGTTCCACCAGACTGCAGGGACCCCGTGGTACTCTACCCACAGGGAACAGGTAACGGTTGCTGTCCCAGGGCAGAAACTCCAGATACCAGAAAATTTTGCCCCTGACCCTTATGGTCAGTGATGCCAAGTAGTTCAGCACCTTCTCTCCTCAATTATTTCTGGAAATCTGATCCCAGCATCAAGTAACCTGCCCTTGGCCCTGGCTTCACAGAGAGCTCCTTGCGGGATATGCTGAGAACCTGCAGGAAGAGGGAAGGCAGACCCAGGCTGATGATGAGCTCAGTGGTTACCCTGTGGACGTCCTTGACATCACAGACCTCCTCGGTCTCCAGTGTACCCAGATCACTCTTTTCTAGTCTGCTACAGTAAAATCAGGCACTGACACTTCGGAGCTTTAATAGACTTTCTTCTTCCTGCTAATTTTTTGAAATAAGTATGTAAGTTGTATAACTTCCATAGATATTTCAAGAGCTCAAATCACATCTATGTACCAGAAATTTCAGCTGATTTTTTTCAGAACGGTGAATCAGAAAGCTCTGGTAAAGCATTTTACCACTTCTAAACTACACTGGGAGACCTTTCAACTGTTTTACATTTGTGCTCTACTGGAAAAGAGGAGTAATAAATTACTTCTGAGGTCCCATTCAGCATTAAATGTAGCCCTTATTCTCCATCCAATTCTGACTTCACTCACTCTGCTTAACCTCCACTTTTAGATTTTCTGAAAGTAACTGTGAAAAGTCAAAGAAAGACTTAAAAAAGCTAAAAATCCTCAACTCTTTGGAATCAATCTGTCACTATGGGATTTTTGTAGCAAATCAAGCAGGACATTCTGTAGACATTGACATCTTCACAAAAATGACTGGAAATGACATAAATATGATACAGAAATTATAATGTCTTACTTTGAAAACAGCTAAAGATTGCTCTTTTTCCATTAAAAAGCAGTTGCTTCTTTTTTCTTTGTGGCCAATATGGGATCACAATGACAAAAATAAAGGCTAAATGGCCTCTCTCAGATGGTAATTGACATTACAATAGGAGATACAATCAAGATTGAACCAATAAACCCACAATAAATGTGATTCTGTGGGACCAACAAACAACCTATAAGGCAGGGAAGGATGGGCTGCTTCACATAGCTAATGTTAAAAACTGCTGCTCCAGAAAGGGTGGAAAGGTTTTTGTTTTTTTTAAACTATGAGATGGAAAGTTGTTTATTCAAAGGTGTTCCCAGTACTCACTGTGTTACTGTTTGATCTCCGAGGGAATAATTGCAGATAGGTCCACACAGTTGTTTGCAAGTAAGAGGCAGATCAAAAGCTGAAAGTGCATCTTGGATGACACACTGAGATGAGTTTGGGGCTCGGGTTGACTAAAACCCTTTCTGTGCCTTTCAGGAGGGTCAGGGTTACCACGCCAAACTGCGTGACTGGCATACCAGATGTTATTGCCAAGCTGCATTTTGAATCTTGTCCTCCTACTCAGACAGCCCAGTCCAGTTCTTCCCCTGGACTCTTTTAGCTCCCTGCCTTTGGACATACCAGGTCAGTGACCAGCAAAACTCATGCTGAGCCACCAGCTCGCCTCAGCTGAGACACAGCTAAATAATTGATGTCACATAAATGCAGTGTATTCAGTCCCAAATAAGTCTCACTGGAATAAAGTGTTGTGAGCCTGTCCTTTGTAACATTGAAGAGAGAAAACCTCTAGTTTCTTCTGAGTTTTGACTAAAATACTTGTAGTACAGAAGCTTCTATTTTGTTCAGGTTAGCATCATTTCTAAAATAATTATTATACTGCTGATACCAAATAATATTCTTACCAATAAAGCTGCCATTACAGGTCCATGAACAATATAAAGCAAGTATGTGTCAACACTCATCCAGCAGCTGGAGAAGAAATACAACATTACCATTTATTTTTGACTTGAATAAAATTTGCTGCACAGTTAAATAATGCTAAGTTCTTTCAAAAACAGACATGCTACTCACTTATCATTGAAGTATCTGGCTCTTGCAACTGCATGAATGGATGCTGGCACCAAAGGGAACCCTGAAATGATTAAAGTTATGGATCAGTCTTGGTATTTGTTTAGCTTGAATTTCATGTGTCTCACACACTAAAAAGTCTCTTGTTCACAAAACGTATGAAATCACGTTTCAGGGAAGAACTGTTAGTCCGTCACACTCAGACCCTGGCAGCACCTCAGTGGTGAGATGCAAAAGGGATTAACATTCAAGGCAGGCCAAAAGGAGAAGAAAAGCCCACAGACCATGCTCTCCTTGAATGTCTCAAAGCTGCTGCCAGGCTCCCCTGCATTGCTGTGGCTTGTGTAGGGAAGGGTGTGAGCAGGCAGTGTGGGAAGGCTGTAAAGATCATTCTGTTCTCAGAGCAGTATTCCCTCAGGAAACCGGGGACACTTGTTAAAATCATGTAAATAACTGTTGAGCAAGAGAGAGGTACACTGACTTGCATGCCAGATTATGGAGCAATAAAAAACAGAGTGAAGAGTTTCTCTTTTGGAGCCAATGGCATGAGAAAGTGTTTGGAGCCAGGAGGTTTTTGGGGGATGGGGATTTGTGATGTCTCCTGTAGGTTCCCAGCCTTTGTGCAGCCAAGCCCACTCCATGCAGCTTTATCTCTGCAGGGAGAGGAGCTGTGAATACCATAAATTCGCACATCCTGACTTATTTGTGACACCTCAGAGGAGGCTTTGACGGGGAGCTGATGGGAGTAAATTTGCACTGGGCTTGGCAACATGCCATGCTTAACAAAGTGGAAAGCTCAAGTTCTTATTTCCAGCCTGACACTGAAAGTGACAGTCTGGTCCACTCCTGTTCATTTCCCTTCAGCTTGCTTAACTGCCATGTCGCTCTCTGACAGGTTAGAAACCTGGAACTGGGGAGCCTGCACCACAGTGCTGACCCCAGTTTGCACTGCCTTGCGCATACAGAGAGCTGGACATGATCTACTGCCTTGTCTGTCCTGTGCAGAGAGCTTGGTGCACACCTTTGGTGCTACTGCTGCCTGTTCCCTATAAACCATGGACCTTTCTACTGAGCTTTGGATATTCTATAATTGTAAATGAAAACGTGTGAAAATATCCTGTCAATACCATGATTAATCACAGAGGGAAGAACACAGCTCCTGGCTTTTTCATGTTAGTGATTTTATAAAAATGTTTAGAAGAGATGGAGGATCCTTAGTCACATTGTGGGGAGTGAGAATAAGGTCCAAAAATACATAAATAGGGCACTCTTATGTCTCCAGGTATCTTTAAGCAATAGGTGCTTACTCTACTGCAAAAAAAAAAAATTATTGTTGCAATTTACCTTGGGGGGACAATGCAGCTGTGGGAGAACAAACTGGATTGCCTTCTCCTTTATATGTTTTTAGAAAATGATGACTTGGCCTCTGTTTGAAGAATGCCTTTTTGGTTGATGATGCACAGCAAAACAAAAAAAAGATCAGAATAAAAAAGAAAGGAGCTTATGACCTTAGGGTGAGCTGATGGGGTTGACAGCTTGAAAACATAGTTTTGATGGGGAAATGGAGCAAGTCTGGGTCAGTTTTGTTAAAAGATTGAAATGCAATTTTTAAGGGGCCTTTCTGTTACAGCAAAAATGCTTCAGCTGAAAACTGTGGCCTGAAGTATTTGCAAGTAGAGCATGCCACATGATGCAAAAAGAGTTTTTTTCTTCTGTTAAATGCATTAGCCTAGGATATTTGGCTCAACAAGCTCAAAAGCAAATCTCAAGAATGCAATGGAAAGTCTTTATTAGCCAGTTACAGGCTAAGAAGCTCATGATTCTCTATGGCTCAGATTTCCAGCTGCAGGCTGGATGGACACTTCTAGGGCTAAATGTTGCTCTTCTCTTGTAAAGGACCATGCGGTCATGGTGACAGGTACCACGACAGAGTCCCACCTACACATGGTGAGCAGTGAATAACGCCGGGCAGGTGTTACCCCAGCTGTCCCAGGAACAGATATAACATATCCCTTTAGGTCATGCCAGGTCCTTTACAGCACAAACTAGCAACTAGGTCAGTATTCCCAGTACAACTTGGAAGGCACTCAGCTCCAGCACTGTCCAAATTAATGATTCCCTTTTCACTTTTATTTGGGTGAAGCTGCCTGAAGCAGCCAGAACTGACTATATTGTTGCACACTGTTGATACTGTTTTATTGTCCTGCCTGATGGTGATTTCCTGACCCAGTGAAACAATAACAAACAAGAAATGACATCCCCAGCAGCAGCTCCCAGAGAAGGGGTGAACTGACGGCATCAGCCTTGAAATACATCTGCCCATGTCAGATTCCATTCAGTCACCTCAAACCTTTTGTAGATGTTTTTATATTTGCTCAGATTTTATTTTTTTTTTTATAAAGGTATTTTACAAATGTCATTAGTGATTTTTCCACATAAAATAAGCCAGATCTTCTTGCATAGGGATTAGCAATAGCAATGAATAACAAGTAACTCTATCTTGTACGTTTGCCTTGATGTCTTGAATTGTAATTCAGAGCACAGACTGCCCTGGTTCCTTTGTCTTGCACTTTGGAGAAGCATATCTCTCCACTGATTAACACTGCTGGATGTTTAAAGTTAGACTGTGTTACTACTCCTTCTGGAATCAGTGGAATTACACTGATTCATGCAGACTTAAGGGGTCACCAGATAGTCCTAACTGGACCATTTTGCTATTAATAATATTTCTACTACAGTTAGGAGGTGCTAACCATTACCTTTTTTTTTGTGGAAGTATTCACATAGTTTCATTAAAAAGGCTGCAGACACCATTGTCAAGAGTTATGCTCATTTAAAATAACTTTTTCCTTCTCAAGCTATCAGAGGCCTATTACCATAGCCACTACCCTCTTCATTTTTTAGGCAGTGCTGCAGATACAGATGTGTGTCTTATCAGGTAACTTCACTGAATTACCCACCACACTGCTGGTGTCATTGTCAGCACTACTACAGCTGGCTTGTAAACTTTCATTGCAGACTGGATGCCACAGCTGCATTGAATTGCACTGCCTAAATTGAATGTCACGAGAAAAGAAAATGTCTATGACCATATTCCTCTTGCAAATTGGATATGGAGGGACACATTTTGGGAAGCCTTTTTCTGCAAGACATGAAAATGGAAAAAGCTTTGTCTGGAAGCAAACGTTTAAAATGATTCTTCACATCAGGCTACTGTTTCAGAGCCCTATGAGACTTTTTATATTCAAATATTCTGAGCAATGAGATTTTTGTGATAACACAGTTCCTCTCTCCAAGAGGACCCAGCTATTTGGATTGACGAAGTCCAGAAACTTTAACTTGATTTAGAATTCTTCAGGAAGGTTGTCTTCACTTAAGAGCTGATAACGTTCCACATACTTTTAATTCCAAAAGCATGACAGGTGCCTCTCTTCTTAGAAAAGATGCCATTCTCATTAGAAAAAAGAGTGCATGCTGGTGTTGTCATTAAAAAACCCCAAAAATCCCAACAAAACCAACCAAAGACAAATTCTTACATGCCTGGAGACGGCTGTCTGGCACTACAATCTATATAAACTAGAAAATCATGCCAATTTTCTTGGTATCTAATGTAGGTATCCAGAGAGCACTAAGCCTTGTATCATAAAAGAAAAATAAATTACCAGACTTTAAAATGAAAATCCAAATAGGGGATAACTTTGCTGTTACTGCCTATTTAGGATCAACTATTGGATGCCTAATTTGTGTTTGAAGATAGTGTTTTAAGTTTTTGCAGAACATGTAGAATTGGGTCATTTTCCTCTGATCTAATTACTTAATTATCTGATTATCTGTTAATCTAATCTAAAAATTCCTAATTTTTCTTGGTTTAAGCAATAGGGCTATGTTTCTGTTTTCCTGCTGTAAATGAAATAATCTTGAAAAAGTACAACTTCACCAAAAAGGATAGCAAATATAGAATAAATTGTATCTGCTTCAGAAAGGGATTGCAAGAACATCCCTATGTGCAGTGGGCCAATGGATAAAGGTCCATCATTTCCTGCTTTGCTGCACCAGTGGTTTTAAGACATGGGAACTGCCTTACCAGAAATTGGAATGAGGCCAGAGATTCATGGTTGCCAAATTGGAAAAAAGCTCTTGATATTGATTTTCTGTCAACACTGATGTGGACTGGATTTACAATAGTGATTTAAATGTAAAAGAAACTTAATTGTAATATACTGGTTATATTTATATGGTCTTCTATTGGACCAGACAGTCCAAAGGAAAAATATCTGCTGTTGCTACCCATTAAAAAGGCAAGGGGTCCCTTAGTGAAAACAGAAGAGTTTGCATATCTGGAGATGAAGAACCAGACCTAGTCATCGTTCCTTGGGCAATATGCACGTGACCACATGCAGTTTGTATCCATTGTGCACAAATTTGTAACCACTCTTGTAGAACATCATTGAGCTTTGCTTTTTGACACCTGTGTGTTTCTCTGAAATGCTTTAGAGATCTCTTGTCTCTTGTTGGACAAAAACAGTCCTGACAGCAAAGCCATTATCTATGCAGTAGGCAAAATCAAATTTTTTCCTCTAAAACAACATATGCTAAAATATATCTGATACTGGATTCACTTCCAGAGAAATTCTGGTTCCTCTTTTCATATTCTGTGTTTGCTTCACTTTGTGAGACATAGATATTGATCCTTCCTCTTGATTCCAGGAAAATTATACTTTCTAGGTACTGTCACGCATTCCTGTTTTTGCATATAAGTGACAAAAATAAACAACTTTTTTTAGACAAGAGATATATTTGAATAGAAACATATTTTCTCCCATAGCTTTTCTTAATAGAACATAAGCATTTCTTTCTGCAAATCCCAAGATGCAGCAAATAAAAAATACCCTTCTTTCTGTTTTTTGTAAGTCTCTAAGCCTGTGCAACTATATGCACTCAAATTTAGGATCCAATAACTCAATCTTAAGCTGTGATCTAGTGATATAAACTAGATCATTAGTGCTATATAAGTGCTAGAAGAATTTAAACATCTGAAAGTATTGACCCTCTTGCTACAAATGGTGACATACATACCCCAGCCCAAGAGGTAATACCAGTGCAAACGCTGTTCCTCAGCAAACACTGCCACCACGATCAGCGTGTGAAGGTAAATGCCTTCGCAGAGCATCCAGAAGTAGTTGCAGCCCAGCATGTACTGATGAAAGAATTGCAGCACTTTGCAGCTTACCTGTCAGATAAATGAGAGAAAGTCACACACTTGACCAGCATTTTGCATTTAAGTAGGCAATGACAAATGTTACTAGTATGCTATAAGAAAGCAAAGGGGAACAAAAATTCTCAGGTCTTCTGTTTTTTGGGGCTTTTTTTCAGCACCCACCAGTGAGAGGGATTTTCAACTTTTATAAAAGATGAATTAAAGGAAGAGCCCTCACAATGTAGAAGAGAATTATGAAAACAGCACTCCAAAAGGTACCACAAAATAAAAAAATTCCTTCAAAAGTCAGTAATCTGATGGTTTTCTTTAGAACTGAAACAAACAACTTGTTCTAGAGGTCAAAGGAGGGCTGTGAAAAAGACAATAAGATCGAGCTCCAATCTGGGTGATTTCCTTTTGACCAAACTTAGAAAAGTTTTTTTTCAGGTCTGTCTTCTAAGCCAGAGTCATTTATGCTTTAAACAGCCCCCAGCTCTGAAGTAATTCCTTTGGAAAGTGCAAGTTTTGGTGTCAGCAGAGATTCTTTTTGTAGAGTACTAGGGATACTGTCTTTGCTGCTTTGTGAGGTGATAGCTTTGCTCTATTTTTATGAACTAACAAACTGACACGTGGAGCTAAATGGAGCTGGTGAAGTGGTTCCCATGCATGGTTCAGACGAGGCTGCAGACTTAGACCTTGACAAGGGATTGTGTCTTCAAATTTCTGGGAAGCAGTGGGCAGATGGTGGAGGGAAGCATGTTGTGTCCACTACTGGAGTGCCAGCTGGTGAGGGATAGTGCTGCTGCTCTTCTGAATGGTTCTCATGTCCATTTGCTTTCTTAGGGAGGCCAGTGAGGTCCTCTACTTGGACTTCCTTGCCACCACCACCCAGGAGGGCCAGGAGGAGTGGGCAGGCATTGCTGTGCTGACACAGACCCACCGCTTCTGAGGAACATCACATGCTACCTGGAAACCTGAGGTCACAGCAGTGATGGCAAACTAACAGTCATCATCTGTGGCCAAAGGTAAATACTCCTTTCCCTTAACTTCTGAAGATGTTTTCCAAGCTGACTACCTGGGCTCCACAAGATGTTATTTGCATTCACTTGTCTCTTTCAAGAGACGTTTCAGCAGTTCAGCAGACAGGGGACTGCATGTTCTGCATCTGTCTGGACCGCTCCTCTGGATCAGAAAAGCTTCTTAGCCATCCAGTCCACCAACTTCAGTTGCTGAAAAACATTCCCAATTGCCTGAACATGTGTATTAACTCTTTTTCAATATTTACAGTGGAGCTTTGTGTTCATGAAAATATAGGTTTATTGATAGGTTAGGATATAGGATTCTGACAAGATTAGTGCAAAGAACTGATTTTTATTTTCTGGTAATTAATTTTTTCTGCTCACCACATAAGACAGAACAGACTGTTCTTTCTTCCACACTGTACCTGAACAGTTCTTAAAAATGTGTCCAAAAAGGGTTGTATACTGAACCCAACCCAACCAACCACCACCACAACCATCAAAACAAGTGAAAAGGGAAGATATATTTGCTCCTTCTTCTGTGGGCAAAAGTATTTATTAAAGCTCTTATATCATGGACTGTTTTTCACATGTCTGGGTCAATACGTTTCCTTCCTTGTTCCCTTGCCCATGCTCAGTGCAGCCTCCTAGCTGGTGGCTTACCTTTCTCCATTCTCCCCTTATGGATCACCCATACCTACAAGGACTGCCTTGCCTGACAGGCAGTTTCCTCAGTCTGCACACAGATTCAGGTGGCACCCTCCCTGGCATCAGCCAGCCACCCTGGCCTCTAAAATGTAAGCAAACTTCCTGAGCTATCACAGCAGTTTTCCGTGTCTGAGATTTGGGCTGGTCCAGCAACATGTCCCTTGTGGAGGTCTCCTGTCCCTTGCAGGAGGAGCTGCAGGTCAGGGGGGGCCACCTGAGGGCTTGAGGCATCATTTTCCTGGTGGCTTCAGTGCGAGTGACTCAGAGCGCCTGCACGTCGCATACAGGCTGGTCCTGCTCCTGCCAGGGCCAAATTGTCCCAGTGTTCCATCCAGTCACCTGGGCTCTAGGAACAACTTTGCCTTCAGCTTGGCAGGTGGAGGGGAGCTGAGCACAGATGGTGAGTTCTGCAATAAAATCCATGATACTTCTCAAACCTGTCATTTTGACTTAATGCTTTCCCTGTTTCAACTGAAAGGAAGGTTACTGTGGATGATCCTTGCTTCTCTTTGCCAGCTGTATGCACTGCTCACCAACCCTCTGAGCAGACACTGACTGAACATACCTTCCACAAGAACCAAGTCAGTCTTTGCTGGAACTTTTATCTGTAGCTCAAAGAAATGCACACATAGAAACACGTTCCCTGACAGCTGCAGAGCTGAGCTCCATTTGCTTCATTTCCCAACATTTCTTTCTTCCGTGTACCCCCCATCTGAACTATGATTTTTGGCTTTAAAAACGAAATCTTCTACTTATCCTTTGGAGCAATGGGCATGCAGACAACACATGACTCTTGAGGACTGTAATCACTTCTGATGTAATAAGTTAAAGAAGTAAGAAAACCCTTGGCAAAGAATAAAGGACTGGTGTGACAAGTACTTTGATACACATCACATTAATTTAAGAATTTATCTGCAAAAGTTATTATAAGGAGTTTAAGCACAACAGTGCATTGAGATAAATTATGTTAAATTCATATTATTCAAAGGGAAAAAAGAATCAGTCTTTGCTTTGCATGAGCTAACAAATGCAGCCTGTTTCAGCTGGGGCTAAGTGATGCAATGGAAGTATTTTCCTACTATAAAGAAACTGTTTTTCTAAGGTCGGAGCAAGAAAAAGAGATGACCCTTTTACTGATAAGAATTGGATTGGTACAAATAAAATATGACAAATATAACCAACACCTTGGTGTACATTAGTCTTAACTGAGAAAATTGCAAAAATAGTAAGTTTTATATATTGTTTATTCTTACAGAAACAAGTAAAATAAAACAGCAAGATGATACAGAAGCAAATCTTCCGCCTGCTTACTGCTTGATAACTGATTGTTTTCTTTACTATAATTTATAAATCTTTACTGTAGTATATAAAGACTGATACCTTTAATTTATAAAGACTGATATTTTTACTATAAGGGTGGTGAGGCACTGGAACAGGTTGCCCAGAGATGTTGTAGACTCCTTGTTCCTGGAAGTGTTCAAGACCACGTTGGATGGGGCTCTGAGTAGCCTGGTCTAAGAGAAGGTGTCCGTGCCCACGGCAGGGCTGTTGGAACTAGATGATCTTAAAGGTCCCTTCCAACCAAACCATTCCACGATTCTACAGTTTTATGACTGTTAACTTTGAGATAAAAACATGTGTAGGGAGTTTTTTTTCTGCTGAAGACAAAAGTTTTATTTTAAGTTCTTTGAGGCAGAGGCTCTGTTCTGTCGTGTCTTGTACAATAAGCAGCACAGTCAAACCCAGGAAAGGATTATTGCAGTACCTTCACACTCTGAAGCAGAGTTAAAAGTCATGAGCTTATCAGTCTGAAGGTGTGCAGGTGACTGAAGCTAGTGGGTTTTAACTCATGAGCAGCACAGGCTGAGACGAAACAGCAGGTCCTTTCTAGTGCAGCCCCATTACTGTTGCGCCGGTTGGTGTGCCTGTCTCCTGAGCAAAGGAATAAACAAATGCTCCTCTTTTTGAGAGTCTGGAAGCAGATAGCACTGTCCTGCACAAGTTGGTGGCTATAGCAAGGGGAAGTGTGAAAAAATTATCAGGAAAAAATTACCAGCCCTCGAAGTCAGGTAACCACCTGAGAAAGCAGCTCCTTTTGTGCTTCTGGAAGGATGTCCTAGAATGAACTTTTTTTTTTGGCAGAATGCAACGTGGAAAAGAAACTCAACCTGCAAGCAAAGAGGCTGCTTCTGGCCATGTGTTTGCATTGCATTGATGGACACAGAAGATGAGAAAGGTTCTTTACAGATCTGTAGACAGTACCCAAGAAGAAAGATCTCCATTTTTGCTAGTTCTCTTTCCTCATAAAAACACCCTGCAATGACCTTAAATTGTGGCCTAACTACTCAGGGGCTAAAGGGGTCAATAGGAATACAGCCAGTCATATTCTTCTCACTTGCAAATCTTGCAGAGAGTTATGGAACTTGTAAACACCACAGCTGCAGTATGCAACATAAGCACTTCAAAAGGATTCTGGAACATTTCCCAGAGGAGAAATAAAACAATTTACTCTCCTTTTACAAGAAAGAGCTAGAAACGGTGTCTGTGATGTTTTGCAGGATATATTGGCATACTGTAAACACAGTTAATGTTCCAGTCCTGCCAAAGGAGTCCCAAAGGTCCATCTGCTTATGCAGGACCCTGCAATTGCACAATAATGTAATTGGCATAGTGCTCTCCTCAGCTAATGTCATCAGCAGCCTCTCATCATATGTGCTTGTCATTTCTCTCTTAAGGCTCTCCTTGGTTATTGGTTAATAGCTTATGGACAGAAAACTGCACCATTAATTACCATCTTTACTCATCAGGGCAATTCAAGACAAAACTCTTCAACTACATAAACCCCAGAAGTTCACTTTCAATAGTAACAAAATGTAATATGAAATAAACCTGCTAATTGTTTGAGGAGGTTGTCCTAGTAATTCAGCCAGAGCAAAAGGCCTGACTCTGTTTTGGCATAGTAAAGTTGTACAGATTCCCATGCGTGCTCATTCCTGCAGTGCTTTCCTTGGTGAAGGAACTCAGGTTGGCAGGTTGGGAGGTCTGTGTTTTACACCGGTCCTTCTCAACCCCAGAGAGCCTGCCCTATGGAAAGGAAGTGTGGAAAAGCCCCTCAGCATGCATAATGAAATGTGTCTTCTCCAGTGCTCTCTGTCCATTGAAATGCCCCTGACTGACATTTCAAATAAATTGCTGAGAAAAGGCCAGTCAAGGTTATCGATTTTAAACCAAGCCAGCTATATGAGCCTTCACTACAGCTGTACACTTTGTTTAAAGGGAAATAAACATATTTGACCTTACCATTCTAGTTCCTCTTCACATCTGGGAAACCTCACCAGTGCATGGCAGCAAAGGACCCCCCTCCAAGAGATTCCTGCTTGCCATGGAGGCCAGACATGATTTATTCAAATTCAGTTTGAAGGCAATACAGTATATTCTCAAACATTCTAAACTTAGCATTTTAAAGGAGTAGCTTCAAGTTTGATTAGTGCTCTGACATTAAACATTGTCTTTTGGTTTTTTTTTTCTGATTATTAGAACACTATTCTATGAAAATATTCTTAAATTCCGAGTATCCATATGTTACACAAATAAGCAATAAAAGGATTTTCCAAAGCAGGACAGTGCTAAGTATTGCAGCTGTAAATCACTGGCTATCAGAACATCACACCATTATACAATGTATCTGCAATGAGTCATCCATTAAGCTGTGTTCTAGTCAGAAACCTGGCATACTGGGGCTTGGAAGAAGATTAATGCTTTAATATACTTTTAAACAATTTACAGAACGAAATGTACAGAGTTGCTCAGAGGGCTCCTAGGTTTTGTGTTACAAGAAAGCAAAATATGAAATTAAACAATAGAGGATATTCTTAACAGCATGTGTGTCCATGTCTATGCTATAGCAAAGCAGCCAGCCCAGATTTACACATTCAGGACAGTAATTAATACAGCTACATCTGCACATACTTGAGTCCTGGCTGCTGTAGCAGTAGTTCTCCCTGGACTGCAGCTTTGAGCTCTGCAGAGCCCAAGGGGTTATTGTGGCACATCTGGCACTGCCTCAGTGTGCAGAAGCCACTGGCTCCTCACCTGCAGGATGCACCACGGCAAGTGTGATGCAGGGTGTGAGGCAAAGCAAAACAGCCTCATCATTCCCAAGGGGTTTTATCAGCCTGCTTTCTGAGTGGTGCTGCCACTTGCCAGAGGGAAGCAGCTTTTCAGGGAGTCATTGTAGATATGAGCCTGAGTGATGGAGGAGAGCAGAGAGGTGAGCAAAGAGGGAGAGAAAACAAGGGTTTCGTAAAAAATAACACAAAATGGTGTGACCTGCTCTTCATTTGGACAGGATCTGCTGCCACCTTCTCACCGTGGAGGGAGGTAATTGCCGATAAAAATCCCTCTATTCCAGGCACCAGTCCTCCACCATCACACCAGGAGGAAGAGCCATCAGGCACAGGAGGATAGGACAAGGCAGAGGTTACTCAAATCTATATCCAGGCATAGCCAGGGTAGTTTAAGTTTACATGAAATATATCTAACAGCCATGTGTACCTACCTTATGTTTGAGGTGCAAGATCTAGACCTGCAAAAGGATTTCCTGGGAACTAGGTACACATATAGCTTTGATGACGTGGATATATCCACTCCACGATTCAGTTAAATGCTCCAAGAGTTTTCTAATGATATGACCGGGATTTGAGATACTAAATATAGACACCCAATCTGTCTCTCCAGTAATCAAAAGATAACAAGAGAGGTGATGGAGATTATAGTAAAAATTACCTCATCCTAAAGGATATAGCTTAAATAAGCAAGATGGATAGCACCCTGAATGTAATTTTGTCTATCTTTAGCATGGGATGACTAGGTCAGCTGTATGTGTCTGCAAAACAGGTGTGCAAATGTAAGACATGTCCTTAAACGTTCATGAGTGTTTTAATTCTCCAGATGTACTCAGATGCTGTTCCAGTGTCATTCCCAGGGTAACCTGCTGCTAGGTAGAGCTACCAGCCCTTCAAAGGATGTTGGGCCAAGGGGACGCCAGAGAATTCTGAAGTCAGTCGGTTGGGTGTATGCAAGCATAAGCCACTCAGAGGTGAAATGGTGAGCAAAGGAGCTCAATTATCCAAACAACTGGCCTATTATTGGCCAATAGCTCATTCTACCAACTAAATTTAAAGGTCATGTACATAACTAACCCAAGCCTCTTGATTTTTAACTCCTGCTGGAAGTCATTACTGTTTCTTCTTCCATACCCTTATTTCACATGCTTGGCTGTCATCTGTAAAGGCACTTTGATATTCTTTCATTTTTTTCTCTTCTGATTCAGGCTACTTCTAGTCTTAGATACCTTCAAGAAGCACAGGGTAGCAGGATCATGGCTGAAAATGGGCAATACCTCTGGTCTGCACAGCAGTCATTGAAGGGCATGTCTGATTTCATAGTATAGGTGTGCAGCATGATGTAGCCTCTGGAGAGGAATGGGCACTCTGCATTTAATTCACCTGGCCTGATTTAGCCACCTGCTTTAGAGTGAGGTAAGTGGTCTCTTGGGCTGAGACGCAGCTGCCTCCACAGGAAGCACTGCCATTTAATCAGACAAATCCCAGTGAGGAAAATATCTGTGGCAGCATGGTATCAGGGAGAATACCGTGTTTTGGAAATATTATGGTACTGTCCTTTACAAAGAATTCATGTTTTGAAAAATTTTGAAAAATCTTTTTGGGCAATTCATACTCAAATTTCCCACATTTCAGTTAGACCCTTTCAAAGATACGGCAAGGAAAACTTGGAGAGACACCTTGGGAAAATGATGGGAATTACTGCTCTGCTTCATGCCATTTAGACACTGAGAGGTCTGTCTTAAATGAATCCAGGTATTCTTTAAGCCTGAAAATTTGTGAGAATTTATTGAATATGTCTGGTTCTGAATTCACAACCTGCCTTACTCTGCACTAATCTCACTGAACTTGGTAGGAGGGGAAAGACTTGATCTTTCCTAGGATGGAGGAAGAGATTCTGATTTACATCTGTATTACCACAGTGTTTGCCTGTGCAACCCAGTGATTTCAATGAAACTGGTGCAGCACAATCCTGGTGCTGGTCATGAGCCATGCGCTTACTGTTGGCAAAAACTTCATTTGCAAATGATTCACCGGCATAAAACAAATTCCGACTCTGAAAGGTGAACACATGTTCCTGAATCAAAGTGACAGTCAGTCCTTGCCTCCATGGAAGGTCACGCAGCTCTCTGCTCACAGGCATAGGACTCTGTCAGTGATTCCACACTGGTTGTGCCTGGGTGCCAGAGCTGGACAGTAGGATATCTTATGCCTGTGCATCCTGTACAGTACTGCTCCATTTTCCTCACCCCTGCAGCTTAGAAGGACTGGACAGGTCTGGTAAGGGAGAGTCTAGACAGAAAATACTGTTAGGCAAAGAATTACACCCTGAGAAGTGTGATTCTGCTGATATGAGAGGAGTGCAATGGCAGCACTGTCCTCTCCATATATCAGTTTTCCTTTATGGATGGGGGCATAGACAGATAGAGTAGGAATTTCCTTTCCCTGTCACCTCCTGTGGTCACCCCTCCGTACACACATGAACATCAGGAACTGTGCTTGCTTGCACCTCACAGGCTCAGCCACCCCAACTGTGAACCTCAGAAATGTGATATGGTGCTTTGTTCAATTCAGAAATTCTTCTTAGAGGGGACAACTTCTCTCAAACTCTCAACATTAGTGCCAAATCTTCATATTCTCACTCTCATTCTATTGATTTCACAATTGCCCAGGCTCTGTGTCACCTCTTTGTGGCTAAATTGGCTGCTGAGGTGCCTACAACTAATCTAATGGAAGCAGGATGGAGGAGGAGATGTACTAAGATAAAAGATTTCAGAGATGCTTTGAGAGCCACAGGAAAGTTCTGGAAATAGTCACATTAAAAAAAAAATCCAATTATATAAGAAAAATGGCACCTCTTGAAGCTCTACCCCAAGTATAATACATGAAACCACTCAGAAGATCGAAGTGCCCCTTTCCTTTGTGGATTTCCACCTTTGCTGTTTCCACCTTTGCTGCTCTATGAGGGGGACTGCTGGGGCAACTAAGGAAGATAAGTCACATGGAGCAGCAGTTTTGCCATTTATCTTCACTGGTATTATCTATGACCACCACGTTTGATAAAAATATGTTTTAAACCCCCCAGGCTCTGCCGGGCTAGATCAGCAGGAACTGAAAGCAAGAAGAGACGAGAAGGTAGCATTGGTATGGCAAAAACCCCTAAAATTGACACTCTTTCTGAAATGCTGCAAATCTCCTTTGTTTTCTTGTCTTACATTGTCTCTCTATTCCTTTAGGAACAGGGGAATACCAATACTGGAACCCCTGGAACCCCATAAATCACAGCAACAGTGCTTTATGCACTCCTCATCTGCACACACAGCTCAATGTTTTATTTCTACTGTTTTGCTGTAACTGTGATAGGGAGGAAAACCTAACACAATTGGGCAGTCACAGTTTTCACTTGAATTTTTTAATGGAGAGATTATTTATAGTGTTCTGGTGTCCATGAGGAAGCTAGAATTTTTAATATTGCTACTACCGTGGCCTTGCTTTAAAAATTTTAATGTTAGTGGGCACCAGCCTTTGTGCTCTCTTGCTCTAACTAGTAATGCTGAATGGGAAGGGTCTTACTGGTTAGAAGGCTTGCTTGTTCCAGGAGGTGGGTTTTGGGCAGTTCAGATAACAAAGTACCCCTTGTTCATCATCCCACCTCATACCCACAGCGTCAGCAACCTTAGTGAAATGCTTGCAAAGGGAAAAAATGGACTACGTGCTCCTGCCAGAGACACAGAGTGCACGTTGCACCATCAGCTAGAGTGGTAAAATAGCTCAAGATCTTTAAAATATATCTACATCTACACAAGGAGGGAAAAACAGCCTCCATCCTCTCACCCCCGTGTTCAAGAGCTAATTTAGTTACAGATGCTGCCAGGAGGAAAAGAAATCACTCTGTGTGTAATTAAACAGGGATTGCTTTGGGTTCTTTCTTACCAGCTCTGCTACTGAACCCATCCATATAAGAGGGTGTACAGATTGTTTATACAGTAAGGCCTAAAGAAGCTGTGTGGAAATGAGATGGGACTTGACAGTGAGATTGGAGTGTTCCTGAATAGATGCTGTGTCCTTACTCTCTGACATAACATGGCCAAGCATGAGACCCCACACAGGGCTCCTGGGAACTACAAGTGGAGGACCGGCCCTTGCCATGGCCTCTATAAAACTGCAATTGAAATATAAACTTTCATACCATACAATGACAGAAGCAAGGGTGAAATTACTACATAAAATGTGAAGAGGCTACAGAAGAACCCGCAGAAAGAATAGAACAGATATCTCTAGTAGAACAGGAAAGTGAACAAAATACAGTAAAATCTCTAAAAGCTTTTGTGGAAGAGGTTCTAATTACTGAGACATTACAAATTGGTGGCCAAACTTAGCCTCCCCTAAAAGCGTATTTATATTGGTGCCCATGGAGCTGATGAATTTGCTCAGTTTCTCATTGGTAGACCTGCCCCTTCAGGCATTAACTGTAGCTTCCCTTTACCTCCATCAATACTGAGTATTAAAATTACTAGTCTTGTGGAATACAGAAAATGAAAAATACAGATCTGATGAGTAAGATTATATTGAGGGATTTGGCAGCAAGAGTTTTATTTATATTTCTGGAGGTTTTAATGGAAAACATGAAATGCTGTCCACAGATCACCCTTCTACGGTGGGTCAGTCTCATTTAGGAAGGTGATGGATGATATGTCTTCCTATAAACACTGTTCCAGTAAGAGCATAATTCCTAATTCAGATACAATCAAAATTTTCAGTATATGTAAATAAGTGTTCATTCACGTGTCCTGTTTATTTTTGTTTAAGTATCTTTGAACCTCGTCCATTGCTTCTTCATTTCTTGTATGGCCACCTGGACTAGGATCTTTCTTTTCCATGATTTCAGATCCAGATAAATCCAACAGAAAGAGAGAGAGAAAGAGAGAGAACATTGTATAACCAGAAAACATGAAGTAAATAAGCAAATTAAGATTATCATAAAAGCGGCTTGACTTACCATTTTACATGAGCAGAGTGATCATCAAAGGATTTAACTCTTAGCAGCAGTGTGAGTAAGGATGTGGTACAGACTCTCCTCATGTAAATGATGCTTTGGATTGTCTCACATCGTTTCTCCCTGGGTCACAGGGAGAATGGGTGTGTCTTGGTGTTAGGAAGGAATTTCCTCTCTTGATCCTTCTGACTTTTCTCCTTGTTATTTAACAGATCATTCTTTCTTCCTTCAAAATTATGTGGATTTGTTGATATCCTCATAAATTATGCATCACTGAAAGTATTTTCCCATGGCATTTCATATTTAAAATCTATTGTGAAACTTTAGGTAGGAAAAAAAAAAAAAAGGCAGGAACTATTGGGGTGGAAACACTTTTATTATTTTTCAGAATAAATACCACCAACTTCATCTCTGTATATGGCTGTTACCCGAATGGTATCTGTGATTGCTTGAAATTCAATCTACACACTTCAATATTTCTGTATGTGCTAAAGGTGAGAGCCATACATACATGAGCCTGTGAAGCTCCAAAGATGCACATGTGGAAAGTGGATAAATGCAGCGAACTACCAGAAGTCAGGAGCAGTAATCTTCAAATGGACTTATTAAAACAGAGGGTGCAGTAGGAGTAGAAAAAACCCAAGCTGTAAAACTGTCATTTGCTCTGTTAATACGCATCAGCATAAAAATGTTATGGGAATTTTTGTATATTTTTTTAACATTTTAAATATAAATCCCTAAAGTCTTCATATACTCACATAGAGATTTTCTGTACTTTCATCATATGTTAAAAATGTGCTCCTGTCTGTTCATTTTCTTTTCCCAATCACAAACTTGTAAGTTTATTATATTACTAAGGCAGCAGGGTACACTTTCTAGTAATGTCGGGAGACTTTGAACAGATTAACAGGTCACCTCACCTCCTTTTTATTCTTTTTTGGTTTTTTGGAAGGGAAATCTAGAACGTGAGGCGGCGAGTGTACCCTCGTGCCATACTTGATGGTGGAACAAAAATGAAAGATGCAAGATGTTTTGGCCTTGTTCGTCTTCTATAGACAGCCTTTCACTGCTGTGTCAAAGAGCAAATCTGGTTTGGAAGGAGAAATTGCAAAACAGAGGCTTTGCTCATCAAAACATCTGCTTAGCCAATAGCTGGAGCCAGTTTTGTTGACAGGACATCAGCTGGGTCATTTCCATGACTATACTGAGCATTCAGGCTCCTCTTCATTTTCTGACCAGACGCCTGAGAGCTATGCGCAGTACATGAACCTCTGTACCACTTTGGGCTCCATGGCCTCCAAAGGTAACCACCGGTGTCATTTTTATACTCTGTGCCATAGCATTGGAGGTTGGGGTTTTCAACAGGTGATGCTCAGTGGGCTGGTACCTGTTCTGTGGCTACATGGCTCTATGGGAGCCCCTGAGAGCTTTGTCATTGGTGTCAAGATTTCACTTCAAATAAAGATCAGGCCAGAAGGCACTAGATACAGTTTTTTAAAGAAATCTTATAACACAAGACTCCTTCCCATGTCCTCAAATTTTAGTTTAAACCATTTCAGATAGTTTATTTGTGCTGTCAGAAAGAATAATTCTTAACCCTGAGGTAATGATTTTACTTCAATTTAGGTGCCTGATACCATCTGCCAGATTTTTATCTTCAAATATCAAGTGAGTTTTCATTGCATCTCTTGCACAGGCTATGTACGCATTATGCTATGCAATGAGGAGAAACAAAATGTGTGATTTTAAAATTATTCTTCTGCTCTCCTATTTTTTAATCTCCAGATGGTCCCTGAGGCTGGTGATGTCTTCTTTAGGCTATATATTTTCTGCTTTAATTAACTTAATCAGCACACATTTGAGAGACACACATGTGATCAGATAATATCAGGTGCTAATATTTAATTGCTTTCATGAAATTAGAAGCAGATAAATGGTTGAATCATAATTGAACGATCTTATTAGGCTACAAGGTGATCAGTGTTAAAATGAAACTTGAGATTACCACGTTTGCATTAATTTCACATTGGTTGGGGCTGCTGTTAGGACTGAGCACAATGTGATTGCTGGGTTAGGGAGCAAGATCGGAGCTGGATGAGATCTGCCGTACATAGTTATCAGCTGAGGGAATGGCACAATTTGTATCACTCCGTAAGAGCAGTGAAGGAAACTAATTCTTTGATTTACCACCTCCCAAGTTAAAAAATGCAGCAAATAGACCTTTTTGTGTGTTACATTGAAATAAGCTGTCTCTCTCCACCCTGTCCCTCCCCAGTGTGTGTGCTTGTGAAGAAGGACAGGCATCTACCACCTCAGGGGCTTTGCTGGGAATCATCAGGTGCTTGTGGCCAGGAGCAGTGGAGGTCTGACACATAGTTGTATGGATGGGCTGGCTGGAACAAGTCTGGGGCTTGTACAAGATTCAAAGAGTTTTATTGCTTGGTAACAGAACTGAGCAAGGTTGAGTGAAATTCTCAGAATCTGCACCCTCTGTGTGTGTTTTCCCAGATGGCTATCATTAGCTGCTGAATGGGAATTCTTGGTTCATTGGCCATAGTAATTTTACTTGGGTGTTAAGATGGAGAGAAGTCATGCAGTACTTACAGGATCCCTTTTTACAAGGCCCGGGTTAGGGACAACAGCAATGAGGTGGGCAATTGTAAACATGGAGTTCAGCACATAGGAAAAAAACAAATTCTTATGCAGTGTTATCCTTTGACAGCTGAGGCTCCTGAAAAATATACAACACATGTTGTAAATTAGTGTTTTTCTTCTGATGTCACTTTAACAAGCTCTTTCTGGCAACAGTCTCTCAAGAATGTCTTTTGGCAAGGCATAATTGGAAAATACATGCCTTGCATTGCAGCCATAACCTCTGAAAAATTTTTGGGTTTGTTTTTACACCTGTTTAGCACCACATGCTTTTTAAACCATGCTGTAAAGACCTATCCAGCTACATTCTTAGCTTTTGATGCCTTTCTTTATTTCATGGTAATTGAGATATTTAGTGGTGAAGCAGAACCCTGAGAATTATTGGATGCGCATGATACAAGTAATGAATATCAGGAATACAGCTTTCTTTATAAGTAACCGTTCCCTGGAGACTCAATTTCTCAAATACTCAGATGAAAATTATTTTCTACTTCAGGATTAGTAGTGAGACAGGATGGGAATTTAGGCAGGAATCTCCTTAAATTACAGGGGGATTTGGGTTGGTATCCTGCATATTTCTAACTCCAGCTGAGATTCTAAAGCAGCGGAGGTTGTTTTCCTGCTCAAAAGGAGAAGAAATCTCTTGAAATGACTGGTTTTGGGGAGGGTAGGATTTATGCTATTGTGGGTGGCAGTTTCACAAGAGAAGTTTTCAGAATTCTTGTGAAACCAAATCACGACTACAGTTTCCGACCCAAACCATTTCCCCCATTTCTAATTCATGCCCAAATCCTCATGTCACCTCCTCATACATCTCTGAGGCAGAGAAAAAAGCCCCTGCAGCACTCCATGCCCCGGAGCATAGCAACAGGCTGACAGAAGGTGTCTGCAGAAAGGCCCTCATGGAGCTGTTAGATAATGCTGTGATGTCCAGTGATCACTGAGAGCAAGAAGGCAAAACTGCTAGGTAAAGAACAGCCAAGAAATACTGCTGTCTTGGTGGGGTAAGCTCAGCACTAGGAGTCTTTTGCAGTCTGGAATGGAGCACAGGCTGTGGCTTTCTGTTCCTCTGCATGTGGAGGCCAATGCAGAATGCATTGTCTTCAATAAGAGAGAGCTAATCTAGCCAGTTGAATCCTTTTCTGCTTATTTTGCTTGCTTGCTTGCTTATTTCCCTTCTTTAGCTCTTTGGTCACCTGCCATTTATTCTTTGTTTTCTTACACCTACTTTCCGAGTCATTGCACAGAATTCTTCCTTTAGCTTGAGCTCATCTTTCTGGTTATGGTTATCACCATCCAGCAATGCTTATCACTTCTTTTCACCTTCTTATTTATCAAGGCACCTTCTTCGGTTCAGGGTGTCCTTGACATGCAGATCCTGGTGTCTAGGAACGAGAGTATCTCTGTACACTTGCCCTGATTTTATAGTCTTCTTTTAGCATCAGCTATTGGCAAATATTGAGCACCAGATACAGGGCTGGGTGCATGAACTTCCAGTTTGATTCACTGTAGGACAGGGTATTGGAGAAAATGAACCATTCTTTGGAGCTATTTTTGCTACACTATGTACCTGTGCTTACCCCACCTCTATTTGTCCCCATCACAAATCTAGTCTGACATTCCTTTTCTGCTCCTAAGCTCTGGTGATATTTATTCAGTCCTGAGTCTTCCTTTCTCCCCATACTCCATCACAATACTTTGCCTATGCCACTTAACCCCACTGTTCTTGGGACACTATGACATGCTTATCACTCTGTCTTTCTTTTGCAGCCCTGGGAACAGGACTGGTGTGACATCAATGCTGTTCCCAAGAAATAAAAATTTCCGTATTACCAGGAACAGTCTCTTCAGCTCCTGGCCAAAGAAGTGCAGACACTTTTCTTTTCAGCTGCCTTTCTATGTGGTTTCTGGTACAGAGTCTTTAGTGATGATCTCAGCCAGGTACATGTCTCTCAACTCTCATTCCTGTCCTCTCTAATAGCTCTGCTTGACTTTTGGCAGTCTTATTCATCTATAAAATTGGACTGTCCCTCACTGCATGTTGCCTTTTTCTGCTGTCCAGCCTCTTTTATCTGCCTGCCTTCCCCTCTTAGTTTTACTCTCTTCTCCTTTTCCCTCAGTGTTCCCCATCTTCTTTCCTTGATTCTGGCTTTCATGTTAAAGATCCACCTGTACCATTCAGCATGTATTTCCATACCCTCACTTTCTAATTTGACCTTCATTTTGTCATTTTCGAGTACTGAGAATACTGAATTTCACCCCTAGCCACTTATTTTCCTCTCCTACCCTGTTGTTTAGTTTTCAAACTATTTTCATGCTTTGTGCCATGTTCTCCCTTGCACCTGAGGAACTCCCCCCCCCCCCCCCCAAAATTTCACAAATTATCCTTCCATCCATTACCCTTCAACTCCTTTTAAAAGCCTTGGCAGCAATTAGACTGCAGGTGCATTCATAACACACCATCTATTATTTTGGCAAATCTAGATTTGTTGTACTCCCCATCTGGATTTATGCAAATGTCTTTGTTTTAATAATTCAGTTGGAGTGATTTGGAGCTAGGAGTACCTCTTTTCTTTTGTGTTTTATTAAATAAGATAATGGGGTCTCAGTCTGCAGTTATAGGAATACTGAAATAATGCGACGATGCATGTAGCTGTTAGACACCCTACTCTGTGAATACTTTCTCCTGTTATGAGTTCGCAGTGCTTAGTGATGCTCACCACTACTGATTTATTATTCCATTCTGAATGTACTGCAGCATCTGTGATGCCAGATCATTATGGATCCTGATACCCAAAACTGAACTGAAAATAAATCTCTGCTAGCAAAAACTTATTTGTGGGAAACTGCAATCCCTCCAAGCTGCCTCTGAAGTCAAAGGCTGTTATACAGTCCTGAAATCATCTCTTGCTATGTGATAGACTGTCTGACTGACAGCTTCCCTTCAGCTGAAGGTCAAATAATCTATTGCTGTCATAGCGAGATGATAGAAAACAAGTGAAGGTAACATGAGCCCTGCTCCCACACAGCTTCATTCTCACTTTCCTATGATTGTAGTTTGGTTTCCTCTTTTTCCTCCCATTATGAAGCACTTTGGTTTAATTCCTTTCTCTCTTCTCCCTGTAACCTTTGTGTCATGGCTTAGTCATGGAAGGGGAAGGAGAAGTGGAGGAGGAAAGAGAGGAAGAGGTGTGCTACTGTCTGGAAGGCTGCTGCAAAGACCAGTCTTTCAGTGCGGCCTAGGACCAGTCAAGATCATGCGTTGTCCGTGACTCAGAGCTCAGAGTGAGTCAGACAGGCTGACCCTGACTCGCTTGCTGCAAGGAGTCACCTTTCTGATCCATTTAGCATACATAATTTGACCAGATCCCGTCTTTACTGTCCCAAAGATCTCAAACCAGGGTATGGGGTTCAAAATCAGATTAAATTGTGCTCTTTCAAGTCTTCTCAAAGCTTTACTGTGGCTATGGTTTTGTACTGTTTATCTACTTAGATGGGAGGGAATTCATCAGTCCATTGGGCAGAGTTTCTAGCTATCTCTGCATCTGATTAAGATGTGTTATCACAGGCACTCATCAAATTGCCTCTTTGGAAATTACCAGAATTCACATCCTGTATTTTGGATCCACCTATTTGGAGTTTGCAATCTTACTTGCAAACTATTTGGAGTTTGCAATCTATAATCTATGAAAAGTCCAACCATTTTGTTTTCCTGCATTTCCTAGTCTTATTCTTGGTGGTGGTGATGTTGGGTGCTTGATCTTTTACTACTCTTCCCGTTTGACAGTTGAGGCAGAGGCATCTAACTGAGAGCAGACAGGTTCACTAAAGAACAAGACTGAAATTCTCTAGTGAAGTTGCCATACATTAGCTGTAGTGCTTTCAGTGAATATCAGTTTAGTCTCCCTTTAAATTCTGATACAGCACATCACTGTTTTTCCTTTTAATGAGGGTAATAGGCTGCACGCTAATGCCAAATTCACTCTTAGGGCAGAGTCCTGTAAGCACCTACTCAGACTAATCACTCAATCCTTCAGTCTCAGATACAAGTAGCCTTGTTCTTCAGGAGCTGGGAGCTCTCAGCCACTGCCCCATACAGTCACTGTGCCTGGCAGGCTCTGGACATGCTCTTCAAGGAACATAAGGCAATAGGTAAATGAAAGGCCTTACTGCATCCCTAGTTGCATCATTTCCCCATGGGCTGCGCTTTCCCACCAGTCCTGACAATGTAATAACATGGTCTTGGTTACACACCACTGGGAGAGGTCCCAATAGTGAGAGGAGCCTGTGCTCAGACTTCTTTATCAGGATTATATAAAAAGACACTCAGAAGAGGGGCTTCTCACTGCCATGATGCCTTTCAAGATTTTCTTTGGTTGAGATGCCTCAGGGAAAGAAGCGAGAGTGTAAGAAACACTTACTTGAAATAGAAGAAAATTGCCAAGGAAATCAACAGGGATGTAATAGACAAAGCATGGCCAACGATTGCCATATAATAAAGTATGAACGCCATCTGCAATTTAACAAAAAGAAAAGGCAAGCATGAACAATTTGCAGGCACTCAGTTTGTTTTCTCATTAAGGAACAATCTACAAAAGCAACCTCCTATTTATATTTTTTTCTTTCATTCTTTTTCTATATATTTTTAATATCAGCAATCTCTTAAATAGCATGACTCATGGCCTAAAGATAAAGTGTTTCTTACATATGTAGATCTGTTCCTGATGTACTGAAGTAACTGGTGATATCCCTGCTCACACCATGTCACTAACATTCCCAAGCTCTAGGAAAGTGCAGCAGACTTAATACATTCAGATTTTCAGTACACCCATGACAAGTTTTCACATATATGCAAAAAATTGTTAAATAATAATAATAATTAAATAAAAAAAAATTCAATAAAATAGGTTACTGCAGGATTAGTAGAAAAACTTTTATGGGTTGAAAGCAGCTTAAGCAACAAGGATCGAAAGCTTAATGGTCACTTTTGGAGATGAGTCAGCAGTTAACTGCCTTCAGGACTTGTATTAGGGCTCAGTTTTTTTCAGTGTATTCATCAATTCATGATGCAGAGAAACTTCTAAATTTCCAGGTGATACTTAGGTCTTCCAGACAATAGTGAGGCACTTACAGAGATCCTCATTTAACTGAGAGGACAAGAAGATGCCGTATGAGCTTTAATACAAAAAAAAGTGGGCTGATAGACCTAGGACAAGTGATCTAAATCCTGTCTGCACAATGCTTAACTTAGAACTGGAAACCAAACTCAGGACAGGGATCTTGGAGTCATCCAGGCCGGTTCTCTGAATCATTGGCTCACCGTGTAATGATAGCAAAAAAGCCAGCAAAATGCTGATTATGACCAAAAAAGGCACTGAGGGTAGAACATCAACATATGTTTGAAATTTACACCACAAGCCTTAAATGCACGTGTGCTTCTGGTCTCCGTACCCTATGGGCATAGCAGAGCAAGGAAAGGTGCAAAGAAGGCAACTAAAAGAGGTGAGGTTGGGTTTCTGTGGGTAAAAAGGCTGGGATTCTCCTCTTTGGAGAGGAGAAATCAGACGGGGTTTATGACCAAGGTCTTCAGAGTCATGGGAGCTGCAGATGTGGTGAGCATTATCAACTCCTACCACACAAGAACAGCACACCCAGAGACACATTCTGGTTCACGTTAGTGTGAGCCTCGGTACTGGGCAACTCAATGGTCTGACAGTGCTGTGAATCCAGTGCCCATGAACAGATAACTGGGCTTTCAACTGTGACTCGTGGCAGTGAAATCTAAGAGAGGCTGATCCACATTTTTTATGCCAGTTGTAAAATAAAATTGCAGGGCAGCACCTGAACTTCAGAATGTTGAGGTATTTAAATGTCACACTTTGGTGTCAGCCAAGCTCTTAAGCATCAGCCATCTGTCAGAGGAGTGCAGGAGGCTAAATGTCATGCCAGGCTTCACCACTGCCTCTTTTCTTACAGCAAGGACATAGTAGCAGCCTGTGCTGCAAAAAAGACTGGAAGTCTTAGTTTCTCTGCTGGGTTTATTTTCTTCTCAGCTCTACTTCATCCTTTTTTTTTTTTTTTTTTTTTTTTTTTGGCTATGCATGAGCAATTTTCCATTTCTCAGTGATTAGATGAATTCCTTTTCGTAGCCTGAAGTTTTGACACCCACATCTTTTCGGTGTTACCAAGTAATTCTAAACTTTCACTCGAGAACAAATACAAACACAATTCAGAAAGCAAAGTCATTCCCCTTAGTAAAGTTGCACATCTTATATAATTTGGTCTCAAGACATTTTACAGCTTTCAAATAAACTTCTGCATTCATTAACCTAGGTGGTGGTGGCCTGATCCAGATTTAAACCAAAGTCACATTTACACTGATCAGACCATGTAGAAGAGATGTGATCTGAGTATAAATACCATTCACCAAGTTATGGAAAACTATGCATATTAATTGAAAATACCCTAGGTCTTCTAGTTTTCCTTCATGAAGACTAACCACTGCATTGCTAATGAGCACAAATGCTTGATAACTTGTTCTGAGAGCACCAGCAACCCCAGGCAGGACAGACCTGAGTGTGGAGAAGATGAGACGACTTTCTCCAATACAGAGTAGTGGGAGAGGTGTACCTGTGTACGTGATATTTCTTCCACTTCGTACTACATGGTTGCTGTGTTTTTTCATGACATTAAATGGATATTTTCTTAAAGCCTGAATTTAATTTGCAGATGACTTGTTCAAAAATATTTTTTCTGCCTATGTATTACACAACCTATAGCCTGAAACAGCTAAAAGTAGGAAAGGCCTTGAGATAGCTACATGCAAATTTATGTGCACCCTGGAGGATTCTTGGTTATTCAATCTATCTAACTTTCAGTTTTCAACTGCCAAATTAACTGTGTATTTGGGACTCAGCCACTGCTTTTTTGATTGCATCCTGCAAACTTATTATGCCAAATGTTTAAAAAGCCTTTGAAATATAACAATGATGACAGATCAAAATGGACAGAAATGTCAGCTAACAAAGCATATGGTCTATCAGTACATTCTTAAGAACTGGCTAAAATTTTTTTTTTAAGTGATCTGTCTCAAAAGTATAGCATATTGGTATTTTCAGTTAATTTCAAACAAATAATGAACACTTTTACTAATTTCTGCATTCCTTGAACTGGCCACCTGTCATGTCCTTCTGACATATAGGACTTATATAACATGGTGACTCATTAAATTTTTTGTTTATTCAGACTTTTTGTCCTGGATTTAGAGAACTTAAATGTTCTTCCTTGTTTCTCTAGAATTCTTCACTTGAGGAAAGAGAATTCCTTCGACTCAGTTAATTATATTATGTGTAGGTAAGTAGAAATAGTCTACAAATGAAGCACATTTCTGTTTACTGAAGAATTGGTTTAAAGGTCATAATCCAACTTGGCATTTCTGTAAAGATAGATTCTTTCTGCATTTTCCATAATTTTTCATTTCAGAAAAATCATGATGTGCATATGATTTTCCTTTGTGTTCTGTTCTCTGCATGAATGATGTTCAAAATTCTTCTTCTGGAAGGCATGGATAATAGGTAACAGAACTAGATTTTTTGCCTCCTTACATGTGCCAACATCTGGAAAAATTATATTTTTATGGTGCTTCCACGTAATTCCTCTGTAAGCTCATATTGTTACTATTATTCTTGTCATGTCACATAGGTGAGCCCCATTTTACCATGATGGTTCATCATGCTGCAAAAACCTTTAGAATTCACCTCCTGCCTAGTCCAGTGGACTTTTCCAAGGCCCTTTGGGCTGAGTTACTACTGAATATAACTACATACTGCTTTTCAGCTACATAAAAAAAGGTCCTCCAACACAAACCCTAAATCAAATAACTTCTTGAAACTTTTCCTTCCACTATTCCAAATAGTCACAAATTATTCTGTCACAAATCTGTAATCAGATTTTCCTGGAGCTCCACCTGCATTTGAGAAATATAGTATTTTTATGAGCTTCCCTAACTTAATTTTTTTAAGCTTTTCTCAGATTTCTCTCTCTTTGCTTCTTTTGGTGCTTTTATATTTAGTTCTTTTTCAGTTTAGCAACTTGATTATGACAATACTGATGTAAATGCCTAATTCATTATTGTAAATAGTCTCAATTACTTCAGTAAAACTCAAAGTTAAATTTGTTCATGTTTGTAAGATTTTCTGGATTGATGGTACCTTCATAAATATTTATTTTCAAAGAGTGTGAATACAGGGTGATACTCTTTGCTTAAGAAAAATAATTTTGACTAACATTTGCAAATGTAATAAAAATAATTTAACTTACATAGCCCTGCAGAGAAGACATCAACATCTTGGAATATTATTGTTACAGGAAGCAAAATTGAGACTCTAAAAGATTATTTTATAACTGTTGGTCAATCAGGAAAAATCATAGGAATTAAAAATGCATTTCAAAAATACTGCAAAACTTGTCACATGAATTACCACTAAACCATCCACCCCACAGCAAACTTACACTTAGGTTTGAGCACTCACTAAAAAATTTGGATAAGCTAAAGTCACAAGAACAATGTTGTTTTTAACTTGTGCAGCAAATAAAGCTGAAAGATAGGGCTGTTCTGGTCTCTCTGAAGTCTTATTGCTAGTCCAGCCCAAAACCATTGCCAAACAACCTCTGCCTCTTTAACTTCAGCATACCTTCAATTTTTCAGAGGTGAAAGAGTTGCACAGGGTGTAGTTGGACCAAGTCCGGTTGCTCTCAGGGTGGCGGAACCAATTTCCAGTTTCATCACAATATTTTGAAGCCCTCTCTGATGATAAATTGCAATAATAGTTATTTTAACATAAACATATTATGCATTAAAAAGCCCATTGAAAAGAATTTCTTTATTTGGGAACAAAATGTCTGTGTAATAAAATCCAAATGCTTTTCAACCAGTGTAATTCATATGCATCTCGCTGGTTTGTTGTTTTAGTTTTTTTCTGAGACTTATCTGGTGGTAAAGTTGTTTAGATGTCTCCTTTTGCCCTGAACCCACTAGAGTATACATCTCAACCTCCATTCAGATGCAATATTTAGCTGATAATAATCCATTTAAAGAGGCTGCTGACAGCAACTTATGGAAGAGAAAATAACCTTAGGTGCTGATGCCAGACCTGAAGGAAGTGTGAGGGGTTTCAGGTGTCAGGGTTAAGTGAGTTAAAAATCCTGCATAAAGGGCAGTCAGTAGTATATAAACCAGAGCCTGGGTGCTGGAGATGTCAACAGCCCCAAGCCAGTGCTCTCTTTGTGCAGAGGAGTGGAAGAATCTTGCCCAACCTCCATGCTGGTGGAATCCTGACATGGAGAGCAGGAGCATTTCTTGTTCTCCTCAGGGTCTGCACAGCATGCAGGCACAGAGACAAGCAGCCTCACAAACATTTTGGCACTGGTACCACTTGTCCAGTTTAATTTAAGGTTGCTGCAGAGTTCTCTGTTTAAATAATGTGATGTGTCTTTGGCCTCTACACAGGTGTCTCTGGTACTAGTTTCTTAGTCCAGGTGGCTCTGGCATACTTCCCGAAATCCCTGCCATATGGATCATGCTCCAGGCTCGTGCTCCTCTGCACGTCCTTTTATCGTGGTGGGGGGATGGTGGGCCTTCAGCAGCTCACAGCTCTGAGGGATGCCTGGATCTGCAGATGTGTGCGTGTCCCCCCATCACACTCACACTCCTGCTGGGGACACCTTGGATGCTGAGGCACAGACGGTCACTCCTAATTGCCTGTCAGGTTTTGGACCAGTTCCTTTGGCCTTTCCTCAAGCATTAGCCACATGGGAGCCACAGGAATGTTTGCCCAAGTAACAAAGACAGGATAAGATCGTAAACTTTAATTATTTTATGTTTTCTTAGATGGTGACACAGACACATGCAAAAAAAAGGTTTTTCAAGTCTGACTTTTAAAATAGTCTAAAAAGTCTACCTTGAATTTCCTTTTCTCGCTCTATAATTTGTTTGGCTTTATACTTAGATTATCAGCATTTCCAGTCAATACACTTTTACAGAGCCCACACTCATTTGAACATACACATTTTCATTTTTTGTGGTTAACAATCCCAGTTACTTTTCCTCATCTGATGATTAATGGCTCTATTAATTTTTAAGATTCATATTCCCTCTATACAACCCAAAGAAAGGAACTGATCATATGGGTAAGGTAAGGTTTGTACAGACTGAGTTATCTTACTCTGACTAGAAGTACAATTCATATAGTGCCATTGCAGCAAAAACCAAAAAATCCTCCAGAACACAGCATAGTTTTGAAATGATTGTGGATTTCAAATCATTGTTTTGGGGGACTTGTTAAAAATCAATACGTGCATCAACGATACCAAGAGGAACAGTACATGTTATTTGAGCCTTCCATTGCTGCAGCTTGGAGATAATCTCAGACTGCCCGTGTAGCAGAGTTCCCTTTTACTCATCGCCAGATGCTATCAAATGCTGGAAAAAGTTTTCAGTCATAGAGGAAAGATTAATGGTCATGCTACCATGGAACACAGTGTGCAAACATTGCACTATCCCATGCACTCTGCAAAGTGCACAGCTTTGGTTAATCTGCTACAGAGTGCTTATGGCAAGGTCATCCATCATCTCTGTACTTCAGTGCCTAGGTAGGCGCTCTGCCAGAGTATAATGTGGCCTCTCTAAGTTAGAGACAAACCTTTCGCCTCATACTTTTCCTTGAAGCCAGACAAACACGGCTGATCCTACTCTGAAAGTGCCCATGCCCCGTGGATTCCTTGCTGTGATGTGAGAATACACAACTGGGGAATAAGCACTCTTTACTGTCCATCCCAGAGACTCAAACAAGTCAAACATCTCTTCTAAATTTATTCTTTTATACAAAAACAAAGCTGCAATCCAACCACTGTTCTACTGCAAGTTATTCTAGAGTGGCCCAGTAGTGGGTAGGGAATTATGAACCTGGGCATGTGTTGGTTCTTGTGCTAACCAGAAGATTATGGTGAAGTCTGAAAAAATACACACCTGCAAGGCTGGGTAGGACTACACTAGCAAGGCAAAATGGAAGCGTGGGCTTTTTGATTATTAAAATATTGTGTAAATACTAATTTTTTAGGCTCTGTCTGTACCCTATCGGCTTGGATAGAGCACCACTTGAGCATCACATTATTCAAAGTGGAAGATCAGTGACATCACATTGGACTGATCTCGCCTGACGGTAGCAACCTTAAAGTTACATAATTCACAGGCAGTTGGGCAGGATTTCTGCAGTTAACTGAGAGAGACAGACATCTTCAAGAGCTGTCTGGGGAAAATGGGTGAGAGGAATCTCATCCACAAGGGAGGTTTCATGGCATTAGTGAAGTATCTTGAAAGATTAACCAGTAGCAATTATTTGCGTATATATTTTTTGTTGCACTAATAATGCTTTTATAAATCATATTTTCATAAAAAAACCCTCAGTCATTTACATGTAACAAATGTCTTAATATCTCTGGAACAACATGATAGCTCTTTCAATCAGGCTTTTCACAATTAGACCAGCTCTACAGCTAGCACATGTTAAAGGAGTCAACATAGGAATCAAAACACAGCAATCAAAATAAGCAAAGTTTTTTTTATTGCTGAGTTATAAGATGAAAGAAGAAAGAAGCTATCCCCTGTTGCAGTCATGCTCAGCACATACTAGATGTTGGATTCTTTGCCATTGTTTAGATAGACCTGTGCAGTGCTTAGTTTTGCTGATGAAGGAATAGTTGATATAACACATCTGATTTACTTACATCCTCCGTAAAATATTCTGGAAGAAACTTTTTCAAAAATGAAAAAAATAATCTCATATAATGCAGTGGAGACCCTAGAAAACTTCAATTCCAGTGTCCTAGTAAATGAAGGATTATCACTGTCTTCAGAGCGTCTTAGTCGGCAGAACTAGAATCTGTATAAGAGTCATATTGGGCACTATGGGGATAGGAATTGATTTTTAAAATACGGCTGTCAAACTTGCTAAGGAGCTGGACAGAAGTACACAGAGGGGTAAGGAGAAAAGAAGCAGCTGTACAAAGTGTTTGGATTTGTCTTATTTATAATTGTCTAAATTATATCACTTCAAGACAAGAAAATAGGACCAACAGAAATCCAGAACTGCCTATTTTAGTTAAATTCAGCCACAATCTGCATTTTGTGGCAGCAAGAGAAGGGTTCTCCCAGTGTCAGAGCAGGAAGGCAAGGCTGTACATGCATGTTCTTCAATTGTGAGAGGTAACAACACATTAATTATCATCTGATTAATCATCATCTAGTTGCTTATGGATGCATATGGATTTGTTTCCAAATTGCACTTCTAGAAAATATCTTTCTGGAACTACATGAAAAGTTTTGAGTAATAGTTTACAAAAGGGAACTAAAGACAGAAACCCAGCAAAGGAGAGAACTGAGAGGAGATTTGCTAAATGTGGCTTTGGCTCACAAAGTGGGGTGGATACTGCTCTTAAATGCTGCTGTCTGCCAAAAAGCAAAGAGAGTGAAAGTGAGATGAAAAGGTGTGTCTGCCACAAAAATACTTGCACATCTGGCTCCCTTGCTATGTGACTGCACCAAACTAATCCTGGCTAAATGCACTGTACAGAGACAATGAGGTGGGCAGTGTAACACTCCCCTGCCACAAACCAAACAGCCCATGGGTGGCACAGGGCAGGGCTCCGTTCATCCTGTTGCCCTCTACACACCTGCCTTAATAGAAGGCCATTATATCCACAATGCTTTTTCTTTTCTTTCATTTGTAAGAATATTGCCAGCAGGAAGTGCATATGGCATTCCTCAAAAGCTAAACTCCTACCAATCTTGGTGTGACCTGGAACCATTGTAGAGGATTATACTAAAGATTAACCTGTCTAAAATATGAATATAAAATACAATTCAAGAGAATTGAGTCTTGCCTGAATAGGAGCATATAAAATAGCCCTGCTCAGAGCTTCACAGCCAGAAGTGGATGAGACAACGAGTTTCCTGCTGTCACTGGCATTAAAGCAGTAGGTCTTGTTATGTTTTCCAGACAAATTGATTTGTTTTTATGCATTATCACATTGCGCATGATGTGCACTGCAAGGAGGAGATTGTTTCTTTCAGAACACAGATTCCTATCTAGTAAGAACTGATCTAAGATCAGTGAAATAAGTGGGACTACACTGGGTAGCTAACTGTGAAGTTGTCAGACAGAAAATGAACAGCACTGAGTATGTTCTTCTTCACTTTGTTTCTGTGTTCTTTTCTTCAGAATACGATTTCACCTTGTTTACTTTCTAACATACTCTATCAATTTCTTCTTGGCATCAATGCTGAATGTTGTTGGGGGTCAGATAGAGAGCTGGTATTTGGCACCCACAGATACAGGTGGGAGAAGGACTTGATACTATGCTGACAATAATGTTTCACTTTTCCAATTATGAAGGATGTAAGTATCAAAGAACAAAAATAGAGAGGAAGGACATTATTTTATTACAGGTCTCAAAGCTATACATGGTCTCCTAATGAAGTGACATAGCTATCAATCAGCTGATACACAGTGGTTCTGCAGATCTTGGTGCAGCCCAAAGCAACACAGCATGAAATACTTGTTTCAGAATTCCATGGGGTTACTTGCATGCCTACTGAGGTGCTTGGATATCACAGACTCAATGGGAAGGAAATCTGACAGTCACTACATTTTTCATCATGGGAAATTACTGTACTTTAGGATGAATTTTTTTGTTTCTCAGCAGAAAATCCAACTGTATTTTGTTTAACACGAAGAAGTTACCAAAGGAAAAAATGGCTTGAGACACAAAACCTGACAGACTTCTCAGGACAGTTCAGTCTGTGCTTTTGGCCACCTGTAAGTGGCAGCCATTTTCATTAGCAGTTGACAGACTTGTAGACACCCCCCTTATTTCTTGTCTCCCTCCTACTTTATTAAGTCTCCATGTGACAACCAGCCACCTGTAAAGCAAAGGCTGACTACCCACTGGTTTGATGCCACATCTGTAACACATGCTGGGTTACTCAACAGCTATTCTAGGAAAGCAGCTCTGCCTCAACCAGGAGATGCTGAGGTGCTGCTGAAACTGGGAAACAGGGCTGACTGACCAGGATGCAGGGAAAGAGGCTGATAGAGGTGCTGATGAGGAGAACAGAAATGTGGCAGAGGAAAATATTGGGTCCAGAAGACCACAGGTATTGTTCTTAAAGAGGACAGCAGAGATAACAGTAGGAAATTAATTACTTGAGTAGGCTTTTCTTCCTACGGCTGTGTACAGAGAACAGGAATACTAAAATATTGCCAAATTTCAACTTTTAAAACTTGGCAGAAAGAGTAACTGCAGTATGCACACACTGTGGGCCAGATTCTGTGACAAGTATTTGTACATTAAGGAGTGATTTGCAATCAGAGGCCTTGGCATTAATAAGCATTAGTAAGTGGAGTGAGATGCTTCTCCATGGATGACTTCAAGTGTTACTTTGAAGAGCGCTGTTGTAGCAGAGCAATTAGTTCAGAACGAGTCACTGGAGGTAAACAGACAAATGGAAAAGTGGAGAATAGGTGGCTTGGGAGTGAGCAGGAGAGTGGCTCTGAAATCATCCCCTCTATGAAGGATGAGGACCTTTAGTCATTGGGAAACTTCCGTGATCACAAGGCTGCCCAACACCCACCTTTGCAGGTACAAGCTGAGCATTACATGGAGAATGCACAAACTATGATTGTTAGTGCCACAATTTTTTTTCTTCTATGAAAACCAGGGAAGCAGGGAAAGCAAAAGACTTGTAGTAAATCTTCCTGTTCATGAAGTGAGCTGTTGCTCTATGGGAAGGATATCATGAATAAAATGGGGTCTGAAGCAGAAGGTACAGACCCCATCCTAGAAGCACTATTAACATGCATACAGGAAAAGGCTTGTGTAACCTCAGGATCCAGAGCCTCAAGCTCTCTCCTGAAGGTGGGCACTTCTGTCCGGGAACTGAACCAAGTTCTCCCAATTCTTCTAAAATGCTCTTTTGGAATCTTTTGTGCAAATAGTCTAATGGTTGAAGCATTTGTCCACAGAGAGGGAGATCTGAGTGAAAGGCAGTCCTGCAGCTGAGGGCCTCAGCTTTTCAGTCTGTTGTCCCCAGATGCGCCAATGATGAGCCATGAGCATGATGCAGCTGCAAGACTCCTCCTTGAAAACTATGGCACTGTACAGAAAAGAGGTCAAGTCTTGCATGTCAGAAAGCAAAAAAAGGGCACAAAAGACAGGACCGTGCGATCTGGTTCCCATTGTCTGTCTCAGGAATGTAAGCTACAAAGATTTGTGGGGTTGGTCTCAGGGTGTTTCCACAGGAAGTGGATAGTGACCTTGCCCCATGAGCTCACTTTCCAAGCAGAGAACTGCTGAGCAAACAGATTTCCTTCAATCCATCCTGTCCAATGCCTTCTTCCACTGGAAAGAGGGATGTTTCTTCACCAAAGATTGAATGGAGGTTTGAATCCCCTCACACTCTGACATTGGAGATTTCCCACTTGCTGCGTGAATTCTGTAACTATGGACAGCTTGATTTATGAAGAGCAGAAATAACAATCAATCTGGCTGCTACTGTAAACAGGATTCAGCAAAATGCATACTGGGTTTGATCCAACCTGGAAACCCCTCAGTTTCTAAATAAGCAAAAAGCTCAAGAAAATCATCAATTTTATCTAATGATGCTGGGTAATTAACTCACAGCTATGTAATAGTCTGCTTCCTTCATTTCCAGTTTGGCACATACAGCTTGGTTTAAGCTTGTTGAAAATGTTTAGATTTATGTACCCACCCTCCCAAATGTTTAATTTAATTGATTTTAACTGTAATTGGTGCATTGTGACTATGTGGAATTTAGCACAGTGTGGCATCAAGCACCGCCTATAAGCAACATGTCCTGAGCATGGAGCACGTGACTGTGTCTCTCTTCAAATGGTACTCTTTGCAGAGTTAAACTTGTGTCTAATATTTCCTCATATATATTTAGAAATACTTCATTGATTTTTCATTTTTCCTTTTCAATGTTCTTCAATTACTTCTCTCAGTCTGATTCTAGTATTTGTATGGAGAATTCAGCTAACAACTGAAACTCAGAGACATTTCTGCTCATCTTCTTCCATAAAATGATATTTTCCAATAAAAACTGAATAAAGAGCATACTGATACCTATTGCAAGCACATAAGCATTTGCTCTTCATTATAAAAACTTAGAATGAGGTGTTAAGAATACTTTGATGTTATAATTCAGAAGTTGACATTTTCATAAACTAGGTTCCATAAATCCATGGGTTATATTTACATAAATATAAATACATATAAAATATTTTTCAAATGAAAATATGTAAATTAGGGAACCCAGAAGCTTGATGTGTTTTAATTTCAGCCAAACTTTCTGAGGTTTCACAGTGCTGCAAAAATGCCACTGGATTGAACGCATCCACTCAATGGCACAAATGTCCTGAAGACATCCTTTGAAAGATAAAATGGTAAAAAGAAATACTGTACCAGTTGGATCGAAGTCTG
The DNA here is from genome assembly GCF_965178545.1 of Coloeus monedula. Taxonomy (NCBI): domain Eukaryota; kingdom Metazoa; phylum Chordata; class Aves; order Passeriformes; family Corvidae; genus Coloeus; species Coloeus monedula. Next base: position 24,176,698 of record NC_138781.1, read on the forward strand.
GAAAATAATCCGGACAATTCTGAGCAGTGAGCCTTCCAGCAGGTGTGTCATCCCAGCACAACCAGCCATCCCATGTTCGGTTGCAGAACAGACCTGGACATTTAAGACAATTGCAGGAGTTAATTCAACATAAAGTCTCTCCTGAACCACACTGTTCTAGCCTCTTGAGGAATATTGCTGCCTGCAGACAATCAAGTTTTCTTTTTGTAATACAGGCCTTTGTTATTGTTACACTTAGAGTGGCATTCAGTTGCTACAAGGTACTTGTGGTTGCTGACCTGATGTTAGTGGTGGTGTCCATTTTACCAGAAAGTCATGTTTTAAAGCCTGTTGAATTGAACTTTGAATGTAGGATCCAATCCTTCAAATTTCTCTCCTTGGTCCTCTTTCTGTTGTCAGCTCTAAGCATGCACACTAGTGGTACCCATAGACTTATGAGACACCCACTTTTCATTTCATCTTTTGCTGCTCAGTAACTCTGAAAACCAGGTTTTTGAAATGTAAAGGTAGGAAGCATTTGTAGAGACATCCCAGCTAAAAGCAGCATGTGCAGAGACAGGTCCCTGTCAGGCTGTTGCCTTGTTCAACACCAGAGATCGGTGATGCAACTACAAAATCCAGTGAAGCAGGTGCAAGACTGATCTGTAACATGCAGATTCTGCCTGCTGATGTTGTCTAGGTAGACATGCTGTGATCTCTTCATGCCCCTTCTGGGCATGGTGCTGTTGAGTCTGTGGGATGTTTCCAGCCCCCAAACAGCAGCAATGCCGGGAGGCAGAATACAGCTCATTGCTGATTCCCATTACAGGGACTGTACGTGCTATGGTCCTCGAAAATTGTGCTGTAACATGACTCATTGTGGATTTATACAAGAAACACATTAAAACCCCACTACACTTCCTAGTTATTTTCCATTCAAAACCAGTTTGTGTTGGGGACAAAGTATTTATCATCAAGACCATCAGGTTAAAGTGAAATAGAATGAAAAGATACGTCTTAGCTTTTTGTTTGCTCTGGGCCTGAGGAAGTATCAAAATGGAGGCTGTTTTTGAAAGAATCATATAGAAGGCACCTAATAACCACCGAAAGTTGTTAACATATGGCTAACTAATTGCTTCTAGAGCTTTTGAAACTATCCACAGCTAAACTTTCTTACTGAAGCAAGAAAGTTGTAAAAAGACAACTGAATTGCTCCATTTTGCACCAATAACTGTTTGTAAGTAAAGCAGTTGTTGATTAATAAAGGAAAGCATAAAAATTTCAAAATTAATTTTTTCCAGAGTAATTGTTGTTCAAAAAGGAAATTTTTATGTACACTTTTTCTTCATTAGCTAAGATTTTATGCACATATATTTTTCAGTTATCAAGTTAAATGTGCTAATGTTACTTGTTTATTTAATTAACCAATCATCGTATCAGCAGTTTGTTATCTTTCCTTCAGGCATTGTCATGTTCTTCTATATCTTTGAAATGTATCTGAAAGACTTTTAGGAATATTTTCGTAATATCAAAGAAAAAGAAGAGTAGAGAATGATTATAACTTGAGCTTGTATTTGAAAAGTAGTGCCAAATGGAACTGGAGGGAATTTGTAGTTCTAAAACTTTAAATTCTTTGCCTGGCCTGATACAGAAAAATAATCACATAGGTCAATCTCTACATCGTGGGCTTTCAAGGTAACTAACACGATGTATATATATATACACACATTTATCTGTATCTATCTATGCATACATATACACACACATATATATATACACACACACTGTGCTGTTCTGGAGGGGTGATGATGTGTTTCCATGTGCTTGAGATCCTCATTTTACTATGTCTTCAGTTCAGAATACTACTTCAGTGGTGCTGGCATCGTTCCTTACTCACCCATTATCTCCATTCTGAGTTAGAAAGGAATTAAGTGCATGTTGCTATGAAAACAACAGCCCCCAATGGCATCACTTAAACCTAGCTGCCAGCTGAAGGAATGCAGAGACTGCCCTGCTTTCCTCCTGCCATAATGCCGCCCATGAGAACACTACTAGGAATTCATGTCTTGATACATATGAATTCCCAGCTGATGCTGGAAAACCCGCCCTTTGCAACTTATCACACCAGCAAAGTGCAAAAGAAAGGTGAATCCAGTGGTTACTAACAATGGATGCAAAAACTAGGTGTTTACAGAGCTGGAGACTAAAAGAGTAATCTAACAAGAAATATAAGTTATTTCCCCCACAAGTCCAGCAACTAAAAGGCTTTTTCATGCCTGAAACATCACTCTTTCTATCCCATAGCTGTGTTTAACTGCTTGTGGGTATTCCCCAACACTGTCCTGAATTAAAACCTATTTTAAGCAGTGGAAATCTCTATATTCATTCCCAAATATTTCTGCATCAAGACAACATCTAACCCATCTTTGAGTTTTACAGAGCCCAGTAAAACTTTTAAGATAAAGAGCTGTAGAAATGTCTTCATTCTTGTATTACAAAAATTCCCACATTATCAACACCTCTATTAGGTTGGGTGTTTTCGTTAATTTTTAAAAATATATTTTCCCTTTTAACTGTGTCCTCAATATCTGTTGTTTACTTGCAGAAGTCTCACACTATGTGTCACACTGTGACATTTTTTTCTCTAGCTCCTCATATCTTCTTTCATATCTTCTGTGAGAAAAAATGGCCAGAACACTCAGTCCCAAACAGAAATGCTGTTTTATATTATGCAATTGCAGCACTGCTATTACTTGTCTTCCCTTTTTATTAATTTTCACATATGCCTCATATTCAGTAAAGATGAGCACTCAGTGTTTTATAAACTTCTTTTTCCTATTGTTGCTGCTGGATATAGAATACATGGAACTTGTGCTGGTACAGAGCATGACAGCCAGCAGTCAATACAGAAATGACAAAAAAAATTGAAACAGTGAGTGGAGCAAACAGAACAACATTTGTATTTAAGATTCACAATCAGGTGTGACCTTGCTGAGAGGTTTAGGAAAATGCTATTCCCGAAGCAAGAACAAGAGCGATTCAAGCAGGAAAGCACTGTGCCAGAAATGTAGGTGACAGAATGTAGGTTCATTTCCTTGGCTCCTCCCAGCCTTTTTTCTTTCTCTGCACTTAGGAGGATGCTAAGTAAGTGTGAATTTAATTACTGTTTGTGGAAAGGAAACTGCACCCTGAGGAAGACTATGGGTTAGTATAGAGAAGAATTTCTTTATAGTTATATAACCACACATGGCAAAATACAGATATTTTAAAAACCCTTTTTACCTTTTTTCTTGTATGGAGGAGCTCTGTTCATCCTCTCATAACATTTGAACTGCGAATCTATTATCTTCTGTCGTATGACTGAATTTTCAGTTACTACAGGCTCTAATGTAGGATCAGTATAATTTACAGTAGAAGAAAGACTTGGAACAATTCTCTGTACGGAAAGGAAAAGTTGTTAGTACAATTGAATAAACAAAGAGGATTAAATTAAAAAAAAGTGAGGACCAGAAATTTCTATTATTCATTCTTCAAAGAATGAATTCTTCAAACTTGTACTATTTACAAAATAAGTGCTGAATTTTATTAGTTTACCTCATTAAAACAGAAGATTTTAACCAAGCCATTTTTCTTGGCAAAGAGAGGATTATTAAATACTTGATAAGGTTTTCAAAATCTTTTCATTTCATTTAGTGTCTGCAAGAAAATTGTCTATCTTCCCAAAGTTAAACCCATGTATTTCTGCATACTTGTGCTGATTTCTCGCTAGACTGTGCAGACAAAATACCTCAGTGACACAGCCTTTGCTTTGAACTGATTATTTCTTGTTTTATGTCACGTCTTGAGCTTCAGTAACTGTTAAGGTCATAGAAACACAGGGGAGAGTTTAAACCTCGATACCTGACCTTAGATTCTAGCTAAGTACCGAAGCAGACTCTCTAAATTTGATAGTCTAAAGAGCAAGGTCCTCTTTGATCTAGTGGCATCTTCAGAATTATCCCATTTTGAACTGCCTGCAGGTTAAAGGAAAGGATCATTGCCTCTGGAAGGCAAAGATCTCAGCTAGAGAGGTCAGCTATGTTCTTTTGCCATCCATCCATCCATCCATCCATCCATCCATCCATCCATCCATCCATCCATCCCTCCCTCCCTCCTTCCCTCCCTCCCTTGTACAGTGGAGGTGTGTGACCAGAGATTAGTGGGGCTTTAGTTTGCTCTGTTTTGCCTCAGTCCTGTATCAGGACTCTGCTTGAAGGTGATAGTAAATTATTAGTTCCTCTGCTTCCGCACACAAAAGCAACATTTTTGTAGCACTTTCTTAGCATGACCCTCTGTTTTCCCTTATACTAAATGGTACCAAAGCCATCACAAGCACATTCAGACTCATTTGCAGGCCGCTTCAAAATCCAGGACTCTCATAAAGACACAAACTTGACCTTTTTAACAGCAAATGCTAATACAGAGATCTTTAAGCATGCATTTATAGTTGTTTGAACTGAAAGCATGATAGGTTTGAAAGTTCAAGTATCGGCTTACTTCTTACGTTTTGCTCCCCCTTTTTTACTGCACATCCCAGGCTATTGTATTGCATCAATGTTACTTTTTTCCCCATTTGCACGCTAAAACACCTTGGTAAAATACACAGCAAAACCACAGTATGTATGACCTCATTGAAAAAGAAAGCTGTTACTTTTATCCTGATACTTCTATGCCAAGCCATGTCAGTTTAATGTTTTTATACTCTTATATCTAATAAATTATATTTTTCTAATCGAATCTAATTTAATCTCTTTTGACACAGACATTTTCAACTGCATACACCTGCTAGCTGGAGGACATGGAGGCAGTCAATCTTGCTGTACTTAAGTAGGTGCTTGAAATAAAATAGGAGGAATAAGAAGGAAAATATTTTCTGGAAGAGATAATTTTATATAAATTTTATGTGTATGTATACATCTACCCCTCCCCTCCCCCCCGCCAAAGATATACTTGGACAATGAAGCCATTTGGAACATTTCTTCTGGCCATCCATGTGAAAAATTAACTATCTAGAAAGTTAGGAAATACAGGAAATACAGAAGCAAAGCCAAACATCACAGATCCCTAACTTTTAAAAAGACTAAGGGGAGCAGCTGGAGGCCCCAAGAATCATTTAAAAACCAGCCAAGCAAAATCCTAAATCCAGCACAGGAAAGTGCAGATGAGGTTCTTCAGATACCCTCAGCTTTGCCTTAGCCCTTCATGTCCATATCCATGTCACAGGCTCTGGTGCTTCTCTGAAGTAATTAATAGATACTCCATGCTAATTTTTCCCATTCTTATCCTGAATAATACCTCAGTTCCAAGCTGTTTGTATTCAAGAGAGAAATAACAGTTTCATCACAGGAAGCTAGGAGGACTTCTGTGGCAACACCTTTCTTCTGCAATTCTGGGCCAGTTTGGGAACACATCCATGTGTGGGATGATGGTTTTGAGGTGTGAAATACAATTCAGACACTAAAGTCATCCTACTCTTATAGATAGTTTCATTACTTGCAGTGTGTGCGTGGTGGTGGATACACTAAGTGTCCTGGATTGTGTACAAAATTATGTCTGACTGCTCAACCATGTGACCAGGAGGCCTATTCTACTGCCCCTGTACAAAGCACTCATGGCACAGCTGAAATTGCCAGCAAAGTTTCTGCTGCCCACATTTAGGCCAGGAATTCACTCAGACAGATTAAAAATATGGATGAGTTGTGTCACTAAAGCTCATCAGTGGAAATCACTTAATGGCTTCCAGTAAAATGAAAAAAGCAAGTTTGGATAAAAATTGGAGTAATACTATTAGATTTACAGTTGTCTTTTAAATTATCTTTTTCTTTTATTCTTCTTTTATTTTTAAAATTTTTTTCCCTTTCTTTTTTCTTTTTCTTTCTACTGAACACAGAGACTCAGATTTTCAAAGTTAATTGCCCAAAACTCTTTCCAGGCACTTTTTATGTTATTGAATAATTTGTGTGTGAAATCACATTAAGGGGTTATACATAAGTATGTCACTGGTATTGTTCATCTGTGATATGCCTTTTAAATGTACTCTTTCCTTTGATTGCTATTACTCATTTCTGTTTGCCTAGATTTGAAAAGCTGGCCTTGGGAGCTTGAACACAATTTTCTTCTGCCTTAAAATCAGATTACCACTTCAGCAGATTAATGAAATATTAATTCTTTGGCTTGCTGGAGGTGGAGAAGTCATATCCATGTTTGAAACACTGGGTTTTTTACCATGTGCAAGAGAATCCCATGTCCATCACCCGGAATTTAAAGCCTGACATCCCAAAGTCAGCCCAGTGGGGTGGTGATCTAGCCTTTATACACCTGCAGTTCAGTCAGACAAGAATCTTGATGCAGTTTGTGATGTCAGATGTAATTATTTGTTTTAGTCTTCCTCACTCCTTACTGTAGGGGTCAGACAAAGGCAAATGGGGCAGGAAGATAGGTCTGGATCATTATTCTCTCACCAGAAATAGCAGGAGCTTGGGTATGGTTACATGGGAGGGAAAGCTTAGTGTGTCATGTTAATAGGAGAGGCTGGGAATGTTCCATGAATCTCTGTGTATCAGTGTTTGTATATGCTCTCATGGAGTTAATGATTAGGACTCATATCTGCTACTACATTTTAATTGTTATATCAATGTATTTTAGGAATTAAGACTTAAACCACACATTTGTACCACAAAAAAACCAAGGTCAATTAATCTTCACCTGGTAACATAACTACCTACATATATTGAACCTACAAAATATGGAAGAAATTTTAAATGTTCAGAGTCCATTACTACACATTAAAAAGCCTTCCCATCCATTCATAAGATACTTCAGATGTAAATATAAATGATGTTTATACAATAACAGAATGCCTCATTCATTTATAAACACTCTTTATTAGGGAGAAATTAAAAATTCACAATAATTGATGTGATCATTGCCTGAAAATGCACTGAATTCTTCAGAAGAAAACAGTTTAAGTGATGTCCCATGCAGCAGTTTAGCAGCCGTACATATGATGTCACTCCTAAAAGTCCAAGTAAATGACGTCATACATACGACCACCAAGCCACCACGTGACAAATGACTGATATAAGAAAGTGAATTATCATTACAAAGAGAAATACCAGGCTGCTGGGAATGCTGAAGTTCACCTTATACCTAGAATGAATAAAGGATTCTGAGAAAGCAATTTGGCTTTATTATTAAACTATACAGGAATGAACAAACAGTGCCCTGGTTTCTGTAAGAGAAACCGCTGTTAACCTGTGAAAGACTGTGCCCATTTCTGCAAGAGAGAATCCAGATAAAGTAAGCATAAAATTATTTCACTTTTTTCCCACAAAATATTGGACATGATGAACAAGCATCCCTAAATATTTTTCTTCTGCCATCAAGGAGCTTGCAGAACACTAACAGTACCTATACATGACATTTGGGAAAAGAAGGCATTTGTAGCAGTCTTTGATTATAGCTGTCATTTTCTTTTTCCCTCCTTCCGCTAAATATAGTAATTTAGCAACACTTATTGGTGAGCTTAGACTAGTAGAAATTCTGGATGCTCTAACTTTTTGTTATTGATTTCAACAGCTCAAACATTCACTTGGTATAATTCTTTTAAAACTGCTGTGTGCAGTCATCACTTTGTGGATCACTAACCTCCTGTTCTTCAGGACGTCCCATTTTAGAGAAAGAGCTCAGCATAATTTAGATGAGTTGCAGAGCCCCTCTCATACTTTGATTATGTTTCAACTACTTTTCACAACTGCTAGTGTTGGAACAGATAAAAAAACAACTGTGATACCTTAGGAAGGTCATTAGCATACGGTATTCAGTAAACATAATCATTTGTATCCATCACAAGTGTGCTAGCAGGCAGCAGGCAATTTCTTTGGGGAAATACTACAACATGACATGTTTTACTTAATCACTAAATGTTAGAATTTTCCCATACTCTATTGCTGTTGGAGCAGGATGGTAATTATCTCAGTGAGATCCCATATGACTACCATGCAGATTTTGGCAGACATTTAAACAAGCATGAGATTGTCAGGTACAGTAGATGAAGACAAGTTTGTTGTAATGAAAAGCAGGTCACAAATCTTACAGTCCTTTTCCATTCCTACAAGATTTGCTTACATGAAGAAGCTTTACTTGCATGTTACCCTGGTGAAAAGTGTGGGCTAATCCAGAATACTTCATGGATATTTCTTTTCAGCCCTGATTATCATCTTGTGAGAGGCCTCTTTACTGCAATCAGCTGTGTAGCAACAGCCTTGTTTTTTTAAAAAAGCAGAGATGTAGTCAAAATGTCCTGATCATCCCTGAAACTGGGTGAATAGAACAGAATACAGCATTCCTATTTCTTGGGAAACCATGAGCTGCTTGAGTCTCAAATTCTCACACTAGTTCTTACCATCTTAAAATACCAGCAGTTTGCTTTCCAGAGCTTCCCTTGCTTGAGAACAGCTTCAGCAATTGTGAGTACATGTATTTACAGTGTGAAGCAACCCATAAATAGTTACACAGGGAAATGTGCATGCAGAACAACAGCTTCCAAAGACATGGTGTCAGGAGATGAGACCCTGGGGGATCTCACCATCCAAGCCTGGGGAGGACCCTGGGCTCCCTGAGGTGCCAGACAGCAAGAAGGCTCAGAAGAAGCAAGACAAAGGAGTCTGTGACAGGTCTTCAGCAGCTCTTCTGCCATGGGAGGTCTTCTCTGGACCAGATGTTGGAAGAGATGCTGTCTAAGCAGGAAAAGGCTTGTTCTCACAACACCTGCACAGGTATGTGTTTCAGAGATTCACAGTGAGAGCCACTGAGCCGGGCAGGAGCAGGAGCCCAGCAGGAGCCCAGGAGCTGGTGGCCACACCACCCCACCAGTGCACATTGCCCCCCAGCTGTGAGGCTCAAACAGGTGCACCATGGGCAGCTGCCCCATCACAGTGGCAAGTGCTTTGCTAATGGGTTCTGGAGGCTTGAACCGACTGTACCACAGCTGTATTCCAAAATACACCAGTTTGTGCAGTTACCAAAAATTACATTTAGGTTTCCATATAATTAATTTTCGATGCTTTGTGAGCAGGAATTATTCACGAGTCTTTCAGGAGTTGGAAAGAAGTACCAGACTCTGCATAGCTTTATGACAGAGGCTTGGTAACAATTTGACGGATTTTGACTTAGTGAACACTCGTAATTGGTTTTTTGCTCAAAATAAATTTATTCTAAAATTCAGCATTGATCTAGTGGGCCTAATTGAAAATAGTATGGCTTTCAGCTGCAGCACCTATTTAGTCCTTACTATGCACGTTGTGGTTGGCTCAGGACACAAAATTGGAGTATATGGGAAAAACTGCTTCTTCAATCCTCATTTCCAGGGCCATTTGTAGGTACATTTCTTACTTGACAAAATAAAGCAGACAATACGTATCTCTTCTCTCAGTGTCCTGAAAAATTGACTGGTCACACAGGAAAGAGACCCAAACCTTTTTCTTATTCCTCATTCTCAGCAGTTTGATGCTGCTGGGCACATTGTGCTTATGCTCCATCCTTCTTGTGAAGAGAAATGTGCACTAAGGAGAGGAACTAATTTCTTCAGCATACAGGGGCTCACGTACTTGAGGAAACAAACCTCAGCCAGATTCTGTGGCTCTCAATAATTGCCAAAAACTAGAGAGCATCAGGTATAAAGTGAACTAAGACATAATGAACAGTTATATTTTCTAATGAAATTCCCTTTGTACTGTAGAGGGCTATCTGGTGATGCATTCTTGTGCATCCAAAATCAAGGGAATCCATCCAAGAGGAAGAAAATAAGGAGCTGCTTTTATTTCTAAATTAGGTTTTGGAACAACTGATACTTCAGGTTTTGTTTGGCAAAGACGAGTTATTATGGATCTGTACATGGAAGTGCTATTTATTCTATGCAAAAAATTACACACATAAAGGAGATGGTTTCTATCAGAAGGTACCAAACCCCCTTGGTGACAAGTCTAAAAGAGGTGGTGGAGAGGGAATGTCTGTGCACACCAAGTAAGCAGGGCCTGTGACAAGACATTGAAGGAGAGATACGAGATGAATCTGAGGAAGTCTTCTGCAAAGCACCAACATTGCATAGAGGGCTACACTGAGATTGTGTTAGGGGCTCACAGCTACCCTAAGAGATGAGATTTCAGGTAAAAGTCTCCCCTGCTCAGTAGGGGGACCACCACAGGGCAACCACCAGCATCTTCAGTGGGACAAATGGCACAAACAGAGAGCCTGGAGCCCAAAGGAGAAAACAAGGACCACAAAAAGTTGTGCTGCTTTGCAGCAGCTTGCAGTAACCAACTGAGAGTGCAGGTCACAAATGGGAGTATGACAGAAAACCATCAAAGTCATCAAAGAATGGAGATCTAGAGGATTCCTTGTGGGGTGGGTAGAGGAGAGGAATGGGAGATCACTCATGCCTGTGTCACAAATCACTTTAATTACTATATTTTCCTCAGCCTCAGACAGTGGCTGATGTCTCGCAGTTCTTGGAACAAAGGAGTGATTTGAAGAACCAACAGGGTGGGAACAGTCTTTTTGAAAGAAGAGCACTCTTTACTCATTACAAATCATAAATAAAATGCAAAAAATGAATAGTTTCTACCATCTACAGATAGGGAAATTTTTGGAAAAATAGCTGAGACAAAATATTTTTCATATTTGATCTAACAACAGTACTCTGGATAAATTTCGTGAAGGAAACAAAGCTTGTTTGTGGTCTAGTTCTGTGACTGTGGCTTCTTCCCTACAGAAAGGTAAATTAATCTAAGAGATGTCAAAGTAGAGAACAGTATGCCCACTGCAGTAGGGAAAGAAGGCACATAGAGACTGGAAGAGTGAAAATGTAAGGAAATTTGTGCTTAAATTATCCATTGAAGTCAGAAGCTGAAGCGCCCTTTGGTGCAAAGATATTTGAAATGAATGCAGATGCAGATCTCACTGAAGAGTTTTTTAAAGATATCCTAGCCCTGGAGTACTGCAGGGATGAGCACAGAACTAACATTGCACACATGCTCTCATGGGTGAGAGATTTAAAAGATCTCGGGACAACAGGGCAAGGATCAGTCCTTCAAGGTTGACCTACAAACCCATGCTGTAGGTCAAAGCACCTCAAGTGTTCAGAAGTGCTGTTGACAATTCTAGTTATCAGAATATTTACAGTCCTGTCACTTGACTGGGATCAAAATAAGCTGGATCTGTTTCTTCATTTGGCATTGGCTTTTCATAAGAAGAATTGCTGTTCTTTGTCAAGACCCCTATCAAGCTATGCACATCAGATGGGATTCAAACCAGAAGGAAGCTGGTCTGTCTCAGCCTCTTTGTTACAGACATCTCTGACCATGGGTGATTTCATAGCCAGTGCATTGTCACATGCACCCTTGCAGGATAGGTAGAACAGCCACCACAAATAATCACAAATGCCAGAATACTCCAATATACCTCGGGGTAGAACACTTATCTCGAGCACGGAGATGATTCCTCAATTCTAATTCTGGAAAAATTCTTTTGGGACCAAGTTAGCAGAAATGTATTAACTCTCTTCAATTCTTTCTCCTGCTCTTCAGCTCTTCTTTGATGGAGGATCCTAATCATGGATCGTAGAATCGTGGAAATAATTCAATATTTTTCCGAAGTAATGTGTTCTTTGCTGTTCTCCTGGGTTCTCCATGATCTCATTTAATTGTTTTCACCTCCTTCTATCCATCATTCTCTTACTATTCTCTACTTTCCTTTCCATCTTTTTATGTCTATAAATTTAAGTGGCAAACAGCACTATGGACAAATTATGCTAGGCTGAGAGGAGACACACAACCCAATGAGTAAACCAGGGAGAGCAGTCGCTTATGGTCTCCAAAGTATTTGCTACAACATGGGAGTTGATGAGGAGATACACAGAGATATTTCATGTCCAGATATTAAAAGAGAAGATGAGAAGCAGAGGGGCAGGAGGACCTAACCAACAAAACACAAGAAGAAGAAAGCTTTCTTCAGGAACACAGAGATAGAGTTAGATGGGGAATAAGTTGGCAGCCATCATGCAAGTTACTCATACCACACCAGCATAGTCCAGGTGCTTGTTCCCGATAGCAATATTCAGACATATGTTGATCATTCTGTAACTGAGATTTTGGGCAGTATTCTCAATTCTGACTACTTGTAATGTCTATGATTTTATGATAATCACTAATAATTTGAGGTTTCGCAAGTAGACATCAGCAAAAGGGTTCAATTTATGTGAGAGGTATTTAGCCTCTGAATTTACTGCGTATTTAGAACCACAATTACTCAGCCATGTTGCATACATTAAAATAAATGTAATTTTGATATGAAACAGTTGAAAACAGCCTTTGAACTAAATAAATGGACTTTATACGACTATTTTTTATTTCGGTTGCTTTCCTAATAGCAGATCAACTATAAACAGTGAAAATCAATCACTACTTAAGTCAGTTTGTCTCACAGAACAACATTAAGGGCAGTTTTCAACCACACATATTCCCATGTCACTGATATGTTGTAGCCTGTAAAACACAGAAACGAAAAGACGGATGCATAAACTTCTTCAGACTTGCAGTTCTGTCTCACCAAGAAATAACACTTTCAAGTTCAAACATTTATTAGGTAATTTTATTAATCTCCTTTTGAAATTTATTACTAAGGAAACTCTTTTCTTCACCTGTGCAGTATAACAAGTATCACTTGGTACTCGTTTTTCTTAACATAGTCACAAGTTTAAATGAGGCAGGTGTCATGAGCAGTTCAGTTTTCTTGTACTTACAGTTAGAAGAATGATGAGTAAGAAGCAACTCTGGGTTGTTTTTCTCATTGTGGAGTCTTCCTGGAGAGACACGTTGTAGATGACCCTTCTGGGAATTAAACAACAAAAACAAAAGCGGTATTGGACTTTATCTGTCATGATAAATTCCTTGTCTTTGTGTATGAGCATCTTTTTAGACTTAGAGTGGACTCTGTGTGCATGGTTATTTGAGCACCCCCAGCCTTACACGTGCTCAAGGTTGATTTAACTGGAGGTTAGTATGCTTTAAATTTAGTGTCCTTTGTGAATCTCTGGTTCACAGATGATTGAATGACGTGGGGTACAGCTCCATGTCACAGTGTCACCAGCAGCAGATCTGGGTTAAGTCCCGGGTCTTTGCCAGCTGAGGCTACCTTTGTTGTCCTTTTTCACCTGCTTCTAACCTAATGCAGAGCTGCAGACCTATGAATAATCCAGATATTTTAAACCTGACCTACAAAACCCAGAAAGATCCAGTTTGCAGACAAGTGTAATAGCAGCTCAAAACTCATATTTATGGGGCTAGAGAAAGCCAGAGTTTGAGTAATCTCTAGCTAGGTGAACAAGCATGTGTGGCAGGAAAAGAGAAACTGGGAACAACACCGTGGGATTACACTCTCCATAATGCAGCTGGGTGGCTGGGCTGTGGATAGACACACAGCAGTGTAAGCCTCAGGCCATTGAGCATGACTGCTTCAGCACAAGTACTGGAGAGGCAGAGCATGGACATGGCTCCACAGGTTTGAAAGGAACTGGATCAACAACTTTTTGGTTTCCTATTTTTTTCCTCAGAGTGTTTTACATCAACGCTCATCAGTCCTATCTGGGAAAAATATCCAGGTGCACAAAACAGTTGTGGGAGTTCAAGCACGCAAAGCTCTTTGCATTAACACATCACTTTAAGTTTTATTAAAATGTAAATTCTGCATTAAAGTGAGAAATGCAGCTTTTGTCAAAACATGTTGTGCCTTCTGATGTGTCACAGACCACTTGTGGTATATGTACTGAGCAACATGTGGCTGAGATCACCTTCAGTTGCAGTAACACAGTGAGCACTCACACACCTTCATTTTTCAGACAGCTTAAAAACTAGAAGTTAGGTGTTTTCTACCTGGGAAAACAATCCTTTGAGCACCCTACACATTTGAAACCCATAAATTGAATGGGATAAAGCACAGGAACTTGAGCGCTTAGTCTAGTAGACATGTAGCGAACAACACAATCACTTGTGTAACATTTGTCTCAGCAACAACACTGTAACAGCTTTTCTCGTCTTTAAATGGTCTGGAAGGTCACCCATTTTCAGAGGGGAAATGAAATATAGTCCTCATCTAAAGCAGAAATCTATAATGTCAAAATGTAATAAAGGTGTGTCACTTGCACTTCAATGTTACACATATGATCCAGTGGGATCGTTGCAATTGTGTCACTGAGATTACACAAAACATAAAGTGATTGCAAAGGGGGTTCCGAGGATTTGACTCTACTAAGAAGTAGTCTTATTATTGTCTGAATCTTGCCAGAACCATTCTGCTGTGACAGCAGTAATGCAACATGCATTATGATACAGAAATAATATGTAATTACACTGTGAGCTACAAACTTGCATTAGATTATGAGTGGTAGACAACACAATTGGAGCAATAAATGGATAGCTAGATCAGAGAAAAATGCCCAGAATTTTGTTTTCTGCATGTTTTCCAGGCTCTTCTCTGCAGTCTGTATTGGTTCAAACTGACAATAAAGACTAATGAAGAGCATATAAATAGTGGCTCTTGGACAGCTGTACAGTAAGCAGACGTACAAGCACAACATGGTGTTTGTCCAGTTACGCACTGTACTGCAAGGTGTTCTACAGCATGGTGTAAAGCCAGTCTGGTGGGTGCCTCCATTCCTGTAAGCCTCCTCACTTCTGCTGCATCTGGATTTAGCATCAAGTAGGCAAATGGAGCACTTTGCCTTACAAACTGTCAACAGCTTTAAAGTACACAACAGTTTCTACAAATGGCACAGAGATTAACAAAATATTGTGACCTAGAAAGCATAAGCAAAATCAATATCAGCTGAATTTACCTGCTTTATGCCTGCTTTTCCTGCACTTTGTGCCTAGAGTGCCTGCAGCACCATGTTGGGTTACAGATATAGATGCAGGTAAATCTAATACTCATGAGATTTTGTGAACATTTGTTATTATGTACTGAAAGAGATATTTAAAATGTTTCTTGAGCTTGTCTCCGTTAATTAAAAAAAAGCCATCTGTAAAATACTTAACACATTATTTTCGCCTGTGTGAACTAAATTGACTGCACCATATGATACTACATACGAGTAAATGAGTAAGAACTACTTCCCATGCTGAATCTTAGCTAGTCTATTTATTTCTAGTCATTTTTCTTTTAGCCAGCTGTAACCACAGGAACAGCTGACATGCCGGATAAAATCCAGCACCTTTTTTGTCTTTCTCTTTCAGAGAAGCCTTTTCCAGTGGCAAAAATGTCAAGAATTGTTGAACTAAAATATTTTAACAATCAAACTGTGAAGCCCCTGACTAAGAAGAGGTTTTTTTTACTTTAACCACAAGACTTGCCCATAATGTTACAGCACACTTAGGCTGGCATCAGTACTGGATCAAGGATGATGACCTCATTGACATTAAAAGGTACATGCAAATACAAAGTGTTGGTCAGTGAGCAGGGCACAAACAACAGTGAGGCAGAAAGATTCACACAAGGGGAACCCCAGGAGATGGACCCTGTCAGCCTCCAGACAGAGGAACAAACCAACACCTCTGTGGCTCTGCTCCCATCTCCAGTGATCCAGGTTCAGGTGTGACATGCCAGGCAAGCTGGGATGTGCAAAGCATTATGTTCAAGTGCCTGCTATTTTGGGTGTTTTGTGCTGGAACAATCGCTTTTTTACACAGACACTACAGCCCAGGGTCAGTGTGCTTGCAGCTGAAGGAAAGCTGGACAGCCCAGAGCACTGGAGCTGTGCTATCAGGAACAGAGGGTGGAACCAGAAAAGAGTCTGCTCCCTGGTGCATACTCACACCATGACTCAACCACACATGGGCTTCCACAGCAGTGCCCACAGGAGGCTGTTCTCCATGCCTTCTTGTGGCTGCTCAGTACCACCCGACTTGTGCTAACTCCACAGCCACACTAAAGGGCCACACTATGAAGAGGTCAGGAAATTAGTTTTCAGCTACACAATTTTAAAATAGATTTAAATAGGGTTTTTAATTTATTTTTTTTAACCATTACAGATGGAGAAACAATAATATTTCACGCTGTTTTAAGAATAGGTATTGCAGAGATTTTAAGGTATGCATGAGGTTTTCTTGAGATGATGCTTATTACAATAAACAACAGGAATTATAGAAAATGTGCTGATAGTTCTTGGGATCACCAGAGCTTATACAAGAATGATTATTATGGCAGTTTAATACAGTTTTGAATTACCTAAAAATTTGTTTCATTTGTTGAAGTTCCCAAAATTTTTTAGGTGCTATGCTGGTTCCTGTTCCTATAGTATTTAGCCTTTTTCCATAAGTCCAATGATGTCCTTTCTCGATATTAAGTTGGTATAACATGCTTCATGCATTTCAATTTTAGAATACCCATATTTAGGCATTAATCATAAGTAGATTGCTAAAGCCCAGTAGTTTTTCATGATTGTATTAATTCCTCAGCCCCTGTTGCTTATAATAGTTACATACAACATCCCTGTTATTTAAACTAGAGTGTTGTTCCTTCTTTCTTTGCAAATGTAGAATTTATGTACCTCATTATGTGCTTAATCCTGCTTTAGCTATAATACTAATACCACTGACACTGTGGGGTTAGTCGTGAAACTTATCTGAGGATGAACACAGCATCCTACTCAGTAATGACATCTCTTTTATCTCTGTCCAGATGTCTACAGGTGTAGTACTGTGATGAACAAGGCTGTGATGAACAGATGAACAGTTACCACTGCATTATCCAGAAGGTGGGAAAATCCTCCATGCGCAGCCATTTGCACAAGGCCAACAAGGGAAGTCAAATTTAATCAGAAAGAAGGGTGTAAGATGGAAGATTTAAAAGGGCAGTAGAACAACAATTCTCTGCCAAGTTCTGAAGAAAAAGAAAGGAAGAAAGGAAGGAAGAAAGGAAGAAAGGAAGAAAGAAAACTGAAAAACCTTCTTTAATTATTCTGCTCTGATAAATCTGCAATGCCATGTGTCACAATACTGCCGACACACCTTTGGTTGAGGAAATTATTTTAAAAATGGTTTTCAAAATAAGATTTTGAGGAATTGTGGCTAAGTACAGAGATGTGATGCAAAAATCTCTTTCTCAGTGTGTTTATTATCGTCAGAAACTTTGAAACTTCACTTGCAACCTCCCTATTAGGCTGCAAGTTCCTTAGAGAGCTTCCTTTCCCCCCCGTGCAGCTTTCTCGGGTGACTAGATGGGTACACACCTCAAACTCCAAGGTCTCTGTGTTTTCTAACTTAGGTAAGGCCTTCAGACCCTCCCGGGGAGTACCCTGCCACTCAGCACAGAAGGCAACAAGCTGCTCTGCCTGCATTAACACTAGACTGGGAAACACCAGGCAGACGCATCTGAGCAAGGCACAGGCAAGCCAGCAGATCCTGCTGCTGAGTGTTTTAGGTGTTTGGGTCCAGGGAGGAGGTTGCAGGTCTGTTTGTGTAGCCAAAAATACAGATAGTTTTGAGGAAAGTATTAAAATTATCCCCTCACTCCCAGTGGGACATTTTACCCCTGGTTTCCTAATTTAAACTACTGCTTTGGGCCAGGAATGAGCTGTACATCACGCTTCTATAATCCCAGGTCTTGTGCTGACCAGCACTGTAGTTACAGCCCCATCAGGCAGAGGAAATGTCAAGAGTTTAATCCCCACACCTGAGATGACAGTAGAGCCACTCCCTCCTATTTCCCCAGCACATTCTCCAGCCATTAGCCAGCAATAGTCTTGAGATGGTTTAAGTGGCACCAGGACCTTCTGGCATTTCCAGTAGAAATGGTGAGCTCTGCTCAGTTATTTCTCATATGCCAGAAAACTGGTGACCATCAGTCCCAGGCAGGGATGGGTCTCCTAAGAACCTCTAGTCAAGTGTCCAAGAAGATGAGGCAAGGCAGAAGATGTATCTATTATGTCCTACTCCTGTACTCCCTATGGCTTACCTTCGCACAGTACCTCCATGTTTTGTCTAACCTTCCTTTTCATATGGGAATCCCCTGAGAAATAAAAATTCCAAATTCTCAGTTTCTGGTGTCAGGCACATAAAAACATTGTGACTTTTAAAATTGCAGGTATATAGGACACTTGCTGCTTATCTCATTCCTTTTGGGAGTCTTGGAGACCCAAATGTTAAGTTGTGTGATGACTACTCAGTTGTTATTGTAAGAGATCACAGTTTCCATTAGATTGCCTGGTGGAGATTGTGAACTGCATCTCAAGTGTGTGCTTTTAACAAACTGAAACTATCAGCCCTGGCAAACAGGCAATTTCAGAATTACACAGAGCAAATGACCAAATAATTCTACTTTATTGATTCATTTGGATTACATGGGAGCTGCGATGCTTGATACTTAATTTTTCCATTTAAAACCAGTCAACCCAAAGGGGTCATTTTACCTTAGGTTTCCCTTTAACCAAATCCTTTGCAGTAAACTGGACAAAAATAGGAAGAAAGTAGCTACAAACCTGTCTGTATCTATGTTTAAGGTAATCACAAAGTTTTGAAAGCCCACACATTACATATCTGAGCAGCCGATGTGATCATACACACCAGAGAGAAAATTGAAGATGGTGGATCTTAGATGGGGTGATATGACAGAGGCAAGCATTCTTTGAAAGAGCCAAAAAAATCCAAGAAATATTCTTTGAATAAGAGCTATTTATCTAGGACTTTAAAAATATGCGAGCCAAATTATCCAGAACATTTTCAGAAAGGCTGAACATTTTATGAAATAAAAGATAGTAAAGCCTCAAAGGAGTTGGATTCCTTCCACCTGCCAGAGCGTAACTTAGGAAGGGAGTGCTGAGGTATCTGGCTGAGCAGAGGGACAAATCCCATTTGTATCACATGTAGGTATGGGTGGGTGTAGTACTTCTGCATCCTCTAATGACTGTAAATCGGGGGTGGTGCCTGCTAGGTATTGGCCAAAAAACCCCTACTTCTGCAGTCCTTAGGAAGCTATTGCTAATGCCCCTCTTGGCTATTGGACAAGGGGTTTTATGAGGTTGCAAATAAAAGCAAAGATAATTTCAGGAAGAGACTAGCAAGGTATTTCAGGGGATTTGTTGGCCAACAAAGTTTGGAGTACTTACACAAACTGGATTGTGTAATTAGTTTCAAAAAACTTAGTTTTATATCTTCTATGAAGTATTTTAGCCCAAAATGTTAACAGGATTATGTGAAGAGTTGCACACTGAGCAATTCTGGAGTTCGGCATCTACAGGACCTCTGTACCTTGTTGTATTTTTCTGAATTTGGCAAAATCATTCTGTTTTATGCAGAAATAGTGACTGAGGGACAAGGTTTTATGCCTCTCCACCACAGGCTCCGGTGACACAAAGAGTGATTAAAGGAAGGGAGTTTAGAGATGGAGGAGATGGTGAGTAAAACCAGCACATCTGCCCCTATATAAATCAATTTAAGCTTTTGTGGAATTGAAATTAAAAGAAAATCGACTTCTGTGCTTTGCAGTGAAAGAAGCAACACATGCAATTACACTTTTACTTCAGCCATAATGCAGTACAGAGAGTGGGTCACACTGTGATTCTGGAAAATGAGTTCATTGTCTTCTATCACTATTCAAAGGGTACACTCTTGAAATAATCTCACTGTTACAAAACAATGATTGCTCACATAAGGATTATGTCAGGGTCTCAGGACCCATCAAATTATCATAGAGCAGATTGGGCTGGATGCAACTTTTAAATACCATCTAGTCCAAACCCCCTGTGCCATGGGAAGGGGCCTCCACTAGACCAAGTTCCTCAGGGCCCCATCCAGCCTGGTCTTGAACACTTTGGGGGATGGGGCATCCAAAATTTCTGGGCAACATGTTCCAGGGTTTCATCTCCCTCACAGCAAAAAATTATTCCTAATATACAATCAAAATCTACCTTCTTTCAGTTTAAAACCATTGATCTTTTTCTGTGACTACAGACCCTGGTAAAAAAGTTTGTCCCTGTCTTTCTTTTAAGACCCTGTTAGCTACTGAAAGGCTACAATAAGGTGTACTTGGAGCCTTCTCTCCTCCAGGGTGAGCACCCCCAGCTCTCTCAGTTTGTCTCCATAGGAGACAGCTCCAGGCCTCTGATCATCCTCATAGCCTCCTCTGGACTCATTCTAACAGGTCCACATCCTTCTTACATTGGGGCCACCAGAGCTGGTTACAGCACTGCAGGTGGGGTCTCACCAGAGCAAGCAGAGGGGCAGGATCACCTCCCTCAATCTAATTGTCATGATGCTTTTGACACAGCCCAGGATACTATTGTCATGTCACAATGTTCAAACTTGATGGTGAAGGCTTTAATTTTTTTATTTTTTACAATCAAATTTGAAATGCTGAAGTTAAATGCAAACCTTACATTTCTGAAGGAACACTCAGGATTTTACTAGCTCTGCTTCCAGTAATGGATAACAAGATAAAACCAGCAATATTTTAAAAAACTTACTAAGTGCCAGTAAATGTTACCATGTTAAAGTCAAATGTTTCCAATCTGTAGAACAAAGAAAGAAAGAAGCAGGAGAAACAGAAAGCTATGTAACAAAGCAGAGGGATAAAATCTATAGCAGAGCATTCATGCTATTCTGAGTGCTCAAACAGTGGGGCTAAGTGAGGCAGCTTTGGCCACTGGTCCACCATTCAACAGATGAAAGCAGCCACACTGCAGGAATGCCTAGTTCATTACTGAATGTCCCCCCAAGCAGAACACTTCCTTGCCATTTTGCTACATCATTATGAATCTCTGGTTTGGCATGTCACATATTAGCACAGTATAATTTTAGCCTTTTAGGCCCAGCTGTGAAAGGTCTTTTCAAAAATGCTTGCAATTTTTGGAGGACTTTGCAGCAATGCTTGTACAACAAGCAAATATGCAATTATCTTATCTTAGAGACAATGCAGCTTGGACATAGCCAAAAGCTTGGGATGAATACTATCCTACTGTAAGACAAAGATTTCAAAAGAATTGCATGCATTTATGTCAGACTCAAATCTTTCACATAGCCTGCAAAATTAAAGCAGAAATTTAGAATGATTTTCTCTATATATAATTTTTTTTTAACAGAGAATACAGTTTTCACAGTCCTTATCACCTGCAAAATAACCTTTGTGGATAAGATTAATATATCAGTGTAATTTATGAGGAGAATTGTGAGGGTAGAGCTAAATATACATTGCTAAAGAAAATGAACCATACTACACAGCTTCAGTCAACAGTTTTGAGTCAAGGAAAAAACCATATCCGTGGTTGCCTTTTTTTAACTGGAGCAGCATCCCAACAGTACTGTACATACAGCCTAGATCTTACATACCAAACATGCCTGTTAATGTATTTAAAAATACTCTAACAAATACTTGAGTTCAGTGAAGCAAGAGTATAATGACAAGGCAGACCTGGATGGACTTTGGAAGCACACATAAAGAGTTAGGAAGAAGAAAGAAAAACTGCAGGATACGAGTTGAATGTAAGGTAATTTTTCCAATTACCAAATTCTTTCTGTATCACACTGGAAAAATCTTCATATAATTGGGTGAATGTAACCTCATATATGATCTTTGCTCTTGGATCAATACTTGTTCCAGTCAATACTTTGTTGATTCCATATATTAAGTTTTTTGTTAAAAATTTTTCTTTTAGTTGCAGCATATACCGGGAAGAAAACTAGTAATTTAATATTTATTTGCTGCCAATTCCCTCTTGGTTTTCCATTCAATCCTTCCCCAGAAAAACTCCCACTGGTCTTTTTTTTCCCCTAACCATACATTTCTATAAATTATTTGAAGCAATTGACTATTTTATGGGGTTGGCAAAAAACCAAGAAAAATATTATCATTTCTTATTAAGTCAATGTTTTTATGTAAGTCATATAAAGTGTGAAAAAGCCTGTGAGTAGATTGTGTTAAATCAAATGCACATGACATATATTTAAAGCATTTTTTCCCACTTGGCAGAATAGCTCATGTTACAGCTGGATGTAGGTTTCAATTCTACCTCAGCAAATATGAGCCTGTGTGGAAATAATGCATTTTCCTTGAGTCTGGTTCTAATTTTATGGCAGTTTTGTTAATAATGAATAAAAATCTTGATTTTGATTTGAGGTCAGGGTATATCATTGTTGATCTCTAAGGGTTGTATCTAAGGTATTATTTTGGAGTATTTTAAATTCCTTAATAGAAGGATAGGAGTTTTGGGACATGCAAACCCTCTTGTGACACTCTCTGGAGAAGGCTTTTTATGTCTGAGGTCTCAGCTAACATTCACAGATACACCAGTTGGTTTACCTAAAGGATTTTTACCACTGCTGATACATCTTGCTTTACCTATGCTCTTAAATTATTGTATCTACTGCAATACTGATAGTTCTGTATCACACCTACCCTACAATGAATAAAAAAGTGACCCAAAGCTGTCACTGCATTTTAAACTATTTTTACAGCTATTCTAAAGATGAAGATACAATAATGTAGTGATTAATGGGGATGTAAGGAAAGATGGATAAGTCAGTAATAATAAGATTATGTGCATCAGTTATTACAGATTATTTGAATATCACAGCTGTAGTGCTTGGGTATTGTGTTTTCCCTGCCAGGAATTATGGCACCATTGCAATAAAAAGTTAAATTGAATGTAACAGTCTAAATTTCCAGTTTCAGTTAGAGCAAAATCTACATATTTCTCACTAAGGCGTTATACATCCATTTCAGAAGTTCAACAGGGCAATTTATATACAGTAAATTACTATGAACTGACATTTTCCCAAGAGGCAGCTATTAGCCACTAAAAATTCTGTGGAAGGCTTCCAGACTAACGTACATGAAGATATGTACTTTCAATGATAACTAGGGAGGTGAGGTTCACAGTGCTTAGGATAAAATAGAGGGTAAAATGGGTCTTGGCCAAGATCTGCAGAGAGAAGGTTAGTGTTTTCTTCATGGTTCCTCTTTTTATCTGTAAATTAGAGTGGATTCGTGAGGAATACAGATGAGGGAATGGGAATCACCTGAACAGTGAGACAAGTTATTACTGGTGTAGCTCACTCATATACTCCAAGAAAATTTGTAAAAAGCCTTTGCTCTTTGTCCTAAACATCCTTCCAGGCTTGCAGCCTGAAGTCCAGGGTTCATGCAAGTGTCCCAAAAGAACAGCTGAATCCAGATGAGACACAATGTATTTGCAGGAAAACAAGACCAGGAGATGGCTAAAATAGATGGTGGCTGAAACATGTGAATGTGCCTTGTGAGCTGAAAGGTCAGTCATTACCCGTTACCAACACTAACAATGACCTTTCAGGGACATCAGTGCCAGCCATGCAAACAGAATCTCTGGTGGCCTCTTCCTCTGCTTATAAATATTATTAAGCAGAAGAATTTTCATAACCACTCAGCAATACCTTCCACAGATCCTAAATACATGTGGTTATGGAGGATCAACCACTTATTACAGGAGTTTCATTGGAACCCAAGTATTCAAGTCCATGGAAAAAAGCTTTATTTTCTGACAGTGGATGTAATGTTAAAAAAAACCAAAAAAAAAAACCAAAAAAAAAAAAAACCTGAAGCATGAGAAAGTCAGTAAAAAGCAAAACAAGCTCTTTCACCACAACCCTCCCAAACAGGAAGAGCAGAGCACAGTCTTTGGATCTGTAAGTCTTTGCATCTTTCTGCTAAGATGAGCTATCATGAATAAGTTCTTGAGAAGTTAGTGAAGCTCTGCTTGTATTAAGCTCCATTTATTGAAGATCTCTTCCTATCCTGCCTTCTGAGGACAAAAATGAGAGTTCATGCTGACTCTCACAGACTACAGGGCGACATTTTGCTTTTGCTGCCCACTGTGCTGGGGGGTAAGCTCCAAGCTGGATCCTCCAAAGTGTCAAGGTTCTCACTGCCTTCAGCAGAACTGCCCTTCTGTGAGCCCTGGCTTTTTCTTCTTCCATTACACACGTTGAATGGAGCTCTGAGACAGCACTGGGAAGTTAACATATATACCTTGAAAAGGAAAATGGCTTAACATGGGAATGATTTGTTGCCACTTACATTGGCTCCTCAGAGCCCATTAAATGGTATACTGATTTCTTTCATTAGCTTCCTGGCAATGTCACTATCCCATTTCATATTGCTGTTATTATTTTAAAGTTCATTTATATGATTTTGTTCTCTTTTCATGTGTTATTTTGGATGTGACATTCTAGTCAGACAGATAATGTGTAGCCTAATTTTGTGCTGGACAGGGCACCATTTTGTGCTGGGGAGCAGGGCCACTCCAAAGCCTCTTGTTATGCAGGGCCAGTGAGACGGGTTGTGGGTAAAGCATCGTGTGATCTGGCTCCCACCCGCTCCACTGTTAGCACTGGAAGCCTCTGGGGCCACTGCAATTCTCAAGCAAGTCAGTCAAAGTCCAATTACCATCATTTATAACATATTTCTTAAGGATGCCAAAACTAACTCCAAATGCTTCCTTATGCCAAGGTTTGCTTTCAGTAAAGTCTTAATATACACTGGCTAAAGCATGTCTTTAGAAGGGTTTTATTTTGTTGGGGCAGATGAAATGAATTTCTGGCTCCAGTACCCAAAGAATTCAGAACCAACCCCAGAATGACATCTGAAGTCACTGAAGACAAGCCTCCAAGTTTTGAGTCAGCTGAAAATATAGAGACAATTTTCCTTTCTGAGCACATTCCAGACCCATACATGTGCCAGGGGGCTGTTCTTAGTTTAGCCTATAGAGTTGGAACTTGGATGCTTATGTAACAGCTAGGCTTAGGGTTTCCCCAAATCTTCCTACCAAATCTGGCTTCAGAGACAAAGGATAATCTGGATCACAAATGGTAAAGTTAAACAAGAAAATAAATGGCTCCAGTGTAGCAGTCTATTTGTAAGTCTTTTCAAAATAAACCCCTGGAAGTAGTCTGTAATTTTAGCAAGATTTTTCCTGTTACACCATAGGCTGCCAACTTTAGTATTTATTTCACTGGCAATAAATTAAAAGACCTGAAACTTTAGACTCTCTGTGATGTTAAAAACTTCAATTATCCATCCATGATCTAAAGCTTCATGTGGAAAAATAATAGATGGTCTCTTCTATAAATTACATTGCCAGACGAAGTGCCTTCGTATGGAAAGTACTTTATATTGCAGAGAGAGGACAAAAGGGAAGCATATTTGGATGAGTACTGAGATACAGAAAAGATTTCTGATGGCTCTGGAAAGAAGTCAGAACAGTCTTTTCGACAGCAGCTACAGCTGACCTTGCTTGAAATCCTGAGTGTCTCGTTGAATCCAAAGGGATGTGTGTGTGTGTGTATATATGGGTGTAAGCTTCTGCAGAGGTGTATAAAATCTCAAGATGTGGGGAATTTAACACAGCCCAGCTCTTATGAGATCTGTAGAGATCATGTCTTGAGGCCTTTTGCCCCTCTAGTGTTTACTTGGCCTTCTGGCAATGGAAAGAGCTCAGGCTTTTACTTGCTTATAAGTAACTTGGAGCTTTTGCTAAGCTTGCCAAGTATTCATCCTGATGAAGCACTTGACCTTTCTATTAAGTATGTTTTTCAGGCACCACCAATTAAAAGGCACCTAAAGAATATTTTTTTCTTAAACAATCAAAATATTTTTAGTTATGTGTGCATTTTTAATCTTCTGCACCGTACTTAGTGCTTCATCAAGGAAGTGAGAGGGCCAGCTCTGGTTTCTTAGAGTAAAGTCTGGTTTTACATATTACATACTCACACATTACACATATACAATCAAAAAATGCAATGTAAAAGCCATATATTTTATTTGTGGATGGCAAACAGCATCTGCGTATTTTTTCTTTATTAAGATAAAAACATCCTTCATATTTTAATTATTAGGAATTTTTATTAATTCATTGGTTATTAGTATGTGCAAAAAATACCACTTTTGTAGCCTTATTCAGTGATCCCATTTGAGCAGGTGTTTCAGATATCTACAAGGAAAAGAAAAAGCAATGCTTTAATAGAGGAAGACATCACTGTGAAACTACAAATGAGCTCAGGAGTAGGATTTGCACTGGAAAATAAAGTTGTAGGTTTGTGTAGCTCTGTAGCCTGGATCTTACTGTGAATGGACAATCTCCTTTGGGATAGAAGCAATACAACTTTTTTGTAGAATGAGTCTTGCCAAATAAGCTGATAAATCAGCTGTGATCTTTGCTCTTCCTTTTTAATAGTACAGTTCACAGCAACAACACAAGCAGCAGAACTTGTTTTACTGTGGCTATTTGTCCTAAAACTTCTTCTTCCAGGCCTTATAGTCATAGTTCTCTTCCCTATATTTAGCATTTTCCCACTACCCTTCCTTTTCCCCCTGCATTTTTTTTCCAGAAGATACTGTTTCCATCTTCTTTAAATTTAGCCATAATGCTATAGCGATAGCACAGAGTTCCACAGCAAAGAATGGAAAATCTGGTGCAATATTAATTTACTTTACTTTCAGTGAATATTGTGCTAACTGCTACCCACATTGTTTCAGTAAAACACTCATATGGAATTCGTCTCAAAACTTTACCTCCCATCTAGATGACTGTATTATGTCTGCAAAATACCCAACCCTTTGTTACAGAATTAGGATAGGCTTCTGGAGCTTTGGTTACATATTTCTGCTCCAGGGATCTCACCATGACAAACTCATTCAGCTTTACTTTCCCTCTTAATGAATAGAGTTGGTAAGACAGGTTCACTTGCTATCAATCAGGAATCCCACAATCCCTTTGAAAACAGTTCAAAAGAAACAGCAAAAATACCAACTGCAAAAAACCAACCAAACAAAAATCCCCAAACCAAAACCAAAACAAACAAACCACCCAAAAACAAACAGGGAAGTTAACAACTCCACAAAAGATACTTTGGAAAGTGAGTTCTGAAAGAACCACTATAACAGGGATTAAATGCATTCACATTGTGCAGTTTGAACAGCTGCTAAGCAAAGAATGACTCAGCCCACGCATCCATCTGGGTCAGCCTTGTCTAGGCACAGCTTCAGAGATGCTCCCCCCAGCAGGCTGCATCTGGACACCCACTGCATCCCATCAGCAACATGCAATCACACATTGCCACACAGACAGAGGAGCTGCTGGGCAGGGGATGAGTACATGTTGGTGTATAGCTTTATGTATCTTTTAATTTACTGCAACTGGTATAAAATAACAAACTTTCACTTTTTGTGGTTCCCGGGCAGTCCCAAATGCATGAAACTCCACTTTTACTCCAGTGTCATCAAAATATTGGGAGTGGTCAATGACAATAACCAAATTCATGGATTTTGCTGGTTTGAAGTGTTTTAATAATGACAATCATTTTTTTCATCGATCTCCAATATTCATGCTGGTAGTAACAGGAGAGGGTGTGGAAAATCATACTGCTCCTATGATTGCTCCTTGAATTTTTACACAAAGTCTTGCCCAGCCATTCATCTCTATTGAATAATTCTACTAGATTAGCTTCCTTAATTGACATTTGAGTTAGAATAATGGGACAAAAAAATCAAATAATGAACTAATTTCCTGACTGGCATAATATGGTTTTGTACCATTTCCTTCTTGTGTGATCAGATCTATGTTCAGTAAAACCATCTTTTGGTATAACACTCCAATGGCACTTAAGCTAATGGGCAGATCTTGAATCCTGTTCTTGGTATCACTTTTCTCAGTGGTGTCCAGATTTTGACTCAAACATTTTGATATCTGTAACTAGATCATTAACTTGGTCTTTGATCATTAGCAGCACAAACCTGTCTTTACTGTCGTGAGTTCTACCAGGAAAAGTAGAACATATGTGGAAAAAATAATCTGTGCATGAAACAAACTAAAAACCTTACCTTTGACATGAAAGGCAGAATAAAAGACAATGCACTTATTCCATTCTGGCTGACAAACTGCAGAAGCCAGGAGAGGATTTCAAATATAAAGGAGAATCCTTGCCAAGAGCTGCTTTTACTTAATCAGAAAGGATTGGGCTAACGGCAACACACTGACTTCCACAGGGAAATTCAGATGCATAAGTCATGGAAGATAATGATAGGAAGACAGATGCTTAGAGCTCTTGACACTAGGTCCCAGCTACTAACAGGAGTTCTGCTAACAGATACTGAACCCACTCCTTAATCTGGTAACAGATACTGAACCAACTCCTCAATCTGATGACTCAGCCAAAAGGATGCAACACAGACTGGTAGCCTGATACTGCCAACAGTCCTGTGTTCAAGAGGAAGATACAGGATTTACCTGGTTTACAGTGTGCATATTTCAAGAGATGCAGGCATAGCACACAGGAGTGCTGTATCCTATGTTAGCCTTCTGAAGTGGCTGACCCCTAGTCCACATTATGAGTGCAATCCCTTTTGATCTATGTATTCACAGACCTTCTGGAGGCAGAGCAGCAGATCAGCAGCAGCAGGCCATCTACACCCTGAACAGTTTGGCAGAAGGTCCTGTGGCTTCTGATGACCAGGAGTCACCAGAAGGCTCCTGATGACGTCTGGTGTCTCTTACCTGATGTCAATGGATGTGTATGTTATAGGCTGCTCTCTCCTGTTACTGGGTGGGACACCTCCCTTCTTAAATTCTTTGCCTACCAACGGGTCAACAGCAGTGGTCAGTTGTCTATGTACTGGGGTGGAAGAGCTTCAATACTATTCTGCAGGACATTTAACTGAAGACACTGTGTACTCATGAAATAAACCCTCTGTGTTTTGTTTTGGTATAGAAAGGTGCTGCAGTCAGGGGTCCCACCTGTACCAAAGAGCTCCTGGTGAAAGACCTAAGTACATTAGGACAGTGCCAAAGCTCTGAACCCTGACCCTAGGCAATCATATTTCAGTCCCGCACTTGCAAGGAAAGTATTAATCATGTACCATAACAAAATTAGCTGTTTGAGTTCATTTAAAAATTAACTGATTTTAGATTGCATTTTTCATTTTTATGTAATTTAGGTTCTCATTTAAACTACAAGTACCATAGATATCAAGCAAATCTTACTAATATGTCCTACCTGAAAGACTAGCAAATGCTGCAGATTAAAACAGAAGACATGAAGCAAAGCTTAGATGAAAATAAAGATTCTACTTTATACATCTCTTCTGGAACAGACCAGTAACACTCTTTTCTCTACACTTAAAGTAATGGCTTACCGGGTCTGTTTCTGGTTTCTACCAGGTGCAGCTTATTTTAATTTCTCTCTATAGCTATTGATCAGAAAACCATCAAATTGCTCTGCTCTGGTGAGATAGTGAAGGAGATACCAGCAGATATACAAAAGACCCTAAACCTCCATTTGCCTATTAAGGGACCTTGGAATTATGTTATGAAACTTCTGTTTGGATGTGTTGAAAATCAATGACCTGTATGTGATGCTGTAATTTGAACTGTCATTACACCGCTTGCATTTCAACTTTTTTTTTCAGAGTAAAGACAATGAAGTGATGATATTATTTTGGAGCTGGTCTTGGTGCTGGATACTCAGCAATGCATAGATCCTTCTTAGGAAAACTCACCAGTGCTCATCTTTATTTAACACTGGGTCCCTTTTCAAACAGCTGCAGAGACAGTTCCTTGGAAAAAATGCTTATTTTGTAGTACTCATATTTTTGGAAGATCAGGACTGTGACTTTTCAGGCAGCAAGTCTGTATCTTTCTGTTTGCACAGGACTTAACCATTGCAAAAAAAGTGATACAGTCAGCACTGCGTACAATAGGGTCTCACTGGGAACTCTTGTGCCAGGATAGAGGCCAGTGGTTCAAGTAGATGTTTATAGATTAATAAATATCTCATAGGAAATTTTAATTACAGAAGTAACAGTTTTGGGAAAGATTGTTTGGCAACTTCATTTTTAACATCAGGTTCTTCAGTGTGGGTTTTTGAACATTGTATTGCAGCATTTATAACAAATGAACATTTCGAGCCAGCGAGATACAGACTGTGAGACATAAAATATCTGAAATAGGCAAAGTTTTCTGGGACAAATTGTTGTTCAGCTTATTTTCATATGAACCAATATACTCAATTAAACTGATTTTAACCAAAAAATATTTTTAAGTAGCTTAATTTTTGAGTGTGGCTTTAAGGCTTAATTCCAGGACTAAGTCATTATTAATATTATATACTGCTGATTAAATAGGAATAAACATCTAGCCCATAAATGTAAATTAAATGTAACAACTGTTTAATCACTATCAATTTTGAAGTAGTAAGAAGTATTTTTTCTAATTTAACTTTGGCCTTACTTTGGGCCAATGGTACTGTTCAAACAAAGTCAACATTTGGTATTGATTTCAATGAAAAGGAGTTTGAAGTAGACAGAGGAAAAGAACACTGCTGCAAAGAGAAGGGCAGGCTCCCGCAGAGAGCAAAGCTGACAGAAAGACAAACCTCTTTACTCATCATGGATTTCTAGCTCAAACATCCTCCCTGATAATTGCAATTCTGAGCTGGGGCACACAACACTGTCCACACAACCATGCCTTGGTTGAATCAAATTAAATAATGAGGGCTTAGAAATAAGTTCACTGCCCTGCTTAATTACAAGTTTTATAAAATTTAACAAAACCTCCATACAGACTTGTTACTACCACACTGTAACAGAACTTTTCTGCTCCAATCTCCTTCCACAAGCTGCACAAGTTGAAGTTCCAAAAAAAGCTCAACAGATGTTCTAATGCCAAAAGAGATTTTCAATTCCACAGTTTGCTAAAATCATGGGATAAGCTGCTTCCAGGGATGCAGGTTCTGAGTCTATATGAATATAAGTCTGTATGACACCAAAGTTAGCTGTCAGACATGGAAATAAATTTTTTGTTCTGAAGAGACAGAATGAAAAACCCTGTGAATTGTGACACTGTAATACCAAAAAGAACAGTCATGATTTCTAATGCCACCACAGAAGATAAGCTGTTTCTTTTTGCTTTCCTTGATACAAATTAAGGACTTTTTTTCACTTTACCATCTATGACTTGAACAGGACATTGCACCTTACTTGAAGATAAGTTAGCAAAAAATAATGGAAACCCCCCCCTAACCAGACTTAAGATTGAAAAAAGTACTAAAATGAGAATGAGGTAGTGTAAAGATTAATGCAATTCTCTACTGATAAAGTCACATCAGATAATAGCATCAAACACACTCTCTTGGTACTGGTAGTTAAAGCAATTTCACCTGAGCATTCTAAATTCATATGTATGAACTATCATTTCTGCCTTCAGGCTTATTTTTTATTGAAACCATGCAAAATTTTTATATTCCATTGAAAAAAGGATTATTTTCATACTTGAAGTAAACATAACAACAACTGCACTTTCAAAAAACAGCCTGGCAAAAACAGTCAGACAGAGATATACATCTTGGTTACATACAGCAGCCTACCTAGAGATTCTAGTCGCTAAACACATTTGAGGAATTAAATAATTGAAATTTGCGTCACTACAACACTATTTAGGGACTTCCAGAGATAAACATTTGCTTTGTGATGCATAAGAATACATCAGGCAGCTCTTGTGCAATTATTACAAAAATTGCACTCTTGCAGAAAATACACAGGATTCAAGTACGATAAGAACAATAGTTCTTTGAAGTTATGAATGCTGACAGGAGAATGCCTTCTCTGCTCTGGTGACAGGTATTTCACACCGAAGAATATGCCATTCTACTTTCCCCACAGATCAAGTCATGCATACATTTTTTTTTTACAAAATTTAAAAAAAGGCCACTCTGGCAGTGTGCCGTACTGTTATCACAAACTGGTACACCCAAGGAGAGCAAACTTTAAGAACAAGTGTCATAATGGCATCTGCAAATTTCCTTTTCAATTCATGTTTTCTACAGTGTTTTCTCACCTTTCCTTTTGTCTGTATGTGTCATGTAAGATCTGTATATGCTACCATCCTTGATGCCATTAGAGAGCCAATGGTATGAAGAGGGGACTAGAGCCTAGATGTATAATATTCTGTATTCAGGAAAGAGCTATGCGGGGAAACTTAATACTCTCTCAAGCACAGTAAATGTCCTTGACTAGCACTGCCATAAATTACCACTCAAACATTTAATTCCCATTTATTTTATGTCAGAATGAGGGGAAACAGTTAAGGCCTACAGTGTCTTTGGCATCTGCAGATTTAGAAATTAATGTCAAGACAAGCGTAACCCCCTCTTTAAGCGTGCACAGAACTGAAGCAAGGCAATATTTGGCAGCCTAAGACCTGAATTGCAGCTTTCTGTACTCTGTGGAGAAGTGTTAACAGGTTTTTCATATAAAAACAAGAACAGTTTCTCCTTCATTATCTGAGCCACAATGAAATATGAAAGGAATTTTCAGTCTTGGGATGGAGCATGCAAACCATATGTAGCCTTCATAATGCAACAGCCTTAAAGTTTTCACAATTCTTTGTACACGAAGAAAGCAATAGGCTACTTCAGGATAGGATATTGGGGCACAGTTCTAGCTAGAGGTTTTGACCGCGGAAGGAATAATGTTGGGAAGGTAGTATTTTTGTACATTTACAAGGACATTTGTTCAAAAATAAGGGACAGGATACAAAGAGTCATGAATTTTGACAACAAACCTAAAACTAAGACCAGAGAATACTGAAATAATCATTAATAATCAGCTCTTGATTAACTAGACATCTGTTACAAATAACATTTCTATATTTTATGCAATGTAAGGAATACTTGCAAAATCTGTTTTCTATCCCTCCTTGAAAAAAATATTCCAGCATACTCTTTAGAAGTAGTGAATGTCCTGGTTTTATTTGATTTAATCTTCTCACACTTTGCAAAACCTTATTTTTGTTTGATAAGACTGGAAAAGGCACAGGGAAAGACTGTGAAAAGAGATTTTTTCTAATCTGAGAAGAAAGGATCCAGTTTACATTATGCTTACAGGTGTTCTGGTGAAGATTGCAGAGCAAGGCACAGACATCAGCAAGAATCTTGCCCTTTTGGACACAATATGAGCAAAATCAGCATATGTCTTCAGCTGTTTTCCTGGAGGATAGCAACTATTGCTTCCTCTGAAACAACTACTGCTGGTAAAGGGGGCAGACAAGCCACCAGAGCAGTGGAGACATGGATCTGAGCTAGTGCAACAGAGTATGAATTACTAATCTTGATACAAATTGTTTGTCTCCTTTGCGTGGACTATATGAGAATGACTCAATATATAACGTACAGTCCTTCTACTGCTGGCAAGAGAAATAATGGCCCAGATCACCTGCATCACTTTATACATGGAGGAAAGCAGGATACACATCATAAGGGCCCTCAAGGACAAGAAGATAATCCAGTACTTTTGGGGACCAACCGAGTATCTTCTCCTTTTCCTCACCTAGAAAATTTGCCTCCTGACCTGGTTTCATCCTGCATCATGTGATCAAGAAGACGCAAGCAAGTGCTAGGGCTGAACATCTGTGTGTGGTATAAATTCACGTCTGTATGGAAGCAGCTGATCAGTGCTTCTTCCCATAACAAGCAGTCCCAGAAGCGACCTGTATAAGGACAGTAAAAGTGTGCTGCCCATGCCATGGAAGTGAATGCAAACAGTGAGGCCACCCTGGGATGACCACCATGTGGATTGGTACCACTGCAGTGGGGATGGAGAGCCTCTCACATGCATGGGACCCAAACCAAGACAGAGAGGACTTCCTTCTGGTAGCAGATCAAAGAGAGTTGAAGAGAATTACTAAAAACATTCATATTTTAATAACTTGATAAACAAATCTTTCTAAGATTTTTTTCTAATTCATCTGTCAGAGCCTCAAGATCAATTTATTTATAAATGTAGATACAGTTATCAATCAGATAATTGTACTTTCTGCACGTCCAGGCTAAAGTGAATCACCAGCACAGAAATCTTGCTTCAGTGGGTTGATGAAACACACTAATGTGCTTTATTCAATTTCATGTCAGTATATCTGTCCAACCAAATTGCACTCTTCAGAAGCTACACAGTTCAATGTCAAATCCTTTTTAAGCAAATCAATGCCACAACCTTTAACAAAGACAAATTCTTCAGTTCCACATGGAATCCTTGCCTTGGAGACACAGAACATGAACAATTTAAAATACAACAGGACAGATCCTCCTCCTTTACCATGAGTAAGTGGGAGTTACTCCCATACATGATGGCAGCACTACCACTGCAGACATCCACTTTTGAAACTCAAGAGAAAAACAGCATGCTAATGCACACAACCTATAGAGTTCCCAGTCTCTCAATTAAACCCTGATTTCACCTAAGTATATTCATATTCAGGCTGCCCCATCCCTGGAAGCGTTCAAGGCCGGGTTAGGTGTGGCTCTGAGAAACCTGGTTTAGTCAAAGTGTCCCTGCACAAGGCAGGGGCGCTGTAACTGGGTGATCTTTAAGGTCCTTTCCAAACAAAACCATTCTATGATTTTATTATTAATTAAAGTTTGATGAGCAGTCATCAAAAATCTTCCTTGGGGTTTAAATACAAACTCTGAAATGAAACTCTACATAGGGGCTGCTATTTCCCAGCCCAGTTTCTGCATTCCCCTGGAAATGTTAAGCATGTTGTAACCCACTCATTATACACTGGAGGGTTTTCCAGGCCAAGAAAGGAAATGGCTAAAACACTTTTTTTCAGAATAAAAATGCAAACCATGCTAGTTCAACATCTTGGTTACTGTATCAGAGCTATGGTATGTGTCCTATCCCAAATCCTTTTCACGCCAAATGCCCAAGAATTCACCTACTCATAAAATAATGGTTATTTTATATTACCCATCCCTTATTGCTAAATTGCATAGGAGAGAGGGATAAAATTGACACTGGAATTCCTGACAGGACGTCAGTGCACTGGTTTTGTAGCAAGCAAAATCTTGGCAAATGGAAAAGCCTAGCAATTTGTAACAGCAATGAAATGCAAATTAGTGTCAGAAGTTGGCTCTCACAACAGGCTCCATTATCTCAGTGGCAGGAAAACCTATATGGCAACACTTGATTTTGGCAGACATATGAGGCTCTAATATGACTAATATTTTTATACCCCTTGCTCTTTTAAATGCTTTTTCATTTGCTTTCATTTTTAATGCTACCTCTGAAAACCTAGAGCTCTACCTCTTGTCATGTTGGTGGTGTTGGTACCTCATTGCTCAGACACAGGCAGAAAAGACACATCAAACCCTTTACTTTTAGAACAGCTGAGTGTGGAACTTGGGGACTTGTCTAAAGCATTTCAGTGGATCAGCAACAGCATCCTGACCAAGATGAGGGAAAAAATCCCCTCACGTGCAGGGTTACAACAAATTACTTCTCAAGAGCGAGCAAATTAGACTGGCAGGTATGGTTACCCTGAATCACTACTGCATCCCAAAGGTTCTCCCACTGTGAGACAGCTCATGTTGTCCTTGCCCAGAGATAAGTGTACAGGTGTAACCTAATTCTTAATGAAGATGATTAATCAACATGATAAAACTGACCCTCAGTCTGAATTGTGACACTGTGACTCATATTAAAGAGCGTTTTACTTCCCAAGAAGACGCATTGGCTTCAATGCCACAATTCAAGAGATAAAGGTCAGCTCAGCATGAACAAAAGCAGCATCTAGGCAGGAGTTCTTTTCTTTTGATGAATCAGAAATTCAGGATAATCAGATATTAGAAGGAGCACAGTTCCCTTCAATAAAAGCCCTTCTTAAACTGGTCTGACATCACTAGTGATACAAATTGCAGTAGTAAGCAAGTAAAGAAAGCTGCTGCTTTATTGAAAGTGCAAGTGGGAACTCATCCATTTCTCTCTGAGGAAAAGTAAGGTATTGTGAAAAAAAGAAATTATTCTTTTATTTTTGTAGCTTGTATGTTCTAGTATGTTAACACTCATTAGCAATTTAATATTTAGAACACAACGGAACTATGCTGAGATTATTATGCTAATAAGTTTGTGCCTGATCTTTTTAGAATATTATGAGAACATGCTCTTTCCTCCTCAGCATCTTCTCTTCTCTCTGCAAACACACTCTCAAAGGAT
This sequence comes from Coloeus monedula, assembly GCF_965178545.1. Lineage (NCBI taxonomy): Eukaryota > Metazoa > Chordata > Aves > Passeriformes > Corvidae > Coloeus > Coloeus monedula. The sequence goes on from NC_138781.1 coordinate 24,212,776, forward strand.
GCCTGAAGGTAAGAGATGGGCCCAGGAATATTAAGTGTCCCTCTCTGAATGATACTTGAAAAGTCTGGTCCTTTCATGTTATTATTCTTTTAAAAAATGGGCATGTTAAAAACACTGTATCTTCCAGGTGGTATCTGGGATACACACTCATCTTTCATTTCATACTCAGCAAGACAAACAGGTACTTGTAGGACATTACTAATTCACATTCTCTTTTAAGTGTTTATTTTAGGGTGATACAAATTAATACATTTATATGTCTGTTTCTACATAATCTATGCATTTCTCCATTGGTTCCACGAACACCATATCATGGTTTTGATGAAACTGCAGAAGATCTGCTACTGGGGAACATCAGCAACAAGAACTGCAAGCATTGCCTTTCCTTGATACTTCAGGGTGCTTTAGTACATTCCAAACCAATATTTGCAAATCAAAATCGTGATGACATCAAACTGGAGCTTGTCCAAGTCAAAGACTGAGTCTGAAAGAATAGCCCAAAAATCTGTGTCACCTGCATGGTTAGAAATACAGTCATGTGAGGTTGTATACAACTTCCCTATTGGGGCAACAAAGACAAATTCAGCACGTCTCTCCAGTGGTGTTTACTTCCTACTACCTGCTGTCCTTAATTGCTGTCTCCTTGGACTGTGATACTATTATCTGAATCAGAAGGAGAAAATCCTTATGAGATGCAACTGAGGAAGGCAAAGCATCTGGCTATTTAATTTTTCTTTCTCTTAATCTGAATCATTATTGCTCTTGTGAATTTAAATGTTGTTACATTGAGTTTGAGCTCTAGAGCCAGCGAGCTCCCTGCAGCCCACAGCACAGCAATGCAGCCTGAGCATCTTTCAGGATGGATGGAAGAATAATGTGTCATAGAAAAGTTAAGGTCACTTGAATGGAGAGTAATTGGGAGTATCTAGGCTTAGAAGCACTGGAATGGACAACTTCCAGGGCTTAAACTGCATCCCTTTACCTTTTTTTTTGTTTGCAAATGGTCTGCCCTGAACCTGATTAACTTTTCCATATAAGAACTTACTGAAATGTATATGCTGCTGCATGCTTTTATTTCAAAAATTGGCATTTTCCCTCAAAATTACAAATCAGAAAAACCATTTTGATACAAAAACCCCATTAGAAATAATAAAATGGGTCCCTGTCAGTTATGTCTGATTCAGACTAGAAATGCATTTCTAGTACGTAAATGTATATGTATACACAGTTTTTCAGAAAACACAAAATAAATTACAGTAATTTACTATAATGCAGTTTAATGATATTAAGTCCCTCAAATGAGCTTCTTGTAGATCACACATGAAAAAAAAGAATGTTTTTTGTCAGCAGTCTATTTTCAAAGGGTTCAGCAACAATTTCTTTGTTGTTTACAGTAAAAATGCCTGTTTAATTTTTTATTAAAAAAACTCTACACCACAGAAGCTGCATTTCTAGCAGAGATTTCCAATATCCTTGTGAAGAATTTTGCACTGAGCTATTATTCTTTCCTTTTACCTGGCCTATTATGTTCCTAATGGAAACAATTTCCGTTACAATTACCTTTTTAAGAGTGTTGCAGGAAGGCAGCTCTGATAAACAAACAGCAGCCCAAATTTCTCAGTATCCATTCACAAGGTCAATTATTCCAATATTCTACAGATAATTCACATAAATACAAGAAAATTCATGACTTAGCAACGTACTTTTTCATTACTTAATACAGTCATTGCATTGCAGTTATGCACTGTATGTTTTTTGACAGTTTACCCTTCCTTTCACAGATATGTCTGTTTTCTGCAACAATGCATTAGGAACACACTGGAATTTGCAACATTGAAAAGGGGCACCATGGCATTGATGGCATTAAGTTTCTCAGGAAGGCCAAAATGTGCAAAAGGTGTGAAAATGATGGATCAAAGACAAGTTCAAAGACATGTCTGCCTTCCTCTGGGATAAATACTGTTGGATATTGCATTGATACCGGGAACAATTTGTGACTCCCCATTTACGAGGAAATTTTGGGGCCATTTGGCTGGGATCTCTCCAGTCATTCCTAGGATAGCAATGGCAGCTGAAGGAGTTTCAGCAGGTGCCCCATGGCACTAGCTTTCACACACCACACAGAAGCTGCTACAGTGACATGAGACTAAGGTGCGTATCAGAACTCCAGCAAGAAAATTTAGCGCTACTTTTCTAGGCATGGTTCACGTTTTAGTTGACTGATCTCATTAAACACTATGGAAAAAGCAGCAAAACATACTACATCCATTTTTCAGGTGTGGAATGAGGTCCAACAAAAGAGCAACTTGATATACTAAACTAGCATCAAGTAGAAGACAGAACTGCTGGCAAGACTGACTCCAGGACTGGTGTTTGGTTCTCACACACTTACTTTTTCATGAGAGTCCTTATTGGGAGAGGGCTACAGTTTGGAAAGGCTTGCTAGCAATTTTTGAGGGAACAGCTTCTGACAGAGAGCTCCACTGTGGAAGTATGGGCTTTGGATATGATTCAGTTTCTGGAATACGGTGCTTGAATACTAGAAAGATGCTGGCTGGATTTTCAAGGACTGAAAAGGAAGGTTTGACAGACTATTAAAAATACATATATATATATATATATATAAAATCATCCTTTCTCATGAAACTTTCTTGCTGTTGTTCCCCTCTAGAACTGCCTTGTATGAATGGGACCTTTGAAAAGCATAACAATAATGCTGAACATAAACGGACGCTAAAAAGACCTGAGAAAATAAATTGGCATTGCCTTCTGGTGATTTCCAACACCATTTGAGTCAGTCGACTGAGATCTCACTTGATGAAACATAAAATAGTAAGCAAGCTATTTCTGATTGTATTTCATGAAATTTGGAAAGCAAAACATTAAAGAAAAATTCTAAGACATAAATTGCCTTTTAATACTGCTATTTTTACTTGAGACTCAAGTGGCCTCTCTCTCACAGTTTCGCAATAAACTGTGGCCAACAAACTCATGCTTTATTCGGCCTGCATGAGTAGGCAGCCTTTCCTGAATGCTCTGTTTTTATGTAAAAAGTGGTTTCTAGCTCTATTTGCTGCAGATGAAGATGATATAAGACAGCAGAACAACATGTCACAGTAGCTGGGCAAACAGTTGTACATAAAGATACTGGCAGCCTTCAGATTTACTTTCATCTCGTGGTTGACAGGTGCAAGTGCATGACATTGATTATAGCACATTCTTTTGAGTACACTTGTGAGACCTATCTGTGATATGTGAATGGTTTGTGAACAGCTTTTTTCACTCTGTCAGATCAGATCAAGAGCAGAAGTAAAGACTGTGCTGCTAACTTGTGGTAAAAATCTATATACTATATGGCAAAATCTACATACTGCTTCACACAAATCGGTATTGATTTGTGGCATGCTGCTCATCTCTGTAATTACATATCTCTAAAATTTGAGTTACAGATAGGATTCTATGATATACAGATAAGCAGTGTGCTACAAACTGCCACAAAATGTGTGGAAAACCTCAAATTCTGGATTTAAAACTGATGCTTACCCTCACTGCCAAATGAGTATGATCAGAGGTCTGCACTGCTCTAACTTCAGCACAATTCAAAGGATGTTATCTTTATCCAAGTATTACTTATAATCCAAGTGGGAGAGTTGCCTGTTATCTGAAGACACCTGTAGAAGAATGTGCAAGGCTTCAAAGAGCAAGATTTTGCAAGACAGAGCTGGTGTGAGCCCCTGCTAGCAGGGAGCTGACAAGACTGTGGCTCGAGCCATCAGCAGTGTTAGTTCCTCTTACCACAGAATTAGGCTCCAATACTTGATGTTTCCCCTCAAGACACCTTAGTATTCCTCAGTGAAATCTGGTTCTGCATTCCCAGTTTTCCCCATAGATGCATGGGGAGCCATGCATGACACAGAACAACATGATGCCCTTCAGGGGTTCATGTGTGAATCTCTCATGACATGTCTTGAGGACTACCCGAAAGCAGCTTAATGTCTTTCTTGCTCATTTGAATTGTTGTCATCTAGAGAATATTTGTACAACATCTACATAGGCTATTGATTTACTTTCAAAGAATTATCTAACTCCTTCAAACAGTCCTTCTTCTTCACTGAGTTTGGGATGGTGGAGGTTATGACAAGAAATGTGGGTCAATTATTTGATCATAGAGATAAGAATGTCTTCTCAAATATCCAGAGAGAAGACAGCTTTATCAGAAATTCTACCCAGTTACTTTGAGCCTTGTCTTGGAGTCAGTGGTGTGTAGTATACATAGATATTTGCAGTATGCACCCACTCTTATCTCTAGGGAGCAGTGCTTTTCTTTTATCCTGTTTGGATTTAATTAGGTGAAACACTAGACCAAAATTCTCTAGCACATAAACTCACCAATATATTTTCATCTGTAATTGGCTCTATCTCAGGAGAGTTACAGGAACCCAAGAAGATACATCTATTCTTTTCTTGTTTGCTAATAAATGTATAAAGCTGAACTACCATACTAAGAATCAGTAAGTCAATTCTAACCTTCTTTCATCTTTTAGTCTTTAGTTTTCTCTTGAAATCCAACCTCTGCCTTTCAGAAATTTAATTTATGTCAAGAAGTTGCAAAGAGTGAAAGGCAAACACTGCTAACTGACAGCTGTGCTCCAGAGAACTGCAATATCCATTCTGGAACCAGTCACTACATTTCAAGATTCGGTCAAGTACTCTCCCAGGAGCCCCTGGCTCAGTCTAGCTTTGGGTACATTTGTTTTGATGTAAACAAGAGAACATATGTTATGCTACTAAACAGCAGCACTTCCTAGCTGAACAGACTGTAACAGAAAACTCCTACTTATGCCCTCACGCTTGGGACTGAGTTGTAGTGTGGTAAAATGCCTGCTGTCTCTTCTCAGGGTGCTGCAAAGCCAGGCTGCCTTGAATTTACTTCAGTAGAGTGGCTGGCTTAGACCAAGAGTACCTGGCCATCATGTCTTTGTCCTGTAACTAGGAAAAATGAGAAAACATAAATAAAATCAGTCCATTTTTAACTAGGGTTTGACTGAACAATAATAAGTCTCAGGAAATATAAAAATACTCTATAGTAAATCTCTTGCTGATAATACCAATATGAGTCTCATTCATTAACACCATCTCTATTCTGAGTTCTTGAAATCATAGACTAACCTGTGCCCCAACTGGGAGCCTGGAAGGTAAAACCTCCAGTCATCTCAGTTCTCCAGGAATATGTTCAGCTTCTCCTTTGAACAGAACAAATTCTATAATGAAGTCCTAGTCTGGTTTTTGCATTCCGATTATTTAAAAGTAGATGTTCATAATGTCACTTTGTACTCTGACAAAGACTGTGTGACAAGGTCCAAATCCTAATGTACTTTACTCAGTGAAGCAGAGCCCAGCAGTAGTTCCATGAAAGAGCATTTTTAGGTCTTAAATCTGCAAGCACTCTTCTATCTACTTAATATTATGAACATGATCAGTCATGGAGATTGCAAAAGTTAGTTGGAGTGTTTTTTTTTAGTTGTGGGTTTCACCTATTTCAAAGTATCAACTATTTCTGAGCAGTGGTTGGTACTACTCCTTAGTTTAAATCTTTGTCACTATGACCTGGTCATTATTAATTTTTATTGGTGAACTTAATTTAATGGCATTTAAATTTAATTTAAATGAGGCATGTTTTAATTTTTTTTCTCAATATTTTAATCCTCAACATATCATCAGCAAAATTTTTGTTGGTCCAAACTCCTGCAGTTCTTCACTAATCTATGTCATCTGAGAACTTGAAACCATAAATTAATTGAAATTACATCTTTCATAAGAACAGATACTCATCACCAATTGCTGCAGCACTGTACTGATTACTGACTTCCTAGTTTTAATATAACTATATGTAGATTTATAATTATAATGCAATACTATAACAGTTTACTTGCTATCTTTGCTAATTAAATATGGCATTCGTAATACAGTACTTTGATTAAATCACTTATAATAATGGATCCTCTCCAAATGGTTGGAAGCACTAAAGAAAATTAATTAAAAAATTAGTAAATTGATCTTCATTGAATAAACCCATTCAAATACACAGCTAATTTCCTGCTAGTTTTTCAGAGCCAATTTTAATAATCATAGCCATAAGCAAAATCTAAAAAGGGAAAGCATGAGAAATAAGAGGGTCCAAAGAAGTACAAGATTTTGCATATGGATATCCACAATGTCCCTAAGAATGCCAGTGTAGTATTTTTGAGTTTTTTTGGCAGGGAATAATTAGTCTGTTGTTGGACTAGTGAGGTGGATGACTACTAACAATTCCATGAAATGTTAAAAAAATTACAGAAAAAGCCTAGAGCATTTCCAGAAAAACTGACGGTATTTGTGCATAAACTACATGATCATACACACACAGATTTCACACAGGCTTGGCTACTAATCATCTAACTAGGAAAATACTGGACTTGTGCCTGTTGTGCCCACCTGTATAGCCATCTTTGAAAAATGGAGGAGTTGTTTAATTCCTAGAAGTACAGCTCAGAGGGATAAAAGCAGCTAGTGAAATATTTGTATCCCATTATGTGGGCAGGTCATTTTACATGAACTCTTCTTTTACATGAACAGCTCTTTGCCTCACTCTTTTTCTCTCTAGTCTGTGACCGGCAGGACTGCCTCCTTCACTCATCCTTGCTTCTGGGCTTTTCCAGGGTCTGTGGGGCAATTCCTCCCTGGCAAAAACCCAGGTAGCTGGACTTGCCCATCAAGGTAAAGTAATCAGTGAAGGGAAGGAGGCATTCAAATTTTTAGCTGCCTCTAAGGCTCACTTTGGTTCCCCAATCTTCTTATTTTACCCTCAGAAAGATGCACAATAAGAATATGAACTAGTAATCCCTTGAGAACCTTGAAATATTTGAAAATAAAGCAAAATGAAATAGAGTCTGCCTTATTCCCAAAGACTGACTCCACCTTTCTTATTTTACCAGCCCAATGTACTCATAGAACAGAAAAATAATCAAATAACATAAATTAAATTAATTGCTTTATTTCTGGAAATAGTTTATCCTTCTATTAAATACCCAATTTGTTATCTGCCCAAATGATAAAGACATTTAGCTCATGACTGCTTTTGCTTCAGGAAGGAAAGCAACAGAGGTAGGACAGGAATACTACTGGCTTATTAATTTTCACTACTTTAATGACATGGAGTCTCAAAATTAGGGCCACAGCCTCACCATGATAATTGCAATGCAAACTGGTAGAGTACCTTGTTCAAGAGAGTGCCAAGGCACACACAGGACTCAGGTGGAAAAAATGAAGGAAGAAAAGAGCATGATAAAACAACCACAGCTCACAGCCCACCAGATGCTTGCAACACAACTTATTTTACAGGAATATTCAGTTCTGGTCATTTGAATTGTTTAGTACTATACACAGTGGACTCATTTCACAGCTGCTTGGAACAGTGTTATCCACACTGTCTTTGTATTTACTCTGCTGCCTTGGGAGACTTGAAGGATGGAGAGGCTAGATGAAATGAAATTAGTTACAACTTTTATCTGTCTGGGTGTACCTAAAATTCCTTCAAGCTACAAAACTGACAAATTTGCTTAGATTATTTTCCTGAACTTCCTTTAATTTGTAATCAAACGGTATACAGAAAATGGAAGTGTGGCAGATCTCATTTTGAAAAAAAAATCATAGCCTTCACAGATGATTTCATACTGAGACACAGTATCAGAATAAATTTAGTTGGCTGACATATATTTGACAGAAAGAGTATCTCCCTCCAAACCCCCAGAGAAAGACAGAATGGTTTACAGAGAGAGAGAGCCCTCCCTGACAGTGCCTGTGAACACAGTTTAAGGGACTTTTTGACCTCTGGAAGACCAGCTCCTGAGAGTCTCTGTGTGCGTGTGTGTGTGTGTGTGTTTGTGGCTCTGCCAGACAAGAATTTTCTCGCATTCATGAATTCAGGTTAACTCATAAGAAATTAGAATTCATGTCTTGTCTCAAAACTACAGCCAGCACAAGGTCTGAGTCACCTATTTCAGAGAAAAATCTCATAAAAAGTAATTGCTAACAGCATTACAAACATTTCCTTGTGCCAGACCTACAGACATTTTCTTTGAGGTTGGTTTCCAAAAAAAATTGCAGGTTAATATGGCTTAGCCTACTCCCTAGAAGAGCATTGGAGCAGATAGCAGAACGATGTAAAAGAACAAAAATGAGATTTGCTTAGTACATTATCCTTCTTTTGACACTTTTGGGGACTTGGTGGGAATCTGTGGAGAGGGATAATAGCAGCAGAATATGGCAGTAAAGCTGAGTTTCCAACAGCTATTGATCTGTGCCTTAGAGTTCAGCTCTAAGGATTCTATTTTGAAAACATCCTGCCTCTTAAGGACTCTTTACCAGCACCTAATCACCCCTGAAAAAAGGAAGAGAAGTGTCTCAGCAGCAGGTTAAGATGAGGTTTCAAGGGAAAAGGGGTGGATGACAGGCCTCAGAAAAGGTACAAATGGGTGAAGTAGAAGCAATGCATTTGGCTGTTCATGCTTTAAAACACCTAAATCCTTTTTCCAGAATTATCCCTTCTAACTTAGACCACTAAAGTCAATGGTATTTTACATTACTTTTTCTGAGTTTGCACTTGTAACCCATAGCACAGCAGGGAAATAGGTCTTCACCTTCACAGGTCCAATCAACCCCTCTGCTACAAGACTATCTTTCACCGTACACTGCGATAAACTTCACCCTTTTCCTACTCCCATCACAGCCCAATTCAGTTCTATTGCAATAGGCACATTTAAAAGACTGAATTGCTGGAACATATTGCAGCTCAGTATATTTAGACTGATGTCTTTTGAGTCTGGTACCCTGTTATTTTTGAATGTCATAGAAATACTTTACTGCACCACTTAGTCTGTAATTTTAGTACTAAATATGACAGCAATAATTCTAGGAATGAGATATATTTACTGTAAACAAATACAAAGAATAATAAGATCTACCATCCTCCAGAATCCATTTTTCTATCAGTTATGCATATATTAGTGACAGTATAATCAGAAGCTATGGAGTGTGTACCATCTGCAGAGCTGGAAGCAGCAGAAGGGACACTTCTGTCAAGTTGGAGCCCTAGGAGCAGGATTCAGCTCCTCAAAGCAGATGCACCCATCTACTTCTCCAGCTACAGGGAGAGCCCAGGGTGTCCTTGAGCCTGAGGCTGGAGGAATGGCCCCAACAGCGGGAAGCTCAAGCCCTGCTGAGGCAGGAGAGCAGACTGGGTGGCACAAATGTGTTTGCACCAGAGATTGATAGGTTCTGCAGGAACCAGAGCCTCACACAGGAGGCGGTATGGCCGGAGGTTGAGAATGGGAACTTCAAGCACAACTGGACATGAAAATCTGTGACTTCTGAAAGCAAGGATGCTCCATCTCCAACTTCAGATGTTTATTGCAAAACTGTTAAAGCCAATAGGAAAACTTTCTTAAAGCAGAGAAGTTGGATGGAAGAGGAAGGGAACATGCCTGTAACTTATGAGCTGGAAGAGATGAGTATTAGAGATATTAAAATCATAAGGGGAAGAGAATTAGGAAAGAAGTCCAGGTGTAAGCATTATATGAAGTAACGTAGCCAGACAGTAAAAACAGGACATACTAAAGACTGATATCAAAACAAGCTGACCACCATGGGCTAACTAAAGAACCAGTCACAATACCTGGAGGTCTGCAGCAAGCAGTGGAGGACTCAAAGCCACTGCTTGTCCTCTGTTGTCCTCCCACACTGACTTGTGAGGATGAACAACAGCTTGGTGTGGGCCCAGAGCCACCACAAAAGCTCACTGCAGTTCCCCTCGGCACAAGCTTCTTTCTCCTGGAAACCACTTACTGCTGTCCTGACACCAAGGCCAAAGGGCATTCAGAAAGTTGTAATTTCTGCCATCTTTGAAGATCATGCTGCTCCTGAGGATTGAGGGCTGCTGCCAGCTGTGTTTGGGTGCCTTTCAACCACAACTTCCATGTTCTCTACCCCTCTTCTCTGCTGTCTGCAGAACATCCTCACCTGTGAGGCTCCAGCATGGCTTCCTGGTGCATACCCTGCTGAATGCCTGCAGCAGCATGGAGACAACATGCTGAAGCAAGAAAAAGGGGAAGTGCAGCTCCTTTGACCCTACTCTCCAACAGAGAGAGAGAAAAGGAGTGTCTTATGGACTGCACAGCATTCCTCTACTGGTTGCTTGCACACATTGCTGAACAGATCCCAGGTTATCCAGGACCCAGTTCAGGCACAGTGGGGTCCACTGCTTCTGCCATACCCAGCTGGTGTGAAGGGCAGATGGAGTTTGGCTCCAAACAAGCAACTTTCTCCCCCTCATCCCCCACAGCAGGAATGGGCAACGAGCAGGTACCAGCAGCCTGCTGTGCCCCAGGGACTCTGTATTCTATGACCTGCTGTCCTCTGCAGCAGCCTGGAGGGAAGGAGCAGCCCCAGGTGCTGGAGTGGTGAAGAACAGCAGGGTAAAAAGTTCATGCTAAGCAGTGAGAGTGGAAGGAGCAGGCTCCTAGAGGGAAATTGCTCCCTCATGTTGAGTTTTCTTTGGAGAGTGGGCCAGAGCTTTCTGCTGCTCCAAGAGCCCTGGGTCAGCTGATGAGGCCTGAGCACAGCAGACAGGTTCCATGACACTTCTCTCACCCTTGGCTGCCTGTCCAAACTGAGGAACAACTGAGTTCCTGAGCTACACAGGCTCTGCACAACACTGCGATGACGTTTGGTGGGTTTGCCAACCCAGACAACAGTTGGTCTTCATCCCCTGTTCTGCAGGGAGATGAGAGAAGATGGTAAGTGCCCTCCCATGAAACCCCAGCTCCACTGCCATGACTATTCTCTGCCAAGCAAGATCCCTAGGAGTGTGGGAATAGGTGAGGAAGCCTCTGGAACAGGACTGCAACTTTTCTGCACAAATTCAGCTGCAAGCTAAAGGCAGGCAACCCTGGTGCTTTCCAACAGGGTGCTATTTGGGCCACTCTATCTGCTCAGCACTCTGAAACCGAAGAAACCCTCTAAAACTGCTTGTTTCTCTGGATGTTTGTGGGGCAAGACAGGGTCTGAAGTATAACTGTATGTTGTGTCATGTCATCAGCCCTTTGTGCTACACTCGGCATCTTCAAACTCTCCATAACCGGCGTATCTGCTATTTCAGCCCAAAAGTGTGGTGCAATGTTTCATCTTCAAGAATGCATCTTTCTCTCTTTATCTATCAGATCTCAGATATGAAGACTGTGAATAGACTGTCCTGACGTGCTAGACCTTGGCCTTTTTCCTATATTCAATGAAGTCAGTGAAAGCCTGTAAATTACAATAGGCCCCAGGTTTCACGCTCACTCCTTCTGAGGCCAGCATCCATCCCTGTGTAACTGATCCAAAGCAGTTATGCCACAGATGGCAATGTAGTTCAGGGAAGTGGACATGTCTTCACAGTGTGACAACAGCCATGAATAGAGATAGAGCCTCTTGTTGACTAAACATGGATTAATATAAAAGCAGATCTACAAAGTTATTTGCATATTCCAGCAGCCAAACCACTCCTGCAGTCAAAAGGTGAGCTCAAGTCTTCTTCTTACCTCGTTAATTCACCAATCACTGGCCACAAAGAAATCCATATGCAAAAATTCCTCGCTCCAAGATCAAGTCTTTTAGGAATCAACATGATTTATAGTAGAGGATGGATCAGAATTATAGATTTTAGTTTCACAAAGCCAGTTTCTGCATACTGTGACTAATAGTCCTTTTCAGGAAAATTTTATTTGGAAGAAGATATAAATATGTATGTAAATCTGAGTGTGCATTGAAGCCTTATCGCAATCAGCAAAGCCAGAGATAATTTAAGGGGGTATGATTTAGGCCTGCATTTTCATGTTTTCCTAAATTGAGACCAATGGGAGGCAAATTTTAACGGGACCATTGACCATGAATTGGGCCATTATTGTATATTTTGGAACTCTTCATTGTCTGCTGTGCACTTTAGGTTCTTATCAAATTTACTCTGCATCTCTTTCCTTGCACATGCACCATGAGGACTTTTAAGCACCAATTAATAGATAAGTAGAGGAGATGACAGATGGCTTAATTTAGAAACAGGAAATATTTAACATCCACATACAGCAGTATTCTGCTCAGCTGTCATTCTTCATCACTCCTCTCTGTGTGCATCTTAATTATTACAGTTCCATATACCTGCTTGTCTTAAGTAGCAGACATGCACATTTTTGATATTAGCTAAACCTAAGCCAGTTTTTAAACTAGTGACAACTCAGGGTGATAATCATGAATCAGATTTCTGTGCTGTCTCTCATAGACTCCCAGATTCCTGTCAGAGCTTTCAAATTCAAGGCAGGATTTCTCTGTGTTAGGTAGTAACTCGATCATCTAACAGTAGTAGTAGTAACTAGTATTAAAAGTGTCAACAAGTGCAGCTTCAAGAGAATGCTTTCCTGTTGATCCCTAATCACTCTCTCAGATCCTTTATCACTTTCTCAGAAGAGCACTGGCAACGATTTTGCTTTCAGGTCACCACAAACCCTTATTTGCTAGATAGAAGCACTTAGTGCACAAAGCAATGGTGAGCCTGTGGAGACGCCAGCTGCAGCTTTGGGGTGCAGGTGTGCTCAGGCAGAGAACAGTTCTTCTCAAAATGCCTCTCGTTAGTCCTTATCAACAGTTTAAAATATCACATTTGTGGACAATAGCTAAATGACACCAGACAAAATCAGTTCTTTTCAAAAATTGTCATAGAAGCATTAAGAAAAGGTTAGAATTTGATGCTCAAGGTTTAGCAAGTTTCTGCTGAAGTTATAAGCAAGTCACTTAAGCTCTAACTTGCTTTCAAATACAAACCATGATATTTGATGGGCGCTTGACCTTCATCTTCCACATTTAAAGTCTCAAACGAATTATTTGCATTTTCAATATGTGATGAAACAAAACAAAACAAAACTAGGTCTATGCACAGCATTTAAGTACAAATATTGATTCAGGTTTTTCATATCCTCTTATTAAGGATATGTAAGATCTGGGTTCCAGTTTGCAGGGCAATCCGATCATACAGTAACATCTAGTCCACCACCTACCTAGAAAATAACCCGCCTGTTTTCAAGTATATTCTTTTTATCAAGCTACTGAAACCAATAGTTTTCTATATACTACTTCACCTTAGATGTTTCGTCAGGATTTGATGGGGAGCTGATTACTGAGACACACAATGAAGTAGGAACAGTTTTCAGTGAATGCCACATGCCATAGGATGTTTTTTATATCTGTTTTCATATTGCTTTCTTTTTATTTCCACTACCAAAAGGTAAAATTGTACACAGAGGCATGACTGAGGGACTTGTATTTACAATTACATATTTATATGAAAAGGAATATATATTAGAAAGAAAATTGGCAGATTTCAGGTCACTTTAGCTTAGATACACCTAGAAACAAGCATTTCCTTTTTTAGTGCTAAAGCTAATTGAAGAAGAAAGCTTCCTTTTTAACTAGATTCCTCATACCAATTTTATTAATAGTTTGATATCCTTAGTGCCCATAGTACTGTAGTAAATGTAAATTTAGAAATGGCTAACACACTTCAGGAGGCTGAATGGTTGTTGACAAAGTACTTGCACAGATTTGCATGATTCTATGTTTCTGTGAGAGCACTTAAAGAGAAAGGAGAGCTATGAAGTCCATTAAAACTTCAAAATTACTTAAACAGGAGCAAATACTGATGCTAAATGACATAAGTGAGATTACACATGGAAGAAGGGACAAAGGTAAAGGAAATGGATTTAATATCTTCTGCTTGCAAATCACAAGGTCAACTGAATTCTCAAGGAAAAAACTGTCATTTCTATCACATGGAGAACTAGGAGGAGGCAAATGATTACCCCACTAGAGACTTCAACTAGCTCTTTTTAGCCAAATGATCTCCTCCTCTCCTCTTCATTGGCATGCTTTTCTTTCAAGACTTGCACCTCCACAGGTGCCAGTTGACCTACAGTCCAGGTGGGAAGGAAGGAATGGCCACAAGGGAAGGGGTCAGTTGTGGCACACATCCTAGCTCCAGCTATGGGGAGTCCATCATTGCTCACATGGCCAAAGACAACAACAAACTTGCCCCATGCACTTGCTGTTTATATATCCAGTGGTATCTTCCTATTGAAGTTGTGCAGTTCTTGTAAATCTTCCTGCTTCTCAGGACGAACACAACAATGTTGAAATTGACAGATTACACTAAGTCCTTGACATTGCTCCCCAAGCAATCCAAAACATGTTTCCTGTTTTCAGTAGAAAGGGATGGAATAAATTAAAGAGAATTTTAAACTTCTCATGTTAGCGTGGGAAGCTGAGATCAGAATGCTGTTCAACAGCATGACATTTAAGAAAAGACAGGAATGCTGCTGAGAGGACTAGTGAAAGACTCTACTAAAACAAAATATTATTAATCCTTCACCCTTCTGAAACAGAACATTGATTTAGAGTTTATTTATTATTGTGAGCAGGAAGCACTGTAATTGACTTCTCTTGTGATGAATACTGAGTTTGCAACCAGAGGATTTGGGTGGAGAATAGAAAGTAAATTTTAGCTGAAAATAAATTTGCTAAAATTGCACAACATTTTACACTAATCAAAAACTCACCAGAAATATGAGTTTTGGTTCTCTGAAACTTCATGCAAAACTGTTATTTCGTTTGGGCTGAAAAAATGGGAAATGCAAGATTTTGCCCTTTTTTATAAAAAATTGTATTTTTTCTCCACTATTTGCCTAGAGATCATGATAATAAGTCACTGTCCCCCCAAAAAACCCACAAAATCCAGGAAAATAAAAGTTTTCATCATTCTGCCACAATGGGTTAGCTCTGTTGGGGTTCCTTTTTTATTCTCAGGTCAACCTCAAACATTTTTTAAGTATTATTTTCTAAGGACTGTGACTTACATACTCTGATTTTTTTGAGTGCCAGCATTTAGGATAAAATCACGTATGTCTGCAGGTAACACAGATTTTAGTACACTGACAAAATAAAAGAATCTGAAAATAACTGGCCTGTATTTCAGGGGATGTGGTAAGGATACCAACTATCACTGTCTAGCTGAAATGTTCTACACACTGGACCCCAGATAAAACAGATATAACCTGTCTGTAACAGGAACTACAAAGAGCCTGGAAGATCTACTTTTGAATCTGTGTCTGTGCCCTTTTCAGCTGGCCTGGAGATGTAGCTCTCCATTCCTAAGTTTCATCATTGCTGATAGTCTGCCTCAGAAGAAAGATGAAAAGAATGGTTCATCAAGGAGACACAGGCACAACTCGGTTTCCAGTACCTGTCTGGCTTGCAGCAGCAGAAACTCTTTTTACATTTCCAGTCTCTACTTTTACTAAAAGCCCCATCCTTCAGAAGCGTGGCTGCTGCTTCAGCACATGCCATGGAATTTTCTGAAATCCTGTGTTTCAACACCTCTGCTGGAAAAACAACATAAATGAAGAATCAGACTAGACTAGTATTTCACCAGGAAAGCTGCAGTCAGGCAGGGGAACTAACAGACTAGGTATGGCACAACAGGAGCACAGGCATAACCTGTGTAGTTAATTTTCACTGCTGTTCCTGGGAGTGACACTGGTGAATGACTCATTTCAGCCATTCCTGATGCCTTCTACAGAGCACTGACTGGGAATGAGAACTGTTCTCTTCTGACAGGCACCCCAGGGAAGCAGAAGTGAGAATCTCAGAGTCATTCCATGCAAAGAATTAAAACTTAGGTCAGGGTTTATTTGTGAATTGGAGTGATTCAGTCTTTGGACTACAAATGTAGGCAGCTGACCAATATCAGTCATGTATGTAGAACTCAGAAACATATATTTGATTGAAAATGGAAATCCTGACTAAAGCTGTCCTAAAACCAGTAAGGAACTGCACTAACTAATTTTGAAAAATTCCTCACACTAATGAGTCAGAGGCACTCCATATTTTTCCTCATTAATTTGTTGTGGAGACTGAAAAAAACCTTCTTAATACTGCCATGGCAGTACGTTCAAATAATTTGTCAGCAATGCCACTTCCATTCTGTAACAAATTTGCATGCTATTTGTAATTGCTCTATACATAGGAATTTAAAAACTGTAATCCATGCTTCTCTATTACAAGGAAAAAAGGAATATATTTCTCACATAAAACCAAAATAAACTAAGCAAAAACTTCTGGAATATATTTGCTTTTGAAATGAAAATCTCTGAGACAGGTAATAAATTCAAGTGTTCAAGGATCTTTCCAGCTGAGTATTTTTTAATTACACAAATAATTTTCTTCTCAATTTCCATAAAGAGAGGTTATTTTTCACAAAGGTTAATCAAGAAATTTGATTGGCCAATCCAAACCTGCCATTGTTCACACACCCCCACGAATTTAAAGAATGAGAGTGACTGGAACCCTGGGCATGCTTGGCAACTCTCAGTTAAGTCTGTCAAGAGAATACAGTTCCATAAATATTTTGATTCAAATGATGTAAAATTTTCTTAACAGAGAAGTACTTAATGAAAAATGTTTAAGACAGGCCCACAAAAACCTTTAATCCAACTGTTTCTTAGATCACATGACTAATAATATTTTTTAAATCAAACCAGAACAGTGTTATATAGGTTTTAAAATTTTTAAAAGAACTTATTAAGGAATTAAAAAAATCTTGAGGAATAAATGAGCAGCTTTACTTTTCAATATTAGCATTGAATAGCAGCAGAACAGACATTGAAGAATGAAAACACTGCAGAAAAAATTGTTCAAGCTACCCTTGTAGTTTCAGTTCTGTTTGCTGTGCTTTTATCTCAAAATCAATGAATTTAAAACAGCCTGCAATAGTAAATAACTGGAAATTCATTCTATGTTTAAATGACTATTAGAGGAGACACAGCTGTGTTGGAAACAAGTCTTACTGATATCGTATTCTGATTTTTGCAATGCTTCAAAAGATACAGAACAATCATTTATTTTCTCTCTTTCTGGGAGATTAATTTGTGCTCTTTTAAGAAAAGTGAAAGAACTATTTTACTTAGAACAGTGAAGCACAGTGTTTTGTGCCATTTTTGACATTTAACAAAAGATGGAAAGATTGTGTTTCTAGAACTGCAAAGTGCCAAAACCCAGAAAAAATGTCAATGATGATGGATAGATTTTAGAAGGAATATTTACTTTAAGGACTGTCACAACAATTCTTGGAAGCAAAAGTACAGATAGGAAATGAGATTAAACATAAATGCCATAAGAAGGCCAAACAGAAAGAAAATATTTTTCTTCTCAGGAATATTACTAAATTTGTGTATTTCAGTGAGATATTTTAGTATTGTTAGGAGATGATTTTCTTAAGTTACATAGAAGCTTGAAATGTCATGTCATATCTCACTTAACTGATTTATAGACCTGAAGTCTTATGTTAGGAGGACAGTCTGCTTTATTCAGAGCAATTAGGTATTGTTGGAATCTAGAACAATTGTGAAAGAACTCAAAAGATATTTTTTTCAAGAAAGAGAGAGGTATTATGGTTAGCAGTGTATTTTTAACACACACTGGAGCAATTAATCAATACCTCTGAATTTGAATTTTATTTGTATTTTGTTTTTTCTTTTACTATGAAACCATGAGAACTAAAATATTAAGAAAGTTACCACAACTGTATTTTTTTTTAACCACGTAGACTGATTCCTCCGCCCCTACTCTGTCATTACCCATTATGTGTACTATGACAATATCCAGGACACCTTGTCGCAGATCAGTAACCCCTTGTGTTCAGCAAAGTAAGAAAACATGCAAAGGAAAATATACCTGTGCAAGGAAACTTAGCTATATGACAAGAGAAATGGGTCAATACAGGGGGAGAATGGAGTAAAAGGAAGATCTCCAGACAACCATCTCAACTGAGGTCAATAAACGTCACAGAAAAAGTGGGTTTGTAGGGGAACAGAGGAGTGGTTATTCACCAGGGACTACTCCCAATGACCCGAGGTGGTCCAGGAAAGAGAATGGAGGGGTTTTCTCTAACAAGTGGTTGGTGCATTAGTGAGCTACACCAGGGTTATTTAGAAGCAGAAAGGGAGGCTGACTAACTCATAATGCCTGAGATATGTGACTGTCATGCAATTCAGCACAGTGCAGGCTAGAAGAGCCCCATGAGCAAAGGAAAAGAGACTGTGAGCATGAGGATGGTGAGCTTCCAGTGGGATACAGGGGCATGGCTGATGCCCCTGAAGATGATGGATGACCCAGTCATAAAGAAAGGACATGAGATGGTACTGGAGAAATCTAACAACTCAGCCTAACTTCAACATTAAACGATACTGAACTGTGATAGGGAACAAACCATTTATGACTACCTAGTAAACAAAACAATGATAAGAAACAATCTTTGTGAGTATGCGAAGAAGAAATTGTATTGAGCCAGACTAATTTCATGCCAGCTTATCTAACTGTGGAGACTGCTGTCAGCGTGACTTGAACATGATTTTTCTAACACAGTCTCCACAACATTCTCACGCAAAAATCTGGGAAACATGGTCTAGATGACAGCACTATAAGATGGATGCAGACCCAGTTGAGAAATAAGATTTAAGGACTTGGTGCAAAAGATTTCCTGTCAGCAAAGTGAGGCATATCAATGTTGTGAGGCTCTCTCCAGAGCCTGATATTATCTCGCTTTTTAAAATTCAAACTTTCTCCTTTCCAGTATGTGAGGTTTTGTATGGAGTATAATGTCCCCTTTTGAACACTTTTGAAATCAGCTTTTCAGTAAAGGTGAGGACAAATTAATGTCCAGAGGAGAGTAACATAAAATCTGTGTGAGAAAGCCATCACATGAGATGTGGCAGAAGATGTCTAAATAAAGGAAAGATTCAGCAGTGTTTTGAAATATGAGAAAGAGGATAGATTTCTGTTGTCCACGAATGACAGGACACTGGACAGAACGACAGACAACCTGCATAGCATTCCAGAGGGAAGATCTGGTTGCACATCAGAAAAAGGAGTCCACCTGCACATTTAGAAAGCACTCAGATAGTACCCTGGTGTCTTTATAGAAAATCTTTTACTATTCTGCAGCAGTAGTAAGAAGGTATTTGCTCATGACAGAAGGTGATGACTTAGTATCTGAGAAGTAAGTCAGTGAAAGACTGTGTAAGTGGTATTTTTTGATGGGATAGGGAAATTCATCACTCACAAATGTCATGAAGGAAGAATCTTCATGACGTAGGCGAAAACCTGGAAGCAGATATTAGACCACAAGAAATGGCCTTTGGGGTCACAATGATAGTACATCCAGCTCAGCTCTACCTTATTTCTTTCTCCCTTCCATCCAGTGTCCATAGTTACTGGAGTAAGGCAGTTTAGAGCAGATCTCCTCATCCCTGTCTGTCTAATTCCCAACAGGGTCTATCAGCTCACTGTCTGTTAATTTGTCCAATCCTTTTTGGAAACCTGCCAATACTCTGCTCTTCACAGACTCTTGTGGCAACAGTGAACTTCCACTGGTTCACCAGTAGCTTTTATCTGTTTTAAATTACAGCTCCCACTTTCCAGTTTTGTGGGACTTGGTGAACAAGTGTTTGGCACACATTCATCTTCTTAACCACCTTCATGATTTTGTAAACCTTGAGCACATCCCCATGGCTTTCTCCTCTCCAAAATGAAGACTTGTAACCACTTCTGCTTCTTTATAAAAGATGGCTACTTCTGCCATTTAGGTCTTACACTAACTTCTGTGGGGTAATGGATTTTAATGACAGGCAGGAAGGGAGCACAGCTCACGTTTACCATCTAACTTTGTACTACAGGTAAAGCCTGGCAAGCAAAAAATGGTGCCACAGCCCCACTTATACTGCCAATGAATGAAAATCTGTTTGTTTGTTATCTAATATCTACTGGGTTTTTTTTTAAATGCTGTTTTTTTAATCTGTCTTTTGTTTAACTGCGCTATTGCCTTGTACCTGCATGTCAGAGGAACATCTTTTGTAATCCATTCCAACAGTTGCCTTTGTGGCTGAGAGCTGAAAGTTACTTGCTTTTGGCCTTTTGTTTGCAATACCAATTGAGCCATCTTCTTGAAGAGCAAATGGCCATTTGTGTTCCTTCTAAGACATGGTAGGTGAGGCGGTTGCAGGATTATAACTAGATTCAGAATTACACATGGACAATGGGAGTGAGGCTAATGGGAACCACAACAACCCTCCCCACCAATATTTCTGGTTCAGACAAGGAAATGGCTAACTCTTTTCCTGCATTCTCTGTAAATTTAATGTGGTTCTGCTCATGGCTTCCATTTTCATTGTAGTTTTATGTTCAGCTTCATACACTACATAATTTCAGTTCTTTGGTAAGCAGTTCAGATATTACATGAAAGGTGCCTTTAGGTAGTGACTTCTCAGTACACAAGGGGATGACACCAGTTACTTAAAGTTTAGGAGATTTTATGCTAAATGAAAAGCAAATCCCAAAACGGGTATGAGACAAAAGCACTAGAATAACAAGTAACTGTTAGAAAATATCTTACAAAATTACTGAAGTATTCACTCTGTTATACAAAGGGTCTGACAGTGAAAGGAGATATCATTATGATAACGTATTGGGACAATGTTGACTACTCCATGGAGAAACAAAACCAGAAGTTTAAAGTATTGTCTCTAAAAGTTTACTAAGAGAAAAGTAAATAGTAAAAGGAAGTGTATATATCACTATGGTTATAGAGGGTCCCATAAAAAAACCACGGGTCTATTGGGACAGGCAGTTCAGACAACTTACTGGTTTTCCTGGTTCTGGTTTTCCTGGCTGACATCACAGTCAGCTCCATCTCACTTGTTGGAAGGAGGAGACAGCACTGCTGTGCAAGTCCCTTCCAGGAGCAGGCGTTAGACTATCAGTGGTGGTGTACATGTTCTTTCTGTTCCCTATCATGATGACAGCTGTAGCAGTGCATCTTTGTGATGGCTGAATACACAGTGATGACATCATCTTTTGTTTATCTTTGTTGTCCTTCGATAAATGACAGATAAATATAACAGATTGTGAGAGATTCCCTTAGCAGCAGTAGCAGCTTATAAACAACATTAGGTCTACCAGAATATCAGGTTTCTACCTCTCAAAATTACTAAGCAGAATGTAATTAACTAACTCTTTTATACTTAGGATAAACTAGTACATACAGACATGGCAATTTTACTCCTAATTTACAGGACTGTCTCTTTAAGTATCTGCATTTTTTTTAAATTGCCAATGACACAAGTATGTCATCATACTCAGTGATTTTGTGCCATTTCCTAAGGGTTGAAAGTATTTGAATCCTGTTCTCATGGAGAAATACCTACAACTGTGGAGGTGAGTGATCAAGCAAAGGACTCAAACGGACTGACGAGGATTAAAGCATGAAGCCTTACACAGTTCTAAAATAAACGCAAAATAATTTTCTGTCTCCAGAGGTGGAAGACAGTTGCTCAGTTCTTCAGTTGTGTGGATGCTTTAGAAGCCCAGAGGTTATGCAGAATACCTAAGCTAAAATAAACCAGGTGAATAATAAAATGTTTGCCACTGCTACCATATACAGGGAGATATTTTGTAATGTTAAAAGATTCTCAGTGATCAGGCATGAAGGAATGTCTAGTACCAACAGATCATAGTAAGGGTCAATTAAAGATTTTTTTAAAAGAAAGAAAAATATTGTGCTTCTAGGCCTAATTTACTTGTCTTCTCTTAAAAAGCTGAGGGGCAGGCAGGTAGAAAGAAGCCCAATGATGCTACACAGTAACTGCGACATTTTGAACAGTATTAAAATTCTTAAAAATCAGTAATTTCAGAAATATTAAATTGCCAGTTTGGTCCACAAAAACAAGCTGTAACAATTATTAACAAGTCTTCAATCTAACAACATTTAGGAAGTATGAAATACAGAAAGACAATCTGCTGTCCTGCTGTCCTAATCTTCTGTGAGCATTATTTTTACTGGATATGTTTTATGGAGTTTTGTAATGATAAAATATTTGGCTTTGGAAGCACAGAAAACACAAACCAATTTTTGTTTCATCTTATGATTTAGCACTTCACATCTTTCATCAATCTTCACATAATTGCATTTCAGCCACTATGCATATTCTTTGAGGTATGTGTGTCTTTAACCTATAACTGTGATGGAAAGACACATAGCTCTAAAACTAAATACCAAATAATAAACAAACACAACACATTTACAAAGATGGACTCATGGAATCATTAAGGTTGGAAAAGACGTCTAAGAAGACTGAGTCCAACCGTTAACCCACCACTGCTGTGTTCACCATTAAAGTGTATCGCCAAGTGCTACATCCACATTACAATTGAACACTTCCAGGGACTGAGAACCCACTCTGGGCAGCCTAATCCAGTGCTTGTAAAGGGAACCTTTGACAGATTTCATGGTTTGCAGAGTCCTATTTGGCTGAGGCTTTTATTCTGTGGCAGATGGTTTAAATGCTCTCCTTATCTAATTATCTTTTACCCAGTAAGGGTTGTTGTACACAAAGTCTTGTCATCTTCTGTTTCATCAATGACAACTGGCAATTTAGAAATATATCTGTTATTGGCTGAGACCTGTAAATGCTTTTCCATGCTCAAGTTCATAAAGATACACAAAACACTGAAGCAGTAGGAAAAGTAAACCATGAGCAAGGTCCTTATCCAAAGCTCACCCAGGTGAGCTGGAAAACTTTCTCTGGTTTTAAATCTGATGTTTTTAACAAGCACACTTTCCCTGTCTCTACTGCTACTCATATTGGGGAAAAAAACAGTAATGGAAGTGTCAGAAAAGGATTTAGATAACCAAATAAGGATCCAGTTGGAATTTAAATACTTTATTTTTTGGTACATAAAAAATTGCCTTTCCAAGAAGTACGTAAATGTCATATTCATATGTACTTTACAAGTTCCCACATACCTAAAACTGTCGGCCTGTGCCTGCCACTGACTATCTAACTCTTGACATGCCTGAGAAACCCAGTGACTATCTCAGGGCTAAGCCTCAGAAATTATCAATTCCTCTGTCAGAATCCACTGAACTATATCTGTACTTTCAATTACAATAGTATTAGGGTACGGTGCAAGCAACAAGTCTGCAACCGTTTTTCCTCTTATCTGTTTGAAAGTGCTCTGGCATGATTTTGACCCATATTAACTAATACTATCTTTGAGACTGTCTTGGTGCAGATGACATTGCAGTTCAGACCCAAAGCAATTTTCAGTAGGCAGTGCAGGAATAAATATGTAGTTTTATGGGAAAGAGAAACAGAAAAAAACCCCATTCATTTCCCCCATTTTTTTTCACAGGGAAATCTAAATACCTACTTTCTTAGCCTGTAGACCTTTTTGGATATACACTCTATTCTTCCTACAGAAATATGCCACTGTGTGCACTGCTTAGTCACACAGTGGTCTATAGAGGTCACCTACTTGGCTATTCTAGAATTGTTAAGTAGTTCCTATATTTCTGCCTTCTACACAATCCTAGTGTTTATGGACTGCCCAAAAGAGTAAAACAAAAATATGCACAGACTAAAAACTAGGACTTGTTTTTATTGCTCCCCAAGTTGTAGGCATGAAGGTTCACCTTTGACTCTTGTGTTTTTCTCTGCATGGGCATCCAGCCTCAACATCAGACCTGGAGTGCACCTTTACTGTCATCACCACCCCCAAATAGGTGATACAACACTTTATTGCAATACTATAAGCACAAACCTTTACAAGGAGAGGCCAGTAAAAAGCCTGGACCCTTTGCAATGCAGTAATGATACAGAAATTTTGAAGAAATCTAACATTTTAAAGGGTATTAGCCACAACCAATTCTTGAATGACAGAGGAGAAAAAAGAGTGAACTGGAATCTGTACCTGAAGAAAGCATCCCATATGCCCACTGGAAAGCAATTCCTGCCTGCACATTCTTACATTCAGTGTGCAGACTGAACCTAGCCCTAAGAAGGCTGACTGTTCATCCTACATTATTTTTAAGTGCAACTTTTCATAATCAAGCCTTTCCACATTGTCTCTAGTAACCAAACTAGAACTTTATAGCCTGGATGAGAGGAGAGTTAGATGGGGAAAAAACAGCTTGGACAGTCAGGAAGTCAGCAGTTAATGGCTCACACACTACTAGAAGCCTGCAACAAGTGCACTGTTGCATGGCTCTGCACCAGGACCTGTCTTGTCCAGCATCTCGCTCAGTGATCTGGAGGAGGTGATGGAGTACAGTTCCATCAAACTTGCAGATGATACCAAATCAGGAAGAACAGACTCAGGGGCAGGTCTGTCATGCAGAGGGAGCCACACAGGCTGGAGGAACAGGCTGACAGAGGAACATTAGGAAATTTTATGATAATCTATGCAGAGTTCTGCACCTGGGAATCTTGACAGACAGCAAGATGAGCCAGCATGAGCCAGCAGGATGCTCTGGCAGCCAAGATGGACAACAGTATCCTGGGCTGTACTAAGCACAGACAGAAGATTCAGGGACGTGATTATCACTTTCTACTTGGCACTTGTTAGATCACATCTGGAACACTGCATACAGTTTCAGGTTCTCTGCAAAGAAATGCAGTGTTAATGACATGAAGTGAGTTCAGCAGAGAGCCACCACATCTGTAGGAGGACAAGAGACAATGAACATAAATAGAAACAAAAAATTTCTGACAGGATATAAGAAAAAAATTTTCACAATAAGGACAGTCACTCATTGGAGCAGGTTTTCTAGAGAGGTTTTACAGTCTCCATCCTTGCAGATTTTCAAGACGCAGCTGAAGAAAGCCACAAGCAACCTGGTTTGATCTCCTAGCTGATATGACTTCAGATTTAAAGATGTTGGACTGGAGACCTTCTTATGTCTTCAGCATCAACTCAGCTGTGATTCCGTGGTTCTTTGACTCCTGGTTCCTTTAAAGCTAAAGTTTTACAGTGCAATTTTTCAGGCATTACTGAAATAATTCAGCATCATTCTGGTTTCTTTCGGGTCATGCACTTTGAATTAGAGTTACCTTCTTGTTTTGAGGCTCATCTGAACTATTCCTTGTCTCAAAGATGACTGGAAGTGGTAATTAAGTTGATGAGCTGTAAATTGTTGGTTTGGATCTCTCAGCCATCACAGTTATGTTGAAATAAATTATATGCATTATTAAAGGATGAATATCATCACACCCATGTTATAACTAAGGAAGTCTCAGAAGGGAAGACTTAATTTTCTCATTTTCCTGAAGAAAATTAGTTGTATTCCCATACCACAAAACATGAATTTTAAACCACTAACACAATTTATCAAACTTAAATACATGAAGGGTAGTTGGAAAGAACTGAAGTGTTTTCTTAGTAATTCTGGCATATTTTTTAAAGTAACAAAACTTGCTAATAATAGCACATGTATTTATGTAGAAAATTTGTGTCACCTAACAATCAGTATCTGGGGAATAAAAAACCAAAGTTTTTCTCAATGCAAATCTGGCAGACATCATGACATCTAGGAAATAAAAATATTTTTCAAGTCCTTCATTACTGAATTCAACATGAAAAAATCCACTGTTGACCATGTGAACAGAATTGTGTGTAAGACTGTAAGACTGTTACTTTCTTTAGTGTGATGTTACTTCTATTATTTATCTATGAGAAAAGAAGTAAGGCCAGCAATACAAAATAGCTTCTCCACAATTTTGCAAAGAGACAGCACATTCAACCAGTAATTACAACCACATGAGAATCCAATAAAGATATCACATATGACCATGTCATCAGGAGAGTCTGCACTGGACTTGTCTGTGGTGAAAGAACTGTCCTTGTGACTTGTTCAGCTGCAGATTATAGGGTACATGTTGTGGATCCAGTTTGTAGAGCACTCTGAGAGTTGTATGTTGCAAGCACAAACAAGACCTTACAGGTAAGATATTAAAAAAAAGATAAAAACATCAAACTGTCTGAACACAGCAAGCAAGCAGTTATTAATGGGTCTAAGTGAGGGAGCCAGGCTATTCTACGTAAAATGTTTAAAACAGCAAACAGATATTGAACATAGGAACCCCTTACACAGAGGGCAGTAAAAACATGTCTTTGACTTATTTCTTTTCTTTAAAAGAGAGAGACAGGGAAGAAAAATAATGTCAGTTAAGGTAACAGCAGATGAGACCAAATAATTGCAAATGGCTGAATGCAGAAGCTGCAGGATGTACTTTACCATCAAGTGGGTACTTGTTAGAAGCTATTTATGTATCAAGTGTTGCATGAGAGGACCCACAGGGAAAAAAGTGCCTGAGCACTAGAGATGCAGCTGGAAATCATGACGGAATTCAGGCAAGACTCGAGGACAGGATGGATGAAGGGAAAGAGAAGGTTCAGCAAAGAATACCTCATGAGAATGGCTGAACACCATTATGAGGAAGAAGAGACAGGCATTGAAGAAGGAATAAAAAAGAAATAAAAACTTCCAGAAGAGGCTTGTTGCTCCAGAAGACAAAAATAAAGAAAGAAGAAGAAACAGAGGGGAGAAGGAGAGGGAGAACTAATGTGCCAAGAAGAGCAGACAGGGATATTGGGAGACTAGAAAAGTATGTGGAAATAGGATAATACATTGAAGAATCTGCAGGAGAATTGAAAAAAAAAAATTAAAAAGGGAAAAAAGAACAGCGAGCTGCTGCAACAGCATGAAAAGGCAATTTTCAAAGGCCTTATCTATATTGGCATTTTGGTTTAGAGCATAGGAGTTCTGAACAGATGACTTCAGTGTTTCCACTTAGTGCATGTCAGTTTTGTTGGTGGAGCTGCTTGGCTTCCACCTTTGGAAGAAAACTGTTCCAGGAGTTGTGCTCTGAAGTGTAAATGAAAAGCATGCTTACCGTGAAGAGGAACTAAAGGGCTAATCCAAAGTGGGCTATATTGTCACAAAGTTCTACCCCAAAAGCATGAACATCAAAAAGTTCTTAAACCACCAAGTGTTTCTGTCACAATCTGAGGTCTTTTGGGACCTATAAAATGAACCAAATGCTGTATATCTGCTGCCATAATTATTGTCAACAGTCAGCCCCTGACTCTTTGAATCTCTAGCACTCCTTCACCTTCATCTTCTCTAATCCTAGCCTGGAACACTTATTTAACTTCCCTATGACAATTGCTGTCCATCCACCCTTTCTGATCTTTTACTATTGAGTTTTATCTCTTTTGCAATGGTGAGGTGCAAAATTCCAGAAGGTGCAAATTATACTGTGCCATGAAAGGGTTGAAGGTTTCTTCAGCAGCAGCCTAGCACTGGCAGTCTCAGAGGGGTGCATCATGGTTGATGAGTGAAGGGGACTGATGAGCCAAACAACCTTATATTTGAAGGATGAAAATCATTCTTGAAGAGTAAGGGAAGCAAACACCCTTTGGGGGCAGCACAGCAAGAGTATCCATGTTCTGGAGAGCTGGAATTGATCTCCTGGTGAGAACTGTCATTGATTATATTGCCCATTTGGCTGTCTGTGCTCTGGGATACAGGACAACATATCTGCAAGCACACTCTTCAGCCACTCTGGAATCCTGTCCATGCATGCCACAGAAGAACACTACCACAGCAGAAACAGGAGTGTTTGTCTGGCTTGTTTCTGCAAAGCAAATCTGTGCCAGTGTTACAGAGTCCAGTTCGGGCCAGTATACTGTTTCTGTGCAGGTCATTATTGTGGAATGGGAGTAACATGATGTTTCTGACACTTGGGTCATGATGGAGATGACAAAGGCTGTTGTGCCTTGATAAATGTCTGTGGTTATGAGCTGTGGGGGAACTCCTCTATGTGACAGCTAACTACATCAGAAGCTCCCCTCCTAGTCCCAGTCTGTACAAGTATCAAGCTGTGTGCCAGTGACTGTCCAGCTGTGCAGGCAGCATGCCATAACACAGCTCTGCTAGGGTCCCAGACAGACACTTGTGCCATTCAGCACCCAGGGAGATGGGAATGGAGGAAATTTTGTGTGCTGGGAGGAATACTAGATAGCTGATTGCATGGGAGCCATGGAGAGCCAGCCCAGGCTGATGCAGACTCTCTATAGAACTTGACATCTGCTGTTCCTCAGTGTGGACAGGCAGTCAGGCATAGGAGTGGAGTCACAGCAAACACCTGCTGGGACATCTCCACTGTGCTCAGGCCCCGACTGCTACCTCAGGGGCTCTTGGAACAGCAGGAAGCTCTGGCCCACTGTCCATTCAGTGCAAAAAAAAAAAAAAAAAAAAAAAAAAATCAACATAAGGGAGCAATTTCCCTCTAGGAGCCTTCTCCTCCCTCTCCCACTGCTAAATGTCACCTCCACCTTGCTGTTCTCCGCCTGTCGCCAGTCTTGGTGATCATGCATAGGAACCGAGGCATCAGTTTTGGTCAAGGAACCAGAGTAACCCTAGGCTGGAGTAAAATACTCAAATGTGCATAATGAGTATGTGATAAACATAAGCACCAAGTGCTTTGATCTACTGCTTTGCTCCTGTTGTACCAAATTACATGCTAGATAGATAGCAGTACAAGAACTGACAGGTCTGTTGCTGCAGTGGATGAAGGAAATGGAAGCATAGGTTTGTTGTGTGTCAGAAGCAAAGATAAAAAATTGAGGTTTTTTAGAGAAGTTAATAATTCCTATAGCTGCAAAACATAACTGGTAAGAAAAACAGCTGTAATTGCTGTTCTTCTTAAGGTATTTAAATGATACTTTACTTATCTGTTTGTTTAGACAGAAAGAAAACACAGCTGTACACCTGTATCCTCTGCAAACATAAACCAGAATGAAAGACAACACAGCTATATAGATATATGGACCTGTTGTCCATTTTCAGCAGTCCTGTCAGGGACAACTATAAATTGTAGAGAACTTTTCTACAAATATGTTGGAAAGTGATCAATTTAATGTTTTTGCCAGTAAGGAAGAAATAAAGAGGGAGTGGATGGAGGAAAGTGAGGGCTGGCAGAGAACACTGAAATACCAGTTGTAATTATAAAAAGAAAAAAACAATTTTCACATGCATTACAGAATTTAGTCACAGAGCTAGTGAATTTTTATTTTATGAGCTTCCCTATTATCAAGCTGTGCAACACAGCCATGAAATTAGCAGTCAAATAAGGAACTTAATCCTGACAAAAATTACATTCCCATAGACAGTACTGGGAGATTTTTCAGAAAAGTGTGTTTAGAACTTGACCTCTAAAATGAATACAGTGTTGGTGGGTTCCTAATTATAACATCTCATTTAGCTACCACAGTAAGGCAACTGAAGCAGTAAGAAGTACAAAGAAATCAGTCGTTGCCAGATGGCTTGGTCTTCGCAGCCGTTACTCACAGAAATAATATTTGCTCACACAAGGTGGCCCACAGGACTCACTGGAGTGTAACACAACTTATCAGAGGAATTCAGGTTTCATGATAAATCTTCCTAAAAACAAGTTGTGGCAGAGAATCAATCTTTTTCTTTCCAAGCACAGAGCTTTTGTGGGTAAAATCACTAATTTTCACTAAAGTAATCATGGACAAATTGCTCGTTTCAGCGACTTTAGGAGCCCGTAATTAATTCAGGAAAACCTTAAGTGTCCTTTTAAACTAAACAGCTAGCTTGCAATCCGAAGTCATGAACAACAAAAGTTCACCAAAAATGTGGGTGTTTTAATGATCGTCAAATGAGTTTTTATGCTTTGTAAGCAGTTTTCTAACATATATGAAAGTTGTTATTTGGCTTTATGCTGGAACTGCTCAAACCTGATTCAAAGCCTACTGATGTCAGTAGGAATCTTTTCTCTGACTTCGGTAGCTTTCAGATTACAGACAGTATTTCTGCAGGAATAATAGGACCACTCCACCCCAAAAAGCAATGAGACCTCACCAGTTGAAGGATGAAGATCATAGTTCTGGACAGGGATCAAATTTTGCTAAGAAAGCTACCACAGCTGTCAGGAAGAGACTTTAGCTGACTGGTATTTCCCAGGTACAGGAAAAGAAAAATATCAGAGGCTTCTGATATTGCCCATGAAACCTATTTAATAATGGACATACAGAAATGCACAACACCTCCATTGCATGGACAGTTTCTGAGGTTCTGTTTTTTGAGGTTTCTGGTTTTTAACTGATACCAAAGAAACTAAAGCCAACTAGTCAAAGCAACTTAATTAATTAAGAAAGGATACACTCATAGGAAGGCTTTATTATCTTATTTGTCCTAAAAAATAAATTATGTGTAGTCAATAGAACTGTAACCATAGTGCTGTCATGAGCAGTAAAAGAAAACAGAGCAACCCATGAGTGCAGCAGTTTCAGTAATTGCAAATTTGAAGGACATTTGTTTCTCATTATGTTTGAATATGTAAACTACTGTGCAGTAAATTTGGAGTTTAGGCATGATGTCACAATCTTGCTTCTCTTTTACAGAGAACTATCCCATTCAGTACCAGTATAGGAAGAACAAATACTATTCTCTTTAGTGAGATATGAACATCAAAATGTGATTAAAGCATTACTTCTTGAATTCATTCTAAAGGAAGGCAGTAGAGTAGACACAAGATTCATTCCCAGTGCAGTAGAATACCTGCATACTTGAAACAGGAATGGACAGGAAAAGCAAAAGTTACCATTCCAAACCTTCTTCAACCCCATTGCCCATTAGGTATTTTATTTTCTTGTTTACAGTTATGCTGCAAACAGAGATTCAGCAGTAGTATAACTGAAACTCAGCAGCACTGCATTTTGTCCTGATGCCTATATAATTTCTAGAGGAAGGTATTTTATTTACACAGCTGTGATGTGTTTTGTAAACCAGTTGATTCTGACTTCTGAAAGCTCATGGAGAATTATTGCAAAGGAAAGAAAGAAAAGCTGACACAAGCTCACACGTGTTTGACTTCTTGCCATGTTTACAGATAGGACCACAAAACAGTGTTTCTGTCTGTTTTTTTCTGGAAAGGGGCCAAAGCTATTTAAGGACAAGCAGCCCAACAGGTTTCTATCTGAACACAGCTGCTCTGAGCACTGCTTTATAGTCTCAAAGTACTATGACCAGTCCCAAGGCAGTAAGACTGGTTCCCTCTCTGGAATTAATAAAGCTCCTGTGTTGAACATCATCTAATACATTTTAAAAAAATAAGCAAACTTAATTTACAAAGCAAAGGCAGCTTCTCCATCACTTTTATAATGGCACTGGTATGGCAGATACTGCTGTCATTACTTCTGCTGTCAACACAGGTTCCAAGTGGAAAAGCAGGATTTTCATCTCAAGTTACATGTGCTTTCCTCAGATAACCACACTCTTTATCAGAAATGCTTTCTTTTCATCATGCATTATCAATAATCTTACATTAATTACCTCACAACAGTTTACGCACAAACAATACTCTGATCTCACAAAATCCCCAGGTATATTTGTTTAGCATATTGCATCAGTGGGAAGTTTTATCTCGATCTGTTAGCTGAAGGTCTTTTGGACTGCTGAGTCACACACGATTAATTCTAACAATATTTTAATTTCCGTCATGATTAGGTAACTAATGATTTGAAATTAGATTGGCTGTTCTAAACTGAATAAGAATTAGCTTTTTTTTTTTGATGAATGAATTATAATTGATTTATGAAGTGCGACTCTCGAGGGCCTGACTTTGTAATGCTTATTGATGAGGCTAAATTCCCATTGAAACCAATGAGCAATTCTCCTGAATAAGCATTGAAGGATCTGCCCTTAATACGCAGAAGTTATAACTAGCTTTAGCTTTTGAGCCACTCTTAGGACTGCAATTACAAACACTACAGAGCCATAATCCCCAAAATAAATTTTGCTAAGAACTACATCAGGATTTCTTAGTAATGCGCATGAGGAGTTATCCCATTTTATGTCTTTCCATGACTATTGTATTTTGCTAGCATAATAAACACAGAAACCTGAGTTGGAAGTACATGGGCAGTATACTCCTAAAGTGTTCACCAAAACAACTCTGGATACACTATGCAGATGCAATTCAGTTTTTTCACAATAATAATTCCTCTTTATCTTTTCCTTGTGATTTCTCAGTGAGTTCTCACAAAAAAATGAAGACGCTGTCTGTATTGGGAGGTCTAGGAAGGATTAAAAGTCACACAAATGCAATGTTTTGGTCTTTTCTTAATGGATTGATTCTCATTATGAAATAAAACTATTTGTTTTTTCCAGAAAAAATGCACAATTTTTTTTTTCCAACAAATAATTTTAAAACCTTCAGTTTTGTGTTTCAATGAAATTTTTAGTGGCTTTTTCTTTTTTCTATTTTTTTAAAAATCAAGATGTTGGTGTTTCAAGATCCTCTTCTTTATAGACTTATGTATGCACACATTTTAGAACCATTTTGCTGAGATATTTCCATATTGCTTTTTAAAGCAATTTGGCAAGTATTTTTGATGAAAAATCTCCTAAACAAAAGTGCTTGCACTTCTAACATTACAACTTGAGAACAACTTTAAAAGGCAGTTTATTAGATATTAGTACATATTCATTTTTGAAGCAGCTGTTTTATTAAATCTGCACATGAGTTGTAGCACCTGTCATCTCCTGATGTCATGAAGTTGCTATGTAAGAATTTGAATAGCCTTTTCTCTGCTGGCATCAGTGAGAGCTGAATCAGCCATGAAGCCTCTGTCCTGTCAGAGCTGAGTTTCAGTAGACTAAGAATCAACCCTCATGTCTGAACACAGCTTCGATTTGAGTTTCAAAGCCTTAAGAGATTTCAGCTTTTATAGGATTTTTCTGGGAGAGAGGCAGGGTTTACACTAATATTTCATAAAGGTATGTCAAGGAGTTTTAGGAAAAGATGGAATATTTACTAGTTCTCTGCAAGAAACAACTATTTCAATAGTGACCTTGAAAACCAAATTAGGAAAGAGGGGTATCTCCCTGTTGAGAGGGAATGAATGAGGAAAGCACCTGAAACTGGAAGCGAATAATTTTCTGAACCACCAATGTCAATATTTTATGTAAAATAAGAATCTTCTAGAACCTTCTATGAAGAATTAACATTTTTCCTGTTGCTCATCATGTAACCAAGTATTTTTCCATTGTTTTCAGAAAAATGCAGTTATTGCCGTTCATTTCGACAGAAACACTCATATATCACATAGTAGTAGATAGCTGTGCAAGCACTGCTAAGGTAGTAATTTTCTGACAACACTAGTCTCAAACCCAGTAGTATATTTAACGATACAATCTTATATTCTCTGATAAAAACAGTCTTACATCACATCAAAAATATAATGCAGAAAATCTTCTGAAATATACCAGGAAGCTGCAAAGAAGAGTCCACAAATGCCTCAGTTTTGTGATGTTACTGTCCTTTTTGGAGAGGCATAACTTCAGTCCACTCTCAGAAGATGTGGAAGAATCCTTTATCGTATCCCTCTGGGTGGTGCTGATTGACTGCCTCCTTGCACCAAGTGATGCACAAACAGAAAAACCTTTTGTCTCTTTACTTGTGTAAGAAAGGGATTAAGTTTTATGCTCTTTTCCCTTACAGATCAGAGACTACCCCCAAGTAAAACAAAGGACCAAAGGCTGGCTATAGTAGCCAGTTCAAGCCAGATTTTACTAGTCTTCTGTGTTAAATCAGTAGTATCATATTCTGTCTGAAACCAGTGGCACTTGCACACAGGGACACTGCTCAGTAAGAGCTCTGGGATCTAGGAAAACCCACAACTAAGTTCTCTCAGGGGTGCTAACATCAACCAGAGCCCCCCTGCCTGCAACCATGTCCCCAGGGAGTACAGGCAGAGTGAACTGCAGCACTGAGGACACGAGAGTTTGCCTTTGCTGGGATCTCCCAACACTTATTCAGAAAGAATTAAGAACTCTGCTGGTGAGCTACCTGTCTCACTGCAGCTGCAGATTCACTCAGGTGAACTGTATTTACCATCACGTTTCTGACAGAGACAGGGCTGTGCTGGCTGGTTTCTCCACACTAATGTACAGGTGTGCACTCTGCTGTAACTAGTAAATGCCACTTGCCAAGAGCTATTTGCCTTGCAATTGTAACAGTACTGTCCTGGCCATGGCACAGGACTGAGCTGAGACCTCAGGAATCAGATGAAAAAATCCACTACAAGGAACTATAACAACTCATGCTCTCTGTAAACTAGACCACAAACTCAGCAGATGGTGACACATCTTCCCATTTAAAAAAAATCCCTTGTCCCAAGTATCTATGGCAAACTGATAAATACCAAATAAGTCCCAACTAATGGGAATGGCTGTTTTCTTGGCCAACACATCAGGCATTGAATCCAGGGTGGTGAAGGCCAAGAAAAAGAAGAAAAGTTTAAAAACGACTTCTGAGTAGTAAACTGCAGAAATTACTACCTGGCACAGCAAACGTTGAGCTCTGCAAATGTTGTCAGAAAAGCATGTCAGGAACTCTGAAGAGGATCCTACTTAAATGCCATACAGATTGGGGAAGCTTGTTCCACACCTACAGTTTGTCCCCCCCAAAAATTATTATGCTTTCTGTCACAAGATGAAAGCAAACCTCCATTATCTAGATGTCTCTTTTTCTTGAGTTTTGCGTGATTTAGATATTATTCTGAGTACTGAAATTTAACATCTACAGCATGAATTGTGCTTTAATATTCCAAACATTCAAGGAAAAGTATCGGGCTCTCTAATCCAAATGTTAATTTGGCTTTCTGAAAAGCATCAGGATGAATTCTGATCAGCACTCTGCATTAGCTTCAGAGTTGAGTTTTATAACCGTATGTAAAGATGAAAGGACTGATCCAATGTAGAAACTACCAGCTGATTTAGAAGGTTAGTATTACAATGGGTAAGATGTCTATGAACAAATTTACATTTTCAAACTTGCATTGGTCTGCAAAATCAGTACAAGCATGAATAAAGTACATTCTCCCAGTAGTCTGTTTGTTGAGTAAAGCTGGCTGAAGGGTAGCATTTCTGATTTGTGAAAAAGTTTTGGTTGGAAGCAAGGAGGGTTATTTGGTTTTACTCCGAATAAAAAAAAATCCTTTTTTTAATTTCCCACGAACTGGAAACTGAGAGAATATTTCATTCCTACAACACCAGCACATGAAACTTCCTCCAGGAAATAACCTCACTGCATGCAGCAGCTGCTCAGCATTCTTTGTACTTTCACGCTTGCTAATCACCCACCTCGCTTTCCCCAGCAGCTGCGAGGGCGCTCCAGCCCCATGCCCGCACAGCCGCCCTGGCTCCCTGCTCACAGCCCTGCCTCCCGATCCTGCCCTGCAGCTACACCCAGCCATTCCTCCACAATTGGCCACAAATCCCTCATTTCCACAGCTTTCAGGCTCCAGCCTACGGAGACAGGACCTGCCAAGCCTCTCAGCTCTACAGCAGAAAGGTGGGAAGCCCTGGAGCACATGGCTTTCTCAGGGCCTTGGCTATTGGAAGTCCTGGTCCACCATGGTCCACCAGCGCACCTGACTGAAAGTTTATTTAGCATAAATATTTGCAGAAAAACATTTTGATTTTAGGAAAAATTATTAGTTCCCTGGTCTCTGCTGTGCACAAGTCGTTCCTATTGAGAATACAAAACATGAGAAACCATAAGTTGCAGGCTGACCTCTCTGTCTCACCATGTCCTCATTTTCTCTGAAGGCAGGTATCTATATGGACATGGAGAAGAGAAATGGATCCTCATTATTGTTGCCTTATGAGTGAAACAGACTCCCACTAAAGGCAACGATTTTTGTAGGATTCCAGGGTATAATTTATTCCAGCATGGAAAAATCTGCCTTTCCTAAGCTCATGACAAAAATATTATCAGAGTAGTCCTTGATTTAGAATCATATACTGCTGTATTTCATGGGATGCTTAAGACTGACTTCAAATTAGTATTAGCAAGATGCACTTAAAGTGATGAATTTACCCATACATATTGTAAAACAATACTACAATTTTTCTTTTCTAAAGTACAGCCTATAGAAATAGAAAATTATTAATGAAACTTCTGAATGAGCACAATACAAAACGTAGCACATTCAAGACACTGAGATTACATTTATTTTAGTAATCCAAACATACCCAAAACAGTTCTCTGGCACTAAGGCATGCAATAACCCCCACACATACTATTTGAACGTCCTCTCTTTGAAAACAGAGTATCCACACCCCAGCTGCCTGTTGTGCCCATCCCAGGCCCATGCCAGCTCCCAAACTTCATCCAGTGAGCCTTGGGAGACCTCTAAATTAGCTGAGGAGAGGAGTGTGCCAGAGATTTCTCCAACAGTTTTGAAGTATGATGATATTGCTGTGATTGGGAATGTAGCCTGAGATACACACACACTTACGAAGCCTTAAAAACTCTGAGTGACTTACTTGACAGAACTGTATCAATACCACTCAAGTATGTAATCCTTTTATCATGTGAGAAAGCCACTGGAGTGCGGTATGTGTAATCTGGGTCAGTCACTAATGAGAATAAGCCAAATAATGGTTTAATTATGGCATGTTGACTAGGAGCCTTAATTCCAGTCTTTCAATATTTTTCCTGCCATGTAAAGGCAGTTACCCACAAAAGACTAGATGTGTTCTAGAATGACAAGTCTTGAATCTGTATTCAAGTTTTTGGCCAAAAGAAAATAATTATTTCACTGAAGTATTTTGGTTTTTCACTGGAAAGCATCATGATTCCATTAAGAAAAGTGTTGCTTTTTTTGTGGGAACACATGAAGGAAAAGAATTATCATATTATTTCTGCTGTTAAATTGAGAGGACACATTTTTGTATTTTGTCCTTAGACAATTTTCCATAACTGCCTGAGCTGCTATAGTCTCATGTGAGCTGAGTCTGCATTCCCCCATCCACATTGTCCTCTATCAGATAATTAATATCATTCAAAAAATGATTAAAAAATCTTATAGATTCAATACAAAATGCTTTATATCTGCCTAAAATTTCTTATTTGGGATACTTTTGAACTTTTTATTCCCTATAAACTTCTGGTTATATTCTAAATCAACAAAATTTTCCACTACAGAAATTGGTTATAGAACATCTTTATGACTCCATTTTTCTTATTCCTCAAATGAAACCAAAAAATGAAATTAACCCATCTCAAAATTATTGATTCTGTTATGACACTATACATTGTTTAAAATCATGATTTTTTCTATACCTATGACAGTTCAGAAAAGTCAATGATAAGGTTCATATTTTCAGCCCAAGTGAAATACAGAAATACTACTGCAAAATTTTCCCACATAAAGACATACCGATCATTTGGAGGAAAGACAAGAAGGCATCAAAATTGACAAAGGAAATCTAGTTTCACTCACAGAACTTCCAACAGTCTATTAAGTACATGGTCACAAGTCCTCTTTCACCACAAGGAAGAACTGACAGTCTTGATGTAATGAAATGATTTGTGTAAAGTGATAAAGCAAGTCAAGAACACAATCTAAATCCTGTTACTCTTAATCCCAATCAGATATGATGGCATCCAGTATAGTCACTGTCTATGCAAGCACACAAAAGTTATAAGGAAGACAAACAACTCCACACATTCAGCTAGTCATTAATGAAAACTTTTATTGGACTCTATGACATATGAAATTCATCAAAGTAATTTTTTTGCTCTGCAGTTTTACAAGGACATGGGCACAAACTTGTACAGAAGCCTTTTTGTCTGTGCTGCCCACGACCTATCTATTAAAAAAAAAAGGAAAGAAAAATCTTTCGCCGTGGTAAATTTAACTTCTTGTACCTTTTATTATGAAGATATGTTCATTTCATTGATACCACTATGTACAATGCAAATCTTTCACAATGCCTGCAGACTCTTTTAGTGTTCTTGTCAGAGCAACATATATAATTACATAATAAACAGCAGGATAATGATAAGGGATACAAGCTTTGCACTAATAGTAGTCATTAGAGAAATACTAGCCATAGGGCCTCTTGATACTCCAATAATACTACACTCAGTACACAATGTCAAACACTTTGCAACCCATTCCCTATAGAATCTTCTTAAAATCAAGGCTGCATTAGATATTTCGAATTTATTAATTTTATCTTCCTGTGTATTATGTTCTCTTTATACAGTTCCTTTTCATCCTATAATGGAGTTTTAGGAAACTATAGCCACATTCTGGTAATGCCATTTCAAAAAACTAGTTTGTAATTAAACACCCAGTCAAACCTGAGTGCAAATGCTACTACTGAGAAATGTTTATCACAGTCACAATAAATTTAACCAGCAGAGTTTGCTGAGGGAAAAATTGTTCTTATTATCTGAAAATGAAGAATCCTGTCAAGCAGGAAGTATAGCTATAATCCTAGATGTGATGATTACTTCTTCAGTACAGAACTGCTTAGACTACACCACTGCTCCTCTCTGTGTCATCAACAGTGAGAAAAAATTGTGATTTTTTTGCTATATAGCCATTACACTAACAACCAACATTATATCCCAACATTAAACATGCTTACATAGTCTTGATCTGAAATTCTAAACTACTTATCCCTTAATTATTCTACTGCATAATATTAATTCAATAAATTGTCACTAAATTGTATTTAAGACTAAGTTTTGATACACAATCAAAAGGAAGTTATGGGTAATATGAAATGTTTGCATTCTAATTGTACTGATTATAAACTAGGATATGGTCAGGCTCCCATTTCCCACCTTGCATAAATAACAAAATCATATTTTTCAAGGCAAAGGATGTCCTCTGTAAGTAGTACAGGAATATGATTAATGAACAACTTTGTAGAAACATTTTCAGAAGAGTTCGCTCAAAAATCTGTATGTGAAAACAGTCGCCACAACAAAATTGTTCTCCAAGTTTGTTGTTTTCTTGCTGGGTTTTTGGTAAAAAATGATCATCAGAGTCATGTCCTTGTAAATGTGAGAGCACAGCTTACAAAAAAAGCCACTGAAATATTCTAAGCATATTTTTGTTATTTTATTAAAACTTGTCCTAAGAAGTCAATGTGAATTCAATCTATAATTAGATTTCAGTAACCAACAAACATTGTGGGGTTGTAATGATTTATACCAGAAGAGTAGAATGCAGTATAGATGCAATACAATGCTTTATAATGGAGCTAACAAATAAAAGAATGAAGGGAATGCAGACTAGAAGGGAGAGACAGGAGTCAATAAAATATAGGATACACATGCAGATTAGGAGTCCATAGAATGAAGAGGAACTATTCATATAGCCATCTACATGAATATTACATATAGGCAGACATGACAGGCTAGAAGGAGGTGGCGTTACGCAGACCGACTCTCAAGTTAGGGATCAACTGGTCATATGGAAGGCAACCTGTTCACACACATCCTTTAATTTCTAGATAATATTGTATTTTCAAAATGGAAAGGAAGCCAGTTGTGTTTGAATTGCACCAGAGTCTCTAGTTAGGATGATCTGGTGCAAGACTTGAACTGATTTACACTCTTGGTCGGCAAAGGAGCGCTAAGGTTCAAGACTTACCAGCCACCATAAGAACACCTTTATGACAAGACACAGAGCAATTCCCTCCAGCAGATAAGAAAATTTAGCCCCTCATACATAAACAGGAAGGTCCAAACTTAGACTGACAGAAGTTTTCAGAAAGGATGACTACAAGAGGCTAATTATAATTTCTCTAAGTTTTGCTAAAGGAGTACTTTTTGTACTGCGGTGCATCATTTGAACACAACTGCAAAATGATGCAGTAATGCCCAGGTTGTTTCTAACGGAGGTTTTGATGGGAACAGCTTGTTATTAATTAAGACTCAATTACAACCTAACACCCAAAACAGATGCCAGAAATACACCAGAATTTCCCTTCTGATCAGGAACCAGTCTGAATTTTATTGCTGCAGTGACTGAATCATCAAGAACTACATGCATTAATATGGTAGCATAGAAGCAGGTCTCTTGATGCATCCCAAAACTGAAGCAGAGCAGGGGAAGAACTTCCCTTCCCCCAGTGCAGCCACTACAGCTACTGCTTGGAGGCTGAACAAGGCCTTTCTTCTTCACACAAATTAAACTGACATTTTTGATTTCAGGTTATTATGTCACAATAATAATTACCTTTTACCTGAACAAATTTTAACAAAAAGAGAATCTGCACACATCTTCCCTTTCCCTGTGTGATCAGAAACAAAAACTCTTCCCCTGAAGGACTTCACAGACCTAATTTTCCTTAATTTCTGAGATCTGAGATCTACATTACAACTCTGTTTTCAATATCAAAACCCAGTTCTGTTCCTCCTCAGAGTCCCATTTTACTGCACATCAGTTGCTCATATGAAAAGAACTAATACCAGGAAAATAATATATTTTTAGCTGACTCTAATGTGACTTAGCAGCTGGAAACAAGAACAGCTTGTTCTGTGAGAACACCACACAGTACTCCATGGACACCAGTTTGGAAAGTAGAACTTTAAATAACCTTCTCCAGCTAGACTTGTTTTCCAGGAACCTTTTCCACCTCCATAGCTCCATTCGGCCTTCACATGCCTTGTGATTTTGGTTGTAACAGCTCTCTCACACTCAGAACTGAGCTGTCAGCAAGAAGAAGCTCCCCCATCAAAAGGGGGAGACACCCCCAGCCAGCAGAAGCAGTGGGAGGTACTGCAGGCTATCCATTGTAGTGAGGCAAGGAGATTCAGAAAACAAGAAAACGTAACAAGTCATGCATTTAATTATTCTCTAAAGAGAATAAAAAGTATCTGTTCACAATTGTTCCCAACCAAAAGTACACATAATATTTTCAGTGTGCAGTTGTATTAATGATAAGGCAGTGAGGAACTGGAGCAAGTTTCTGTGGATGCCCCATCCCTGGAAGTGTTCAAGGCCAGGTTGGATGGAGCTCTGAGCAACCTGGTCCAGAGGAAGGTGTCCCTGCCCATGGCAAGGGGTTTGGAACTGGATTGTCTGTAAGGTCCCTTCCAACAAAAACCTTTCTGTGATTCTATGATTCTACAACTTTATATCTCCAAACTCACTTAATTGAAAAAACTGTGTTGTGGAGTGTATAGCAGCATTTCCAAACCCATGTTAAACAAAGGACCACTTCACTCTTTCCAAAATTACCTGTAGACCATCCTTCATTCTACAGTGAAAAACAGCAGTAAATTTGCATGTGCATGCGTTTTTTCCAGTTGGCTTCCGCTATGTGTGTGGGACTCTGGTATAGGTATAAGTGGTTTTTTAAGAGTTTGAGGAACTGTAAGACATAGGCTTCGATTAATTTCACAAACACAGAAACAGTCATAAGCCCACAAAATAACTTTTGCAATGTCCCATAGCAATATACAACATGCAAAGTACTAACCAGTCAAGCCATCTATACCATTGAAATAAGGCCTTTGTAAATTACTCCTGATGCCAAGTTAAGAAGTACAAAAAACCAAAGCATAATAAAACAATCATGTAGGAAGGATCATTTCCATTTCTATGGCATTTCTATTGGGGTTTTTTAGTTTCTATGATTTGGAAAATTTCTCACATTAGTCATAGTCTGAAAGCAGCGAGATTTTCCGTTCCATGCCCTAAAAATGTTGACATTTAATATTCCCATTTTCCTGACATTCATTAAATTCACCAGTGTAAGTTTAAAACTACATGCTGGCTGCTAGAAATGAGCACAACAGAAAAGTCATTCTGGTTGATTACTGGTTTCGTCCTGATACAGGTCAGTGCCAGCACTAGCCAACACTCCCCTTCCCACATCATGGAGAAAAGTGTACATCAAACCCAACAGTAACTTCAGTGGGATTTGTCTTTCCATCATATAAGCAGAGTCGGTTTCCTCGTTAGCTGGGATACCTGCAGCACCATGAGAATGCAAAGCATTCTGTACAGCTGAGCTGCACCATTACTTGCAAGGGCAGGGAGTGTTGTGTTTTGCAGACCTTTGAGCAGTACATCAGATTAAAACAAAATGCCTTTCCTCCTTATATTTGTTTATTTTTATACTATAAATATAGTAAAGTTCGCTGGTGAACTTTTGAGTTCACCTTCACTTCACTTTGAGTGATTGAGCTCCCATGCAACTTAAGTAAAACCAGAGATAATAGAAAGGCTGTCATTGTGCTATATCTGCCTGGTAGATATGTATAGGTTACGTCTGGTGGCATTAAGACCCAGAGAAGTTTCAGGAAACAACCTAAAGGTGATGTAAACAAAGGTAACCATATAACCCAATTTTAGCAGAATGTTCAGTCATATTTCAAGCTTGCATTACTGTACAGTAGAGCTAAAGAGCATATTAACTTCTCTCTAGTGAGCCTAATTTTATTTTCAACTGCTTTTTCTCACTTGAAATTTGCAATTCAATGCAATCAATTTCACTTTGGTTAAACAGTTTAATGTGCTCTAATAAAGACAGGCAATTGATATTCTAATTCTGTTGTATTGAAACTAGCACTGTATTATGAACACACATGACAAAATATAGCAAGTACTATGGCAGCTACCTAAGGATGTTTTTTTTTCAGTTGTTTGTATGACATATATCAGCAGCCTTTATGGCACTTTTAATTTCAAAGAGCTAGAAGATACTTTAAAAATTACACCTTTAAATAACAAATCATATTAATTTCTGTTTCTGAGATTCATCAGGGTAGTCTTCTAACACTTCACAGCTGTATACCACATCATAATTTAAGGACCAGTCTTGTAAATATTTTTTGTGCATGAAATGTTTCACTGGGACAAGATCTAGGACAGCAGAGAATGACTGCAATTCTCATTTTATTGAAGTTGCATGGAGAAAGAATATATAGAGGTACAATGTAATTAAAAGACCTGGCTTCTATAGTTTTTCAGAAAATCATTTCTGAGAAAGTCTCAAAAAGTTCCTGCCTTCTATTGACTGGATCAGAGGAAGCCAGGGGAGGAATGAAGCATTTTCTAAGTTTTTGTTGTGTGTTCCCTTGCTGGAAATTGTTTTTAGACAGCATAGTTATCACCAATGATCTCACAAAGAAATAAACAAACGGAAACACTAAGTAATGTCCTTAGTTACCATTAACTAATGAGCAGAATCTTGTTTTTGACTGCTCACTGTGTTTAGTCATCAAACATCCCTGCAGTATTGGTTCAATATTGATTCTGGACAAAGACTATCATCTAAGAAACCACCCATTACACTCTTGTATTCCTGGCTGTCTTTCCAGCATGATTTCAGCAATCTTGAAGCTTACAAGTCTTGAAATCTGATGAAATCACCATCTGATACATCAGATGTCAGATCAGGCCAGTCCTTTACCTTCTGAGGCTTGACTTTTCCTGACAAATTTTCATTACTGGCAGAGCCAATCCTTCTAGTTAAAAGGCTGAAGAAACATGGAGCACTACAATGCTGAAAGGAAAGCTGAAAGAGAGTGTACCTATCACTTAATGCATTTGGATGAGTCCCTCAATTTATGTGTTTGAAGCCAGGTCTTCAGAGAATCTAAATTGACTCCCACTCTAATTTTCAAAATAAATTTTCTAACGCATTCCTTTCTTGCCCTCAGAAATCATGAAAGCTCATGCAAACATCAAATATGAATAGATTTAGGGTTGGTTTACTTGTTTGCGTTTTTCCAGGCAGATCATTATATTCAAGGCAAAGGTTTTTGAATAACATTTGCAAATGTGAGCAGGATCACCTTCAGAAGGATTAGTGGATTTGCATTGATGAAATACTGAACACACAAGACATGTAATTATTAGTCTTACAGTTGATACTTCTCTCCCTTACAAGAGCTACCTGCCAGGACTGACTTACTAATTTTTTATTCTGAATTAGGGTCAGACCAATTATCTCACAGAAAGCCAAGCTTATTT
The DNA here is from genome assembly GCF_965178545.1 of Coloeus monedula. Classification (NCBI taxonomy): domain Eukaryota; kingdom Metazoa; phylum Chordata; class Aves; order Passeriformes; family Corvidae; genus Coloeus; species Coloeus monedula. Next base: position 24,256,609 of record NC_138781.1, read on the forward strand.
TTTAATCAATTACCTTCTATGTGTGTTTTATACTCTTATTTTTCAGTATTTCTCAATAAATGAGAAGCTATTAAATTTGGACAAACATTTTTACAGATCAGTTGGTAGGCAAGCAACAATAACAATATTGAATTATTTCCATAGAAATGAGCTCATTACCTCTGTCTGTTTGTGATGAAATGGTTTTAAATGTGTTTTGCATATGTGTTGTCAATCTGGTAGGCAGAGATAGTTGCAGGAAATGTAATTAATAGATAAACATGAAACAAAGTATGGGGACAGAACAGTTGCATTCTGAACTGCTCAGTTATTTTTGTTAACTTAGCCCTTGTCTAATTCTTGATTGATAAATCAGGAATAATATCAATCATTTCTTCTCAGAATTACCCACTCTGGGTATGTCACAGGATTATTAAGAACTTGCCTGATCTGTTACAACTGTGTTGGTTTTAGAGGTGATTTCAGCTGAAGGACAATTAGATCCTGAGGGTATGTTCAAATATCAAGCCAGGTATGTAAGCAGGAATCACATAAATCTTGCCTAAAAAAGGAGCATGACATACCCAAGTTGGTATAGTAAGCAATAATTATTAAACACCCAGACTGTGTCGCAATATGAAAAAAAAAATGCACTTGCTCAAGCAAATATTTGCCTCTCCAAACCACACATTGCTCTGCAACTTCACCACCAATAACTCTCTTCTGTGAGTCAAGACCACACCATTTTCTGTAACAAGACGAGCAACCGAAAGGTGCTTCGAGTTAGTAGGTTCCAAAGCAAAACCAGGATCAAATGCTAATTATAAAGCAGAAGCTACTACACACATGAATTTTGCTTTCTTTTACAAGTTTTATATTTTAAAGGACGTAACGTAGGACAAAAATTTGGGGGACATTTACAAACAAACAAAATAGAAACAAACCAAGTAATCTACTGTGTAACCGAACAACAATCCAGCCACAAACCTGTCGGGGGGATCACCAAATACAGATGTAATCTAAAGAAATATTACCATCAAGCAAAAACTATAAAAGGAAAAACCGTAAAGTAAGAAGAAAATATGCTGGACTGCAGACATAAAAAGGCCTTCACAGTTTCTTTTTTGGTCGGCTTATCTAGTGCAGCTATTTATTGCAACCCGTTACAAGACTCAGGCTCCAGGACTGAGCTGTCTAGAGAGACTTTTGCCAACTTGAAGACCCATACTTATTTATCCGTTCTCTTTTAACTTCACCAGCATACAATTCTTTTCTGAATTTTTTAAAAAATTAATTTCAAACTTGCCATGTACTTGCTCCAATCTATCTTCTGGATCTCTTCCATACTTTCTCTTTTAATATCAGCATTTCTTTTGAATCCATGTTTTCTTCTACTATCTAATATCTATGTGTGCCCTATCTTCTTTATTCATACTAGACAATGCTGTGTTAAAAGCCTACTTGGCTCATTCTACTGTCTCTTTTCCTGCTCTCTTGTCTCTCAGCTTTACTCACACTTCTGTTTTCAAAGCTGATCTATAAAAAACTTTCCCTTTCTGATTATAGATCCTAATTTCACTCTGTGCCTGCTATAATTTCGTAATTAACTAACTATATAATTAAACTTTGCTGCATTTTTTGAAACATCTGCCATGAAAGAAGTGCTCCAAATAAACTTGTAGTATTACTGAATAGGTTGCTCTTAACTACAGCCTCTCATCCAACTATCTCCGTTTCTATCCACATTGAGTACATCTTTCTCTTGGCTTAGCAGTAAATCTTCTGGGATGGGAACAGTGTTCTGGTTTGGTGTTTGAAGAGCCCTGAAGAGTAGTTTCCAACTATTCGGACACAGATGATAGTTTATTTTAAAGAAACTTTAATAATATATAGGGATAAATGTTCCCTATAGAATCTGACATAATTAATTCTGCACTGAGGCATTCAGTAATTCTTCCTTTCTTCAAACTGGACCTCAGTTTGCTTAAATATGTGGGGAGTCTGTCCTACAGACCACTTATTAGCAGTAAAGAGTACCTTTATTGGAAAGAAAAGAAACTTCCCTACATGGCCCTCCTCAGGTACCTTCTCAGCAGTGTTGGGCTCTGCACACCTCTCAGCCAGATCTAGAACCAAGTTGCAACATTCGAAGATGAGAAACATCCCTGGGGGCTGTGTGAGCACAGCTCTCCATGCCTGCACATTAAGCTGTGACAGATGCACTGGATAGGCTGCCGACTTGTTAAGCAATTTCCACAGAGCTCAAGTTATGATTACAGGCAGATCTTGCTACCAGACACCTACTGCTTTAACACCAACAATGAAGATGAGTCACTAAAGCAAATCGGGAACATCATTGTGCAAGGGCTGAGACAAATATCTCTGTCTGCTGCGATAGTGTGTGCTGTGACATCTGAGAGAGCACTGCCCCAGGGTGTTCTCTACGTTATTGTCTCTCTCTCCCATGTCTATCTCAAGTATTGAAACTCCATTCCTGTTGTCAGTTCAAAGGAAGAAGGAATTTTGCCCCTTCACTTCCTTCAGCAGCCTGCCTATTTCAGAAGATTTTATCAGTCTATCCAGGCCCGAAACTTCATTTACTGGGGTCTTTCCCCTGACCCTACTAATTCAGCTCCTCTGAGCTTTTTCCAAACAGCAGCAGCAGTTTTATAAAGTGGCATGATTCATACACTGCCACTTACACTCCGAAGGGTGGGTATGATCCTCTCATGTGAATTTCAGTCTGGTACAACCTGGGAAAGTTATGGTTGGCAGCAGATAAACAGGGATAGTCTGTCTGCAGACTTGGGAAGATGACTTTGCATTTCACATTTGGTTAGAAAGTTATCCTTGTAGTCCCCAGGCATATTCATTTAATGTACTACTTTTTGACAATTGCACCAAAAAAAGTTTTCCCATACTTTTACTTTAAATTGAATTGTCTAGCTCTGGAAATAATGTTTCTATTTATATATGTACCAGCAATAATCCACATAATTTTTTTTTACTTTTGTCTTTTGGGGAGTTTTGTCTGGGATAGATTGGCTCAGCCAAAGTAGACAGGGATGGAAGAAGTTACAGAGATGGACTCTTTGATTGGTGTGTATGTGAAAAGAACAACACTGAGCGCACATGTATAGAGAATATAAAAACACCTGTATTCCCCTTAAAACAACATCTTCAACACAATTTTGGGTTAAATATATATTCAGAACAAATAACAGAAGAAATGAAAATAGGCCAGTATCTCAACTTCACTTTTTTTAAACTTCACTTCTCCGTGACCTGTCAATCTGATGCAAATTGACAGGATAATTGATTTGTTACAGTACTAGGACTTGGAGATACAACTAGACCAATTGCAGCTAGGCAGAGGACACTATGACATCTTTATCCCCATGGTAATTCACAAATCTCAGAGCAGTAAATTACAGAAAAATGTTTGAAAGCCCCCGCTGTCTATGTTCCATTTGACACGCATCTGTCAATCCTATTCTGTGCAAGGACAGCTTGAGAACTAGTGAGACTTGTTCAGCTACCAGGTATGTTTATTTCAGATCCTGTATTATTAGACAGTGGCTGAGAAATTTTTTTTGATCTTGTTTCCAGGCACAATGAACTTCTGCTACTTTTCTCCTCCAAGCAAGGTGAGCCTTCAAGCAGACCAGGGGATGAAGTTTGAATTGAAGAACAGCTTTTTGGAAACATTTTCTCAAGACATCCCCAGATATCCCTGGCTGCTCAACATCCTGATCCACTACACATTCCTAAACATGTTAAGCAGATTTGTTTTCCACCTGCAATCAGCCTGTGAATTATCTGAGTGCTTCCAGAGGGGGTCTTGCTTTAACTGAATGGATAGCTGGCACCTGATACTGATGTCCTGTGCCAAACACTAACAGCCTGAAGCATGTGCCTGTTGGAACTACATCCCATGACATTGTTCATATGTAGAACTGTGTGCAAACACTGAAGCAGAGATGGGTTTGTAATAACATAGACTTCCCCAGCTATCATGAGGATTATTTCTTAGGAAGAAAAAAATGAATACATTTCAAAAATGAACAAGATGTAACAGAGGCAAATTAAATGCAGGTGGTAAGATGTCACAATTTCAAACACCAGTTGCTCAAATGCAAATACGATATCCTAATCACCATGTTCTGAAAACGACTATTTAATTTAGACCAGAGTCCTTAAGTCAGAAAACACAGATTGATTTCAGTAGGTAATGGGAACATGTAGCCCTTTGTAAACTCCCTCAGAAACTTGCCCTGAACCAATGAGGGAAAACAATTTCTCCTTCTCTCTCTTCCATTTAGATTCCTAAATAAAGATTTTTTTGAAGCTTGGGAATGCCAAATATGCAAGCCTTGAATGAAAGTCCTCACAACAATATAACTTCTGCATGTGCCAATTCTGTGATAATCCTCTTAAATTCTGCAGAAAAAATGCTTTTAACTAAATATATATATATATATATATATATATATATATATATATATATATAAAAGCCCAAACCAACTCATACCAGCAGTGTGTTAAAAGGATGCCACCTACCGGGCACCTCATCAACCTCCAGCAAGAGTCCTGGAGAGGTAAGTGAAGTAGATCTGAAAAAAATGAAAAAGGCTGCTTTATAGGGTAGCTCCCTAAAACCTGCATAAGAAAATTAAAAATTAATACCTCTTGGTGCTCTTTAAGCTCAGGGTTTCCCCCAGGCTCAAGGTTTTATTTATTTTCTGACAGCTTTCTGATGCCTCTTTTTTTCTCTTGTAGTAGAAGCAGTAGCAATAGACATGTTTCATAAACATTTATTCTTTGTATTTTCCTATTAAATCTTCCCCTCCTGGTGCTTCTATTCCTGATGAGAGGGCTGCATCTTATCAATCTGTTTACCATTTTTTTCCTGTTCTCCTTCATTAGACTAACAGGTACTGTCCAGGCTTTCCATTGAAAACAATTAAAATATGCAATATATACACACATATGCAGAGATGCACACAAGCAAACATGATGGAATTCATATCACGTTTTAGGGAAAAAACAGGCTGTGCTTTAGGTTCTGCTTGGTGTGGCCAAAAAGAAAAGTTAAAAAGAAGTTTCAGCTTTGAGTTTATATTTCCTGGGATTGTGAGATTATTTCAGCCCTGTTATTTAATTGTTCGGCCACTATATTCTGCTTCAACTATCAGGTCTCCTTGTTATTTACAGTATTGCTTTCTAGCAGGAAATTGTCAGGTATATTTATGTCTAACATCCCTTCCAATTGTGGAGTGCAAGATACCAGAAAAATCCTCAGAGCTGGAATGAGTGTATAGTCTCCATTAAACATAAACTTCCAGAAAAGTGTGTAGGTCTTGCCCACGTCTTGTTACAGAGTACAAACAAAACAGAGGGACACGTTCTCATTTACCACTCAGACCAATTTATTCTATTCTAGCAGAGTTAAAAGACTTTGAAAGAAGCATGGATTACATTTATTCCTACCTTATCCAGATTCCTTTTCACTAACAGATTAATACAAAGTAATATTAATTATATAAATAGATTGTAAGTCTTTGCATTGGATCCTATTCTCATTTTCACTATGTTCATTGTTTGCTACATTGGCAGTACAAAGAGGACTTCATATGAATCAACCCTTTTCAAGTAAGGGTTAAGGCTTTAATATAACAACAGTGTGATGTACAAGGGGTCACAGTGTTGGTTTACATAGTTTTAAAAGAAGTATCAATATGTCTTCTAAGAGTATCCTCCTTTTTGGAATTGGAAGAAGTATTTGGTGCAGTATCTGATGTGGTAAGAGTACAGATGTGCTTTTTATCCATCAACACACAGTTCCTTCTTCCCACCCAAACTAGGGTGTGCCTACTTACCTTGTTCTAACTTTGCACTCCATGGTAGCTCTATAATTTTTTACTAGTTCACTCCTACTACCATAGCACAGCAATCCAAGCCTAACCAGCACCTGGATGTCAGCAAGTCAAGACCACTCTTTAAATCCGTGTTCACAGAGCTTTCATGCCTGTGATTCTCAAAAGGAAAGACTGTGTTACAAGAATCTCAGAGCATATCCACACAGTGGAGGGACAAGGCATCACATTTGTGGCAGGTTTGAGCGCAGGTACGTGTGTGTGCCCGTCTGAGAGCGGCGCTGAGGCAGCCCGAGACAGCAAGTGCAGAGCGGGATCATCGGTCTGCAATGTCAGCCTGGCCCCCACCAGCACGGCTTGGAGCTGCACGGCTGCACCAGGCAAACCCCTGTCCCACAAGTCTGCTAGCCAGGAAAGGTGAAAGGGGTGCTGGCATCTAACTTCCCTAGATTACACTTTCTAAGGCCACCACACACAGCATCCATACTAGGAGTACCTGGGATCAGTCCAGTCTCCTCAGTAGACACCGATTAATTTTGTCAAGTATTTTTATTGTATTTTACCATTTTACTTCCAGGCATAAAAAGACAGATGCTCTGATTCCAGTCTGCACAACCACTGAGTTAAATGCATGAATTCAGGCTAGTGATTCAAGTGGTTATGACTTATTTATGGAAATACCCATTTTACACTGTTTCACAATCCCTGAATAAAGAGTTCTGCCCAAGGGTAGCAGAAACTATGGGAAGAAAAATGCAAAAGAGAGGGTTTCTTTAATTATTAGCCAACCAGATTGGCTCTAAGCAGAATGGCAAAATAAGGTCTGTAAGCAGATGGGATAGGGGCCTTGTTTCAATGTGACAGGCATTGCATCATGCACACAGACCATACTTTAAGAGTGTATCTCCTAGATACAGAAACCCCTAGTTCTACCTAAAAAAACAATGTAGAGAGATTTTCCTTTTTCTCCTCTTGAGAAATCACGTAAGTCAGCTTGTATACTCGAGAAGTACTACATTTTTCCTGTCTGTATGGCAGTGCTTCTCACTTGCTCTATTTGCCTTAAAAAGTTTGCTTAGGATGAGGATACTATGCAAAATAGTTTGTGAAATGCTGCTTTATTAAATTATAAGAAAAAATATAAATTACTGATTTTAAGAACAGCAAATCTGTCTTCTCAAATTTTCCACCCTCAAGCTTTGACCATACCCAAGGATCATCCTGAAATATCAAAGAGAATTAAGAAGGAAGAAACTACTCAGGAATAATCATGTACAAATAAAGCAAAAAAGAGGAAGAGGAAAGACAGTTTTCTACTAGATTTCTCTCTCAAGTAAATGTGGGGATGGGTACCTGATATGGTCTCCAAGTCTCCCTCTCTTTTTTTATTTTTAACTGGGAGTTCTGTCATACATAATCCCATTGCTTTGTGATTCAGCAGATTTTGAGGAACTCAGTACACCAAACAGGATTTCACCAGTCTGATAGTCCTCTTTTTATATACAGACATTGACAGAGGTATGAAACCCTATGAGAATTCTAGAGGTGTCTTAAGTATAGTAAACAAGTATCTTAGATATTTTACAGGATCCAATACTTTAACTACTTTGAATGGCAGATCACATCTTAGTTCCTGTCACAGAAAAACCTGCCCCTGACATGTTTCAGTCTCTCTGACAGTGACGGCAGTGCTTCCAGCTACGGGAGCTAACTCATGCCCTAGCACCACTTCATTTCTCCTGCAGCATGTAAAACCTGTTCTTAAAAAAATACCCTAAAAGGAATCAAAGTATGAAGAATAGAGTTGTACCTCTTTTGTCAGGCTAATGGTAATGATCTACAGAAAAAATGCGAGTTCTTAATGGACTAGCATTAAACCCGAACGCTAACAGACTGACTGTCAGACTGCCAACTCCTTGAAGAATGATGAGCTTTATTCAGCAGCATTAAGACCACCTTAACATTAGCTCTCAACAGTATTCCAAGTATAACAGTGTTAGCTTTCTGGTGTTTGGTTTTTTTGTGTTGTTGTTGCTGTTTTTGCAGTCTAAGGCACTTAAATTTCTTCATTGTTTTTACTTTCCACCTTTGCTTTTCCTAATGGATGAAATTTTTACCAAAGACTCTGAGTTCAATGGTGTTAAAAGATCTTCTAAAGAAAATCTTGGCCCTTGCCTGTGTTTGTAAATCACTTGTGTCCCTATGTCCTATAAGGTCTCTTGGAATCAAATTAATAAAACCAAATTCAGGTAATAAAGTCATAATTGAAGCCTCCCCAGATTATAAAGGTAACTCCAAAGTTAGAAACTACTAACATAACCCTTATTTAGCCTTTTTGGGAATAGTTACTACAGTTTTAATTGCTAGTCCTCACACTTCTTTTTCCCTTGGAATCCTTCCCTGGGTTTTTAAGAATGAACAGTGCCCACTTGCTGAAAAGTGATTCAGTATTTTATCACTGGTAGTCAGTGGATTTCATTTATTGTACATACATAAAACCTTTCACGGTAAACAGATTTATTCATTTTTTACATGGCTTTTTCCTAGGTGCTCAGTACTGCAGTATAAATGCTTCACTGACAAATAATTAACCTCCAAACTACTGCTGGTTGGTGAGATAGCATTATTGTGATTTCACAGATGAGGAGCCAGTGCTGCATTGATGGGTTGGCATTTTTTTCCTTAACCAAAGACTTCTAAAACTTACTACCTGCTTTCAGTAGCTCAGCATATCATACACATGAAGGATAAAGAAGCAATATCTAAGACATAGAAGGAAAAACATTTAAAATATAGCTGACAGTGAATTGTGGTTTTGTAAATGTTGCATAAATGTACATCACCATTACAATGTCCACAGCTCATGCAACACATCCTGTAGAGGTATTTTCCCATGGAATGTTGCCTTTTATTTCAAGGTAAACTGTGTCTCTATTTTCTAAATTTCCTAGGCCATTTTTGAATTGCACACAAAAACCTGTTCCTCCTTCAAGTTCTTACAGAGATGAAATAATTTCTGCTGTTTAGCAGGTGAGTTGCTGACCCTACTCTGAGTTTAATTTCCTTTGGGAAGATCAGTGCTTTCAGCTCTTTTCCTTTCTTCCATATTTGGACATGCCTGGATGCCTCCTTTCGAGACCACAGTAATTCCCCGAGTCATAGAATAAAATTGGCTGTAAAGGACCTCTGGAGACTATCTAGTAAGCTCCCTGCTCAAAGCAGGGCTAACTTCAAAGATAGATCTGCTTATTCAGGGTCATATCCAGGCTAGTTTGAATCTCCCCAAGGATGGGAATTCCACAGCTTCTCTGGGAAATCTGTTCCAGTGCTCATCTGTTACCACTCATCTACTTGCTAATGATTAAGATCTGACTCTCATTTCAAAATGCCCCCACTATCATGTGATTAACACTATTGGATTTTAGTGACATTCACTCTGGTAAGAGTGTGAGACATTCTGCTATTTCAAGACCTTTCTTTTTCAATATATCTTGTGCAGACAATTTGCCAGCAGATTTTCTGAAACAGTGCCTTCTGGATAAAGTGTTGGAAAGCATTAATTAGCTGCTCTCCTCGTCCTATCTGACTTTCCACTATCAAACCGTGCATCTAGCATAATGAATTTGGTTGTTAGTGAACGCCTGAAAGTGATGACATTTAGCATGAGTGGGTTGTTTTGTTTCTGTCTCATTGCATGATTGTTCTCGTGTTGATTTGTTCTTGATTTATCACCTTAAAGATCTTTAATATCTATGCACACATGGAATACCCTATCATTTTTCCTCTCTACTGACATCATCAAGTGCACCCCTTCCCATGGCTTCTTCACTTTTCTAATCAACATCTTTATTGCCAAGGGGCTTGCAGTGGAAATAGCTCTCACAGTGCAGTGCACTTCTGGTACCGCCTTCTAGGTAGATTCTGCAGCAAGCAGTTGACATCCTCTGTCTTCGAACCCACTCATAAACTTAGTATTACACAGGCCGGCCAGGCTACATAGTCTTTTCCAGTTTTCACTGCTTTTAATGTATTTATCAAATTTAATGTATTGCTAAACTTTACATGCAAAATTATTTCTGCAGGAGTGTATATTATAGAGATATCTGGAGGTTTACTTGCATCTTTGGACTTTTATCTGCATAGAATAAATGTTCTTGTATACTACTAGCCATTTTTTGTGCCACAGATTCAATTTTTCCTGAAATCAGTCCCAAAACTTGTACCCCAATACTGATGCTCATTTTTATGGCTATTTTTTCTTAATTTATTTGAAAAGATATATGTTTCACCACTATAAATCTCCTTTTTTAAACAGCAACACTGCTGCTGGCTGCTTTCCCCAGCGACATTCTTCAGCTGCACACTTTTCACCTTTGATCTCCTCAGTTTGCTTTGCTGTATTTAGCATACATATTCTTAAACACCTGCTTTTCATTTTTCATTTTATGATACTTCCATGCTCACTGGCAACTTGCTGGGTTTGTGGCTCTGGAGTATGCTTCTAATGTGAACTGTGGCTGGTACTTCTCTCTGGGACTATGCACACAAATGATGACTGACCCACATTTTATCATCTACATGTCATCACCACTACTGAAATGTCCTCTCATCTGATCTGTATCTTCTCTGGATATTCTAGTGGTATTCTAGGATGTTCAAGTCTCCTCCACTAACATACATATTTTTATTTCATTTTCACCTCTCCTCAGCAAACCCAGTCATTTTGTAATGAGTTTCAGCTGGCTGATTCACTCACACCAAAGGACTCAGTAGGTACTCAGCTTTCCTAAGATTTCTTTGCTCAACAGAGAACTTCTCTCTCTGAAACCACTTACTTCAAATTGCTCCAACTGTCTATCCACATTTTTTCTGTCAGCTTCAGAACTTTTGCCTTATAGACATCTATAAATCTTCGCATCTCTCTGTACAAAAGAATATGAGAAACAGGATCTTCCTCATTCTTTGCCTGAAGTCCAGCAAAAAAAATATATTCCATCAACCAAAGTTGTGCATTAAATGAAGCTTTCTTCTTTCAAAAGGTCTATGCTTCTTGCTTTTTTCTTGTGAGGAACATAAAATTTCTCCAGTTTCTGTCTGTGAGCTTGGTTTAGATTATTGCCATAAAGACTGGTACGTGGCTCACAGTCCGCAAACCCTGCTCACACACTAAATGCCCTGAACTAAACAGAGCTGCTTCAGTTAATTAGCTTTTCGGATAGCTTCTGTACCCTACTCACTGAAGCTTGGCACAATAAACCCATGAAGAATAAATACCACCATCTTAAGATCATTATACTAGTGTTTTAGCTACACATGGTGAAAATGGTTCATGAAAGAGCCTTTAAACTCTGCTGCAAAAGGTCCTCACCAGAAATCTTCACAGATGTGGGCTGACAGCAGAATACAGGTGAGACTCTGGCAGGTCATGTATGACTGGTGCATTGTCAAGGGTATTGCCTCTTTCTACTCTGAGCTTCTCCATTATAAACTTTTTATGTTGTACTCCTCTCTCCTCACGGATATTAGCTGTTTCTTCCCATCTATTTCCAGTCTCCATTCTTTCAGTACCATTTACAATTCCTAATCAGATGAAGTTCCTGCCAAGCTTTCTGCCACTGCAGTTCAAATGTCTTTTCCAGGCCTTCAGTTTCTCCCCTTAACTCTCTCATTTTCCTGGCTTCATGACTCCAGTATATATAGTGGGGAAGGGGGAAGATAATTCTGCATCTTCCTCCTGATGTTCTGATGTCGTGCAAGTTCCTACCCTGGCTAGCCTCTAAATGGAAATGTCAGTGGTGTTCAGGTATCAGTTTCTCCCAGAGCATCCAACATGTTGTTCAAGCTTGTCCTTCTCAAATGACTCCTGCCCCAAATTCCACTGGTCCTCAGTACTAACTCCTAATTCCAGGATGCCTCTTCCATGTATGAAACCATTTCCATTTTTCCACACTGTTTACACCTCTCCCTGCTTTTCTTTTGTACTTTAGATGTGTTCTAACTGCTCTGTCTTAGGCAGCACAAACTGGCTTATGCTACCTCAAAACTGTGCCTGCAGATGAAAGCTCTGGAAGATCTGGGCTGTACATGTGTGGGTGTGTTCTTACACAAATGTAGAAGGTTCAGTCTTGACTCAGAAGCCTTCTACTGCCAAGTCCATTTTCCACCGCATGGTAGCACAAGAACTTCTCAGGCAAAAAGAGCGACCAGAACTTGCGAACGTAAGCAAAGCAATATATCACGCACTGGAGGAGATCTTCAGAGGTCGTGAAAATTATCTGGCTAAAACTTTCCAAATAAGTCCAACAGACTGAAGATAGAGACGCTTTTTTTTTTTTTTTTTTTAAAGTAATTACGCACTGTGAATAGGGCTGTTTTCTCTCCCAATATCTCCTCTAGGCTGTTGCATCCTTGTCTGTCCAAACCATGTCTGCTGTTGAGTTCAAGACGCTTATTGTACTACAGTGAAATTTTTAAAATTAAAATAGTATTTTAATATATATTTTTATACATAACCGAAATTTTGATCACGTGTAGAAGTATTTTTATAATGATAGTAAAACCCAGATTTTATTTTTAAAATCCTGTAATTAATTTATATGTTTAATTTTCACTTAAAAAAAAAATTTGAACATTTTCAATAGTAAAATCAGTTCTGAAATGCAATTTCTTAAATTATACACTAAAGTAATTGGCATAACTAACTGCCTTTAAATATTAAACCCATGTGATTTCTCCACGTGGAATTACACATCAATTGGAAAAACCATAATTCATCACTTCAAGAAACCTCTCATCAAATATGTTCTTTGATGTGGTCTGATATGTCTGCAACATTTGATGATCCCCATTGCAGTATATAATATACTGACCATACATTGCAAGTTATTTACATAAGTAGATAAACTATAGGCTTTGAGTCTAATAAAGCACTGTCCCAATATTTTGCAAGAGGATGGACACACCTTCAGTTAGTATTTGAGGTTCCTCAGGATCCTTTCTGCCCACAGTGTATACATACCTCCTTCTGGCTTAATCACACTCATTTCTCATGCACTGTAGGCCATTTAGCCCCACTTCTTTTCCTCTTATTAAAGGGGAGGCTGCTAGTTTAAATACAACGATTTGTGTGTTTCGGTCACCGTGCAGACAACTCAAACAGTTACAGCAATGACAAAATGCTGGAGTGGGCTTGGATTATTATTCTGCATGTAAATCTGAGCAGCAGATGAAAAAGAAGTGATAAATTTATTTGGTGACTACCTACTGGCTTCTCCAGTGATGACCTCTGATTACCTCAGGCATTTGATGGGATAAACACTTTTCTTCCAAAACACTGCAGATCTGGTTGCCAATAAGTCAGCAGGCATTTAAGCACTTATCAATCTACACATACTTGTTTTCTTTTCAGTGCTGAAATTACTCCAGTCTTTAGGAAGCATACACTATCAAATACCCTGAGACAAAAACAAAAAATGCAAGAAAAACCAGCTGACAAGAAAATACTGGGTTTGCTTTACCTGTGAGAACATATGGTAACAATGATTATTATTTATTACTTGATCCTGCTTCAACCCAAAATGTTCTTGGCAACATTTGAACACAGAAGAAACATTGTATTGTAACAAAAAACAGCTCAAAGGCTTAAAAGAGTCAGGCCCTTCAGCAGTCTGTAGTAGTGGAAATGATCCCCAGAACATTAAAGGAAGTCTCCACTCACACAATTTGTTCCCCATCACCGAGTTTTAATCAAGACCAGGGCTTAAAAGACTTGCTGAACTCCAAGCACTACAACTCTGCACAGTCAGGAGTCCGTGATCAGCTGCCTATGGGTTACTCTTTCACTTTCTCAATGCTCTTAAACACTCAAGCAAAGCCAAAGATTTACCAGAGATTCTCTAAGCTAGTTTGACTAAACTGCCCTCTGAACTGTAAATGGAATTTCCCCTGATGCAATATCGGTAAATGGAGGACAGACCTGTCTATTGGTTAATGAGGCATTTTGTAGGATAACTTCCCAGCTCATCTCTACCACTAAATGCTCAGGTGCATATAGCATTCAAAACACCTCTTTCTTCTGAGTTTTCCCTTTCCTCCAAAACATTTCATTCTTTAAATTTTGTGTTATTTGATGCAATTTCTGCATCCCATACCCTTCAGTCCTAATAGTGTTTCCACCTCTGCAGCAACAGCACAGCTGAGGATAACAGCAGTAAACCTTCTGTTTCCCTTCTGTATGGTTTTGCAGACAGAAGAAAATGAAGATCCCATTAAGTGCTGGATTGACTGGTGAGAACAGGAGTTCTTATCAAGAGGGATACAACTTTTAGTCATATGAGGACATTCATCAGTCTTAGACACCGTTTTTTACCAAATCCAAGAAACTTCAGAAAGTTTCTCTAAGCAGTCTGAGTAGTGAAGGTGTGAGCATCCTCTATCTCCTGTCCTTCAATATTCAAGGCTGGATGAGATTGCACACAGCATGTTTAAGAGTATGAAATGCTCACCCTGTTTCAGGCTGCATCGTATAGTCTGGAAAGAGACTATCACAACAATGTAATGATCATTTAACATCTTTTGGTGTTCATTTTACTCCAGTGGATGATGATAGCCCATAACATAGAAAGAACTGTAACTTTATGGGACAGCATTCATACCTCTTGCATGAAGAATCATACTTATCCATTAAGAGATGTTTACCATTTGCTTGTTAGCTGGCATAAGGCAAATTACACCATCACTTCTCAACAGTGAAAAGGGAGTGCAATGCAAGAGAAGGGCCTAGTGATGAAGCACCTGCACAGCACAGGTAACTAAGACTACAGAACACAGGCTACAGACTAAGGCTACTAAGGTCACTAAGATTATGTGAATAGAGACAGCAATGAAAAAATAAAGTTGGAAAAAATCAAATGTTGATAGGTCTGCTCAAAAGAATGTAGCTTGTGCAAAATAAAGTGAGACATAAAGAGATCCTGTACTGAAGGAAGTGTAAAACATCACCAGTTTGGCAGTTTACCCCCATTACCAGTGGGGGTAAATTTAAACAGAAAAATCATTTTTAGGGCTCATGTTGCTTCTTCACAGATCACAGACCATATCCAGCATGGTCTTGAGCACTTCCAAGTATGCAGCACCCACAACTTCTCTGGGCAGTCTGCTTTAGATTCTCACCCCTCTCATCATAAAGTTTTTTCCTGTTACACAATCTAAACATGCCCTCTTTCAGTTTAAAGCCATTCGCCTTTGTTCTATCACTACATGCCCTTGTAAAATGTCACTCTCCAGCCCTCTTGTTTTAGGTACTGGACCCGTTTTAGGTACTGGAGGGTGACTATAAGGTCTCCATGGAGCTTTCTCTTTTCCAAGGCTGAACAGCCCCAATTCTCTCAGTCTATCTTCATGGCAGAGATGTTCCAGACCTCTGATCAACTTCACATCCCTCCTCCATAACTGCTCCAACAGGTTCACATCCTTCTTGTGTTGGTGGCCCAAGAGCTGGATGCAGCACTGCACATGGGGTCTCACAAGAGCAGAACAGAGTGGGAGAATCACCTCCCTTGACCTGTTGGTCACGCTGCTTTCTGTGCAGCCCAGGACACGTCTGGCTTTCTGGGCTGCACAGGAACATTGCCAGCTCATGTTGAGGCTCTCTCCAACCTGGTATTCTATGATTCACTTAAATCATGATATCTAGATTTGCTACAGAACTGCTCTGGCACACAAAACTTGTAGGGAAGATAAAGATACAAACAAAATACAACTGCAGAGGTACCTGTGATTTTTCTAAGCAGTTAACACTCACTGCTGATATCAGCTGGAGGAAAATCAAGACTAAAAATGGAGTCATCCATCTGCATACATCATAGCTTAGATGCTACAGTCACTTGAGCTTTCTGATGTTAGAGTATGCCTCAGCGCTGCCTGAGAGAAACAGAAGTGGCTAATTCACTCCATGAATTTCTTAAGTCTTTGGCTACCTTTCCCTCTCTTTCATTGAGCTCTAAACAGTGCCATGAATTACAGCAGTTTTTGTTATGTGAGCATTGAAAAGTAAGTAAATATTTCATTATTAAAAAAACACAAGCAGAAAATGTAGTTGACCTTTGAAGGGACACTATGCCAAACGTGGAGTCTCATTGCAGTCACTAATAAAAGGTAAAACAGAAGTTCAGTTTTACAAGTATACCTCAGCACAGTCTTAATCATGAAGCTTTGACATCTCTGTAATGGCAATACTGCATTTTCAGAGGCATTTAATATATTTAAAAGAGGTGTTTTTAATTGTCAGCTTAATTCTGAGAAGACAACTCTGAAGATAAGGCACAATTCATCTTGACTCAAGCAACCTCCAAATATGTCTGTAAACTCACTTGGCATTGCCTGCAGACTGTTTAATTTCTAGAAGAAGTAACCAGAATAAAAACCTTTTTTTTCTAATTGTGGAGGGGCAGTTAGTCACTTTGTAGAGCACCCAGGAAGAGAAAGGCATTTGAAACACCTCCTTTTGAATAATAACAATTTTATAACCCCTGCTTTACCCCAAAGTAATGAGGACATCACAAAATAAACATGTCAAAGCCACCAACAAGTTTACATCCTGTCTTAATGCTCCTTAAAAGTACAAACCACTAGAGCTGTCTTGAGTAAAATACAGTGAAACCATAGATTTAGAAATTCTGCAGAATTTATCAAATGTATTATTCATTTATCTCCTGGCAATAGTTAACATTATTCATCAAAAACCACAGGCAAAGTGATTTGGTTCTTATATACACTGCTGGATACGACCAAATAAGAAGTTATTTGCTAAACAGTGTCACATAAAACTGCAATACTGAAATGTGACATATTATACAGAAATGCATGCTTATTAAAAGAAGAAACAACACTCCTAAGAGTGTGGTGAGAACAGCTATTTCTGCCAAATCTGTGTCAGGTCTTCTATATCACAAATGACAAAAAAGCCAGGGTCCAGATGCCACTGCATGTTACCTTTCCTGAACCCCACACGGTTACTGTGGAAAAAGGAGTATGGCCATCATGTTGAGATGCAGTGGATAAGATGCACTTACATGAACTGCATTTTTCAGTTGGTTTTGTGTACAACATCTACTAGTAAGAAAATTAGTACTGCCCCATCAGTCCATCTCCCGGACCCAGGAGTCTTCCTCCCCACTAGGTTCCCTTGGTCTCTGGTGCACAGGTTAATCTGATCCTTGTGGAAAGCCACCTTTCAGGACTACTCTTCAGTATGTAACCTGCTAAAACCAGTTCTAGTTCTCCTGTCTACCATATGACCCTAATTCAGAAGGCATTTTGGGAACCATGGAAAAACATATGGCAGCACACCTCTGATGTGCTTTGTATCTACTCTTATTTCCAGTGCTATTCTCTATCAACTATGACCAATGACTCCACTTTCTTCTTATGGCTGAACACCCAAATTTCTGGTACTTCCTTGGTTTAGTGCTAAATCTTTGCATACATGCATACAAAGCAGCACAGAGTCAAAAGGAGCTCACTGCCAGAGGGCAACTACCACCCCCAGGTCCTTCCCACTCTTCCCGACCGAGAGTCACCTCAAAAGCATGGAGCCAACGGAACAGCTCACAGGCTCTCTGGTAAGGCAAGACCATAGCCTTGGTTTGTTCAGAAGATGGCCTGAAGGATTCCTGTGGTATCTATGGATACCACCTTGACTAAAAAGGTGTCCAGCTGAAACATGGCTGTAACTACACTTGGCAGGAAACATGTATTTTCCGGATGTAACTTCCAGGTGACTATCAAGCCCAATGTTGTTAGCAGTGCCCATTCTTAAATGAGATGTGGCCAACTACCTCTGCCATTGTTATCTTGTATTAGGTAGCCCGTCATGTGAGCAATTCAGTGTGTCTCTTCACTTAAGTTACTAAGTAATTCACTCCATTGAAGTGACTAAAAGCAATATCAAATGGAAAGTGGGCAGAAGAGCAAAAATCAATATAAAACAATGTGTAATTATGTGCTGTTCTATGGAAGGCCAATGCTAGTAAATATGGAGATTAATACTGAAGAAAATGAGATCAGAGGAAAATAACATACAACCTTAAGGCATTGGTCATTCATTTCTGGGTACCTTTATCAAAGAATAAACTAACATTCAATCCTGTTAAAAGGTGCTCATTCTACCATTGTTAGGTACAGAGTATTCATGTTTCAGACTGAGATCATGATCTGGCCTTCAGCTAGATGTCTTAGACCTTCATGACTATTTACACTGCAAAATTTTCAAGGGAGTGAATTTAACTCTGTGTTTGCAGTTCTAGGTAGGGACCTAACTGGATGCCACTCTAACACAAACAATGGTTGAAAGTGCTCAGCACGTAACAGCGTCGCTCCTGAAAGGCCAAGGTAAGATCTGTGCTGGCATTAATATGAGTTTCAATATTGACTGCAATGACAACAGTTAGGGCCCTAACATTTATTACCAGAAACAAAACAAAACTGAGTTTACCAGCTTACTAGTATGCAGAACCAATTTTCACTTTCAAAACTGAATTTCATGGTATTTGCTAGCGTAACTTTCTGTCAAGTACAGCTCAATTATTTAGTTGCTTATTTTCCCAAAACTTCTATTTGCATGTATTATTTTTAAAATAAGCATAGAAGAGTATTTTTTTTTTCTATCTACTGATTTTTAAGGAACTTTGAGTCACGATACACTGTCTCTTCCTCCATTTTCACTTATACAAAACTAGTAGGAATTACTGGCAGCTATGTTGGTCATGCCAATATTATTTTGTAATGGGACTTGCATGTAGCTTCTTATAGGTCCACAGATACAGATTTAAAATTAACTGGCTACGTTTTAAACATTTTTTCATTTTATCTTGATCTAGAAGAGACCTGAAATAAAAATAATTCAGCAAACCCTCTGTAGAACATTGTTTTCATCTTTAATGAAAATTCTCAACTTTTTTAGAAGCTTTTCAAAACCATTCAGCTGTAGACAAGCAAAGAAAAAGGTTTGCTAAACTAGATTCTGTCAGTTTATTAAGCTAATGTTTGTGAACACATTATTCATTAATATTTCAACAAGGTTTTTAGAAAAGATGCTTCTGTTCATTCATCTCCCAACAAAGCTTATGA
Organism: Coloeus monedula; assembly: GCF_965178545.1. Taxonomy (NCBI): domain Eukaryota; kingdom Metazoa; phylum Chordata; class Aves; order Passeriformes; family Corvidae; genus Coloeus; species Coloeus monedula. The sequence continues at coordinate 24,275,592 of NC_138781.1, forward strand.
ACTGCAGGGAACTAAACTGTAACATGGCTCAGTTGTTTGCTGACATTTTTATAGTAAGTCAAATATTTAGCAGTTTACTTCTTTGCCACAAACAACATAATCAGAAAACATCCCTGTGCTGCCAGAATATCTCAGTTAAAATGTGGTGCATATGTAAACTGCAATCCAACTTTTTTATGATTGAGTGATCGAGTCTGATGAAACATAAAAATTGGAGTGTAAGACAAATCTGAACTGCCTGCTCCTCTTGAAAGCACAATACAGTTTATTCTATATAGTTTTTTTAAACAAGTATTAAGACCTATGTGGCTCTTATCCATGATTCTAGAGCAGTACTATGCAGAGTTGTTTGAAGTGCCATCACCAGTGAAATTTAAACATTGCCACTTGAATTTCTAACTAAATTTGGCTGGCACTCACTATAAATTATAATGAAGACCTACAGTGAAACGCACCCTTTGAAGGAGTTAATTGGGATTTTGCCGTTGATCTTAACAGGACCAACATCTACTCAAGATTTCTAAGTTTTTCATACTCTAATACATGCCAGTAGGTACAGAAACACAGTATTCTAATTAATTCAGAACTATTTCATCCCAGCTAGCATATGACAGCCACAGTAAGCATCAGAGTGGTAGCTCAGCAAAAGTTGCCTCCCGGCAAAGGTTGTCATATGTCTGAAGAAATTAAAATGAAGTATTAGCTCTCCTGTATTTAATTTACCTACTTGACAATTATGCCTAGGATTCCGAGTGGTGAATTAAATTTCCTGTTCAGCTCAACACCACCTGCACTTTGAGCTGTTGGTAGCAAAGAAATGTTATTCTGGGCAGCCGTGATACACGTGAACCCTTTCACTGACCAAATGCAAGGGTTTCCCCCACAATATCATCCTTCAACCACTGAAGAGGAAAAGGAGAAGAAGCAAGACCTTAATTTCATTCAGCGCCTATAAAAAAGCAAAGGCATTATAATGTGATGCCTCATTTAATTCATTCTAAACTCCCTCTAATCAGACTACTTAACTCTAAAGTGCACAGTCCTGAGAAGAATATCACACACCACATTACCCTTAAGTTCAAGTGTTACCAGTGTATGTAAAAGCTTGGTAGGAAGATATCTGTTACATATCGACAACATTGACTTCAAGAGGTCTTAGGATACACATCTTTCTATTTACTCTTCTTATGAATGATTTTTTCATTCATCATTTCAGCTACAATTGCCATTCTGTTACTAAAATAAACCAGAAGCTTTTCTCTTTCCTCTGCATAATTGTTAACTACATTAACCTTGTCAAAAAAAACCCCACAATGAAATCAATATAGCAATTTAAAGACAAAATTGGCAGGCACTATATTGTACTTGGACACATCCAGTAAAGAGCCTCATACATCAATCTACCGTCATCAATGGAAATATTCTGAAACCTACTAATGTTGTTTATTACATTTGCGGTGTGAAACGCCAAAGTAAGTACAGATATCGGTCCAGCAGATGAAAAATAACACGGAAATGATATCTGATATGCCTGAGGAGCACGAACTAGTGACTCAGGTGTAATTTAAACGCCCTGTACTTCCAGTACGGAGAGTGGCTGCTCTCTGTGCAATACGGTACCGGCAGCGACCTGCTCGCCAGTGCAGAAACCGCAGTGGAAACTCCGGGGTCCACCGTGCCCCGTCCCCGCGCTGCGCCCCGACCGCCGGCGCCGGGCAGCAGCGGCCGGCCGTCCCTCGCCCCTTCCCCCGGGGTGCACCGCACACGCCGTCGCAGCGGGTCGGAGCTCCTACAACCCAGTCCCTCTCTCCCCCCTGTTTTTGGGTGCACTGCCAGCCAGGGGCTGTGTTCCCCCGGTACCCCGCTCCCTGCCTGCCCCGCGGGTTCGCTGGACCCGGCGCCTCTCTCGCCCCTCCTGCCCCGCGGCCGCTGTCCCGGGGGCGGCGGGTGGGGAAGGGCAGGCGGCGAAGGTGCCGGGACTTACGGTGGCAGCGCTACCGGCGCTGGCGCGGCACCTCTCCCGGCCTCCCGTCACCTCGGGCCACCTCCGCGGCGGCTCCGCGCCCGCACCGGAGCAGCCCGGACGTCCCTTCACTCCTCGGAACGGCGCATGGCGCTGCCCGCTCCCCGGCACCCGCCCGGTGGGTCCCCGCGGCCCGGAGGGGGCGGACAGGCACTAGCCAGGGTCGAGCCCCTCCGGCGGGGCTGCGCCTCGGGAAGCATCTGCCTCCTCTCTCCCGCGACGCGCCCAGTCCCCGCTCCACCCCGGGCGCGGCGGGGCTTCGCGCCGACGTCGGTGCGGGGCGGCCGGAGCCCGCCCGGCGGCGGCGGCAGCGCCTCCCCCGCCCCCGCCTCCCCGCGGCTCCCGGCGCTGCTGCCGGCGGGGCGGCCGTGCCGGAGCCGGCGCTGCGGGGGCGGCGGGGAGCCGGGGCCGCACAGCGCCTGAGGAACGGCGGTCCCGCTGCGCGGAGCCGAGGGACGCCCGGCCCAGGGGCGGGGGCGCGTCCCCCACGCCCCTCGTCCCCGCGGGGGAGGCGGGGGCGGCAGCGCGGCCGACTGCCCTTTGTCCCGGCGGTCCCTTCCGTGCGGGGCCGGGAGTTCCCGGTCCGCCGTCGGCCGGGCTCTGTCCGCAGCGAGGGTGCGTCGCCCCGCAGGAGCTCGGACCCTGCGGTGTCAGAGGCCCGGCCGGGGACCTCGCGTCCTCCTCTTGGAGGAGACGGTCTTCAGACCCGAGCCAGCGTTGAGGTTTCATCGCGGGCATCTTTCGGAAAGGAATGCCGGGGGAATGCAGGGCGTGGAGCGTGGGACCCCTGCGATCCGGCACCTGGGCGGGTGGGGCGCTACTCCCGCAGCGGATCGAGGTGGCCCCTGGACGCCCCGGGGATGCTGTCCCGCGTCCTCCCGTCTGCCCTGTCTCCTCTGATGCTTTTCCAGCTTGCATGAACCATCTACCTACCGTCTACCAAGCTGGGGAGGATGAACAAGGGATGGCCGCAGCATTCATCGGACGGCAGAGTCATCTAAATTCTCGTTTCTCCTCCAGAAGCCATGTAAGCGTTTTATACTAACTAACTCTAAGAAGAGGTCGAGAAAGACCTGGTTCCAAGCACCTCTGGTCTCCTCACAAAAGCAGACCCCAGCTACACGGGCATGCAGGGGCAACTGAGCCAACACCCCCCACCTCGCGGAAGAACGTCGAGTGGTTGTGCATGAAGTAGTGCAGGGAAGGACTTCTCTGCTATGACTGTTCCAAGCTGCCCGCCATTTAAACATCCAGAGAGCCACAGTGAGGGTGGGAGACGGAGCGAACGCACGGTGATTCACCTCAGCACTCCTGACAAACATGTCAGGGCGGATAGCAGGTAGTGGAGTGTCTTCCCAGCAGGTGGAGTCAGGAAGCAAACAAACTTGTTCAAAAGGTACCACCACCCGGCTGAGAGCAGCTTTTTTTCTTTCGTCTTTCTGTGTGAAGGCTGTTGCTGCCATAAAATAAAAGAAACTGGCTTTAAAGTCGCCTCGCTTACTTCTGAATGGAAAGTTAGCTCACATTGAAACGGTTCTCAGGTGTTTTTTTTCCACCTGCCACTTTCTCTTACAGACTACAGCCAAATTTTACAGCTTGCCTTTCTCACAGAAACCTGCATGCAACAGCAGCTGGCTGCCTTTCTGCAGCTCAAGCCATGCTGAGAAGGGTGGGAGGGACAGGAGCAAGGGAGCTTAGTGCTCAGAAGGAGGTGCTGGGCTTAGTATGCACCAAGGTCCAAGAATAAAGAACTTCTTGCAACTTTTCCCAGCAGCTGATAAAAGAGTTCCTCTAGATAATACCATTGAAGAAAAGTTTTCCTCCTTCCTCCTTGATATTGGGGGGAGTGGGGGCAAGCTGGGGCCAACTGTAATAAGATGTAAATTGTTATTCCTTTAGGATTTAAACTTTCACTGTAGGTTTTATCCGTTACTATTCTGGAGATAGCAAAGAGAAACGTGGAAACTGCTTTTATGAGCTCTCAGTGTGCCACAATTGCTTCACTCTTTGCAGCATTCTCTGGTAGGAACAGTGAAGTTAGGGGAGGTTCTCATTAGCTGCACTAGGTCTGGCACCATGGAGCAGCACCCCTATGGACTCACTGCAGTCGTGTCCCTCTCATGCTACAGCTGCCCGAGGTGGGCTTGGGTGAGTCACGGTTCTAAGTGCTTCAGATGTTTGTGGAAGAGGGACTGCTGAGAAGCAAAACCTCATGCTGAAGCCTAGGGAAAGCAGGAGAATCCCTCTTCCTGACACTGCAGCAGTAAATTGAAAGAGGTAAAATAGAGAGCTAGTTTCTCCCAAGGTCCACCTATTTAGGAAATTTTTGTGTGTTATCCAGCTAATGCTGTTCATTCTATGATTGGAACGCATCACATTTTCACTGACTGGTTTTATATTTATTTCAAAACAGATTGCATGTTGCTCTGTTTTCTTAGTGAATAGTATTCATCTGCTTAAGTATAAATCTGTCGTCCCATAATCTGGAAATAGCTTTCCTAAGGTTTGGGTGGTTTTTTTTATAAACTCCCGTTTGTTGACCATTATCTTGCACACAGAAGCAGCACTTTCTCTTTTGTTCTGCTGTAAGCAATTCCACTGTGCCCCATGGGACTGCAAGCAATGAGGAGTTACTATTTAGCATGTATGTAAAATTCTGGTCATGCCCATAAATAACAACTGGAAAATTATTATTAACTGTACCTTGATGGTTTTATTTCTTCTTATGCTCACGAGTCATTACAACACTGACTTCTGTGGAAAAGAGGCTGAGCTAGTGTTTTATGTTGTGATGTTATAGTTTTGCTCTGTACGTGAAAAGTGAAGAAAGTCCAAACCTTCCAAAATTTCAGTGATTTTATTCTGTTAGGAGGGAAAACATTTTTCCACATACTATGGAAAGTTGTGCAGTTGTGTAGTTTGTCTCATTTACACCACCTTTTATTCTGTAAATATATTTTGTTTACCTTTAATAGTACTTTAATTTTGTTTACATTTAATAGTGAGGATGCCACTTATGAAACAGGCACTAGCCTAATTTTCTTGGTCAGGTGAAGAATTTGAAAGAAAAATTCCCAGCTGGACCTATAAGCTTTCCATGGATTGGGTAGAGAAATTTCCACAATCTTTTGCAGATGCCTGCATTGCAAGCTGCTGGGAGACAAATTATTTCCTGTCATAGTTTGTGTATCTTTCCTGCTTGGAATGGTATACCCCATAGGAATTACCCAGAGCACAGTATTATCAAAGAAGAGTTTGTTCAGATTTAGGTCATTTGAAGCATGGGAAGTGTGAGCATTGAGCTGTTTAGAGAAGACTGTGGGGGGATGCTGTATCCTTTGATAAAAGGATTGTAAATAATGCACTCGAGTGAGGGCTGCATTCACAATTTGGATAAAAAACTGGAATGAATAAAAGACAGCATTTAAACAAAAAGGGTAAGACATTCACCCTAATCCAGTACAAGATCAAAAGAATGGGAATTTGCCATTAGCTTCAGCAGAAGTTAACATCAGTCCTTTTAAGGCTTCCATAGGAGTATTTAATTCTTTTGCATACAACTTGGTAATCTTCACTCCTGGACGTGACCTGATTGAAAACTCTGAGAATAGTTACAGAATTATCAGCAGCAATGCTGGCTTCCAAACCCTGCCCACTGGAAAACACATCAGCTCTGTGAGGGGAAATTCACAGAGCGGCTGTAGCTGCTGTTCCAACCATGCATCTCTAATGAGACAATGTTTCTTCTAATTTTCAGAAAAAGAGGTCACTCCAGAATTAGGGATTTGCAGAGTGACAGGGAAACATATTTATGAGGCTACTGCCAGTTGCAGAAGTCCATTCCAAACAAGAAAGGCAACGTCAGGAGAAGTATAGAAATGCTCAAGTGGCTGGAAGACGTATGAAGAGTTTAGACTAGGATTATTAGAGAATTGTAACAGTGTTTTATTTCTAATCTCAGAAGCTATCAAGTTATCAAAGAACTGTGTTTTTAAAACAGCTCTTTCCAAAATTAATGATTGTGTTAAATTTTTTGTTAGTTTTGTTTGTAGAAACCTGAAAAATCAAGATTTACGTGTTTATCCAATAGCGGATATTTCATTAGAATGATGTACAAATTGTTCTTATTTCACAATAGATTTATTTAAATCAGTTGCTTAATGTACAACAATCTCAGTAAGTTTCTTAATGCACAAAAAAGGCATGGGTAATTGCATTTGCCTCCTTGCTTAAATTCCTGTTTTTAATTTATGTTACGTTACGTAATGTATCCAAGTATTGATTCTTCAATTCACATCTCAGGACTTTCTAAGAGGATCTCCAAAACATTTTGAAGTGAAGGGAAAAAATCCCAACATATGCCTCTAAAAGATAATTTTTGGGTTTTAGTGTTTTTTTGGGCTTTTTAAAGAACAATACATTAAGTCAGTAATTCAGAGATACAAAAGCAAAGAAATAGAAAATGAAAAATACAAGAAAATTACTTGTATTCAAGTTTTCAAAGAATAAACAAAAATGAATAGAGACATTCCAGTTGCTAGTATTTATACCATGTTCAATTTTCTCTAGAAGAAACTATTTTAATTTAGCTACACATGTTTTCATTAGTACAGCACTCAGTAATTATCCATCTTGGTAGCAGAAACACAGTGGGCTCTGCTTGCTCTGTGTAGAGGAGGAAAAGGGAAAGCAAACAAGATAATGAAAATCTACGGAATGTTTCCAAAGAGTGGGCATCTGATTCCCTCAGAATGAGCAAGTATTTTCCATCTTCACTTGGAACCCAGTACCCCAGGCTTCATTAAGCCAGTGTGTAGCTGTACATGATTCTAGGCTGAACCTCAGACAAGCATCAAAAAGAAGAGCTCTTCAGGAGAATTAAAGGCACTGACAGTTGCAAGAAATGTCCTCTCTGGTGTTTGTACAGTGTATAAATCATTACATATTCTAGGTCACACAAAATTTCCCTGGAAACTATTTTAAGAGCTTATGAACTGTCTACAAACCACCAGCAGGCATATTTAATAAATCATACATACTTAGAAGGTCCCATCAATATAAGTTTTACCTTAAGTCAAAAATGTAGTTACAGGTAATCTAAGAATCTATTAAAACTCAAGACTCATCTATGTATTTTCATACAGATAAAATTTTCTATCTTGCAAACTGGCCTGGGGCCTGTGTATCATTAAGGCTTTGCTTACCCCCTCAGTATATGTTTTAAGTGAAACTAAAGCAGTGCTAAAAGCTCATATTAGTTTTGTGAAAAAAGGTGAAATTTAGATTAAATCCTTGCTCTGCTAGACAGAAATTATTTCTGATTAGCATGGTATTTCAAAAAGTCTTGTTGCCTGAAAAATAGAACTGTAATAGACACACAACTGATTAAACCCCAGCTCTTGACAGTAAATGTAGGCTTAATCATTCTCATTACCATCATTTGTTTGTCACTCAGTTTGACGTGTCTAAAATTAAGTTCTGCCCCTCCAAACAAGTTGGTGTGTAGAAATCTCCTTGTGTTGGGTGTGAAAGTTCTCCCACAGCAACACGACAAGTGACTGACATAGAGTTCCTTGGGTGCAGAGATGTTTGCAGGGTGGAGGTGTTAATCGAAGTCTTTAAGGGAGGCACTGCTGTCTCCCATCAACAGAATGCCTGGCAGAGCCTTGGTGAATATACTAGAGCAGTGAGGGGCCTTACAGATACTTGGCCATAATGACATGTAGTACAGGGAAGCTGGGAAATATTTCAGCTGCCTTTACGGATGAATATCAGTATCACAAAAAGACATTAGAGAAGAAGTCTAATCGATTTTTCTCAGCTTTTAAAGTAAAGATTAAATTGGCAGAATTCATTTCAAATGGGTAACGACCTTTATGCAATATTTAGACACAGAGCAGCTGAAGAGGCAAAAGTTCAGATAGTTTTCTCCAGATACATCTGACTTCCCTTACAGTCTTTTCTTCTCCTTGTCTCTGAAGTCTGTAAGGAATTTGTGGAGTAGGGACTAATTTTCAGTATTTCATCTAGCATCATAATTATAACCCATGCGAGTCTAGAGGGTTTGATGAGCATGAGAACATCAGCTACTACTTTTATATTTAACCTTACTGTAAGGAATGAGGAGCATAATTATGAGTAGATTTCTAAATATACAGCTCATATTAAAGAAAGTAGGATGAGAATGTTTGCATCTCGAAGGACTTTAGGTTCTGATGACAAAACAAGTAGGTGATTGCATGCAGTTGGGGACAAGCACTAGCCTGGAAAAGGGAGCTAGCAGGAAAGCACTACAGAGACAAAATGCATGCTCATCATGTTGATTCACGTAAAAAAATTCACCTTCTCACTTCCAGTGTTATTCTCCTCTCACTTCTCTTCACACATGCACACAAGAACAAGCACATATTTATTCCAGTATGGTTAGTAATTGAATATCTTTGACACTGTTTTTCCTGTAACAGCTGCCCATTTAAATCTCACCAACCAAACTTGTAATAGAAACTAAATGTGGTTATTGAGGGTCAGATGCTCAAAGAGAGCTGCAAATCACAGAACACAAGTCTTCAGGGAAATGTCTGAGCATAAAAAATGTTGCTTACCTTTGTCTGAACCTAATGATTCACTTTGTACAGCAGAGGCACAGATGGCTGTGCATCTGAGGTCTCCCTTAGCTGCATTTCCTTTCCTCCTGATACGTAAGTGAAATCACGTGAAGAGGTCCTACACCAGGCCTGTATTTCTGAAAGAGCACTGTAAGGCTGGTGCTTCTTCAGTCATTTGAAACAGATATAGGGACAGAGATGAGAGGTGCCAGGCTCTAGAGGGTCCAGACATTTAAATATAACAAGATCTCCCAGAGGAAAGTAATTTTGTCTGCCACTTTTCTATTTCTATTCTTGATATGTTTTATCACTTTCTCAAGCCCTAAAAGCCTCTCCTTAGTTCTTCTTATCATCATGAAATCTTTGGAGGTAGTCATGTGTAAAATACTCCTCTGTGTTCTTTGCTCCTCTTTGCTCTTTCAAAGGGAAAAATAAATGCTAGAAAGGCAGGAGATGCAGGAGTTGCCACCTGCCTAAGCCCAAACCAGTCCTTTTAGTTATTGCTGAATATCAGAAAGCAAGAATATTAGAAGTTTTCAATCAGAAGACTGCCAATGCATTTTAGTCTTGGCCAATAACACCTTTTCTGTTTGTGTTTTGGACCTTGTCTGTAGAGAGATTTGGAAAAAGATTTAAAGGTTTCTTTCAAATGCCAGTAAATGAAAAATCTGAAATTTTTACATAAATAACAAATGTCTCAGACAATAAATTGCAACTGGAAAGAAGAAGAAAAGCATTCTTCTGTTGTAACTTCCTGTGTGATGTGGTTTTAGCATTTTTTTAAGCTGAAACCTTTTTTAAACTGTTACTTTTTGCTGACGAGTCCTAAAAATAAAAATATGGCATAGTTTTCCATACTGTTATGTTCTGAGCTGTGAATCACCTCACAGGAGTTTAACAAGGTTCTTTTCAAATTCTTCACAGCCTAATTTTTGTCACTTGCAGTTTTACAGAATGTGAAAATACATCAAATTTGGGCAGTAAATATACCCAGGACTCTCACCTCTCTCCACACTACTGAGGCATAAACATGTACACAATTACATCTTTATTCTAGCAGTAATATTGATCCACTTGTTGTCCAGTGTAATGTCTCCCCGTGAACTGTGAACACAAGTTAAATGTTAGCAGGATACTCAAAGAAGACTGCAAATCACAGAAGAAAATTTGAGAGAGTTGTGCTTAAAATTTCTGGTCCCGGTTTGAGCACATGGTGTGAATTCAATCATTATAATTTCCATATACTCTTTCTAAAGAGGGTGTATTCTAAAGACATCATTAGAGATGTGGTGGGACCAGTTTGATTGCGTGTTAATCTAATGCAAATCCTGATCTTTTGTGATGCTGGCATCATTTTTCTCAATGTAACATCTCTGAACTCACTTTGCAAGATGAGTTTTCCTAGTGATTAATGAATTTTTTTGAGGTGTGGAGCCTGGCTCACCACATGTCTAAACAAGTGTGGGTCCTTAGAAGTTGAGTCGGAAACTGAGGGTCAGTAACTTTTAATACATAAATGAAGTGTTTAACACTCATATTATTTCCATATTTATTAAACCATAATGAAAACTGAAGCATTTGTGCATTTCATTCTTTCTAACAGTGATTCTATTTACTGCAAGAGCATTAGATGGTACATGGTATGAGTCATATATTTCAGATGACACAATTCTTGTTAAAGATCTAGGACATTCATTTAAAAGTGTTTCCAATTCTTTCCAAGGAAAGTCAGACAGGACATAATTCCCTTCTTCCCAGAGTAGCTTCAGTCACACATCACAGTGTCATATATATAACTTAATAACAACAAGCACATATCATCCAGTGGGCTGAACTTGTCTCTGCAAGTTCATTTTACCTTCCAGTATAAAATGCTCATGAGATATTCTTTCAGCTGTTCAAGATTTAATAAACCTTTTTCCTGTAAGGTGAAGTGGTACAGTGGGGATTCTGTAACATGATGTACCAAACAAGGAGGCCCATGGGAAAGAAATATATAAGGACCGATTCTTGATGGCTGTTTCAGAGATGTTTATTTCTCCAGCCCCATGGCCGGGGCTCTGCTGAGGAACTGCTCAATCACAGGACCCGAGGGTCCTTCTGCCCGCGCAGGGAACACAAACCAACCCATGGGAACGAGGCTGAGCAGGGGCAGGGAAACCCCGTGCCTGTGCCCTCAGGGCCCCTCTCCCAGGACCACATGGCAGGGGGGGGGACCCCAACAGTGAAGGACTTTGCTCTTTTTGCTGCTGTTGCTACATGTTTTGAATTTTTTTCAGGATGAGGTCGAGAATGCAAAAATATTTGAAAGAGAAGGCTACAGATTTTGTTTATTTGTCTTTTTCATTTTTGTAGCTATTATGAAGCTGCTAGAGATCTTTGTGCCCAGAGAAAAGCCATTATATCAAGATGAATTTTCTTACTGTAGGATGTATTTAATTCAGACTATGAAGCAATCCAAATAGTGAAGGTTTGTTTAGTGGAACCATGTCTACAGTCTCTTGGAAAGGGTTCTTTCCTCTGAGTTCACTACATTCAGGTCAGGAGACGATCTTTTGATTTAGCAACTATTACAAGAAGGATATAGCATCAGCCACATGAGGCAAAATGAAAAATATCTAACTGGGATAGCTTAGTGAAAGATGGCAGCAATGCCTTCATTGACATCACTGCTAGATAACCTCTGAAAACACATGGCACTTACTTGGTGGCCTAAAACTGGGTCTGAGTACCCTACTGAATATTTGCTCAAGAACATAACTCCTGATGTTCTTTTACATCTGTAGAGAAGAGTAAAGAGAGGCAAGGAGGAATGCTGGGCAGAGTTTTACTATACTTTTTTGTATATTATGCTGTTTCAACCTAGAATTGGTTGGATTTTTTTGTGAAACGGAATATATCTTACCAACTTGTTGCTGAGTGTTCTGACTGCATACATGCTTTACTATCTAGTTGTCTATGTAACTGAAAGAATAGTTGTAACAAAGAATTGTACTGAGGTTGCTAATTTCATAATTCATGAGGAATATGAGTAGTGTAGAGGAAGATGAGGAACTGGACAAAATATCACAATGAGAAGGAAGACTGGGAAGAAAAGAAATCTCCTCCTACTCCACTCTCTAGGCTGATGGAATGTAGTCATTTTGGAGGTATTCTTGCCTAGTAAAAAGTCCACTAGTACTTGTTTTCTTTTCAAGATTTTGGGGTATATATTTGTGGGGGGTTCGGGGGAGAAAGCACCAAACCAACTAACCAAAAAATACCAGCCCCAAAATACAAGAAAAATGCAATTCCCAGTGCCTCACCCCACCAACTTTAACAGCATTCAAAGATTTTTCCAGACATTTTACAGTACAATATTGCTTTAGAAGTGTCTATTCCAAAGTGAGTGAACATTTTTGAAGCTTGATATATAGTGCACCATAAAAAATAATTTAGTTGAATTAAAACATGGTTCTGTTTTCTTTTTCCTTAAACTGATAGGACTGGGGATTGTATCAGTGATGTTCCTTGTTACTTAATACCAGATCCCCAAATGAGGTCATGCATCCAGTCTCTCAAGCCCCAATTCCCCTGAAGCACATGCCCAGCCTAACACTGAGTTCATTTGGAACAGAATATATTCATCAGTCACCATTTTGTTGCTTCATAACTTTGAAATGAAATCAAAGCACTTCTTCTGGTAATTTCTAAGAGACAGGATAATGTGTGATGCTGCCTTGGCCCCATCATGCAGGAAAGTTCATCTGATGTACCTATTGTGCTAAATACCCCTGGTTTTAGATACACTGATTTCCTCAAGACTCCTTTAGACGACGCAAATGGCAAGAAAATGCTCTCCATTATAAAAACACAGTAAGTTATCTAGCAAAAAGGTTTCGTTGTCTCAGTCATCTGTATTTTCCTGCAAGATAGTTAAAGAGTGTTTCACACTGAGGAGAGTGAAGATGATGGCTCCCTGTTTATCTTCTCATCTGCTTTGGCTCACCATTCTGAAGGTCCTAACCTGGACATGTTAGAAGGGATGTTGCATGAGTACTGCTCCAGAACCCTAAAAGTCCTTCACTGATTCTACTTTCAGCATTTTTGTGGTAGATTTTGGTATGGTTTTAAAATAAAAGTTTTTTCCTTCCAATTTGGCACTCATAGATTGAAAACCCATCACGTTTCTTTTTTTTCCCTCCTAATAAGTCTCTAGAATCTCTTTGTCATTGTATTTGAATTCTTTTGTATTTAATTGTCTTTATGCACTTTTTTCTCCCCTACTGTCCTTTGGAACTACTTGAGATAGATAGAAACAGTGTGCTAGCAATGAGCAAGAGAAGCTCTTGGGAAAGTTAAGAATTAAGTAAGAGAAGATTTTTTTTCATGGCTTAAGTATTTTTTTTTCCAACATGAAGATGATTTGTGATTCCTGACCCACAACAACGTCGTGTGTCCTGCTATGGGCGCTTAGTGTGGAAACTACCAGGGAGAGCACAGCTAAATCAAGGAGAGCCCAAGAAATGCTTCAGTCAGCCTGTATTTGCCTCTAGAGGTCTTCCAACTTTTATTACTTTTGAAAGCCCAAATGAATGCACTTGTCACCTCTGCCAGCTGCCTTCAGCATGTGGTCTCTCCCTTTCTGGTCATCCCATCATGTCCTGGCCCTCAAAATTGGCTGTGTAGCATTTGTGTTTTGTGGTTGACAAATACAATTCTTCCTTGTTGCTACTTAGCATTATTGTACCCTGTCAACTGACTTCAGTACAGCTCATGCAGAAAGATTTGTTATTGCTATTTTGAGGACAAATACTGGGTAATGCAGACAGTTTGTGCCATAGTAAAATCTGGTGACTTTAAATGACCATTTAGTTGGTATACTCCATGAACACATTCTCAAGCAAAGTGTATGCAAAACTGAGTGGTATTAAAATGTCCTTGCAGTACTTGTCAGCAGAAATACGGAATTCCCACGAACATTTGGCAATGGTCTTGCTCCGCTCCTTGTAGCATCTCAGAATGTGTCAGCTGGAAAAGCATCTCTGCCAGGTTTCTTTCTTCCTTGGTGCTGATGGCTGGCTGACTGTCCCAGCTTTTGCAAATGGAATTCAGGAGTTATGTTGTAGGGGTTTCTCATCCTGCTTCATATTGTTGTTTTATTGAGGTGTGACTTCCAAGTGTTTTTGTCTAATTTGCATCAGTGAGAAGACAGATTCACTCTGTGAATCAGTGCAGTATAACACTTCCCTGTTAGCATGATCCGGGAGCAGACTGAAGCAGAATAGGGTGGCATATCGTACCACCCATTTCAATGTGAATTTAGACCTATTTTCACCCACTGTGGGAGAAGAACATGGCTGCATTCAGAATGCCAGCAGGAACTCAGCAGGAGCTGCTGCTCTCAGGCACAAGATAGAGGCAATCAGGTGCTTCCTGCAGGTGCTGTGGAGCTGCTTGGTTTGGATTGCTTCCTCTCACACCAGCAGGATGCTGTTGGTCCTGTCCTGAGAAAAGGAAGTGAGTGCTGGCTCACAGTCAGCGACCTGGCAGAAGCAAGTATCTCTCATGCACCTTGTCCCTGGGAATGAAGGGTTTCTGCTCACTCTCACATTTTAAAGACCAAATGTAAAAGATTAAAATGGCCAGCCTAATTTAAACCAAGCAGACTCTGAGGCATCCAGGCAATTAAAAAAAAAAAAAAAAAAAAAAGGAAGACTAAATTCAAAGGGCAGTTAGCTAGGGAACCAACCTTCACAGGAAAAGCTTTTTTGTGAAAAATTGGAGGAAAACAGGAGCATGGATCATGTATCTCAAACACACAGTCAGTAATGCTGTTGTACCCCAACTGATGTCTCATATCTAGAGCCCTGGGCTGGAGAGAGATTTGGTTAGCTAATGACTGTGTGGGGAGTGAGAAAATGCTATTTATAAATATCCATCCTGTTTCAGTAGAAAATAATCAGAAATTTGGAGACATTAGGGTTTTTCATAAGGTGCAACATGCTATGAACAAAATTAGTTCCCAAGTCACTAGAAAATGGGCATAACTCACATGATAAGTCTTTAAAATAATATAATACTATTCTAAAAATGTATCTATTGGATTTTTGAAGAATGACATTTGAAATTTGTTTTGGAACTAATTTTGTGGCTAGAAATATCCTAGATTTTTAAATTTTTTCATTAAAATATTAAGAGGCATGTGGCCATAGCCATTTTTGGTTTAATGCAAATAAATCAAAAGATTTCCTGCTTTCCAATTTTGGTGGTTTAGTTAACTATATTTTAAAGCAGGATTTTTCTTGGTGAGTGGATTTGGGTGGGCACTTTAAATTTTGAATGACCCCTAAAATTTGTAATACTTGTTTTAACTTAAGGAAAATTACATTAAGTGAAAAAGTGGATTTAAACCTGCCTGCAACAAGGAAAAGGGGCTGCTAAGTAACTGTTACTATAAGATTACTGTAGCAAGGAATTCTCACTTTTCCTTGTTCATTTAGCTTTCAAATTTCAGACCCAGATGGGAAGCAATGAGGATTGTGGCTCATGCTTTAAATGACAGATGCTTCTTTCTGAAGAACTGTGTTCAACCATCAAGCAGCAGCTGGATAAAAAAGAGACCAACAATAAGCTGTGAGAGTGATCAGCTGCCAAACAAGCATGGCCTAAGAAGATGTAAGGAAATCCGTTCAGTCTGAAAAATACCAAGAGAAGACCTAAGGGATCCTTAAAAAAGAAAGCAGATTCTGATGACTTAGTTGCTGCAGGTAAGAAGACAGATGTCATTAGCTTTGAGTAACCAAGATTTAGGATTCACATCAGGGAGGTTTTTCTGGTGGTAAGGAGGGTGAAAGACAGGAATACATTATCTGTAATGTGTCATATCTTTCTCATTGGAAGATCTGAAGAGGACCCCATAGAGTACAAAATAGTTTGTATTGCAGGACAGTCTGGTCTCCTGTGACTGGGTAAGTCCTTGCTGTGCCCCAGTTATCCAGACAAAATAATCATCTCCTTCCCATTCCTGAACATCTTCCCATTCCCTACCCTATTTTCCAGGCAAAGTAAAACAAGGTGTAGGCCACAAAGAAGATAAAAATTTCTTGCAGCAGATCCCTGGTTCAGCTGATATGGGGGTGCAGTGGTGAACTTCCATCACAGATTGCAGCTATTTGGCAGCTGCCATCAGGGATTAGGCAGGCAGATAAGATGTCTGGCTTCTCTTCAGATTCTTTTCAGTCCTATTTTTTGGTGATCTGCTGCAGAAAATAGTCAGAGACAGGTTTGAGCTGACAGTGAAACTGGTTGGTCATCATCACGCCCCTTCATACAGAGGAAGTGTGGAAAACACATCCTAGGACAATATTGGTACCCCATAATGTAGCTATGTAGAGGTGACAAGGCACTGTCAGTTGTAGAATTAGATACCTGGTACCACAGGTGTGATTCTGACCCACCAGTCCAGAATGTCAAATATTATGTGAATCTTTGACAGCCCTGGGGATGATGTGATAGGAACAGAAAGAAGATAACTCTGCAAACTTTATCAAGTGTTTGCCCGAGTAAGGAGACACTTGGTAAAAAAAAATCAGATTCTCCTGTTGGAACTCTACCTCTTGAATGAGAAATGAATTCAGTTTCAATGGAGATGGGAAGATAGTCATTGGGCTGCTTAACCTTTTTTCACTTGCTCCCTTTCTTTCCCCTGATAAACTTGTGTCTGCCCACTAGCTCTAGCGGGATGAATATATGAAGTATTTAGATACTTCAGCAATGGCATCATCCCCTAGTGCCCTTGGAAATGTCTACAAGGGCTCTTTCTCCTTCAACTCCTCCTTACTTCAGGAGTTGTCTCCAAACATAGCAAATTCTTGGGAATCTAAATTAAAAAATCTCTGCCAAAGCAGTAAAATTCTATCTTCAGAGCTGGTGTCAGTATCTGCTCTTGGATATTCTCCACATCCATGTCATAGGTAAAAAATAAGGCACCAAAGAAGCACTCAGAATAATATTCTCATTTCCTAGCTGTCCTTTTAAAACCAGCTCTGAGTATTGTGCATCACATGTTAGATATAAGCAAAAAAATCATCTGCCAGCAGAATTTAGAGAAGTTGATTAGTTTAAAGACTTTCAACACAGAGCTGCCACTGGTAAAAACTTGCTGTGACTCAGCTATGCTTTGCGTAAGAGCAGGTCATTTTGCTACTTACTGTTGATTACTGCAGTTAAACCCCTCTGAGATTTTCCAAAGGTCTGTGAACTGTCAGGAAGTGAATGGAAAATTGGGGCTCTATTAACAGAAAAGTGATTTTCAAGGACTGGTTGATAAAATCTAAAATATAATTAAAGATGTTCAGGTCCACGTATATAATAAATGGCCCATATTTTTTCTTATTCTACTGTAAAGTGCAACAGCATTCAAGTTCAGGGTAAAGCCAGGTGAAAATATTTTATTCACCTGAGGCTATAAAAGGTTTACCTACTTCTATATACAAAGCAGGAGAGTTTATCTGCTTTTGTGTTCAGTATTACAGCAGAGTAAAGCAAGAATGTTAAGTGAGTAAAGTCATAAAAAGGGTCCAGAAAAAAAGATTTGTACCAAATCAGCTCATGCACATATATCTAAATATAAATATTATATACAGACTATTCCATACTACATATATTTAATAAATGCATGTGAATAATTCCATACTAGACAGAATAATGAGCTGGGTGCAAACTGGGCTGACCAGGGACCAGGCCTGGGTGCCTTGGTGCCAGCAAGTTTAACATCAGTCAGTAGTTAGTCCTTGCAAGCAATGAACATAACCAGCAGGTCAAGGAATAGGCTCATTGCTGGAAGGCACTTCCAAGGCCACATTGGGAGTGCTCTGTCCAGATGTGTCTCTCACAAGGTGGCACTAACAAGAGATGGAATGGCAAGTTTGAGAGTCCAGCAGAAAACCTCTACAATGGTCTGGAGATGGAGCACTGAGGGAGCTGGTGTTGCTCAGCCTGGAGAAGACAAGACTACAGAGGGACATGATACTTGTCTCCAACCACCTAAAGGTGTGTTACAGAGAAGGTGAAACTAGACTTTCCTCCAATTGGCACATCAAGAAAACAAGTGGCAACAGTTGCAATCTACAAGAAGATAAATTCTCACAGGCTGTAAGGAAGAATTTTTTCAATGTGGAAGTGAATAAATGCTGGAGCATTTTTCCGAAAGAGGTTGTGAAGCCTCCAGCCTTGGAGGTCTTCAAAACTCAGTCAGGATCCTGCAAAAACAGGTCTGAAGTGGAAATTACACTTCCTGTGAAAAATTCTATGATTCTGTTGTATTCATCTAGTCCGTTTTTAAAGTTTTCTTATGATGGACACTCTACTATCTCCCCAGAAAATCTTTTGCAGTGCTTCCCATGGGAATGAAAAAAAAATACTCAAAGCACCTGTACATTTTGAGTGGACTAAATCAGCTTCTTGAAATATTTGCAACCTTTAAATTGTAGTGCTGTGACAATGCCTACCAGCCAGAGGGTGAGACTGAATACACTGTATTTCTTCTAGCTGACTGGAAGGAAATGGAAATAGTTAAGCATTTAAATCATGGCACTGCATTATCTAAAGCAGGAGTTAGCAGTCTATTCCTTGCTAGAGATTGGATATGTATTTCAAACCCCTTTGTCAGTCCCTGTATAAAAGCTTTACAAAATTAATGATTAAAATAGATATGGCTGTAGAACATATTAAATTATTTCATTCCTTCAAGTAGTTGTCCATCTCTATTTTTGTAAGACAGGTAAGAATATACATGAAATACATTATTCCTGATTTATGATATTCTAGGAAGTTAATTGCCAAAAATCCACTGTTGTATTGCCCAAAGATTGTTGTATCTGGACATTTAGGATGGACCCCAAAAGCACATGCTTCGGAAAAAGAAGCTGCGGAATCTTAAGCACTATAGTTTTTTCCTCATTTTTTTTTTTACTTTCCACTTCATTAGATGGTATCCCAGCACACAATTTTGTTGCTCTCCCAGGAGTACTAACAAATCTTTCATAAACTTCCAGCTAATTTTGAATTCATTGCCCATCCTCTTGCTCACTTTATTTTCATATTTGTTTTAAAAGTAATGCAGACCAACCTCTTTCTGCATAAGAATAACTTTTATTTACATCATTATATTTGGAGCATGTAGTTTGTTCTTTTGCCCTCAGTAACAGCCACATGCCATCAGCTCGGTGGTCTCCAGAGTCTCATATTCAGCATGTAAATTGAAATGCCTTTTTAAACAACACAGAAATGTTGTTGAACAGAAAACAGTGCTGTAGAGAAAGCGAGTATATGAAGTGTGTATCTTCTGTAAACACAACGGTCTATGTTCATCACATGTATGTATGTCATCTCTTTATATTTCCAAGTCTCACTTCTACTCTTAGTGACTGCGGCTCAAAGGTTTTTGTCTGTAGTCACTGAAAGGACATTGTTTTTGCAGAGGATCAAGACTCATCTTTTCAAGGTCTCCAGTTGCATGCTTAAATTCAGTAGTATTGTTCTACCAAATAAAATACCTATATTATGAATGGTAGAAGCAAGTTGTCAGTTCCCAATAGATATCAGATAGCTGATTGGGTTTTGTTTCTATCAAGCCC
Organism: Coloeus monedula; assembly: GCF_965178545.1. NCBI lineage: Eukaryota > Metazoa > Chordata > Aves > Passeriformes > Corvidae > Coloeus > Coloeus monedula. The sequence goes on from NC_138781.1 coordinate 24,294,839, forward strand.
AGCTCTGACACTCCCAGGATTTAAAGTATTATCCTAGTCTATGGCTCAATCCACCCAAACATCCTGTGTGCCATGCAAGATTTTGAGGTTAAGCTCACCCTTCACAGTGTGTTCTTCTCTGTTCATACAGGGTAATCATGAAGTGCTGGCACAGCACTAGCAAGATGAGGAATTGATACCTCTAAAACTGAATCTTACCTTTGCCTGTTGTATTAACTACTAAAATATTTTTTCCTAAGGCTGCTACATATCTAGATTTTACATTTCTTGGAATTGTTCTCATGAACAGGAACACATTCAACCTAACTTTCAAAAGTGTACAAAGACTAAATGCAAATAAATCTTAGAGTCCTTGAAGTGGCAACAAAGAGGATATGTCCTACAAACAGTGAAAAATTCCCTTTCCAGGGTAGCATTTCTACACTTTAGAGAGAAACTAAAAAACAGATTTTGGTTTATAGATAGAATCCTCTCTACTTAGTTTATACCCAGTACATGGTGTGACTGGAAAACTAGTCTGTGGTGGCCCCAGAGACTTTCTGGCCATTGGATTGCAACCTATTATGTTGCACAAAAGGTAGGTAAGGTGCTTAATGAGAACACGGTGCACATCTTCCCTCATGTCTCCTAAATTCTCTTCAGGGTATTTCTATGAGTGTGGGTCTATAAGATCTGCAGAGGCTCATATGTGGCTTTGCTGAAGGCTGATGTCCCTTTGCATCAGAATCTTGCTCTAGAGCTGCTCTGGGAAATGTGTGCATTTGCATGGAGAGGCAGAGGAACTGTATGCGGAAGAGGTGTGAAAGTAATGTTTCTGCAGGTTTTATATTTCAACCCTCAGCACAACTAAGCTGAGGATAAAACTGGGAATTACATTGATTATTTTGTGTGTTACTGAAGTTAATTCAACATGACTGGATCTCATTTCTCATAAGAGCTGCATGAGTCAGACCTGTCAGATTGAAATATATCTAAGTATATAAGGCATTTTTCGAAACAAATTGATTTGACTGTGATTGTCCAAGTCAAAGCATCACAGATAGGACACCTCTTCACGTGATTTTAAATGCCTGTTTCTAACAAGCATCCTAGAAAATTAGTGTAGTTTCTCTTACAACTCGTGATAGGAATGGGGTGGGTTGACCCTGTCTGGACACCACCTGCACACCAAAGCTGCTCTATCACTCCCCTCCTCAGCTGGACAGAGAAGAGACAATATAATGAAAGGCTTGTGGGTCAAGATAAGGGCAGGGAGAGATCACCCAGCAGTTATGGTCATGGGCAAAATAGACTTGACTTGGGGAAATTGGCTTAATTTACTACCAATCTAATCAGAGTAGTTTAATGAGAAGTAAAACCAAACATTAAAGATGTCTTTCCCCGCCCCTCTTCTCTCCCCAGGCTTTACTTTATTCCTGATTTTCTATCTCCTCCTCTCAGCAGTGCAGGGGGATGAGGAATGGAGACTGGAGTCAATCCATGACAATTTCTGCCGCTACTTCCTCCCCTCAATCTTCCCCTGCTCCAACATAGGTCCTTCCCATGGGCTCCGGTTCTTCAGAAACAGACTGCTCCAGCTCCAGTCACTTCCACAGGGTCACAAGTCCTGCCAACAAATCTCCTCCAGCATGGAGTCCTGTCTCTACAGGTTCACAGGTCCAGCCAGGAGCCTGCTCCAGCACGGGCTTCCCAGGGGATCTCCACCTCCTTTGGGCATTCACTTGTTCCACAGTGGGGTCCTCCACTGGCTGCAGGTGGATATCTGCTCCACCATGGGCCTCCATGGGCTGGGCCCTGGGGGGACCGCTGCTCCACCATCATCTTCACCACTGACTGCAGGGGAGTCTCTGCTCTGGTGCCCAGAGTACTTCCTCCTCCTTTTCTTTCTTCACTATAAATTTATATACATTGAAGCTATGCTCTGACCCATTTCAGACTTAATTTCCAATGAAATAAGTTGCCCACAAGAGCCTCCTGACAAGATCTTGATTAACGATAATCAGGGTTCCCCCTGCTTAACTGGGATGTAGGTAGTCAGTGTTCTTTGCATAGGGTTTGCTGGTCAGTGGAGCCCCTTTCTCAACAGGCTCATTTAGGTTTATATTTTTTTCAGAGCTGATTTAAGGCTTTGAGCTGTTTCCCACTTTGATGCATACATTTGCTCTCTTCTCAGCTTTATGCACTGATTCACCTCTTAGAATCCTCAGCCTGAAAAGCAAACTAAAAGGCTTAACTAAAAGATTTTTATTTATTTCATCTTCGTGGGAATTCCATAAGGAAGAAGCAGGGCTTGAGCTGTAGCAGGATCTTGAAGGCAGATGAAGAATTGCACATGGCCCAGAGTCCCACTTTTATATACTCTGGCTTCTCACTAAAATGCTTAGGTCTATCAATAGAGATGAAACTGCTCTGGCAGCAAAAGTCCCCTTCTCCTATCAAAAAGCACTCTCTTTAGTGCATTATTGGAATTTGTACCTGGTGTTAGGCAATTAAATACTTACCTGGTGGTGATGTGCTAATGTCGCCAGTAGCACAAGGCACGTAGTCTGACCCGTTGATGCTTGTAGTACTAAAGGAGATATTCAGAGCTCATACCTTTGTGATCAGAGACCTTTCCATGGCCCTAGCTCTATCTAGGTACTTTCAGCCACCTTCAGTTTATTTATTATCATTTCATTTCTCATGTCACCCTTCCTTTTCCCACAAGTACTTCTCAGCCTTTCTCCATGCTACTGTACTCTAATGAGCCCTCTGCCATTACAGTTTCCATTCCGTACTTCAAAGTACTGTCATCAAACCCCTTTTATCACTTATTTTTTTTATGTTCAGGACATGCTACTATCTCAAGAAAATAGAAAAAATAGCATTATCAAGAAAATACTAAGCGAAACATCCTCTATACAAATCTGTAAATGTCACCATATTTTCTTTTTCTTTGGAAATGTTACCTCCAGCTGGTGTTCTGTCTTCATTTTCTCCATTACAGAGTGCTCAGAGAGGCCAGGGCCTATTTTTGCTGTGCCAGTAAGACATCTTGTACATCTGAACCTTGAACTTAGGAAGTGCTTGGCCCTCAGTCAACTTTGGCATTTATTATATCTTAGATATCCAGTCAGTAATTAAGTGTTTTGCAAGATCAGCAATGTATAAACAACAATTAATGCTGTCTGGCCCTCAGCCTCTGTCCTTGACCTAGCAACCAAAAATTACTTTGAAGGGTAAGTATTTTCTATGGGATGAAGATGTGAAAACTGTTGGTGCCTGAACCAGTCAGGTGGACAGCAAAGAGTGCTTGCAGCTTTTTGAGGTCTCCTGTGCTGATGATGGGGAGGTGCACTTACAATCAGAGGAAGTGAATTGTAACAGGAAAGAGTGAAAATGACTGAGCATATTTTGTGTAACTTCTCTGCTTTGTTCCCTAAGAGAAGACTTCAGTTTCTCAGTTTGTTAGCCCATTTCTCCACCTTATGTAGTATTTAAAGTAATTAGTTGATTTCAACCAAAACTGACAGTAGACAGGATGTTCCAAAACGTTCAGTTCTAAAAACTCTGGCGAGGATCAGTGCCTGGATAGACAGGCAAGATCCAAGTTCATCATACCACTGAAGAAAATGATGATTTGTTTCTGTCAAATATAAATCCCTAAGAGAACCAGCAGACCATTTAGTAGCTCGAGCTCTGAACTAGTCCTAACCTTGTTGCCACTTACTCATCTCAGTAGGTGTGGAGCATTTGATGGAGCTGGAGGCACCCTGGGAGGGAGGACACAGAGAAGCTTCAGTGATATTCCATGTGGGTGGAGATGCACAGGAGGTGCAGGACATGGAATCAGTAGGAGCTGGGATCTGTTGCTACCACTGCCTGTAGACAACTGGTGGTACATTTTTGATAGTTCAACCCTGGAGCAGTGAAGGAGTAATGCTTTGAAGGAGAAATCCTTTAAAGGAGAAATACAGGAAGCACAATGTTGCTTTTAATGTCATTGCTGTTACTACTGTTTTTCTTTGGGTTACTCTAAGCATCCTGCTCTGTAGTTTTTTTTAATTCCTTTAACACAAATACCTTTGAGAATGACATCTGAGAGTCAATCAGCTACTGGCACTGAATTCTGCCTGTCTGGATCTTAGTGTAGAATCAAATCCTATTCAGCTATATGAGTTAAAGAAATCTGTAAATATTTATGATATTAGGCATTCAAAGTTTTGTAATAAATGTGTCACAAGACGTTCTCTCCTGGCCAGTTGGAAATGTATGGAGTAGGATACACTTTAAAAGGATTGGGAAGTCTTCCTGTCCAGCCATATTTATTAAATACATGGAGCCGGTCGGAAAGGGATTTGATAACTTGCAGAACAGTTTTTGCAATATAAATTGATCTAATCTGTCACAGGTTTATATAACCCACACTTCCTGCAGCAGAAATGATACATGAAGTAATTCAGTTTTGCAATTGCTTTCAGAATTCATTAAAGTTACAAAAAAAAAAAAAAAAGAGATTAAACTGTTAGTGGTTGAGAGCTCTGCTTTCATACAACTCCATGAAACTCTACCCTCTAATTACTTTTAATCCAGTAGTTTGTGAATTTTGCCCCAAAATTAAAGTGTTGGATGAGGATGGGAATCTCACTTTGTTTATACCTCAGACTAAAGCTGACTTCACAGATTTCAAGTAAGTGAGATCATATAATCTTGTTCAATGGGTTTATTCTCTTGGGATACAGCAAGTATTGTTATGATATACTTTTATAAAAATATCATAATAGAATTATGCATAAGTGCCTTTTTCTGTGAGATGTTTGGGAGTTCAACTCTGGATAAATTTAATATATAAATTACTACATCCTGTGGTCCCACAGGATTTACTGTGTAAAAGCTACTTTTTTTTTTTTTTTTTTTGGTAAACCATATCTACTCCATCTCCAGAAATGCTAGTTATCCTTCCCTCTCAAGCTGTCTTAATTTGATTAACATCATCCCTTCAACTCAGAATAATTTGTGCTTTGCTCAAAAAGTGTTTCTTCTATCAAATAATATGATTTTCTTTAAATGTAGAAAAACGTTCTCCTTTTTCCAACTGTATTATCTAGTCTAATATAAACCACAGTTTTACAGGTTTCCTCAGAAGGGTTCTCTAAGCATTTTAATAATTATTATTAATTTTCCCTTCAAAATTAGATTTTCTGAAAGCCATTTTCACTAAGTGTTTATAAAACTTAAAAATGACTGGTCAATTAATAATGTTTTATTTAGTACTTGTTTTTTTATAAGTGAATCATCTTGTAAACACAATAACATGAGAAACAAACCCTTACAGACTGCACCCCTCACTTCCACTTGTATCTCTAATCATAAACACTGGGAATCAGGCTTATCATACACATTGCCAATCCATACCTGCTGCCACCTATTCAATGTACTAATTCTAATGTGCTTTTCCAAGTAAGCAAATAGTCTGCAGCTACTAGTATGGATTTCCACTCACAGCACAGGCCAGGAAGCAGCTCACCACTTTGAGAAGGAACACTGGAATAATGACCCTTTTGCTTTTAGAATGATTTTGTAGGATATTTGCTTTCAATTTACTTTGACATGTCTGACAACATTACCTTGGCAGTTTTAAAATCTCAGATTAAAATGCTAGTTGAATACTAATGCCACAAATAAGGGCTTTCTCACTTCATTTAGAAAAAACCCCCAAAATATTTATGTTTATATACATTTTATCTTCTGTTAATTTCATTTTGTTAGGAAACCCTGTGCCATGGCAGCATCATGCTGCTCATGTTATTGTGTGATCAGTTTGATGAAGGAAAAAAAGCAGGTGAACCAACAAAAAGGATGTCTCTGAAATGCCTTTTTTCTTATGTTACATTAATTTTAAATAAGCATCTACAGCTTCCTTTTGTCACATGCTGTTACAGTGTGCCAATTCCCTCCTTTGTCTCTTGTGTGAGCATCCTGCTGACAGCTGGCCCTGCTAACTCTGTGCAGGTTTGATGGCACTGACCTAAGGACCATGTGCAGGTTCTGTTTCTGCAGAGCTGGTCACATTTTATCAATAGATTTTATCATTGAAAGGGATGGAACTGTGTTGCAAGACACCACAATATTTACTTGCATTCTTCCATTTTTCAATATTCAACTACTTCCTTTTGGCTTTCAGGGTCAGATCAGCAAAGAGCTGTAAATCTGCACAGTCTCATCAAATACAACGGAAGAAAAGATTGATTTCTCAAGCTTCTGTTTAAATTACAAAGAACAAAATTTTTCAGGGCTATTGCCCTCTGCTTATTCCCTTGACAAGCTTTAATCAATGAAGGGACACATCTTGCTCCTTAATGCAAACTACTCATTTAATGACATGCAAATGCCTGAACATTTATTGCAGAGGAGGAAGTATTTTATTTCAGGGGTCAGGGGATTTTATTATTTTATTTTGTTGATTCATGATTTTATGTATGCATTAACTAAGAACAAATATTTTATTACCTGTTTGTTCCTTTGTTGGTTTATTAATTTTTAATTGATTTTATATCTCAGAAGTATTTGCTTTAATGTAAAAGATACAGTGGAGCAATTTTCACATTATATCAATTTGCTCTGGTCTATCTTTGGAAAAATCAATAAAATAAGGTGAAAATAAAGGCTGTGACTCACTGGCTGATATACACAGAAAAATGGCACTTTGCAGTGCATTTATTTAAAATAACAATGTAAAAATTCAGTATGGATTGGTTCAGATTTTACCTCTCAACATATCTAAAATCCTTGGTGACCACTTTGTCACAGGGAAATTCCATGCAAACCAGCGGCCCACGGTGTTCCTGGAGCAGGATGCCACAGTGTCTCTTTTTCAGCTTTAGACTGCATTTCCATGGAAGGAGCTTTCAGATGCTGCAAGCTGACACCAATACCCAAGAACTGAAAGCCTCTTTATGCTCTGGAAGCTCAGAATCTCCTCTGGCAGGTTTCTGTCCTGCTGCTGAGGGGAAGTTGGGCCTGGGGGGTGCAGAGTGGAGTGATGGTGTCTGCTTGCATCATCAATCCACTTACAAAGCTTTTGGAGCAACGTGTGCTCATTTTAAAAGTCACAGACATTCTTGGGGTGGGTTTAATATGGATGAATTTGCTGCTTGTCTTTAGGTGGGGCAATGAGTAATGTGATTTTATCTTTTCCTGTAGTTGTTAAAACGAAATGCATATTTTATGGCAAGGCTGTGGGATCCTTTCAAAATCGCTATTTTTCATCACAGCTCATCTTGATCCTAATAGGAGCATGTTGCTCCTAATAAAACATTGACATTTTATTAACCAGAGTCTTTGCAGTCTTCAAAAGACAGATCCATTGGCTCTTAGCCACTATTTGGCTCAGCACTACTTGCCCTTACGTTGCTATTATGTATAGCGTTATACATTATATATATATTATTATCTACCATGATTATTGCTGCTCAGACATGAGACTCACTAGATTATAGACCAACTCTATTAAGGGCTGTCTATTACAGACTAATGTAAGGTCTCTGACTTCAAATATTCTGTAGTAATTAGATGTTTTAATCAAAGTTTTTGTTTTACCTTTCAAAGAACATTATGCTCTAAACATTAATGAACCATGGATATTTTAACTTCTGCTTTGATGTCTTCAAAAATATCCTCTTTTCTGTTTCTTGATCTTGTTTTTGGTCTCAGAATTACTTTCCTCTTCATTGCTCCCTGTGGAGGGTGAATTATTTCTTCGCATGTCTGTCTTGTCCCACAGGCTCTTCCATTCATCAGGTATTCACAGTGGGTTTGTATCTCTTCTCCTTCATCCAACAGCTAGACTTCCTGTAATTTCTCAAATTTTGCTTTAACGAAGTTGATTGCCAATCAAGAATGCAAGGAGTATAGACTGTGATTAGACACATGGAGATCAGACCCACAAATATAAGTGTGCTTAGACTATACTTGTATAATCAAGATACTCTGCGAAACATCAAGTAGATCTTAGAGCAGCAGTGGCAATTTCTGTGGGAAATGTTATATGAGCTATTAAAAATGCTCCAAAACAGGGCCTGATACAACACAGCAGCTGCCCCATGATGCTCCATCCCACCCCTGTAATTTTTAAAAGAGATTGTTACCATTCAGGAAATAGAGCAAGAAACAAAAAATAGGTATAGCAAGATACCAACAAAGACTTTCTATATTGAATTAGATTCAGCATTAGATTAGATTCTTTGACTCTAGATGCATTTGTACTTTAGTATCTGTAACAGAATTTTTTTACTCAGAGGTCAGGTTGGGATGGATTTTGTTCACATTTTGCACTAGACTTTCAAAAATATTTTAAATCCTGAATTCCATAGCAAAGGACAAGGAGCCCACATATTCCCCTTCTTGAGCACTTTATTCTCAAGCTACAGACCAGCTTTCAAAAGGGACAGGCATGCAGTTGCACATGTGCAATTACATATATGTATAAATTTATTATGTACACATATATCCTGTAAGTGCAGGCTACATTAAAAAACATAGTATTTACCTCTATACTATTCTGCTATTTATTCTAGCACATCTGGCATCTTCCACAGAAAAACTATGAATTTTTTAAAATGTCAACTTAAAAACTGCTGGTGAGAGACTACCTCTGTGTAATCACTGCTGTGATTTGCAAAGTTAAAAGAAATTGAGTGATATGGAAAATAAATGTAAGGTCACTGAAATTATTGGGGTAAGGCACACTGCAGTAGCCTCTCCAAATTGCAACTCAATGGTGCTGTCAGCATCACAAGTGCTTCCCTTGGCAATAAGACCTAGTGAACAACTCCTGTGGGAGGAAATGGGTATGGCAGAAATGTAACCTCTAGTTCTGACCTGTGAGACAATAAATTAATTCAAATTGGCACAGGGAAATAAGTTGTTAAAATGTGGGAGGCCTGAACTTCTTATTTTTAAAGCAAGACACTGATTTTATACCCATAGCTGCCTCAACAATATCCCAATGGTAGATCCCTAAGTGTCAAGAGAAGGCATGGAAAACAAGAAAAAAGCAGGGAGTGGAAGATTATGCTTTCCTGTGCTGACTGAATTTTTCATAGCCATCTGTGTTGAAAGAAATAATCTAGAGATTCGTGGAGGATTGGAACAGGAAAGAAATGAAAATACTAATAAATTCTGGAAACTGCTCAACTGTATATTTCTGAATGGTCTTTTTATTTCCTGCCTATTTTCCTTCCTGTCTCAAGTTTCCATTCTGCAATGAGTCTGTATCCTAATTAAGAGACGGAGGAATAGTTATATGTCTTTGAACCAAAGAGGATGTTTGTGCAATGCAGAATAGGATGCTGTAATTTAGATTGATTTTCTCTGCTGTAGTTTTATTTTAGCATGATGGAGCCTTGGTTCTGGTTTGAGTGCTTAGTGATAGACTGGGCTGGAAGGAGCTTACAAATAGCATTACTCTTTTGTATAATAATGGGTATGTCATGCATGAGCTCTTTTTACATGTTGAGGATTTTGATAGCTCAACAGGTGTTCCAGTCTCATATTTCTGTGGCAGAAGAAAAAAAATGCAAGTTAACTGCAAGTCCCATTGTAATTGGAGTGTTTCTGTGAGTTACAGTTTGTCCATAAGGCAATCCTAAATAATTTTGTTTGTGAGAAGAAGTATTTGAATGCTTATTGTCTTTTATTTTTTGTTCTGGTTTGTCATGCTCTTGTGTTTTCCTCTCTGTCACTTCCTGATTACAGTGTTGTTAAAGTAAGGCATGAAGTCTAAGCTTTCAGTTCAGTGATTTATGGGGATGTATATACAGATTATAGTCAATATGGAAATTCAATATAAAAGCAATTACAGATAAGCATGTCTGCCTGCTTCTGCTTGCAAGCTGTAAATAGCTGATCAGAGACTTATTTCATCTAGTGAGTCAGATGCTTTTCTTACAGTTAATCAGTTCAGATAATATTTTTTGTAGGATGAATCTCACTCCCCAAATGGAGTGAGAGAATTGTTCCATTTTGACAAGACCTCGAACCTCTGCTTACCATTTTATGCTGGTTTTGGCTGGGGTAGAATCAACTGTCTTCGCAGTGGCTGGCACGGGGCTGTGTTTTGGGTTTGTCCTGGACACAGTGGCTATAATACAGAGGTGATTTTGCTATTGCTGAGCAGAGTTTATATAGAGCCCAGGCCTTTTCTGCTCTTCATTCTGCCACGCTGGCAGGGGGTCTGGGGGTGAATGGGAAGTTGGGAGGAGGCACAGCCAGGACAGGTGACCCCAGCTGACCAAAGGAATATTCCATACCGTATGGCGTCATGCTCAGTATACAAAGAGGGGGGAAGAAGGAGGAACTGGGGGGACATTTGGAGTGATGGTGTTTGTCATTACAAGTCACCGTTACCTGTGATGGGGCCCTGCTCTCCTGGGGATGGCTGAACACCTGCCTGCCCTTGGGAAGCAGTGACTGAATTCCCTGTTTTTTACTGCTTGTGTGCATGGCTTTTGCTTTCCTTATTAAACTGTTCTTATCTCAACCTACATGTTTTATTTTGATTCTCCTCCCTATTCCATCAGGTCGGTTGGGGAGAGGAGGGTTGAGTGAGCTGCTGTGTGGTGCTTAATTTCCAGCTAGGCTTAAACTGTGACATATTTCCAGAGACACTGTAGAAAACTTTATTGAAAGGGCTTAATTCAGTTTTAGGGGTTTCGCTGATTGCACCATCTGCATTGTAATCTATTTCATCTCAATCTGAATTAAAGAAGATCCTGAGCAAGATCATCATCTCTGCACAAGGTTACTAGCAAGGACAAACTTTAGACTTTTGGTGCTAGCTTCAGCATCTGAAAGCTGCATGTCTTCATCTGAGCTGAAAGCTCTTTTCCAAGTGTCACTCATGTTCTTCTCACTGTAGTATCTGTTGGAAGGAAGCTCAGTTTGGGATTTCCCAGCCATGTATTTTGACACATGATATTATACAACCATATCTATGGGTTATGTAACAAATAAAGACACTAGTAAACATATAGGAGCAGGTAAGTGTGTTTCCATTCCAAATTATTTAACAACTCACTACATAATTTTACTAGTAGAATTTACCTCATATTGGTTTCATTGCCTTTTAGAGATCCTTGACCTTCAAACACTGAATTTTTATTGATCATATTGCCTACAGCTCATTGTTTGCTTTGTTTCAGTTAGGCCCTTCATATCCAGTGTATAGAATTTGATTGAAAATATGGAAGATAAATCTGAAAAAACCCCACTTACATGCTCTGTGACTTTAAAGTAAGAACTGAAACTCAGTAATTGGTTGACCTTCTGTTTTATCTGCTTGTAAGGCAGGAAGTTATATTTCTAAGCAAAGATTTGGTTATCAATGATGAAGTTGAGCTTGAGCTCACTGGAAGAGAATAAACATTTTTGTTTCTCCTTCATCTTACATGTTTATGGCTAGTTGCCTACAGCTAGAAGAAATATTTTTTTCCTTTTGGGCTTTGTTAGATCTGGCAACCAAATGCATTTTACACATTTATCATAAAAATTGCTGCCATTTATCAAAGAAGCTGACAGCTGTCTCCTAATGATACTGATAAGGGTTTTAAAGGTAACTGACCACCAAGTGATAATCTGGTTCTAGGAAATTATTGGGAAAATGCAAAAGCATGACAACTTTTTTCCTCCACACAGAACGTCATGGACCAAAGCAACTAAAGTCCCTGCTCCATTTAAATGTATGCAAAGAAAACAGATGGCTTTTCTTTACTCTTTTTTTTTTTTTTAATCAGGTAATTTAATGAGTTGTTACCTGTAAAACTAAAAGAGAAGTAAACAAAATACTTTCACAAGTACAAGTGGTTGAAAGACTCCAGTCAATTTATTGTATCCTACACTTCAGAAACTCATTCAAATCATGACAAACATTGGATGCTCAATTTGGGCCTTACACTGAAGCCTGCTGGCAGGAATTTATTGTAGCTGGCCCTTATACAGCTATTGACAGAAGGATTCTTTCCTTAGCTGTAACAAATAGAGCCCTTTTGGCAGCATATAGATAAATATATAAAATACATTTCCTGGCTTGAACAGGATACAGGATCAGTTTTCAAATATTAATGCCTAAATTCTGCACAGATAGGCCAGTGTAAAAACTAGGCGTGCTTTGTGCACTTAATATAGAGAACTCCAAGCGAAAAATTCATATTGTAGCCACGAAGCTGGTGTTTCTGTAACAACCCACTAATGAATAGTTTCATTAACTAACACATGAAGTTCATTCAGGGGAAATGAATCATATTTTCTTGATACAGGCTACTAACATATTTTCTAAGGGCTAATCTACTTTTTTAATTCAAAGTCTCCATCATATGCAGCTATTTGCTCCATCTTGATCTCTGTTCAGGTGAGAAGAACACTGAGCAACTCATGGAGCGTTAATGAAGTCAAAGCCATAATTGAATTTCACATTTTTGACAAAATTTTGGAGGGGATAAAGCCTACTTTGTGACTAGTTTTAATAATAAATTCTTGAAGAAGTTTCAGAGCTTTTAGGAACAGATAAATTTCTTGACATCCTACCAGAACTAGCTTTTGTATCTGTTTATCTGTAACTTGGGGGTGTCTTTCTACTCTATGGACAAACTGTAGCTTTCTGGGGAGGGGGAGTGGGGTGGAACCATAACAGAGCAAGCAAAAACCCCACACTGCAAAAAAATAACAAGATAATTAATAGTTTGTTGTTCTACATTACTGTAGAGTTTTTCTGTGTTCATGATCATTATCCACCTTCAAAACTTGTTCGTCCTCCAGACGAAAATCCAGACATGAAATCTTTCAGAAAGAAGACTCCAAATGGCAGTGGAATGTCAGAGTTCAAGTACCTCATGGTGTGGAATGAATGAATGCTCACTTACAGGTCCCTTTAGGTGCTTATTTCTTCTTTTTATAGAGGTTTGTTTCATAGGTCACCATGCTCAAAGATCCCTTTATTATCATCCTGATCCATTCTTTTTGAAAACACAAACTCATTTCTTGCTGGTTTAACCTTCACAACCCCCTTTATAAGTTTTTCTTTACATAGTGCCTTGCTTTGCCACAGTAGGAAACTTATGACTTCTGTGGCTGTGAGTGTTTAGAACCTGATAAAGGTGCAGCAGCATCATTGCCAGGCTGCTCACAGTCACTACACCCCGAAAGAGTTGCTCCAACAGCAGTCTTTTCCTTTAATTACTTCAAATGTCTGGAGGCTAATATAATATAATAGGCTTATAAAATACATCAATACCAAAAGCTTCTCTGGGGGTCTGAGTAGCAGAAGATGTGTATAGCCACATCAGTCAGAAATCATGGGATAAGAAAAAAAAAGAGCTCTGTGAGAACTGCCTGTTAAACAAGATGATGCCCTGGCTTTCCTGAAACCCACAAGAAATCTAAAATATGTCCTCAATAAAAGGAAATACAAATCTAAACTTCACAGGGATCAGTGCACAATATGTATTTCTTTTGTTACTTTCACAATGGGAAGTGGGAAAGAATATTTTAAAATACTAATTTCCATAAAGTCATAGAAAAATTGTGGAAAAGGACTTTTCCATAATGAAAGAAAATTGAAACTGAGATAAATGGGAAAAAGTTAATAATGAGCGGGCACTGTTCAGAATTCTTTACCGAATTTCATTTATTCATAAATTCAGCCTAAAATACAGTGAAACTAAGAACCTTTGGAAGTCTTTTGATTGCTCCTATTTAAATTAGCAAAAGACAACTAAAACATGTTATGTATATGTGTACAAATATTCAGATATTCAATTGTAGAGCATAGATTATTGATAGTATCTTAGTCTTCAAAGGGATTTCTGAAAACAGCCACAGTTTTGTTAATATGGATTTGAGAATTTGCTTGTAAAGGAACCAACACAAAAGGAAGCCACTCTTTCAAATGTTAATCTTTCTAGGTACCTGTAGGTGCATTTCAAAGTGGATAAAACATCCTCATACTTTGCATTTTTACCTTCTTGCAAAAAAAAGAGTCTGAAAAATTTTATTAGCCCTAGTTGAAAAAAAAAATTCCCTATTCATTAATATTCACTGATGGCTATTAAAATTCATTGATATTCATCCAATGACAATTTTATTAATAAAATATCAAAACAAGGAAGCTTGGTCATCTCTCATCCTCAGCCACCATCATGATTTCAGACTCAGTAGAGATTGAATCATCAGTTCACATGGAACTTGTAGTAGGGCAGGGTCCAGAGTGGACAGAACTGTGATCCAAGTGCATGTGGTTAAGATCTACAAGCAAAGTGCTGATAGTAGCATGGTCACTGCTTCAGATGCTAAGACTGGAGCTTGGAAGGAAAGCATCTGATTCACCAGCTACTTAACTGGTGAGCTTCTTCCCTAAAAGTGAATTTCTGGTTAAACAGTCAACTATCAACGTTTTAAGAATATTGTGTAATTACCAGGTAAAATCAAAGGTCCCAGACATGCCAAAAGCATTTGCTCAGACAAGAAAGTGAGAGAGAGTTATAAGTAAACTTGTTTTTTGTTTCTTTACAATGTCATCTCATTGCATGGAGCAGGTTTTCCAAATCCAAGAGAGATTTTCAATATAGCTGCCACCAAGGATCCTTGTATGAAGTAGTTATTGGCTGTGTTTTCTTTCTGATGAATTGGTTGTAGAATTAAGCTTGAATCTAGAAAAGATTTTTGTATACTGACACCAATATTGGCTCTGAGGAGAAATGCTGCTCCTCAGTTGGTATAAGATGTCTCTGCTCTCAGAATTGTTGCCATACAGATTTGAGAGCTACTCCTATTATAAAGCCCAACTAACTTGTACTTCTCATTACTACAAAGTGAATGAAGATCACTTTATGTTCAGGCATTTTGTGTTCATAGAGTGCAATTTTACTGACAGGGCAACCTTTTCAAATTATGATGTTTTTCCATCACTTCACTCAGTGTATTTCTCGGCTGGGGTTGTTTTTTGCAGACAAACACAAAAAAACAAAAGCAAAATTCATTGACGGATCTAAATGAAATACAGAGTCCTGGAAAAAAAAAACTGTGGTTCCCTGCAAAATACACAGGAAAAGACTGTTGTCTCAGGATATGAGCAGAGTATCCATCCCCCACTGAATTGGATGATCATAAAAATTAAGCACCAAGACTTATACTACTGCTGCCTCAGTTGTACAGTATCTAGCCACTGTATGGATGATGAAGGTTCATGTTGAGACAGTTCACATGCAGCTTTTTCACCCTGCAGGACAATGTATTGGTCAGCAGGCTGTCCTCTATGGGTTCTTCCTTTCCTCTGGGGTCACCAGCAATGCAGAAAATGTCAGGTCTGCTGAACCAGCATGAGAAAACGCAAGAGGGGACTGGGTTCTGGAAATTAACAGTTAGGAAGTGAAGCAAGAATGCTACATCAAAAAGAAAATATATCAGACAGGTTCTTGTACAAACTGTTCTAAGAGGAAGGATCTCCACATACCCCCTTAAGACACATGATGTGTAGCCACTCAGACACATTATCTTGCAGAAAATATGTTTCAGAGGAGCCTGATGGCTGTATGTGGGGTGCTGTCTGGCAACACCTTCTGGGTCTGATCTAGATCTGATCCCACAGGGAGCTTAGAGGGTGGGGCATTAGCTGTCCTTAGGGGTAGGCTACAAGGTGGTCTGACTGGGGACATTTTGGAGAGTAGGTCTAGGCACCAAGAGAGCCTTAGTCAGGGAGGTATCCAAGGAGTTAATTTCCTAGCTGCATGGCGTCTGTCTGGGATGACAATATTTTTCATGTGCCTTAAATTCCCCTTCTACCTTGTTCCAGGCACTGGTGTGGAATATAAACCCAAGACTTGTATGTTTTAAGGTTTCAACATCACATCATGAAAGTAAGGATTGACAAATTCCTGCCACTATCATTCAGAAGGTTTTGCTTAATATTTCTGACTGCATTCCCAACTGTGCAGTTAGGAGACATAGCAAGGAATTCAGACGTTCTCTTCAGCCACCAGAGACACACTAGAGTGAATTACTAATCTCCCTAGACACCTGGAATGCAGATAATGAATTTGTATGTACAGCCTGATCATCCACCAGAGCAAATGAAATCATTCCTCACTCTGCTGTGGCAGGAGGATTCTAAAGCTCCTATTCTGAAATTCCCCTCTTGTTATTGGCATGGCTAGACCCTCCAGAGCACTCACAGCTGTGCTGCCTTTCAAAAGCCTTTCCTTCCAAAAGGGAGAAATGACAAATTTAACAACACTGGACTAAGCTGATAAAACATACAGGCATACATGGCAGTCCAAAAACATTCTTAAAAGCAGCAACTGATTTATGATTCATGATAAAAAGCCCAGAGGCTTGGCTGCGTGGGATTTCTAATTGTTGTGGATTTGGTCAGGTCTCCCAGCTTTGGGCCAGCACTATGGCAGGCTGGGACACTCAGCTCTCAGTACAAGGAGCATTTCAGCAACATCAATATGTTTATAAGATAAGAGATATCATGTTCCTCTAGGGCTGGCAGGATCCTGCTCTCCTCTCACTTTGAGTGATAGTTGTTAGCATTGCCAGGAACTTCCTCTGCCTCCAGCAGCAGCCTGGTTCTTTGCTTGGGATTTGCTCCCAGCTGGGCCACAGCACACCAGCAGCACACCATGCTGTCCCCAAACATCACCCTTGAGTCCTGCAGGTGTTGTAATTTTGTGTTTATTTAGAAGCAAATTCTGCGGATGGCTAAAGCTGTCTCCAGCAAGCACACAGTACTAGAAATAGATCTTCTAGAAGTCCCTTTTCCTGTGCAAGTCTGGAGGAACAAGGAGGCACTATAAAACAGCTGGCCAAAGAGGGGGAAAGTGCATACTGAGAGAGTGGTGAAAATTTCCCCAATGTGCTAAGCTGCAGAGTCTGGTGTGTCTGGAGAAACCAATAAGCTCACACCACCAAGAAACTGCAGGATCTGCACAAGGCCAAGAACACATATTAGTGTCAACAGAGACTTGTTTGCATCCACATGGGCAATGCCTGCTGTGTGCAAACAAAAGCTGCAGGATGATGCACATATATCATAGAAAAAAGGATCCTCTGAAAGGCTCTCCAAAATCTGACCTCATAGCCACTAGTGTGGCAGTCCAGCCCACCTCTCCTGAATATAGAGCTGGAGCTGTCTCCCAGCTCCTGCTCCAGATGGGCAACAACAACAAATGTATGATTGAATTAGATCACCTCCACCCCCTCTCCTTGAAAATGGAGTTTTCAACAGGGAGAATGACTTGTCCAAACTTCCATGTTTGCTCAGAAAATAGAATGATGAGGACTGCTCACAGTTCTTACACCTTGCCTTATTGCTCTACTTTTTTATTGTAGAATGCCATACTTGATCCCAACATTTCCTTTTTAGCTTTCCAGCAAATCTGGCATCCTGCAACTTTATCACTGCATCAGAAATGAAGGATCATGCAGCTGAGGTTGTGGACAGTCTCCTTTGCTTTGAAGAGATATAGCTTTTTTTCACTATTTGTTTATACAATCATTATGTTTCTTACTGCTGATGGCAAACTGAGAATATTTTGTAGGTTACAAGTCATGTATGAGAACAAGAGAGGAAGAAATCAGTAGTATTGTGCTTTCCTTATATCTCAAAGAACTTAATTTTGGCTAAAACTCAGGCAAGACCCAGGGGTGAAATTGAATGAGACACAACTAATAAATAACCTTAATAAGCATTTTACATTTACCTTTCAAGTAGATATTCAAGCAGTTCACACAAAAGTCCTTTTTAGTCTACCCTTAAAATACCCAATTTTCCTCTGTTCTATCCTAGACCTGAGGTTTGAAAGCGTTTTTGCAAACCTATGCAAGGAGGAAATGTGGTCAGTTCTAGTGTTCTGTTTGTCTTTTTTGCAGATCCTTATATTTGCCAAGTATAAACCAACAATTGGCAAAGGTGCAAAGACCATCCGTCTTCCACTCTGGATAAATCACTTGAAATGAAAGAGTGTTTCTTTGGTTTCCTTTTTTTAAAAGATCTTATACTAGCTTTTCTTTTCAAGTGTGTTTTGAAGAGGAGGCCATCATTAGGGAATTCTGTGTGAGTTTATTTTATGTTTGTTTATCAGAAGTTTTCTGTAAGAAACTGCTAATTAATTGTTGATTGATAAAAATTAAATAGGCAGCCAGAATTCCCTGAAGCAGCAAGCAACAGCTGAATCCAGTGCTTTGGGGAAGAAGCTTTTCCGGGGACTGTAGGTCTAATGAATACATTGACACAGCAGGTCAATTGCCTCTACTCTTGTGGGATTTTGTTCATTGCTCTAACACTGCCCAAACTCTGTGAAGGATGCATGTGCCTCCCCCTGATGTTTCTGTTCTCATCCACTCCAGCAGTTTTCTTCTGAATATATCAGCATTTTGGTGAAAGATTTGACTATGTGATTTATTTTGGTGGTATCATTTTGATTATTTGGTTCTGTTGACCAAATGGGGCTAATGGCAGCCAGTTAAAAATGGCTGATCTCTATGCTGTGACAAAAGATCTTCCAAAGGTACAAAGTTCACCTATTATTAAAAGGGCTTGGTTTGGGTTGTTTGGGGTTTTTTTTCTCTTTCCCTTTTCAGTAGAATAAAATTACATGAAGCCATTCCTTTAAGTGAGACTCCAGAGGGACAGAAACCTTTACAAGAACAGCTGTTCCTTTAGTGCAGAAACCTCTGCCAAATAACATCATGGGCTCAACCTCCTTCTTTTTGGCTTAATAGGAATTAAATCAGTGCCATGCCAAATTGTCACAGGTTCATCAGCTTATCCTGAAATAAGTGTCTGTTTTCTGTTTACTGGAAGTGTTTTGATTTTTAGGATAACAATGGGAGGCCACAGCTTTAAAAAAAACATTCTGGAGCACTTTTTCTTCCTCATCTACTTTTAAGATTTAAATTTGAAGAGGACCTAATCATGTGCTAAAACCATGCAGGTACTTTGTGAATAAAGATGTAATTATGTATGTATTACATATGTAATTATGTTCTGATTGGTTCAGGGCCAAAGTGTGTTATCTGTTCACTTCCAGATTTTTAAATGAAAGTGGACAAATGAGGGAATGATCAGGATGACACTTATTTAGAGGTGTATGGGTGATTATTTTCCAATTTGGTAAGCAGGCAAAAGAATGATTCCTGAAGATCTGATCTGAAAAAAAACTTCTAAACTTTCACTCCTGAAATGGAAAGGTAAACCATCTCCTACCTTCTTTTTTTTTGACTTTCAAATTTATGCAAAATCACTTGTCAAAATGTCACGTCAAGAGAGTAAAAGAAAAAATTTCAGTAAGTGTTAAGAAATGCTTCTCAATTGCATTGTGAAGTTATTTTTCTTGTTGACAAAAGATCAAAATATAGCATGAATTTATGAATAATTTGCATAAGCTGGTATGTGTATTACTTTTGAAACAAAAGTAGTGAAATAGAATTTTTACTTCCAGATCCAGTTTTATTTTAAACCTACTTAGTATTTCTCACTCTTAATCCTTTTTCAGTTATATAACTTTTGTAGAATTTAAGCATTTGAAAATAAATTCTCTTTTTAAGCACCTACCACAGACTGAATATTTTAATTTAATTTCTGATGACATCTTTTACCCATTTTTTAAGATGTAGGTCAATGTAAAATATGCTATCCTGACTACCTAAAAAAAAAAATTGTGTCATTTTGGTTAAGGTTTGGGGTTTTCCGTTTATTTTGCTTGTTTTAAAACCAAAAATAGAAAAATGGAAAAGACCACAATGGAGATATGCCTTTTCTTACCACTGTTCATGTATTTTTTACAGACTAGTTATTTACTAAAGCTTGCCAGGTATATTTCCCTGAAAGTAAAAGAAATAATGAAGTTTATCAAGAGTTTCTATGGGGGAGCACATGGCCAGGTACACTTCATTTGGATGCAGAATTTACCATTTGCATCCCAAAATGCATATACCTGTCAATCTCAGCATCAAAGCTCAGCTGGTACAAAGGAACTGCCCAATACAAAGGGAGCAAGAGCCAGAGCTGGGAAGGGCTGGATTGAGGATGACTTTATAGTGCCTGTATTTTGCCATTCCTTTGGAAAAGAAAGAGTTTCCAAAGTTCATTTCTTTCTGGTAGAAGACTTGTACATGACTTGGTCTCCGAACATCTCTTTCCCTCTTTAGGGCTGGTCCTCAAGGAGGATCACAACGCATTAATGAAGGCTCATTAGCTCAAGCAACAGTGAATCAAAATGTTTCCACTGGGAAAGACATTCATCAGTATGATGAAGTTACGGGATTTTCTCCATTTTGCTCCACTGAACAAGCAAAAGATGACATGCCCAGATTTCAGAATCTGCAACTCATTTGTATTAAATAGCTACTGTGTTTTTGTTTGGTTGGGGCTTTTTGTTTCTCATATAGTAAGAAAATTTTTTTTCAAAACATAGAGAAGTTGTGGAGAAAATGACACTTTTAGAAATTGCATTGTGCATGGTCATTTTTGTCTTTAACCTCAGAACTCCCTTGTATGCAGCCTAGTGTAGAGCTGATCTGGGAATGCATCAGGAGCTTAATTTGTTTTAGAACACAGGCACAGAGCTGAGGATCAGATCGCTTACTAAAGGGAAAGGCATCACCATATGCAAAGAACATTGCCCCAGAAACTGGGGCCTAGTTCTAACTTACCAACTGAGGCTTTGAGTAGTCCTGGAGAGATCAGGTAAGCCAACATTTTCACAGGCAGTCTTTGGGTTTGTTTTCTTTTTACCCATTTTCCAGCTGTCTGACTTGGGAGCTCTGGTTTATAAAAACATAGAGAAATAGCAACCACAGCTGGCGTCTCTGCAATTTGTCTTCTTTTGAACACATATATCTAAATAGCACAAAGATTTTTGGAAGTTCAGACCCTACTTCTTCAAACAGGACATTCAAATTAATAAATATTTATCTTTTCTCCTCCATGCCTAAATTCCCCCTTTTATATCAGGAATAATACCATCTGTCCCTGTTCTCCCTGCCAACTCACACACAGAAGGAAAGGAATTATCCTGTTGGGAGAACAGGGCTCAACTGACAGCTGCAAAATGCAAAACATAAGTTTTACATACAAAGGAGTTCCTGGCCCTCCCTGTCTTATAAGATGGCAGTTGTTACCCAGGACAGAAATTTGGAGAAGTACAGCTCTCCAGGATGCAGCGGTGGTTCTCCTGGTAGGTGCTGGATGTGATTGTTTGAGTCTGTTGAAAGTAAAGCAAATCTACTGAATTTGGCCTGGGTTTAGAGAAAGGGTTTCTTTCTAAGGCTTCTAATTCTTGTTTAGTGACACAGGTTGATGAGTTCCTGTTGGATACACTCTTTTAATCAAATCTTTGATTGTGAATGGTCTAAATGGAGCTGGCTGCAATGGTTCAGGGAGAAGAGTTTTTAAGCTGCCTCTGGAGGACATTTGGTGTAATGTCCCGTTCATCACCTCCTGCTATGAACCCGCGAGCTGCCACAAGGACCACGTAACAAACAGAAGAGGAGTCATTCTGCTGTCCTTACCAAAGTTGTATGGCACTTCACTCTGAGTGTCTAATTATTTTCAGAGTGAAAAAGAGGACTAAATAAGGCTCTAGAGAAATACTTTATATGTTTTAGAAGAGAATTATTGCATGTCCATTTTGTCTAATGAGCATACTTTGTAAAGATGGGTTTGAAATACTTTATCGACCTCACTGGAGGTGAAAATCACTGGTTAATTTACAGAACAGGTGTTTGGGTAACAGCCATGTGATGAGCAACTTTCGTCTTCAGAAAGCTGAAGCTAGTAAAGAGGATTAAAGTCTTACAGAAGTTGCCTCCTTTGTGTTGTGATGTTGCTCTAATTTAGACTACTCACATGTCAGGCTATATATGATTTGTCTTCTATTTTGCAAAATAGCCACTGATTCACTCTGTAAAGTTAATATCTAATGTCTTGTCTTACCCTCTGCTAATATACAGCAGTGTTCAAGTAGTGCTGAGAGCAAGGAAGGAAGGGACCACATTGCTTCAGTCAATGCAGACGGGGAAAATAAATTCTGTTGTTGCCAAGCCTCAAATGAAGAGAAGCAAAAAATAGCTGAAAGCAGAACAGAGAAAAACATGTGCTCTGTTTCAGTACAAGATACAGTATCAGAAATAAAAAAATACACTTTTTTTTCCTCTGAAGAAGGATGGTTAACTCTGTATATTAGGTGTATCTCCCTAAAGATTTTGCAAACGTTTTTTGAAAAACCCAAATAAAAATGATGCAGATCTAGGATCATTTTAGATGTGTTATTAAAACTTGTATAATTTTTTCTCTGGCCAAAAAGACAACATCTTTGTCTTAACTCTGTAATAGACAAAGGTCACTTTTGTAAGATCAGATTTACTTGGTAACCGAGTTTTATTTTTACCTGGACTACATAAACCAGAAAATATTCAAACATACCTTGGGTTTGCCGTCCCTCAAATAGGTATCTCTGTGATAAGGGGATCGTGATGCTCAGATACAATTAATAACTGCTGTTTGCAAGTTAGAGACATGCAGGTGTATTTGCATCTCATATTCATATGCCTCTTATTTTATACTTTGGTCTTAATCCACAGCTACTCATGTTGTCTATACGATTGTGTCCTTTTTCTATCTGTTTTCACATGAAGTGAGAGCTTCCTTTGCCAAAGTGCAGAAAAATCCACACACTAAAACCTTGTCATTGCATGCAATATGGGCAGTGTCACTTCAGTTTCTTGCTCCTTGTTCTCCAGGATCCTGGAGATCCTGGAGTGGTGGGATCCTGGTACCCTGCTAGCTCCACGTCGCTGTAGCCTTTCTTGCACAGAGCTCCAGCAGCAGTGCTGGAGTGCATTCTCCAGGGATTACATGTGCTGCGGTGAGAACTCACACCAGAGTATAAATAAGTGCAGATCTGCATGACCTGCAGGATATGGGAGGCAGGAGGAGAGAGGGTGAGTGGGCAACTGCTTTGTGTGTTCCAGGTGGAAGATATAAGCAGATGAACAGAAGTAGAAGACTTTGGCTGTAACAGGTCATTCTCCAATGGCAACTTGTTTTCCCAAGAAATAATTGAAGGGATACAAGGTTAGAGCCACTCACCCTCAGGTTTGATCGCTTTGGTCTAAGTAGTTATATGGATGCATTTAAAAGTTTATACAATTGGAGAAATGGCAGATTTGAAAAATCTCCAAAGGATTTGCAAGATGCAGCAATTCCACTCACATTTGCTTATGTTGCCCACTGTAAATAAGCAATGTTGATGCTAACTTTTGGACCACATATCATGCTTGGATCATGTTCTGGACTGGGACCATCTGTAGTTTCTGTTAGTGAAACACCTGTTTTATGCTGCAATTTTTTTAGAAGTACAGTCTTCAACACTTGATATGGGTCCTTGTTTCATAGATCTACTTGGAGCATACCGTGTTTGGGGTAATTAATATGCTATAGATTTTATCCTGATGCTTGACGTTCTGTTTACAATCAGCTCATGACCATCAAAGCATTTAATGAAAACATATTCAGATTTTCTGATTTTACACTTTGTGAAATTGTTTATCATATGCTCCAGATATACTGCATCTGCTTCCCACAGTTTTACAGCGCGGAGGGCTGCTAATAAAACATTATTGTTGGCAGTTCAGTCACAATATAAAATTCTTACAGCTTTTAAACATTTAAAGATGTTTAATTGGTTTTTAATGAGTATTTTGGTGCTCAACTTTTAATAGGATTTTTTGAAATGTATTTATCTTGTAAAGCAAACTGAAATAATGGTCTTTAATTGCAGATGCTTTGGGTGCTAGAAGTTTCATCAGTGCTGCTGTGCAGCTACTGGCTTATTCTTTCAGGAGTACTGCTAAGTAAGTTTTCTAGGAAAAAAACCAAAACCACCGCCACAACAAAATATAAAATATTATCAGTAAAATATCTGATAAAAAAACCAAACCTGCAGTAGTAGCAGAAGCAACAAACAAAGCTGGATCTAAAACTTAGGTTGGCAAGACAATGTTATGTGCCCTTAACTGTACTCAGGCAATCAAACCTGACAGCAGGATTTTGTCTTGTTAATATATCTAGCCACTAAAGAAAAAGGGCAAAAATCTTGATTTGGCTTTGTAGTTGCCCACATGATGTCAGCACTTTAAAACTGATCAGGTCCAGCACCAGCATCCTGCAGCCTGGCTGTCCTTCATCCAGCCAGCACATGTGGCACATGTGAGACCAGCCCAGCCCTGCACTGAGCTTCTTGGCACCTCCGAGGGCAGCTGGGGCTCTCCAGCTGGGACAGCCACCTGGGACCAGCTTCTTCCTCCTGGCTTTTGTCCCAGTCTGTTGCTTTGTTGTTCAGGTCATAATGGCACATTTTCTGGGTGTCTGTGTACCTTTCTGCTTCAGCCTGCGCATCTATTTCAGGTAAGCCATCTGAAGAGCTGTTATTGGTTATCTGCTTTCTGCCCAGGTAGCTGTAAGCTGAGAGACGTGGTGGAATGCTGCATCCATCATTTTTCACCCTAGTGGAATTCAGAACCATTATTTTTCTAGCAAAAGTTTTTGATTTGTATCCTGGTTCCGGCCAGGACAGGGTTAATTTTAACCCTGTTCCTGGCCAGAACCAGGGCACTGACACAAATCACTGCACTCACATTCCATATTTATTCTAAATAGACACCATAAGTGGAATATTAGATAAGTATATCTTTGAAAAGAGACAGATGCTCTGAAAATTAGATAAGGGACATGCTTAAAAGAGTTCAGAAACTGAAAGCAAATGTGTCAGATATCACAGAGTGAGATAACGAAACGGAAAGGAGCAAACTAGGTGTAAATCAGTGGGTGATTTTCATCAGAGTGGGAATTTTTTCATATGGATTTTTTTGTTGCCTATGCCTGACAACATGACCTAGGGCAACTTCTTTGTGCAGCCTGGAAGTTTGAAAAACCTCACTTAGAAATGGAAATCAGAACTTGGTTTTTTTAAGTGTATAAACAAAACGTGAAGTTTTGAAATTTGTTTACTTTCTATCAAAAAATATTTAAAGGTATTCTTCTTGGATTCCCAAATAGTTTTGGTTGAAGATAGATCAATAATTTTAATTTTGTTATTTTCAAAAAACCACAGTATCTATACACCTAAGTACAGGAAAATTCTAAAGGTATCCACACCTTAACTGCAGAATGTTTTATAATGCCACTAAATTAGTAAATTTTGAAAATTATTGGAAGAGGAGAAGATTAATCCAGTTGACTCTTATGTCAGCTGTGGGCTTGACAATAGAGGAAGCCATAACACAAGGATTGCAGAACAAGTATGGTGGTAAAGAGTGGGTAAAAGAATTAGTCTTCCTTTACGCAATCTCTAAAAAAAACTTTAAAGTGGGACTTTTTGTGTCACCTGGAGATCATTCTCTCAGTGATAATTCTCCATTTCCATTTTAAGTACACAATCAATTACAGTTCATGTTAGTACTATCAGGTAACATAAATTCCACAATGCATTGGAAAATAAATTCCAAAGTAAGTTACTTATTTCTAAGAAATGATCCTACATTTTATTTTAAAGATGATTTGGACCTCCTTTCATTGCTGTTGTTCACAGAGATGTATACTTATGCTGCGTTACCTCATGGCTAGAAGAAGAGAAGCAGGCCCAAAATGTAAAACTGAAATATATTGCTGTGGGTGGTTTTTAAAAGACATTGATTTTTGTTCAGCATCTGTCACATTGGTTCACAGCCAATATCCATCAGTGAGCTGTGTGATTAATGGGGTATTGAAGAAGCAATGAACAATTTCACAGTTGTTTAACTTGTTGCTTTATTTCTCCTTTTGCATTAGTATTATCATCCTACAGCATCTGTTGTTAATATTAAGCATAAAAAGTGTGCTGGATGTAGCACACATTGCTATCAATAGTAATAATAACAAGATAATACACCACACACTTCTGAAAAAATGAGGCAAAGCCTCTCTGCCTATAACTTCGCAAATTCTTCATTCTCTTGAGGCTGTCCCAGAAACACGCGTGGCTCCTTAGGAGCCAAGGAAAGCCAGCAGCATCTCTTCTACGAACATTTCAGCTCCAGGTCTGTCCCCTGCCCTCTGTCTCCAGCTGCAGCCAGCTGCAACCCAGCTGTTGTTACCTGACAGGTTATCCAAAATCTGAACGTCTTTATCCAGTGAAGGTCTTTCAGCCCTCCTCAGCAGAAATTTGCTGCTTATTCATAGTATTCCAGATTTCCAAATTAATAAAAACAAAATTCAAAATCATAGTGGTTGAAACACATAGCATTGATATAACAGCAAATAATGATGCAATACTTATTCAAAGCCTTGTTGATGACAGATGGTATCCCTACCAAGTATAAAAGAACAATTTTTCCATAATGACTTCATGCATCATAAATTACAAAATTATCCCAAATTGTCCTTCCCTGTTCTTCTCCAAAATGCCTTCAGTTTCCACACTGTATGTCAGAGCAACCATCCAACAACAGCAACAATCTCATCAAATATTTCTGTCTTCAGTTGCCCCACCTGCTTTGCACTTCAGATGAATCACATGGATACCTCAGTGCTACGCAGTAGCTCTAAAAATGTCAGCAAGCCTTTGGAGTTGCCATAATTTTGGGAGATTTGGAGAATAATGCTTGAAAATGTTTTCAAAGTATATTCAGACCTTGTGAGATTCATAATAACAAGCAATACAAGATGATAGAAAGGTTTTTTGGTTGAAAGATGGCCTGTGAACTATTAGAACATGCATCACTTCCTCTAACTAGAGGTGGAGTTAATCAATTCAGGCTCTTTTATAACACTAAGCATCTAGACTCCAAAATACCCTAAAAAGTAGCAAATCTTTGGCTTTACATGGTACAGTGTAGTTTTGATAAGTAAATCAAATATAAGACTTTTGTGTCTGCAGTTAATGGGAATTTTCACAGTCCTTCATCATATTTAGAAATCTGAACAACATGAATCTGGCAAGCACTGGATTTTTGTCTCCTCTCACAGAAAGCAAATGAAAGGTTTGTTGTTCTGCATGTGTGCATGTGTTTGTGCTTTCCTGCAGTTCACTAACAAAAATAGATTCTAAAATTTTATACCTAGAAAGGAATATATCTTCATATGTTACCCATACGACTGTGTCCAAAGCCACTAGAGAACAATCTATTGAAGGGACTGCCATTATTGCTAATTACAATCTTCTCTTTAAATTTTTGAGAACCAGAAGCCTGTTCCACAGTAATTTCTGTAGAATAAAATTCCAGCATTCCAGAAATTTGAAACTCCATAAAGTCATGAAGGGCACAAGGAGAAAGCGAATCAGGGACTATTGATTTTCTGTCTTTCTCAGTAAAAGAACAGGGGGCATCAAAGGAAACCAAAAGGAGACCTATTCAAAACACACTTTCAAAAGCTTGGCATGTGGATGATCTGGCTGCAGTATTGTGTTGCTAAAAGTTTACATGGGGTCACGGGAGACTGGACAAGTCTAAGAAAAACCAGCTTATTAAGGGTTAC
The DNA here is from genome assembly GCF_965178545.1 of Coloeus monedula. Lineage (NCBI taxonomy): Eukaryota > Metazoa > Chordata > Aves > Passeriformes > Corvidae > Coloeus > Coloeus monedula. The sequence continues at coordinate 24,322,389 of NC_138781.1, forward strand.
TGAAGGCACAGAAGCCACACTGGTCTGCTAAGCCCTGAGAGCCATGACTGTGCTTGGCACACCCGACATGGTTGTGTGCTCTCCTGTGTCTGTGCTCCCGTTCAGTCACTTGCTCTGGGACCCAGTTAGAGAGAGGACATTGAGCTGTACAGACCTTCAGAATCATCTGCTGTGGCCTTTCATTCGTGTCTTCCTTCTAGTAATTCTAGATTATGGTGAAAAACAACTGATATTGCAAAACTTCCAATAAGCTAAAATATGACATGGCAACTTTCTCTTGAACAGAGAAATCACACGTTTTATATAAATACCTATAGATAATATATAGCCTAGGTTATCTTTTATAGGCAAACAGCATCTATATAGGTCAATAATAATAATTTCTAAAAATGCTGTATGAATATAGAGGCATATATTTTGTTAAGTTTAAGAAGCTTCCATTAATTTTACTTAGATTAACATTGAAATGCAAAAGATTGTATGCTTATAACATTAGGTATGAAGTTAAAATCAGTATTTCATATAGTAATAAGGTAAGAAGAAATGGATCAAGATGACTCTGCAGAAATTAAAACTTCCAATTATTATATCAAGGCCTTTCATTACAACTAACTTAATTGTACAATGTACTTAAAATTTTATGAAACTGCACATATTCTTAGAATTATTTAATGTTGGCATGCTTTAAATAGGACTTATTATCAGGGTCCATTTTTTGTGAAACTCTGTTTCTGGAGGTGTTAAAACAGCCTAAACATGAAACCTATGATTTGTGTCCACCTTGGAAGTGATTTTTTTTTTTTCAGGGAATATGGGGCAAGAGCTTTTCCAGGTTGTGATTCAGGGCAGGACCCTGAATTGCTTCTTGTATCCTCCCCACCATCCAGTGACTATAGAGTGAAATTAGTCTCCTAAACCTCGGCACATGGACTAAGATTTTCATGTGAATATGCCTTTTTGCCATTTTCATGAGTTACTCCACACCATGCTTATAAATTTCACAGGCTAAATTGCCCTAGGTTCTACTAGTGTAAGTCTGTAAATTATTATAATCAGGATTATTGCTAAGAGGTCCATGAATCCTTCAGAGCAGGACTTTCCAGCTGTGCTTGTTCAACACCCATCACAATCAGGCCTGATTCTTGCCTTGAATTTTCAGGCACTGTAACAATACAGAAAGTAATGCTAATAGCCTTTGGCTGCTGCCTGCAGAAGCTGAACCCAGGAGGCAAGGCTCTGCATGCAGGAAGTACTGTAATACCCCATTTTCCTAGGACAGCAGTGACAGATTGTTGAACTCATGTGTTCCCAGATCAGAAAGGCACAGAAAAATGCTGAACAGGAGAGGGGAAACCAGAAACCAATGCGGCTGAAAGACTTCAGCCAGTTTCTGTTTTCCACTAAGCTGCCAAAAGTACCATCACTGGTGGGATCCAGGGAACTTTTAGAAGTTTTCTAGTATGATGCTGAGTGAAAAGACATTCACACATTTCTACTATGCTTTTTGGAAAAGCCTTTAGTGCTGAGTAAGAGCGCTTTCTGTTACGGCTGTTGCAACAGCTGCTTGTAACCCTCTTCATTCAAATGTAACCAGCAGGTAAGAGAATAATATTTATCAGCCTCTTTCTTTCTTCCCTTTCCAGGTATGAAAAAAACTGTTAATGATATGTACGATGACACTTCTGGTCAGATTAGCCAGAACAAGCTGCCTCTGTTTCAAACCAGGCAATTGGTAGCTTTCATTTCTGGATCAGCAGAGGAAGCTCACCAGCAAGGCTTAGAATGTCAGCTAAGAGCCAAAAAAACCAAAAAAAGGTCTGAAAAAGTTTGCACATTTTTAAGAGAGACTCAGCCACTCTTGTGTAAATAACAGGACTGAAAATGGTTCAGTTTTTGTCCAGGTTGTAGCACATCCGCACCTCTTCAAGCACTTAGCTTGCAGATACTGAAGAGTACAGATATGCTAAGAGTCATGAAAAGGGGAGAAATGTTTCTATCCTGCAAGAGTAAACAGATATCCTGAGAGTAGCTTTACAAACATCCAAGAAGGGCAGAAAACTTGCAAGATCAGCCAGCTCTGGGGCACCATACACAGTTCTGAGAGTGAACCCAAAATTCTGAATCACAGCTGTGGCAATGGTAGGTGAATTGCAAATCAGCTTACAGCATCCTGGTTTTACTATTGTATTTAAGAAAGACAAGCATTTGTCTCCAGCTTGAGACAGTTGTAGAAAACAACATAAGTCATTTTTCCAGTGGTTTATACAAACATTTTTCCATTTGTCACATTCATTTTCATCATCTTCAACTGGCCATGTATCTCCAATCAAAAGCAAGTTAGAGTTTCTCTACAAAACTCAGACAAAACTAGAAAGTCATTGTAGTTTTAGAAGGACACTATCAGGTCTTTCTGCATTGACTTGTTTTGTTGTGAGAATAGTGACTTTTTAAGAACTGTTTGAATTTCCGCTTCTTTCCTGGGCTGTGTGTTCCACACAGTAAGACAAGAGAAGCACATCCTGTCTAGGGAGCACAAAATCACGTGAACCCTTTCTCTGGGAGCCTCCATCCTGACACGCAGAGTGACACCAGCACTGGCTACTTCATGGAAGTTGAAAGACACTGGCTTGGCAGTAGGTAGAAAATTCCTAATATCAGGTCACTCAAAGATATTACATCAATGATCTTAATGATACCTTGATGCTTTATCCCCTCCCAGCTGCCAGAAAAACTGATTGATGCTGGACACCTCTTTCTAATGAAACCTCAGTCTAGCTCCATATTCTTTCCTTCAAAGGAAACTGTTTTATTTCAAACTTTATTTTATTCAATAGCAGGAAGTCTTGGAGAATAGCTGAGACTTTGAATCAATCAAGTTATTTCCAGGAATGATTGAACCAAACAGTCATGGATTAGCATTAGATACTCAGGATTCTCCTACATTTTGACCAAATGACATTGAAAGGGACAATGAAAAATTAAACAATACTTTGGTCAACAAAGACTAGAGCACACCATTTCAAAATGTTTTATGCTCTTCAATTTTTCTTTTTGTATAAATTTTTGTCAAAAAATTTCTTTCAAATGTGTTCAAGCAACTTACGAAGTAAAACAGAATCTCCTTTTTTGTTCCTTTTTTTCCTATAAGTTGTGATTCCAAAATCCTTGGTCTTCCGGGGCTTCATGGTTGATTGACATGGTTCAGCGGCTGAAACAAACAAAAATCACAACTGCTTCATTTTGTGTGATGCATTTTAATAAAAGTATATTGTCTGAGGATGTACACTGTCTGGAGATGCCAATAACCTTGTTGGGTGTTTATACAGATTGAGAATCCAGCCATACATTTTCTTGCTGTTTGTGTTTACAGGTCTGAACTCATTTTACTAAATAGTCCAAGAGTAAATCAGTAGCAGATGATATAACTGCAGATCCTGAGTTGCACTGTCATGTTCATGCTACTGGAGGTCTCTTTTCCTGCAAAGACAGAAGTGTGCTCCCCAACTGGGGACTTTTATGAACTAGTAAAAAAAAAATAGATTTGATTTTTAAAATGTACATAAGGGTCACACAAAAACATCCTGGCTACTAAATACCATTGGAATAAAAGCATTTTATTCCTTACAAACAAATCATTGTAAAGCCTGCATCACCAACTAGTAAACAGAATGAAATACATCTTCAAACTCTATCCTTTTTTTTAAAGTACAAATTCTGCCATTTTCTTTCTTTTTAAGGGGTGCTTATCTGTTATAGACAAAAAGAGCTGGAGGATTTCTGCTTTGAAGATATATCCATTTTGTTTGCATGAAACCAAGAACATTTGGATCTTATCAAGGCTACATCAAAGAGTTTTTCATGTTCATGTATCAAGAAAGTAGTGATAGAGGTGTACATTTTAAAAGCAAAGCCTGTAGCTTCATTTTTGTCTTTATATTTGAATGGGACTTTCAAAAGGAGGAAAAATTACAAGCAAAGGCAATTTTTTCTCAAAAGGAAACTACTTGTCTTTAAAATGACTCTTCAATTAATCTGAAAATTAAATATATCTATCTGAAAGCATTTCAATTAGGAATTAAAAAATCCATTCGGCATTCTATGATTATGCTTTGAAGAACAGTAAATGTTTTTTCCTTGAATAATGAAAGAATATTTCATTTTTCTGTTTAAAGAAAACCAAGGTTTAATGGTCTCTTAATCCAATCCATAGCCTAAAGAGGCCATGTGAGAGCAATCTTGTGATACCCTGTGGTATCTACCAAAGCAACATTACCACGTTCTATGCCAACTCACTGCCTTGTACAGACCTTTTATCTTTGATTCTTTTGCTTGAGAGGGTTACAGCCACTAATCTCCAAAGCCTTCTCTTTCCCAAGGGAGACATCACACAAAATTGAGCCAAACATCTCAGACTTTCTTTTTTTCCTCTCATTTCCTTTCTCATTCATCACTGCCTTTCGAAGTCCTGCCAGTAGTATTGCCATTAGTGATGGGTTAGTTTGTTGGTTCAGGCAATCACTTTTGGTTTTATTGTCTACTGATGTTTATAAGGAAGCATAAAACAACTGATCTCAGTTGACACATGAATATTGAGTGGACAAGGGTTCTTTCTGGCCTCTGTCTCTAATCCCTAATGTTGTTTAGTTCTCATGACCTTGACAGCAATGTGATTGTGAATAAATTCTGCCAACTTCCTCCAAGTCTGAAGGAAAGGCAGTCCTGGAAAGCTTATCTAGGTGCTAAAAGTGTTTTACCAGTCCTGCCAGTATTCATAAGTTGTGTTTGCAAATAGGACTGATAGAATCAAAATTTTGGAATTATTTGTTGGGCTAGAATTAAACTATAGGGCTTATTTTTGCAGGATGTTTCAGTGGCCAAAATTATTAATGCAAGAGTTCTTATACTGCTTAGTAAACAAAATATCTCACATGCTACTTTTAGCTTAAGAACCCCTCATCCTGGGCATACCTCCATTCACATTATCCATAAAGTACCATTGCTACTCACTGGTGGAGACTTAAAAGTTGAGTAAAATCACCTTTGCTGTGATATTGGTCAGACAGTTATTCTGTTCTTATATTTATGTCATGATGACTGTTTATATCATCTCTTTATTTGTGTGTGGAGATGAAATAATGCTATCGTTACCCTCAGATCCACTCGAATATCTTTTCATAAAAGATTAATAAGGATCAATTTAATACACAGCTAAAGAAATTAATTGAATTACACTTTAAGCTATGAAATCTAGTACATATCTAAGTTTCAACTCTCCAGAGAACTGATACCACTGTGATTAATTCTATAATTTTTCTCATTTTCCATGTTGTTGGGCGCAGAACTTGTCCCTAATTATCACAGACATATAACATGGTGATAAGTTAAGACAATAACATGGTGATAAGTTAAGACAATGCACGATTCTCAGCTTGTTTCACACTTTCTGCTCTCAGCTGAATTGATTTGTCTCCTTTGGAAAATCTAGATTCAAAGATCTAGTTCTGAAAATCTTGTTGCTACTAAGAAGCTGCAGATGAATGGCATATCATTATATTATTCTTGCCTGCATAACTTTTACTAATGGTCAAATAAAATGCCACTGATGTTTTCATTTGTCTGATTTTCTTCACTTCCATCCTGTTTTCAAGGCTGCTACCTACCTAGGTCATGATGGTTGGGCAGGCTACCGAAAAGAGTTATGTACAGTCACTCTGGCAGCCTATAAGAACTTCTAATTTCTTCATCCCACTTTTGCAGATTAAGGATATCCTGAGTTTCCCTGGATGCTTTGAAGGAGGATTGCAGGGGAGACAGCTCAGCTTCCACATGATGCTGTTGTTTGAGGAAGCAGCCTTGCCTTTCTGAGTCTTTTCTGATGCACCACCCCTGCTCCTAGAGCAGTGACAATAGTGCTGGAGCTGACATTTCTTGAGCACCAAACCTCCAGAACAGAGAAGGTGAATATGCATAGTAGTGGTTGCAGATTAACCTGTAATTACAAATTCTTGAAAGGTTTAGATGTAGCTGTCATGCTTACATGTGTTTCTCTGTTTAGTCATGACAAACAGGCCCAGCACTGCATTCATGTGAGCACCCCAGAAGCCCCCAGGCATTCACTACAAAGGGAAAGAAAATGTCCATACACTCCAGGACTCCCAATCAGCGATTACCTGGGATGGAGGTGGAGTCTCCAAGTCACCTCACTCTCCTCTGTGTCCTGTTTTGGCATGTCACAGTTCCTTTTTGCATACTCTCTGAGCTTCCTGAAGATAAAACCACAGCCTATTTTTCTGCCTCATAGAGACCAGGCAGTTTAACAGGTTCATTTTCAGTGAAACACAGTTGTTAGTTGTTATTTGGTACTTCAGCTGAAGCAGTTCTTGGACCTTTTACTCTGTCCTTTAAAAAATGACAGTACTTAAGCTGGTGATCAGTCATAATCTCTGCTGGTTTTGCGCAAAGATCTTCGTTTATGAGGTCAACTAAAGTGATAGTTTTATGGAAGAAACTCCTTTTAAGTGTGCACTGAATTCCCAGCAGGAATTACATCTTATTATGAAAGGTTAATATCTCTTTGAATAGGGAGCTGGGTTTGTGTCATATTACTTCTTGCAGAGTTTCAGACTGCCAAATACCTGCTACACGGGGATGGGCTTCCCTCAAATGCAATATGAGTTTATTTAGGAAAGAAAATCATTAGCAAAAACATTTATTAATATAAACCAGAAAAACTTTGAGATGTGTTGTTTTTGTTCCAAGCTAGTAAACTCAATAGCTGCCGATTAGGCTTAAGTGTACCCAAGATAATACAGAGGAATGCAGTTGCATCTCCATCTGTCTCGTGTGCCTTAGGATTTCACAAAATCTAACTTGGAATATATTTTTGGCACATAGTACTGAGAGGAGAATAAAACTACTCCTAGAAATTGCTAGATGTTTGTACCTCCAGCCTCTGTCCTAACGTTGTCGTCACGGCTGTAACAAGACACATATAGGATGTACCAGCATATCCTACAGGGACACTAGTCTGGCAAGAATTACACAGCCTTCATAAACAGTTCAAGACAGCAGTAAAAAATATGTAACATTGTATTTGGCATGAAAGAGTGCCATGGTTTAACCCAAGCTGCCAACTATGCACCAGACATCTCCATCAACCTTCACCCAGACTGTATGGGGGCAAGAAAATTGGAAGGGACAAAGTGAGAAACCTCTTGGGCTGGGAAGAGTATAGTAGTAATAATAATAATAATAATAATAATAATAACAACAACAGTAATTAAAAGGGAAATAGCAGAGATAAATAAAACTCAAGAAAGACAAGTGATAAAAATTAAAATTACTGCTCACCACCAACTGATGCTCAGCCAGTGCCTGAGCAGTGAACTCCTGAACAGCCTTCCCTCCGTTTTTCTGGTCATGATGCCACATGGTCTGAAATATCCCTGTGGTCAGTTGGGGTCAGCTGTCCTGGCTGTGTCCCTTCCCAGCTCCTTGGGTACCCCCAGCCCCCTGTCTGGTGGGGTGGTGTGAGAAGCAGGAAAGGCCTTGACTCTGTTAAGCACTGGTCAGCAGTAATAAAATCATCCCTGAACTGCAAACCCTGTGTTCAGCAGAAATCCAGAACATAGCCCCAAAACAGCTACTGTGAAGAAAATTACCTCTACCATAGCCAAAAACAGTGCAAAAAGTTGTCCAACAAGCTTAAACAGTTCAGCTACACTCAACAGAGTTCTTGAGGTCTTGTATTTTTAAAATCCAGAAATGAACTTCTTATGTGGATTGTTTTTATTTAGTCATTGAACCTAATTTCACCTTCCATCAAAAATTACTGGCATGGGGAAAAGACTACTGACCACATTTTACCATCCTCATTCAAGCTGAGTACTGGTTTATCCCACTGTTTTGCTCATTTTCCTTTACTGACCTGCCCAAGAAATAAGTGAATGAGCCCATAGCACTGCTGTACAAGCAGACAGGGCAAGACTCAAAGTCAGGGATACAACATCTTGGTACTTTTAAATGTGGTCTCACCTTCTCCTTCCCCAGCACAAATAGATTATTAATAAATCAATTGTAAAACATAAACCCTGTTCTTTTCATGCTTGATTGCCTGTTCTGTTTGTTACATATAAAGCCCATTGCTCCTACTTAGCTATACTCATGCAATGAAGATTGATTATGGCTTCAATTGCCAAAGGACATTTACGGATCCAGAATGAACACATATTTGAATTTTGTTTGCAAGCACGGTGAGAAGCATTCCTCTTTTAAAATCTCTGTACTCCCCTTTAAAAATGTAGATGAATTCTGTGCAAAGATAATGACAAAATTAGTTGAAAAATGCCATAAAAACAATGTCTTACATTATCTAGTGACCCTTCCTCCTTAACTTGGTTCACAGTGCTGTGTGTTTGCAGAATATGATGCAGAATATGGAGGAGTTTTCAGATATTATCCTTCTAATTTTCCCGTCTGTTTTAGAAACATGCAAAAATCTTCCATTGCAGCCTCTAGCATCTTACAACACCATTTCAAGCCAGTGAAAGTTGCTGTGTGGTCCCTCACTGCCCCCAAATCATACACACAGAATGATAATCACTGCGCTTCTGCCTGTATTTCATATTACAGCCAGGTTCCAACAGGGAAAATCCTCCCTGTCTGTCAAGAAAATATATCTATGTTATGCCTTCTGTGAAAAAAGTGGGATGAAAGCAGTGGGGGAACAATGTAGAAAACAGAATGGGCTTTTAAGTGCTCTTTTGCAGTGGTACAGGTGTGTGTGTCAAACCTCCTACCACACAGCAGCTCATCTACCAACATGACCAGACCATCCCAGGCTCATATATGGCTTTGCTCACAGCAGAGCAATCAGTGAATCAGAGTCTGGCTCTAATATTCATTTTAAACTTTGGAAGACCCATGATGGAAAGGTTATAGAGGCCAGCATGGAAACTTGCTTTAAATTGAATATATAGATTTATGACTAAAAAAAGTTCCACAGTCTCATCACTGGTAATGTATCTTATTTGCTCGTCATTTAAGAAAACCTTAAAAATTCAAACTGTCCAGGACTAGAGACTTTTTCCATATTTTTATTTGTACAACATCTGAAAGATCAATATCTGAAACATTTCACAAGCTTGGATAAATGAACGAAACCCAGAGTATTTCTACCAGATTTAGTTCTTACCCAGAAACAGGTATCCAAGCAAGTAAATCAACCACTAAGTGTGCCACAGTTTTATGGGTAGTTTTTATCCTTTTTTTTACTTTTGAGGACTGCTTTTTTCATTCATTACTACAAATGGGTTAACAAGGGGAGCCAAGCATCTCATGCTAGATCTCTGAAGGCAGCTCTGCTAATTCATGTCCCTTTCCCAGGGCCTCAGTATGGCACTCCACTTGCTGTTCCCAGCCAAAGCAATTCTGAAACACACTTGTCCAGCCACAGACCATCTGTGAAGAGCAGAATGGAATCATCCTCATTCATGGAGGTGAGTCTGAGGAACAAACTGCAGCGGTCTGGTTGTTTTGGGGGTTGATTATTCGGAAATCATGGCATCATAACCAAAGCAATCCTTTCTCTCTGCTGTAAAACTACCCCAAAGTGATTGCTATCTGACACTAAGAGCTGGAAAGAAAGCAGTGGGTTTCAGATAAACAAGCCTCCTCAGATACCCTGAACATCCTGACTTTGGGTGGTGAAGGAAGCTAAAAGGTCTCTCATTTAGAGGTAACGTCTGAAAAGCTCTGACATAACATTTTCCAAGGTGACTGTCAGAAACCTTGAAGGATTTTTCAAGCTAATATAAATCTTGGAGATGTTTTTTGTGTTCTGCAAATAAATGCAAGAAATCCATTCTTTCAGAGAGGAAAAAAGTAGCTGCCATTCTAATTTGGCTTTTTGGTGTTTTTTTTGTTTCTCTTCCGGTTTTTCTCACAGTAGGGTGATTAATGCCTGCTGGTGATCCTGTGGTAATGCCTCTGTGCCAGTAGCAAGATGATAAAGGTGAAGTCAGACATGGACAGACAGATAGACCCAGCTATTCTCTGTTGTCTTCTCTGCTGTCTTTATGTGTCCCACAGCAGTGTGAGGCACCTTACCTGCCAGCACACCTTCCCACCAGCATTAGGGTTGTACGGCAGGACTACCCCATGTCAAACTCCATCACTTTTCTAGTCTAAAATATATCACTCAATCATTTTACACATTTTTAAAGGAGCTTTTAAACCATTATACTGACCTTTGTCTGCAAAATGCAGACACTAGAAGACCAAAATAGAGTGAAACCACAGAAGGATGGAGAAGACAAGCTCTAGGACTGGATCCTCTTTGTAATCAGTGATGGGAGAAGTGCTGAACAGCTGAGACTCACTGCAGTTTCAGCTGGTGCTTAAACAGCTGAAAAAGTGGTGAAGAGCTACTGAAAAACGTGAGATGCTCAACCAGCTGCAATCCTTGTGCAGGGGAGGACTGAGAGTATAATTTATCCTGTGGATCCACAGCTGCCTTCAGGAGACTTAACCTCTAGGATCATCCTTCCCCAGATGCCATTCCCTGTTAGGAAATGGTCTGGAGGCAGAGCTGTTCTCTACAGCTTGGGCATTGATCCACAGCTCCACAGGGCAGTGGATAAGATTTGCGGAAGGATGGCAGGAGCAGCAACGGGGACACTGTAGGACCTGGCTGGGTTATAAAACAGCATGCTACATTCTTTGACTGATGAAAAGCTTTCTCTCAAAACTGATTTTGATGTGAAATTAAGTTTTCAGCAAAACAATATTTTTATAAGTACTGCCTGTGTTCTGCAGGCAGCTTTGATTTCTTTATTGCTCAAAAGAACTACTTAGAAGTTTCCATTTTTGTAGATAAAAATATGCCTAGAATCTTACTTTCTGGGTGTTTTAACTGAAAAATGTATTTTCCTCTAGCAAAAAAACCCAAAAAAGAATTCTAACTTTTTCTGCTGTCTACTTGTATTCTATTTTACAACAGAAAAAGTAAATTTATTTGCTTTTCAAGGTATGTATAAGCATGAATAAAATAAATGCATAATAGGATAAATAGAGTTTACCTTACTTACAAATAAGGCAGTAGTTCTGCAAGAAAAAAGCTCTTCCTTAGATTCTATTAAGTGCAATGAAATGGCCAGCCCCTGTGTTACTACCAAAGGTTTGGATCACTTTTCTCAGTAACACACTTCACATTTTCCCTTAACCTTTAGATAACTGGATTACCCTCTGGCTTTTCCTTTCAAAGTTATTTAGGTGCTGGATAGAATGACTGAGGTTTTCTGTCCTAAATGTTTCCATATATAGAAAATGAACCCGTGAGATTCTGATCTGCTTTCTCTCACTGTCTAAATATACATTATTTTTACATTTGTGACTATTTTTTTACTGTCAGGAGACCCGTGAGTTTTGAAGTTCTTTATCCACAGAGCAGGAGTGTATTTCCATGGACAAGGTATAGAGATGCTGATGGCCAGGTCCCTGCTGTGTGCTATCAAGTCTTAGAGCACGCAGGCCATGCTGCAGTAGTTCTGATTTTCAGCAACAGAACTATGAGATCAGCCTGTAATTTAAAGGTATTCCTGTACTGCAGAAGGATTTCACCCACTTTTTCCATATTTACTGCATTTCTTCATAACTTTTCTCCCCTCCCATTTCATCACTGCCCCATTCTGATGCATTTTTGATAGCTCTGCTTTTCCAGCCTTGCCTACAAATGCCATCGTAAACTTTTCTCTCTCTCCCTCCCTCATCACAGAGGGTTCCAGGCAGCAGCCAGCCCTACATTACAAAGCCAAGGGAAAAAAACGGTAAAAGCTCCAATTTTTTCCCATAGGAAATCTAGCAGAAATGTAACATCTAACTACAACATGGCAGAAATGTTGCTTGAAACATGTTGAAACCTGATGCAGGGAAAACAACAGACTAGATGCATCCCTTTAGTCTTAAATACAACCCCAGGACCCCTGCTAGCACACCTCAGCTCAGTGTTCCCCACCTTCCCTGTCTCAAAAGTTCAAAATCCTACTGTCTGTACTATGAGCCTTGGTTTACACACGACGTTTCTCAGATCTCAACCTGTAATTGGCTTGGGAAAAAAAAAAACATCAGAAAGAGGCCTTTCTAACTGAAGAGACTTAATATTCTCTGTCTTCCTATTTTGGGGTTGCAAAGCAGTGTGATGCTCTTTTCTATGTGTTCAGTATCTTGCGGTTATATCATCTGAGAAAACAGAAATGCAACAGTGATGGCAGCAGTCACGCTGCCTCTGATACAGCAAAGAAACAAAAATTAATGAATACTAACGAAAAATTTTAAAAATGTGGCACAATGAAAAAAAACTGAAAAACAACCCTTTGGATGGAAAGAAAGGTCCTGCAGAAATTGCCCAGTGTGAACACCAAGTGACACCCTGGGAATTAAATTTCCCTCTCGTGCACAGCAAGGGCACATTATGTGCTTTGTCCAGGCTTCCTTTTCAGTGCAATTCACACCAGCATCAGCCCTAGGAGAAATTCTGGCCTGGTCCCTCCATGGAAACACTTTCTTTGAAAGCTGGTACTGCAAATTCACTCCAGCCATTGAAACTTGGCTTTGCAACCTGCGCTGGATAACTTTCACCCGTAGTTACAGCCCCATCACTTTTTTATTTTCTGCCCCCCTAACTCCTGCTTTAGCCAGCAGCAGGGAGGGTAAAAAAGAGAAAAAAATAGGTCTCCTCAGTGCCTTTATGTGGCCTAAGAGCGGGAGATGGCATTACAGGCAATGGATGGGCCTCCCTTCTTTGCCAGGTCAGCAGCAGGCAGAGCTGGGTCCTGAAGAGTTACAGGGGTGGTCTCAGGAATCAAACTGCCTCCCCACAGATCTGGATATTGGGAAATAAAGCACCTGGTTCCTCAGGAGAAAAGAGAAGACATATGACATCCAATTTTAAGTCCTTTTTGAGAAACTGAGTAGTATTTTTTGTTGAAAATATAGGTATCCATTTTATTTTCCATCTTTTAGGGCTTGTTTTTTTTCTAGGCAGTTGATCATCAAAGAGTGTCCTCTGTGTCTGTTGTTGTCTCCTCTTGTTTTCTCTAATGGAAAGCTTCTCTGAACTCTCAGCCAAGATGGGGATAGTAAATACCTTCAAATGATCATTCTTTTCTCAGGTGCAGGCAGGAGCTCAGTGTTCCAGCACACAGTGTCTGCTAATAATTTTATGCTGCATGTATGGTATTCACATAAAAAAAGGTGGGATAATAGTGTTCAGTGCAGTTTGTGGGATCAGTCCTATAGACTGGAAAAATAAATGTATTTGCACTGCTCATAGTACTGATTTGATTATTCTGTTAAGTCATAGCTGCTAACCTTGTACTATGCCTGTACACTTGGACCCTGGATTACCACCAGGAATATAAGAAGAAATGGGAATTTTTCAATCCTGCAAATTAGCTATAAGGCTGGTTTTAAATAACTGACCCTCTCTAATGCTCCTTAAACATTTTACAATAATATCTCTGCATTGACTTAAAAAATAAAGCAAGAACAAGGAATACTGGTTGAAAAAGTTGTTTATTCTTGCCATAATACATAGTTGAAAATACAGTGTATAATCCCATATAAATAGATGGTCTGTAGCATTTTACTATGGTGTCTGGATTTCAGCTGGGATAAAGTCAACTTCTTCTCAGTAGCTGTTACAGTGCTGTGTTTTGGATTTGGAATGAGAATGGTGGTGGTGGCACAGTGGTTTGGTTTTCTGCTAAGTTGTCTTTATTCTGAGTCAAGGACTTTTTTTTTGTGTCTCATGCTGGGCCAGTGAGGAGGTGTGCAAAACAAACTGGGAGGGAGCAGAGCTGGGACAGGTGACCTGAGCTGACCAAAGGGATGTTCCACACCATATAAAGTCATGCCCAGTATATAAACTGGGAGGAGTTGACTAGAAGGGTGGCTGATCTGGGTGCAGGAAGGGGTGTCTGGCATTGTGCATCACTTGTTTTTTCTTTTTTTACTATCATTATTATTATTATAATAAATCACCATTATTACTGTATTTTCTTTTATTTCCAATTATTGAATTGTTCTTACCTCAACATACAAGTTTTACTTTAATTCTCCTCCCTATTCCACCAGGGTGAGGGAGAGAGGGAGTGAGTGGCTGCATGGTGCTTATTTTTCACCTGGGCTCAAAACCACGACATACGGTTAAATGAAATTATATCAGAAGAAATCTTCTTTTTGCAGATACTTATGATGTATGATTCTGTCCAGCGAATGTCACGGTTTAAAGCTGACCATGGTTTGAATTTTTAAAAATTCTATCATGAATTCATAATAATAAAGACTAGGGATTCTTCACATCTCTCACAAATTTTGCACTTTGTTTCCTATTAAAGGCATATTTCTCCCTGTCCTGTGTATTTGAGCAATGTTCTTCAAATCTTTGCTTTGCCTAATGTTCTTCATGTCTTTGCTTTGCCTTCACAGGATTGTCAAAGCAGCACCTATGTTTGCAAATACCGGATGTTTTGCAAACTGTGCTGTAACTCTGCTACTCTTTCCAGCAGCAGTGTTAGTATATTTTCCTAAGTCTCCAAAATACGACAGATGCAATTCCACATTTTGTACTCCAAACTCACAGTTACACCATTCTGATAAATGCACCAGGTTTTCAACACCCTTCCATTTTAGCTCATATATTAAAAATACAGCATTGTAATAATCTTAACATTTTTTTGTCTCCAGTAATGACAAAATGAAAACAGCTGATTTGTAGGAGATATATTTTTCTAGAACACAGATTTCATATATAGCCTCACTAAAAGGGAGGTGATGATAAAAAATACCAAAAAGAGGATACTATCAGCCATAAAGAGCAATAAGATGAGGGAGTTGTTGTTTCTATTTTTTCCCTTTTATTCTCTCCCTACAGCAATCTCATTACCTGCTTTCATTGTCTTGCAATTCTTTTTAAAACCTCTAAATCATGGAAAAGAATTGTCATATTCTTTCCCATGTCTGATAATTCTGTGGCAACATTATCAGCACCTGGTGTTCTGTTGTTCCTGAGCTCCTGATTGCCTCTTGAATCACTTCAAAATTTAATCCTTCCACAAATAGCTCGTGTGTCTAGAAGACAGATTTTTATTCACTATTAAACATCTCCCTGTAGTGGACTCATAGAAGCACTTTCCGTGCTCTTCTGTAATTGAGTTTTTTATAATGAAAAGGATTCCTTATTTGTTCTTTATCAGACATAGACGTGGTTAATATCCTCTCTTCCATGCATCGATACCCTTATAAAATGTGTTTATTTTGCTAAACTTCCTAACCTAATTCATCTTTTTCCCCAAGCCATGGAACTATTGCCTTTCTCCTTGTACTGCTGGCCTCACGAGTTGCCCTCTGGCTTTAGAGAGTTTCTCATCCAGAGTTCAATTCTGATTCTGAAGGCTACAACTCTGCTATATGTCAATCTCAGCTGCTTTCCTGCAATTTTATCAAAACATTCTTTCTGTTCCTATGATCTGTTCTAATGCTTTCTTTGCCATCTCCTTGCAGGGGTCCCACCTGGTATCAGTTTTCTCATAAACACCCAAAATTTTTGGAAGACTCCAAACACTTTTAACTTCTGGCCAATATTCCTGTCCTTATTCTGGATTCTCCAAAGAGTTTGTATTTTCTTCTATGTCTCGTCTGCTTTATTTCATTTTGCTCAATTCTCAGTAGGAGACAATCATTTTCCTACAGTACAGAGAGCTCACCTGCAGCCAGCTCCCCCTCTCTTTCTGCTGTGTCTTTAACACTCTCATCTGGACCCCATAAATCTTCCTTCCCTTATTTAGGGTATCAATCATCCAGGAAAATGCAGGCAATTGAAATAAACTTATCTTTAGTTCATCAAGAACTATTCTTGTATTTTATGATCAGTGAGCTTCATCAGTGACACAAGTGTTTCCTGGTGCCTTCCCTTAAACCACAGACAGGAGTGCAGAGATAAACAGCAAACCCAGTTGCTGCTGACAGCACAGTGTTCACCAGTCATCCAGGTCCCATTTCATTCTCTGCTATTACCCCTCCATTCCAAAATAGTGCCAAACTCCCAACTTCAAGAGATCTGTTTCCTAGTCCTACTGGTTATTTCAGAGCTGAGATAATCACAACTAAGATGCTCCTATTTAAAGTTAAAATACTAGATGTTAATATTCTCCTGTATTATTTCCACAGCTCAGAATATTCAGCACAAAAAATTAAGTGGGTATATGAATATTTTGCTCTTTTTTCCATTTCAATTTTCCTGTTGAAGGGACCAACAGTGTGCATAACAGCCAATTAGCCAATTTGCAGGAACAATTTCCTTAGACTGATCACTATTCTTCCATACATCTGACCTGGCTGACTTTGGGCATACCTGTTGCAATCCAAACTACAGGGAATAAGTACTGGTAAACAAAAGCCTAAGGACTATTTCAAACATTGGATAGCACATGCTTTTGCACAATACTTTGTCCTATTTAATAACTGAAGAACTAATTCACTCTGTAACTTAATGTATTAAAGTTCTAAACATACACAAGTCAGCAAAATGTGAATAAGAAAACAACTAAGCTGAAAGAGGAAGGACAAGCAAACTCAAAGCAAATAATAAAGAGTAACCTCACACCTATTAAATTCGTGTAAACAAAATTTAACTTAAAATGCATCGCTTTGAGCCATATTTAAAGCCAGACTGAGTGTTTAACTATGACTAAATCACATCAACTGAAAGAATTGTGCCCACTTACAAAGCTGAACCTAGATCTTGATGTTAATGGAAGTCTCCATACTGAGATTATTGAAAATTATGTTTAACACAAACAGGATGATGATCTGCCCACTTGCACACAGTGGGGCTTCAGAGAAAGCCTCCCAAGGAAGGTGAGTTCAGTGTGCCACGGCAGAGGGGACTGTGATCTCCGTACCTAAGAGCTCATGATCTTTGTCCACCGCGGATTGATCCTGCTGATTCCTCCACAGCTCCCATCAGCACAATGAAAAGACAGGCACATTGCCTCACCTGCCTCATGTTGTGTCCTAACAGAGAGTTGCCATGGGAAGAGATGCTGAATGGTGTGTTAGCCAGCTCTTCCAAGCACCTCTCCAAACGGGTAAGATATAACAGTCAAAAGCCAATAAGAAAACAAAGGCTTACACTTGAAATCTATGCAGCAAATAAAAGACCAAAAGCCAGTTTCTGGCCAAAGAACATCACAGGATGAGGCACTCACATGTCAAGGCACCAGGGCAGCAAACACATCATCTCTTGCATTACAGAATTCTACACCAAGTCCTGCAAACCACAGAAGCTGTCCGAGCCTCCTTTGGAAGTCATTGTTGGAGCCTGCAGGATCTTTGCCACACTCAAACCATCTTCAGCCAAGCTTTCAACTGGGTGAAGAGCAGTGAAACAAGGGCAAGGTGGGCCCAGAGGAGGGGGCTGGGGGAGCTGGGTGGGCTCTGGACCCCATCGCCCTCGGAGTTGCCTTTCTGTGCTAACACCTGGTGGGGCCAGCTGGCTCATCCAGCCCACACCTTGTGTCCAGCATGAGGAAGAGCGGCACGGAGAAAAAAGCCCTACAGGACTTCTTCCAAACACCATTTCTTTGGCCCTGGAAGGTCCTTCTTATTTTTCTAACTAAAAACCAGCTCATGTTACTCAGAAGGAAGAGTGCTTAGAAGAGGGATATACCCTCTAAAAACCAGTTTGTGGACTAGTTGAGCCTATTTCTTTGCAGAGCACTTTTCTCAGGTGTTGGGGCCCTCCCCTGCCATGGAGCCTGGCAGAGGGGCCCTGAGGGCACAGACACGGGGTTTGCCTGCTCCTGCTCAGCCTCGTTCCCATGGGTTGGTTTGTGTTCCCTGCGTGGGCAGAAGGACCCTCGGGTCCCAGGATTGAGCAGTTCCTGGGCAGAGCCCCGGCCATGGGGCTGGAGAAATAAACATCTCTGAAACATCTAGCAAGAATCTGTCTGTCCATATATATTTCCTTTCCTCGGGACTCCTGGTTTGGTATATGCATGTTGCAGTATCCCCACTGCAACACTCAGGGATTTAAGAATTAAGTATAGCAGATGTGATATCCTGGGAATGCTATTTGACTGGTAAATATGTGTTAGTGTGATAAAACTATACAGTTATCATATTCTAGTGTGTTTTCAGGGTGATGCTTCAAATTGAGGACTGGAAACTGTATTTAGGAAATGAAAAAATGCAGGGTGTCTTTTTTTTACCTCTCCCAGTGAAATAAACCTAAAACTGGAAAACAGATTTGTGCTAATATAGCTATTTGAAGGGACTGTACCAAAGAGGCTGAGTGCTGAAGACTGCCTTTCCCAGAGCAGAGGATATCCTTCACTTCTCAGCATCAGAGAAAGCTCTACATATTTATCTAATTCTACACTAGTTTGAGGAAGTCACAGGAAAATAAACACAGAAGCATCCCTGGCTTTACTTATTTCTAGTAAAGCTTATATTTTGCTGTGTATCATTCTTATCCATACACAGGCATTAAAGAGTGAACACTTTCCTTAAGACAGCACTAACTACAAATGAAAGAGGAAAATATTCTTAAAATATTTTTAAAATACTTTTCTCTAGCGATGGAGATTCCTGAAAGCGTTGTCTGCAAGGTACAGGAAATACTCACTTTGCATTAGGTCTCACTGTGCTCCTAACTCATATAAAGTTATGCTTGGGAAAATATTCTTTCTAATGAAAATTAATAAACACTATGCCAAGACCCCTTTTTCTCTTTTCTATAGACACACAGAAAAATTTATTTCTAGTGCTGGAATACACAATTTTCAAGAGTGTAGTACAAGATCAGAAAGAAATAAGGCAAATATTTTCATGAATGTCTCTAATTATGCTTCCAATTTTGTGTTTAGCTTTCCAGACTTGAGACTTTAGGATCCTAAAATACAAACACATTAAACAAAATATGGTCTTTATCATTAATTAAAACACTGCAGTATTAGAAAATGAGCATTGTTGTGGTTTTCTATCAACTTTCATAGTTAAGCAAACATTAAATATTATGGTAATTGTTCATTTCAGGCAACAGGCAGAAAAAGTGATCTATTCCTACAGCAGCTTGGATAAAGTCCACAATGTCTGATTTCCAGCTCACTGTAACAACACTCCAAAAGGCCAGCTGATTTTGATAAACACTGGTATCTTAATATTTATTTTCCATATAACCTCATCTGCAGCTCTTTTGATTTCAGAATTATCTCAATGAACGGGAAACTTCTTGTTTTGGTGCACAGATATTAAACAATTCATATTGTTCAATTTCTAACAATGTCTCCCCTGGTAAGTCAAGCCCAAAGATAACCCATATATTAAACTTCAGGCTAAAACACTGTGTGTCAATGCAGCCCGCTCACGAGGAGGTTGTGTTTCCTCTTCTGCTTACGTGATAACAAATCCAGATATAGCCCAGGCTATCTGCTGGCAGATGCAAACCCCTCATTCTGCTCCTCAACTACTTCCCCTCCAACTTTCATCTGTCTTTTCCATTTAGGCAGTAACCTCTTCATTTCAGGGTCCCTCCTCCAGCCCCTCTTTGCCTACTGCCAGGAAGACGGAATCCCAGTCCCAGGATGGGTCTCTAGGTGCTGCTGTAACACCAATAATAATAAATGTGGCTGCAACTATTTTTCCAGGCATTAAATCCATACTGGGACTACCTGGTGTCCTGTCTTGGAAAGAGATGGACAGAAATGTTTCCATATTTTCTGTTGTCTGTGGTTCTGACACTGCAGGGCTGGTGTCCAACCCGTGCCGTATCCCACCAATGTGACCAGCTTCCCTCACCTCTACTGAGGCATGAGGAGGATCTGCCTGCCTGCTCCAGAACCTGGACCCATATTTCAGGACATTAATGCTTTGACTAAACAGAAGCATGGCACATTATATCAGATGGCAGTTGGAGTTTTATACTGTTAATCTAAGGAGACATTTGGAAACAAATAACCACAGTACCTCAAAGTGATTATGGCTACTGCATACACATAGTAACAGCCAGTCTGAATTCCACTTGTTTAATATGGATGTTTTAGTTCATATAATTAAAATTAAATCAATTTTTAAATTCAATCAAATTAAAATGGAGATTCTAGGTTCACGGAGAAAAGAAAATCACTGTCATGCAAGAAGTGGTCAGTGAAAATCAGTGATAACTAGAGGTACTTACTGCTTCTTGATGTTTAGGGCAGAATGCTTCTGAGAGTCTGCTGAGCAGACTGGTGTTCAAATGCTCATGAGAGCAATGAATTTATAAAAATTTCTCTGAAGTCAAAACTCACTGTAAGAATTTTTATTGCTGTGGATGGAGCACAAAAGAATAAAGAACTAGAAGGCTTTAAAAGCAAACAACTACAAAGCAACAAATTAGAGAACAAACAAATTTAATAAGGGGTGGAAAAAGCCCACCAGAACAAGTGACAGGTTATTAAGTAGGGAAGCAAGCATTTTGCTTTTAAATTATTTTGTCCTGATATAAAAAACTGGTGGTGATACAGCCGCCAGAAAAGTATTTTTATACTCTACTTTTCAGTGCAATTTTAGGCATTAAAAGCAAAGTGGTAAACAGAAGATTTGTGGGAAAATTTGTAGCTGGGTTCAATTTTGGAGGATCCTTAGGCACAAGAAAATTGGCCTACGGGAACAATTTAGTATTCAGTGTGTTTTCATGCCTTGTTTCTGAAGAGGACAAGCTACTTTCTGAGGAGAAGTACAGGAACACTCAGGTAAATAATTACCAAATCAGCTGCCCACAAATTTTTTCCCAACTCCTCCACCCTCTCCTCCATTCACCTGCTCACAGAAATAGCATGATATTTACTGCATTTCCAAAGTTTTTAAAGTTTAATGCAACCAAAAATCCAATGGCTTCTAGAATTTCAAGTCCAGTTTGAATTGTATTTAGTTCTTGCCTTTGTTAATACTTTCCAACAGTGAGTCCTAGTGGTCTAAAAAGCATTAAACCCATTTATATTTGTGTAGATCTTATATATTCTGCCTCACTTGAATGGTCACTTGGTCTGGTGTTGAGTAAGGCAGGAGACAACCTTTCCTTTGCCTCTCTGAGCCACTGCCAGACGTGGAAGTGCTGAGTGCTGGGATATTTGTAGCTCTGTCTGTCCAGCCCAAGCTCTGGCTGCCCTGACACCTGGTTTGCCCATTGGTAAGTGATGTTCTCTGCTTGACACCAGCCATGCACTATCACCAGAAGCACTGATGGCGTAAGAGTGCCAACCTGGTGGCACCCCACCCACAGTGGGCCCATGCTGCCCCTTCTGACACACCTTTGGATTCAGCACTTCTCTTGTTGTCACCCATGGAGAGTAACTCCAGCATGGAGTTGGCAGTATCCATGGGCTCAGTTGTAAACCTTGGCATACCAACACTTACACCTTCTGACTTGGAAGCTACTGTGTTTCTCTGACCTCGTTCATCAAAGCATCCTATTTTGTATTTAGAGGTTCATCGGTTCTTGCTGCTTCCTTGGCATTCAATGAAGTTATAATCCTGTAAAAGGTGAAATTCCCAATGGTTGCAAGGTGGTCTTCAAGGAATCAGCAAAGTACTTTGGGGAGAAGGTGGGAAATAAATGCAAATTAGTGTGCTAGCATGACAAATAGTGGTCCTAGTTTTAACAACAATTCACTTTTGATTCTTTGCAACTGAAGATGATACTGCTGTTTCTCATTTTTCATTAATAGAAGAAAATATAATTAGAATATTCATTTTCTCCATGCATAGTTCTGATTATAAACAGCTGCAGAAGAAAAGGGAACAAATCAGACCTGTTCAACCCTATCTGTGAATCTGAAAAGCACGTTCATCTAAAAATGTCCTTTCCTCTCATCTGCCACTCCAAGGTAGACATCAGGTGCTGGTATTTAATCAGCTCACTGACACTGGAGAAGCTGTCCTAAAAGTGTAAAGTCCCTTTATTCACTGATACCAAAAGCTACCAGTCAGTCCCAAAACTGGCTATTAATTACAGTGATCAGAGAAGGGACAAACTCCAAAGACCTGTGCAGGACCTGCTGTGCTCACAAAGGTGGTTTTGCAATCACACCTACACTTGTGGAAGCTGCAGCAATCTACTCCACAATAATTAATACTTTGGAAGAAGAGACTCATAAGAGGTGTTGTCCTCAGGTCAGTGCCATGCTCAGAGCTGTACTTATTCATGAACACCTCAATTGCCTTTGAACTCTCTTTGGCCTTTAAATCTGTTCACAAAACAAGTGGCATAATCAACAATTCAGCCTTGGCGCAGGCACAGAAGTTGATCTGAATGAACAACAAAACCATTTGTATTGTGAGCTAGATAACTTTAGCCCCTCACCTGTTCATGGTAGGGGAGCCCATTTATTTGAATTTCTTTCCCAATTATTTTACTGGCATGTTAAACTCTTCATAAATTAAGCTAAGTTATAATAGAATTTTGTAGTGTCATGTGCCTAAAGCGGCATCTGGAAGCTGAATTGGTCAGTCATGGATTTTAATTCTTGGTTTTCTTTATTGGCTTAATTTTATTTAAATGTGAAATTTTTATCACTCTGTTAAGAGTCAGTGTGGCAGAGGAAGGGAACAGAAGCAGAGCCCCTGCTCTGAAAGTGTAGAGGAAGCACCATACAGATCAAGAGCTGGCAGCTTAGATCTGCAGAGGCTGCACTTCAAATTAGTTGAAGGTGCAGACCACATACTTTTTAGAGAAGAATGTGTAAGTAGAAATCTGTCTGAAGGCTGACCTGTGCTGTTTGGGTCATGTTGATGAAGGCGCTGGCTTTTGTTTCCTGTTTGGCTTATTTCGGCAGGTTACCTGAGGCTTTGATGTTCTGCCTTTTCCCCATTTAGCAAAAAGTTTCCTCATCAATAGGAATCACCAAGCCCAGTTACAATCTCACTAATATCTGTGCGTCCCAGCAGGTTCTAGCTCATATACAAGTCCCAGCATCTTTCCCTCATCAGTGATTTTTGTGAGTGTGGGGGATACTACAGCTGAGGAAAGGCAGAGGAGCAGCTGGAGCAGTATCAGGCTTGGCAGCCTCGGAGGAGGTGCTGCAGCCATGGAGAGGCTTCACCTTGATGCCTGCAGTGCTGAGAGCCTTTGGAGAGGCACTGAGTGTGAAATGGGAATTTTTTGTGTCCCAGGGAGGAAAAGGGTCTTTTTATGAGAGGCAATGAGTGCAGAAACACTCTTAGCAGCACTCATAACTGAAATGCTGTTTCATGACACCATTTTTCACAGCAAACACTACTTGTTTATTCACTATCACACTCAATCCTTGCTACATGATGTACTTGGCACCTTTTATGATTTTTCTACCTCTGCAACTTCTGTACTGCTCCCCGTTGACCAAAGTGATGTAGATAGTGGAGGGTCGTAGCAGCACTCCAAACTATGGATATTAATCTCTTATATATTAAAAAAAGCCATAATCTTAACAGAGCGTGGAAAAAGAGACAGTGAGGCCCCATCTCTTCACCTGAAGGAACAGATAGTAAATGGTATATAAGGGAAAGAGGAGCTGCAAAGTGAGAAAGATGGAAAGAGCCATAAACCCAATTATTGCCTTTTGTGGATGAAAACATTACAAAACCTGTAGCTTTATTAAGACTTCTCTGGGGCCTATGCTATAGAAAATGTTGGTTAATGTTCACTCATGGGATTCTTTTGACACAGCATCTTGAAAGGACCGTGGCTGATAGAGACCTGTAATGACAGGATGGCCCAATTGCCGTGCACAGGGTAGGGCTCCATAGCTGGGTTTCCAGAGGCAAACTCCAGCATTGGTATTCAACTAGTGGTGGAGAAAATTTCAGGGGCTCTTCCCCCCACCCCAGCCCCTCTTCTCCTGTAGGATTTTACATAAGAGGAGATGACCAAGACCTTGTGGCTTTTCCTGTTGTGGTATGAATATCCTTGAGAAAAGGAAGTGGTTGGTTTGTCTAGACAAGTCTCAGGGGACAGAACATGTAAAAGGCCCAGGCTTTTAACCCATTGTGAAGGTTGCCCAGGATCAAGTTTAGAATTTTTGTTAGAGCAAAGACTGGAAACTTTTGACTCTCTGTTCACTTGATATGGCAAAGACGTATGTCCTGCATTAATACTTTACTAAGTGGTCAATTGTGTCAGCAAAGGTTTTATAATAATAGTTCTCTGATTATTCTCCTTTTTCATGATTATTACAACAGAAGGATCCAAACACAGACTCTGTGCATTTAAACCTTTCCTTTCTATGCTCTGCATCTCTCAGCATCAACATGTGAGGAGATTCCTTCACAATGCTATGCCATTGTGCCCTTTCTAAAGCTGCTGGTACTGTGGTGTCAGAATCATCCTCTCTTTAAATTTCTATTTACTGTGGACAGTACCAACAATCTTGGCTGTATATTTCAAAGAATTATCTGTTTGAAAATGTATATTATCTGTGTGTGTATATATATTCACATATTTCTGTTAACACCTATTTACTAGTAATGGTTGAGAAAATGTCTGCTTTTTATAAGAAAATGAGGGATTTTTCCTGCCTTTTTGAATTCTAGAAATAGGTCTCAGCACATTAACATAATGTACAAAAAGCTGAAAGACCTACAAGGTCAGTTAAAAAATAACTTCCTAGATATTATTTAGAGAACTAGCATAGATATTCTTCTTAGAAAAAGAATCCCTAATCTGTAGTCTTGTTTAGTGTTTCAGTGCTTTTATAACAAAGCAAAGCTAATATCACAATACTTCTAAGTTATTAAAATTGAGAATAAATTGTGCTTCAGGGAACTTCCTTTGGCAAAAAGACAACATTTTTATCAGATTTGTGACTCCAAAGCAATACTGGTTAGCATTTTTTGTGGGCTTGTACTTCACATCTCTGTGTCTGCATTTCATGAATTGAGAGAAAAAAGGCACTGCTACCTGTCTCTCTGACACCAGGAGCAAAGCTATGAGCCCACCTCAGAGATTTCCCTGTGTCCTGGAGGATAAAACTGGTGTCACTAGAAGTTTAGGATATTCTCTGTGTCAAGAATACATCTGAAATTTGTCCTCAGGGCTAACACTGGAAGGAAAATACTGCTGATGGAAAATTCCTATTGAATCAGTTGCAAATATCTGTCTTTCCTCAAAGAATTTTTGTTCTCACATAGCCCAGCTATGGATGAGTCAGTCCTAGCAATCCTAGGCCAAATCCTAGGCCAATTTCCATGCCTAGTAATCCTAGGCCAAAACCAAAGTCTTTGTAATTCTCTTTATAGCCATGTGGATAACTGAAACAGATGAGATAGATCTCTGTATGTGCAGATGTTGAATACATCTAATTGCAAGAAGAGTATTCAGTCTGTTGCTTTGGCACCAGCAAAGGAGCCGCTGAGGTGAAGTGATGTATGTCCAGCAGTCCCCAGAGTGCCACGCAGAGCTCTGGGGTGCCCAAGAGGTTGATGTTCCTGAGGGTGTGACCTGAAGTTGCCCCAAAAGATTCTCAGGCAGAAGAGTTAAACCTGGTATGTCATTCTCCTCTAAGGTTTGAGACATTTTCTCATATTTCCTCATAAAAGTGGAGTTTACGTCTCTCTTGGGCAGAAACAGGGATGGGATGTGTGTTCCCTCTCTATTGAGAAGCTCTCTCACGGCTCAGTCAGCATCTCCTGCACAAGGGCTGCCAGGTCTGACCCTGGCAAAAGGGTGGGCTTTGCTCAGCCAAGTGAGCAGCAGATCAGCTGGAAACCTGAGTCACTCACCAGAAAACCAAATGCTCTAGAGGTGAATTCATCCTTTTGGGCAAAGCAGGATGTCACACCAGAACTGCCACCCATGGTGTTAAATGATGTCACCCAGAGGCTGGGGTCTCAGGGGAATGTGGGCACTCCCTCAGGTGAGATACCTTTGCCTGCAGAGCATGAGCTCCCCAGGTGCTCTTTGCAGGCTCCCACAACCCATTTGGAAGGGGATGGACACTCCTCCTTTGCCCCAGGAGCAGCCCTACTGTGCCTAAGCTCCAGACACCCACATCCTCCTGTGCATCTCAGTGTCTTGCAGTTGCACCCTGCCTTGCAGATCATGGCGAGTTCTCTCTCCTTTTAGAGCTCTTGGTCTTGCTCTTGCTCACTCTCTCTCTCTTTACGAGGGTGTTGCCTGGGTGTTTTTTCAGACCCTCCAGGAGGAGGTTGTTTACAAACATTCACTATGGCAGCTGTGTGACTTGATAGACCCAACAAATGTGAAGTGGAACCAAAGAAACAGGAGTACTCACAGATTTTGAAACAAAACAATGTCTTCAGGCCGAGTTCAGTCAGGGCCTGCCAGACAAAGGGCTTCCCAGCATAGAGAAAGTTATTAGCCTTTGACTCCTGCTCATAAGCAGACTACAACCTCCAGTTTTACTATGCCTATCAGTTGCTCCTAGTGATTCATCTTCAAAAAACTTATTGACTGCAGCTTGAAAAAAAACAATGGATTTCCTGTATCCATCCTATATCCAGTGCTCTCTCTGCAGAGAGCATTAGGTGGCTTCTTAAACCTTCCCTTTCCTGCTTGCATCTATTAATACTTCTTTGAAAGATAGGAGGGCAGCTGAGGAAATAGTCCTGGAGACAAAAGTTGGAAATAATCTATTTTGCTCCAACAGTTCAGTAGCAGACTAGTCATATGAAAGCCTGGGAATTAGAGCTAATACCCTTAGACATCTCTGACTCTCTTGGCTCCTGGTGTGCATGGATGTAAGAGGGAAGAGAATAAGCACCCAGTTACTCTTCATTTCAGTCTTGCCATATCTAATCACAAGTAGCACATATCAGAGGCACAAAAAAGCCTGGGGATATGCTGATCTGTCACCTGGTGAAATATAATGACTCACACAAGACTGTACTTGGAGTATTTCTCCTGCTTAGTCCATTGCCTGTGCTGAGCATTTCTGTAATATGTGTGAGGTCTAATTTCCCTCCCTCCCTACATAGTTTTTTTCACCTCCCTACACTGAGTCTGTCTGTTCAGCCATCACTCTTTTCTATGCCTCCTGAATCAAGGTCAAGACATCTCCTACTGCATTTTCTGAACATATACAGCTGAGCAGACAACCAGGTAAAGTCAATTTACACAGTAAAACTATTATGAAATTCTGAACCTTGTTATACAGTGGATGATCATCCTTGTACCCAAGGGATGAGAAGAAGAATTTTCCTTTTTGTGAATGCTGTGAGTAAGTTTGACTGCAACGGAAATTAAGCCATAATTTGTAGCCCCTGGGATACAAATGTCATCATGCTATTATTTTCAGAATGCTGCACTTTGACGTCTATACCTTCCTTTATAATGAGTGCATTCTTTTAACAAGTCAGATGTCAATAATAGTTCCCAGAACTCATTAAAAATGATACACAGCAAGAAATGATAGCATTTAACAAATCTGGTTCATTAGTCTGGGAACCTACTTTTAAAAACCTAATTTTCTTTTGTATTCATTCTCTGATGTGTCCTTCCACCTTCTGCCAGGGACAACCCAACACTCAGGCATTCAGTTTCTCAGCCACTCTCAAGATTTATTTCCACATTAGCACCTAATTCCTGACCTTCTGTTGTAGGATATGACCGTTATAATTCTGCTTTTTTTCTGCCAGGCGTCTTCTGGGAAACAGATTGGGGATTGATGTGGGTTAAATACATAATATTATCTATATTTAAAAAATTAGTTCTAATTCCTAACTTGATTTCCAGCACCAAGCAGCAGTGCAGATGAGGCGAGCACGTGGTGCAGCAGCAGGAGCAAAGCACCTGGGAAGAAGTGAGAGCACCAAGAGAAGAGAAGGGCCAAGAACTTCTTAGTCTGACTTTGCCACCAGGTGCAAAGGCTAAAGAGTAAAATCTGGAGGTTTTGCCTGGATTGGCAGAGAGAAATTAGTTCTTCTTTCAGAAATGCACGAACCTGTTTCTATAATGCTGTTTCTATAATGAATGAGCTGCTAAACTCCAGAGGATGTATAACCCACAGTTAAATATTTCTGACATGGAGAGACACTAGGAAAGACATTTCAGATCAGTTTTACCCAGTCTTATTTAGGATGAGAGAATAAAGTGACCTGTTTTTCACGGAAAGTGTTCCAGAGCTTCTAGTGAAGAATAGTTTCTCTTTGCCAGAGAAAGACAGTATTTTATAGAGATTTTCTTAAAATTACTTTCTTTTAATGGTGATAATTGTCCATGAGGATGTACATAATTGTACATGAAACATCATAAAGAAAAGTTTAACTTTTCATCCAGCATTGTGGTTTTACTAAGTCATTTCCTCTTTCTAGGAAATGGGGATGAATCATAGGTATGTGTGTATATACCTTATCTGACATGGAACTGCCCAGCAACTTCTCATCTGCCTAGGAGCTCCACAGAGCTCCTTTGTGTCCATCCTGAAAAATAAATCCTATTTAGACTTTGACAGTTGGCATCAATTTCCCACTAAAATCTAATTGGTTTTACCTGAAAAGTGCAAAATTCCAAACACGACAAAAATTAACTTGAGGAGTGATGTTTTTGTTCTGTTATTTTTTTGGTACCTGCAAAAAATAAAAGTGAAACTCTATTCTAAAGTCCAGAAAAAATTGTTTTCTTCAGGAAAATTTAATTTCCATATGAAATAGGTTCAACTCTAAAATTCTGCATGAATTCCAAACTGAAACAGATGCATTTTGTTTTAAGCAAGAGAATGCTGCTTTTAGTTTCATTTTCCTGAAAAATAACACTAACAAATTGTTTAGAGCAATATTGCTGGAGATTGACTTCTGACTTTACATAGGAAAATTAATTTTAAAAATTAAGCCTGTCTGTTGAGATATTACTGGAACAAAGCAGTAGGAATCAAAGGTATCAACAGCTTGAATGTGGCCCTGCTAGCAAAAATCATTATTGGACAGTCTGAAAGTTGCAGTAAGCTGTGAATTAATGAGTGACCTACAGACAGCTATGAGAGACTTTCATTTCTCAGTTTTCCTTACCTCAAAGAAAAGTTACAGGACGCTGCTCCTTTGGTTAATGGAAAATTGGCTTAGTGGCTTCCTGATCTACTCCCTTCCTTCCTCTGCTGCTTCCAGCTTGCCTCAGGCTGGTAGTTAAAAGCCCTGTGCAAACGCAGAGGTTGGGTTAAGCCATGGGTATCAAAAAAATAGGGAGGGAAGCAGGGAGCGAGGCAGGGAGGGAGGTAGAATAGGCTATCTCAAGAGTATGAGGACTATTTCAGCAGCTGAAAATGTTGCACAGAGGAATATGGGAGTGCTGAAAGAGGCTCCAATATCCTGACCAAAACAATACACTGTAAAACACGCAAACCATTACTACCTGCCCTACCTCCTCATGAAGTAAAAAGACCCCACAGTATCTGTTTCTGTCGAGGTGCAGTGTATTGGATAGGTGATTAGTTGAACATCTCAACTTTGCTGTGAGTGTATCTAAGAATTCTGCAGACTGGGGAAAACTTGCAATGTAGTTGGGGAAAATGGCAGATTTTAAATAAAACTTTGGGTGGGTGAGTTTTTCAGTGTTTATTCTGCTATTTAAAAAAGAAGGAAAACTTCCTTTCCTTTGTGTGTGATGTTGGGAGGAAAAAAGGCACTTCCTCTGTGGTTGACTCCAGTGGCTTACAAAATGAAGGCTTGATAAAAAAAAAAAAAAAAATCTTTTTAAAGTAATTTCTTTCAAACAAAAACAGCTTTCAGGACTCATTTAACTGCTGAAGCATGCAAGTTGCTGCAATCATTAGCTAGACATGAGAAGATCAAAATAATCTCAAATGTGAAATCTAGACTCTGGTGCTTATCAAGTAAAGAAACTTTTTGACACATGGTCTCAAGTTTGCTGTTTCTGTGGGCTGAGTTCATATGTCTGATGTCAACTTTCTCCTATCACAGGCTGTCACATAAGTGAGTGAGTGAGGGACCTGTGCTGAAGACAGGGTATCTCATCTCACAGTCTCCTTTACATACACTAATGTGTCAGGCTTTTCATTTCTTGACACACAGTAATAATAGTTGCTGTCTGGGTTGTCTTTTCCCTCCCTTGACAGGACTGAGACAGTCTCCTGGGACCAAAGCTCAGCCATAACCTGCAGGAATGAGGCATCCTGGATCAATTCTTTAGGCTTTGAAGGACCTGAATTCCATTCTTTGCTCTTTGCACAGTGGTGGGGAGGAAGTGGCAGATGACATATTACTGGTAGGTAGTTCATAAAATGAAGGAAGTAGAATGTTTTCCCATCTCTCCCATGCTTCAAAAATAGGAATCCTTTGTCCTGCCAAACACATATATAAATAACCTTTTTATCTGTGCTTCACACAAATTGGTGTAGACAGCTAAAATGTAAGATTATTTGCTTATTTCTTTCCCAAGGCTCAATGGATGTTAAATAGTCAAAGGCAAATATACTTTCAGGTGTCAATTATCATTCCCAAAAACTCGCATTTGTAAAACCAGAGCAAAAGTACTCAGAAGAGATTGTGAAAAGAAAAAAATATTCACATGAAAGACATTGGAGAAGGGGGAAAAGCAAGGAATTTGGTAAAATGCAAGAGACCCTCTGCAAATACGGACCCTGGAAATAACAATGCTTTTGTGATAGGATTATGATACTGGAAGAGAACTTGCCCATCACAGTATGGCCTACAAGCTGGTGGGGGAATACAGCAACCTCTGTAGACCTGTGTCCACAAGGTACTTCTGAAAATGCCACCAGTACAGATGTCCTTTGAGAGACAGAAGCCTGCAGTAAACACCATTGAGAAGACGACTTTTAGGAGCCCAGATCTCTTCAAAGTTCAATGAGATGCAGACAGACACCTGATTAGAAAATTCACTATTTTGATTTTTAAACTTGACAAAGTTTATTCTTTTTTTGCTATTGAGTCCCACTTTTTTTCATCTGTAAGCCAGTAAGGTCTTCATCTTGTCATCTGGATAAAACTAGAATTTATGCAGCTACAATAGCCAGGAAAGAGTTTGCTTTAGTGGCATGGTCCTTTCTGTTCTGTGTCAGGGTATGCTTCATGGTATATTTTACTGTTTCAAGGTAAATATTCAGTATGGGCATTTTGAACATTTTCACTTTTTTTTTTTTTTCTTTTTTTTCTTTCTTTTTTCTTTTTTCCTTTTTTTCCTTTTTTTTCTTTTATTTTCTTTTTTTTCTTAGCAATTCACTTTACTATGGTTGAAAGTTACTTTCCTTCATGCATACATATCTCTGTGGTATGAAAATTTTGCTGTACATCAGAATTGTAAGCAATGCCCAGGACTCAGCTGGAATCTAACACTGAGCATTAAGATCTGTAGTCTAGTGCGGAGACAATGCAGACACGCAGAAACTGTTGTGTAAAGGTAATCACATGAAAAAGAACTAATTTCCACCATTCCAGTTTAAAGCAGCAGTCCATCTTCCTTTAAATATTTCCAACTTTTCCCTAAGGTCTACAAAAATATTGTATTCACCGACATCCTTATTCTTCTTCTAAATGTCAGGATGCTTATTCTAAGAGGTTTGAAGCTGGAGACTGTAATGTGCATAAAATAATTTCTTATGCGAAAACATAAAATATCTTTAGCTGGACAAACAGCAGCAGCAACCACTTTGATAAATACAACATCTTAGGCATACACACATACAAGCTTATAAAAATCATTTATTCAACCAAATAAAAGCACCTGGACTGCATTCATGATGAAAAACACTGTGGTAATGGAGTTTTCACTGGGACAGTCTACTTATCTTACACAGCTATAAAAAAAGCCTGGGTTGATATGCGTGGATACCTCCCTGCCTTGACAAAGTATGGCAGGTTTCTATATACATGCTTTCTTTCTAGAGAAGATCTAAAAGAACTAAATGATAGGCTTTTGTAGCTGCATTAAGAATGTAAAATTATCCAATATCAATTTCCAGTAAAACAAAATAGAGATAAATGCAAGGCTTTCAGGCACTTCAGACTGTAGGCAGGTGGGAAGGGTCTGCCTTGGTGTTATGCACCTCATGACTTTGCCAGCCAGCCGTCAGCAGAAAGGAAGCTCACAGAAGGCTTTCAGCAGTTTTCTTTGACTTTATGATCAGCTGTATCTGGTGCTGTTGCCAATGCTGGAGAAGTGACAATTTAAATTTAGAAATAAAACTAGAGAAAATCCAAGATCTCTACTTTTTTACCTCCTATTTTTTATCTCTGTTAACTTCCTGGTGGACAAGCACAGTTTTTCAATGCTGTTGACTGTACTCAGGTATCATGCAATTGAAGCTATGTAAAAACCAGAATAAGAGAGAGTTCATGCTGTGTTATCAAAGAACTGCCCTGCTACCTACAGCCATGAAACAATTCCATAAGCAAAAAGTAAGGTATGGTAGTGGGGACGGAGGAAGAAGATTATAAAGGAGACATCTGAGGAAGAAGAAAGATGCAAAACAGTGGCTCCTGTTTATTCCAAATTTATATATTTGCTGCTTTCAACACTTCCTGAATGTAGTTTTTCCTTATGTCTCTGCAATTGCTGATGGGGGGGTGACCCAGTTTAGAAAAGGGTATTTCTTGCAGTAACAGATGAGTGCTTACCAGAGGGGAAAAAAAGTATCTGATGAAGATGACCTAATTGCAGCCTTTCAGTACCTGAAGGGACCCTAAAAGAAAGATGGAGAGAGGCTACTTACACAAGAATATAGTGACAGGACAAGGGGAAATAGCTTCAAACTGAAAGAGAGTAGGTTTAGATTAGATATATGGAGGAAATGCTTCACTGTGAGGGTGGTGAGGCACTGGAAGAGGTTGTTCCAAGAAGCTGTGGATACACCATCCCTGGAAGTGTTCAAGGCCAGGTTGGATGGGGCTTTGAGAAACCCGGTCTAGTGAAAGCTGTCCCTGCCCATGGCCAGGGGTTGGAACTGGATTGTCTGTAAGGTCCCTTCCAAACCGGCCATTCTATGGCTTCCTTTCCCCAGGCCAGAACAAGCTGAGCTGCCAACACCCTGTGCATTTACAGTCAGCAGGAAAATTAGCAACCCCTCCTAGGAGAGTGTTGAAGGACAGAAAAGGGGACTGGAAGAAGAGAAAGGGTGAATGAACTGAGTGTTGTCCAGTGGGACAACTGCCTGGCTTTGCCACGGGAGCTGGTGTTTCACCTGTGACAGGGAAGTCAGTTCTGCAAGGGAGATGGTTCTGCCCATAAAGCTGCTGCTGCTGTAGCCACTGTGCCACCCCTTTGCATCACCAGCACAAGTGTCCTGCATTTCTTAGCTGTTCTGAGAGTTGAATTCATGTAATAGCTATTCCTCTATTTAGTCAGCATACTTACTCTCTGTTCCCTTTGTAATGTTAACAGCTGCAAAAACTGAACATCTGGTTTTATTCTTGGCACGTTTCCTCTTCCTTGGGGCACAGCTCACTGTCCTAGAATTCAGAGGCTCTGAAAGTGTCCCTGGTTGGCTTGGTTTTTACTGTGTTTGACCAGGATTTTTTAAAAAATCACAGAAAACAATCTGAGTGAAAATGATCTTGTTCTAATAGAGTTCATGGTTGTAAGAGAAAGGAATGAATCTGAGCAGATGATGATTATTAGCAGTGTACTTCAAAACAGCCAATGTAGCAGGCTGCAGACAGGGAGGCAAGGTGCTCACGGAGAAGAATCCCAAAGGGTAAAAATATTTCAGGAGAAATGCCAATTCTTATATGAAGCAATGTCAAGGAAACAACATAATTCTGTCTTCCTGTAGAATAAAACTAGGAAAATGTCACAGTGGGGCATTGATAAGGGCTGGATAAGGAATACCAGGAAAACCAGAAAAACCAAGAGAAATAAAAAGGGAAAACTGTGCTAATAACTATAAATATTTATAGCTGATTGCCACAAGCAGGGGGTGAAATTAATTTCAAAGAGGAAGGTGCAAAAGTGGCAAGTAAAACTAATGTTGGCTAAATGCATAAGAAATTAAATAATGTGCTACATTTTCACCCATGTATCTTTTATGAGAAAGGGAGAGAAAATAATCATCAGGAAGACGAATAAACTACATAGAACCTATTAGGTGTCACTTTCACAAAAATCTTAATAGTGACTGTTATTTAAACTGTTAAGGAAAATTGAGGAGGAAAGTCCTCACCAGGAGAGGGGAAAGAGCAGATTAAAGACTGTTTAGGTGAGTGGGATATATTCAGACTGAAGGCACAAGATGAACATACCCTTGATTTCCTACAGAACTGGAAAAAACTGTATGTGCTTAAATAATTATGATTTTTTAACAAAAAAAAAAAAAAATCCAAAACAACCATTTATCAAAAGTTAGTGAAGTCCCAGAACACTGGAGAAGGAAAAATACTATAAAAAGAATAACTTTTTTTGAAAGTGGAAGAAACTGTGACCTAGAGAATTACACCTTAGGCAGCTTAGTTTTAGTACCCATAAAAACCAGAAGAAATTACATTTAAATAACAGTAGAAATTATTTGACATTTAGAAAAAATAAACCTAAAACCTGAGAAAATTAGGATGATTTTATATAGAAAAGAGGTATCTAAATTAGGACATAACTGAACAATATGAAACGGTAGTGATTATCTAGGCAGCCTCTGGGGGTAGAGCAAGACAAAAAATCAGATTAAGTAGAGGCAGAGAAGACTCATGTTAGATTTTAGGACACAATTGCAAATAATAAATATGTTTGGGTAGTATCATTTACAAAATAGGTTGTAGAATTTGCAGTTGCAAAGTCCCTGAGGAAGACAATCATGTGCCTTTTCCTACATAAAGTTTACCTTCAGACCTCCCAGCAGTGAACTTGGTTGTATGAGCAAGTTCCCACAGACTGCCTGTGCAAGGCCAGCTTTGATGGGTTGCCTCTGCCTGTGGTTGCCTAATTTTAAAATGGGAATAGATGGTTCATAGAGAATCTCTCTCAGATTTGAGTTAGCAAGACTCAAACAGACCAACGCCTATTGGGAGTGGTCTGGACAGAGGTGAGCCTGTGAGGGTTTCTGAATCTGCTCAGAGAAATTGTCCTTGCCTTTCCTACATCAGAAATGGCCTGGTGCCCCTATAGCTCTGCTGTGCAAGTCTTGAACTTAAGGAAAGTCCGAAGGGTGGTTTCTGCACAATAGGGCATCTCCTTTTTGGTCCTGAAATACTGCTATCAAAACGTACAAGAAGTGTTGCATGGTTCATCTACACAGTTAGAAATGAGACTGACCTCAAGGTTAGGTGAATCAATATATACTTTAGAAAACATCAAAGAGTTATGACTTCTGCTAGGTAAATATTCCTACTGTGTACCAAATATAGAGGGCAATGGGTTTACTCTGACCCAGTTAAAAGAGGTACCTGAGAGGCAAGCACAAAATAATAGTCAAGCCTTGTCAGCAGATTTACATCTAATTGAGCTCCTCTAAGGGAGGTTAAAGCTGTGCAAGAAGTGAGCAGCAGCATGACACATTTACAGTGATCAAGTCTGTGGCAGCCTTGGGTGTCTGGAGAACATGCCATTTGTGCACATAAACAAAAGATTTCTTGGACTACCAGGCAAACTTTCATCTAGAAAAAGGCCATGTAAAAGTGGAGATTGGGAGGGAAGAGAGGTCTCCCAACACAGCACATCTGACTGGAAGTGACTGAGCCTCTGACTGCTCAGAAAACCACATCTTAAAATCTCTTTTATATAAAAAAGGCTTAAATCCCTTTTAAAATAAGGACTTTTTGCTTCATTTTTTTTCTAGAAAGCTGTTCCAAAACCTCATTGGTCTCATGATCCACACACACACCACTTTTGAATTTCTATCATAAATTGACCCTGTTTTGCTATTTCATTTGTTCTTTTGCCAGCATTGTCATCCAATTGTCATGGTCAGGGAGGAGCCACATCCCATCTCAAGCTTTGTTTTGCTCTTTGTCTGAAAAAGGCAAGTATCCTTCACTTTCAGAGCCATACACAGGGTAGAGTGATGATAGTACTTCTGGGAACATTCAGCTCTTCCTGGAGGATGTTATGAGGTAATTAACACATTAAGAGTGAATTTGGGCTGTGTTTAGGGTAATGGTTAGGGTCTTCCCTGAGACACTGGGATGAGGGGAGCCATCAGCAGTCCACATGCTGTGGCTGAAACCCAGTCAACAACTTGTTGGCAGGAATTTGATCCAATATCCACATCCAGAGCAGCAGCTCTGTAATTCTCAGGGAAGATGCAGCATGGCTTTGGGTCAGTAACCATCCATCATTATTAACAATGACAAATTAGGACAGAGAAAAAATGCAGTTCTGCCCTGCTTCTAATTCTGCTTCATATTCCTTTGTGAACAGGTAACAGCCAGGGAGAAGACAGCAATGAAGAAATGCTGCATTTCTGTGACCCTTGGCCTTATCTTGTGGATAGGGTTTTTCTGTGTGCATTGCTATAAGATCTAAGCAGTCTCTTACTACTTGATTTTTCATGAAGTAATAAGGTCAATCTTTCAATTACATCTCACTGATAACTCTGATATTTTCATCTCTACCTCTTGTCAGCAGCAATTTTTACATTTCCGAAACTTTCACATTTGGCTGCTAAAAATGCATTCCAAAATCTAGACGTAGATACCCACATAAATACAGGCTCAGACACAGAGCTCTGACTTCAGAGGGCTGTAGTCAGTTGATATCTGAGAAAACCAGACCATTTTTTCTTAGCAATGAGTTCCACATAGAGCAGCCTGATTTCTCTGAACACCTTTCCTATATGTATAAGACCATTGCTAAAGCAGTGAAAATATTATTCAAAAGACACAGGATAAATGTTACAGATCCTGGATTTTTAAAACCTCTCTTCAAACCAAAACTTAACATTTGTCTTAAAAAACTGACTATGTGTATTTGGACTAAGACTACCAAGCAATATTTTTCTTATAGGTTGTTTAAAGGGAAAGTTAATCTGAGTTTTTATTCTTTTCTTTTAGCCATTGGGAAAGAATAACACAATATATATACAGGGAGAGTAAAAGCACAGCAAGCTTTGCAGAACCATATTTTTTTCTCTTCAGGTATTTATTTTTGGTGATATCTTATCTTGGTGACAGAAAACACAAATGACAAACAGCAGCAAACAGTGCAGAGACTGGCAGCTGTGTGCATGAAATATGACAAGGTTTATGTAACCAGCTCTGGCTCATTTCTCAACCATTATTCAAGAAGTGTTACACACTGAACCCGCATGACTCTGATGACCAGCAGCATGCATACAGATCACCTCCAGGGACTGAGCACCAGGGCTGCAAGTCACCAGATCCAGGATGACAGGTCAGGAAGTCAGTCAAATTGTGTTCTTACCCTTTCTGTGTGCTTGCAGTTTCTTGTGAATGAGAGTAAAATACAATAATTCTTGAGTAATTTGTGAATAAAGCTGAATTAAAATTACCATACCTTTATCAGTTGTGAGAAACTACAAAATACAGGGGTTTTTCTTTATTTACCATTTTTTAATGAAATAATATGTGTCCATCGCTATAGAACTTATTCCACCAGAGAATATACATAACCTCTTTGGAAAGCTGAAAAGGCAGAGGAGAGAGTTGGGCTGACCTACCACAATCACAGAATAATTCAGGAAAAGACCTTTAAGGTCATTAAGTCCACTGTTAACCCAGCACTTCCAGATCTACCACAAATCATAACATCTAATAATGTTCCCAAGAAAACACCCCTGAGATAAAATATCAGCAAAATTTTCCTATGAAATGCCATTTGTAGACTGGCATCTGAAGAATGAGCTCCCACATTTAAGTGTTGCAATATTCCAAGGAAGTACTTTGATATTTTGATAACTACTTGATGACTAAATGCAGGACTCTATTTGTATTTCCGTCAGAAACCTGCCTTGTTTGGATGCAAATACAGTCCTAGCTGGACTCTAGCCCACAGAATTGTAAATAGGCCAAGTACTGGATCCTGATGGGAAGCAAAACTTAGTATCTTTCCATCCTTTAACAAATAAAGATGTTCAGGAAAAAGCTCTGTAAGGTAACTAAGCCAAGCTTCTTCCTCAACATGTCTGGCATCCTGTCAGGAACTCTATGTTTTGTAGGCGATTGGCTGTTAAAGTGCATGTTCTTGTGCACTATGTGCTTTGTCATTCTCAGGCTCAGCTCAGTGGACACAGCCAACAGTAGCTTAATGCTGCTCTTGATGTGAGTCTCTGCTCCATCTTTAACATAGAATGCTTTCTTATCTATAAATTATTTCTAAAGATTTTTACACTGGTACCAGCACAGATAACAGCTTGGGTGGCTTTAATATTTTCAGATTCTGCTCCTTTAAGCCAGCTGCAGTGTGAAATGCAAATAAAAACTGGGTGAACTGTTTGATTCCTATTTGCATATCTGGCACAGTGGTCAAGGACTGTGGTTCCAAGAACAGTAGTATTTTCAGGCTTTGCCCCAGAGCTGTTCAGCATCACTGAGTATGTGGTGACACTACATTTATAACATCCAATTAGTGTTAGTAGTAGACAGCAAGACCCACACAAATGCCCCAGAAAAGCAAAAGAGAATGACTTGCTTCTGAAGCCCAACAGGTCAAGGGCAGTGATTCCACCCATCTTCCCTTTCCTGATGAGACCCATCTGAAGTACTATGTCCAGCTCGGGGGTCATCACCACAGGAAAGACATGGACCTGTTGGAGTGGGTCTGGAGGAGAGTCACAAAAATGGTCAGAGGGCTGGAGCACCTTCCCCTGTGAGGAAAGACTGAGCGAGTTGGAGCTGTTTAACCTGGAGAAGGGAAGGTTCTACGGAAACTTTACTGCAGCATTTCAATACTTTAAAGGGGGCTAATAAAAAAGATGGAGAAAGGCTTTTTTTAGCAGGGCCTGTTGCAATAACACAATGGGTAATGGGTTTAAGCTAAAATACGGTAAATTTAGACTAGCTGTAAGGAAGAAGATTTTTGCAATGAGAGCAGTGAGACACTGGAACACGTTGCCCAGAGAAGTTGTAAATGCCTCATCCCCACAAGTGTTCGAGGTCAGGTTGATTTAGTTGTCCAGAGCAACTTGATCCTATTGAAGATGTCCCTGATCATTGCAGGAGAGTTGGACAAGATGATCTTTAGAAGTCCCTTCCAACCCAAACTGTTATATGATTCTGTGATAACGTCTGGGCCTAGAAAGATGCATAGTATAGACTTGGCCTATTAAAATTATTTTCCTTTGATAACAAAGAGGAAATTCATTTATGTATCTTCCCTGTCTTCTGTTCAAATCACTAATATAATAAAAAGTTGCTACATGAATAACATGCACCTAGTGGAACAGCTCCAAGCTCATTTTCTTTCTTCTCCAGCTATAATTAAAATAAAACATTTGATCTTCTTCTAGACAACACTTGGACTTGGTTTTCTACTATGGTTTAATTGGACTCTTGAAAACCTTTTATCCCACTGTTGTACAGATGAAAATTTATATATGACAGTCTTTCACATTAATAGTATAAACCTCTATGTTTGCACTAGATAGTGTCTTTTCTACAGCTGAAATGACATGAAAAATATATATGTAGAGAATATATATGAACTGCCAGTCATCTGCTAAGCAGAGAAAGCCCACAGACCTCTGGGCCTGGACAATACTATGTGAAGAATGAAATATTAGGTTTTGAGGTGGGGAGGAAGAACAGGTTCTATTTTATTGATGCATTTTGAGGTGCTGACTGGTCGCTGCTAAGCTTAAGCACATAAACATCATAGGCACAGGGAAGAGAGTCCAAAACATCCCTGTGAGATTGCCAGCTCTGTATTTCCTCCCAACCATCAAACTCTCCAGCAGCCCCTGACGCACAAGTTACTCCTTCTTCCAAATCCCTCCAGGGGTTGACTAACCATGATGTGCAGAAGGCAGCTCCTGACACAGATAGTAAATACCAGGATACATCACTGGGTTTGTACAAATATTTTTTATGTCTTGAAAGATTTTTTCAAATTTTAATTGGCACTTGCACCATAATGTAGAAGAATTGCATTATGTTTTTCTGTGTCGTCTATGTATCATCCAGGCTTGTCCTTCAACAGATCTGTAATACAGATCTGTAATAGCACTAGCTGGTGTAACTGCCTCTAAGGAGGTACATGAAACTTCCTGGCTGCCCCTTGCTGTGGGTTTTTTAGATGACAATAATTACTCCAGCTTTACATTTTCTTAAAGGTCAAAAGGCTGTTTTTCTTTTCAGAGTGCTTTTGCCAAGGAACCTGTTGCTCTCTGCTCACAAATCTTTTGTTCTGTATCTATGAGAGAATTTCAACAACCAAAACAAACCTAGACAGCTTAGGTCACCAGAAGAATCTTTTCCAAATACCTAGTGGGACTGAGGAGGTAGTTCATGCTATAAAATGCTGGTGTAAAGTGCTCATGCAGTCCAGTTCTCTCACACCTAAGCTAGCATGAACTGGACTGCATGAACTGGTGGTTCCTTACAGTCCCCAGTTAACAGAGAAGACTCCTAGCAGCTGCCAAACAAAAGCTGTGCTGACAGTGTGGCTGTAGTAATGCCTGAAGAGGCCACCTAAAAACAGAGAATAGACAAGAATAAGGGAATAAAGGTAGGTGTTTATTTGAAAGGCCTTCAAAGGTACCCCCTGGGGAGCCAGAGGCTACTACTGCCAAGATAGACCCCAAGCTGGACAGCAGGTCATGAGTTCTTCACACTTTTGTAAGTTTGGTTCATTTGCATATCAGGGTTAATTCCCCAATTAAAGCTTCAGTTAATGATGTAATTTCCCCAAGCTTGCTCCACCCCCCCCAACCTCCCCTTTCAGAGGCTTTGTTTTACATTTTGGGCCTAGGACAGTCTGAGTGTCCTTGGAGAGCAGCCCTGGAGAGGCTTTGTTATGTCTGCCTAGCACGAGAGAGCAGAAGTTAACAGGCTACAAGAAACTTCAGAGTTACACACTAGGCAGTACAGGATTTGAAAAATATGGAAGTTAAAACCTAAGGCATCAATAGATCCTCTGACATGTATTTAGAAGGGTTTTTTTGTGGGAAGAATCACATGAGGGAGAAGAATGACCAGGAGATGCCAGAGGAGAAAAAATGAGTCATCATAACACCACTGCCAATTCTTTCTCTCCTTGCTTCTTTCCGACACAAAAGGAGCAAGTTCAGCACTCGCAGCCCCCAAGACAGCTGCATTTTGTAGCAGCAGTATTTCCCTCCAACACTGAAGTTTTTATTCTGGAAAGTGGCACCCCACTTATTGCTGGTTTAAATGATGATTCTCTTCCAACTCTGATCCCTTTTCTGAAAACCTGAAATATTTTCCTCCCATGAGGGGAGCAGCAATGACACCACTACATGTGACAGTCAAAACTCAAGTGAAGAATATAACCCATGGTCTGGATCCCAGCTATTCCAGCCAACTGTGATATATCACCCTCTTAATTAATTTTTTTAAAATTTACTTTGAAACTACTAAGGCTTCTTGACATGTTATTGACCTACCATTTCCCAGCAGGAGGCTGTTAAGGGTTGAATTTATGCAACAGGAAGCAATCTTTTAATCTCTAATCTGTCCTTTCAAGAACAAATTAAAATTACTACTGATAAGCCCCATCCTATCTTGATGAAACATTTAGGGATATGGGTAGATATGTATTTCACCCATAACTAGGCAGTAAAATTGTTTGCTTAATAAATTCTGCTTTTGCCCAGTTTGCTGCAACATCCAAACAATCTAAAGAACAATTTTATCTGATTTTGAAATATGCTGCACAATAAATAGCATTATTTACAAAAAGGTTGGAATTCAGAACTTTCTAGAAGTTTGAGTGCTTTTACAATGTCCTACTTTTTCTTACTCAAAAGTCTGGAAGTGCATTTCTTCACAGATTTTCCTTGCGTTGCTTATAATTTTATTTGCAGTGGTTTTTTTCCATGCTTCCTGTGCATCTGTAAGTGCCTTCTGGGATGCAATCCCTTTCCTATGTCAAGAATAATACGTGAAATTGCTCCTTTGGTGGTTCTTGCCCTTTAAGTCCTGTTTGTCTGCACCACTGGTGCTTGCTCACAATCCTCCACTTGCAAACCAAGGAAACAGCATTGATCCTGTGCTCCAACAAACCCCTGTAAATGAGTTCAGGAGAGATGTTGTAGGTTCTGCTCACAAAAATGGGAGCTTGGGCTCTTCCGAGGTCAGTAACACAGCACCCTCTGCTCCAGAAGGCAAAAGCCACAGAACTCAACCCCATGGGCCAACCTTTCCAGCAGTTTGGGGGCAAAGAAACCAGTAGGTCACCATTTACCCTACAAACTGAGAGCATATGGCATGGGCACTGTGTCAGTGTCCCAAAAGGATGACACAGTGATCAGAACCAGTGACAACAGCTGCCAGTTGAAGAGTTCAGAGCTTTTTGTTGCTTTCTTTTTTTCTTTTAAAAATAAAGCTAAGCATGGACTTGTGTCATCTCTCTCTTGGATCACTGGTGAAATTCTCCAGTTTTCAGGTGTTAAAACAGGGGAGCAGCTTTCCCTCCTCCTGGGTTATGGAAATAGATGATGGATCTGAAAGGTAAGTGGTGCCCAGAAGAGAGTTTGCTGCCAAGGCTTTGCTGACAGGTGCAGTTACACCAAGAGCTTCTGTCTGAAATTTGCAGGTGTCCTGCTAATTTTCAGAGGTTGCCTGATGGCTTACTTCTGCCTCATTTAATCTCATTTAATGCTGAAAATCATTTCTCTCTATTTAGCATAATTCACAGTCTCTTTAACTTGACAGTGGTAATAGACACTCACCTGGCTAATCTTCATATAAAATTCCCAGTTTAGGTTTTATTTAACTTTTATTAGTTCAAATATTTTTAAGGAATCTGAAGGAAATTTCCACCAAAATGCCCTTGTGAAAGATAAAATGTCATTTTTGAAAGATAAACTACCCTTTTTTCAACTTTCAGACATCCTACATAACTCACACATGTCATCCAATGTAAATGTGATACTGAAATAAGCATAGAACAAAAGTTAAAAGGAAACTAAGCAACAAGGTTTGCATATTAGAAAACATTTCAATATTTGCAGAATAAAAGGAAAAATATAGAAATGAACTTCTGAAATTTTCTCTGAGCAAATACATTAAAATCTCATCATCTTCACTTTTAACCTTGCTGTGAATAATGTCAGCTCTGGGTCAGCTTTGCAGTAGTGACCCCCACACTCCTCCACCAACTGCCTCCCTTCCTTTCTTGGATTGCACAGCAGAGCTGGTATTTCTCTTATCTCTGCTAGCTTTTCCCACATCTAAACACATAATTTCCTCCCCTAACTCCCCCAGTCACCAGCTCCTGGGAGTGCATGTACTCTCCAAGTAATAATTCTTGCTGATCTTAGCAAGCCATGTTGCTCTTCTGGCTCCTTTGAGTGCTCTCCAGAGCAAAACTGGCTGCAGAGCAACCAGGCTTGTACCAAAGCACTTTCCTACATTCTTCTTCCTATGCCCTGTGTTGATGTAAAAAGCAGTCTGTAAAATGTTAAGTTATTCTCTATTATTTCAATAGTGGCCATGAAGTTTATTTGGTTTTATAGAAGGAAACAAGTATTTTAACCTGCTCTTTCTCTGCTTTTGCAAAGGGCTTCAATTTCATATTACTATTTTCCTCTAATTCTTTCCTAACTGCTAGGATATTACCACAACACATTGAACCTTCTCCACATGTTTGCTAGAAGCCTTTTTTCAGGAAACCTATAAAAATGAAGTAGAAAAGGGATCCCAGACCTAGTAAGTATAAGAAAGAATTGCCCAAGAATGCATTGCTGTTTGCTACCAAACAGGAATTAATTTGATATTCAACATTTCTATGGCTGGTTGTGTAAGTCAAGACTCTGGAGTGCCTTGGAGCTCTCACCAGAGCATGGCACTGCTGTGGGAAGCTCTGTGCAAGCAAAGGGGAAAAAAAGACACTTGAAAAACTAAGTCAAACAATAAACCACTTGGAATCTGCATAGATGTAATTGCTGAAGTAAAACCACTCATTGTTCTGTCTGATTTTATCAAAATAAAATGCCAGCTGGTACAGAGGAATGCCTTTCTTCAAGAAAAGAAATGTCTCAAAGTGCCGGGCATGAACTCGTTAGACAAAATATCTATCTCCTCATAGTCCAGCCTGAACTGTGAAATCCAACAATTTATGTTTGCATTCTTGCAGTGGCTATCAAGATGACATTATAAAAGAACTCTGCAAGAAAATTAAGTGGGATAGAAGGGCAGCACTGCTGTGGAAACAAATGTAAGAGTGACATCAAAAGGTAGCTGTGCTTAGTCATGAGACCAGACTCCTTACAGGACAAACGTGCTACCCTGGAGGCTGTGGTTTCCTACCTATCCAGCAGTAATAATGATGGGAAATGAATGCCACTTATATTTGGCAAACACTAGTAGAGGTACAATGCTGAGTATTTAAACAGCTTGGTCTGGTCTGGTTATTTCCTTGAGACCCAGAGCTAGAAGTGGGTGCTTAGACCTTTCTTGTCCAGCAAACGAGAAGTTCCTCTTCATTACAGGAAGTTTTTGGTAGAAACAGAATCTTTCTCAGCATTTTTTCCTCTTTTTTTTCCTGCCTTCTTTGTGTGAGGACGCTCTACTCTAACTAGCTTTTTCCTGTAAAAAAGAAGAGATGAGAAAGGTTTTCTGCATACAAAAGTTTATTAGTAGCTGAGTGCAACCTTTCTTGAACGAGAAAACTTCACAAAAGCTTTGCATGCACAGGTTAACTCTCATTATTTATTTAAGACTGTCCAGCTGGCAGAAACACATCAAGACTTTAAGCCATTTCATGTTGTATTTCTTTGTCCTCAACCTTTAACAGATGACCCAACTGAAGTAAAAACATAATAGTATAAATGTGTATAAAACAAGGAGGAAAGGGTATAGAAAATTAT
The DNA here is from genome assembly GCF_965178545.1 of Coloeus monedula. NCBI lineage: Eukaryota > Metazoa > Chordata > Aves > Passeriformes > Corvidae > Coloeus > Coloeus monedula. The sequence continues at coordinate 24,367,325 of NC_138781.1, forward strand.
TTTCTTCACACATCCAGGGCAGTCCAGAGCAATGACAGGGTACTATTGAGGGTCCTGCACACACTCTATTTCAAGCAGCTTGTGGGGCTCGAGGTATGGAGCAAAACAGAGAAGGATTTGGAGGTGCAAAAAAGCCTCTAGCGAGATATTTCAGTTTCTGACATTCCTCATCTTCTGAGATAAGCACTGAATCACTTTTTGTCTATCAAATGCTGACCATTTTACACACAGACATTATCATCTGCTTTTGAGACTAATGTAGGAATCAATCAGTATTTTAATGTAGATCAATCATCACTGGGGATTTTATTCATATGTGTTCAGTTAATAATTTTAACATGAAAATTGATTAAGTTTAGAAAAAGATACCTGAAGCCTACTTGAATAGGTGAGGTAATCAACTTTTCTAGAAGCAGGGAGAATTGAAGTAAAACGCTAGAATCAGTTTGGGTAGATTTTATTCATCCACTGACTTCAGAAGGAACATAATTTCATCCATGACCTGATTTCTGTAGCAATACATTCACTGTTTTACTAAGTTTTATTTTAAAAATTCATTTGAAAAAAGAAAGATAAGGAGAATATTATTTGTGCTATCTTTATGGAGTTACTTGGGAATTAACTTATCATGGCAGTATTTCATTTGCCAGAATTCTTTTCTTAGGTATTTTCTATTTTTTCTGCCTAGTTGTTCAGGGAATACAGCTCAGACTTTCGTGTAATTTAAGAAATCACTGAGAAAGCAGAATTTTAAATGCAATCAGATTGTTTTAGCCCATGAAATCAAGACATTTTTTTACATAGATTTGTGTTCAAGAGTTAAAATAATTATCTCCACAAAGGGATCTGGACTCGTGTAGCCTAGTCTTCTAAACTGATTCATTTAAACCTTCCCCACTTCTCACAGCTGACAGAGACGCAGCCTAAAGGTGCTGTGGCAGCATAAGGTAATTAAAATCACAACACAAGATGACACCTTTTTTTTCCATGGAACAGGGAATCGATCTAGCAATTGGTCCGGACATACTGCCATAAAAAGAGATCTTTAGAGCATGATGAGGAGTCCCTAAATTAGCATAGGTGTCCTTACCACAGGGAAATGATTAGCTGAATTACTTCTTTGGCTATTTCTCTGCCTTGTGCAATGCTCAGTTAGAATAGATAAAATAGGATTGCTTAAGAGCTGAAATTATTTAACCTATGGGATTTATTGCATCTGAAAAATGAAGTCAGTTCTCTGGAGGGAACATGCAGTTACTTAGAAATACATGCGAAATATATAGGGTGAAGTAATTTATCTGGAATGGGAAACATTTCATTTCTGTAATTTAGTCCTTGATCTGTAGCTGCACTTTGTTTCACAGGCAATTTTAGGGATTATTTTATTTGACTAGCAGTATGGAATAAAATCCTGAAAATGTTGAAAATAGGCTGGTGCCGGAAGGAGTCTGGTGCTGAAGCACAACTGAAACAACTGCGACCTGCCCCACCAGCTGAGCATGCTGGTGTAACAGTACTAGCTCCAGAGGTGTAACACTGGAGAAACAGCCCAGAAAACTGTTATGAAGAGCAAAATTAAATTAAATATTTTGTTCATTTGTGCCCCACAACTTCCTGCATTCAAAATTTCGGCCCTCAAAATTTTGCTAACCTAGGAGATTTTAAATTCTGTAGATACCTACATTTTTTCCTCCAAAGACCTTAGTGACTAAAGATCTTTCAAATGTGGTCGTAAGAAAACAAACATTTCTCTCATAACCACCCTGGTGAGATTTACTGAGTCATCATTCTTTTGTGTCTCATAACCATCTAGACATTGGCATTCTCAGAGCACATACATGAGAAAGCCTTGCACACACAGGGGCTATGGGAGAAATGAGAGATGAATCAGACGCTGGAATCTGACTGTAAAGTTGGTTTCTTTTCTTTTGAAGAGGCAGAAATTCAGATGGCAGCTACTTAAATTTTTCATACAAAATGTTCCCTGATGCAGCTTTCTGGAATCCTGCTCTCTCATTTTTTTATATTCCGTTGGACTATAGTTATGTTTAATAACATCTTTCTCTTTCAATGAATACTGAATTATTGAATAATTTCAACGAGAAAGATTGGAAGAGGCTGTATGGTGAGGCTAGAGTGTTTAAGAGGAATGTGTAGGTTTATAATATTTTGGCAGAGGAAAGAACTGACTATGGGTCTTCATATCTATGCAAAAGCTGTAACCATTGAGCTGATGGCTGAAACAGTAGGAAAATTATTATTTAGCACAAACTTCCCTGCAAGGAAGAGCCTAGTGGGGAATTCCTCCCCAGAATGACAGGCCAATAGTCTGCTAAGATTGAATTGTGTCCCACTGGCACACTCAAAAACTGCTTTTTACTGTCTACCTTAAGTGTTGGCTATGATAGATACTTCTTGTTGTCAGTTAACCTTCCCCATGTACAATTTAGGGGCCTTATGAATGTTGTTGGAGGTTATGAGTTTCTGCATTTTAACTGTGGTTAGGCTGAATAAGTATGCTTGAATTTATTTTTTTCTTTTGGTGAATCATCTTCAGCTAATAATGAGGATTTTGCACATAGCTGAATCTTTCCTGTACACATTTAAGCTTCTGCTGGCACCTAGACAAGCATACCTCATGGTATTGGCACCCCGCTCCTGGCAGGAGGCTGGGACATGTAGACTCCCACAACAGCAAAAACCAAGAGTGCTCCAACACTTGCTCAGCCTGTGGCTGTAATATGTTTTTGTCGTCTCTCTAGAAACTATCTAAATCAGCTTCTAAATGTTCCCAGATTCTTTTTCCTGGTGAGCAGAAATCTGATGGTGACACTGAAAGGCAAGACTCCCACAGGATGCTGTATGTCAGCCTGTCACAAGGCTCTTCAGTTGGAAATATTCTTTTTTTGTCTTAAGCTTTTATGTGGCCTTTTTACAGCTTGAAATAATGTTTTCTATCAGTTCAGGTAGAATATCCTTATAAATGTTTATTTATCTCTTCAATACAACAATGAGATCTAGGGCTCAATGCTACAGATAAAAAGGAGATCGAAGTAACATGCACAGAGATGCAGCTAATACCTCTAAGTGTCATGTTCATAGTACTCATGGTGAAATGGCATTAGCCAGAGCAGTATCTTTTCCCTCATGTCTTCCCAATCATTCACTCTTCCTTTCTAACCTGATATTCTTCCTATTCTTTCATTCTCTCTCTTAGTGACTGTACCTAGGCAGACACTTTTCACTGAAGAGGCACACGCTTGGCAGAATGTCTTCAGGTGGGATATTTACAGACAAAACTAGATAAAAAAAATTTAACTTAAGCTAAAACATTTCCCTCCCTTTCCTTTTACTTCATCCAAAACAAGCATTCAAGAAGTTGAAGAGGGAGCAAGGAAACATCATGTTACCTGTACATCTTTGTGGGATTTCTTGAGATACTCAATGCAGTTACAGTCAGCAGCTCATGAAACAAAGAAAATGTATCTTACATCGGGGAAAAGACTCAGGCAGAAACTCAAGTGATAGTGATATTGCAGGTATTTCATCTATCCAATTCAAAAGAAATCAAAATGGCTCAAAACAGTTCCTTGCATTATTAAGCCACTGAGTCACTAATTTCCTCTTCAGCAGAAAAGCAGCTCCTGTGTAAAAGATGGCAATGAAATCAGAAAATGTGCTAAAAGACAGATCATTACTACTGTTTCACTAAGGGTATGGTACAGGTTTTCGGTGGCCCATCCAGCTGACCAGTGCTAATTTGTAGCTGGTAAGGATCTGATGCCTTGTAGGGCTACCTAAAAACAGAGGCTAGACAAAATTAAGAGAATAAAAGGCAGTTATATTTATTGAAGGTCCTTCAGGTACATTTAGGACAGTCAAAGCCCCCAGGGCTACAATCAAAAAATGGATGACAGGTCATGGGTTTTCATACTTTTATATGTTTGGCTCATTTGCATATCAGGGGTTAATCCTCCAATTACAGCTTCAGGTAATAAAGTAATTTATCCCAAGTTTGCTCCCCCCAAATCACTTTTTTTTACATTTCTCAGGGCCTGAGACAGTAAGGTGTCCTTGGTTTCCAGGCCTAGAGAGGAATTGTTTTGTCTGACCAAAATGGGAGAACAGTAGCTAACTTTATATATGGAGTTTAGAGTTATAAAGAATTATAACTAAAGAATTACAGGGTTACATATATATGAAAAATACAGAAGCTAAAATCCTAAGGCATCAGATCTTTTCACAACAATATTGTGACAGCAGTCAATGTGAGCTGTCTTGGACACTGAGCTGTGATTTCTAAGCAACTAAGCCTTGTTGGGTGCATCCATTACAGCCTAACAATGCTGAACCTTGCTAAATGTTAGGCAAAATTAGTCACTCACTATGTGGTATTAACAGACTCTTGATAAATTTTCATGGTTAAGAAATATATATTTCTTCAGATTACCTGCATGTGAGACAAATATCCGTCACTTGCAAAGAGGAATTTAATTTGTCTGGACAAAAATAACCTCAAAGGCTCTGAGAACTCTGAAGATAAACTCTTTGGTATTTCTAATGGGCTAGAAGAAGAAGAGGAAAAGTTTCTGCCTTGGTATAATTAGGATCTTGTCTTTTTGATCCTCATTTTCAAGCTGCTGTGCTTCAGGACTCAGTGAATATGGGTTTTGGCCTCATGACACACATGCCTGTGTGCAAGCAGGGAGTCTGTGGGGCATGTAGGGAAGGGATGTCTTCATCAGGTTTTGGAGAGTGCAAATTAGGGTTGGGAGGGGGGATACTGCAGCAGCTGGGGCCAGCGATCCCATCCAGGTGGGAAACAGTGCATCTCAGAGTTTCTGCTCTGGAAAGGAAGACTACAGCCCAACCCAGCACTCTGGAAGGTTTCTGAGTGCTTGCAGGCTGATAGGGAGGCACAACACATAAAGAGTGTGTCTAGATCGGGAACAGGACAGCTTAATACTTCTAAGGTTCTTGCTTTATTACAATATGCAGGTTGGGTCTCACAGAAAACTGGCTTTCCTGGAAGATGAGGCAATACATACTTTGAAGCTGTTCAGCATTTATGAAGAATTATCTCTGATTGTAATGAGAAATGATATAAATCTGCTTTTTTATTGATTTTCAAATTGAGTTATATTTTATATTTTTTAAAACTTCTCAGTCAGCCTTATTGAGTATAATTTCCCATTCTGTTTTCCAGTAGTAAGTGAAATGAATCTCACTTCCTTGTGGGGTATGTCAACTCTGTGTGTCCTGGAACCAAAATGGAATAAAAAGACAAATTATATGGGGGACAGGGTAATGTCTGCTCCATATTGGAAATTCAGATTGTGTAGTTGTGTCGCAATGCCACATGACTTCTCTGTCCAAATCCAGCCCAGCATTACCCAAACCTTGTTTCTAATAATACATAAGGTGATCACTTACTCAGCCCAGTCTGCTGCTATTCCCCAGCAAAACAGAAACGGTACCACAAGGGCTGTGAGAGCAGCAGCTGGGAAATCTGATGGACATCAATTTTTTCAAGTGAGTTTATCCCCCTTCTGAGCCATGAAAATGCTTTCTCAAAAACAATTCCAGGCACTAATGATTTTATAGACAGAAATGTTGTAATTTTTGAGACCGTACATTATGCATTTTTTTGTGAAAAAAAATAAGAAAAAAAGAAAACAGTCCACAGGGCAATTCAAAGTATTTTTTGAACCTGGAAAGAAGTCCTTGTTACAGTATCAAAAGAGTTACTTTAGTATTTTTCCTGGGTTTTATTTTTTCAAAAGCGTTTCCTGGTTTAATTGTTGTTCCTAACTGGCTTTCATTTATTTACCACACACATGGGAAGAATTGTAAAGTTCTCTCTATCAGTAGAAAAAGCAATAAAAAAGAGCTGAGTTACAAGGGGTACAAGAGCGCGAAACAAAATTTTAGGGAAGGAAACTAGTGGAGTGAAGCTAGTATGATTTTCTGAAAGATGCTGTCATCATATTTGGTTGCAGTAGGGCATACCTGAAATTAAAACTGATGAAGCAAACAGAAACATCAAATTAGCTAAGAATGTTTTAAAGCCAAGTTCTATGGTATTACCAAGAATTGCATTAAGAGTATTACCTAGAAAAAGACTGGAGGGTTAGACTTTTGGATGATAAGAACATGTGGGATGCTTCTAGGTTAGTTTCACAGAACATCATAAAATGCTGGGCTATAAAACCAGCAGTGCATAATAAAAACTAACTGCAAACACTCTGTAAACCAATCTTTCTATTTTAACTTTAGAGGAAAATGTGATTTCAGAAGTGAAGGAACCATCCATGTTTCTTCCAAATAACTCTAACTAGATATGTACCTCTAACTATATATATTTTATATAGTAAACTAAATGGGAGACAATAGCTTCTTTCACTCTACAGTATACTAATACACCTTAGTTTGAAAAAATAAATTCTTACTCCTAAGATGACTTAGCAGGAATAGTCTATTACCCACATTTAGCTTTCTAGACCCACTTCATGTGATAAGAAAAATGAATACAAGGGAACTCATGTATATGCTCCTACATTTCTCAGTATAATTTGTGTTCTATACATCTGTCTTTCAGATGACAAATTTTAGGGACCAGGTCTTTTAAAAAACATAAAATAAGCTGTTCATCTAAGTAAAAAAGAACAGACTTGTGCAACAAGAGGAACTGCTGATCAGATTTAACTTTAGAAAATAGCATGGCTGTTTATTCAGCTTGTAAAAAGTTGCTGAGACTTTATTTTTTGAAAAAATTTTGAGACACAGAAATGGGTCAATGATGTGTGAGAAGAATCCCATGGGTGTCTGCCTATGTCAGATATTGCTCCAGCACCTTTGCTTTCCATTATACTAGATTTCAAACCTTTGTGCTTAAAGAGAAAGAATCCAAATATTTTATGTGGAACAGAAAATAGTATGTAAGAAGTATTTATATTTTATATTATTTTATATTTGTATATAAAATAAAAAGTAAATAAATTTAAATATAAATAAATTTGCATTGACATATAAAACATTTGGCTAAATAAACTAAGAGTATGACCATCTTTCTTTTTGATGATGGACCAGCCTTGTCTTGCTTGTACTGTGGTCTGGCTGGACATGACTGCACTAGTGCTAAAACCAGCTGCCCATTTGAGAGCTGGTTTTCTTGGCATTAGGTACCAGAATTACCCAAACTGAAGTTTGCCTGCTATCCAAGCCTTTCCATTCTGTTTTAGGCAAGTAAGTTAGGTCCTTTATGATCCAACTTGTAAGTAATTTTCACTAACTTTGTGAAATGTCTAACTGTACTACAGGACATGACTTCTACACCTTCTCTTTCCTGCTCTGCACAATGATCATGAAAAGACCTCCCTCGTTCACAGGACAGCATGAGTGGAACTGACAATGTATAACCTGAGAGACTGTGCCTTGAGGCTTAGCCATGTGCTGGGTCCCCAGTTTTTGCGTTGGTTTCCTAGCTCATGTGCAGTGCCAAGAAAATGCAACTTCACAATGTTTTTAAAGTCATGCAGGCCAGCAGCAGCCCTGGTGCTTTCATGCCAGGCTGAGACTGGGTTGGTATTTCCAGGCTGAAAGCCCTGGGGGTACAATACTGAGATGGATGATATGGCTCTGCAGCGATCTGTGCAGCTGCAGAAGCCGAAACACTTTCTTTATGTTCACTTATCCGCTCATCTTTAGCCCCAATGCCTCAGATAAAGGGACCCTGTCTGTAGATTAAGCATTTCTGATAACTGTTCACGGTGGATGTACAAGCACCCTGAAAGGACTCCTAGGCCTTGCAGTTCTTCAGATGATGTAACACTGGGGTTTTCCTGTATTTCTTTGTGACTTCTCAGTCAAATGAACATACCAAATTTTCATCTACCAGGCTTCTGTCTTGGTTTTGAAAGACAGGTGTCTGCTAAGGAAGGCAGAAGCCTCCCTTGAAGTGGCAGATATAACCCCCTTCCCTCCAAGTTATTATAATTTTGAAATCAAGGGCCTTTAGGCAAAGATGTGGGAAATAGGAATAACAGTTCTTTACTATTATATATCTATATGTGTATAACCAGTCAAACAAGCAACAATAACTCTGGCAGTAACAGCAAACAATCCCAAACCCAGTGCCAGCCTTCTCGGCTGTCGGGCCCTTTCCCCTCGGGTGCAGTTCCGCTCGCAGCCGGCAGGGGCGCTGGCGGCTCCCGGTGAGCAGGGCAGGTGCGATGGTTCCCCCGCGGCTGCAGGGGGCGCTCCGGAGCGAGCTCGGGGAGCACGCGGCACTGGCGGCCTGGGATCCCGGGAAGGGATGGGACAAAGGCTCCACAAACCCCTGGGCAGCCGATCCCGGTGTCCGGCCGGACCCTCGGGAACGGCAGGCTGGAGCGGCAGGCTGGAACGGCGGGCTGGAGCGGCAGGGACGAGCACAAATCCCGGAGGCCAGACGAGATGTATCCAAACGGGGAACCCCCCTGGAGGTTGGGCAGGGAGGGTGAGCAGGGCTAACACGTAGCGAAGGCTCAAAGCAGCAGCGGGGCAGGGCGGCCACAGCCCGGCCTCCAGCAGGGCAGGGAAAGCGGCTTTGGGATCCCGGCGTTGTTTCCAGCAGAAAGAAAAAGCAGCTCTTTTCTCTGCAGCTTCTCCCTCTGAATGCTGAGATCGAACTGACCCCACACCCAGGTGAAACAAAGGAGTAGCCAGGCCCACCCCACCCCCAATGGGCAGCTCTTTTGTCTTTCTCAAGTACAGCCATTTGTCCCCTAGCAACATGCATATGGGAAAAAATTCCTTTAACAGGAAAAAAACTAGGAAAACTAAAACCCCAACAGCTTCCAAAATTTCTCATTGATATGAAAATTATATATGCACTGGGTATATATGAAATCTCTGACTTGGCTTTGTCGAAGCATTACAAAAGAAACAAACTTTGTGTTAAGGAATATCAGTCTGTGTGAGACTGACTGTTTAGTGAGAACCTACTTCACACATTTTATAGGGCAGATAAGAACAAAGCATTTTGCATCTTTATTTTCAGGACTTTTTGGTTAGACTTGATTGCTCTTGTACTCCTTTTACTAAAAATTATATATTTGAGAGGCAATTCAATCTTATAAAAACATTCTTTACTTAAAACCTGATATTTATACTTTCATTTTTTTTGCAGCCCAGCAGTGAAAGAAAATATTTGGAGCTTGGAGATTACCCAAAGGACAGAAATTTGGGGTTACAACAAGCAGCACTGCTTACCAGGCCTGCATTTCACACATATTGTGAGTGATTGTATTGAGTGCTCTGATTGCTTCCAAACCAGTTCCTTTCTGTGTGCCTTCTATAGGAGAAATTCCCTCAGTTCATGGTTTACTCATATGTTGGTCATTCTCAACCATCAATGCATTTGTCAACCTCCCTGCTGTTTTACTAGCATGACTGGATCCACATGAACCCAAAGCTCTGGCCTTTCCCATAGTCTGCTGCAAGGCCACCCCATCACAGCTTTCTGATTCAGCTGGTGCAGGCAACCAATGCAAGAACATTACACAACACAGAAGGTGTATGTGTATTTTCACACATTGCTCCTCACCCATCCCAGTCACTAACCAAACATTAGATGTGACAGAAGACATCTTGTCAGACATGGGTAAATGTGATAGATCATTCATCTTCCTTGTCTTTGCTGTGGCATTATAGCTTTCCTCTTTTTTCTGCAGTCAATGGGAGAATTTAAGTCTTAGAAACTGATTGTGTTCCTTACAGATTTCCAAAATAAACAAAATCTTGAGCAATGCAGCTGGCATCTTAATTGTCTCTTTTGTGTTGAACATTAAAAAAAAAAAAAATTCCAGTTATATCACAGTCTATGCCAAAAATGTTAGTAAAAGGTCAAGAAGTCAGTACGAGAAGTTGGGTTGGATGATGACAGGGACGAATTCAGTGCAGCAGTACCTCCATTAGCCAAAAGGACTGTTAATGTGGGTGCCATGGCAGAGACCTTGAGGGTTACCACATGCTCACCTCAGTCCCATTTCTGAGATCTAGTGACATAGTAGCAGAGTCAGATATAAGCAGGGAAAGTGAAAATAACCACTACCTAAGGACAAAAATTAAGAAATTAAAACCAGTCTGCTTATCCTGGTCAATCTTTCACAAATATTTAAAGGTAATTGAATCATTATGAATAGAATAGTAAAGGTTTTATTCAGTAGGTTTTCTGGATTGCCTTTTAATTGAATGAGAGGTACATATGAAATTCAGCTTCAGCCCCACCTTCTACCCTGAAACCATCACCCTTACTTTATACAGCACTGTAAAGCCTCTTGATGTGGTACAGCTCCCTTAACTGAGCTGACAGACCTGTCTTTGCAATCTTCACAGTCTGCTCCCATCAATTCTCCTTCTCTTTCATGTATGCAAATACATATATATGGCATGAGCCATCAGTTGGGTTTTGGTTCTCATGAAGAGGCCAAACAATAGCACTCAGATTTTTTTACCATCTGCATATTTTTTTAGTCAGCTGTGTTCAGATCAGGACTGCCACTCAGATGCACTTGAAATATCAACTTTCTTCAAATAATCTGTTCTTTGTGCCCCAGCCACAGACCACAAGCTCATTCCCTACTGTGCATCAAGGAAACTTTGAGATCAAAAATATTCTGGTCTTAGGTCTTACTGGAACTGGAAGTAGCAAGTGAAAGGCTGTGTATTGCAGGAATCCAAACTATTCAGTATGTCAACACTGTTTGAAGAGCCACATGTGCGTCATGTTCTTGTTTGCAAGCTAATTAGACCGCTTGTTTTGAAAGATGGATTAATGAATTAATCACAGGGTGCGGTAGATATTTTTTCTTGTCATTCTGAGACTGATTTAATATAAAGTGTTTTATTTTTTTCCATGTATGATTCATTTCAGAAATCAAAAACACATAAAATAGAAATGTGAAAATGATAACTGTGTTAAAAAATGAAAACTATAATCACTGCCATCTTTGGAACAGCAAGTTTTCTTTTCTGTTATCTGAAACTGCAGATAGTACCAGCAACCATGGAAAGAGGGAATGATATGGGAGTTTTCTCATTAATAAATCAAAGCTGAATGGAAAAGGGTGCAGTTTTGATTGCACAAAATGCCAGACAGGTTTCTGATTTGCAAATCTGAAAACAGGGATGGTTCACATCTTGATGCTTTCTCATACTGCAGCATTTATGGAATTTTTTTTCTTCTTTATTCAAATCAATTACATTTTGGGCAGCTCCTAATATTGCAAAATTCACAGCCCCAAATTTACATTCAAAAGCAGAAGGCAGCAGAGACTGGGATCTGGCTCAGCCTCCGACCATTTCTGGCCACTCATTTCTGGCCAATTCACCAAGTCAGCCATTTATACATGCACTTTTCACTTATTTTCCTGTTTTTCAGCTTTCCCATTCTAAACAACTGCCCACCTAATGGGCAAAATTATGCACACCCTTTTCATGGTGATCTTACCTGCACGGTGAGATCCTGGTACTCAAGAAAAGAAAGAGTCTTATGTTCAGCAATGCTAAGTTGTGTGATTCTGAGCAGGACATTTAGCATGAGCTGTGAACCACCTGGTCTTCAACCACTTTGAAAATGAGAGGTGGAGCCAGATTTTCAAAGGTATTTACCTTAATAAATATAGATATAAATCTCCAAGGACAGAGATAAGGAGCCCTAGACACTTTTTTAAAAGCTCCTGGGAAATTCTTGGGAACTCAATAAATAGAGGTTAGAAAGCTATGCAGTTATTAAAATCCCACAAATCAAACCTTTGCAAATGCAATCTTTGTTTCCTGATCCCGTCTGTTTTCACCTTCAGCTATACAAACACTCTCTGTGCCAATAAAAGATTGTGCAGTTCATTCACCACAACCTCCTTTTCATTCTTCTTCATTACTAAAACTGAAGAAATGTCAGAGACCAAAGTACAGACTGCAAAATCTACATTACTAGTAAAGGGAACATTGTACAGCCCAAACATATCCCATAAGGTTGTGCACTGAGCCAAGGCAGCAATCCCACACCTGACTGAGAAAATAAGCATTTTTCTTGAACATTGACTGTTAAATGGAAATTTAGCAGAAGTAACACACAGGAAGACTGAGTCCTAATTATGTTTCAGAGTGTGACTATCCAAGTGTCTGAAAGAGACATTATCAAACCATAGTGAGTGAATGCCCCACTAATCCACTGCTAGGTATGGATTTAGTTATGCATTGCAATTTCTCTTCACATCTGCTTTGTTTGAAAGCAGTAAAATAGAGAAAGCTGTCACAGTTATCCACCAGTTCAAAAAGCTCAAAAATCATGCTTTAGTGTGTTTTATGGAGCTCTCACTGCAGCTGAGATCTATTGCATAAGCTGGAAAACAAAATTATCATATTTTATGTTTTCTGTTGTCTGATGGTAAAAAACGCTACCTTTTAGGCTGTTGCTGAGTACAGAGATACATTTCAAAACTCTGTTAATCCCCTATGCTGCCACCTGAGAGTCCAGATAGCTGATTTTTAATTTCTTTGTACATTAGCTAGTGTATGATAGTGCTGCAATATGAACATATGACCAACAAGTTTGCCATGTAGTGCTCAAGAACATAAATCAACATTGTTCCTTGGAATAAAATATGCAGCTTTTATCACAGAGCATACTGTACAGAATAGACAGTGGGATGGGTTTGCTGGAAGGGGCAGGGAAGGAGGGCTCTGTCACCAACCTCAGCATCCCAGCAGGCCAGGTCGCGTGGTGGAAGCCCCCTGTTCACTCCTGCTCTCCCCCTCCCCATGGCCACTTCCCCACCCCCATCCAGAGTGATGCACCCAGTGCTGTGTCCCTCTTCAGGCCCTGTTCCTCTTGCTCTGTACCTCTCAGCTCATGTCCCTGGCAGTGAGCTGCCCCTGGCCCTGCACAGCACTGGGACAGATGTCCTCCCCAAATCAAAGTGGTGCTTCTAGCACAGGCTGTGACGTGCACTGGCAATAGGGATTTCCCTGTGTAATCGCAATCCTAAGTGCCCTGGGTGCCCAGATGAATGGACTCACTTGTATCCTTAGTTTTTCTGTGATGTCCTCAGAAAACTTACTTCCATTTCCAGCCTTATGTTACTCTTCACTTGAGACAGTCACTCATACTTACTGGAAAATTTGGACTGAAAGCTCAGACCATCTGGCTAATAAGCACAGAGAACATGGTCAGGTCCAGTGTCTCTTGGCTTTTTCAAGAACATGGTAAAGGCAAAGGCTGTTCAAGAGGGCAAAACAGAAGGAAGTGCGATGAGTCAAAAAAGGCTCTCCCCTCCTCCTTCCAGCCCAGGATTCCTTAGCCAAGGAATGATCATCACTGCACAACTTTCAAAAATGTCTCTTGTGATTAGGAGGGACCATGCAAGAGCTGGGATTATTTTATTTTCCTCTGATCTACCCTTCTCAAGTGCTTAAGAGAGTCCTACCTCTTTTCTCTCCACAAAGCCATCTGAGCTGTTCGTCAGTACTTCACAGAGCTGAGGGTTTCAGCAATAAATAGTTTGAGGGCATTTTGAGGCTCTGAGATCTGCAGCCTCGCCCTCTGCAGCTGAGACTCAGCATGCTCCTCCCTAACACTTTTTGGGCTGAAATCAGAAAGCTATTTTGAGAAGTCAGATTTCTCAAAACTGAGAAAAAATAAAATCTGAAACTTAAGTGCTACTGAGTGCTCACTGCCATATTTAAAGGCGTAATTCAGTCTGTTGGGGATAGAAAAACTGTGGGTGTCTATACAAAAAGGAGGCAATAAAGAGTTGGATAATTCTCTGTCAGCTCTATTGCAATAGGTTTGTAAAGAGCTTCTTTACTGTGTATCTGGAGTTCAAGAGAAGCTTTCCATCTGCATTACTGCAGAGCACAGTCTGTAATCTTTTTTCAGTCTCCTATTAAATAAGAAAATAGAAAATTGCAAAACAAAATGAGGTGAGCTCTACTTCACTACATTTTAGTGTCTGTGGCTTTAAAAGGTTCTATGATAATTAGAACTTACATTATTCATACTGTACAGTTTTGTTTGAGTTTTGCTTAGGTTAGTTCACTCTAGATGGACGCAAAATTGCTCTTATGAGACCAGTTAAGGAATTCGTTTTAATTGCCAGTACAAAAGGGACACTTAGGTGCCTACTAGTGTATACTATATCAGAAAGAAGAGTATCCAAACTATATGATGAATTTAAACCATACTAAATTCCTCCTTCAATATAAACTGATTATCTAATTATCTGAATACTGTTTTTAGATTTAAAAAGAAGTCTTGGCAAAGGTGGAAGGAACAAACCCTGATAAAACTGAATCAAGGAAATGCCTTCAATATTAAAACAGGTATTTACCAGTATTTTTGTAGAATAGGCTTCATAGCAGTTTTAGATCTAATCCTATTTGAAGACATATTGAAGTAAACCAATGAGAGTTGCTCCACCAGATCAAGCAATCACATGCAGAAGCTCTGTGGGCACTGAAACAAAGATTGGAAATTTTTTGTTTAGCCTTTGTTTTTTTGCTTGCACTCACTGATGAACACTGGAGAAGTAGATCTCAGGTAAAGCAGATGCATATGCTGCTGCAGAGGAGCACTGATCTATGCAAGATCATGTTTCTGCACTTAAAAGGAGGTTATTAAGTCTTTGGATTCACTCCAGCTCTCGTTGAAATCGTGGTAGAATCCCTCTGGATGGCACAGCGGAAATTGTACAGGCTCCTTGTGCTCCAGTGCAGCAGCCTGGCTGCATGAGGGAGCAGTAAATACCATTTGTCATCACTGTTTTTCTCATTAGACTTCCCTCCCACTTTTAGAGAAAAGGGGGGGGGGGGGGGGGGGAGAGCTTTGCCAGCTGTGCTACTTTCTACCAGATGCATTTTTATTAAGTGTTTCATCATCAGTAAAAATCAAGATTCTCCTTGTTGAAAATTACGGTAACAATGCAAAGCTTTCTGATTTGGTAATGTGTATTTTTCACGCTCTACTCTTTTGACTCTTTAAATAGCTTTTATTAGTATAATCCATTCTTTTTATCTTGCTTCCCATACACAGAAAAAAATCTCATAGACAACAGAGTTCATATGCATTTATTAGATACTATGAGCTTTATTACTGCATTTCACACTAAGCTTTAAAACATGTAAACAGGCATTGCCATCTTAGAAAAGCTGCTGCAAACTTCCCGAGTAGTGCCCTACCTCCAAGAAAGCTCACTGAGCAAAACTATTGTAACTCAGCTGGCAGATACAGCATTTAACCTGTAGTTAATACATTAAGGCCTTTAATGAGGATCTGGCCCGGGAAAACAATAAGGCTTAAGATTCCTGTGTGGTCACCAGCTTGAAGTTCAGCCCCACCAAGTCAGACAATGTGATGTGCTTTGAGTTGCAATTGCATTTAAAACCTTTTCTCACAAAAGCAGGTGTGTGCTTTTGTGCCTAATCCGATCTGTCTGGAAGAGCACCAGTTTTGTCCATATTCATCTGAAATTATGGTCAGCACTGCCAGTACAAAGGGGACCTTCATTAAAAGTGACTTGTTTTATTCCCACATAATAGATACAGTGTCCTACATTTCATACGTTAGTCTTTAACTTGCCTGAACTATCTCTCTTTTATAAATAGTTCACACATGAGCTGGGAACGCTCATTTCTCCAGCATTTATTTGGAAATCACAGCTCATGATCACACCAGTGGCTAATGCTTTTATGTATCTTGTTTACATATATTACTTTTTAAATATCACTGCTGTTCATCAGGCTCTATATTCTATGATTAACACCCCTTCTCCTCAGCAATGAAGTAATTTATCAGATGACAGACATTATTGTACTGGACCACCATACAATGAAAAATGAGGCTTACTTCAACAGAAGCAAGTTTTTCTGTTTTCTAATTATTGCCAGTGATAGTCTTTCTTTCTAGAAAGACAATGAGGCAGATTTTGCTTTCAATAACACTGATGTAAATGCATAATAATTCTGGCAGAGCCAGAGTGCAGTTCTTCCAGATTCACATAGTCATAGCTGAATAGTGTTTCTCTAGCAGAACAGATTTCTTTTCCCTGTCTGGGTTAGAACAGCTGCCCTCAGCCATATGGCTGACTTCAAGCTTTGGGATAAAATCTCTCACCTCTGATCTGAGACACAAGTTTAGGGATTTTTAATTTTTTTTTTTTTTAACATGGCCCATTGTTTCTAATAAATGCTTCTTTCTAAAAAAAGTTCCATGTTTTCTACCTCCTCAACTGATGAGAAGTGACAGAGAAACAGGAATGCTTGTGGTAATCAGAAATCTGACTCCAGGCATACAAGCTGAATTCATTGTCAGTTTGCTACTACAGTATAGAATTGCGAGAAAGCCATTTATTGGGGCAAATCACTGTTAAAATTATATGTGGTGAAATTCTGCTTGCCATCATGTAGCTTATCAATAAAAATATTATGTGGTTCCACATTAATTTTTTTTCTTTTCTCTTTTTGACATTTAAAATTCCATTGAAATATGAAGATGAAGACATTCTTTCACTCTGGAAATACTTTATAAAGCAAATCCTTGAGTACTGCCACAGACCTACGATGAAGAATCAGTGCAGATTTTCATTTTTATAATTTTTATACAGTTCTTTGCAAGATATCTCTAAGAAATTATCTGGAATAATGGGTCACAATGAAAGTTAAAGAGCAATGATGTTGCAATGGAGTTTATTCAAATCTGCTTATTCCAGCAACTACTTTTCAGGGGCAGGTATGACTGTCCTGTGCAAATCACTAGTCAGGAGTTTCAGTGGCAGTTTGCCTATGCAAACCCGACTGATTATAATCACTGCTTCCCTCCTCTACAGTAGAAATTTGCACTGTGACACACAATAGTAGATGCTGGACACTGGCTACTATAATAAAAGTTAATTTGCAGGATGGTATGGGCTGCATCAATTTTCAACGTGGCAAAACACTAACAGTTGGCCCAACCTCGGGCCCGTGTTGCTTCATCAGCAAACTGAAAAAGGAAGTAAGTAATGAATCATATAAAAGGCTGTAGATGACAAGTGTTTAGATTAGTCAAAGTCACAGTAGTCTGAAGGGATAGTAAACTAAGAACACAAAGCAGAGCAGCACAGTGACAGCTGAAATTCTTTGTAGCTAAAAAAAAAAAAAAAACAAACCAAAAACCAAGAGATGAAGGCATTTACCTGGAAATATGGTACAATTTATGTAATAGCTTCAATAAGGAACTGAAAAAACTTCCATGAGCACCTCCTTTCCCTGCCCCACCTCCTCCAGAATACTCTACAGCCTGCTCACTAGGAAACCCTGTGAGAATTACGGTTTACATTAAATTTCTATGTGATACCAGGTAGATAAGGGATTAAAACCCAAACCTATGATATTTCACTGCACCCTTTAGCAGTAAGCCCTTAGACTTTAAATTGTATTTTTATGCAAGAAAAGAAAGTGCCTGTGGAACAGCTGCATTATAAAGGGCTGCAGTGGCCACTGCAGCACCCTGGTCAATCAAGAGAGCTCTTGCTGAGACCCTGAGCTGGCATGAACAGAAGAGTACCAAACTCTTGGATCCTTTCCAGGACATGAGCAGGGTATTGCATTGCTCAGGGCATGTTATGATGTGTGACAAGGCACCCAATTCTGACATCAGAAAGTAGAGTGGAGCTGCTCTAAGATTTGGGACTCCCTTTAAATCCTAGGTCCACTTTTGTACCCCATTCTAAAGATACTCCTATGAAAGTCAAAGACCCAGAGACATAAGAAGTAATAGTAATTTCTCAAACATGATCCCAAAAATTATACCCCATGGTGTTGCTGTTAAAAGACAGCCATCCTCTACAGTTAAACACCATGTTTAAATTGAACTCTGACTTCCTAAACAAGCTCATGTTTTTATAAGCCATGGTCAGAACATTAAATAAACACAGCCCTAAACATTAGCATTAGGTATGAAAAAATATTCAGAGGACGCTTTGGGCTGCTGCTGTAAACAGGACAGCCAAAATTCATAACCCACAGGAAGGAATACGGGCAATGTCCATAGATATCGTACCTTGGCTCCCCCAGGGAGTTTATACTGTCCCCTTTATTTGAAGGCTGGTTACCAAGAGAAGAGGTCTGGCATGGGACAAGCACTCAAAGCTCTGTCACTAGTTACCTGCAATTGTCTGCTACAGTGTTCTCATTCATCTGCACTAAGCAAGAGATGATTAAAATAAAAGGGGTTTTGAGACCAAGAACCAGAAACAGAGTGGTAGAAAGACAATGGCAAGCACAGAGAGCTGCTTTAATTGGGAATTTGGCAGTGATAGAAACATTAGTAAGAAAATCTTGACTACTTTGCCCATCGTGTTCCCTCTCCAAAATAGGCTTAAAGCACACGCCTGAATTTTTCTAACTGAAAGCCAATGTCATTCCAAACAACTAGTTTGTTACCCACACAAAAGCTATTCATATAGTGCAACATCAAACAGGAGACCCAGCAGCAGACAATCAGCTTAACTAAGCACCCCTTTGAGAGCAGGTCTTTCGAGAGAGCCAGCTGAGCTACAAAACTTCTGGGGATGAATAACCTCAATGCAATTTATTGGCTTTCTTCAAATAAAGACCTCAGTGTAAGGAAATGATTGAAGAGACAACTAAACTCTGTTAGAGTCATAATCAGCAAATTATAGGTTCCATTACACATATTGGTCTATACAACTCATTCAGGAAAATGACAGAACAAGCTTTTTTTTTCCCCACAAAAACATTTTATTAACATTACTTACCAATTTATATTTAGAAAACATTGTAGGTGAAATTAACTGAAATCCAGGCATGATTAAAATACAAAACATAAAAGGATGTGCAAAAGTATCACCATAGGCATAACCTACCATAAGAAATATAAAAGTGCCTCAAAAGAGGGATTACTCTTTTGTAGATGAAAATTGCAGAAACTTCTACTGCTCTAACAGCTACTGCATTATCACAAATATCAAGATCCTCTGCAGATGTAATCAGCATAGCTCCATTAAAATCAGTAAAACTATGCTGATTAATGCCATATGAGGATCTGGAGTAACAGCAAAAATTTCAGATGTCATGAAAAGTAATGGCCATGTTTTTATTTTAATACTCAACTAGCTTATTCATTGCCTTTGTCACAGTGTTTATCAAGGCACCCCTATTCCAAATTCTTTCCTGTGGGATGAGCTGCATTTAAATTTGTACTTCTTTTACTGTTATGACAGCTTCTGAAAGCCTTGACTATGAATGTTAACTGTAAGTCACAATCTATTTAAATGATAGGGCCAAAGTACGTAAATGGCAGAGCAATAAACCTCTGAACACACTTGTGAAAAGTTCATTTTCTTTAGTAAGCAGAGGATGCAAAAAAAAAATTTAAAAATCCATGGTAGCTTTTCAGTGTTGTAGTCTCCTTAGTTATACTAACAGACAATTGATTTTTCAAATTTTAATTGATTTGCAACAGCTGAAATATTCTCCCAAGGCAGTAGTAATATTCCCCCCATAAAAACATGGAACTCTAAACACCTGTCTTTCCAAAGTATTATTGCAAAGACAACAGAGAGAAAAACCAAACTTAGGTTCATTCTTCTATTAAATGCAGTTCCTTATAAAAAAGTAAATTGCACAAAAAGCAGTCCTGAAAGACAGAACTATGTCAGTATAAAACTTAGTGAAAAATATCTTACAAAAGAAGAAAGTGGAATCAACAAAAACTGTTTCAAACATCCAAGTGCACATCAGCTTTAAGACGTTGGGTTATACGTCTGAGATTTTTTAATCAGTTTTCTCACTATTTTTCTGCGGAACCCATTTGTCGGCCTGTTGATCCTCGGTTTCTGATTTCCTGCTAAAAAAACAAAGGAAGCAGTTAGGGAAACAGCATGACAAAACTGTTACTACTCTTTATTGTTTGGTTTTTTTTCATGTTATGCTGTTCAAGCAGTTGTCCAATAATAACAAACATGTCAGAAACTGTAAAATGTGTTCTCCATTCCCTATTCTCACACTCTAAGGTCTCCAGAGTGTTTACCTTTGGCACTGGAATCCTACTTTGTTGCTCTTTTCCTGAGCAGGCATCAAAGCTTTATCTAGCTGTCCTGCAGTGACAGCAGAATGGAACTAAATACACTGCCATCTATTAAAAAAACCCAAACCAAACAAAAAACACCACCCCCCCCCCCCCAACCAAAAAATCCCAAACTATTCTTATATTTGTCTGAACAGTGGCGTAAAGGTTAAAAAATACCCAGTGTTTCTGAGAGATGAAAAGAAAATTTGAGTTTCTGCACAAAACTCACAAGCTGCAGAGTGGCCTAAGACAGTCCGAGTTAACTCCAGACATGCTTTCAAAGGCTGCAAGAACTGTGTGAGTGCCGTTCAGAAAACAAGTACTCTGCAGTCTTGACTGAAAATCTTTGTCTTTCTGCTACCTATTTACCAGCATGCAGAGCCACTGTGGCCAGTTGCCAATTCTTTTGCTGTCACTCTAATGTGTTTGCTTTCTTTTCTAATATAAATTTTTAAAAATGAAATTAATCACAAACCTTTTCACTCAAAACACTATACATCAATTTAACAAGCAGTTGCATATTTGCACAGGGAAGGTCAACTGAATTCGAGACTCCAAAAGGTAACAGAAAAGATGCTGGGGAGGAAATAATGGAAGCAGAAGAGGAGGAGTGGCTTAAGTTGCCTGAATTATTTGCCTAATGTTGCAGTGCCAAGCCACAGAAATGAATATGCATAGCACAACATTAATTAGCACTAATTATGCCCTTAACTTTGGTCTTTGGCTGTACCAAGCCTTATTGAATTGTGAAATCCACAAGCTGATGAAAAAGCTTGTAACTGATACTTTACATGTGGCTATCTGGTGCTCTAGTTATAAGACAGACAGCATTTCCTTACTTCTTTCTTCCACAACAACAACAACAAAAAAAAAAAGGTGAGGAAGAGAGAAGACCCAGGTGAATCTGGCAGGGGCAGTGTGGAGGTGAGATGCTGAAGAGGCAGTTTCCTTCCTCCTCTCCCCACACACTCCAGCCTGGAGCCTGGTCCTACCACTTCACAGGTAGTAATGAATGCGAATTAGATAATCACAAGCATCTCTGATAAACTTAACATACTATTAGAGACTCTCTCATAATACAATGGCAGAGACACACTCAGACTTGTCATCCACAGAAATACTGCTGTCATGACTAACTGGCAGACAGTACTTTTATTTCTGAGGACCGTACTCCGGGTGCAATGTTTGCCCCAGTCCTGGATTTCCAGCCCAGAACTGAAGAATCATCATCTCCCAACATAAGGCTTCTGACTACACAACTTCAATACTGAAGTACTCAGACCTTGTGCATATTCTGTTTAAAACAGAGCTACTTTTTAGTTTTTCCTTTTTTTTTTCCCCAAAGGCAATATACATGCCTGATATGGCCTTAAATTTTTTTCCAATTAGTATCAGTTTTTAAAATACTAGCTATGTCTGTTTCCTAAGTGTTCTGGGGAACAACATACAATTATGCTTTTCTCTATTTCTCTCATTTATTTTCATATCAAATGAATTAAACTAGAGTATTAAAACTTGCAATAGCTGGTATGAACATATGACTGCAAGTAAAAGCACAACTGTTTTGATTTACAAACACAGCCATTAGCTGGTTTGAATAAAACCATTAGGAAAAAAATCAATTATCATTCCAAGCTTTGCCCCCACAGCCACAGATACAGCTGACACAGCAAAACTGAGGAGGCAAAAGTCTTCAGTAATGGGAATAGGAAATATGAGTAGGCAACAGGGAATTGAGGTAGGATGGTAACTTCTGAAAATTAAAAGGAAAAAAGTAAACTGATTTCACAACTGACTTTAATCCTATTTAAAACTATCCAGAATAAAATGATATTTTAATTAGTGGTCATGGAGGTACTGAACAGTTTGAAGACTGATTCCCTGTGGGCTCTAGAAAGCAGGCTTAGTCTTTTTGTGTGCCCTTCTCAATACTTCATTCAAATATGGTGTAACCACCTCACATCACACTGATCTTGCCAGAAGGATTTAGCATTGTATTTCAATTTTCCCTGCCTTCGAAAACATTGAGTCCAAAACACAAAAAACATACCCCTGTAGCAAGCCAAGGTGAGTAAAAGAACACTGTGAACACTTGTTACTGGTATGTGGATTGCTTTACCTGCTTGTGACTGACAAAATACAAAAAAACCACCCCTTACCTTTTCTACAGACATTGTAGCAATCCATTTCAGTGACAAAGTTGTTGGCATTTCCACCACAGCCAGTATATCTGAACTCTTTACATGATTTAGTCTTGGAGTCATAGTAATAGCGAGGCACAGAAGAAGAACACAGTCCTTCATCCTTTGGGCTATAGCATAGCAAGGGGCCAGCTTGGGGAAAAAAGGGCAAGTGGAAAAATAGACAAAGGAAAAAAAGAGAGAGAGAAAAAAAAATTACATAATCTCTGTAAATGGCTTCTTAAAATTGACCCTGCTATAAATTTTGTGTCTAAACAGCTCTTTTTCCCCTTGAATTGACACTATTACCAATGACTTCAGAGACTTTCTACATCTTATTCTGGTGAGTTGTGCATTTGAGAAAGCAACAGACCATCCCAGAAAACAGGATTATTATCCCATAAGTGAAATTCATCTGCTTTCCCCATTTGTGGTGCTACACGTATGATAGCTAAGATTTTTATGTAATCTTATTCCACAAATACAGGAATATAGCAATAATTTCAGTGGAACAACCTCTGTAGGAAAAAAAAAAGGCACAACTTTGCTATGATTTTGCCAGCAAATTCTGCTTGCAGCAAAATGTACAAATCCAACAACTTTCCTCAAGAGCATGTTTCTTTTTGCCTCAACAAAATTTTACTTTTCCTGCTGTAGACCCCTTATCAACTCATTAGAAGTGCAAGAGAAATAATTCAGCTTTCACCTAAGAAAATGCTGACAATCTGTCATCAGCCACAAATAAATGTCATCAAGCACTAATAAAGCTTAGGCAGTAACAGCTTTCATACATTCTGGTAGATTTTCAAAGATCCTATCTTGAACTGGATGTTCATACCAAATGATGAACCTGGTGTTCATACCAAAACTTAGTTATAGTCACCTGCTCATAATTACCACCATTCTTATTTAAAGCTCAAATAGAGAGACAGTGAAGAGTCACATCAGGCAAAACACTTTTATCAAAAGCAGAGCTGTTGAGTGCCAAAAACCTGAGCCACCTAACACCATCTCTCAGGCCTGAATTTTAGAAAGGTGCTTCTGCTTTATATTACAATACCACTTCTCTGAATGTGACTGACACAATCTCTGACACATCTGCCTCAACACAGATCTTCAACCTTATAATTTCCCTTCAGATACATCTCTCTAGAAGTAAAGAAATTATTTGGGTATAGTTATGGGTATATTTAAGATCACAGCATTTTTGTTCTTTCAGTAACAGCTAAGACAACATATTAAAATTAAAGTGGACAATATAAACATCTGCTTCACACAAGTCTTCAAATATACCACTGTATGGGTATTCAGAGAAAAACATCAAATAAAGTATCATCTTCATATCACTTTCAAACCATCTATTTTATTAAAAATTTGGAACAACCATTACTTTTTTCTGGCAGACAGTGGTCCATACAAGACTGCAAATCTCTGAAGTTATTGCCATTTCCATAACAGCCACCGTAGATGAATTCCTCACACCGCATCGAGCTCAAGTTAAAGGCATATCTTCTTAGATAACTCCTGCAAGGTCCTCCATCAGCCTCCATCCGGCATAATTTGGGCACTTCTGCAGAAAAAATAATTTCATCCTCTGTAAATTCACCTCTTCATGGTTCGCATGTTACTGCAGACAATACACTATTACTTCAGTTGCAAGCAAGTCCCAGTTTGTCCCACCTGCATTTTACTGGAGGAATCCAGTGCATTGATTAGCAAGTAGGTGCAATATTAAATTACATTTAAAGTACTAATAGATAAATTCCACACATCATCTCTGGGCCAACTCACTCTGGATTTTCTGCCTGAAATTGACATCAGCAAGAAGCTGCAACAAGCAGGAGGGACATCAGTCAGACTCGATCATCTTAAAGGTCTTTTCCAACCTAAACAATTCTCTGTTTCTAAGATTCTATGATACATCGAGTGGGTGCAAAGCGTCCGGCAAGCCACGCAGCCTCCCCGGTGTCCCCTCCAGCCCCCTGCCACCCCGGGGCCCTCTGGGACACTGCCGGTCCCTGGACTCACTCTTGATGGTCCAGCAGCTCTTCTCACAGTCGTCGAAGGTGAGGAAGTTGTTGGCGTTGCCGTAGCAGCCCCCGTAGGTGAACTCCTGGCAGCTCTGCGTGTGCCGGTCGTAGTACCAGCGCGGCACCAAGGCGCGGCACGGTCCGTCGTCGGGGGGCAGCAGGCAGGCGCGCTGCTTCTCTGCAGAGACACCAGCCACCGGGGCTAAGGCCACCGCGCCGGCGGAAGCGGCCCCGGCCCCGCGGGGTCCCACCGAGGGCCCTCTCCTACCTGTGAGGGGGCGCTGGGCCAGCGCGGCACAGGCCAGCGGCAGCAGCAACGCGGGCAGCAGCAGGCGGCGGCCGGAGGCCATGGCGCGGCGGGCGGGCGACAACGGGGACCCGGCAGCGAGCAGCGCTTCACGCTCCGACGGCAGCACTTTATATGCACCGAGGCGGCTTCCCCGGGCCGCCTCCTTGCGCAGGTGGTGGGAGGGGAGGGTGATTCAGCGGGTCAGGAGCTCTCCGTTGACCCGGCCGTCACCGGGGCGCGCCAGGCTGCGCGATGCGGGAGTCCGGGGAGCGCCCGCAGCCCCCGCCCCGCCCCGCCCCGCCCCGCCCCGCCGCCGTCGGGGGGAGCATCGGGGGCCGGGCGGGGGGCGCCGCCGGGGCTGGCTCCCCGCAGGGCTGCGCTGCCCATAGCCCAGGGGCCTCCTTCCCGGGGCTGCGGGCAGCTGGCTAGGGTCCACCCCCCGCCCCACTGACATTACGGGATGATGCTCAAAGAGCATTTCCTGTAAATCACGGCGAAATCCGGACAGGTCACTTAGCGAAAGCCCCCTCTCTCTCCCCACGTCGTCGTTGTCCCCTACCCCCCACCCCCCGAGGCCGCTCCCTGTTCAGAGGCTCCGGGTAGAGGGCGGTGGGGCACCGAAAATCAAACGCTGAGCCTGCTGCAGGTCCTGATCCAGCTGGATCGACTACAGGTTGCGTAGCGAGTGCCGCTGAGACAAACGCGCGGCAGTAGTTTACTACCGTTGTGTAAAACGCTGGTGAACTTGAGAAAATCGAGGCATCGTCAGAGGGCTTGGACTCTGGGGAAACCCGAGGGGCCGAATGGATAACACCTCTGGCCAGTGCAAAGAGAGATGGATTTCAGGAAATGTAATGACCTGTTTTATTCTGCAGATTTTAACCCCACCAGGCAATGGGGTGTGGTCTGTGGGAGGAGGGGGTGAGCAGCAGCAGCACACTTTCCCTCTCTAATGTATTAGAGACATTACATTAATTAGTGTTTTCCTCAGACTGAATATAGTGAGAGATAAGAGTGGCTGCAAATTAGGCGTGTTCTCCATAGATAACGACAAACTAATCTGATCTCCTATTGTTCTCTGCTCCCTTTACAGTGACATTGGGCCGAAGTCCTGCGGGCAGGCACTGCCCTCGATGGGGTACAATACAGGGCCCTGGAAATCTGTGGCCTGCAAGACAGAAGCCACAGTCTATACGGGCTGTAAGGAGGAGGAACTTCAGAGCATCCTGATTATTTGAACTGACTTTCTCTCCACGGGTTCTCCGCTTTCCTTATGTTGTGGAGGATTACAACCTAGTTTTCTGACATCATTTTATTTTTCATAAAGGCAAGAAAGGAGCAAATCTAATCCCTACCCCACCTATGTGACTTCTGAAAGGATATGAATGGTACCTCTTTCCATTGTTTTTCAGAACTGTGCCTTTTTTCAGAATCTCCAGTAGCTAAAGGATAAGTGGGCGCTTTAGTGACAAGAAAATAAACCCTGGTGCAGCTTGAGTCATCATGATGGGATATATCTGCCGTGCTTTAGAATCTTATAGCTACAACTGTTACTAACAGGTGTCCTCATTTTTAGGGCTTTTGCTCAGCTTATTAGGCAGAGCAGCTGTATTAAATCTTATGTCCCTCCAGAAGGAAAGAACAAACAAAACAACCACATACTTTTTCTATTTCCAAAAGAAAACAAAAAGTAATCTTTCTAATATTGGGAAACAAAAGTGATTTTATTATGTTGTTTTTTAATATGATGTCCTCGACTGATGTCCTTTAGTTTACATCACATTTTTTGGAATTGCAAAGAAAGTAATTGAAATACTGCTTTAAACAATAGCAGCAAAGTGAACTGTATAATGCAAACACCATTTTCAGTATTTTCCATTTCCTCTGTGAACAGACACTTATAAATCAAAGTCTGAGTTAAACCCACCTATCCATCAATGCTGCTATTCAGCTTCTCCTTTGCTATAACTTAGATCAGGTAAATATCTGTAAAAATATATGAACCACAATAAAAGTTTACACAGCAAGTGATAGAAAGCCCATTTGTGACTGCCATCTGCAGAGCTAGTCATGTCAGCAGACAGGTCAGTGAAGGCTTTCCATTACAGAGCTATGGATACCAAGTTCTTCCCACCCTAACCATATCAGTAGTGTGCCAGAGCCCACTTTCAGCTCACTCCTGCACCTGCCACCACCACATCACATGCTCTCTGCCTCTTCACACCACAGTGTTTCTGCTCCCACCAACAGCCGGGGCTCCTCTGAGTCTCTGGCCAGCCAGTTCCTTCCATCTGTTTTGACTGGCCCAGGACCAGCAGCTGGTAGGGTTTGGGAATGCAGCTGTCAGTGTAGGTTATGAGAATGTAGAAAGTGCCTACCAACAGCTGGGGAGGGGGAGATTGTAGCCAGAGGGAGAGGAAGAGAAACTGATTTTAGTGAACTGGCTAAAGTAAAATGAATACAAACCCCAAGAGCACTACAGGAGCAGTGCTGGAGAAGATGTAAATCTTACATGCTGCTGATAGCTGCTTACATCTGGTGAGTAGGGAGAGGAGGAGAAAGGAGCTATGTTCAGTCTCAGGGGTCCTGAATTCTGCTTCCACTGCTATTGTACAAAAGCAGCTGCTAGGATGAGAGATGCTAGGTGCTGTACGAACATGCATGGAGGGGCCACTCTGTTCCTAAAAGCATAGAATCCTTTTTGGGATCTAGATGTCAAAACTATGCAACCACAGGAGAAGAATTTCCTAACTCCTTGCATCTTCTGAATGCATCACTTCCCTTTCATTGAGTAGTCCACCTCAACACCTGTCATAACTCCATGTGTCCAGAGACCCTTTGTGCTAACCAGGCACAATAACCCTCTTACACAGAGTTGCAATTCTGCTTTGCAGACAAACCTACCAAAAAGTTGCTATGTGTGGCATTGTCGGGCTGGCCGCCTGCTGGGGCACTTGACATGGGAGTGGTTCCTTCCCCTCTCTACTTGGTCCACACAGTTGTTATGCACAAGTAGTTGTAATGCACAAGTATTCAGGAATGTACCCATGCACACCACCTGCTTCTGCCTTAGCCGCTGGGCAGAAGAACACAGAGCCCAAGGATGCTGGTGGCATAGAGCATGAGTCATTTCTATGGCCGAGAGTTGCGTGAGGAGAAGGTGCTGGGGGGAAAGATCTCACTGCTGGGCCAGAAGCTCCAGCCGAGCTCGCTGCTCTTGCCCCGCACTGGTGTTGTAGAGGATGAGGCCGGGGAGGTCAGCACAGGAGGGTTTTCCCGCTCCCAGCTCCTGCTGGGACGGCCGGACCTCCCTGTGCAGGCAGGACCCGTGTCAACGCCCCGGCAGCGGGGCCGGGCCGAGCGGCGGGCTCTAATCCGGTTAGGGGGGATTAGCGTGCAGGTTTAAAGGCCGGAGCGGCGCGGGCCAGGGGTGCAGGCGCGCCGGAGAGGAAGCGGCCGCCACCGAGCAGCGGGGCAACTCGGCCGGCAGCGTGTGAGTGAGCCCGGGGGCGGGCCGGGGGCGGCCGTCCCACAGCCCCGCCACCGCCCGGGGGCTCCGGCCCCGGCGCCCTCGCTGCCCAGACGTAACCTTTTGTCCTTACTCCCTGCGCGCTTCGATAGTGTAGACGATGCCAGCCATCAACATCGAGGACCTGAGCGAGAAGGACAAACTGAAAATGGAAGTGGAGCAGCTCCGGAAAGAAGTCAAGCTGGAAAGGCAGCCGGTGAGCGGGCGCGGAGAAGGGGCCTGAAGCTGCCCGGCGGGCGGCGGGGCTGGGTGCGGAGCGGGGAGCAGCCCGTTCCTCCCCGGGCGGCGGTGCGGGGGCTCGGGAGGCGGCCCCGGGCACGTCGCGGGGGAGCCGCTCGTCCGTAGAGCCCCGGCTGTTTTGGGACGCCCGCGGTTTGCACCGACGGCTCCTGCCACCGCTTTGGGTCAGGGGCCCGGGACGGCGCTGTTGGCACAGCACCGCTAACACCCCGTAGGAGCGCCGGTCCTTCTCGGGGGTGAATGGGGAGCCGGGGGGAAGGAGCGCATCACCCCTGGGATAGAGCGCCCCGAGGGGCTGGCAGGGCCCTGCCCGCCGCGGCTGTTCCCGGTGGATTTGGCATCCCTTAACTTCCCCTCCCTGTGTGTCCCTGGCGCCCAAGGCCGGCACAAGGCAGCCTTGCCAGGCGAGGGAGGAGCACGTCGCGTTCTGTTCCCCTCTTCTGTAGGCAGAACGCACTGGGACGTGCTGGTGCTAGGGGAGGGGTGGTCCTACCTTGGGAAGCCAGGGGAGCCCTGTCACGGCTTTACACCCTGCCCTGGCCCGTAGCTGGGTCTCGGCCGCCCGCGCCCCCGCCCCGCTTCCCGTGCTGTGCAGTGCCCGGGCGGAGGGCAGGACCCAAAGGACCGCCCGTGCCGAGCCGTGATCCACCCAGCCTTGAGCCATAGAAACATTTAGACATTTGCACTGATTGTTCCTTTCCACGAGTACTTTCCCGTTAAAGGTTTATGGTTTTCTACGTTTTCTATAGATGAAAGATGTGAAGAACTGATCTTGCTCCACGATGAAACTAATATTCTTTTTTCTCAGTTTTTTTCTTTTTTTTTCTTTAATTCTGCATGCAAGCAGAAGCAAACTGCACGTAAATAAATGCTTCTAGTTAGGACAAAAAATACATTTATATGTGGGAATCAGTAGCATTAGTCATGTTGATTACGCTGCAGTCTAGGTGTTCAGCCCAGAAAATAAGAATGCCGGAGTTACGTTTTAGGTGTGAGTTAGGTATCAGTGGTTGTAGATGTTGTGGTATAGTCTAAAGCTCCATCAGTACTGAGGGCTCAACATCCGACTAGTCTAGATATCTATATAATCTCTCAGAGAGTTCTCAGACAACTGAAATACACTCTGCAAGATGTAAAGTTTTCAAAATAATAATAATTTTAAATACTTGTCTACATCTTTGGAATAAACCAAAACCCTGATCACTTTAGGAAAATGGATTTTTTTCAATTTTCCTGTAGTAAAGCACACACAGCATGCTCAATTTCACCAGTGCATTGTAACAGAAGCTTCACTGTGAGAATGAAATCTGTGCTGTAATTGCCACAGTCCCCTGGGACCTGTATGGGTGTTACAGAAACAGGGAAATGCAGAAACCATATTACTGTTGGTACCAAAAGTAAAAACTTCAGCCAAAGTTTTCTTGACCCCCACTTGCACCTTTACAGAATAAAAAGGAAGTGTCCTTTGGAATGAATAAAAATTTCTAAATGTGTATTTAAGCAAGCTTTTTTTCTTATAAGTGAAAATTATCCTGGCAGTGCTGGCTGAAGGAAAACTACCCCTGATCCTGCATATACTTTGGCATGCAACTTTGCTATGGTGCAAGTTGCTCCAATTTGAATGAACAAAGTTTGCAATGCACAGAAGAACAAGACGTGTAAGGGGATTTGTAGGCCCAGCTTCTTATTTGCTCTATGGCAGCTAGATCTTATTTTATGCACTGTTTAACTGGGAATTAACTCTGTTCTTTCTGATGGCTTAAAGCCTAGTTTTGCACAGGCCATGCTCTGTTGTCTGTGATACAACAGGTATTTGTTGGTTCTCTTGTTGTAGTTTTACCTTTGAAATAAAGTATAATTAACAGAGGAGGCAAGGGGCCTTAAATTAGATATACTAATCATCTAGTGGCCTGGCCAACAGCTGGTTCCTGCTGCTGACTCTGCACAGCTGTGCTGCTGCAGGGACTGCGGGTAAGAAGGGAGGAGGTAGGAACAGAGCAGGAGGCTATCTTCCAGTATGTCAGGTATTCGAGCATCAAAGGACAGTTTCTGCTGACACGGAGCAAGAGATGTGTGTGCACAAGGAGCCTCAGGAGCCCCAGACATTCACTTGTGCACACTCAGACTCCACAGACATCCTTTACCGCATGCGCTGCATGTGCTCCTGTGTCAGTGAACAGAAATTAACACACCTCTTCTCCATAGGTGGGTTCTGTGCAGGTTTACCTACATCAGTGCTAGTTTCCTTTGAATGCCATGGGAAGTGTTATGGTCTCTCATAACACAATAGGCCCTTTTATTAACCATAGCTTGAAATAACCCCTGGTAACAAGCAAACAAATTGTCTTTCCTAGTTAGGCTCTTATTCAAGGTGCATCATTGCTATACCAGAACTGCAAAGTAAGAATTTGCATTACCACTGAAAAATCATTGTTGAATGTTTTGTTTGTGAAAAACACATAAAGTCATAAACACTTTGAATTCAAAGTTACTGACCTTGAAACTATTGACCATAAGTCACGCTGCTGCTGAGGGAGAGCATGATCCACAGCTTAATAAAACTAGATTGGTTAATTATGAAGAACATACGTTTAACTATGCAGGAACTGCTGTGCGGAGTGGCGTTTACATTCTCAGAGATAACGAACATGTTCTGTGCGTATTGGGATGTGAAAAGAGAGGAAGGAAGCTGAGTCTGCATGTGCTTAGTGCTCTGTGGCCAGATATTTTATGCTTGGCGGAGAGGCGAATGAGAGAGAATGTAAATTCACGGGTTTCCTCCTCTGATGTACATTCCCCACGGCCGTAACGCAACCACTTCTCTGTCCTTTCCCTCGAGGTGTCCAAGTGCTCCGAAGAGATCAAGAACTACATCGAGGAGCGGTCGGGCGAGGACCCGCTGGTGAAGGGGGTTCCCGAGGACAAGAACCCCTTCAAGGAGAAGGGAGGCTGTGTCATCGCTTAGGAGAAGGGACCCCGCGCCTGCCCCCGGAGCAGACATTCCTCCTGTACCCCTAGGGCGTCACTAGCGTGTCCCCACCGCCGCCGGTCCGTGTCGAACGAGCACAGGAGCGGATTTCTTTTTATTTTCTATTTCTCCTTACAAAAATACAGAAACCCGCGCGAAAGCTGCCGAGCCCCGCGCCGGCCGCTGGGCAGGGCCGGCTGTGTCCCGCTCCCCGGCGTGGCCGGCCCCTGTCGCTGCGCGGGGCCCTATCGCCACCCGCTTGTCGGTCGCTTCATGGCTGTTCGTTGGCATTAAAGAAAACCTGCCCGTAACCCGAGAGCTGCCGTGACTTGCTGCGGGGGCGAGAGTAGCGGGAGGAGGGACGAGACGGGACGGGGCGGGGCAGGGCCTGCCCCGGCCTTTGCTCGGGAGCAGGACCAGCGGCGACCATGGCGCTGCGGGGCGGCGGGCGCTGGGCGCGCCTGGGCTCGGCGCTGCGCGGCCGCAGCTCAGGGCCGCGGGACGCCGGGGGCACCCCGCAGCACCGCGACCTGCGGGAGGCCCTCAGGAAGGTACCGAGAGGGAACGGGGAGCGGCGGGACCGTGGGACACCCGGCCGCACCGCCCCGTGCGGGGAGCGAACCAGGGCAAGGGCAGCGAGCCGACGGAACGGCTCGGGGTGTGCTTAAATAAGTAAACTTCCCTCTGCCAAGGCCAGAAGTGGAACCGTGTGTTCCCTGCCTGTGACGCGCGGGGTGGCAGAGCCCTGCCCTGCGTGTGCTGCCCCGGGCGGAGCGGGGGCTCAGTCCTGCAGAGCAGAGCCCCCGGGCACTGCGCCCGTTCTCCAGGCGCACGGATGGACACATAATGGGAGGCTCCTGCGAAACTAAATCATCAATCAAAAAGAAACGCTTCTGGTAGCGTAGCGTGTAAATTGAATGCCAAATGGCAACCTGCAAGTGACAGTAGGGCCGGCGAACTCTGTGTATTCCCGTCAGCGAGGTCAGTGTCACCTGTAGGACGCCGTGGTACTGTTAAGAGCACCTGCCAAAGCCAGAGAATCAGCCGGTTTGGCTGTAGGGAGCCCTGGTGTGGTGCCCGCTGCGGGGCCGAGCAGCGGTGGGAAAGAGACGTCCACCTTTAAGCTATGAACCACTGAGAAAAGCGCTGGAGTTCAGTACCTGCTGTAGGGGCCAAACAGGATTATTGTGGCCACCAAGTAAGAACAAACATACAATGGGTTCAGAAGAAGGTGATAGGGAATGTAAGGACTTATCTCAGATTGACCTGTAGGCACGTTTCCAAGTTCTAGCTGGTCATGCAGTGCTCTGCTGTAGTTTTTTTTTTAAACAGTATGTTCTGCATTGCCAGATACTGACTTCTTTACATGAGTTTGGAGCAATGCTGTCCTATGTTTCGTGGATGCTTTTAAAAATTACTTGCAGAATCTTATATTTCCCTGGAAAAACTTTTTTTTTTTTCCAAATCTCACCTCTTCTCCAGTTCACTGTGGACAAAAGATAGTGGAGTTACTTCGGAGTCATGTGATGTTTAACTCAGGTTTGTTTTTTCAAGCATTAACTGTCACACTACCAGTGTTAAAATATCCCAAACCCAGTGTAATTAGTCAGGTTTTCTATCACTGAGATCTGGTATCACTGAGCTTTGGGAGAAGTGCATGCATCTTCTGTCTTACAAAAAAGAAACCTGAGCAAGAATGGAAAGAGATTCATGACCTGTCACTTTCTTAGTAAATTAGTTTCATTAGTCTAAATTCCTGGACTCTTTGTGAAGCAGAAATAAGATGCTACAGAAAGAACCAGTAGAAAAAGCTGGAAATGAAGCCTCCTCTCTCACCTGGACTAATAGTGTAGAATTTCGTAGCTAATACCATTGCATCAAATTTGTGCTGATTCTGTCTAGAGAGAGCCTTCATATTTCTGTGTATCTGCAGAGATATCTGCCCAATTAACTTGTTCCCTGGCACACTGCTTTTCATTACCTGCCCAGGGACAACAACTGTATTAATAAAAATCAATAAAAAATAAAAATAATAATAAAAAAATTGGTGTCCTGAAATACAGAGGAAAAGGCCAGACCTTGTGAAGGCAGTGATCTGGAAGATTTTGTAAGTCCTGCTTCTTTGTCATGTATAGATTAAGCCTCACATTGTTTTGTATCTCGAGTATTTGCAGCTGTGTATTTATTGATTCCAGGGGAAGTAGCTGTATTAGTGTCTGCTAGTGCAGTGTTTGCTGCTCAGCTGTGTGACACAATGCTTTTTTGTGCAAAAACTTTCCCCTCCCTTGTTTTTATGCCCCCCATGCCTATTGAAGTGCAGATAACAATATGCTCTACCTTGCTGGATTCAGTGCAGATAATTACATCACTGGCTAAGAGGGAATGTGATGCTACATTTTTCGCAGCCCTGTGATGAATATATTGTAGAATAAATCACAGTAGACAGTATAAAGCTGCTTCTTCGTTGTCCTGTATTTTAAAAAAAATGCTTATGTAGCACTTATTTTAGATTTGATCTGATTTCATACTGAAAAAAAAGAAAAATCACTATTTATGTCAAATCCAGTCTGATGTTGTTCACACAAAGCTTCTAGCAATCAGTGTTTGTTTTGGCTTAAGTTAAGCCTGTGACAATGACTTTAGGATAAATCTCAAAGTCGTTGGGAGAGAATGACCATTCAGTACCTGC
This sequence comes from Coloeus monedula, assembly GCF_965178545.1. Lineage (NCBI taxonomy): Eukaryota > Metazoa > Chordata > Aves > Passeriformes > Corvidae > Coloeus > Coloeus monedula. The sequence continues at coordinate 24,401,360 of NC_138781.1, forward strand.
AACACATCTTAAGTATACATGTTATGTATTCTGGGGCACCCCTTCCAGTAGCTAAATCCAGACACGAGTACCAGAGAAATCAGAGAAATGAGCAGTGCAATTCCATGAGTGAGAACTGGTTGGTTGGTTTTTTTGTTTGTTTCCATAATTTTTATTTTTTAGTATGTTAAGTTATTGTTCTTTAAATGATCTATAATTTCCCAATTGTTCTGAGCAGGATGAGGAAGAGACTCTTATAATTCTAGGGGGCTGTTTTTAGCACAGGTATTGAAATAATCCTGTGAGTGGTTTCCTTTACAACTTTATAGGTCACCACCCTTCCTCTTGGAGATTGAAAACGTAGCTTTTGCTTAACTTGTTGAACAATGCTTGCAGTACACTGATATCCTACAGCTTGCTTCAGTAATTAGTATAACTGATTTGAAGGAAAGAGATTAAACTTATTCTGTGTGTATATGTTAACAGTATTCATATACGTACAGAACGTATATCTGCTATTTTTTTCTCTGGTGTTAGTAGTAAGAAACTTTGGGAAATGGGGAAATTTGACATATATTTTGCTAGAGTTGCCTGTAACATCAGTGTCATTTAATTTTATGCCCAGTGGTGACTGGGTGTAGTTACACTGTGTTGTGGGTCTGTAGGATGAAAATTTCCCCTGTGACAATGAGACTCCCCAAAAGACAATGCTACTTTATTTGCCACTCTTGGCTTGTATGTCTTGAGTTTCTGTTTAATAATATATGTATTTTTGCGAGCGTTAATGTCTCTTCATATTAGAGCATGCAGGATCTGAATTTAATCTTGACACTTTCTTTAATTTTCTGGTAAAATTTCTATAAATTTTCCATCAAAAAACCTCTTTCTTGACTACCTGCAAAATACTGAAGGGTGACCACTATTAGCATTGGAGCACCTTGGATGGAGTTGGTTTTTTTATCTTTGTAAGAAAACATAAACCCCTCTTATAGAACAACAAAGTAGTAACTTGCTGGTGTTACAAAAAAAATCACTTAAACGTTAGTTTCTCACTAAGTTGGAAGAGAGAAAACACACAGCTGAGTCTAAAAAATACATGACTTGCACCTGTCATTTAAAAACCTAATTTATCATGCACCTGAGTTAAAAGCTTCAGGAAGAAAACAGTTAGATGTGGCACTGGTAAGGCTCACGGATTCTGTACTGGCTGCCCTTCTGTCTAAGGCAAGCAAAGTGTATTCCCAGGTTCTGGGGTATTGCAGTAGCCTTTGTCATCTTGTGTCTTACAGAAACATCACACAAACCTGTAGGGTCTAACTTTCTTGCTGGTGCCAAGAATTTTTGGTAGCAATTTATCAGAGAGGAAATCTTCATGATTGAATTTTGTTGTTATTGGAAGAGGCAGCTGGGATATACCACTGTAATATGAGAGACCATCCAGTACACCTACCAGTGCCCTACCAAGAAGTGCTTTTGAATCAGTGTAGGTGAACAGGAGAGAAAAAAAAAAAATGAGCTTTAGCTTATTCAACCAACCTCTCTAAAAAGCTTTTTCTCATAATAGGAAAAAATGTCACTTTCTGTACAAATGCTCAATTGTGTAGCAAAAGTGCAATAAAGGCAATTTTGTAATCAGTGCTCATATTTGTTATTTGGTGTCAGAGTAGTGCATACATCTGAGATTGCACTTCTTGTGTCCTAACACTGGATTTTTTGCCTGCCCCATATTAATATTAGAACAAATTTCCACTGTATCTAGTTAGACTTTTCAGTGAACAGTTTTTATTAGAACTGTGCCTACTGGATATTTTTGCATCTCAGGTCTAGCTATTATATTGCTTTATCATTGCCACGTTTGATTAGGTAATACAGTTATGCACTTCTGACAACTAAAACTGTGTCTTAATAAGCAGTTTATGACTGAGTAAACACTGGGGTTGATACTGGTTTTGCCTGGCTGTTCAGATGTGATGGTGTAGGCTGCAGTGAGATAAATTGTTTTGTTCCTGCAGGGATGTAACCCAGAGTCAGAAGGAGGACCCAAACCGCAACATCCCAGCCTCTAGTGGACATTACACTGTATCTCAACTCAGCATCTCTGTTTTGGAAAGTATGACTCGAAGGAGCAAAAAAAGATGGTCACTTGCTCAGTTCTGTATCTCTTTCATAACTCAATACAAGTAACCTGGATAACGTTCATAACTCAATGCCAGTAGCCAGATCTCCCAGTCATCCAAAAGGCTTGCCCAGGGTCAGTGCCTAGATTGGCACAGCATCCATTTTTGATCTTGTAGGACTACCCTGGTTTAAAAGCATCTGCCCTCAGATCCTAGGAATAGCTATGCCCTCAGCACTCGCTTTTTCACAGATTTTAGGATCCTCCCTTTTCTGCCATACTCTTGGATAGGGCAGCTGAAGGGGTTCCAGTTGTGAGTGTGCAGGGACTGCCAAGACACTCAGGTCTGCACAGGAAGGATTCGTCTTTGCAACTGTCTTTGGAAAAATAACATAGGGAGGGAGAAGGTGTTGGCTGGGATCATGTGTGTTCCTCCCCAGCTGGAGCTGCCTTCTAGCCATCTCATTCCTCAGGAAATGGTTGAGCAGGGCTCAACTCCAGGGTGGTGGCCTGAACCTTTCATTTTCTTAGTATGGTGATGATGTGTGCCCTCTCTGCTTCAGCAGTGGGGCTCCCAGATGTGCTGGCAGCTGCATGGGGTGGAGAGCAGAACATGCTTCTACACTCACTGGCAGACTTGTAATATTTGAAGCTTTCAGTAAGTGTTGGCAAAAACTTTGTGGTTCATTCAGGGTTTGGATTTTTTGGTTTCCTGAAGTAACAACTGTAGCGAGATGTAGCGAGATAATCAGTATTCAAATTTCTGAACCAGTAATCAGCTTTGCTTTATCCATTAGGTGTGTTGCAAGGAATTGTGTTGCAGTGAAAAGGAAGAAACATGATGATTGAAACAGAAGTGTGTCTAGATACCGACAAATGAATAGACCAGGCAAAATGGCAGAATACTTATAAAGTAAGTGCATGCTTTTTTCCGTGGAAAATCAGGTCTTGTAAAAATAGATGAGTACAGGTATGTTTTATTACACAATGAGAAGCTGCCAACTCTTACATTAGAGAGGGCTTCCTCCACTATTTTTGTCCTCTGAGAGGGGGAAAATTTCATTTAGTAAGTTTGTTCTTGTATTTGGTGATCACTGCGGTCTTTGGTACCCAGGGCAGTAGCAGATTGCAGATTATTTTGTTGCCTATGGCACAGCTTAATTGAAGGTACAAAAAGGAATTGTGGTGCTCTAATTAATCAGTTTTAATTACATATACTTCCCATTGCAGCCTTATATTTTCCAGCTATTAGGAAAATTTTCTGGGGTTTTTCCTTATATAAGCCTCCTGAATATAGGTTTAAGATCCATTGGAAGCTTCTCTGGAAGCTCAGCTCTGGCCACAGCTATGTGCAATAGTATTGCAGAAACCCATGTTCTTTTTTCTTCTCAGTGATAAATTCCGGCTGGCTTGAAGTGTTCTTTTCATCCAGTAGGTTTTTTTCTCTGTGTGGGCTACATCTTGTCCTGCAAGCACCGTGTAGAGTAGTTGACTTCTGCATATGAAATGCGTGTGTGGTGGTTGGGGAGATCAAATGTTTAAAAATCTTAGGTCAAAATTACTTCATTTTTGTTCTTTATTTTAATTATCAGGATATTCTGCTTCTAGGACTTTTTTTCTGCCGCATATTTTTCACAGGGTCATGAAATGAAGGTCTGCTTTTAAACTGAACTTTTTCAGTTCAACCCCACATCATTGTGGAAAATGTTATCTTGGCTTGTTTCCAGACACAGTCTAACGACATCTCAGAGTATGGAAGTTTCCATATCTTCATTGAGGCCCAGCCTCAAATCCCATATGCAAACAGGGCAAATTCTTCATTGACAACTCTTGTAGACAATCTTTTGCCCAGGTGTGTCACATCATATATTTGGCTGGGTAGCCAACTGGCAATATTGAGTAAGAGGTGCATATTGTATCCAAATGCCAAATCTTCTATGTTGTGGGAAAGAGGAGACTTGTCTGTAAGGCACGGAAGTGTTTTGGCGGCATCTGGGACATTCACCACCTTGACAGGACCACTTGCATAGAAGTGAGTCATATTTTACATAGATCTCCTAGGTGAGCTCCTAACTAATAATAATGTATATTTTTATGAGAGGAGTGAGGACTATCCCCTTGTTTCAATTAGTATTAAAAAAAAAAAAACCTAAACCAACCCCCAAAAAATGCAAACAACCCCAAAAAACCCACCCACAAAAAAACAATCCCCAGAAAACAGTCCTGCAAAACTTGCTGAAGACCTTTGCCCTGTGCTGGTGATGCATCCTGAAAGAGGAAGCACTAGGCTGTAACTTTGCTCTCTGGATTACTGCAGACCACAAGCAAACTCATAATACTGGATTTTGCTTGCCAGTAGAAAGTGCACTAAATAACTTTGTATGAGCAGGCAACGTTAACACTGCAGGGAACATTTTCTGGCTGCTGTGTGGTTAAATCATATTTGTTTAATGGTGTTATTTTTAGCCTGTTGTGGTCTTTTAAGTCACATACTCCCTCTGCTTCTGCACCCAATGTCATGTCAGACTGAATGATTGTCTCTTCTGTTGGGGCACTGACTGTGTCAGGTCCAGGCTCGCCACCACCATGCTGGGTGATCCAGGCACATGATCAGCTCCTGGCTTCTGCTCCTAGCATGTGGGGACTGGAAGCACAGAAGTAACTAACTGCCATCCCTCCTGCCAGTGCTAGAGGGACTCCACAGGTGTCGGAGGGGACAGCAGGACATGGTTTTGCCTACTATGTGTCATAGACATTCTCATCAGTGAGCTGCCGTGGCAGAAGCTCAGTCTCTCCACAGACTCTCTAGCAGGTAGCAGCTACAAGGAGCTGACCTGCTTCTCTCATGCAACTGTATTCTCCCTAGTTCTGTCCCGAGTGTGTTTCCACACTTCAGTCTCCTTCCCTGTGCCCTTTCCCTACCTTTCTAAAGAGTATTACTGGGAAAGGATTGTTCATCAAGCTTTATGATGGCTTTGGAAGAGTCTTGAGGGAGTCAAGGAGGGCCATGACCTCCAAGCCCAGGAGTGAGAAGAAATGAGTAATATACTCTGAGAAACTCATTCAGGTGTGCTTGGGATGCATGCCTTGGGGGGACCCAGGTGGAGATCAACATGTGGGAAGTGGGCTGCTGCTCTTTGCATTTAGGACTTTTTTTCTGCCATGTTTTTCACAGGGTCATGAAATGGATATCTGCTTTTAAATTGGACTTTTTCAGTTCAACCCCATATGCTCATGGAAAACATTCCCCAGGCCCTCTTGGGGAGCAGCTGAGAAGACCTGCACAGGCTGCATGTGTGGCCAGTCAGGAGGTTGCCAGTGGGGTCCTGGCTGCCTTGCACCCCTGAGGTGGGTTTTGGTGTCCAAGTTCGGTAGCATCCATGTGTGGCCCACGGGTTTGAACACCTCAGCTTTGCCTTGCATCTTTGTAAAGTGCTACCTTGACCTCAGCACAGTGTTGCTCCAATGCTGAGTTGTCTCATGTGCAGTCATTGCTGCTTGTGGTTTTGATTAAAACTAAAGGAGAAATGTTGTTTTGAAGGCTGTTAATAATTTGCTTTCTTTATCGCTGATAGGAAAGCAAAGGAATCTCTGGTCTGTTACCTCCTATTCAAGTCATTGTTGTGCTAATGTCTAGGTGTAACCACTCAAGAACTGTCATTAGTGGTTTGTTGTTTATTTATTTGCTTCTTACATTAAAGATCCTATTAACTGTCATCTCTGGTTATTATATTAATAGAGTTAAGTTCAATTGCTGTAACTTGATTTAAAGGGAAAAAACATGCTGGTCCTAATATAATATGGAACAGTTATGTCATAAAATCATACAATCATAGAATGGTTTGGGTTGGATAGGACCTTAAAGATCATGTGTTTCCAGCCCCTCTACCATGGGCAGGGATGCTGGTCACTAGATCAGGTTGCTCAAGGCCCCATCCAACCCGACCTTGAACACTTCCAGGGATGAGGCATCCACAACTTCCCTGGGCAGCCTGTTCCAGTGTTTTACCACCGTCTGAGTAAAGAATTTCTTCCTAACATCTAACCTAACCCTGGCCCCACAGACTGCCTTTAATCTTCTTAATACAAAATACCTTTTTCTCAGACATTTTCTCTTGCTTCTCTAGTAAATTAGCCTAATCTCAGCTGAGGTATAACTCACAGGAAGCTTTAGTAAAGACTTGTGTCATTTTTTAAGAATTCAGTTTATTGTTTCAAAATTCATCATCTTGCTAATAGTGTGCTGAAATATCCTACCACTGTACAGTCTTACAAGGGGTGCTTAGAAGAGGTGTGTATAGAAGTAGTATGGCCTTTAGTTTCTGAATTGCAGGATAGAAGGTAAACATGCTGGTGGATAATGAAAACTAATCTTTAATTGCTGTAAGGGACATCTGTACATACTCTCAGTACCCAAATTAATTCAATTACAGTTTCTACTGTTGTAGAATGCATTTGTTTTAGAATGCAGAATTAAATGGCAATTGCTAATATTTCTGGGTAGTCGCTAGTACAGTATCAGCACAAAATACTGAACATCAGCATCATATATTTTTGTTACTTTTCTCATTTAAATGACATACTAAGTTTCAGTGGAAAATAGTCAGAACTGTGGCAATGATTTGGGGGGGTATTTTCATTGCTCTTTTCTGAAGAGAAATTAGAATTACCTATTTTTAAAAAATCTGAATTTATGTCTCTGTCCCCTCTCCAACCCTGCCATAGTATTTCCCCAGTCCTGGGCAGGGAGCTACAGGTGCTGTTTTCACAAAACTTTGCCCAGATAATTTCTAATAAAAACACTTATTTTTCTTACCATCATTCAGCATGAAGTGAGTTTGTTGGCTTGATCCATTTCCGATTGGGCAAGTGTCCACAGTGGTTTTTATAATTCCCAGCTGATAACAGCCCTGAGGCCATTCTTTTGGAGGCTCCCCAGAGAGCAGCCTGAACTCTTGCTGGGATGCAGGCTAAACCAAGGCTGCCTCCAGAGCCTAGTCCTTCATATTTGCATCTTCAGTGTTCAGATGAAGTAGCCTGAGATAAAAACCAGTCCCATACATGAGACTTACTGTGCCCTTGCTGTCAGGAAAATAACAGTTTCTGTTGTGGTTTACTGGTACTTCAGCAGGTGGGAAAGTTATATGGCTCCTTGATCAACTTTACATCCCAAATGCCACTGAGATTTGGCAAGCTAGATCAGGTGGAAAGATTTCCTTTGTGGCTGGGAGTATCTATCAGATGGTATCTGTAATAGGCTGTTGCAGTGGGGATACTGCAACATGCATATATCAAACCAGGAGTCCCGTGGAAACGAAGTATATATGGACAGATTCGTGGTAGATGTTTCAGAGATGTTTATTTCTCCAGCCGCATGGCCGAGGCTGTCCTGAGGAACTGTTCCAGTCACGGGACCCGAGGGTCCTTGGGGTTATCAGGGAACACAAACCAACCAATGGGGAATGAAGCTGACCAGGGACAGGGAGACCCCGTGTCTCCCCCCCAGGGCCCCTCTCCCAGGGCTCCATGGCAGGGGAGGGACCTCAACATCTCACCCGTTTTATTTTAATAAAAGGAGAATGAAAACAACTGGATAAACATAACAAGAACAGTTTCAAGACAAAACAAGCCACCCTCCTGAGTCTTTAAATGTCCAATCAGATTCTGTGGAACATCTTAGGGGTGGCAGAAGGGAGACAGAACTCTCCAGGCATGCTTTGTGGGGAAACTGAGGCAGGAGAGGGTTTAATTTCTTCCCTCCCGCTTTTCATCCCCCCCTCGGCATCGGAGAGGAATTGTAGGGAAATGGAATTGTATAGGGAAGCCATGGGGTAAAAACGGATTAGGAATAAACTGGGGATAGGGTAAACTTAGGAAGGGGTTCATATTGGGTATAGGGTAAAAGGGGGAAGTAGGCTGTGGGTAGGGAAATTGCAGGGATGGATATTGTTTATAATTTTGTGCATAACGGCTGCCTTTGATGGGAATACCCCCAGGCCCAGTAACATTTGCTGCTTGTAAACCCTTCTTTCCTTGCACTATATCAAACTGTACAATAGGCAGTGCTAAATATTTCTACTCATAGAAGTTTTAGATCTTGTGATCGTTGGTATCCTAGTGGTGCAAGTCTAAATGCTGGCACCCATGACTTCCATGTTTCTCACGATAAAGCATATATAAATAAGCAGACCAGCTGCTCACATACTGCTGAAAGCTTGCTTTTGTATACTTACCAAGCACTGCATGGAAACCTTAGGGTGTAAGTTAAGGTGGCTATATAATACGTGTCTGCAGTTCAAGTGTAAAATAGTTCACTGGTGGCACAGATGTGAGGAAGTTGCTAAAACCAAGGGAAGGGATAAATCAAATGATTAGGTACAAAGCATTATTGGACCTGTCTTCAGCAAGGTTTTAAGCAAATGTTAAATTTTGTGATCATTCAGTCGTTGCTGGCTTGACCTTTAAAATTACCTCTCCTTGTTTCAGTTAGCTTTTCTAGGAAGGGATGAAAATACCCAGTAATCAGTGCTGAAACGCCAGCCAGTTGAGCAGTAATGCAGTTATCCAGCAATTTGGCTTAAGTACAAACTTAAGTACAAGGGAAGGTGTTCCCCCAATCCCCTTATGATTACAAAATCACGTGTGTGATTTTTTGCAAGCAATTTGTGACTGAAACGTAAAAGCTTTTGACAGGACTTAAATCTTTGCAAAAACACAGTGAATGGTCCAATAGCTAAGAAGAAACTGTGGCTATCAGTATCTGGACTGCAATATAATTTTTTTTATTGAGTTTAAAGCCATACAAAATTTATGGTTTGTGCAGTCAGATTGTCTTTGGGGTTTTTTTGTTGTGTCATGCAAGGCAGATCTTTTTTCACTCAACATGGCAAACCTCACCTGGTAATAAGTCCAATCTGTTAAGCAATTTGAGTTTTACTCAAAGGCACAGGAGAAAACAGGTTCTGCAGAAATCATGGCTTAGTCATTCAGAATCTGCTTAACTTCAAAGGTAGCTTTGTATGTAGGCTACGAAACACTTGGCCCAGTACAAGCTACAACAAACACAAAACCACAAAACTCTGTTAGTATATTCACCACATGTTTTTGCCAAGATCCATCAAAACACTGGAATAACTTTTTGTGTGCTCTTCCAGGCATTCCCCTGGGTGTTATCCAATGAGCATTGCCAGAAGCTGTTACAGCCAAAAAGGTGTTTCACCACCTTCAACACTGAGGGTCAGCATCTTAGGATCTGAGCACATAGGATATGGCAATATAGAAGAGAAACGTGAGCTCTACTAGATAGGGTTCTGCTGAGTATTTTTTTGCTGTTGATCCTTAGGCCTATGTTAATCAATATAAGAGAGGGAGAGAGACAATAATTACTGAATGAGTTGAACGTTCAGTATGTGAATTTCTCAGAATTTGGTGAGAGGAGTGAAAAAGTGATTTTTCTGTTACCAGCAATCAAGTATGCTTATTTCTGTGGCCAGCTGGAAGGCAGAAAGCAGCCATATATGGGCTGAAATTGTCCAAAGAATGTGCAATAAATAGATAGTTTGGAAGAAGGTTCCGCAGGGTCTCAAGAACACAGCAGTCTAGGAGGGAGAGGATTCTGTTTCCAGCTCAAGAAATAGTTAGCACCACAGGACTTGTTTATTTAGCAGGAAGAGAAGACTAAGAGGAGTAAGTTCTTGAAATAACAAATTCTCTCTTCATGAAACAGCATAGTAGTAAAATCATGGTCACAGGTTAAAGGCATTACCTTTCTGCTGGGAACTGGTGTTTGTTTTGGTAGGGTTTAGTTTGGGGGAAGGATGTTTCCCGTTAGGACTGCCTTGTGTGGCTGACAGAGGTGTGTGGTGCACTTGGCTGCATGGCAGAAGCAGCCTTTTCCAAGGCCTGATTTGGGCTGCAGAGGTGGGCACCATACCATTGCCTCATGATGAGCTGGTAGGCAGCAGGAACACACCTGCAGGCTCCCACTTTGCTCCTTCCCCATGGTCATGGAAATCTGGGACTTCGTGGAGCGAAACATCCAGCTCTTGTGCCCTGAAAGTGTTGCTGAATGTAGTGGCTGTACTCCAGATGTGTTTTGCTTGCAAAGGCTGGAAGGGAATGCAGCAGCCTGAATAGTGTAAGGACTGCAGTCAGGCAGCTTAGGACTTTGGCTTTTGGAAGGTGTGCAGCAGTAGCACAGTCAAGAGTTGTGCAGGGACTAGATTTGGGAATATTATAAATTCTGGGAGAAGATCAAACTTTTCCAGTACATGTTTTGTCAGACTTGTGGGGAAGTCTAAATACAGACTAGACATAAATGCCCTGAACAGCACTGACTTCCTTGAGAGTGTTTAAGGCAAAGGGAGAGGAAATGAATCTCTTCTACTTGCCTTTCTTGGTACTGTGTGTGGTCATCGAGGACAGATCATCAACCTTTTTTGCCAAGGTTCCTCTGAGGATAATCTAGACTTCCCTTCCTGTCACTTTCTACAAACTGTATGCGAAAAGGTAACAAATGGTGGGGGGAAGCAGCCATTTTTGTGTACAGGGTGAGCACACAGCTCTGTGTCAGGCACGTGTCTCATATGTATGTCCAGGTGCTTCTCCACAGGCTGCTACCTCTATAGAAGAGGGAATAGCTCTCAGAAGAGGCAAAATTAGCAAAAAGGTCTTGTCTGGGTCTTAAAAGAGGATGTAGATTATGTGCTTAAAAGAGGATGTAGATTATTTCCACAGAGAAATGATTTTCACGTGCCATTTCCTATCTTCTCTTCAGGTATCTGATCCTGTTTCTAGCCTCTATTGCTATGTAGAAAAATACCCTGCCTGTATTCCTGTGAAAGCCCAGAGTTAACTCTTTGGTAGTTTGGATTCACAGAGGGTCTTTGTTGCCTGTTTCCTGGAGGCAGTTACAGATCATGCCCTCTGTACAAACTGTACACAAAAACCTAACAAATGGTGCGGGGAAACAGCCATTTTCATAGACTTTGGAGAGGCTCAAAGCAGTTCTGAAGACCTGTTTTAGTAGTAATTGCTAAAAGAATGATTTACATTTGCCTCATTACATTTGTTGTAATAGTTGTGGGTGAGTGGAGAATAAGGGTATCCCAACAGGAAGTAAGAAAATTGGTGGGCTTTCAAATTTTTCCCTGTATGTTGTTTTTTTCTATTACTTCTTAAATTACAATTTTGAGGTGAAAGTAGTCAAAAGTTTTTGTGTGGAATTTCTGTGTTAATAACTAATACAATTTATTTTCCAAATCTAGATCATTGACAAGGAGATTAATCCGTTTGTGGACAAGTGGGAAGAAGAAGGACAGTTCCCAGCACATAAAGTGTTTAAAATCCTGGGACAGGCTGGATTCCTTGGTGTGGATAAGCCAACAGGTGGGAGAATATATAACTCCTAATAGTGATAGATTCAATACATTATCTCAATTAGCTTTTGCCCCAGGTCAAAGCATGGGCTGGAATTCAGTGCAAAGTTTACCTATATTCCTCAGTCATGCTGGCTGGCAACTCTGCAAATACATAAAATAACATTGCTGAGTGCTTAAGTTGATATTCTTCTAAATACAAATGTAAAATGTATGACTGTTATTTTAAAATTAGGGAAATTAACATCCCTTCAGTTTTCAGCATAAAATCTGTGTAATAACTTTTCTTCTGGACCCAGACACATATGAAATAATCCAGATCTCCATTAAAGAAACCATAATTTGAAGGCACTGGAAGTGTTTTAAGATTTGGCTTATTATACTTCCTGAACATGTAACCTCTACATCATTTCAAAGGATGTGGATGGTGCGACCTTTAGGCCATTATCCCCTAGATTGTCTTTAAAATGCACTATTCCAGCCTGTAGAAGCCTGAACAGAACAAAAGCTGATGACACAGAGAGCACGTTTTGTGTGTACATATATATATATAGGTGACATAAAAGTCCAGGGGAATAGGAAGTATTTCTGCTTTTCAGCTAAAATACTTACTCTGCTATCTTTTCTGTTTATATGTGATATAATATGTACTTGCTTTCTTTTCAAATGTTCAAGTCAGAATTCTCTGTGATTCTTTTTACCCCCATTTTCCTACGTCCAGAGCAGCCTGAAGTGACGTGTTTGAACAGTTAACTGCAGATAATTGCCCATATGCAGCAGCTCACACAGCCTTAGCTATGCCACACCACATCATGGTGTTGCTAAGGCCCAGGGTTCTATGCAACAAATTATGTCTTTTTACCACTTACTTTCTGAGGAAATATTCCCTCTTTCATGTAATCATATTACAATGTGGAAGGTTGTCCCATAGCTGTTCAGCTGTTAGATCTCAGAGAACTGCTTAGCTGTGATTGTCTGACCAATCCAATTAGGTCTGAGCTGGTATTTCTTTACAGAAATGCTGACAGTTTGAGATTGTGCTTAAGATCTGTTTAAAGGACAAATAGGATTACTGGGGGAGAGAGAAGACCACTTTGAATTTCTGTTATAATTGTCCGATAGGCAGATTTGAATTGCATCTCAGTGGATCTCCTTCACATTGCTGGTACTCGTGTTGGTTGTAATAATGGCACATTGCATTGCTGATAGATTTCAGTCCTGCCTTCTTTAATTCCTCTCAGGGCATGCAGAGGTTCAGCTGGGGTAAGAAACATCATTGCTGAGCGTGCTGCACATAAAACATTACAGAGGTGGGAACTTTGTATAATACTCACGAAATGGACAAGAAATAATCAGAGTGAAATCTAGTGAAGAAGGGACTCAGGGAGGTAAAGGAGGCACAGAAGGTTGGATCTGCTGATTACACTTGTCATACTTATGTTTAAGACTTTTTTAACTTTGGCTTTGATGTTTGTATCTAGCTGTTAAGGTAATTTATTTGACCTCTGCAGCTACATTTTATAAAAGGTTTAAAATTTGATAAAATCCTCAGCAACCTGTGGTCCGTCTCAGTTCATCTTCTGAAGCAAGGTATTGTTTGGTACAGAAAATTCACCAACTCCTTGGAAGATGCTATCTTTGCAGTATTCAGTTGTGCAACAGAATGTCACCAGATGCAGCTTTGCTCCTTAGTGGTGTAATGCCGCCAGGTACATCCTGAAAGTCTTGAAACTTTCTCCTGACAGTGAGTCAAAGTCAGGTGTGTAACAGCACAGTCTCAACTGCACAACTTTGGCAAAGCCTGAAATTCTTCGTCTTACACGCTTCTACAAAGTGCTTAGGCTTACTGTATGATTAGTGTGTACTGCAAAACAAAATTTAAAGATACACCTTTTATACTCTGCTCAGCCGCTTCTGTTATTTATTTGCTGTTTGCAGAGGAAGAGAAGTCTTATGAGATTTGAGGAAGCCAAGAGCAGCCAGGAGTTCTAGAGGGGTGTTGCGGGAGGTCTGAAGAAGAGAGGATAAATTGATTTGAAGAGAGCAATTGCAATGCAGAGCACTTGTGAGTTAACAGTCTGCCCTACTTTCTCTTTCACAAACCAAAACTGTCATGTTGTATCTCTTCAAATCCAGATCATAAAACATTCTCTTTAAAGAACACTGATTTTTTAAAAGTTAATTCACTTTAGTAATAGTTGCAATTTTGAAATAAAATTTTATTGAATTTGTTTTCCATGATCATTCTTTCAAGTATGGAGGGTTTTTTCCCCTGCAGAAATAATTTTGAAGCTTTCTGATTGGGCAGAAATGGCTCACAAACTTGTTTTGCTTAGATAGAAGGAAACATCTGTTGGATTTCAGATTTGTTGAAAGTGGACTTTTTCCTGTGTAAACACCATTCCCTTTATGAACAATGAGTTGCTTAATGGGAGTCAGGTTTTTAAAAGAACGTGCCTTACATGTGTCCCTTATCACTGGAAACTTTCTCTGTGTGGAGAACAGATTTGGGGCACAGTTTGTATTGCAAAGGCTCCATCGATTCCTGCTATATGCAGTTGTGGGCTACAAACTTGACAAAGCTTTTCCTGTACATTTTTTTCACAGCTGTTTACACAGTAGTTGCTTCTAGTGAATATTGGCTGTAGTTCAGGATGCTCATTGGAGGTCCTGTAAACACTGTGGGCAAAGCTCGGACATGCACCCATAACTGGAGAATTTTTGAGATCATCAGTAGATTTAATTTACTGTCTGGTCAGTTCTCTGCCAGAGAAATTCTTCTCTTTGAACCATTTCTCTGCTCTGTTGTCCTTTACATGACTCAAAATTAGTGCCTATGTTGGCTTTCCTTAGGAAAAACTTTGTGTTGTTCTGTTACATTGCAAGATTCTTCCTACTAGTAGAATACATGATGAAAACATGTACACTTATGCATACTTATCTTATGCATAAACACACTTATGCATAAAAAGTGTCTTTCTGCCCTATGCAAAATGTGTCTTACAGAATTATTAGTTCAGGATTTAGAAGAAAAAACCAACATCCCTATATACTTACTATTCTTCATTAATGTTTAATGTTATGTATTTCTCCATAAATTATAAAATTCTGAGTTATTGAGCTACTGCCAGTGCCAAAATTAAGGGCAAAAAATACTAGGGTAGGCAGCAGAAATATTTAAGCAGTCTTGGTATTTTGCCATTGTCTGTTTTGCTAAGGGAAGTAGACAAGACATATTCTTTGAACTGTTTTATGTGCAGATTAGATGACATTCTGGATTAAAAGCTGAAAGTATCTATGTGGTTATTTGTGATCTTACGATTTATGAATCAAAGCCTTGACTGTTGCTAAATTTTAGGGTGTGTTGCCAAAAATGCAGGCTTAAAATGTACTGTGTGCCTGCATATGCCAACACAGATGATTAAAAGTTGTTTTATCAGCTGATGTAAAAGCACAGGAATCCTGTAAAGGATGGGAGAGAAAGGTCTGGAAGAGGGCAGTGTCTGCTCTCCTGCATGTTCACATGGCATCACTGTGAAACATGAGTGATAACGATGCCTGCTCTGGGTATTTCATTAGTGTTTATACTGGCAGTACTGTAGGAATATTTAGTGGAATGCGTTAGCATCTAGAAATAATTATGACAAGTTTGTCCAAATAGTAGCCTTCATTTATCCCTGTCAGACACTTAGCAGAGAACTTAGAAAATATGTTCTTATATATTTCAGGAAAGTTAGGTAACAGTGGTTACACAGCACATTTGCACATGGATGGGAAAGTACAGTTCTATACTACCTGCACCTTCCCCTACTGCTGGGGAAAATGCCAGATTTGGGACTGGAGAAGGTAATAATCAACACCTTCTTGTCACTTTAGACAGATAAGCATCTAATGAAACAAAAAGAATCTTTCAAGTGATTGACTGCACTGCAATTGGAAAATGATACAATACCTTTCCTGTGGAAAAGGATTATTTGCCTGTTTATTACAAGTGTCTGTGTGTTGAATGTGGGAAGGGAATATAGATAGATCTAGACTATCCTCTAAGGTTAATTTTGTTGTTTTCTTCACAAGTATAAATTTCTCTGTTAAAATGAGACCTTGTGAGAGTTTGGGCGTGGAGAGTCACTTGGAAAGAGTGTACGGAGTTATTTTTAACCCTTTCTGTAATACTAAGCCTTGTTATTATAGAGAATGAGCATAGAAGGACCTGGGAGGAGCAGTCACTAGAAAGGGATTTAGTAGTTAAGGTGACACGGGGTTTGATGGTATCTAAGAAAGTGAATGGAAGATGCTCAGGTATTTCTGTGGATAGAACTTAGAAGGGATATATTTGTCAGAAGTGAATTCATTGTCCCAAACCATTTCTGTATGGCAGTAGTGGACCAGCTGCAATGCTTGTTCTTGGTTTAGTAGACTTAAGTATAGTCAGCTGAACTGCTTGATCTTTTTCTCACTTATAACAGAGTGCAAGAGTAGTTAATAAATAATAGTTGCACTCTAATGGTTTGCAAGAGAAACCTTTGGGCCATGTTTTCAGACACCAATGAAAAGGTAAAGCAGCACTCTCAAGTGTTTACCAGCTATCATTTTGTTCCAGTTTGGTCAAATTTAGAGATATATCCTCTGAGAGGAGGCACAACCACCCCTCCCCCACCAGGTTCGGGAAAAATAAATTTTCCTCTGAGGAAAGTGAAGGAGATAAAAACTATTTATTTAACAAACATATGGGAAAAGGAAAATAATGCTAAATAATAAAATCTTTCACTGTGAAGAAAAAACCTGGGAAAGTGTTAGAGTCCTCCCTTTGGTCTCCTCAGAGCTGGGGCTTGGCCCAGGGCCAGGCCCTCTGTGCCCGGTGGAAAGTCCTCCCGATGTGCTCTGATATTGAAGCAATCCACAGAAAAAGGGAAAAAATCCGAAATTCCAGGGAAGGAAAAAAAGTTCAACTCTCAGTCTCTCTGCAGAGAAAAAGAAACTGAAAAACTGGCCTAAAGCTGGCTGGGAAAAAAAAGTCGCTATCTCTATGTGACCTTGAACAAGCTGCAAACTGCTTTGAAAAAGTTTTGCTCAGTTTTCCTTCCCCCTCTCAGGCTCAGTTTAAAGGCATAGAAAGGCACAAGAATTAATTTCTGGGCATAGGGCAGCGATATGGGATACACATCATAAGGTCACCCCCAGACACATTTATACCCGTTTTGCAATCAAGACATAATTTTGATAGGCCTCCAAAATCCAGTAGACCAAATCAATCGCTGCTTTATTTGAATCTATTTGATGACAAAATTTGTGATGTGTGGCAGGGTTTGGAGACCTTGATCAGGTAAGTGTAAGAAATTTCAGGTCCTTATTGGACCTTCTAATTTGGTGGATTGGATTGAAATCTCAGGAAAACAGGGTTTTGTATGTGTACATATAAGTTCTGTGTAGTTGAGACTTTTTTCACTCCTCCACTGTTGTGAAATGCTGACTATTCAACTCCCATCTAGTGTCTTGCAAGTGCATGATGAAATTCAGTTGAAAATGGTAAGGGGGGGACAGTTTGCTATGTTTCACAGATCATCAGATATTTCTGATCAGACAAGGAAATGAGCACTTGAGTTCATCTTTGGTTTTTTCCTCAACTGTGCACATGACTTGGGGAACGGCTGTGCTTCTTTTCTTCATGGCTGGTTGGGAAATGCAGCCGTACCTCTGGGAATAGCTTGTTCAGCTATCAGTAGCAGCCAGCAGAGAACTGACTTACTGAAGGACAGCCAGTCTTTGTGGAAGAGATAATCTTCCTTTAAATGTGTTGTTGATAGAGGGATCAGATTAGTTCCTGGGATTCTGCTTTTGTACTTGAGATAAGGCAAATCCTCACACTTGTGGCTTATAATGCAGAACACAGCAGTACCTCATGCAGTTCAGGTGTGCTCATACCAATACCTTAGGGGGCAGACTTAGGAATTTCTGAAATGTGGTACATGTAGAGGTAGTTACAGGTGATGTCATAATGATACTGAGAAGGCAATTTAAAATGCCTCTTTCCTGGAGAAAGTTAGAAGCATCTAACTGGGAGCAAATGCTCACCTGTGTATGTGCAATTACTGCTTGAGCTCTTGACACACAGTTTTCTCACAGCAGACCTGCCATGCCAAATTCACTTCTGTGTATCACAGGCTTTGCACAAACAAACACAAGACCCATGTGGTGTCTTGAAGGTGACTAGCAGCACCTAGAATCTGTTAGCAGAGATGAGAGTGTTGCAAGCAGCTGTTGCTGTTCTGTCCCTGTTTTGCACCTGTTCTACTCTGGGTTGTGCAGGAGAGTCTGTCCTCCATTATACTTGACTTTCCTCCAGTTTTGCAGGAAATTGTCAGTCTTGGGGATTTTCAAAGAGATGTATCTGCTAAAAATATGGTGTCCGTGGTTTTATAATTGTGAGAAAGAGAAGAATGCACACTAAAGAGAACAGTTGAATATATTAAAGAAATATTAAATAATATAACACCTGAAAAGAATATAGGGATTGAGACATTATCAAGTAAGACACACTGTTCAGGAAGTTTCCATTAGAGGAGTCTTGTTTATTCTTTACTTCTGTGGATGAAATGGCAAGACTGTCTCTTGACAAAGCTTGGCCAATGAATGAGCTTATACTAAAATAATTTGGGCATTACAAATCTCTGTAATTTACACATTGTTGGAGTGAAAGCATCTCTGGACTCAGGCCCAGAGGAAAACCAAAGCACAGGGGTTGAATTAAAATCTTTGGATAAACTGAGATACATGAAGTCACACCAAAGTGAAATAGAAGTATAGATTTTTTCACTTTTAGTAGAAATATATGCTAAGTGCCTTAGACATTGAAAAGCTGCAGTAGAGACCTTAAACACAGTTCTTACTGCAGCAGTGGTACCTTTTCACAGAATTGTTTTACTTTAGACAAAATATAGATAGAACTATACTGTTCAAGTTTTTTAGATAGAGTGTTCACATAAACAATAAGAGCTGATAGAAACTATATATGCAAATCTGTGTAATACCTATGTAACACTTGTGTAAAACTTACAACTGTTAGAATTAGACCAGGATAGGTTAAGAAAAGGAAAACTAGAATTGTGTGTTAATCTTACTGGTCAATTAACAAATATAATCCACACTTCCGGAAGAAAAAATAAAGAGCATATAGAAGAAACTAGAATTAGAAGAAGAAGCTGGTTTTGCCTGCTGTTGCTGTTTCTGCTTGCCTTTATCATGTAACCCCCTTGAACTCTGCGTTCAAGAAAGCTATGAGACTATGAAATAAAGAACTTAGCAGAACAGCAGCCTCCTGTGCTCTCTTACCCTGGTCCGAGAAGGAAGGGTATCCCATCCAAGCTCACCAACACATAACTGTCTTTTCCCAGTCTCGAGATGCTTGACATCTGTCATATACCTAAATGGCGTAATTTAAAAGCTTTCTGAAAATATAAATGCACCTCTTACATTTACATGTCAGTACACTGTATGGTGAGTTTTGGAAAATTATTTTTATGAAGTATAGGCTTGATTCGGTTTTACTCACTCGCTTTTGTGTTATGCTGAATGTGAAGGTTGATTTCTTCCATGGGGTTGAAATGTGGAAAAATATTGTTAAACAGTCATTTTGATGCTGGCATGGAAAATCTGTGAATAGTTATTGACTTGTCAACACTTGCAGATCCCATTTTACAAATTTTGAATGACATCTGTCTTGAAGAAGGGATTCTACAAGATTGCAGTAAAAGTTTGCTGTTCCTAGTTGTGTTTCTATCCCCAGCATTTGAGCATGAGAAATTGGAGTCCAGGCTGTGCAAACCTGACCGTGTGTAGCCAAGTAAGAAGAAAGGAAAGGAAAAAAATTCAGACAGGAAATGTATTTAGTTTTGATTCTCCTAATCTAACATTTCTAATTCCTGGTGACCCAGTTCATGCAAAATCATAAGCATCATTAATAATCTATTCCCTGGGGATCTTGCATGAGTCACTCCAGCATCTGTAGGGAAGTTCAGAGGTCCCCATACAATAAAGTGCCTTTTTATACAACTGGAAAACGGGTCATGTACCTACTCATGGCAGGAGGTTTGGAACTAGATGATCTTTATGGTCTCTTCCAGCCTGAACCATTCTATAATTCTGTAGAAAGGAGGACAGGCAAAGGCATGGACCCAGTATTTGTGGCTCTGTGTGACAGGCAACTTGCCTACAGGATAAGCAGTGCACACAAGACTTAATAGCTTCATATGCTGCACTGTAATAAAAAGATGTCAGGGAAGGATAGTAATATAAGGAATTTAGCTCCTTGGAGCTTAATATTTAAATAGGGCTAGAGCTGGCCATTTATGGTTTTCTTATTTGACGGACTGGAACAATTGAGTTTGTAGGCAGAGGTGCAGAGAACTGAAATGTGTTTTTAATCATGCTGTGTTCTGGGGAATAGATACCATCATTTCACAACAAGCCTGAAAGTTATCTATACCTCGTTATTTGTCATGGGTCTTATGTTTATACTGCTTTTAGGTCTACTTTGAATTCATGTTTTAGTGTCATATAATACTGATATGCACATCAGAGAGTGCATGGTATCTTTGACTAAGTGAAGTAGGAAGTGAGAAAATTCATTTTATTCCAAAATACTTCTAAAATCTATTAAACTGATCTGAGAAGTATTTGGATATCCTACACTCTGGTCTGATGGCACAACCCTGTTGAAAGTCTTTTATAGATTTTGTCTTAATAATGCACTGTATAGTAGATTTGAGATCTAAACAATCCATGTACCCTCAGTTTCTCAGCTGATTATTAAATTTTTTAAAAATGTGAACTGTTTTTGAAGTGATGATACATTAGAGATGGGAGTGAAGGATGTTTTAAAACTTCAAAACTTGATCTTTTGTCTGGATGATCTGACCAGTGCAAGACAGCTCCTTGGCTCATTTATGGTGAGGCAAATGGGTATTTGGGGCCATCATTGCTTTATATACCGTGTGCCTTGCAGCTCTGAGGGATGTATAAATTCCCAAGTTCCCTGAACTGGAGGCTCAGGTGGATGCAGCCATTCTTTCCAGAATATATATACTCCATATGGAAAAGTTCTCTTCTGCTTAGTATTTTGTAGAGATAAGCATGATTGTATATACATTTTAAATTTTTACATATATTGCAGTAAAGTATATCTTATTTTATACATAATTTGTATATATATAGAGAGACAGAATTTTATATTATTTTTGTTCTATGAAATCATAAAATCATAGAATGCCAGTTGGAAGGGGCCTCAAGGATCATCTGTTCCAATCTTTCTTGGCAAAAACATGGGCTAAACAAGATAGCCCAGCAGTCTGTCTCAATCTTAAAAGTGTCCAACATTGGGGAATTCACCACTTCTTTGGTGAGACTGTCCTAATAGCTGACTGTTCTCATGTGAAAACTTTTCCTTTTGTGTATAATCAGAATCCCCCCAGGAGTAGCTTGTAACCATTACCACCATCTCCTTTATGTGATTTCCTGTAAAAAGAGAGTCTCCATATTTGATCATCTTTGTGGCTTGTCTCTGAACCCTCTCCAGCCTGTCCACGTCTGTTTTGTGTAGCAGGCACCAAAACTGAACACAGTATTCCAGGCATGGCCTGACGAGGGCTGAGTAAATTGGGATAATGACTTTGTTATCTCTGATGGTGTTGGTCGTGCTGATGCAGCCCAGCATCCTGCTGATTTTCTGTGCTGCAGCAGAACACTGCTCACTGATACTGAACTTGTCCACCAGGACCCCCAGGACTCTTTCCACAGAGCTGTTCCCCAGTCAGGTGAAGCCATCTTACCCTGCTTAGGTAAGATGTACTCTCTGCAGAATTGCATCAACATGCTGGAAGTTCAGTGTGGTACTCTTAATGGGCTTTGTTTTTCTGGTCTCCTACATGTTTTAAAAGAATGGTGCAGAAAACACCTTTTAAGTGAAGACACGAACAGCATTCAGCGCAAACTGGATTGATATCCACAGGGAATGGGTGCACAATTCAATGTGAAAACAGAGGATGGGAAAGTAGCAAAACCCTGAGGCTCTGTGAAACAGTATCAGTCTTTAGGGGTGGAAGGAGCACTGAGCAGGACTGGTGGGTTGGATGTGCTGGGCAGAGTTAGTGGCAGTCTTGCTTCTGCAGTGTGGTGCCAGTGAAATCGGAGTAGTTGTTTTGGTTATTTTGCAGCTGACCTCGTTGACAGAAACATTTGGAGGAGATGTGTGAAAAGTTTATTGGGCCAGAGGTTGGGGACCTGGCACAGGGTTTGGGAGGAAATGCAAAAGAAACTGCAAGACAGGGTGAAGATTTGTTTAACACTATTATTCCAGGTGTGTTTGGTTTTGTGCTGTCATTTCAAAGTAATGATCATCTGCAGGAAATACAGCTTCACCCTGTTTGCAAAGAAGAAAGAAAAATAGAAGTGTGTGTCAGTTAAAAAAAAAATTGTGATAAAAACTTGAAATACAACTTTATTTTTTAAAATTATTTTCCTTCAGTCCACTCATGAAACCCTTTAAATATCTTAATCTTTTAAGGTTTTTTCACTAACGTAAAGAGGCTGGAGGCTTTTCTGAAAGCAGAGACTTGTGAAAAGTATCTGTTTAACTATTTGAAGTGAGGGCTAACTGTGAGAAACAAAGTCATAAGTAAAGTGTTCTTCCAATCACCAGAACTGTACATACACTGAAATTTAATATAATTTTTCTGTTTTACAGACCAAGTTTTGAAGTAAGACCTTGGTGTCAGGGTTTTTTGTGGCTTTTTTTTTCCTTTGTTTTGTTTCTTAAGCAGAGGCATGGGAGACCATTTGTGATAAAGTACTTCTTGCAGGACAGTGTATTTCCTGAAGAATGTGCCTGTTTGTTCTCTTTGTGCCTTTCTGGGGTGGCCTAGAATAGCTGATTTCTCTGTTATCTCTAGGGCAGTAGCTATAGTTTTCCATAAGACTACAAACCCGCTCTGTGGTCTTGCCTGCTCTGGGAGATGCCCTCAGTGCTGGGTAGCAGGAGCCAGGAACATGGCATGACTCTGGAGGAGGGCAGGAACTTTTTGTGTAGGACCTTTGAAACACCATGACCTCTGTACATGCACTTCCCTTGAGCCTGTGAACTGGCAGAAAATGGGCACTTGCCCAGAACCTCAACCACTTACAAATCAGCTTCACGTGTACAGCTGAAAGGGGAAACAAAGATGGAATTTATGAAAAATTTCCTTGAAGGTATATCACAGAGGAAGGTATTTTGAGTTTTTTGTGGTATCATTAAATGCTTTAAAATTATTTGAGAGTGACTTGAGTCAGCATTTCTTCTGTTTCCTATACTGTGTGTCAGAGGAAATGAATGAGACTTTTTCTCACCCTTGAATTATTATTTAAGAACAGGAATTCTTTTTTTTTTTCTTTTTACATTATGTATAACCTGTGAAACTCATTCCGCAGAAATCACAAGGAGCAAACTTTAATAGGAATCCAGAGGCTGTTAAATAAATGTATAGATGGTGGCACCATCAGTTACTACAGGGAAAGTGATTGTATTTCTGATCATCAGCTTCTCACTTAGCAGATAAATACACCATTTCACAGCTTCTTGTTCTCAGTGGCCTCACCAATTCCCCCCTGAATAGCGCATCCAGCACTGCTCCGTGTGCTGGAGTGTAAGCCTGGCAAAAACAATCACAATACATATTTCAGCTTGTTCAGGATCCTTCCCCAGCCCAAGAATGGAAGCCTTTAATTAGTCACAGAATCATAAAGTTTGGAAAAGACCTCTTAGATCATCAAGTCCAATCATTAGCCCAGCACTGCCATCATTAACATGCCAGGTTAATTTTTGCACTTCCCTCCGTCTTTGTATGTTGGAATGGTTGTGATCATGGTTTTTTTTTAGGTCATTATTATCCATATTTCTTTTCTAAATCTTACCAGTTGTTTTCAGCCACCTTTATCTACTTGTGTTTCCCACTGAGCCTCATCTCTTTCTTCTTGCTTTTTTTCCCCTCTTGAGAGGATTCTGGTGGGTCCTTGTGTAACTTCCCTAACAACTTCTATTTGCTGCTTCTTCTATTTTAACTGACTTTGGAAGGACTGAGGGTAATAAAAATATTTTGTTAAAAAGTAATGAACATCTGGGTTTAAGGAGGGGGGGAAATCATCTTTTATGATCAAATACTTTTGGTATTACTAACGACCTCAAAGTCCTGAAGAATGAGAATATTGAGGCTTTTTTAATCAACATAAATCACCAGCTGTGGATTTATTCTTCAAAGTCAGTGCCATTTAAGAGAAATTTAGAGAGATAGGCTTTGCACTGTGTGTAAAGCTTATTAAAGATTAAATTGCACTTTTTTTTCTCAAGCTAGTAACATGCTGTGTTTCCTTTACCTGGCCTTTTGTTTGTTTTTGCTCAATAACATTTTTGTGAGTTATATTTTGGAAGATAAAGAGATTATCTTACTCATTCAGCATTCTAAAAGGGTTTTGCTTTCCAAGTTTCTCTTCTCATAGCTAAGCAGTTCAGGTTAAATCCTGGTATCATGGAATTCTGTGTTTACAGACCAAATCAAAAAGCCTCTGAATCCATTTTACTGGCTTTTTGGGCTTGATTGTTTGCTTGTTTCAGGTAGAATAATGAGGGGGGCTTCCCCCCCTTTTTGTTTTTCCGAGAGAGAGCATGGGAGCAATTTGCTCTTCTGTAGCTGGTGTAAAGAAGCTGTTAGTTGAGTTTGTCACTCAAAGCTAGTCAGGAAATTCTTTCCAGTGTGTCCAGATGCTTCCTGTGCACAAGGGTGCTGTCATACTTGGCACATGATTAAAAAAAAAAAAATCACACTGGGGCTGCTTCTTATTTTGCTTTTAACCAGGTCCTTTGGCACCATGGAGGGAGGACAGTTCTGCTGTCTGGACAGTGGCACTGTGCTTGGGGTTGTTTGGGAGAACAAAAAGGAACCAAGCAAAAATTTTTTTTTTTTTTTTAATTTTTATAACCTTAAACTAATTCATATTCTGCACGTGGCAGGTTCTGCATTGTTAAAAAAAATATTTATGGCAGCTGATACTTGTAGCAGTGCTGCATTTCAGAGGAGGAGATGTTGGCATCCTTGCATTCTGGGGGGTATTTGAGCTGATCACGATTCATCCTCTGACCTCTTTGCGGATTGTATTATTTTTTACATGCTCTTGCATGGGAAAAGTTGTGTAAGCTGGGTGTTTCTTGTTGTTCCTGTAAAACCTGTGGGCTGCTGGACCTGTAAAGGAAGCAATTATGCACCTGCTAACTTTGGACAGGTTGCACCTGGACTCCCAGGCACCACACTAATGAGATGCCCAGGTGAACTCAATTCTCGCAAGAACAAAGGCAGCTTCCTACATTTTCTCCCTCTTTCCTTACAACACAGTGTTGGGAATCCCATCCTCTGTCTCTGCCCAGGTTGAAACTGGATGCCATCAGGTCCCATAGCCTCAGAGGAGGATGTGGAAAGAGGACAATACAAGAGGAAACAAACACCAGGATGAAAATTCTTTACATACAACTCATTCTGACAGGAAATGTTCTGCTTCTTCCGGCAGAACTTTGTAACTATTTTCAAGATACCAATTTCACTTTATTCTGGTTTTGCATTTATTTCTTGCTACTGAGAATCCAGTTTCTTCTCTCCTGGAAGATAGATGAGTATTTTTATCTTTGAAAAGTTTTCTTCATCATCAACTTACAGTCACCAGCAGATCTTTAATGCACATGAAAGATGCTGTGAGTTCTGCTGGATGGTACATTTAAAACTGAAGGAACCCTCAGTTTTGGAGGTGACCACTGAACATTCTTCTGTAAACTGCACAGGAACTGGGCTGTCCTGTAAAGTCACTGCATTGTGTAACCCATAAGCAGCTCCAAGGATTTCAGAGTAGCACCTCCTTGAGACAGATCAGAATCTGGCCGCTACATGGATTCTGTGGTGCTGCCAGCTAAATTAGGGAAAGAAAGGAAAACACCCATTTTCTGTTAGGAAACTGGAAAAGCAGTGGAAGATAATGAATTGGACTTTCTCTAAAGATATTCTTCAAGCAGTTTAGTTACGTGTCTGAAACATAAAATATGTAAATGCAGAGGATTAGAAAAATCTTCCAACTTTGATCTTGCTAAAGGTTTAACAGGTTTTAATTGCTCGCAGGTTTCAGACAACTGTTGCGGTGGCTAAGTCCACTTTACACCTCCCAGGTTGCCCTAAAAGTGGTCTCTCCCTACAATACTGCTAGAAAGTTCTCTCTTTGCCTAGTTTCTGCTGGTCACTGTCCCTCTCCCCCCTCCCATCCCTTTTCCCACTGGCCCCCGTTATGCCATTCAACCTTGCCTCTGCCCCCTAGCCCGCAGACTCTTGGTTTTGGGAGCTCTCAGGATAAAACCGGCATGGGCTTTCAGTTCGGGGTTCTTCTTGCCTCTGTTCCCTTCAGGTGTGTTGCCATTAAACACCTCGGAATTGCGTGCAGAGAACCCCTCTCGCCTCTCTGTCTCCGGTTCGTGCACAGACTGTGGGTGTGTGGGCGGCTGTTTGTGACCACCTGCGAAGGTGAGATCGTGTGCCCGCGTAGGCGCTGGCAGAGCGCCGCCTGAGCGTCTCCACGTGGGACCCTGTGGAATAAACGCGGCATCGATCCACCAAAGCTCTCTTTCCATAGACAACAGACTTTGAAACAATCTTAAATCCAAAAACTAAAATGATGAGATTATTAATGTAGAATATTTTTACCATTGCAGCAACCGTTACCTAGATCTATAGCGTAGTGTGGTTTCCGGAAGGAAAAATGCACAGCAAAGTGGTGAGGGTGGAGAGGGGGGACACATTCTATGTTGCACCTTGTGCCTGCATGATGGGCAGTCAGGAGGGAGCATCAGGTCTTCTATCATAGTTTCAAGCTGTCTGGGATTCATGCAGAGTTTTGTGGATGGGCTGCCCTGCATGGCTTTAAAATGTTTTGCCTGGGTTTGGATAGGTCTGTGTTTGTGGTGTGCACAGTCTTCCACTGATGGATTTAGCCAGGAGAAACTGAATAGAGAGTGGGTATGTGGACATGGCTGGTAGATGTGGGGGTTGAACCTGCTTCCTCTCCTACCACTCCAGTGAGCACTGTAATTAGCTTGTCTTTGATGAAAGATGGAAAAAACCTTCAGCAGAAACTTTCCATGTCCTGATGAGAGATGAAGCCACACATGTGAAGGGTGATGATCTCTAACACTGGCTACCATCATCTTCTTTCCTGTCATTTGAATGAAGACACTGGTAGTGCTTAAAATAAAAAATAGTTGATATTTTAACAGAATTTTCCCTTCATTTCACTATTTTATTTATTCATTGGGTAGTTGTGAGCTGTATTCTGTAAATGCCTCCACATGCTGAATGATCTAATTTTCCATGTGGGAGTACAGAATAAACTTTAGAACACAAAAGATTGCATGGAAAGGTGGAATTAATTATAAAAAATTACCATCAGAAGGCAGATTATTATACAGAACATTCACTTTAACATTATGAAACAGCTTTTAATTTAATATGAAGTTTAATCTGACAACACTCAAAAATAATCACAAAGCTTTGCAGTTTAATTTCTTGTAAGGGAGTATCCTTAAAGGTAGTTACTGAAGCGTACTAAGTAAGTTTGGGAGGAAAGAGGAATTTAAATGTAAGTTCTTCTGAATAATAGTAAAGGACTTAATTGAAATGATTAATTTCTGGTCATAACAGAGCTTGCTGAGAAAAGGTGAAATGGAACAATACCCAAGTCTGAGTCCCAAATATCCACTAGCTTTAAAATATGAGAGCAGCTTTACAGGGAACAACACTGCGGTTGGGTGTACTGGTGGATGAAAAGCTGGACATGACCTGGCAAATGTGCACTCTTAACCCAGAAAGCCAAAAGCATCCTGGGCTGCATAGAAAGCAGTGTGACCAGCAGCTCAAGGGAGGGGGATTGTCCCCCTCTCCTTTGCCCTTGTGAGAAACCATCTGCAGTGCTGCATCCAGCTCTGGGGTCCCAGCACACGAAAGATGTGAGCCTGTTGAAGTGAGTCCAGAGGAGGGTCATAAAGATGATTAGAAGGATAGAGCACCTCTCCTATGAGCAAAGGCTGAGAGGGATGGTGTTTTTCAGCCTGGAGAAGACTCCAGAGAGACCTCGTTGCAGTCGTTCAGAGGGAAGGGAGCTTATAAGAAAGGTGGGGACAAGCTCTTTAGCAAGGCCTGTAGTGATAGCGCAGGGAGTAATAGTTTTAAATTAAAAGAGGATAGATCCAGAGGTAGATCCAGATTAGATGCAAGGAAAACATTTTTCACATTCAAGATGCTGAAGCTCTGGAACAGGTTACTCAGAGAGGTGGTGGATGTCCCATCTGTGGAAACATTCAAGGTCAGGTTAGACAGAGGTCTGATTTAGTTGGAGGAGTCCATGCTCAGTGCAGGAGTTGGACTAGATGACATTTAAATGTCAAGCCAAACCATTCTATGATTCTACATAGTTAATTTAATGGACATACAAATGTAAACAAAAGCTTGCAAAGAAAAGTATTGTCATTTAGTTGATGTATTGTTTAAAAAGAAACAAGAAAATTAGGTGGTAAATAAGAGGAAAAATCAAAACATAACATAGGCACCGATTTGTCTTGTGGCTGAAGTTGCCAAATGTGAAAGTAGACAGTGATGATGTAAGACCTGTGTTTTGCAATTATCCCTGGCTTTGGAGCTGCACAAGCCCTTACACGTTTCCTTTTTATCTCTAATTATGTCATCTTATTTTAAAAGGAAAAAAAACCCAAAAAACTAACCTACCCCAAGAGCTACACTTACAGGGTTATTCCAGTGAGATGAAAACCCTCACATGGTCATAGTTCTTTTTGCTTATATCTGGAGGCCACCAGTGTAACCAGGGCCATGATGCTAGGTGGATGGTGGGTACCCACTGGGAGCCAGCTTCCAGGAGGCTTCATAGCTGTCTGCTGAAGTGCAGGGATGGCAGTCTGTAGCAGAGCTGGAAAATGAACCCTAAATTTGGGAGTCTGGGTAGCTGTGATGAATGTGGGAGACAGGAGATTCCTGATCAATGTGCTTTGTGCTTGCTTTCAGAAGATCTTGAGGGAGTTACTGTAGTCCAAAACTTGAAAGATCCCAACAGATGAACCTTGCGGAGAAGTGTTTACCTTCTGCCTTCTCCCAGCATTCCTGCTCAGCTTTCAACTGCCCTTCCCACTCTTGTCTGTGATGTTCGTGAGTCGAGGTACTTTGGGGTTTTTGTTGTGAGACTGGTAAATTTCAGAAAAAAAGGGGGATGTTTTAAAAACATATTAGAAAATGTTCTTGCTGTTCAGGCATCAGGCTGTGAAATCACTTGGCAGGGGAGGTTTTATTTCAGCAGGGATGGTTTTATTTCAGCTGACTCTGGAGAACCTGAAGAATGCCACAAATGCATTTTTAATGGTCAGCTGCAATTTTATTCATAAGTAACAAATTGCAACCAATCAGGGCGTAATTTAGGATGAAAAATGGCTCAATGATATGAAGTCATTCTAAAGCACAGGGCCAGATGAAAATATCCATGTTCAACATAGGCTTTGAACTCATGTTTGTGAAGCTGATCAATAAAAAGCACAACCAAAACATTGCTCTTCTTTTCTGTGTGTGAGATGTGTGTCATAACAGACCTGTAAAGGACGAAACTCGGGGGATTATAGTCAAGCTTATTTTCAAGATGATACTCTGTTAAGACCGTATGTCCACATGGATCTGGCTCTTGCAACAGTACTTTCAGCACTCGGGCTGCTGGCTGAGACTTGGATAATTGAATATAGTGTCCCTGCTGCTTGCCTGTGTCTTTTTAGCTGCTGTGGGGCAAATATCACATTTCTTTAAATAACCTCTGTGCAATGAAAGGCCTGAGTGCTAGTTATTGGGTTTTGGCTCTACTGCACACCAATGAGAACTGGGGACATATTTGCAATTTTATTTTTTTGAAAACTGAGATTGTAATGAGAGAAAGGAAATTATGTGGTAAATATGCTTCCTCTGCTTCCGTAGGACATCTTTCCTTGTTGGTTTCTAATAAAGCCTTCAAGCTGCCTGGAACCAGGTAACCAGATCAGTCAGTCTGTCCTAGGTGTTTCTCTGCTGCAGACCTCCCCTGTCTCCCAGAATGATTACACCAGTGCAAGGCAGAGCAGGGGAATGATGAGACAGGTGTCAAGTACTGTGTGCAGTGATTTTAAAGGCAGCATCCTCACTGACTTTAGTAAGCCCTAGATTAAAGGGCAGGAGATGTCTAATGCAACATCTGTGTAACCAAGGGAAGCTCCCTGAGCCACTCATGGATATGTCACCCAGGGGATGGGCAGATGGTCACCATGCCCCTTTTTTTGTCCAGAACAGAACAGAAGAGTGCTTAAAGTTTGGGCAGAGGGATACCTGTGATGAAATAAAACCAATGCTACGTGATCTGCAGCAGTGGTCTTTGGAAGCAAGGGGGGGCACTGAAAGCTGTTTTTATGAAACCGTGATGTGGTTTGAGTCAGTTTCCTAAAAATCTCTTATGTCATTAAGTGCTCAGTTTCCTTTAATACTTTTGGATATTATCAAGCTTAGCCAGATTAATTTGAGGTCCCAAAGATAACCAGTTCCTGAGTGTCTGAGAAAGTCCGTAATGGGCAAGAGGAGAGAGACAAGAATGTGTGCTACCAAGAAAAGAAATGTGGTGTGAGTTGAAGCTGTCTACTCCCTTGGGCCAGTACCTGTCTTAGCTGCTCCCTCAGCACCAGCTGGAGCAGCTGCATTTGTAGCCACCTACCCCATATACCCCAGCCTTTTTCCTGGCTGCAGCCTGAGGGCCTGGAGTGGGGAGCTGGTGGTGCAAAGCCTGAGCACAGAACAGGGGGAGCAGAGCACCTGGAGCTTGGAAAGGATTTCCCTCTACATGATGGCAAAAAATACCAGTCTAATTATTTTTTGTTTGCTTGTTCACCAAGCAGAGTAATGATCATCACTGATGCCATAAATATTTATAGAAAAAAATTCCATTCCATTTTCCACTTTCACTGAGGTTTTTTTATCCTCACTGTTTCTCTGTTTGTTGTCAGGTTACCCACCTGATTAATTTTTCATCACTCTACTTGTGGGGCTACTGTAATGTTGCAAATATTCAGATTTTTGTGAGAAGGATTACTGCACTGTTTTTGCAGGAGTGCTTTTTTACTATATATTTTGCATGTTGGTAATAGAGTGTTTCTGTATTGCTTTGAGATGGTACATTACAGTTGTTGAGTGTATTTTTTTTTTCTTTTGGATGTTTCATCAAAGCCTTCACTGGTTTGGTTTTTCTAAGAAAATCTTTATAAATCCATTTTCAGTTAGCTGTGCTTTACATATTAATGTATTCATATATATTTTACACAGCCTTAATATGTTAAAGAAAAATCAGGGGTCAAACAGAAGCTCATAGATCCAATTAATGAGTTCTAGTAAACGCTCTTAAATCCTTTGTGCACTGGGAGTGGGGCACAGAGACACTTCTCCTGATGCTTATTTTCACTTATTCCTTCAATATTTAATTAGCATGGCTTACTCACTGTAATTCTTAGTGAGTTTTTTAAAGATTTAATTTGAAACTAATTAGGCCAATTCCCTGACTATTAATTACCCACACCTGCAGATGTAGGAATGGTAGGAGATCCGTTCATGTGAAGATGCTAGGTGCAGTTTATATCAAGACCAAATCTCAGGTGTGGCTGAGCAGGCTTAGGCAAATCTCTCCAGCTTTCGCTGTGCCCCTTTTGTCATTGGGAAGAGGGGAGTGGGGTAACAGCCTCAACGTTGTGCTTGGCGTTTGTCCTACAAGGAGAACCAGGTCAGCCCCAAGCAGTGCTGCTCAGTCATGTCATCTGAAACATGAGTCAGAGTGGCAGGGCACGTTGCTGGTGTACATATGTGCACACCACATGTGTGTCTTATGGTACATATGTGTTTGTGTGTGCATGTTGTGACACATCACAGAGTCACAGAATGTCTCAAGTCAGAAGGGACCCACAAGTATCATAGGGTTCAGCTCTCTGCTCCTCTCAGGACTACCTAAGACTAAACCATATGACTAAGAGCGTCATCCAGACATATGTATTTTCCAGTCTTTAAATTAATGAACCATTTTTATTTTGCCATAATTTTAAGGGGTGAAATAATTGCATTGCTTGTGGAACATCATCTTTTTTCTGAGGCTCTTTCCTGGCTGGATTTACAGATATGGGAGTCTGTGCAGGAGACCTTGTTTCTCAGAGGTTCAATGTGCTTTTTTTTGGCTAGTAGACATACTGCTAGTTGGAGATGGTAATTTGTTAATCAGCAAGTGAAATTTCAGTCAAGCATTACAAACTCTTAAGTTTTCCATTCCTGCTTCTGGGCATATGGACATTACTGTAAGTTTGCAATAAGTGTGTCATACTGAAATTTGTAAACTTGCCAGCTTGACTGAAGTGAGGAAGCTTGCTCATGCTTCGTAACTCTTGTGGTTTTGTATAAACATTTCTTAAGCATTCTCAAGTTGCCGTAACGAACATACACCTGAGTCTCTTCGTTACTTCAGTAAAGACACATGGGCTCGGATCTCACTCTTAGAGGAATAAAAAGTAAAATTATGCTTCTATTTTTTTTACATTTTCCAAAACAATGCTGTCCATTTTTCCTGCTGGTACCTTGGTTCTTACGTGATACTTCGGTCTTGCATCTTGCTGAGTGGCTGGATGTGACTTGTTAGCAGTGGAATTGCAGGCATGGAAGCATTGCTGCGATGTGCTGTGCAAATCCTGCTGTCATAGGTTAGCAAGCATAGTCCCGGAAAGGATGTCCTTGCTGAGGGGTGCTTACAGTTTCCTCTGGGACCTGACAGAACCTACCAGCTGGCCAGTTTGAATATGGACAGTTCTCTAAGCCACTTAAAGTTGTGACCACCTCTGTGATCCACATTTAAGAATAGACAAACTCCCCCTCCAAGCTCTCTCTCGTTTCCGGTGCTGGCACAGGTGGCTGCGGGCCCCGTGTGGGGGCCAGCGGGCCCGGCCAGGCCCTGCTTGGGCCAGGTTGGGCCGGGCCACGACCATCCTGGAGCCATGGACCTGTTCCAGCCGTGGAACCCCCTCACAGCCCTGCTGTGGGCAGCCGGAGCGGCTCGGCTCTCCCCCCTCTCCACTGCAATAAGAAAAATTCAACATTCCAGCTGCAAAGCTGCAAGGCTGAGGTGAGATTAACCCTTTTATTGCTGTGAAGAGCTGAAAACCTGAGGGAAGAGAGAGAGGAGATGCTTAAAGCTGAAATTCTGTTGTGAAGCTATGATATATCAGAGTATCCCGTTGTAATTCCATGAAGATATGGGGGGTGGAGTGTTCAACTTGTAAGCAAAAGCACCTGTGCTGAGATAGGCAGATGCTGAAGCAGCTGTAATTTGATGAGAAGTTTGGACAGGGAGAGATGGACCAGATAAGGACTTTTGCTCCAAACGGGAAAGGAGGAAACCTCAGTTCCTAGAGATGCTCCCAGAGATAGTCCTAAAGATGAAGATGATGAAGACCCTTTGCTCCCAGGGAAGGAGAAGGGCCTCTGTTTTTGTTTCTGAACGGCTCAACCTTAAAATTGTACCCCAAAAAACTTCAAGAGTGGACCCTCGAAAGCAGTTGCGGGAAAAGCTGCAAGTCGGGGGAAGGGACTCACACGCAGGCAGAGAGACTCCTCTTCCTAAATGGACTGAACAATATTTGGAAGAGGGCGGCTGTCTCGTTGTGATAATGTTTTCATAGCACAAGCAAGAAGAGACTTCTCTTTCTAAATGGACTGAACAAGGTTATTATGAAGTGGTAAACAGACTGAACATTTTAAGGGTTGTTTTTTTATACTGTCAGTGGGAGAAGGGAGGAAGGTGGGGGGAGGAGGAGAGTTCTGAAGGTGGTATAATTTTTTTTTTCCTCTTTTAGGTCTGTTAATAAACTTCTTTATATTCTTTCAAGTTTGGTGCCTGCTTTGCGTTTCTCCTAATTCTTATCTCACAGCAGATAAACAGTAATGAGTATTTTGGACCAAACCACTACACTAAATTGGTGTTTCTGCTTGGTTACAAACCGAACCCGCGACACCTGCCCAGCTAGTTGTTTTCCCACAGACCTGCAGCCCTGCCAGACAGCAAGAGGTGTGGATGGCAAAGCAGAGAGGCTGTCTGAGAAACCACCGTGCAGCTGTGGGGTCTGGTCATGCACCGAAGTGGGAATTAGACTTTTCTGTCCATCATTTCTTCAAACGGCAGCATGAACCCAGCTTCTGCCTGATTAAATCAGTACAACAGTAACTGATGGGAAAGTACTAGTGAGATTTATTTCTGTGTGTTTACAACTGTTCCTGATGTGGTGGCAATAGGTCTTCCAAGTGAGTTACTGCAGGTGCCCTGCATTTTCAGACACCCTCAGCTGCTGTAAATCGCAGTCATGCTCTGTGACTTTCAGTGTTTGTTCTTCACACTGATATCAAAACTATGCCTGCCTTCATGCTTGTCTCCCAACCTCCCACTGCAGGAGGGAATGAAGAAAGCAGTGCTGTATCCTGAAACACACAGGAGATGAAGTGTATCTATTTTCACAAGAATACTCATGAGGAGCTGCAGACTGAATGACTTGAGTCTGTAGTAGTAAGGGTGACTGCAGTTTCTGTAACCCTTCATAGATGACAGTAAGATGAGGGTTTTACTTGGGGTAAAATTAAATCTCCATGCACTGGTTGCTCCAAACCCCAAGTAGCAATTGAGGATATTCTTAAGTAAGGTGTCTTTTAGTCTGTTATCTGTAGTTAATGCAGTATACATTATTGGCTAGGAAGGCTGTGGTTAATTTGTTTAAAACTGTAGAAACAACAGAACCCTTTTCCTGGCACATGCTGTGTCTAGTGGCGATAATAAAAAAAATAAACTTAGATCTGTTTTTAATTTTTTAAATTCACCTTAGTTTCCTATGATTCTTCTCTTTTTCCCAAATACAAAATACTGAAAAATTACCATTTTATATGCTGCTAGAGACAAGTAATATATTTTATCTAGTTTAATTTGGTCTGTGATCTTGACTTTTTTTTTTTTTAACCATCTGTTCATCAGCTAGAGAGACATTTTTGAGAGGTCTTCATGCTTGAATGTTGAAATAACTCTGCTGTGGTGCCAGACTGCTTCTGCCAGTAAAAGACCTAAGTTCAGTAAGTAGCATTGAACCATGTTCTGCTGTCAGAATGTTTATCCTTTATGTTTGAGCAGAATTTGATCCCATTCTTTATTTAAAAAGTTGTTTTCTTTTTTCTCTTTGCTGCAAGGCTGCTTTCTGCATCTGTTTACCACGTTTGTTGCAGAGGTCATCACTGTAATTACCAGTGAAAGCTCAAAGAGGGAATCAATCTTTTCTGTGTTTCAGGGAATTTTCATCTACAACTCTTAGGACAAAAACTAAATTAACTGCATATTTTACTAACACTGAGGACAGATTTGGAATGGAAGCTATTAGATGGGCATGTCTTGGCCTGAAAGTTTTTGGAAAACTAATGAGGTCAAGGAAGAAATTACGAAAGCTCAGGGGATTGATTTGTAGGAACAATTTAAGAGCTCTTTAGTTGAGCTATGGAGTGATCAGAGTAGTGTGATTATAATGTAAGCGTCTGGCATAAACAAGGAAATGGGGACCTGTTTAGGACAGTGGAAGAAAATGAGAAATATAGGCTGAAAAACTGCCAGCAAATGAAATGCTGAGATTATCGCTTTTCACCGAAAGTTGGAAACCTTACTGGTGAAGACATACCAGTTGTATTAATGGAGAAGATACGCAGCTGGGACTCAGTCTTCTGGGACCTTCTGTAGAGGTTCTTGGCTTTGTTTCTCATGTCCTCAAGTCTTTAACTACCATTAAGAGCATCTTTATAAATAAGACAGATAAAAATAAGTCTCTTTTCAGTGAACAGTGGGAGAGTATGAATAATGAAAAAAAAATCATGTTGGTATTGCTGATAGGCAGTTTGTCTTCAGAAACTGTAAATTTGTTCAGAAAAAGTGTTTATTAAACAATTTCAAGCACATTTCTAAGTTTGTTGTCTATTAGAAACCAGGCGTAAAGACCATCTCTGACTGCAAATTATTTGCTATATACATTTCAATCACGTACATATTTATTTCAATCACATACATATTTATTTTATTAAAAAGTCTTGCTCTGTTTCTGTGTAAAAGAAACCTGGCTTATGTCATCATTGAAAGTAGTGAAAAATGTTCAATCATATGTCCTGAAGCTAATGAGAAAATATTCTCAACTGTAAACAGAAAGGGTAAGTAAGAAGAACATCAGTCTTCAGTCTAGACAGCTTGTTAAGTCACATTGAAGTTAGAGAGTGCATGCCATGGAAAGACTTCTAAAGCAAATTTTGGGGAACAAAGCACCGAAATGGGTGTGATTTTGTTCATGTCTTTTGCTATCTGTCATGTAAAAGACCCAGACAGAGTATTAAACAGACAAATCTGAAATTTCTATATAGAGTTTGGCTATGGGACAGGAGGTTTTTTCATATATATCTAGTTTGGTTTTGCATTATTCAGACAGTTCTGTTGGGACTGGTGACGCTCATTAAAGAGCGTGTAGAGTGGCCATTAGAATTAGAAAAAAGGAAGATTTAAAGTGGAAGCATGCTTTCTTGCTACAACGGTTCTTAAAGAGCTGGTGTAAATTTTACAAATTGATTTTAAAAAGTATCCTTCTAATAATTAAAAGGGGGGTGGCCTACTGTGTTGTGCAGGGAGATAGCATAACCAGTGAAGTACACTGCAGTATAATTTAAAACAGTCTGCCACTTTTTAGTACTGGTTATTTCGCAGCTCTTCTGTTGATTCAGGCAGTTGTGATTGTGTGGCTGAGGGATAGGGAAAGAAACAGGCAGAGACAAATTATGCTTAGGCTGGAATAACAGCAAAGCTGCTGGCAGAACCACAGTGTGACGGCCATGGCTGCTCCAGGAGTCAAGCATTCTTCTCCTGCTGGTTTCTGCTTGCAAATGGGGTAGTGGTTCATACTTAGGGATAGTCTGTTATCTTCAAACCAGTCCTCACAGTGGGATAAGGAAAATTAGAGTCCCAGCTGGTAAAAGTCCCAAACCTGCATTTGGGGCTGCAGCCTCTGTAGAACTGTGAGCCCCCTATCCTGTTGTTAGGTTTGTCCTGTACATACCCATTTCTGTGGAGGCCACTTACACCAGACAAGATTATGGGATGGCAATAAAAAAATCTTAGTCTGTTAAAGCTGAGTTCCTCTAAGCAGCAGAGCTGGGCTGTTTCTCCAGGTCTCTACCTGCCTCTGAAGAAGCTTTTTCTTACTGTTTGCTTTTTCCAGGAGGAATCTCCAGATAAAGCACATACCAAGTTGGTTGTGAAGATTCATATTTCCTTCCACTCCTTGCTTCATTGAATTAGGTTTAAAAATAAAATACTTTTATTCTTAAACTTCCTTCTCCTTTGTTTTTTGCAATGGTGAGCATCACTCTCCCCAGCTGTCTGCCTTCCTTTCCATGCACTTCCCTGAAATTGCTCCTCTGTTGTGTTCCTTGTTAATTAATTATA
Organism: Coloeus monedula; assembly: GCF_965178545.1. Taxonomy (NCBI): domain Eukaryota; kingdom Metazoa; phylum Chordata; class Aves; order Passeriformes; family Corvidae; genus Coloeus; species Coloeus monedula. The sequence goes on from NC_138781.1 coordinate 24,438,491, forward strand.
CTATTCTCAGCTCCAGGGTTTCTTTTTTTTCTCCTTTGGCTTCTTCCAGACTGTGGCAAAATCCCATAACTTGCATATCAAGAGACTTGCTCGTTATACTTGTGTTAGTTATCTTGCAGCATCTACTTTGTCATAGAGACCAGAAACATCACAATAGTAAGTTGCAGGCAATGCACTGTTTCTAAATTACTTTGTCCTTCCACACGATCCTCCTCTGTGCCTTTTACCGGTTCTGTAAATCCTGCTTTCATCATTAAGGGGAAAAAATTTTCATTTTTTCAGTAAGTAGTGGGGCATTTTAAAAGAAAGTTCATAGTATAATACCAAGGCTTTATTGCCTCACTGGCCGTTTATTTTAAAGACATATAAAATGCTTCTGTGTTTGTGCAAGAGATAAGAAAATGAAGGTAGATGAATGGGTAAATGAAGGATAAGAGGTACAACTGTTTGGCATTCCTCTTCCTTAGTGGGAAAGACCTGATGGCAGGTAATACCTTGTATCTCTAAGTGAAATCTGACCATCAAGAAATGGGGAGGCAGCAAGGCAGTGTGGGGAGCTGAGGGGTTTTTTGCTTAGCAATTGGCAGAGCACAGCACTTGTGGCTGTTGTTGACGGCAGTTGAGAAACTTAGCTAGAGGTCAGATTAAAAAAAAAATAAAGTGAGTCAATAGGGAAACATTAAGGATAATTGAATTCCAATATGATTAGTTTTTATATAACCTTGTTGCAGCACATTATCCATTGCTGGCAGGCTAAACAGAGAGGTCTCCTGATCCAGCTGTAAAATCTGTATGAATTTGGTTTGGATTTTTCCATCTTCTCTGTGTTTGTAATCAACAAAACAATCAGATCAGTAATGCCCATTCATCTTGCTAAGACATTCCAAAAACATCCTGAATGTGGGAAAAAGAAGATAAATCTTTGTTAGCATAAGGAATAGGATAGAGTGAAGCACTGCCCAAAGCTGATTTCATTGGTATGATAAAGACCTTTCATTGAGGAAGAAGTTAGGGAGCAGTTTCACCCCAGGTTAGAATGGAAAACACAAATCAGAGAACAGGATTTGTCTGAAGACGCATCTTAACTCTGGAAAGTCAGCATGGAAGGATACACTGAGAGATGGAAAACAAACAAAAATCATATCAAAGTTTGTTGTTTGATTACTCAAGCATATTCATCTTCAAAGATGTGACCAGTTTCTTATATCTCTTCATTCCAATACAGTAAAACTTGGTAGTTCTTCTCTTTTGCTTAAAGTTTTAGCCTAAAGTTTTCTGGAAACTGACAGGCTGCACACAACTTTTCAACTTCAGGGCAAGATTAACCACTCCATCACAAAGTCAGGAGCAAGCCAAATCTCAAAGAGTGAATTGCAATTAAATTGCAAGTGGAAGACTTTTTCCAGTGGTAAAACATTAGCGTGGGTAACCTCAGTCTCCAGCGGCAGAGCTTCCAAACAGCAATTTCCCTAAAATGGTAAAAGGTTGGGGTTCCTTTTGTGGTTTTTTTTTTGTTTCTTTCCATAGCAATGTTTTAACACATATGAAAAATCTGTGCAACAGGAAAATATATCTATTCTTTCATGTAAACCTCCTTAAAATGAAGATAATAGTGACATGGTTTGGTTTGAAAGTGTAATTGCTAAGGTCTGTCTTTTAGCATGCTATTTAGGTGAATTTGTATTTGCTGCATTTTTCATGTCTTGCTTTTGTTACTTGCTCTCAGTCCATACTTTATCAATGCTACTCCAAAATTTAGAAAACAGCATTAGCCACAATGTGAGAAGGATTTCAAACAGGAAAAAATTCTTTATTGACACATGGTGGTGTAAGAAAAACAGAAGCTTGGTCATTACCATGTTTGCAGAAATGGGAGCAAAATAAATAAGCTCTTTTTTTTTCTTTTGTTTCTGCGTTGGAGTTTTTTTTTGTGATAGAAGATACACATTAATTCATGTTTGACTTGGTTTATGTCACCTGACTTGAAGTGATGAGGCTGTAGCCTAGAAGATGCTGTGATCTTTTCCAGACAGAAAAACTTATCTCACGTCCTCCTCCCTTTTTTTTTGGTTTAGGTTTGTTGTTGTTGTTTTTGTTGGGTTGGTTTTTTTTTGGAAAGAGAATTCCAGCTTTACAAGTGAGGAATTGTTCATGTAAGTTTTCATTGTTTCAATGATGTATAGCATAGTCTTAAACCTTACTGCTAATTTAGAGTGTTCAGTATTCAATGCACTATGTATTTTTCCTTTCCTCAACTATTTTAAACACAGGGTGAGATTTGAGCATAAACTGATGTCTTTGGTGTGGGCTCTCTCAATCTTCATGGTTCAATATAATGATGTAGTTGGGAAAAAGGAGTTACAGTCTCTGCTGCTTTGCTCACTGTTAATTTACTGTTGCCAGAATCCCTCAGTTTGGGACTACCTGATGCTGAGAGATGCTATGCACTGGGTTAATCATAATGAGTTAGCAAATAGTTGTAGTTCTTAAGGAGGAAAAGGACTATAATAATGCACTGCTGAAAGGATGTGCAGTATGCTCAATATCATGAAGCTTATGAGTTGTAATACATTTATTATAATTTCATCTGAGACACTGCAGAAGCTTCAGAATGGGTCACTAATTACAGATGCTTATATATCACTTTGTTTCTTCGGCATCTAGCTTTGGACGTTGACCATGCTAATGTTGATGAAAAAGCTGCTTCACGCCCTTGAACAGCTGACCTGGCTCTTGGGCAGTTTATAAAGACAGTCTGAGTCAGTGTGGGGTTGGTGTCTCCACCAGACTAAGGGCACTCAGAGATGTTGACCGTGCTGGATTTTTACATAACTCTGAGATACAAGATTTGGAAATGCATTTTAAGCCAGAACCATTCCAGAGCAGACACCTGCACACTGCTGCCCCGGCTGTGCAACGTGGAAAGCCCACAGCACCTCAGCTGCAGGTGAACTCCAAGGGTCCAGCAGCAATGGGCTCCCTGTGTGGTTCATCAGGATGGTCCCTGCAGTCCCAGCCACCTCCCGTGTCATGTGCTGCCCATAAATGAGGAAACAAATTTAGCCCAACACCTCTTTACGGTGTCTCAAATACTGGAAAGCTTATCAGCAGGCTCTTTGGAGACGTGGTTTGAGAGTAACAAGGAGGTGATGGAAAATACTTCTCTCTCTGAACAGAAATGTCCAGGAGATCACAGGGAAACAAAGGATTCATCAGCAATCTTACTTAGAGTGGCTGCACAGTGAGATGTCTAACTGTGATAAAAGGTGCCTATTGTAATAAAATCCTCTTCAGTTCCCTTTCTTGCAGGCCTTTGCTGCCCAGTGGGGTCTCATGGCTACAGAAGCCTGTGGTGATAGATAGACATGTGAAAATTAGGCAAATAGTTTGTGACTATTGAGTGTCCTTCTAAAATAGTGCCTCTTATGAGATGGAAAGTTATGTAACTCAAAAACATGACAAAGAGCCTTAATATATTAAAATAATTTTCTAATTGTGGGATTTGTGTCTGGAGAGTCTTACACTACTTGCCAGTAAATTGAATGGGATTTTATTTTTTATTTCAGATGTTTCAGTTACTCATTTAGAAACAATGCACACAACAATGTAATAAACACCTGGTATCTGAGGGATGCTTGTAAATGCTTTAAAAATTCTTTGCAATTAAATGAATCTAATGGAAAGTCCATTATACAAGACCAACTTAAAAATTAGTAATAATATGTAGTTTTGACAAGAGCTTTTTCCTGCATGAAAAGGCTACTTTTCTCTCCCCTGTCATCCCCACTTTCTCTCTACATGTGGATGTGTGGGAGAGATGGGGGAAGCATGATGACTCTGGACAGTCTGTGTCCTTGGGAGGTGGAAGGACTTCAGACTCCCTGATTGGTTTTTTTGTTGTTGTTTGGTTGGTTTTGTTTTGGTTTTTTTTTTAAGGAAGGTGTGTTATTGGCTAGATTATTGAGCCATGAAGATAGTAATTCAGGTATTTGGCAATACTTCTAAGATTATTTTTAAATATCTCCGGGAATAATTTATGAATTTCTATGAAGAATGGTTTGGGGTTTTTTTCCTCAATAAAAGTTGTTTTGCTTCTTTTATTTTAAAATATAAATATTTTAAATTCCGTTTCAGGGACATCCCATAACAATACATGTGTTGATTTAATATAATTTGACTTTCAGAATTACTTGGAGAATGCAATGAAATTTAATTCCTTTACAAATTTACTATGTGACCACATATTCAATATGTTATTGCCCTGAAAAACACATTTATTGCTATGTAACTCTAGAGGTATATTTTGAGAACAAGAATTTGAGATAAAATTTGTTGTATAGCTACTTATGAAAAAGTAAATTACTGAGATGCATAGTGTACCCTGCTTGGATTCCTGAATGGTCTGTAAATAACAGAGGTAATATTCATAACTGTGAGAGGTCTGACTTTAGCCTCAAGTGTTTATATCGTGAGTGGTGCAAATGCATCCTTACTGTAGATTATGACCAAGTCTATTTTCTATTTCTGTTGGAAAAAATTACAGCTAAGCTGTATAGTAAAAGGGTAGTTATACTACTGGGGGCATGAATTCTTGGGATCATTAATTATAATTCAGGTAGGATTGGGAGTTGAGGAAGATGACAGGGATGTTGTGGGGAGGATGTTTTGTTATTTTTCTTATCTCAGTCTTCTACAGATACCTTTAGCCGTGTCATTGTTCCATTTTGCACTAGGTTATTCACTTGGTATGTTACAGACCTCAGTGTGTCACACAGGTAATTGTGTATTAGGCAGTTGGATGTGATTTTAATTGTAAACTGTATTAAAATTTTATCTGGTCTGTTGTAGGGTGCTGTTATTCCCCCTTGGAACAACCTACTTTTCATGGGTTTGAGAGCTGATATGTTACTGATTTTAAAACCAAATCAGTAAGAAGAAACAGATAATTCTGGTCAATAATAATTTCTTGGAGTGGACTACACTGTGTGATTAAATGCTTATAGAAATAATATAATACTTTGAGTAGAAGGTTCTTTTGAAGAAAACAATCTGGAATGGGAAATTTGATTTGTGGTATGCTTGTACTATACTGAAAAACATTTCATTTTTGGCCAGTACCACATACAAGGCACACCCTCCAATGTCAGTGTAAATAAAAATTGCAGTGTAGCATATTTCACACTGGAGATTGCAGTTCAGATTTGAATCCTGTTGTGTCAGCTCTTCTACAAACAGAGAGGGATTATTTATTTCATGATATGGTCTGGCTGACAAATCTTAAGGACAAGGATGCACACAGAATCATAGCCAAAAATGAGAACTGAGCCAGATATTTTCAACTCTAGAATAGCACTTAAAATGTTTATCCACACTCGTTAAATCAAATAAAAGTTTTCAATGAAATGTTTTCTCCATGAAAATTACCAAGAATAGAGAAAGCATGGAAACTTACTTGTTTTACTGAAATACTGTCTTTGTTGGAGAAAATGAAGGGGAAAGGCATTGTTCTGACATTGCAAATAGTCTTTCATTTTTACCCCAGAACTGGTTTTTATTTTGACATTTCCTTTGTGTGTCTTTCAAAAAAAATAAGGTCACCTGACAGAAGTAATTGTAATCAGTAATCACCTGAAAAAATTGTAAACATACAATTTAATGTTATAAAAATACTCATATTTTTGCATTTTTATTTGACTTTTGTTCCTGATTTGAGATCAAACCCATTGCCTTTCCTGGAAAACTGCAAATTTGAATTTTGTCTCAAAGAGCTCACCACAATGCATTGCTCAGATCTAGAAGTATTCTTTCATAGCTTCGCTTTTGCTATCTGAAAGCAGTTTCAAAACCAGTCAGGTTTCTTAACAATCACAAATACAGAAGATGCTCTCCTTTGGTTCCTGCTGTACTGGGGAACTGAAACCTCTGGAGATGCTCCAGCAGCATGATGGGCTGTCCCGCAGAGTGAGTGGCTGGCAGCTGCCAGAGATAAGGAGCTGTGGCACTGGTGGTCCCAGCCCTGCCCATGCTGAAGGCTGTGCCAGCATAGAGATGCAAATGTTGCCAGCTGAAGAGAATTTATAAACAAGGAAATTACCTAACAGGACAGGGGTGGGCTTCTAGCTGCAACATTACGTGATAGATGTCTCTTTAATAATTTGTTGTGTGTGACTGTGCTGGGAATATGTTGACCTGCAATGTGGCAGGTATTTTAGGATGCCATGTTATGTTTTTCTCAGTATCTGACCCAACATCTCAAGGGCTTAAGAAGTCAGCCAGTGGAAATTCATTTAGTCTTAAGTCTGAGCTGATCAGAAATTCCTGTGGAAACCTCCTGCAGTGCACTTCTGTTCCAAGTTTGGTGCTACTGAACTAAAACCCTTGTGCTGGCCAGGCTAGCTCCAGACCATGTCCAAAGTTTATTTCATTATTCACTGCACACATGCTGAAATCCCTTTTTTTTTTTTTTAAGTTATTGAAAACTAGCATTTTTCAAGTTTCTAACCCCATGCCCAAAATGTCAATTCTCGATTTGTAATTCCATTAGGAGATTGCAAGTTTTGGAAAATGTGATCTAGTAAAATTTATGTCTTTTGGTGTGACATGTTGAGCTAAGTGTCTAAAGTTTTTCGTGTTGTTGTTTTTCCAATAAGCTTGGACTGGAATAAAAGATCTCGTAGGGAAGAAAATGAAACATAGCTTTCAGCTGATAAATATTTAGCCTTTGTATTAAATCTTAGCCTAGAAATTTTAATAAGTAGCAAAAGTAATACCTCTGTAATCCTTAAATCACTTAGTATTGCTTCTCAGATTCATTTTTTTTTAATTGGAATGCAGAAGAAACAGAACGATCTTTTTAATATTGATAATATATCCTGATGCCTTAAAGAAATGAAAGAAATTAAATGCCTTAAAGAAATGAAAGCATTAAGTCTGCTTTTTGCTCATAGAGTGTTACAAAACCGAGTACAGTGACTTCTTTTCATCCAGCTTTTAGAAATTTCTAACATACTTGTATTCAGTCATATTACTCATCTTTTCTCTCTGTTGTGCTTAAACTGGGGAATGTTCTTTAGGATATCTCTCTGTTATCCATTGATTAGTCAATCCCCATTTTCTTTCCCTGTTCACCTATGGATGGTTGAATGTCTGTATATTACTGTATATTCCTTATAATATCTATTTGTGCATTCACATTTAAGGTCCTACTGGAAGAAAATCTGCCGTGATGCAGAGTAATGTGAACTTTTTGTAGGAGTTTGTGGTAGTTCACGTGAGAGGACGAGTCCTGACTGGGAGCACCAGCAGCACATATAGATGATGTGCCTGCTTCATTCTTGTACAGGTGTGGGGTTAATTACTTGTTCAAAATGAACAAACATGTTTAAGATAGCTGAGCAGCTGTGCAGACATTTTCTTGGGAGGAAGAGTGCATTTTACGTGGGGCTGACAGATGCTGATGACAGATTTTGGAGCCTCTGAGGGCTGACTCATGGTTGTGTCAGTAGGACTGCAGTGGACGCACACGTTGTTGAAGGATTTGAGGCAGTGGTGGCCTGATTGTCAGAAGGGTGGCTGCCTTCAAGCTGGAGAGAAGCAGCACTCACTGCTGGATACGCCTGACTCAGAGAATTTACTTGAGCATCCACAAGCCGTGTATAGAGCAGGCGAATGTGCAAGAGCTTGCAGCAGTGTGTGTGTTCGATGCACATGAGGAGCTTGGCAGCTGTTGCTGGTTGACTGATCTCAAGCAGCAGGCAAGGTTGCAAAAATATCCTTGAAACCCATTCTATGATTTGTTTATGAGCTTGCCCAAAGAGAAGTCCCATGAGAAGCAACATGGCTTTGCCACTGAAGCTCAGGAGGGCTGATATTCAGCCCATATACTTCTTGACTTCGTTTTTCTATGTGTTTGGGGTTTTTTTCATTTTCTTTATGCTGCGGCATTTAGTTTGACTGACATTTTCAAATGTACCATAATTGAGATCTGTACTCTTTAACTGCAAAGAAAAAATTGTAGGGTGGTCTAACTACTTCAGGTAAATTCTAGTTTCTTTGGAATAGATGTTGGATCAGACCTGAGTAGGGAAAAATGAACTCCATTTAAAACTCCAGGCAGAAGATGACTGAGGAGTCTGTGATCAGGGATTGCTTAAAGTTTTTCTCTGACTTGGAGCTGATGCAATAGCTGGTGCCTGGGGCTCTGTGCACTTTGGATCTTCTTTTTCCTCTTTTGTGTTTTGGCTACTGCATCTTTTACATTGTTAATGTGTCTTATGTTGCCATGTGCACATTTTATTCTATTGTACCAGGCAACTTAGCTTTTCCTTCCCCATAACATTGTTAGTACACAATTTGGGGGGTTGCGTTACATTGTTTTTAAGAGCTCTGATAACCTTCTGGGTTGGAAGTTTTATGCAGATGTGACTGGTGACTCAATGTCACTGGGGATATACTGCATAACCACTTAGAAGATTAAGAAAACTTACAAATTTGTGAGGGATGATTTAGAAAGCAGAGGGTAGCAAGTTCAGCTGTTGACAACTTAGTGATTTAGAATATACTGCTCTGGCTTTTAAAAGTGTCTTATACAGCTTTGAACCCTTTTCAAATGTGTCCATGCTGCCCCTAGCTGGGGCCAGGTCTGTGTGGGGCATTTATCTGCTTAGCGGCAGTATTTATCTGCTCAATGGTAGGCACTGCCAAGTTCCTCTGTGGTATTTTGTGGTGGTGTTATAGAAGGGTTTTTATTCTTACACTGGGGGAGAAGTTTCTCCTTTATTTTACAGTGTGGCTCTGTCTTAACCTAAAACAGTGCTAGACAGACCCAACCACCTTAGTCATCTCAGTAAATTTAGTTTCAGTGGTGACAACTGTGATGACTTCTGTAGCAAGAGGGAACAGAATAGAGAATACAGAAGATAGGAGTATTGTAGAAACATGTATTTTGCATTGTTAATTGCTCTTGGGATTGTACTTGGTCTGCTAACCATGAGTGTTTGAAAAGTAATGAGAAGCCAATCCGTATTTTTCCTTTGCAAGGGTTACTGGATCAAAAGAGTAATAGTTAAAGTTTGGTTAGCAGAGTAAGTCCTTATCTGTCTTGGAAATTTTGGTTGAAGTAGTATCTGTGAGAGAGCAAGTACTGAATGTGACTGCAGTCTTTCTAGGATCAACCAAACAAAATCTTGAAACACTAATTTTTCCTGGTTTGGGACAAACTTTCATTCAAATGATAGAGTTTGGTCTATCTGACTATGGTAATCTGTTATAAGGAACTTTGCATCTGGTACAAGGGTTGGTTTGTGTCAAGAGTTTTTGATCTTGGTTGGTTTTTTTTGTTTGACGTTTTGGTTTTTGTAAATTGATTGGGGGAGGGGAGGAATAGCCAAAAAATGTATATGTCTTAATCGCAACAAGAGTAAAGTGCACTCGCAGTGTTTCTATTACACTAAATGAGAGGTTTTTTCCTCTATACCCAGCCAGAAGCAAATAACCAAGAAGGCAGGAGGTGTTTTCTGAACTTCATTAGTCTCAGCTTTTCAGAATGGGTTTATGGGAAATTGCAGAAGACACAAGAGTACACCCATGGTGATTCTTTAAATTCCTTCTATATAAAGCAGAGGAAAGGAATTATGATATGGATTTCTGTACTGTCCTACCTGATTACATTTGCAGCTATGTAGCTTCAAGGCTCTTTGCAGTTCTCTGGAGCTGAAATTCTTGAACCATATTTATGACAGGTGAATAAGGTTTGAACACTTAAATTTTGCTTCTGTTGATTTAAAATTTTAGGCTGTGGTGAAAACTGGCAATTAGCTCTGTCTTCGTAGTGTCAAATATAGGAGTCTCTCAGACCTATCTTCAAAATGGGACTTGATTCATGCTTTATTTGTCTTTCTAGTCACTAGAAGTGAGAGCACATACTTGTTTTTTTCTTGCACTGAGTTAGGTGCCAATAGTAGAAATAATACTGAATGATTTTCTTAGGTGTAGATTTACTTTATTTCACTTTCACTTTATTGAAACTTTGGAAACCATGTAAGCAAACAAGATAAATTATATATGCATTTAAAATGGAGTTCTGGATATGGCTGTATTGTGTTATCACCATTCCATTTTCCAGGCTCACTTACATTCTTAAAACATTGAGGACCACCTGTTTCACCTTGCTTTCACTTACTTACAGACCCCTTTCACCACAGATGTTGTCATTCCCACTGACAGCTACTAGAAGGGATTCAGAAACAAATTCCACAGAGAGACACTTGTAAACTCTTTCAAATTTTTGACTAGAGACTTCAAGCCTGTCTCATCATTGAACAGAGTCATATTTGAACAGGGATCCTGAACAAGTGGCAAGAAATGCTCTGGTCTTCACAAAAGTGAAATGATTATATGAAAGACTTCAGCTTCTCATTTACCTTTATGAGTCCTTTTTCATAGACTTTCTCTGCCTTTGTTTTTCCAATTGATCTTCTCAGCAGTGTTTCTATTTTGACATGTTGCAACTGAAGATCATGTCTTGCTCTTTTATTTGTAGTTTTGGGCATCATCTGTGCTGTGTGCCCCATATTCATATATAAAAGTCCTGATACCCTAAATTATCAAATCTAATAAAATGTACATCTTTTTGCATCTTTTAAGAAGAATGTTTTTTTAAGATTCACTGTGTTCTTTTGGATTCCTATTCCACTGCCAGGGTCACAGACATTACATGTAAAAATTTGCTGATCTATATAAAATAAGGAGCTTTTGCAGAGTGGGAGTGTTAAAATAATGCGATGGTGGTGATTAGTAGAAAAGCAGAGAGCCAATTTAAAGGAATAGGTTAATATACTGACTATGGTGTGGCAGGTTCACCTCGGCCAGCCGCTAGCTCATTCCCCCTCTTCAACAGAACAGGGAAGAAAATACAGTACCAAGGCCTGGCTGTCGAGAAAAGTCAGGGAGACTGGTCACCATTTACTGTCATGGTAAAAAGCAGACTTGGCTGGGGGAAAATTATTTTAATTTCCTGCCAATTAAAGTAGATTTGTGTAGTGGGAAGCAAAGGCGAATTAAAACAAGATGTTCCACCATCCTCTTCCCCTTATTCCCAAGTTCAGCTTCAGTTCTTCATTCCTGAGTCATCTACCTCACTCCCCACCCCAAGTGGCACGGCAGGATGGGGAGGGGAGGTTGTAGTCAGTCCATAGCACATCCTCTCTGCTATTCTTCCCTCCTCACACTTTTTCCTTCCTGCACCTTGGGTCCTGCCTATGGGTTGCAGTGCAGAATCTTTATTTATTTGTATGTTCCTGTGCTCTCTGCTCTGGGCCTTATGTTTTAATTGCTTTGTAAAGGAATCTGAAATCCGACAATGGATAAGATATTTTATTAGGCCATTTAATAGCTGAAAGTTGTGCTATTATCATCAAAACAGAAATAATTTGAATATAACTGAGTTGCCTTTTTCTACCTGTTTTCAATTATAAAAGTAATAGTTCATTAGACTTTCTGCCTAGTTTAATTTAGTTTGTGTTTTGTTCTTTTAAATTTCTTGCAAATTAAAAATGGTAATGTAGCCAAGCAATTCTCTGAAGGTCCCTCATCTCATTTTAAAGTAAAATGAAATATTTACCCCAGAAATGTGAATATTTAAATATAGTTTGTTATTCTTGATGTGGGGGGTTTTTTGTTTTTTTTTTTTTTGGGGGGGGGCAGAGGGGTTGGTTGGTTGGTTGTTTTGTAAAGCACTCAAATCTAGAATTTATTTGGTTCTTTCATAATGGATTTTTCACCAAAAATTTCACTGAAGTGTTCACTCCTCTGTTAGGCATGGTGTTTGCTCTTCTGAATTAAAGTTTAATTGACCTATTAGCATAATATCATGGTACAGGTATTTCCAAGAATTTTTTTTCATTGATGAGACTGGCGAATACAAACCTACTACCACCAGCATATTCCCTTTTTCGTAAATAAGTGTTATTCCAAAAAGAGTAAGTCCTACTCCAAATAAAAATTAAACATTAAGTCCGTAAAACATTCACCATCATCCCTGAAGCAGATAGAAAAAAGAATGGCCTGGTGGTTTTGTCTCCGATTGAGAGCTGAATCCCACGTCATGCAGGAGAATGCGCTTGGACCAGCCCCAAAATATCTGGCCGGAGTTCCAGCAGTGGGGCTGTGAACACCAGGCTGCCACCAGGAGCTGAGGGAAAAAGGAAGTTGCTTTGGTGCTTGTAGCCAGCCAGCACTGCCAGCTATTGCTGTGTGTAACACCCCTGGCAGCCTGGCTCGGTGTGGAGGCCCAGTTCTCCAAAGAGATGGGACACAACTGTGCTTCGCCATGCCCTAGGTTACCCAAATTACTGGGGAAATAACATCACAGACTGCACTGACAAGTCAGTCGCCACCTTGATCAAGTATTCAGGGCTCAAAAAGACATTCTCTATCATTGTCCATCAAATCACTCACATTTCTCCATGAAAATTTAGCTTCTTGGCTCCTGGAACAGAACTGATGAAAGCTTAGGTGTGGTCTGATTAATGTTTTTCCATTTGCTTCTGCCCTTCCTGCCTGCATCTGTGGTTGTCTCTTGCATTTTCTATCCCCAGATCATAAAATCTTTGGATTTTATCATCTCTTTGCCTGGCAGGACTTCCCTCTCCACCCCCAGCTCCCAAAGCTTCATTCTGTCCTTTGGTCAGAAATTCTTTCATTGTCATTCCTTTAAAAGTTGGCCTTTTGCAGCACTTTGTTTTTAAAATGTACTGCTTAGTAATTAATCTCAAATGAGAGCAAGAAGAGTCTGTTATGTGGTAATATGCAATGGACTGTGGTATGGACAAAGAATGTCTGTAAGCTGTATACTTGGATAAAGTAGCCCTTCTTTGGGTCAGTTTTGTGCATAACATTCCTCCTGGGAAGTTACTTCGGGTAAATCTAGAAACTAAGGTTTTGATCTGTGAAATTTAAATGAAAGATGGGAATATAACTGCCTTGTAGACAAAACTAAAGATAAAATCAGTAATAACAGTAGTTTGGCAATAAAAGTATTGACTGATTTAAAAAAAAAAAAAATCTAATGAAAAGTATTTGTGAGGTGCCAAACCTGAGGTTATCTTTTATAATTCTGCTATAGATCCATACAAAATTAGCAAAATCTCTCTCATGCCAGATATCTTTAAACAGTCCTGTCTTTACCTGCACATGCTTTCCTAACTGCTCCTCAGAGCATTCATTTGCTGATGGGGGCTGTGTAAAGGCAAGAAAATTAGATTGTTATGTTAAACACATTTCCATATTGTTATTGTTTCATTGTACTGCTTAAGCTCACAGTAGGAACTTTAAGATTGCGTATATTTTTAAGAAATTCTTTTCAAGCAAAAGTTTGGAAAAGTAGCCATTTTTTAATTCTGACAGTCTAGACTATTCAGTATGACCTAAGGAGAAGTGTTCTTTGCAAACCAAATTTTATGCTTTGCCTTTCCTGCTGTGTTTTCCTTTCAGCAGGGAAAGGATGCACAAAGATAGTTCTTGTGGGTTTAGGAAACAGATGATAGCATGCAAAGCCCCATGTTCATATGCACTGTGGTGTTTTGACTTTTATTTAATGGTGTTTTTTGAAAACTTCAGAGCAGGTCAGTAGAGCGGTGTACTCAGTGTTTGAGGTCAGCAAGTGAAAACAAAAGAGGGTCATCTGCCCCTTATTGTGTGTGTGAGGGGTGAGGGTTTGTTTCTATTTATTTGAAATTTTCTTAGCCGGTCTTCAAGGCAGCTAAAAAAAAAGGAGGTAACGTTATCTAATCACAGCTGCTCATCCAACTAATGACGTCAAGCAGTAACCTTTGCTTTCTCACCATATTTCCTTTGAACTGTAAGCTATTTAATACAGCCAAAAATTATCTCATCCACCATAGCAATGTAGCCCTTTTCTGTGCTTCACTTTGTAGTGGGTTTATCAGCACTGGGCATGGGAGTGAGGTGAAGAATAATTTTTTCTTTAATTGAATTTGCAGATTGGAATATGGAGGGGAGAAGGGGAGCAATGGGCTGTGCTGGCACCAGGCCAGCATCCCAGGTTGTCAGTCCCCTATGAACAAAGAATGCTTTAATCACTGCACAGACCAGGTGCCAGGGTATGAAATACACGTGTTCGGTACTGTAGTTGTGCCTAACGTGAATTTTGAGCGATGGCAGTAATTTAGCATAGAAACACAACCTGCATGTGGTCTCACTCCATGCCGACTTGATTGCTGTGTCTGAGCAAGATGATTCCATTGTCAGATGAGTGCGGGTGTCAGGTGTTATCATGGGGAAATAAAAGCACTTCTTACCTTGTGTTGTGATCTGTTCATATGACCTTGCTGTTGGAAAGAATAATTTTGCCTTCTGATATAATTTTCAACAGCATGTCACTTCTTCCCGCTGCTTACAGTAAAAGTAATGAGGCTACTTAGGATACTCAGAGGTGACCTGATGTGCACATGGATAATTAGAGTGGGTGTAATTCTCAATTCAGACACTGTAAAGAATAGTGTGGTATTGCTTTTGTGAAAGGAAAGCTGGTAATTGTCAAATACTTAAAAATTAGCAGTTAAATTGCAGTTGGCAAGTGCTTGCAGTAGCAACATCTTTTTGTGTTGTTGTTTTTCTTGCTGCTTATGCCAGTCTAAAACATGAGAATCATAGATCTGTTTTTTCCTCAGAATATGGTGGCATGGGCTTGGACTTCTCCTATAATATTGCAGTGGCAGAAGAGCTGGGAAATATCCGCTGTGGAGGTATTACTATGGCTATTGGAGTGCAAGCTGGCATGGCTACTCCTGCTCTTACAAGGTAATTTTCAGAAAGTTTAGTTTAGCCTAAAACCCAAAGTGTCATGAGTAGAGAAAAACAACAGTGTATATATTTCCTGTCCAGCCTGAGGAAAGAACCTCCTTCCTCTCTGCTTCTCTCAGACAGTTTGGTTTAGGGGAGAAAATACTCTTTTTTAAAATATATTTTTAATGCTAGAGTATTATATGTTAAAACATAAGCCTTGTTTAGTAGTAGATTATATGTTTACAAACACAGAGTTTTGGTGCCACAACCAATTAAAAAATTTAATTCCAGAATCCAAGTTATTGGTGTTTGTCTTTTTTCTTAGCCAGATATGCCAGTGCAGTAATATTAAGGATGTGTTTAGTTGCAGTGATTAGGATCAGTCTAATTCTGCTTTATAATTTACTTGTTCCTTTTCCAGCTTTGCAAGGTGTCAATCCTAAAGTTGTAGCACATATATCATGCTTCCTAAATATGCCCATTCTGGATAATTAATCATTTTTCTTTTTCTCGGTAGCTATGTCAGTGTTCCCATTTTAGTCACTTGCTATCATTCAGGCTCCTGCACTTGCTCAATCTGTTTTGTTGGGTTTTTTCCTCCCTCAATAAAACTGACAGTTACCAACTTCTTCATGTAGTAGTTTCGCAGACATTCTGTGTCATAGCAACAGTTTTTAAAACTAGAGTGGGGCAACTGACTGATCCAGCAGTTTGCCCCTGGAATGTGGATACACCCAAAATTCTGGAAGATGAGGTGCCACCCTTGTCAACAGCATACCTGGGAATGAATATCAAAAAAAGTTAGTTTTACTATGTGATTTATTGTTTGCTGTAAAGGAGAGAAGCTGCAGCTGACAATCAGAACATATAAACAGAACTATGTGGATCACAGAAGTGTTATATCTGTATTTTGCCATGGTTTCTTTTCTTTCCTTTTGCCTTCTAAATATGGTATTGTATACCACCGGAATTTTTGTCTTTGTTTTCATGACATTTCCACCAATGTTAGTTACGAAGTATGGAGCAAGAAAGGATGAACCACTTTCATGCAACTCAATGTGTCAGAATCTCACACTTGGGACTTCTGTGTTACACAGGATCAACAAGATTCATTGACTGTAGACTTGTGTGTGTGTATGGACACCCAAATGCATAGAAATATATTTTATAGTGATGCCAAGGCCGCACAGTTAATCACATGGGAAACTGTGTTCTGGGGTATGACCCCAACCAGAAAGCAGACATGGTCAGGTCTGTCTTGAGCCAGAGCACGATCTCCTTGAAAGTAGAGTTTTCTAATTCTGTAGCTGTTAAACTGGGAAGAAGTGGGTATCACATTTGTGCAAGCCTGAGGTTTTCCTGGGATGCACTTAAGATGGGTAGAATTTTACAGAAATGACATGTTTCTAGCAGAAAGCTAGCAGTTGAGCAAGAAGCTAGCTGTCTCCTGCAAGGCACATCTTCTGAAGATAGAGTTGCGTGACTTTTTCTTGATTGCAAAATAATATCTTCTACAGCCACATTTTTGGAAAGAACTGAACTGTTTTCTGGAACTCAAAACAAAGAAAGACATCAAACCAAAAATATCATCCTAAGAAAAGTTCTTGCTGTGAAAATTCTCTGTTGAAATGCTAAAGGTTAGCAAAGTTTCAAGCGTCAGAAAGCATTGCCAAAAATCACCACTATCTGCTCTCATTATCTAGTTTTCCATGTTGTTGGTTGGGTTGTTTGGGGTTTTTTTGACTAATGAATGTGCAACTAGCCATACTTGATCATACCCATGGAAAGTTAAAAAGAAGTATACTGCCTAACAGACATGGGAACTTTGTTCCAGTATGCTAGAGTGAGCAGCAAGCACTCCAGACTTGCTTCCTGTATTTATTTGGGATTGCTGCTGTGATTTTCAGCAGAGACAGGACTAGGAATTGAGCTCCTTGTGTGCACCAAGTGGAAATGTCTGCCAGATCCCAGTCTGTTCTCTGGCTGTCCCGTGTACTTTGTGCCAGGGCTGGTTGGAGGGGATGGCTTAGTCTTAGCTTGAATGGCCCCACTCCTTTGGAAGTACTGGAACTATGTTTTAGAAGGAGGCCCCAGTGAGCCTAAAGAGGCGAGTGATGATGATGACCTGAGAAGCCTCATACCAAAGAGGAGGCTGAGGAGGAACTTGAATTTATGGATTCCTGCACACAGAAGACATTTCATGACCCAAGGAATTTTTCAGTCGCATGAGAGGTTCAAGAACTAGACCTTGAACTCACCATTCACACTGCAGAAGAAATCAGTGAATGTTAATTAGGATAAAATCAAGCATAAAATGAGATGGACCATATTTTGAATGGATATGAGCTTCTAAACAATGGGAAAATAGTGTATGCCTCTTAACTGAACCGAAATACAGCCAAGTGAAATTTTTGTGTTAAAATACCATCAACAGCTTGCTGTTTCCCTTTTTATTTTTGTAGAGATAAAAGAGCAGCTGAGAAGAAGCATTAATGGATTTTACTGTGTGATTTAAATATATTAAGAGATAAATAATTTAAATACATATATTTGCAGATGGTGGCCCTGACATGTCATAACTTTTCAGTCATCACTAAAACCTGGCAAAGAGCTGGTGCAGAAGTCTGAAGATAAACAGAGAGCAGGTCCTCCATCCTGGCTGACTTCAGGAGCATAAAGGGGAATCCTCAGGGGTTATGTTTATTTAGATCTGGAACTCTTAAAGCAACAATCATAAAGAGAGATTTTTGGGCATCTAGGCCATACATTTCTGTGGGAATAAGATGCCTGAATACTTTTTAAAACTTGTATGAAATGATTGTGGCTGCACTTCTGGTGAAGACTGAATCACAGCTTTGGAAGGTATCTATTCTATCTTTTGGCTCTGGGACAGCTTTAACCTGGTCATAGGAAAACTGATCACTGTGTGGGTAGAACAAGATTTGTAACTAACCCCTAAATAAAACTGACCTTCATAAGCTTTTAATAGCCTATATTTTTCATTATTTTGTTGCAGGTTTGGTTCCCATGAGTTGAAAAAACAGTTCCTCATACCAACTATAGCTGGTGATTTTGTGGCTTGCTTGGGAATCAGTGAAGCTGGAGCTGGGTCAGATGTTGCAAGTAAGTTAACCTAGCAAACTGCCAGTTTTAGACAGCTTGATGTTTTAATGGAAAGAATCTGTTTTTCCTGACATTTCACTTTGCCCCCATCCTTTGTAATAAACAAAAGGAAGGAAAGTCTGGTGTGGTGAGGGCAAAAAGTAACATTCCAGGAACATAACACATGTTTCTCATGCATCCAAAAGCAATCAATTTTAACATATTTGTCAGGTGAATCAATGGAGTAACCTTGTATAGGCTGAGCACAAGAGATTTTTTTCTTTTATACTGGCCCCAGTTTTCTTCTACTGTTGTCCTGCTGCTGCCTCCCTGCTCTGTCCAGGCTCACCGCTGGCAGGAGCGCTCCAGCACCTCATCAGTTGCACAGCCAGCGTCAGTCATGCAACTCGAGATGTACGTGATGGGGAACATAACCTGTTCAGCTGTACTGGAACTTGCACTGCCTTAACACAACCTCTCCTCTGAATGGGGGCAAACTACAGAGCCACTCTGTTCTGAAAATGATGGCATCACTTTCACAATGATTTCCTCTTGCTCATCTTTACCACACCTCAGCCCCTTCTGTCATTCTGGTGAAGCAAAAATATATCTCAACTGCTGATTGCTTTATTTAGAGGTAATGAAGAATTTGTGATGTCAAATCTATTACCTTTGTGATTTAGTTACTTTGCATGCAGCTGTTTTTCTTGGTTTAATGCAAGAATATGTTTAAAAACCTGAACAAATGAAACTATTACTCTAAAGTGCCTGAGGCTGTAGAAAATTTGAACAATTAAACCAAAACAGATACTGTGGAAAAAGAAAAGATGTCTCCTCTGATGCTGAATCATGGGCTTCATGGAAAAGAGAATGATAAGTGACCACTTTTAGAGGTTTAGTTGGACAGAACATGGCTAAGTTGAACACATTGTGTTCTTACAAATTACTCAGACATTTTCCTGCAGACAAACTTGCCAAGTATGAGATATTTTTTATTGTAGGAGTCCTATATCCATCTCTGTGACAAAACTCCTGTTGGTTTTTTCAAGGCAAATAGATAAACATCCAGCTGCAAGGGTGCAGTAGGTAGATTTCAAGAACGTTAACGTGGATAATGAAATCATGGGACTAAATCTTCCTGCATGATCCATTGCTGTTTTCCTTTCTGGGTTAATTGAATTTGTTCATAAGAAAAATTCCATTATTGTAGTAGACTTGTTTATTAAAGAGCAACTATTATTAATACTTAATAATTATAAATAATAAACATATAAATATTAAATTTCAATATTATTTAAATTAACATTATTGCTTGTCATAATTCAAATATTAAGATGTAAATAATTCATCTTATAATAGTACTTAGTAATTTACTTGTTAAAGTAATTATAAATTTGAATTTTGCTAATGTAAGAAATGCATCATTTATTTTAATAAATGCCTCTCTAGTTTAATTAGATGATTATCAGAAATTTCCAAATATGAATTTTTTGATGCAGTGTTCCAGATAATAAGTAACATAAATAATGCTTCAGCAGCATGTTGTTTATAATCTAGTTAAAGTGGTATGATGTACTTAGATTAATGCAGTTAAAAACAAATTTGGAATCAAAGAGGAGTATCTAATGAACCTATGCTGCAGCTTGGAGACACTGTAGGATGAAATGACAATACATTTTCCCCCTGTTCTGGAAAATTTGATCCCTGATATATATGCCAAATCAAGCTTACAGTGCTTCTAAAAGGTAATTAAATGGACAACTTAGGTGTGGGCAACAATAGCTTGTGTTCTGAGTTGCACCATTTTGCACCATCTCCAGGTGGCCCAGCTGTAAAGTAGACTGAGCTGTGTGAAACTGCACTTGGTGCTTCCTTTTGTTTCTCATGCTATTGGGGATGTTTGTTCCCCTAAGAGAAGTGAAGGGACATAGCAACTCTTCACATGTGAGGGTTGGGGACATGCTTCTGCCATGTGAGCCAGTATATTTTAAACTGAAGAATGACAGAGACTGAGGTAGCTCTAACATTTTTTCCTGCAGTTCCAAAATTAATTAAGGCGATATGAGCTGGGAAGACAAAAAAAGTGTTTACATGAGAACTGAAATGTGCCTCAAACCAATTTATTTAGAATTCAACAGAACAAAAAGGACTGTGTATATTAGTCTAACAGAAAATTCATGTCAGTTTGAAGGAGCACCTGTCTTCTTTCAAGTGCAGTTCTGTATTGTCCATAGTAGTGACCGAGTGCACCAAAACTAGCGCAGAGTTGGCTTGAAAAGAAAAAGAGAACAGTACAGTTGGTACAGAAAGTTCTTTAATTTCAGGATTCTGGTACTACAAAGCATAAACATTTGTGTCAGTTTGAATTATATTTTCTCATTCTATCTCACTCCAATTCCACAATTTATAGAATGTTTTGCTGACAGTTTGTGGGGATATTTAAGAACACATCATGGAAAACACTTCCTCTTGTCTTCGAGTTATGTCCAGGCATCTACAGCTGATAACACTGTTCATGTATACCTCTTCAACATAGATACCTTTCCCTGTTTTGTTTCAGTGGAATCCAGCCTTTCTGCTTTTCTGAATTGAGGTTGTCTTTTTTGAGCAAAAAACCCCAGAATTTCACATGGTGTCTATAATGGCACAAATACTTTTACAACCCTAGTAGAAGTATTACTCTCCAATATGTGATGTTACACAACAGCTTGCAAACTTGCAAATCCTGTGATTAACTGTGGATCATCTTCATTACCAGTTTGCTATGGAAACATTGCAGGATTTAGCAATCACTTTTACTACTTTGTATCTGAGTACTTGTACTTGCCATGTTGAATTTGAAAACTCAAGATCATTCCTTTCTCACTGGGGCACACTTCAGTTGTCTGTGTTGGTGATGTCTCCCAAGTTTGTGTCACAAAATAAATTTAATTAGTGTATTCCTACCCTTTAAAAGATCATTAATGCAAATATTCAGTAGGTTTTGTCCAGAGGCTGATATCCAAGGAGGGGCTTAACTAGTACCTCTCCCTGCACATCAGAACTTCATCTTTTAATGCAACCTGATGCAATTTCCCCTTTGCCAAGTTTCTTATGCACATTTCCACTTTTGTCCTAATTATCTTTTCAAATTTTAACTCATAGTTACCTAGTAGTGTCAATTTCACTTGCTTGGGTCCAATAGGATTTTTTCTCCAGAAAATCCAATTTCATAATAAACAAATCAGGTTGGGTTTCAATAAGATACCATGGGTAAATTGAATTCTCTTTTCTTTCCAAATGTATTTTGAGGCTGTGGAGATTGCCAAAACCAGCAACCTCTGTTTTCACTAATTTCAGTTTCTATACAGTCCTTCTTGTAGGCGTTTTGCTTTGTCAACTATATTGTAATCCATCTGTAATCTCCTGTAAAAAGTTTCTTTTTTTGAAGTGTCCTCTATATGCCTCATTTTTTTCCCATCCTCTTTTCATTTCTGTGGATGAAACATTTTTATTTGCCACCCTAACCTTCTTTGATTTTGTTGGGTTTCGTCTGCAAGATTTAACTTAGTTCAACCTGTAGCAGTACTTATCTTTTGACCTCCAAACTGTAGCTTGCTTTCATGATTAATCTTGTTCATTTCCTGCAAGTCATCTCTTGGTTTTTTGAAGTGATTATTCATTCAGTTAGACTTGAAGGTATTTCTTTAAAGTTTTGGGGCTTCTTTTCCTGTTCTGATGATGTAAATTTCAGATATGTGTTCTTCATATTTTACTTGAATGATATGTGTTGCCTATCTTTGACTGTAATATTGACCTTAAAAGTTGAAGCCAACCTTATCTTTAGTAAAATCTATTTAGATGCATGACTGGACTCAAGAGTGCAGTGGAGAAGAAAATTGAGGCTCGAGTACACATGATTTGAATGGTGATGTGACCAACCCTGATTGCTTATATGGCACCAGCTGTATCATACGCCTCTGGTGATGCCTTGTGCTCTTCCCCAGAAGGGCTCCTCAGAGCATGTTGTGTTGAGACATAAAAAATACAGGGTCAGTGGTGTGGGCCTGCAAAAATTAGTCATGGAGCACCCACTGAAGTAGCCTTTTCCCAGAGCTATGCTCTATCAGGGAAAATAATCAGTCATATATTCCAAATTTTCTGTATAGCCATATTCCTGAGTCCACTTGACCTTAGTAAATTCTTAAGTACATTTTCAAAGCCTGCTGTATTTTAAACATAAAACTTACATATTGATTTGATCATCTTTCTTTTAATTAAAGATAATCAACTCTTCATAAGATCATTTAAAATAGTTGCTTCTCAAGTGTTTGAAGCAAACTTCGAACCATTGAATCTGGGAGTACTTAAACATTCTCATTAGTAAGGCATTTGTTCTTTAATCTGTATTTGGGTGGTTAGGCCCCTGTGACGCCATGCTTGCAAGAACTATTTACATTTGTGGTAACATCACAGTGCTCATTGTTCCTTTGCAGACCTTCTATGAGACTTCTATCTAATCTCGTCAGTAGCTGTTTCGTAACAAAGGGATGTGTGATGTAAATCACTGTGTATGCTCCCATCCTTGTCACACCATTTCAGCAGTCATATTTCTTATTCCAGCTCTTGTGTGTCCTTCATTTATTATTTAGTCTCCATGTATATGAGTGTCCAGTGTCTGTGTCCATGTATTATGAGTGCCAGTACTTTAGATTCCTTCAATTTCTTGGCCTTCATTCTTATACAGATTTCATATCGAGTCCCTTGGACAGATTTGCCACAGCCCTTTCACTGGGTGAATTCCTCTGTGTCTGCTGGTTTTATCCACATGATTACTATCTCCTTCCCTTGCTCTTGATCATTACCAGCTAGTACATTCCTTTAGCCATAGCTATATACTCCCATCATTTTTCCCCTGTTCCTTCATTAACAAGACTAGTTTTCAGCCATGCTGACCTCAGTCCCAGTTTATCTCCTAAATGAAGGTCAGATACTTGGGTTTGCTTTTGGCTTATGTTTAGGGCCCTAGGGAAGAACGTGCACGTGCAGATTGAGGTGGTTGTGTATGAAAGTGTAACGAGATGTCTTACATGTGCCTGCCCACTCCACCTGGTGTCTGACTCCTACCCTCCCAGTCTACGGTCCCCCTCAGTGGGCGGCCTCTTACAGACTTCATAGTCTTGTTAGATTTACAGGTGCTATTGGGAGTGTGGCAGGGTTCTCTTATACCATCACCTACTTATAGCTGGATATCTGTTGGAGAGTCTTTGTCAACTGGGGTTCTTGTCGAAGAGGTTCAATTGCAGGGAAAAGAAGCCAGCCCTTTGGAAAGTCTGCTGGGGGGTAAATAACAACTAGTGATTCTCTCTGGCTGTCTGTTGAAAGCAACTGGGGCTGCTTGCAGCGTAATGTGAACAGTCGCAGAGGAAAATAATATTGCTTTTTGCCAGGGTGCATAAACAGCAGGTGTTCAGATCTCCTTCATGTATAGACGTTCATTGCATTCAGACTTGGCCTTTGATAGTTTACCAGCTTTGAAGGTATTGCACCCCATGACCAAGAGCATGCAGGAAGTGGATGTCGGTTTGTCTTTATACATTCATAGATAGCAAGGTTTATGTTTGTTTAAGTCATGACTCTGGAATTAATGGCTTCGTCAGAACCAGTGCACAGTGAGAGAAACTCTAGTAGGTCACCTCAGAGTGAAATGCTTCTGTCCCAAGTTTTTGACCACCACACTTAGGAAGTTTTCTGCTTTTATCCACTGGGATGAAGATTCCATCTAAAGGAAGGTGAGAGAAGTGGAGAAGTGATCCTGTTTCCCTGACTTGCCTTCCAAGAGTTGTCCAGACTGGTTTGCCTCATGCCTGGAAGGATTATAGGACATGGGGTTATGAGGGAGAACCAAATATGAGTTTTCTGTCTGAGAGCAAGGGACTGACCCTGCCACTCATACCCGGACCAACATGCCTCTCCTTCCCAAGAATAACCCTTCATTTCCTGTGTTTTGAAATAGATATCAAGACAACGGCTGTGAGAAAGGGCGATGAATATGTCATAAATGGAGGGAAGATGTGGATTACATCCGGGACCCAGGCAGACTGGATGTGCCTCCTGGCAAACACCAGTGAAGGACCTCCCCATCAAAATAAATCTCTCATATGTCTGCCAATGAATCTACCTGGTAATAACACAGGACTCTTTGTCTTCTAATTTGATTTTATTGATGTTTTTTGTATGCCTAATACAAGAAGGAAAGGTGCTTAATGAAAATATATTTAGAGAAGTTGTTCAGACACATTTTCATGGCAATGATTCATAACCATATAAAAGTAAAAGGATAAAGAGTTTAGAGATTTCAAACTTGGGAAATACCTCTCAAAACAAGCCTGGTGGGCTTGCTGAAGAGAATTGCAGGCATTCTCAGAGTGTTTCGTGGCTGTGCTGTGCAAAGGAATCTTTTCATGAGAGCACTGCTACCAATTTGAATTATAAAAATAGTCTGAGAGTTAAATGTGGGCTGGAGTGAAAGATTCTTGGAAGTAGGGATTTGGTTTTGAATAAGACTAGCAATTCAGGTGAAGACATGGAAGAAATACAGCCTGGTCTAAGGGTACAAGTTTCAGTGGTACAGTCCACACAGTGTCTGTTCTGAGTAATCTGCAGACCTTGAAGAATGCAGGAGTGCTATATGCATAAAGAACATCATTCAGAGAGGATGCAGTTAAGATTGTGCTGGTGGGATCCTTTGCAGTTTTGACACTTGTGCAAAAGTTTCTAAATCTTTTAAGTTTTCACTCATTTTAATATTTTAAAACATGCAGTATATTAATTTATGCACTATATAATATATAGTATATTTTAATGTGCAATTTTAAAAATTAATGTTTATTTAATGGAATGAAATACTTGTTTTAATACTATTTAATATTTGTTAAATCTAGAACAATGTATATCAATGCATTTATTATATAAAATATTTATAGTCAGGGCTGTTTTTTTCATTCCATTCAGAGTATTTTACACATGAAATATATGCCATTGTTGGCATTTCACATGTAGGAACACCGCCGTGGCAGTGAAGTGAATGTCTCTGTGTTCACTTAATGGATTAGACTGAGAACAAAACCCAGCTCTTCAGTGTTGCAAAAGAGGATGATGAGAGATTCTTAAGGGAATGTCTTTTAAGTGAATTTCAGTATGGGGTAAGTCAAGCAAGTGAGCTGCCTTGAGAATCAAGCAGATTCTGAGTGAGTTGTGAGCTTCTACAACCTCTGCTCATGCAAGACAGTCTTTGAATGGGAGCTCACAGAAGACAGACCTGAGCTGCTTCACTAGTTGTGGACTTCATCGTTATTGAGAAGTGATGAGTGAACATGTAACTCAGAGTCAGAATCTCTCTGAATTTTCAGGTAAATTCACTTATCAGCCATCTGCTGAAAAATGAATGAAGTCCTTCTTGTGATTTTTCATGAAAGGGTCAGAATGCAAATGCAGTACTACTTCTTTGAGATCAGTCTTCCTAAAACAACAAAGCAGCTGACCCATGGCTGGTGGCAGATCAAATATACAGAAGTTTTCTTAGAGGTTTTCAGCTACTTTGCTTCCTACAAAAAGACGTGAATTGTCATAGCTCTAGGAGAGGGGAGATGTTAGATCACGTAGCCTAAACACAGACCTTCTCTACCTGCATTAAATAGATTTGGAGTCGAAAAATTGCCTGAGACACCTTAAGCTGATCTGCAGAAGTGTAGAAGTCTTCCTAGGAACAAAATTTGCACTCCTCAAAGTGCACGTGTTTTAATTCTTCTGTGATGATACACATATTTACCTCCAAAGGGGTCACAGTACCAAGATTGGTGACCTTTTGAAATGAAGTATTAAGACTGTTGATTGTGCTCAGTGGGTGAGTCATATCAGAAGTGAGATTTTTCAGGAAGCTCTATCTGGTTTGATACATCCTAAGGATGTCTGTCTGCTAAAGATTGTGCTCCATGGAGGGCAGCAGACCAAGGCTGTACAGGAAGCGTCTGGAGGACATCACTGAATGATGCACTCTCAAACGTCTGTGGATGTATGTGTGTCAAAGCTCAAAAACAGCTGCAATGGAGAGCAAATGTGTTATGTCTGACTCACCTCTGCAGGCACCAGCCTATATGACTGGGTAAAGAAGGATCCGTGGTGCATTTTTTCTAAAAATCTAAGTTGTTTTGTACTTATATAGCATGGTGAACAAACAAAGAGGGAAAAAGATTACAAGTCTGAAAGTGAATTATTAACTTCAACAATTGGTAATTTATTGAAGATACAAAGTAGGATTTGCTTCTTCTAATTTTGGGTATGTGTACTCTCTAATCTAAGGTGAAGCAAATCATGGTCTAGATTTGATAGACACTGCTGGCTACATTTCTCCTAAAGAGAATTTGGATAACAGCACTATGGATCCACAATACATATCCAAATTAGGTGAATACTTCTCATACAATAACAGTGTCTGAAAAAAGCAGCTGAATTTTTCATATGATGAAAGAGGATCTAACAAATTACAAAATGTCTGTGTGTAAGGTATATAGACAAATTGCTTGCAGCCCTGATCTGGTAACTATTTGTCCTCTGAGTCCTCAGATAGAACTAGGGGAGATTGTAAGGGGGAGTTAATAAAGAGAAGAGCAACCAGGAAAAGAGAAAGAGCATGTTTCTCAAATTGAAATTTGAAATGTGTCTGTTTCCATTTGTAATGGCACCAAATGGTGTCAGGAGAGAGCAACTGCCTTTCTCTCAAGATAGAATATAGGAAATAAAAGAGATTTTCAGAAGGCTGGAGGAATGGGAGAAGATGAAAAGTCAAAGACACTTGGGAAGAACTGCCCAGGCAGAGAGATACCAATCCATCTCAGTGATACTGGTGCAAGTAGCTCAAATGGCTCTGTTAAGAGTGATTTTAGTAAGTCAGGTGCTTGGCCTTGTTAAATTGAGATTTGTGTGTTATTGCATGTGATTTATTTTGATTTCTACTGCTGCTGATAGTTTTACATTAGTAGTACCCCTTAGGAAGGGAAGGAAGACAAATGAAGGAAAGGGAGATTTTGATGCCCCCATGGTGGCAAAGAGATGATTATGTATCACTGTCTTCCACAACATAAAGCATGTACTAGCCACGGAAGGGGCATTACATGAGACTGATGCAGCTTGGTCTCCTTGTGGGTGAGAAACATGATAAGGACAAGTGAAACTGGTATGGCATGACAAAGGGGAATGCTGGAAAATTGAGCACACAACCCAATCTGGAAGAATTACAGATAGAAATCATTAGCACATTTATCTCCTCTAACCAAGCCTGTAAGAGCTTTCAATAGTTGTTGCTGTATGTGGATCTGGGAAGTTAACAACAGGATTGATTTAGCAATATAATGAACTGACAGCAGTTGTGCTTTCTCGAGGAGAGTCCTTTTAAACCACCCACTAACAAGAGCAGTAAGTGCATCTTCATATGGGTGAAGAGCAGTGATTGCATAAAGCCAGTTGGCTTTAGGCCACACATGATCTCTGTGACTCTCAAAGAAACCAAATAGAAGTATTCCAATGGGAAACAATGTTCCAGATTTCATCTGGGCTTGTAAATTGCTCAGTGTGTGGTTATTTAGCTCTGTTTATAAAATGGAAACAAACCACAAATGCTTTTTTGGCTGAGTACAAATTGCTAGATAATTTTCAATTCAAGAATCAAGAATTTTTGTACAGCTGTCCTGATTTTATTCCTGCATTGACCACGTATCAAAGCAAGTCTTCCTAACACATAATCTGATTACAGATTGGTTGGTGGAGAAAAAATCTTGAGTGGAACTTGTGGAACCTTATTCTTAGAGCAGTCTTGGCATTTGTAAATGCTGTCAGTATTTCTTCTCTGTGAAGAGATGAAAATTTCCATAACCTTATTTAGTGCAGCCAGAGAGAGTGAATTTGAAGGAAATGACTGCCAACTCCTTCTGCCTGCAAAACCAAAGTAATTTTCACATGGCTGAATGCCTCCTCTGAGTAAAAGTTGAGATGTCTGTATTAGTTCAGAAAATTGTGTTCTCTGAAAGCCACGAAGTATAGCAAGATACAAACAAGTACAGAGGGACCACAACAGTCTGTGTGGTGACCAACCAGCTTCTAGTGAGCCATGTCAGAGAGTAGTAGAGATTGAAAAAAAAATAGAATAAAGAGGAAAACATTGACAGAATACCTCCTCATCACAAAACTGGGTGGAGAAACATGTACGTGAGTAGTAAAAAGGTTTTGTTTTCCAGCAAAGATACATATGCTGATATGGAGGACTGTTTTGCTACATATATAGACTTGTCAGATGTAATTAACATGTTTTGCAAAAATCCTTCTGCCTGGTTGTTGTCCTCTCACTTTTGAAGCATTCTTGACTTTCACCCTGAATATTTGAATTAGCTCCAGATTAAAAGGGAGATAAAAGCTGAAGACAGGAGAATTGCCACGGGAAAACAGTGGGTGCCTGTTAAACTCTCATGGCACAGTGGTAAGCCATGCTTGCATCTGAACAACAGCAAGAAAGAACTTGTAGCTATGAGAAACAAACAATGGGACGGAGTCCTGCCCACTGTGATGAGGTTACTGAACCCTCATGTGGCCAGACCTGAATGAACCAGGTTCATCTTCAACAGACCATTGCACGTGGGGTCAGAGTCAGTGCTGTGTAGAGAGAGGTCTGTGGGGAAGCAAACCCTCCTCACAAACATACACACATGAAAACTCAGAGTGATCCCTGTACCAGAAAAAAATCAGGGTAGGCTAGAAAGGGGAAGATAAATGAAGAAGAGAGGGAAGGAAGAGGATTTCCAGGAGGAGAAATACGTAAAATGTAGCTCTGTTTTTGTCCTTATTGAATAATTGTCTACTGTTTCATAGCAGTGCAGGCACTTGGAAAATATTGCTGAATTGAATTCCAGCATTTTATTATAATGCTAGATAAAAATCAAACATAAACACATAAATATTGCATTGTTTGAAGACCTGTGTGGAGTACAATTATTAGGACCACTAAATTCTTATTATTTGGGGAATAATGGAAAGTGGGACTTTTAAAGTTTCTGATTTGCTAGTTAAATAAAGTGAAAAAACCTTTTAAAATAGGATTTGGGCCATTTTACTCCAGAATACTGTTATGTTTTTCCTACAGGTAGGTTTCATTGTTGTCCTGGAACATACATCTGCAAAATTTTCTCTCTGAAAACATTGTACTTGTTCATAATGATTCTATTTTTTGTGGTCTTTCTCATACTCCTTTCTCTTCAGGCATTCATGTTGCTAGAAAGATAGACAAACTGGGTATGAGGTCATCAGACACAGCTCAGATATTTTTTGAAGATGTAAGGGTCCCCTGCAAAAACCTCATCGGTGAGGAAGGAAAGGGTTTTACATACCAGATGTTGCAATTCCAAGAAGAACGGCTGTGGGGAGTAGCCACTGGTAAGTCATCATTTGCGCCTCTGCAACTGGGCAGGGACACAGGGGTCACTCTTTGCATGACTAACAGCACTTTTCTTTTCTTGTAAGTTACAATGACCTTTTAGGATCTGTTTTTGAAATCTGTCATAGCCTGTATACAGAAGACATTCCCTTTCTGTAGGAAAACCTGAAGCAGAAAATATTGTGAGCCATTGCAGAGGCTGATTTTGCCCTGTTTTTTTTTCTTGGTGATTCTCTGCAGATAAGAAAGTATGGTATCATGTTATGTCTACTACAAGTATAGTGCAAAGGCTATCAAAATACCAGCATG
The DNA here is from genome assembly GCF_965178545.1 of Coloeus monedula. Classification (NCBI taxonomy): domain Eukaryota; kingdom Metazoa; phylum Chordata; class Aves; order Passeriformes; family Corvidae; genus Coloeus; species Coloeus monedula. The sequence continues at coordinate 24,468,168 of NC_138781.1, forward strand.
AAATAGAAGGATGGTGACTTTTCCTGTAGTACAGTGAGTTATGATGTTTATCATGGACTTTAGAAAATTAACTTACTGGCTGTGTAAAGAAGTGGCTCTTTCAGGATGTCGGAGCTTTGTTTTGCAGATCTGTTTTACCTCTGTACACTTTGGACATAAGTGGTACAGTACCACATTCATTTCCCTGCAGTTATGTTGTCACAGAGTTTGTTACTCAGAACTCAAGCTTACTCAAATCCATGTATTTGGATTATATGGATTCTGGATATTCCAGGAAACCAGATCCAAGTCTGGATTGTCTATTTTCAACCTGCAAACTTTCTCCCTATTCCCCAGTGTTTGCTTCTTCAAGTTAAATATAATGTGGTTCACTGTAAGAAGATTGGTCCTCCTTCGATTCCAGGGTTGTCTAAATAATGTCACTGTATTCATGCTCTTGTGCATTCCCTGTCTGCCACTGTCTGTGGCTGGGGAATTGAGAATTCTAAGAAGTGGTGTTTTGATTCAGTGAACAAATAAAAAAGCACTCACTGTTTTGCATTTATCCCAGACCAAATATTTTAGAGTTCAAATGCCTTTAAAAAAAAAAATCTTTTTTTGAGACAAAGTTTTTAGTTCAGCCTGAGATAAACAGTACATGTGAGAGTAGTTTTAGCAAAGGACAGGAGGTTACACTTGCCAAGGATATCACTGCAGACACAGGCAAGCAGGAGATGTGATCCTACCACTGCTTCTGCTTTAATTGAGGTGTACACAGGCTGCAAGGGTGTACATTGTGCATTTTTATGCTCAGTTTGAAGTCTAAATTAAACTAACCATCAGAAGCTCTGGGTTGCAGTGAGACTCCCCAGGCAGCAGAGTAGCCAGCAGCTTTAGTCATGCCCTAGGCGAAAGTGACGCGCACTGACAGCATCAATACACAAAGCCTGGCAGGTTAGATCACTCCTGCTAAAACCACGGGCAGCTTGGTACTGTCCAGTCTTGCACAACTGCCTGGCTGTCGCTGTGCTCTGCCAGGAACTGGAACACCAGGTTTCAATTCTTTTTTTTGTCCAAAACAACGCAGCAGGAGCAGGTGAACTCTTGCCCTGGATGAGCAGCCTAGGAAGGGCATCTCTGCTCCCCTGCTATGGCCAGGCAGGGGCCATCAGAGAGTCTTGGAGCTCACCAAGGAGAGGGAGCTGCCTTCTGCAGTGGCTACTGTGTAAACCTTGCTGGACCCCTTGGTCTTGCTTTTTTCCCACTATCTAATACAAAATGCATGAAAGCACTGGCAGCGGGGACAAGACCCATGGTTTGGGCCAAGCTGCAAACTTCAGAGGTCACCAATTGTGGTAAACAAGAAAAAGGTAACCACTGTTCAAAAGGAAGCCCGGTAGTTGACGGGTGCAGTTTGTTACACCACAGCATCTAGAGATGTTAACTTCCAGTGCTGCAAATGGTTTCACATATGTTCAACCATGACTGCTTTGCTGAAGGCTCAGATGTGGGAAATGGTGTAAGTGCCTTCAGTAGTTTCATGATTAGGTCTGCATGTTTAATCCTGGTCCTCACTTCTGCCTCTCAGCAGGACATTTCTGTTCCTTCCCATTTCATGACTGTGACATTTAAAATTGTCAATCTGCTTTTAAATGCTTTAGGAACCAGTCTTGGCATCCTCACTTTCACTGCTTCCTTTAACTTGGAAAAGGCAGTTGACTGCCATTCTTGTCTGTTTTTCCTTTCTGGGTGTTGTTTTCTGGTGTTTGGGGTTTTTGTTGTTTTTCTCTTTGTCTGGGAGCAGGGGGGGTGGTTTATGTATCTTTAGTTTCAAGTATCACATGCTCTAGATTACTTTTTGTTTATTAATTATCTTCTTTGTGGCCAGTTTCTTCCTTCACCTTTTTTTTTTTTCCTTTAAAATCTATTTTCAGTTTTTAAATATTTAAATATTTAAAATACAAATGGAAAACTAACTTCCTGGAACTGCAAAATCTGGTCCCAGGTGTGGTCTTTCCTTCTGAGTGACACATTTTCAAAGGCATTGGTCAAAGTCACTGTGTTTCTTGCTTCACTGAAAGAAAAGAGATGCCAGATGTGTGCCATGTTGTGACACTCGGTAAGCACTGTCCATTTGAGGACCTGTTGCACTGATCACAGGAAAAAAATGTTGCTATGGCAAAAAAAGCAAACAGTTGTTTTGTGAATTGCTTAACTTGGAGGCAAAGAGGGAGTTCAGTGTGCATGAGAGAGCAGAATGGCACTTTTCTAATGACTTCTATCTGCTCCTGCAACCTCAGTTTTATGAGCACCATTGAGTCACAGCCAGTAAGCAGGATGACAGATCCTTTTGCATGGGCAACACACATCCTTAAGAGTCAGATTGCTCAGCTTAGAGCTCACTGTACGTCTCATTAGAGAGTAATCAGCCACAACCGAAGAAAAATATATTAATTTCCTTTTCTTTTCAGAGGAAACATAGCAACAAGGCAAAGTGTCTTTACAGTGATCAGAAGTTTCAAGTGGAAAAATATAAGTTGGATGGAGATACAAGGAAAGATTATTCGGCATTTGGCAACTTCAAGTGCTTTCACAATTCTCAGCTGTGTGGTAGACGTGTTCCTTAGGTTGCCTTAGAGTGACATTTCCTGCATGTGCTGTCAGTTGAAACCCATGGGGCTAAGTTTGTCTGAGGATGTGGAGAACATTGTATAAAGAAAGGAAACAAATATACAGAAAATAAAAGGGTTTCCCTGCTATGAATGGCATTTCATTGTACTTGTATGACTGGCAAAGTGTTGTGTGCTGTTATCTTGTTGAACACAACTGTTGACTGTCATGGTGTTCATGATGTGCTGCATTTTGGTGCTGTTTGTTACACAGCCAAGCTTTGCTATATTAGAGCTGTGCTCAGAGCTCTCAATACCTGTCGTCACATCACAGAATGGTTTGGGAAGGGAGCTTTAAAGTTCATCACATCCAACCCCTCCACCATGGGCAGAGACACCTTTCACTAAACCATGTTGCTCAAAGCCCCATCCGTCCTGGCCTTGAACATGTTCAGGGAATGGACATGTCATGGGGCATCCGCAACTTCTCTGGGCAACATGTTCCAGTGTCTCACCACTGTCATCATAAGGAATTCCTTAGAATCATAGAATGATAGAATGGTTTGGGTTGGAAGGGACCCTACAGATCATCTAGTTCCAATTCCAAAACATTCTTCCTTATGTTCAATCTAAATCTACCTTCTTTCAATTTAAAACCAGTCCCCCTTGTCCTGATACTACAGGCTCTGGTAAAAACTCTGTCCCTATCTTTCTTATAAGCTCTCTTTATATATCAAAAGGCTGCAATAAGGTGTCCCCAGAGCCTGCACTGCTCCAGCCTGAACAACCCCAACACTCTCTGCCTGTCCTCACGGGAGAGGTGTTCCAGCCTTTTAATCTTCAGGACTCTCCTCTGGACCTGCTCCAACAGATCAATGTCTGTTTTGTACTGTGGGCTGCAGAGCTGGATGTAGTACTCCAGATGGGGTCTCGGGAGAACAGAGCAGAGGGAGAGAATTACGGCCCTTGACCTGATGGCCTCTTTTGAAGCAGCCCAGGACTGTCCTTAGATATCCTCAAATGACAGTTCCTGAAATAAGAAGGGCCGTGATGGCAGCTAAGGAAACAGGAGGATGGATCAGCAGGGGCAGAAAGAGGGCAGTGAATTGGAGAGATGGACCCTCTAAGAGCAGTTTTCCCAGAACCCCAGTCTGAGCCGTGATGTGTGGTGACAGCCTGAGCAGAGATTGGCCAAAGCCCCTTCATGGTTTTTAGACCTTTTGCAAGCAGGATCTAAGCAGTTTCTGTCCTGTTTGTTCCCACCGGATCTTGCTCCTGCCTCCTCTTTGCTGTTTCCGATCTCTTTCCCTGGTGCTGGATGCTGGGAACCACACAAGCCATGCTGTGTGGTCTGACAGACCAACACAAGATTAATCTCTTGTCCTTGTCCCTTCCACCTCCCTTCTGCTCTCCTAGCACTGGCAGGTACTGTTTAGTTTCCCACCCAGCAACTCAGACTTGACTGTATTCTTCCCAGATTTCAGTCTAAGGGCAAGGAACAAGTGGTGCCTGTATACTCCTTGCTCTTTCTTTACATTTCTCAAGCTGGAGACCATAGACATACAAGTGAAAATGCTGTTGGTGTTAGACATGCTACAGTGTTGTGTGACATTGTCCTTTGGAAGAACAGTATTTCTATTCAAGAGATGTTCCTGAAAACAGAAATTTATTTTCCTGTCCAGAAGACTAGCATTTGGGTGACAGCATAGTGTGTCAACACAGAAGAAATGAGGACATTACTGTATATGCTTTTCTGAAAAATAAGTATTGAGGTTAGTTGTATGAGAAAGGAGGGGAAAATATTTAGGGAAAGAAAAGCTGATCACCTTATGGAATGTGGAGACATCATGTGAAAAATGCTGCTCTTTGGAAGTGATGGTAAATGATCTTGGCAGAGGGCAATTGGTGGGAGCAGAGTCTACACAGGAGAGCAGTACAGAGATGAAATCTAGATAGCAGTGATCTTGAAAACAAAGGAAAAAGGTACATGGGACCACACCAGGCTCCTGCAAGGAATTGTCATGTGAGTAACTGGCAGGTAGGAAAACAGATACCATAGTAGTCCAAGGCTTGGTTTTATTTTGCATTTCAGACTCAGTTTTGTGGTTTAGACTCTAAATGCAAATGGATGTGGATATGCATATTTTGAAAAGAGAAACTGTGACCCTTCTCATCAGATAGATTTGTAAAATCATTCCCTGCTGCTCATCATAGTAACATGGGTCCACATTTGCCAAACAAAATTCTCCACATATTCTGCACCTGCTGTTACCCCAGCTACACTGCAAGAGACTGATAGCTTAGTCATTCACTTCAAGGCTGGTTTGCCTTGGAAAATAAACTTTTCCCTTTTTTTCTTGTTTAAAATGGGATATGTTTGTCAGTTTGCACAAAAAGAAGGTAGCAAACTACTACTTCTGCTTTAAAGCATCGTCTGCTGCCTCTCTCACCTGTTTTTCAGCAGTATCCTATTTTCATTCTATTTCCATTAGGAGAATTCTTTAATGTTTTTTAAAGTGGATGTGAATCTTTTCCTCTCTTTGCTGGGACCTGATCACAGAATGTAGATGTAATAAGCAGTCTGTTTGTATTTCTTGATCTCAGCATAGGTTTCTGCCTTCTCCCTGAAGGCTTCCTTCAATTTACATTTCTACAGCATTCCTCACTGAGCACACTACACTGTCTGCCTTCAGATTTTTTTCCCAGGATTTTAACAAACCTTCAGGACACAGGTAGCATGGAAAGTAGGAGTTGCCACAAGCTTTTGCTAAGGCCCCAAATGGGACACTAAGCATAAAGTTTACCTCATCATGTTGGTGCTGCTTTCTATGACTCTCCCTCCTTCCAACCCACCTCCCTCTCCTCAGGTTTTGGCAGCTTGGGGCTCAGATAACGTAGATGTCATCAAGGTACAAGGAGGTATCAGACTTTTCTCAGAATTGAAGCTGTACCCCAAACGGAGTGTACAGAACAATTTGCTTTAAAAAACCTAATGTGTTGGTTGTACAATGTGAAAAAACCTTGTTTTTTCAACAAGCGAAACAACAGATCTGGCTAAAATGATGTCTTGTTCTGTGCTTTGTTTCTTCAAGCCCTGACACCACTGGAAACTATAATACAAGAAACTATTGACTACACCCGCCAGCGGGAGGTGTTTGGCCAGCCTGTCCTGCACAACCAAACCGTGCACTTCCGCCTGGCCGAGCTGGCAACCGAGGTGGAGCTCCTGCGCTCACTGCTGCACCGTGCCGTGGGTGAGCTCCCACATCTGCTTCCCAGATGTGCTTCTCTTCATGTGAAGAACCTTGTCAGGCTAAAGGAACAAGGGGAAGGGGTTGACTGCTTTTTTATCTCTTCTTTTTTTTATTAGCTCTCTATGTAGAAGGCAACGATGTGACAAAATTTGCTTCCATGGCTAAGCTAAAGGCAGGTCGTCTGACCCGTGAAGTGACTGACAGCTGTCTCCAGTTTTGGGGAGGAATGGGATTCACCAATGAAGTTCTGGTGAGCAGGTTTTACAGGTAAGGGAGTGATGAAAATACAAAGTGGCTTTAAAGGAAATTTAGCCTCTTAAATGTCCTGTTAAATGATCACCTACTTGAAAAGAGCACCAGCTCCTCACCAGCGTGAATGGTCTTGTTCTGCTTCATGGCATGTCACTGAAGTGCGTTGCGGATACAACGACACCCAGTGCAATTAACTTTGGGGAGACATGTGTCAGTACTTACTATTCTTTTGCCAAGTCTTGGCTTTGCATTACAGTTGTGAAGTTTGAACTACCCACAGGTTAGCTTAAATGTCAACTGAAAGAAGAAAACTCAGTATTTTCCCTGAGGGTCCTCTGGTTTCTGCCACAGAGTAGAAAAAAGCAGGAAAAAAGGGAGAGCTACCAACCAGTGACTTTTTCTTCTCTTTGCTTTTTGTTTGCTTGTAATCTTGACTACAATAACAGAACTAAAACCAGAAGCTTTCTTCTAAAATGAATGAAAATCATTTATCTTTTTCCCCAGATATGTGTGAAACTGGAGTTCCTCACTTGGCTTCTGCAGTAGTCTTTTCTGATAGCAGTCTCCACCCACTTAGTCACACTAGATACCATGTGAGATATATGAGAGATGTAATTGTTTCCAGCAAGTTGTTACATCATTTAAATGGTACAGGCCTTTTTTTGAAGTCTCTTCAAGTTTTAGTCTATATCTGCTTAGAGCAAAGTTCTCCCTAAGCAAACAGCTTTCTTGGTATCTGGCCCTAGTGCCTTATATTCTGTAAAAGGACCAAAATTGACCTTGCATTCTCTTGCAGTAACAGCTTTCTGTTCAGCCCTTACATAGACAATACCTAATCCAAAGTTAGCCAAGTTAGTGGTTCAGTTAGTTGAAGGTTTTGGTAAATGTGTCTATATAAACTGAGAGCAGAAAACTTGAGAAAATCTGCAAAAAGCTTGTTTCTTCTTAGGTAGGTTACTTTTTCTATTTTTAATAGCATTTTATGAACAAGAATGCTGTTGTGGTAAGTCAGAGAGATCCTCAGTATTTTTTGACAAGTGGATTTCTAAATTTTCTTACAAAGGTACAGACTGCTTTAGGATGGTAGTTTTAAGCCAGCTGTCAATATGATGGTTTTTCTTAGTTACTTTTTTCACAGCCTTATTTTAACAACTAATAGTCACGGATGATGGAGACATTAAGAGCACAGTAGGCACTCTGAATAAAATGAATCCCTGTCTTGAAGCACTTACTGTAACTGTCGTAGTCTGTACAGATTAATGTGTACCTGCTTTTACATAGCTTTAAGATTTCCTAGCCCAGTATAGTGATGTTAACTGTGAGCAGGGCTTTTCTGTGTGGATTCCAGAGCGGTTTCCAAGTATACCAGCACAGTGACATTTTTCCTGAGAAGACATCCAGAGTGTTTCCTCTTGGCGTACAAAGTCAGCTGGCTAAAGAAATGTATCTTTCCATCTCTAAAACAAACACCGTTCTAAATGAGGCTAAAGGCAGTGTGATATTTATACTCTGAAATTTTCTATGAATCAGTAAAATTCCATCATTGAGTAACCAAATTTATTAGTTTTACCTAATAAAACACCTACACGTTCAAGTCAGAATCTTGTTAATCTGTAACAAGCAAAGCAGCAACTTCCCTAAAGCCGTTCTTTTTAGTACAGCAGTCTGAGTAACCATTCACGTCACTGTGATGTTTGTCCAGTAGCAGCAGTGTAATTGCACAGCAGGACATCTAGTCCTAGTGTACAAACATTTTTGTAGCATAATCTTTACGAAGTTCCCAAAGAAATGTTGCTTAGTCTTCGACAGATCAGGCTGTTACTCACTCCTCAAAGAACACACAGCACAATGTAGCTTAGTGCGTGAAGTCTCTGAATTTTAGTTATTAGTGTCAGAAGTAAACAGAAACAGCACAAAACTGTTTGCCAAGTTACTTTATTCATATCTGTCATTTAATCATTAACATTTTAAACTTTGTAGAACAACTGGCATTTCTTAAGTGCCTAATCTCTAGAAGGCATGAAGAGAGCTGCTTCATCATGTAGGTGCCTAGACTGGGTTGATTTTGTATATGTAAATGTCTCATTTTCAGTTGTACAGATTCTAATAAGGAAATAGGTTTTTTTAAAAAAAAAAAGTTTAGAGCCCAAATATCAAAAGGTTTCATATAAAAATACAAGCCAATATAAAACCCATAAAGAATGGACTTTCCAGACTGTACCCTAAAAGCAGGATTCTGGAGAAGGAGTGCACTAACCTGGAGTCATGCTTGTTTATTTTTCTCTGTCTGAAAGGTTTTAAAGACATCATGAGTTGGCAAAAATGAATTATTGAACAAACCCATAAGCTATATGAAAAACCCTGTTTATAAGACATCAGGGGAAAGAAACCTTTTAGTATCAAGTTTACTGCAATTTTTCAGATTTCATGAGTTTTAAAAAATTTCAGGTAGTGGTCCATATATTTTAATAGTAATTATGTACACTTCAATTGTTATAGGAAGAACTTACGTGGTCTTCTTAAAAGAGTTTGGTTTTTTTAATTGATTGTTACTAACTGCTAAACACATCTAACTTCTTCCAGTTCTTACAAATTTTACTCTTGTGGGCTGTGATGGGGAGAATGCTATCACTTCTTTACTCACTGCATTGTGAAAGACTCCAGAAAGCAGTAGTGAATAATACTGACTACTCATGTGAAATAGAAGTGTAAGTAGCATTGCAAATGCACAGCTGCAGAAGAAACACATTTTCATTTTTCTCCTCAACCATTGTGTAGTTATTGCAATATGAAGGTCTATCTGTAATTTAAGATAGTTAAAGAGCAAACTTCTGTATAGTTTTAAATGGATTATTTTTACAAGTAATGTATTCCCATCTAGATTTTTTTCCTTCACGTATTTTAAGTCAGTTCAAATACTTTATTCCGTTTCATTCTTTATTTCCTTGTTTATAGTCTTTCATTCTTTACAAAGCATGTCTAAACTTGAGTGAGTCTAGACAATTGGGGGATTTTAATCAGTTTTTTCTATTATAGAAATTTATGGTTGTACCAAACAAAATGAAACCTATCCATTTCTGCTGACAAAAAACAATTTGCTTTGAGGTCTGTAGCTAACTGCTGAGACAACACTTAATATTAATTCCTGTCATCTGTGAAACGAAATCTGCAGTTTCCTCATTTTTCTGCAGAGGCTTTGAGACAGATGCCTGTCTACCAGTTTGTTTGACTTTTATGAGTATCTTGAGAAGGAGCTTAGGAGATGAAGCACATGACATCTACCTTTAAGACAGCAAATCAAAGCAGGTAACTGTATAGTGACGATTTTAATGTAGAGCTATGCCCCAGAGCAGCAGAGGTGATGTCCACGGCCTCAGCTCCACCTTCAGAATGTCCCTGAGGAGAAAGGGACAGGGTCATGGGAACTGGCAGGCACAGCTGTGGGCTGTGCCAGCCTGGTCAGAGGCCTGGTGCACTGAGTGGCACCAGCTCAAACTCCTCTCCTAGAACAAAGCCTCCTTCAGATTCTGCTTAATTTGGGCAGCCTATAGGCAATCTAGCTGAGCCTGAAGATGGAAGAAGTCACAAAATATTAGGCTTGAGTGTTCATCAGTACATTTTTTGGAGAAAATTCCTGCCAGTAATGAAACCTTAAAATAGTTAAAATCTAAAAATCCTTAGTCAAGGAAAAAAGGGCAAAGGTTTTGTAATCAAGTGCAATTTTTGCTGAAAAGAAGCAGTTCTGGCTTGGGAAGCAGTGCTACTCTGAGCCACACAAACCTTGGTAAGAATTTACCAATGGCCTTGTAACCAGGGAAGCAGAGAGCAGCAGCTCTGAGGGACCACTGCCATGAAGCCAGGCTGTTAGGGGAAACCAGGGCTTAAGTCACCAAAACTCACTTTCTTCCCCATGTCTGACCAGCACTGATCACTGCCAGAAAAGGGAAAGAAAATTACTTATTTTTGCAGGAGTTTGAAGTTTTGTGATGACACCTGCATCAAAGATCATGTAGCAGGCTCCACTCAGGGTGTTTGGGAACAGAAAGGGCTTGTTCAGTTCAATGCCATATGGTTTTCCAGAGGAAAATGTACTGTAGAGCAGCTCCCAGAGCAGGCCCAGCTTCTCAGCTGCACGTAATAAATGGTACTGGAAGGCACAACTGCAAACACAATCACATTTTAGCAGCTTGAAGCTACAGACAGATTTAGTGTGCCATGAGCTGCAACCTCAACACCTACATAGCACACTACAAGATCTGAAAGTTTCCTTGTGCTGTCCCTGCTTTATGGCTAGGGAAACTGCACACAAGGGAGAGCTCAGCCAGCAATAAGGACCAGCCCTGATTTTCAGGAAAACTAGCACCAAAAGTTTTAGGGGCAGGGTAAGAGACATGGCTTAGCTTGTGCAAAACAAGGTCCAAATGGTGCTCAGGGTGCAGAGATGTCAACACCAGCCAAGAGAGGAATGCTAAGATGCAGACTATTTTGGATTACACTACTCAGAAACACATTCAGGCTGTAAATTAGAGGTCTCTTAATCATTAGAACAACTTTGTTGTCTGATAGCCTTCAAATTAGGGTAGTCCAAGATTAAAGGGAGCTTGTTTTTTCTCCTTCAAGCAGTGCTTGACACATTTCTGAAAGCTGTATGACATGGTTCTTATGGAGATGGGAAACATGATTTGACAACATGGACTTTTTTTGTTCCTGTTGCTATGTAACTAGAAGTTATTGATAACCTGGGTTGAGTTTGGTGGGTGGGAATTGGCTCCTCACCCTCCCTCCTACGTGAAGTTTTTTAACTTGATATTGAAGGAATTTTTGCTTTTATTCATCAAAAAGTGGATTAATTTTTACCCTTTACACCTTTTGATTTGGTTGAGTAGTCTTATAATTTACAGTGAATATTTCAGACACATGGAATTTCCCAAATGTAAGGGAACTCTTTGCAGGGAGTGTTTTAGAAGGACAGAACACAATAGTTGGATTTCTCTCCTTCCTCAGTTTAACTCCCCCTCTCTACAGAAAACAGCATTCAACAATATTCAACAAGTAGCTAAAGGTTTGGTCCCTCAAAATGACACCTTTACAAACTGCCTGGTGTGTTGCAGGCTAGTTCCTCATGGTCTTTGGTCATGGTGAAACCACCACTGGTTGGTGCTCACCTCAGCAAGGCTGCAGGTAGTTCAGAATGTGCTGCTCTGTCATGGGGCAGGAAAAAGGTGATGCAGAGATTAAAAGCAAAATGTTACTATGCCAGATCAAAAGCCTTTACAGCAGTAGCCTAACAATGTCCCTTACAAAAGCAATTAAATTACAGTATTTATATACATAGAAACATTTATGTGCTGTATTAATAATGCATTCTGGATATAAAATAAATTATCAAACCATACGCATACATTAAAAAACTGATATACAAGTTTACTTTACTATGTCCTCTTCCCCAGCTTCCTTACAGAGTTTCTGGCAGGATAGTTAATCCCATGGTTCTGTTTTCTTAGGATGAAAGCAAGTTTCTTTCCCAGAATAGGGCTGGCTAGATTAAAATCATTTGAGTCTTTTGTCATCTTAATCCGCCTAAATTAGGGGAAACCTTCTGTCCTGTGTCCCCAGAGGAGAGATCAGCATTAGTCACCTGATTGTAGATTCTGTAAGAAATATTCCTTATCTCACCCATAGAGACAAAAATATAATTGTCAGCAAATTCATAAAGATACACACAAGCACAAAACATACGAAAGGTGTTCTGGTTTTTTGAGATGTGTCTTTGTATGTGACAGCCTGACTTGTCTGTCACACACACCACCAAAGCCAGATCTCACCACTGCCTATTTATAACTTCATATAAACAAGCCCCATGTGTCCAGGATTCCTGCTGCAGAGGATTTCTGTTGACATCACAGAGGAGTTCTGAGGATTAGTTACTTGCTGTTGCTACAGTGAAGATGCCAAATGCTGAGCATTGGCAGGGACTTTCTGCAGCTTGATAAAGCAGACAGCACTGCAGCAATAAGAAGCAACCTACCACTGTTCCAGGTCTGCTGCCTTCAGCAAGGCCCATAGGAGGGTGGGGAATCTTCAGCTACTAAGTAGAGATAGTTTAGAAGAATTGTTCTGGTAGTTTTATTGGTGGTGGCTTTTTCTTCTCCCCAAAGGAGGGAAGAAATTTGTGAGTAAAATTGCTCAAGGCTGCAGTAGTTTACACTCTGGCTAGCACAGGGAACTCAGGCAGTATGTTTGGGATGACTTAGTGATGGTAATGGCAGGTTTTAAACGAGTGTGATCAGAAATATCAAATCAAGAGTAAATATTCTTGAAGCAGCCATTAATTTTTAAAGCACAGAAGCTTTATAGACTATATAAAACTATACCAGAATACTATACAACACTACTTGTAATATTAATTATTATACTATATAACATTAAGGTACTATCTAATACTAATAAGGCTTTTACCAGATCTTACATAGCCATTAGGGAAACCAGGATTGGTTAGAAAACCTGAATGGAAATTGTACCCTTTCTGTACAATTCTCCAGTAATTCACGTGCTGGTTGACTCTTCTACCACAGTTAAGCAAATTTAAGTGCCGCAATGCTTTTTGCTGCTGGCCCTGGAAAAGCTCCCTCCCCTCTTACAGGTCAGCTGCAGGCTTAGGCACCTACAGGTTTGGAACAGGACCAGCAGGGGTGTTGTGGGAAGCATCACAGAGCACCTGCCCAGGAACCAGTGGATGAGGTGTTCTGCAGGCATCTGGTATTTGCATGCAATGTGTAAGCAATTCTGAGCAAGCTGTCCACCATCAGAACAGCATGCAAATGTTTAAATCTATCCTTTATATTTCTGCAGAGACTTAAGATTGATGTCAATAGGAGGTGGCACAGACGAAACCATGCTTTCCATCATATGCAAATACATGGAAATACTTCCAAGAAAGTGATGCATCTCCACTCTTCCTTGAAAATTAAGAAAGCAAGAGCATGACTGGTGCTGCACACTGAAGGTGACAAGCAGCCAGTATGCTTCAAGTGGAAAATCGATCAGTAATTTTGCCATCAAAACGCACATCAAGGTCTTTCACCATTACCATTCTGTGTTCTCCAGTGTCAAATTTTTGTTGATATGAAGCACTCTGAAACCTTGCAGCCTCCTGCATCCCATTTTTTCAGTAGGTTACTTAAGTTTTCTAATGACCCATGCTAAGCACACAGAAAAAAAATGTGTTCTTTATCAAGCTTTATCTACACTTTAGAGCATCTAAACTGACAATTAAGAAACAGAACTTCCATATGAACAAAGCTGTGTAGCTTAATCTAATTTCAGTATAGCTTTGCTTTCAAGATCAACAATTATGGCACAAATGATTCTCTGCCAGAATCAAACCCTAGAACAGTACCTTTCCTCTCAATTACAGGTACCTTCCCTATCTTTCACTCTTAGCAAGCAATCATCAAAATAAGCTCTGTCATCTTTGCCAAATCCATATCAATTTGTACTACACTCTGTCATGGATTTTTGGTGATTGTAGTGGTGTTAGATTTTTATTTGCAGAATTCTACAAACAACTGTTTAAATGTATCTGAAGCTTTCAGAGGCCTGAACTTCAACAGCAATGTACCATGTTTTGTGCATAACTGTTAAAGAAAAATATTAAAAATAAACATGTTAATATGAAAACTGTGTGGTAAACTCTTCCTAAAACAGCCATTTAAGCTGGAAGAGGCAGCCTGTATTATTGACTATAAAAATAAAAATTGCCCCTTAAATACAGCACTGTTTCCAAAAAAATACACTGCTATTCTACAGTAGAAAAAAATGTATATAAACAACACTAGCTAGGATAATACTACAGGACACTTTTATTTATAAGTTCATAATTGGTTATTAATGGCAACACATTATACAGTATTTCTAGAAAAGTTTTCCAAAATTGTAGATACAATTTCAATATCTAGGAAACTTAATTTTTTTTTGAATGTTAAACTCAGCAATGTAATAGCCTCAATGATTAGAAACTACTTGGTGAGCCAAAACTAAGTCTTCAAAATAAAGTACCTTACTGTGACTGCACTTCCAACAAATGCATCATAATATACTTTAATATAAAATTCAAAATATCTGCCATTGTATTTCAGACATCATGCACTGTAGATTTAGAGACTATCACTAACTGAAAAGCAAACATACTAATGGTAAAAGTCCAAGTGATTCAATGGAATCATTAAGTTTTAAATACTTTAAATATAAAGAAAACATTTGTACTGTGTCCATATTGGTTGGTCCCAATGATGAAAGGCATTTGCTTAAAAGAGCAGATGTGTAAACATGATCTGTCACATTTAAATTAAAAAATAAAAATCCAGTTTTAAGTAACTTCTCCCCAGAACATGTAGTTTAAGCTACTTAAACAGTATCAGATCTAACCACAAAAGTAATTTTTGGGGGTACCACTATTACACTTGTTAGCTTCAGGCCAGCCTTTTAAAAATCCACAGGCAAGACCTAGTCAGAAAGATCCACATATTCTTCGTGTCTTTACAACCTAGGAAATTACTATACGCCTGAAACTGGAGCTCTAATTTAGAGCATGGTCCACAATGAAAAGCAGAATGAAAAATAAAGCCTTGAAATTTTGCAATTACTTTATATTCAAATAACCATTGTTCTTTGAATTTTTTCAATCAATTCTAAAAACTATTTTCCCCCTAAAAAAAAATCTATCATGCTATGCTAGCAGTTTCTGCATATTTACAAATTATCCCCCCAAAACAGGGGATGATGGAAAAATTATGATACATTAAGAAAACGATATATAATTTCGCATTAATTGTTAATGCAATTTACAACAATTTCACTGTGTTTTACCAACAGAATGTGCCACTTTAGATCAATGTCTTCATTAACTAAGGCTACAGCTGAAATTACACAATGTAAACCAGAGGTAACATGCATCACCTCAGTTTAATAATCCAGTATATTACCAAAAAAACAAATAATGAAAAGAGCATCATGTAGCATAATAGCTTTGTCTGGCTTCCTCTGGAGAGTGTTCTTAGTCTGCCCATAGTTGCACCTAGAAGTCCACCCGTAGAGTCAAAATCATTCTCCTACATTTAAAAAAAAACAAACAAGCAAACAAAACAACAAAAAAATGTCACTCTGAGAAAAGAAATACCCTTACAGCTTACTAAGTGTAGTTTTCCCTGTTTTTTCAAAATTTCCAAAACTAAAATTATTTTAGAGGCAAAAATTATCCAAGAAAAACTTTCACAGTTTTTTTTTCCCATATTTTTTTCCACAGTTTTTTTCACAGTTTATCCAGTGCTATTTTTACCCCAAGCCAAAGCAAAGCGTAAGCAAAAAAGGCATTTGCCTTTTTAATGATACTATACATTTGCTAATTGAAAACCAATACTCGTATCTGAAGCATGAAGATCTTGGTTGTGTCTTAAAAGTAATGTATTTGCACACCTTATCTTTTTGAACAGAAATACTGATACTGTTGACAAATTAGTCACATATTACAGTCAACAATAAGCTGTCAACATTTTAATACAAATGTTCACACTAAAAGACAGGATGCTTTACATTATTAACTTCTTAATCCTGACTCATATTTAAAGGAAGCTAGATATTCAACACTTACCATTTCTGATAACATTTTATTCTGGTTTTTAACTTCTGTTCCAATTTCAATGGAAAGCTATGAAAAAAAAACCAAACAAAATAAAACAAGAAGTATTAAATATGAGTAATCAGTTATATATAGATTAGAGAACCCAGCTGAAAATACATGACATGACTAGCATTTCCCAAGTGAAAGCAATACCTGATATTTTCAAGAAACAAAATAACATGCACAGTGTTCTATCAATAACCCTTACGGAAATAAAGATTTTTCATCTGACTAGATTAATCTCAGGAGTCAGAGAAAGTACTCAATGCTCCTCTTCCCCTTTTCCAGATAATGTCTTACTTGAATTATTGCATGGACTTTTAAAAACTCAAGATCTAGTCAAGTCTGGAGTATCAATTACCCATTTCCTGGAACAACTGTTAAAACTGCTGGCACACAGCAGAGAGAACCACGAGCATTGGTTTGACTCAGTGTTGCTGGAGTTGACACTTGTAACCAGCAAACACGTCTCTTTTGACAAGCTGCTGCTGTGCTACAAATGGCACTTTCTTCAGCGAACTTGTGTAGCCCTTCTCTACTTTGTGTCCCAGAACAGAAGGGTGCGGCAGGCCAAGGAGGAAAGCTGCACAGGCCAGGGACAGGCAGTCCTGAGACACTGACCAGGGCCAGCAACAGCCTGGGCAGCAGCCTGAGACAGGTCTCAGGTGAAGCCAGAAAGTGAAGTCAGGTTAGGGTTGGAACCAGGGAGGTATGAGACCAGACACAGCTGGAGCTGCAACACAGCTGCAGCACCGCAAAGGTGGGAGCCAGCCAGAAGAGCCTTGGCTTAAAGCAGCTCTGGAGGTAAATGGGAGAACTGGCACTGAGCCCGACTCTTAGCAGCTTTTCCTCTGACATCAGCACGCTGGCCTTGAACAACCTGCTCAACTCCTAGGATGGAGGGAAATGCACTCCATGCCCCCATACTTTGGATTAGCCAAAACCCATTTGTTTACACATGTCACAACTTGAATCTCATTATCTCATACTGGTGCATTTCAATCAAGAGTGAAACTGATTTTACATGAGGCTTCTTGGAAGGTTAGGGGAAGGCTATTCCATATACAAAGATTATCACATTGCACTAAAAGATGCAGCTACAGAAAGAGCTCCTTGGGGCACCATGAACTGCACTGTTGACATATACAGATTTTGAAACATAACATACCACTGGAGGAGACAAGAAATGAAATTTGATAACAAAGGTCAAAGCTTTTTTTTTACTCCCTTGTTTTAAATTCTTATTCTAAACTTGTTTAATTCCTCTTTGAGACTAAACCAATTTTAATCAACAGTATTAGCAGTAAGACTTCAAGTCAGTTCAGGCCTAAAAATTCACTGGAATGTACTTTATAAAACTTTAAGCTTTTAAGAACAAGAAACACACACAACTTTAATCTCAGAGCTGTCTTTCAGTCAGACTTGTTTGAAAGAAGTCCTAAATCTCTGAAAGGAATTGGAATCATCAGAACACCAAATTTCTCCTTCAGAGGACATTAGCATGCTATTTCTAAGGGCTGTTTTCACATTACATTTTTTTTTTTGACCGCAACTCCCATTCCCCGTTCCTGTGCACCACTGAGGGGTAGGAAGTAGAGAAAATTGGGAGTGAAGTTGAGCCCAGGAGAAAGGGTAGTGGCAAGGTGTTTTAAGACTTTATTTCTCATTACCCCACAGATTTGACTGTCAATAAATTAATTTCCATAAGTCAAGTCTGTTTTGCCCACAATGGTAACTGGTGAGCGATCTCTCCCTGCCCTTGATACATGAACCTTTTATCATACTTGTTCCTCCCTCATCCTTCCACCTGAGGAGTGATAAAGCAGTTTTGATGGTCACTTGGCATCCAAACAGGTTAACACATTGCAGTTCTAAATTTCTGTTTTAAACTATTCTACTGCTTCCCTTATTCAGGTAATTGGATTCAATGAATGTGACGATACCACTGTAGTTAAATACGTACCGATTTAATGGCACTGACTTTCGTACGCAGACTCTCTGTTAACCTGTCATTCTCTTCTTCATAAACACTGTAACCACTGTTGGTATAGCCATAGCTCCCTGCAGCTGCTGCATCACCTGTAAACACAACAATCAGTAGTCAGAGACAGAAAACACCGCTGGAGCAAGTGTTCTGCATGTTCCTGGAACAGGGACTCAATCTTTTTCCAAATGCAGAAGTTATCCTTCAATATGCAAATAAAAGAAGAGAAACTGAGGAATGGCTGTAATTTTTTTCCCTTGATAATGTTTTCAGATGAGTGCTATGGAAATCAATCCAGGCATTACATGGAGATGGGAATGAAGCACTGAGGCATTACACATGGTAAACCAAACTGAAAATAGGAAAGACCATTCTCTAACAAAGACAAATATCACTCGATCACACATTTAAAGGAGAAACTATACCATGATCCTCCCATGAGTTTCTTTACAAGCAAGACCTTAGAGCAGAAGTCAGGCCTCTGAGCAGAGCACTGCTGTTTCAGTCACCATTCCACAGTTCTCACTCCTGCCTGTGTTTTTTGGGTGATGGAGCTTCAGGACTGTCATCCAGACAACTGAGTCAGCACAGTATGCAAGGCAGAAGCGAATGAAAGCTGCTCAGCCCCACACCTTCACTTCCTCCAACTTCTAATAAACATCTCCTACAGACAGCAGCTGGACAGCAGCATGGGTAGAGGAGAATTAAAGTCATGTCCAGTTGAGACAAAAATCAGTCATAGACCTCAAATCTAAGAACTGAAAACAATGCATAGATCAAGACTTAGAAAGGCAACCAGAAAAGAACTACTATAAGCTTTATGATAAAGACCCCACTAGATTAATTCAACTAATAATGCAGTTAAAACATTAAAAAATATTTTTCAAATATACATAAATATTTTTTTGCCTAGTCACAATGGCACACTTAAATTGAATGCCTTTTAAATACACTTTAAAGATTTTTGTGTTTAGGTGGATTTTTTCTTTTTGAGGCAAAAGGAGAGAAGAGACACCAACCATATTCACGTTGGGAGCTCCATCTCAGAAAGCTTCATTGTGTGCTTGGCATACATAATATTAATATTTTAAAATAGAGCATTACAATGCTATTTTGATGATATAATTTTGTATTTACCCATGAAACCATTCTTTAGATCTAATAATGAAGATTTTTTCACTTGTACGTTAAGCTAATGACAGATCTTCAACAAGACCGAATTACAGAATCTTCTGAGTTAGAAGGGACCCACAAGGATCATCTAAGTCCAGCTCCTGGCTCTGCGCAGGACCATTTCCAAGAGTCACACCATGTGGCTGACAGTGTTTGCTTCTTGAACTCTGCCAGGCTTGGTGCTGTGACCACTTCCCTGGGGAGCCTGTTCCAGTGCCCAACCACCCTGTGGGTGATGAACCTTCTACTGATATCCAACCTAAACCTTCCCTGATACAACTTCAGGCCATTCCCTTGGGTCCCGTCACTTGTTACCACAGAGAAGAGATCAGTGCCTGCCCCTCCTCTTCCCCTCACAAGGAAGTTGTAGACTGCAATGAAATGTATGTTTTTATTTCATCCCAGTGAGTCAAGAAGCCTTTTCTACCCTGACCTAAATTAAAAGTACCAATGCCTAACACAGAAATGTGACTAAAATGTTGTAATTTAGAGTCAGGGTTGTTCTCACTGTGTCTGCTTTTACAAGTACATCTAACTACAGTGCTTCCTACCAAGTGACCCATGATTTTGATTATGTTTGTAAGTTAATATACCATACAGCTTCATGCCAAAACACTGAAACTGCGTCTCTTAAATGGACTGTGACAATGCAGACATGAACAAGTGCCCCAAAGCTTTTCAACAGCACAGCTGCTTCTTTTCACGTCATAGGAAGCACAAGGAAGAAGCCTGGCTACAACTATTCATGGGAAACACAGAAACTTCAGCGTGGCAGTTCTACGGGCTCTCCTGCAACACTGCTCATTGCCATGTAACAGGGACATGACCAAACATAATTGCAGGCTAAGAGAGAGGTACCAGGTAGCTGGTGACAACTGCAGAGGTGCTGGTACTCAGTTTCTATTTCCAACTTATCAAATAAAAAATAAGTCTGAAGTGACAGCTGAAATGCGAAGGTAAAGCAGAATATTTTACTGCAGCTGATAACAGACATTTGAGCTTTCTGCTTAGCCTTCCAGAAAATTTTTTTAAAAAGCAGTTTCAGGATGATCCATAAGGCATTGTTTGCCAGAGACAGCCTAGAAGCAAGCATGCTCTTTCTTCAGAACTCCTTGCATAAACATCCATTACCTCTTCAGAAACACCACACTGAGCTGGGTGGCCTCCACTCCAGCCTCTCTCAGCTCACACCCAAGAGCAAACTGTCAGTCTAACAAAGGAAAGGACTGAAGACCTAAGCACTATCAAATGCCCACTTTTTAATGAAAAACATCCTACAACCTCTCTTGATCCACTAAGAGCCTTTCCCAAGACTTGTTTTATTTCATGAAAATACTACTGCACAATACAAATCTGAAGTGTAGGAGTAAATCTAGGGTAGTGTCAGACACACCTGGTTTAGCCCTAAATATTTTGTAGGAGGAAGCCCCAGAACTCAGTCATAACACTTCTGAAGCGCAAACATCTCCTAAACTATACAGTGCCGTCACAGCACCCACATGGTTGTAGAACATGACGTGGGAGTTCAAAGTTTCCTTATAGTCATCAGCATGACTGCTGGCTGAAAAATGAAGCCTAAGCTGCTCAAGACACTCAGCAGGAACTCTGCAAGGATTTCTCAATTTGCACCAGATTATATCTGTAATAAATTTATAATAGTTGGGATTATTGGTTTTTTACTCCCCAAACATGGCAGGAAAACATATAGAAGTAGTAAAAAAAACCCCCAAAAAACAAAAAAACCCAACAATTTCTGAATTTGGAAAGGACCTGACTGAAGAGCAACAAATCTGCCCATCCATGGGAACACATCTAAAACTAACATGGTGTTAGAACAACTAAACAACAGCACAACTAAATAGGGCAAAACTATTTACAAGAGCATGCAGTGACAGGACAAGGGGAATGTGTTCAAATTGAAAGACAATAGGTTTAAATGCAGTATTAGGAAAGAATGCTTTACTGCGAGGGTGGTGAGGCGCTGGAACACCCACAGAAGCTGTGGGTGCC
Organism: Coloeus monedula; assembly: GCF_965178545.1. Classification (NCBI taxonomy): domain Eukaryota; kingdom Metazoa; phylum Chordata; class Aves; order Passeriformes; family Corvidae; genus Coloeus; species Coloeus monedula. The sequence continues at coordinate 24,489,108 of NC_138781.1, forward strand.
CCATCCCCGGAAGTGTTCAAGGGCAGGTTGGATGGGGCTGTGAGCAACCTGGTCTAGAGAAAGGTATCACGGCATGGGGGGTGGACCTAGATGGTCTTTGAAGTCACTTCCAAACCAAATCGTATGATTCTATGATAAACCACAAACCCTAGTGCTGCTCCGTAAATCCAGCTGGGCCAGAAGGAGAGGCAGAAGCCGGGGTGATGGCCCTTCCCCGCCAAAGCTCCCGAGCTCTGCCGCAACCCTGCACCCACGGGCACAGCCCCTCTCACGCCTCCCCGCCCCGAGCCCTGACTGCGGCCGGGTTCTGCCCGTGTCGCGGCCCGGCCCGGCCCCGCCGCCGCGCTTACCCAGCCCCGCGCGCCTCATGGCTCTGCCCTGAGCTGCCGCGGGAGGAGCGGGACAAGGAGAAGGAGGAAGAAGAAGAGGAGGAGGATGAGGAGGAGGCCGGGAGCGCCGCAGGAACACGGCGGGGCTCGGCGCGGCGGCCGCGGACCCTTCACCCGCGAGCGCCACGACAGCGCTGCGCGCGCGGCCCGCTGGGTGCGCGCCCGGGGCGCGACGGGACCGCGCGGGGGCTGCTGGGGGCTGTAGTCCTGGCCGAGAGCCGTAACGGGCTACCAAAAAAATTAAAATTCAGTGCTGAGTGGAGATATTCACTTCTTTTTTCCTCCACCGTTTATTTAGAAATAACAGGCATGCCACTTCAGCATACAGCAACTTGGATTGGAAACTTGAAGATTACATTATTATTGAATGATTAAAATTTTGTTTGCAATGATAGTTTTTCCTTCATTCTTTAACCCCTTGCAATGCTTTAGCACAAATGAGTTTTGTCTGCTTATATGAAAGATGTGACTCATTCTATAACACTGAATTGAATTTATTTGCCAGGATGATGCCAGAAGGATTTATCAGCACTCCAATGAAGAGGAATCGCCACGGAGTCCATTCAGAGTTTGCTATTTCAGGTGTGGTTTAGTCCACTGGACTAAAGAAACTTCACTGTTTTTTCCAATTCCAACAAACTGCCTTATCATAAATTGCTTTGGTATGTATGTTCTTGTAGGAACCAGGACCTTCAGTATTGGGCCAGCACCCACTTGCATTGTACAAGGTATAGAAACACACACCACAGCTCCTTCTTCAGTGAGCTTGCGGTACAGCAGGAATCTTCACCTAGGCAGGCAGAGCTGTAGAAGGAAGAATAAAATAGTTCTGGTCAATAAGAAGGCCCATGGGATCCTGCTGGCATCCTGCTGGCATCCTGCTGGCATCCTGCTGACCTGCTGTGTAACTGCTGTATGACACCCCAAGTCTCTTTTTTGCAGTGCATAAACCCACAAATAATTGCAGCATTTCTTTTCTCTCCATTTGTCAAAGTGCATTTGAGACCTTAGTCTTGTATCTGTCCAACTTCAGGACAGACACTGAGAAGCTGCTCGTTTATTTACTTCTCTGTAGCCTCTGGATGCCTATGTCTCAAACAACATTACAAAGAGTAAAGTAACTTAGTGTAGAAAATGGCTCTTTATTTAATTTTTGATAATTTAAGGAGTTCATCCAAAATTTCAAGTACAGCATTATTTGCACATCCAAAACAGAAAAGAAAGCCAAGGAGATGAAATGAGCTGCAGAGCTGTGCCCTTTAGTGCTCACTGCAGAGGTAATCTCCGCAGGATTCTGTCTGGAACTCAGCAATTCTTGCAGGAATTTGCAAGCTACCATTATTGATAACCTGACACTTGATTTACAGCAGTTCAGGGAAATGCATCAGTTGTTTCTAAGAAGGGAAAAGTGCTATCACCAGATTAAAGCTCAAAGATTTAGCCCTTTGAGGTAAAACCATCTGAAGTTCACAGGTGCCCATCTCTTACCTTGCCAGGGTGAAGATGTCTCTTAAAGGATTACATGCTTAAAGCACCAAAATTTAGAAGCTGCAAAATTCACAGAAAATGAATGGATTCTGAGAAAACCTTCTTCCTGAGTGCTTCAGATTTGAACTAGGGCTCTGTTAGGAGCAATGTCCTCACCATCACAATTTTTGAAGAGGGGCTAGTGTGACAGTCTATACAACAACTAATTAATCAGAGAGTTAAAACTGAAGTTTTGGGATGCAGTAGGAAATGTCTTTTCATAACAGCTGGCCTGACTCTCTCTCACTGTTAGGTGCAATTTTATTTACATTTTTGTCTTCATACACCATTCGAGCAAATTATCACATTTGGTGGCATTGCTATATGAAAATACTTGTCTTTATGGTATTTGCATATTATATGTCATCCTTTTTTTTCCCACATGACTCATGTTCCATTTTTCAGTAAATATGGATTTATACATAACTAGGTAAAATGTATATCTCTCTACAAGGATTGTAGTTATGATTCATGTTAAGGGGCTCATTTTTCATTTTTGCTTACATTTTCTGTAAAATAAAATCCCATTTAACCACATGTAAGGTGTTCACAACTCATAGTGTTCAGATATATAATCTCCTTATAATGATGTGAAATAACATCTTGAGTCTCTGTGCAATTTATAAATAGCACATTTAATTCTATAGTTTCTTACAGCAAAGCATGAAAATGGTACTGACGTGAATAATGTTTCAAATCCATTTCAGTCGTACTGAATTTATGTTTTTTTCATACACTGGAAGTACCTCATAGGAGATTTAATTCTATAGATCTCCTGGCATTACAATAAGGCAATTGTGATTACATCTCACAGCAGAGGCTGGACACAGAGGTCAACTGGGTGTCATTAATATTCATTATGTTTACATTACATTTCCATGGAACAGCTTGTATTCATGCTGATGATTTCTCAGAACAAGTCTGTGAAATAAATACAGTTTTTCTGTTGAGGTGATTAACTGCACTCCTGTTGGCTTCCTGGCCCATTCCCTGGCAGCTCCCTACACGGAGCCCTGAACTCCTCTGCCTTGCAAACCGGCTGTGCATGGTTGGCTAGCAGGCGTGGCTGCAGCTGTTCCATAGCATCTGCAGTTCTTCCTGCCAGGAAGCCTAAATGAGTAGTCAGCAAGTGACTGACTCATCAATGTTTTGTTTATCAGTGACAACATACAGGAAGAAAAAGTCTGTTAAAATAAAAAAAATAAAGCCAGCAAGCTTACCTGTCTTGTCAATGCTTTTACAGTCTTTTAATAGTAGCCTGCTACAGGTGTGTCATTGTCAGGGACCCTGCTGAGACAATGTGCATGTCAGGCTCCTTTCCCCAAAATATTAATGAACAATTACTACTGTTTAAAAAAAACAAGATGTCTTTCATAAAAGAGGAGCGTTCCACATGCCCTACCAACTGTCCTATCATTGCTATCATTTTTTTGGTTCTCATTACTGACTCAAATTAAACTTGATGAACACATTTACATAACAAACAGTCCATAGATTTTATTAGTGGATTACTCCACGACTTCACTGCAAAAGCAATAAAAAGGCAAAAAAAACCAACTCACAGGGAAGATGATTCAAAGAATCCTGTAAAATCAATCTTCCAACACACAACTGAAAATCCATGACTCTTACTAACATGATATAATAATGACATGATTTTCATCAAATTATTAAATAAGTAAAAACAATTTCAGTGTTTTTGCATGTTTAAAAACAGGGTTTTACAGTCTTCATTATTAACTTGCTACTTTCAACAACAATAGACTGTGAAAACAGCCTGACTTAGTCACAGGCATCATTAGCAAGTTGAAAAGCTGATATAGCATGGTATAGTGTTTATTATCAAATATTTCAATCAATGTTTTGTTAAGCATTAAACTTCAATTATTAAAAAAACCCCACTTGCTAATTAAGTTTTCATCCATTTGTACAATTCAGTAACAGCTGGCATTTCTAAATAAAACTAAAACATTAATGACATAGAAACAGCACTAGACAACAGACTATTCTAATTAGCCTCAGTGTCTTCAAAAAGGAGTAATGTCAGCATCTTTCATCAGTATCCTTGTCACTTAATATCTTGGTTTGTTCTAAGACTATTTAGTGAATGAGAGCTCTCAAAATGCTTCTGTTCCAACAAATCCAGTAAGATCATCTAGGAATTTTCTCCCATGCTGTTAAGCTGAAAAAACTGATAGTGGGCTTGGGATGTCACCAGCTGTGTTCTTCCTGGTTGTGTTCTCCAAATAATGCCCTCAAGAAAACCAGATGCTGTGTAAAACCACACCTTCTGTAAGACTTTAAATGGCTGAAGGAGGCTGCTGCTCATTGCCACCCAGTTTGTCAAGCAAAGAATTAACCATCCAAGTCACCAGAGGAATAGTATGTGCAGTCATCATTCAAATTCTTTAATGATGAGACCATATGTAAATCACTGCAAGTACCAACAAACGTGTTGGTGTCACCCATCATGATGATTCAAAACTTTATTAAATACTGCCAAAGAGAACCATGGCTGTTTCTGGTCTTAAAGCATTTCCATCATAGATGGCACGTTCCTTCTGGAATAAAGTTTCAACTCGTTTCATCTCATTTTGTATTCCAAATACTTCTTTTTTAAATGGTGTTATTTTAATAGGAGAGTTATAAAATATCTGCCAAAGTAGCCTTTTAGTGTTTTTAGAAGATAACCAAGAAGATATCTACCTGGACAAGATTCTGAGAACTCCTGTAATCTTTTATAAAACCATGTTGCTGGGAATCAGAGGAGCTTCTTTGAATGTAAGTAATCGTATTTATCCCTGCCTGGTCATCCTAAGCCTTTCCATACACAGTTTCAAAAGATCATTAACTGTTGCAGCGGGGATTACTGCAACAAGCATACTTCAAACCAGGAGTCCTGTAGAAACGAAGTATATATGGACAGATTCGTGGCAGATGTTTCAGAGATGTTTATTTCTCCAGCCGCACGGCCGGGGCTCTGCTCAGGAACCCCGCAATCACGGGACCCAAGGGACCTTGGTGTTACCAGGGAACACCAAACCAACCAATGGGGCACAAGGCTGACCAGGGGCAGGGAGACCCCGTGTCTCCTCCCCAGGGCCCATCTCCCAGGGCTACATGGCAGGGGAGGGACCTCAACATCTCACCCGTTTTATTTTAATAAAAGGAGAATGAAAACAACTGGATAAACATAACAAGAACAGTTTCAAGACAAAACAAGCCACCCTCCTGAGTCTTTAAATGTCCAAACAGATTCTGTGGAACATCTTAGGGCTGACAGAAGGGAGACAGAACTCTCCAGGCATGCTTTGTGGGGAAACTGAGGCAGGAGAGGGTTTAATTTCTTCCCTCCCGCTTTTCATCCCCCCCTCGGCATCGGAGAGGAATTGTAGGGAAATGGAATTGTATAGGGAAGCCATGGGGTAAAAACGGATTAGGAATAAACTGGGGATAGGGTAAACTTAGGAAGGGGTTCATATTGGGTATAGGGTAAAAGGGGGAAGTAGGCTGTGGGTAGGGAAATTGCAGGGATAGATATTGTTTATAATTTTGGGCATAACGGCTGCCTTTGACTGGAATACCCCCAGGCCCAGTAACATTTGCTGCTTGTAAACCCTTCTTTCCTTGCACTATATCAAACTGTACAACTTCTCCATCTCCTACACTTTGCAGGTAATTTTTAGGGTTATTCCTTTTAATGGCAGTTCTATGGATGAATAGATCTCCCCCTGTATCATCTCGTGTTATAAATCCGTAGTTGTTTTTGACATTGTACCATTTCACAGTTCCTGTGACTTTCGTGGCTACAACTTCTCCTATCACATGCTTGCGTGTTCGTCGTGGCTGCTGGTCCCGCGTGGCCGCCGCCTCGCTGACTCCGACGTCTCGGCTGGGCCCCCACATTGTGGCTGCTCCTCGCCCTCCGAGCGGCGCTGCTCCGGCGTGTCTGGGCTCTGCGCGGCCCCGCGTTGCCATCGCCGCTGGCTCCGTGCCCTGTGAGTGCTTCTGCTCTGCAAACTCCACGCTGCTTTGAGAGCAGCCCCGTTCCGGCTCGGCGCTGCGCGGCTTCTCGTGTCGCTGTGGGAACCGCCGCTTCTCCCTCCGCAGGGCTCTCCGAGCCGTGTGCTCAGAGCGGGCTGCCACGCCGATGCCGGTTCCTGGCTGCTCGTGGCCCACGGCACCCGCGGCGCCTGCGGCATCGCTCCCTCACTCGCGGCCGCGTGGCCGGGGACCCCGAGACAGGGATGGGGTCCGTGATAAGGCACGGGCTCCCGAGGGGGCCGGGCGCATCCAGCGCAAGCACCTCCGCTGGTGTGTGCCACAGGGATGGCGGCCGCGCGGCCTCGGCCGCGGGACTCTGGCCGTCCTTTGCTTTAATAGGACCATATAAATGCTCCTGAATAGCTTCACTGACCACCATGGATCCACGCAAGGGTTCAATCACTAATGCATGTTCTGTTTGATCTTTCATCTCCCACAAGATCTCGTCCCAAAAACACCCCTGACAAGATCCAGGAGGTTCAATATCAAGAAGTAAGTCTCGAGAAATACAGGAGAAATTTTTGAAAAGCCAGTTAAAAAAAAGTTCTAGATCTCCCGGTTCCATTACTTTTTTGTTTTGTTGTTCAAGGATTCCTTTAACTTCTAGGTACATTTCTTTCTGTGGCTCAGAGAGCCCCATCTCCCACGATTCTTCCATAGTCCAGAGAGAATATCCAAACCAAGATGAGAAGAGAGAGGTCTAGAGTGGTTATTTTACTCACGAATCTTCCTCAGGGATCGGTGTCTTGCCCGCATTCCTCCACCAGTTTGTTGCAGTGGGGATTACTGCAACAAGCATATTTCAAACCAGGAGTCCCGTAGAAACGAAGTATATATGGACAGATTCGTGGCAGATGTTTCAGAGATGTTTATTTCTCCAGCCGCATGGCCGGGGCTCTGCTCAGGAACCCCGCAATCACGGGACCCGAGGGTCCTTGGGGTTATCAGGGAACACAAACCAACCAATGGGGAATGAGGCTGACCAGGGACAGGGAGACCCCGTGCCTCCCCCCAGGGCCCCTCTGCCAGGGCTTCATGGCAGGGGAGGAGACCCCAACAATTAACACTTTGTAGCTATAAAGACTTCCTATCTCATAGCTTTGCATATGTGTATTATTACAGGTTGAAAAACCACATAAACCTATCTTCAGATTTTTCAACTCAGTAAATATGCTTAGAGCAAAGTTTACAGCGTGTGTTTGTAAAAAGTTGTGGCGTAACACATTCCACACTATTTTCTTGTTCCTGATTTCAGTATCATCTCCATTTTACAGTCACAGGAGAGGTCCCTCAGGAAGCTTGGATTGTCAGACACACATCAGCAGTGAAGAACCACCTGGGTGAAAGAGAAAGAATATCTGTAGTTGCATCAGCAGAAAGTATCTAGTAAGAAAGTATGGTCTTTTTCACCTTTACAACACTTTTTAAACTGTAAACACTTTTCACTCTTTACAACACTGTTAACAGTGAAGGCATCTTTCTTCTCACTTTGACATAAATTATATTAGGGAAGTATTGAGCTTTACATTAGCTCATGCACAATGTAATTTAATTATAATTATATGCCTAATTGCAAAATACTGTGATTATTTGTATTGTCTCCTTCAGTTGCTTTTTAGTATCATAAACTGCTTTGGCTCCTGTTTAATTCTGCAGGGAACACACCCAGAAATCTCTGCTGTATTTTTATAAATTTCTTGTCAGTGCTGTTAAATTACATCAAAAGAGAGAAGAGATGTTATGGACACAACTGCTGGCCTCCCTCCTAAATTTCATTACATAGGGACTAGAATCAAAATTTACTGAAGCCATGGAGAATTTTTGTATTGTCTTTGGATCAGGCCATAAATTTTTATTAAAATCTGCCTCTGCTGATTCTTTGTCTCCCAAGTAGTGTATGCTGTGTAATTTATGAATAATTCCAGTCATGATTTCTTTTTCTAATATTAAGGTACCATTTCTGATGTCAGCTTTGACTGGGTAATAATATCAGCTGAGTGAGTGATAAGAATTCAGATCCATGGTAGCAGCCTGAGCATTAATAACTGTAATGTCTAAAGAGGAGGAATAATACATTTAAAATAAAAAGTGGAAGTCAAAGTAATTTTTCATTTCAGTAGAACAAATGTATGGGATGAATGGAGCACACAGTCCCAATGCTTCATAAGATGCAATTAAATAGTAACTTGATGATTTGTGTTGTGTTTATTTTGACCTTTCAGATATGTGGGAAAGGCTTCCACCAGTCAAGCAGAGAATTCAATAAAAACAGAGACTTTGAGCACAATGACTTTCAGTGAAGGTAGTGCTATTTTGAAGACTTGCAGAGCATTTTCCTACAGGACATTTTCAAGACAAATGGAGCAGACATCATGCTGCTTTCTTTGTCTAGCAAGGCAGAACTGAGAATGTGAATCAGGATTCCTGGATGTTGGAGCTACCTTTGTTCCACCTTTGTGCTTGGCCACTGAAGAATTACTTAAAAGGAAAAAAACAAGCCATCACGTACTTCCTTCCTAAGAGAACTCTCTTCAGTTTTCTCACGAATCAACAGATCATGTGCAAACCAGTTTATTTGATGACTAGTTAGAGAAGCTAATGCCTGAACATAAATCTGCAAAAGCTCTTGCAAGCCACCTGTTTTCCAGAAAGACCATTACAAGCGAATTGTCCATCCAAAGCACCTTTATAAAGATCATTTTCTTAGGCTGCTGCACAGACTGCAGCAGTGGGGTTAATTACCTGTGCTGGACAGAGCACAGTGCTAATGGGACAATGTCACTTCCTGCTCTGTGGTAGTTCATTCAGAGCTTACTTGTGTGTTTCTGCATAGCACTACACTGGGCCACAAGGATACTTATTTAATTTCTGTATTTGTATTTTTTGCTTGATGCAGTGTAGCAAATGGGAAGAAAGTGTAACATTGTTCACCACAAAGGTGCCTCAATGCACTTCTAAGAAAAAGCTATTTTAACCTACTGAAAATCTGAGTGCATTATCTAACTTTGAATGAAATCAATAACCAAATTACATCCATTTTTATGTCATGGGATCAAAGACTGAAGTAATTAAAATGTAGATAGAATCATGTTTCAGAATTAAAAGTCATAGGTTCTCTTCATGGTTTTCTGTAAATATAGCTAAAATCAAACTTAGGTTATATTTTATGCTATGCTATGAAGAAAGATTCCATCTCCTGCAGCCCATTCATCAACAGAAGTAATCTTTGCTTGAAAATAACATGAGAAATCATTGCAGTTTTATAGTCAAAAAGAACATGATTTATGAGTTAGAATTAAATTATATTCTACACATCTATGCCACCACACACAAACCATCTACTTCATGGACACAAACTGCACTTGGAAAGCCATACTTGGACAATAACTACAATCCTCTGTCACTTTAGGGATCATGTTAGGCAAAAGATCCGGATACAGGATTAAAGGTTTCTACCCCATTTAACCCCAGTTCTAGTGCACCAAACCTGTGTCCTGTTGTGGATGGCTTGAGGTCCACCAGCCCATATCCAGCAGTGGGTTGCTCCTTGGTTCAAGGTCCACCAGCTGGTGCTTTGTTGGGTCCTGGCTTACAGTGCAAAGTCTGCTGGACTGCTCTTCTTTTACACTCTGTGCTGGCCTTGGCCTGCAGGAGCTCCATTCCCTGCTGTTTGACTTGTGACAAATTAAGCAGGTCTCTTGGACATTTTTTCCTTCCCTTTTATGCTTTGCTAAGGAGACCTTATTCAGTTTGTCCGTCCTAGTCAACGCCATTTTATATACCTGCTGCTCAGATTATCCTTGAATAATCAGTAGTTGTACATAGCTGAGTAAATATGGGCTGGTGGTTTTGAATCCTTTTATCTAAAATCCAACTGCTTAATTGAACCCTCTTATCCAAATCTCTTCCCTGAAATCCTGAATGAGGGAAAAGGATCAGCCTGGTCGTTTCTAGAGAATATCTTTTCCTGGAACGGGTCAGGAAGGATGGAGAGAACACTAAACACAACAAACTCTACTCAGAGTGATGTTTCTGACTTGAATCCATATGGTAATTACTTGTAATCCTGTTGGAAATTCACAGAGTTAAAATACAAATGTTAGTTTACTGGAGTAATGCTGAACGCCCATATAGTCCACTGATGTAAAAGAAAATCAGCATATCTGAAGTTCATATTAGCGAATCTTCATTTATAAAGATAATTTTTCTTTAAACGAGATTGCTAGGATAACCTCATTCATTAAAAATAAAAGTTGTTATTCCATATGACTGTCTTTTAAGTTATCTATTCCATATATACTTAAAAGCTATGCTTTAGGAATTACTAAATGAAGTGTACTAGTGCCCCAATCAGAATCCCTATTTCCTGACAGGATATATGGTCATGGATCTGGCTTCAAAAGTTCCTCTGATGGCTTCCTGCTCAGTAGTGTCAGCAGTATAAACTTTAGACCAGGTTCCTCCTTCATAGGTCAGCATAGATCACAGATCACAAGGTAACCCAAGTTACAAGGGTTCCACAAGGATCTTCAATTCCAATTCTCATTCTTGCACAAGACAGCTCCAAGAATGACACCATTTTCCTGAGAAATGCATTGTTCACATGCATTCTCCAAATTGCTTCAGGCTTTTTCCAGAGACTACAGTTCTTAAGAAATTAGTAACAGAAAAAAGCCTAGAAAAAGCAGCAAAACCATATAGCAAAAAAGGCAGGTCTGAGGCACCTGGCTCTTGTGCGTGGCATTTGCTTGGCACATACAGGTCAGCTCATCCTGTGCCAAATGTCAGACTGGACTGGAGGCACTGGAGCCACTGCTGGCGTGCTGTTGATTTGATGTAAGTCTAACATTTCCAACATGTGCCGTGTGTGCAAGTGCAACATGCGTGTGCACGTGGCACTGAGTACGCCACTCTCGGATATGACTCATGGTCTTTTTTAATCATAGGAAACACAAAATATCCTGGGCCAAGCCTCAGAGAAAATCTTGGTGACCTGCCAGGAGAGGAGGTCTGGCTGTAATTCTGGATTTGTGCCTCCTACTGTGGTGGTAGATGAGAAGTGAGACTCAGTGTGTGCTCACATGCTGCTCCCTGGAGAAGGGGTAGTATTTCCTCATTTCTCTGCAGCACAAAGTGCAAATGACGGCACAGAAAGTATTCCTAGAAAGTGATATGCAGGATGGAGAGGGAGGATGATTGGATTCTAAACTTGGAAAATAGATTCTGGGATGGAGCCAAAAACATCCTTATTCCTTTTTTTACCTTTAACTAAAATGTTAATTTCTTGCCAAGAGTGTTAAGAGGTTTATTTAATAATTTTTACTAATATGCCCTAATGCCTTGAAATGTGGCTTAGGAAAGAAAAGTATTATTCATAGTCAGTGAAAGGATAATGTCCACTATTTGTTACAGTAGGAACAAATGACCTGATCTATCATGTAGATTATATAGGGAGACATGATTCCTTCCTCAGAGTCAGTGGGAGAGGAATGATCCTTCTTTGCATTACAATAGAGTCAGATGATATGGTTCATCTTGTATGCTTTATAGAAAGGCACAACAGCTCTCCTAGATGCCTTATAACTCTTATGACTCCTGTAGTGTGTTATGTTACTGTGAGCATTACATTTATGCCACATTTTAGCAACAAGGAAGCCATTTGAAGGAAAAATATATAGAAGTGCAAACTTAATAAAAATACATTAATATAATGTTATATATAAAATATATTTTTATGTGTAAGTCTTTATAATGAAGTAGAAATTTCTTTTTGCTAGAAATAATGTAAATTTGATAAAAGAAGCTATATGCTTTGTTTTGATGCTGCTGCACTGGAATTTCCAGTTTGATGAAAAAAGTAGAGAATGTGCACACAAGTTAGCAATATCCTGTTCACACATATCACCAAACAGCTATATACAAAGAGCTTTCATGAGAGGCTGTTCAGGGTCATGTTTTGTTATGGAATAGATACAAATTCTGTGTGTGCACTTAGTGGTAATGATAATCTAATCGAGAAATTGCATAATTGTGGAGCAAAGGCTCATTTTAGGAATTATAAAGAAATATTTGATATCAATCACCCTTTAACAGATTCATTAGAATTTTTGAAAAATTAGAGGAAGACAGGTAAAAATAAGCAGATTTTTTCTATTGTATACTATGAACGGATTTTTTCAAAGCTTTCTCCTGACCTTCCCTGCATCCCCCACCCAGTGATTGTCACAAAGAGGAAATTCATCTCTCCCTTATGGCACTGCCAGCAGGGAGGGAAGCAGCCTGCAGCATTCAGAAGGATCCCTGCACCCTGATGTGCTCACAGGTGCAGGGGTTTCTACAGGTGGAGAACTGAAGACAGAAGAGCTGCATGCTTCTCTGCTGTCTCAGGTCGAACTTCTCTAGCATCAGCCCGGAGGATTGGTACCTGGGTGTTGCAGCTGCTCAGGTGCCCATGGTGAGGGTGCTGGGATGAGCGCACCTGTTGTCTCTGCTTTTGGCCAAGTCAGGCAGCAGCCCTGGTGCTGATCCCAAGAGAAACAAGGAGCAGAGGGAGAAGGAAGGGGCAAGAGAGGGACCATCCTGACATGTAGTCAAGCTTCCCTGTGAGCAATGAAGGCAATAAAATCTTTCTATTCTGGTTTTTCTGTGTAGCTGAAAAAGCTTAAGTACTTGCAAAACACCTTTCCTTCTACTGGTGTGTTATTAAGGTTTTTTTCAGTAGTTGGGTGTTTTCAGGACACTTGTGGGAATTTAACACCAATAAGGGCAGAAGCTTTTTCAAATTCAACAGCAATTAGCTAGGGCTTGTGTTCAAATGGATTCAGGGACTGAATGCAGTGTCACTGGGAGCTGGCTATCCTCCTGGGATAAAACTCCTCTGCTGGAGAAGCAAGGGAGAAGAAGGGAGAGAGACCTCCTTAGACTGGAAGAAAATATGTGGAGGGGTAGAAATTGCTTAAAGCCTTGTGCGTGGTCAGTGCAATTACAAAAGCAAGGAGGTTATGCTGTGTAGGAGATGTCTTAAGGGAGCTGAGATATTCAACCATCCCTACCTAGTAGAATTCTCAAAAGATGTTGAATCCTTGCTGGACATAAGGGATGTGAATATTGTAGGCAGCTGAAAATGAGAGTATGTTCCTTTGTGGGTGACTTTTGCTGAGAGGTTAATTAGTAAGTTGTTACATCTTAACTTTGATGTTTATAGGTAAACTATGTTGTACAAAACTGGTTTTCAGGAATCTGTTATATGAACTTTGATAGTAATCAATTTAGCCAAAGCTCTTAAAATAATTCTACTCTCTGCCTTCAATCATTTAAGAGCTTATTTTTTCTAAAACTCTGGAGAATATTACCTTGAAGTGAAATAAAACTGTTTACACATACTCTGAACGATCAGCAAAACAATTAAACCTCTTTCTGGGAGACCACAATGCACTGACAGTTAAGATTTTATTTAATGGAATACTAACAAGGACTTGAAATGACACTTAATGAGTTTGAAAAGATTGTTTTCTTTCCACAGCTGAATTAATAGTAAGTTTGTACTGAGTTGCAGGGTATCATTATTATTTTTACGTCAGTAATGCCTTTCTAACCTCAATTAGCAGGAGATCAGAAGCCACGCTCTGAATCTTTCACTGAAATGCAGTTGTCAGCTATGTAAATGACTTTATAAATATGTCCTAAAAATGGAAATGGTTTATGCAAATTAACCTGAACCACAGTGTGCAAGATTGGAAGTATAGGAAATAACTCAGTGATGTTGGGAAGCATTGAAAATCATGACTTAGAGAATCAGCTGAGTTCCACCAGAGGCAGGAAAGGAGACCTTGCTAACATTTTCAGGAGTGCCAGTGTTGGAGAAGGACATCTCTCATGCTCATCCTCTTTCCTTGTATCTTTTTCATTCTCAGAGTGTTTCCACTCATGTAAAAAGAACTGTAATTTTAAATATATCCTCACCAGCTGGGTATATTATATAAACCTACTACAAATGGAAATAGATATAAAATTTAGACATTAATATTTCACGCTCCTTGGTGGTACCTGACTCTTACAAAGATTTGGAAAGAAATATAAAAATCTTTTAAACCTTTCGCTTTGAATTATTTGAAAGCTCATAGACTGACAAAAAGAAATATAAATCTTTTTCCTTCCTTCGAAAGTCCTGAATAATTGCTAATATTTGCTATTTTATCTGTTATATTAAAGACTTACTGTGAGTGTCTGCTGTGAATTTGCTTTAGTCATTGATTATTAATGTCTCACATACTGTCATGTGAGACATTATTACTCAATGTCTTTCAGTAGGTTTACCTCAGTAAAATCTGCAATTGCTGCTTCTTTTTATTTTTAGTTCATACAACTTGGGTGGAATTTCTGATCCAAAAGGTATTAAGATGTATTATTCACCTTAAAGAGCATAGAATTTTGATCCCAAAATGAAAAGTGATTGATGAAAGAAGATCCAAAAGAGGACCAGAAAGATGTCTGATGTGAAGCAGATTCAGGTGTTAGGTTTTAGTTTGTACAAATGTAGTAGTATAGATAAAAAGATACACCTTCTTCAATTCTAACAGACATGTTTTTCTTCTGTGAGGAATAGTGACTCTGTCCTAGATGCTTTCTTGAGAGATTTACTCATTCTTTTAAACTATTGATTCTTAAAAGCTGATAATTTTTGTTAAATGAATTATAGTTTCTTTCAAGATACAGAAAAATAGCAAACCACAGCTATTTTAGAAGTTGACAATTACAGTGGTCACGTTAGGCTACTGCTGCTTAATAATGATTATTTCATAAAATATGTTTGTCTTCTAACTTTTTTGTTAACATTTTAAAGAAGTTGTCAGCTCACTGTTAAAATATGTCATGTTGATGCATTCCTTACCTTCAATACGAAAAGTTCTCAGATAAGCTGAGATATTGCATCAAGTAGTACAAATTATTTGTGATGTTAAATTTCCCTAAGTATCAAAAATTGGAAGGGACCTCTGGAGATCAACTGGTCCAACCCTGTGCTCAAGCAGAGCCAGAAGGCTGCCAGGACAATGTCCATAAGGCTTTTGAATATCTCCAAGGATGGGGATTATGTATCGATTACCTTGTGTCTCTTAATGACTCTTACAAACACTGAAGCAGGCTTAGCATTTTTGAGAAAGCTTCAAGGACATTTCTGCCTACTTCAGAGCTGTGAAATACACAGTGATTACACTGTTCTCTGTACAGAGGCCTTACCTGAGAGTCTGGGTTGAGATTCCACAGCACACTGGAATGGTTCAGTTATGTCTTAATTTTTATATTCGCTTCCTACTGTTTCATATGTTTCATTGGGACAAATCTGCTGAGGATTTACACGAGCAGTTATATTTTTTATTTGTGTTTTCAATTATACTTCCAGTCCAGACATTTTATCAAACACACAACAGTTTGCTGATAGCATTCACTGCTTCATGTCAAATGCTCCACTTATCACCTGGTTTCTGCTGGATGCTTTATCTATTTTTTAGAAAAAAATAGATATCACCTTATCAGTTTGCTCCTTTTCTTTGAGTGATTTTCCATTTGGATATGATCAAGTTTGGTGGCAAGCAATGTCACTGTCTAAAGCCTTTTTTCATCAAAAAAAGCTTTCAGTAATCAATCATCTTTTTAGTAAGCAATTGCTTTCTATCCCAATTTTTTATACCAAGTCCACCCCAGGGGTAGAGAGGTGATTAACAAATTAGCCAAGGAAGGACAACAAAACATTTTCTTTGTACTGGCCCCCCAGGACAGGCATTTCCCCTTAAAGTTAAGCCTTCATAGGGACAAAACCATCCCCACAAGGCAGCAGCTGCAGAATTGGCCTCAGGATTAGAACCTGCCAATTTTAGTTCTCCACAACAAACCACAGACTGGTGGGGGGGGGGAGGGGGGGAGGGGAATCTTCACAAGATATGAGCAGCAGAATAGGCTCCAGGACTTGAACCTGCCAATTCTGGCTCTTTAACCCCTAAATAAACTCCCAAATCAACCTCCAAATCAGTTTAACCCATCTCCCCAACTTCCTCAGAGAAAGTTGCACCAGAATTTCCAGGAGTTTGGGTTCCTTACAGAAAACACCTCAACCTCCACAACCCCTTCAGAAAAGGCTGGATCGAAATTCCTAGGAGTTGACCATAATCTCCACAACTTCCTCAGAGGAAGTTGCATCAGAATTTGCAAGACTTTGGGCCCCCACAGCAGAAGAGACCTCAACTTGCACAACCCCCTCAGAGAAGGCCATGTCAGAATTCCTAGGAGTTGCTGGGTCCCTACAGAAGGAAACCACAGGAAATAATCCCCTTGGAGGAGACCATACTATTGCCAAAGACACTTTGGGTCAGAGAACATTATCCTGCTCACAGTGCCAATTAAATAACATGATCTGGTTATTAAAGTTCTTAGAAATGCCTTTGCCCAAATTAATGTGCAAACAAGACCATATGCCAGTGACAATAGTATAAATTTTATTTGATAGTAAATAGAAAGAAAGAGGGGGGGAAAAAAGGAGAAAGAAGACAAAGAAATGGAAAATAAGTGGGGAGGCACAGAAAGGGAGGGACAGAAAGACAGTGACAGAGACAAAATAAAGAAAATATCACCACTCTGTGGATCCCAGCAATGTTCTGTTAATTCTCTCCAGCTGGTCTTCTTGGTAGTCCCCCCAAAAAGCATAGAATCTGATGGGTTAATATATGCTCAGGCTAGGTAGGAAAATCCAGGCACCTCCCTGGGAGGGGTGGGGGGAAAGTTTGGCATTGTCTCTTACAACAGACTCCAGGTTTGTTGCATCACAGGCAGTCCTGTGGTGCAAGGCTTCAGGAATGACTCTGGGGGGCACTTCGGGGGGGGTGATCTTTGATGGATTGTGACTTCCCCTCAGTTGCCTCTCGTGTGAATGCCCCGTGGATGTGGCCTGTGGGGTTGGGGGTTCCACAGCTGGGCCAGTTTGTGTATAGGAGAGGATGAGTGCTCACTATTTTAACCAGAGGTTACACCTGAAACCTCCTGCCCCCCTCACTTAGGGGAGAGACTGTGTAAGCCTGGCTTCTGTGGACTGTGGTCTCCCCCACCCCAAACCTAGATAGGGAAGAGTTTCTGCTGCATTTGGCTTTCTTGTGGATGCATTCTTTTCCCTCAGCTTTGCTTGTTTGAGGTGACTGAAGAATGGCTTTGTCTTTATCTGATCTCAGCAGTTTTACTTACCATCCAAAGTTTTTTAAGGAGGGTTCTGTGGTTGAAGCTTCTTTATACAGTTTTTGCTATAATGGACAAAACTTCGTAACAATGTTTAAGGCATGAATCATTTCAGTCCCTGACACGTCTGTTACATTTCCCATAAACAATTGTTTAATTTCCATCTACTAACTCACAAAAATCCATGGACCACAAAGATCTACATGGTCACTGGAAGTGTTAGAAGTGAAAAACTTCCTGTAAACTTACAATCACATTTTTTCACATGCCTCCTTTGAAATAAGCTGGCAGACCTGGTGCGGTACCCCAGTCCACAAATCTAGGGATGAGGTGAAGTATCCTGTGTTTGTGTCAGCACTGACCATCTAATTACATTCATTAAGGGTGATGTTCTCAGTTAGTTATGAGTATACTGGTCTTTGAATTTGCACAAGTGTGATCTCTTGAGCTACCACACACAATTAGAAAGTGATAGCTAAGTGCTGCAGAACGGCTCACACAAAGTAGGAGATGGCAATACTGGACCCAGCAGCAGCAGTGAGGGTGCAACGATGACTGCACAGGAACCACAAAGAAGGCTCTGGGAGCAATTTCTGTGCTCAGAAAGAAAGGTTTGCTTGTATTCCCAGAGCTGTGACCTATATATTCAAGCAGTCTGCAAACCAACATATGCATGGCTGTATGTCCAACAAATGAAAAGTATTTCTGGGGCTGTTGCCACATTACTTCCAAACAAACCATTGGATACAATTAGTTTGGCAAATACATTTAAAATTAAGGAAAAACCCCCAAACTGGTACTCGCATAAGTAATAATTGGATTTTATTAATAATATTCTGAAGTCATTTTCTGAATGATTAAGAGAGAACTAACAAAAACCATGAAAAATCTCTCTCTGGTTAGTATTCCATAAGGAAAAGGTGACAATAATTTTGTTTACATAAATGAGCAACTCAAAGGTGATATATTGGACTATGGACAGTTGAAAGATGTGGAACTACAAGTGTATTACAGAGTCCTAAAAAACTAAGACAGAAGTAATTATAAACCTAGACTGTAGTACCCTAGGGAGAGGAGTGAAAAAGGTAATCTTTTCATCTATACTGAATAAAAATTGAAAGGCCAAAAAGGAAATATATTGTTTCCTCTGTTCATATTTAATATCTCGCTATTTTACATGTCAGAGATATGCATAGATGTGTTGTTAGAGTCCACTAAATATTGGGGGTTTATGTTCATTTACATTGTGTGCCTTTTCAGTGTCTGTTCAGTGTCAAGTAAATTCAGGAATTGTAGCTGATTTATTATTTGTATCTGCTTAAGGCCCAGGCTGTAAATCTCTCTCCTGTGGTTTACAGAACTGCTGCAGGATGCTTCTTGGTGTCAGGCTTCCACATTCAATTAATCTGTACTGAAACAACCTCAGAACATATGAAGGATGTAGAAGAACATACGTATTTCATATATGAGTATCTAGGTAAGTGTTTAGGAATTATTTTGGCAGAAAGACCACTGCTTTTCTCAACTGTAAATGTAAATTATGCCTCATTTCTCTAGGGTTCACCACTCTTGGAGCCTATTTCAAATATTTTGTAGAGTGTTAAACGTCTGCTCAGAGTGACCATCAAATTTACTGCACACAGGATTGCTTTTGCATTATCACACATAAAAGTGAGTGTCTAAGTCTTCAGATGCTTGGAAGGCTGGAGTTGCTACAGGGTGAATTGGTTCATCTTCAGTTCTTACACAGGGCAGGTTGCAGCTGTGTCTGGATCATCTTGCAGTCCTAATATTTGCATTCACAGTGCGTGAATAATGTAAGAAACTCTGGTATTTCTGCATTGCGGTGGAAAGTAAAAACCTGAAAGTTTAATTTAGGATATTAAAAAAATAAGTATATGGGTCTCTGAGAGAGGGCTTTAGGCAGCATTTAGCTTCAAATCCCAAACTGGAATTTGAAGAACCTCTCCACATTTTCTGCCTCATAATACACACACTTAAACTCCTAATCCCCTCAGTCCTCTAGACTCTAAAGTCCTTCTACTCAGACCCAGGCACATTTCTGCTTGGACAAGGCTGACCTCCTCAGGATTTTTCAATTTAGATATCAGATATGTAAGAGTTTTGGTGACTAGCAGCCAATACCCCGACGTGGCTATTTCTTTTGATTGCTGTATGGAATACTTAATCTCGTATTACCACTCATACTTTTTATAGTGAATCTAATTTAATTACTTTTTTCCCCCTCCTTTGTGTGTTTTTATCCTTGGAGTGATTTCTGGAGATGTTCCCCAATAAGTGTGATTTTTTTAGTAAAATATCATTGCTTCTTCAGTAGTTTGAAAATTTTAGCTAATATTTAGGCTCACAAAAACATTCCTTCTTCCCCATTTTTTCTTAGCAATACTTGTTGATATTGACAAAGTTTTTGCTCATGGAGTATAGGTATCATTTTTGGTATTATGACTTATTAAGTCATAATAAAAAATAGTGAGTGATCATTATGAAGACAGCAGATTTCAGTTATGAAAAAGTGAGTTGCTGGAAGGGTGAAATCTTAGTCATACTGAAGAAATCCTCTAGATGTACAAGTCCCCTTTTACATAGCCTTCAATCCAATTTGGGGTATACACCAGTAACTCACTGTGATAAAAAATTGGGCTGTCTTGAATGTCTAAAGGCTTGAGATCTCATTAAAAAAAAAAAAAAAAAAAGATGCTTTGAAGAGGATACATAACAATACCCCAAAGTTTGAATGAAAAAAATCCTAATTAGGATGAAGAACACTGTATCTTCTCCCAAAGTCAGAAATACACTCCACAAAAACCCCACATATTTCTGTCAGACACTAGAAGAGAATAACGTTTCACTAATTTGGTTGAATACATTACTCCTTTCCACTTCCTTCTAACCAAATAATTTATTTCAAATTTGACAGCTCTTTATATTATGATCTTGAACACATTACAATATCTGTTGGCAGATAATAAATTTTAAGTGAAGTCTGACTTAGAAGTTTTTTTCTCTGATGAATGTTTGTACCTCTGGGTAAGGGGAGTTCTAAAGGTACGAGGTTTGTGAAGAAAAATGTGAAAATAGGTATTAAAAATCATTCTTCATGTAACTATTTTAAAAAACATCTGCTGTTTATGCTACCATATGGGTAATTTTCACTTTCAAAAGAGATGTCTTTTATTTTCAGAAACAGACCTTGGAAAACCTTATAGAGATAGTGCTTTTGTTTTCTGTCAGATGACTGGCTCTAAATGGATTGTACTATTATAGAAACGTCCTCCTGTAGATTTAAAATGTTTTAGAAATACCAGATGGGAATAGGAGCTGATTTTTATTTTTAAAGAAAAAAAAAAATGGTCATTATTTAATTCAAATGAGAAAGCATTAAAATATATTCCAGCTCCTGGGAGTTTGGGATTTTGTCTGTGTGTAAGTTTTACGAATCCATAAAGTAGCCTGTGCTTTTCCTTTGAGTACTATGGTGCATGTTTGTGATTACTGAGCTTATTTTCTTTCTCATCAGCGTGCTTATGACTTCCAAGGTGGGGTTATTAGGAAGTTATTAGGAGCTAACAGCAGGTAAATTAAATATATGTAAAGAGCCACATGTTTCTGCATTTACTTGGAACAGTTGCTCTACAGAGGAGAAATGCAAGGCTTGAAGAACTTGCAAGAAGTAATATTATGTAAGTCTGGAAGTGCTAAGTTTACTACGTTGCCAAACTTCTGTTTCACTTCCTTACCAGCTCTGTGTAGCGATGTGGTCCCTTCCAACCTTACCCATTCTGTGACTAAAGGCAGCAGTGCTGTGATTACCTGGTGACTGTGCTATGATTGTCCTTCTTTTGCAACGGAAGTGTGTGAGAAGTGGTTAGTCTCCTGGCTGTTTCTTAGTGTCTAAAACTGAGACAGCTGGTTGTGGGTGGGAGTTTCCAGGGCTGAAGGTAAAGCCTTAACCCATTTTTATTTTGGTTTTCTTTCTATATTTTTTCCCTCCTGAGTGTACTGATTCCCTCTCTACTAGCAGAAAACAGTACAGGATATAGGACAAATGAACTGTTGCCGATTTTCATAACTTACAGTCTGGACTAGATTCAACTGGCTACTAGCTGATGTCAATTTTGACTCTGGAGTTCGTTGTAAAATAAAATCATACAAAATCTGGACTCACACTTTCAGTGTTCATGAAGTTCTGTTGTGGCCTAAACTGAAGAGTGATTTACAGCTTTATAACCTGATTAATGTCTACAGCATGGCCAAGTAGTGTGTTGGTGGAATATTATCGACAGTATCTGGTATGAGTTCTATGGATGCAGTAAGTTAAGGCACATAATGTTCAAATCACTGCCCAGGCCCATTTAAAATGTCACAGGGAAAAAAATAGAATCAAATTCAGAAATAGAGAGTCCCCATCTTTTACCAAATAATCTGAATTATCTGTGATTAGGAAAGAAAGAGTACCCTCAAAGCAGATATTTTTTCTGGACTGCTTAAGCATAATGTATGCAGTCTTCAATAAGATTGAAAGATGTTAATTTTGTATGCTTTCATATTTTAAGATTCCAGTAAAAACAGTAAAGGTGAATACTGAATAGAGGGTGAAGAGTTCCTTTGGAAGCTTGCTAATGAGGCTTAATTCAGGACATTCTGTTAGCTGCCTTTTCATAAAGTCTTTCTCTGTTCTTTTTAGCACTTACCTGACAATTGTTCTTTGTTAACTTCAACTAGATATTAATAAAAAATAAAATGTGGCTTAGAAATGTACACCCCTTGACAATTCAGGCATGCATAGGTATGCCTGCAGTGAGACGAACATGCCTTCAGCAAGCAAAGAAGAGATCTGATTTCATTTGCTCTGATCATCGATGGCTGTGAATCCACTGTGGTTTGGGGCCTAATTAGATGACTGTTAATTGCTTAATGTGTTAAGGAAAAGTTAATGATACATAAGAGAATCTTATGTTGCTGATTTCAAAACCCATGAGTAATCCTCAAGATTGGAAGCGGGACCATGGATGACTCAGCTCTACAAACACATTAGCAAAGCAAAACGCTGACAAATTATTCTGGGGAGAACTCAAGGAGAAAGTGTTGTTAGTCAAGACAGAGCAGTAAATGTGGTCTTACTTTGATTTGGTGTTGCTGGTATACTGCAGGTTCTCGCTGTCCTCTATCATCTTCTCCTTCAGCATGTGCTTTGTGCTTACCCTGCCAGCCATCAGCTAGAAAACACGTACACTCTGACTCTTGTTAAAGCTGAGAGCAATTATAAAGCCCTGGATACTTTGTAAGCCAGAAGGAAATAAATCAAAGGTTAGTTAAGGCTATGGGAAATCCAGGAGGTGTGGCAGAAGCTTGTCTTCACTGGGAACCTGAATAGAGGAAGGGATGAATTAGAGGAGCAGAGCCACTGCTGCAAGCAGCAAATGGTTCTTAAACCATCCTTGGATGCAGACTGGTGTAGGGTAAGCATTTCCACGGTGACATTTAAGGAAGCCGAACACACCATGTCTTAAAGAGGAAGATTTTCTTTTTTAAATTCCTTTTCTCATTTTGGAGGCAGAGATGCATAAGGGTTTCCAGAACTGAGAGGCAGGATAAAAAAATGAGCTGGGATCAAAAAACTGTTACCTTATATAATGCTTGACCTTTTTACCTTGTTCCTAAATAAATTGTAATTACAGTCTGACTTATAGAAGGAACAACTCTTTGAAACATAAAATAGATGAATTCTGGTTTTTAGAATTGTCAAAAATTATGTATTTGATGACTTTAAAACATTTCTTTCAATGTTTTTATTATTTTACTAGAATTAAATACTTTTTGCAAGGTGCATCAGCTTTCATGGATACATTTTTCATTATCAAATACTTAGGGTTGGAAATAAATAGATTGCTTTTTTTTGAAGACCTCTAAGTATGTTGGAGTATGTTCTACATGTGAAAGACCATGTATGTTCTTTTGCTATAGAGCTCATAACAAAACACCACTATGTTATTTTCAAATCCAGAGGAGGTATAGAGAGGCTACAGTTCAAATTGCACTACTTGAAATCAGCATGTACTTAGATCAGCTCATTTATGTACTGTGCTGAAAATTGATTGTTGCAGTTTTTGTGCCAGTATTGGACAGTATTGCCTGTTGGTGACCTTGCAGAGCTGGTAAAGGAAATGTTTTTATTTTTCTGAAGAATGGTATGTATAGCCTACTGAGCTCATATAAAGGAAACAATGTTTTGCATCTCCATAATAATTTTAGTAGGACTCATCTCAACTGTAAGTGTGAAGGATTTTTCCATTTCTTCTGCTGTAATTTCTTCTCAGCATGCATCAATGGAAAACTACAATTTAAGAGTTCCTACTTCAAAAGATACTAATTTTCATAATATTTGGTGTTCTGTCAAATATGGAAAAGTCTCACCATGAAGAGTTTTATAGTTAAGACAGTAATAGCTGCAATTCACAATTCAGTCCAGCCAGTACCAGAAACTACAAATCCAAATTCAAGACTTCCCACAGGCTCCTGAGAGAGCAGAACTTCATTAGCTTGTACTTACCTACTTGTTACTAACACTCTTGGAGGTAACCCTCTACTTGGGCAAATGCCTTCTTGCTTGTCTATCAGCATGGGTTGTGATACGATGTTTTTTCCAGTGGTTCCCCTTTCTATGCCAAAGCATGGATTGCTGTAAGTCATCATCTGGGTTTTCTAGCTTTCTACAGGTGCCTTGCCGTGAGACCTATATGAAGAAATGATTTTTCATTGTGCTCACCACTATGTAACAATGTAACCTCGACCAAAAACATTAGGTTGATTGTGCTGTCAGTAGCTGTTTCATCTGGACTGCACTTTCCCAGAGATCCCTCTCAGGTTGATTCTATCACCTGTGAGACAAAGAAGAGAGAAGTTCAAGCAATGAAGCAGTTCAAATGTCAAAACGTATTTTGGCAAGGCAATTGTAACTGATTATTCACAGAGTTCATGATCACACTGTGGCGAGCAGTGTAAAAACTCTACTGAGATTAACAGTTTCCTCCAAACTATTCAAGATAAACAATTCAAATGTCTGTGGGAAACAGTCCTTTGTGGCTGTTTCAATAAGCTTTCAAAACAAGGGCCAGAGTCTATTCCACCAGAATGTCCCCTATTTTACTGCCAATTGAGAAAAATCCAAAAACATCAGAATAAAGCACCCTTGAGATTCATTGGTGGCTGACAAAGCTGTTAGCATCTATTTAGAGTAGAGACACCTGGGCTGTTTTGGTTTTTAAATGCAAGGCACTGAAAGCATAACTAAAAGATTAAGATGCTCAGCATCTTGGCTGAATCACTAATAGCTTACTTTGAGTCAACAAACACCATTTAATGGGAAAATTACTTTTTTTCAGTCAACATTATCTAGATGTGTGTTCTATTGGTTGCAAAACTATGGGACTTGAAGAGAAGGTCTTGGAAGTCACAAAACTTGATTCTCCAAAAAAGTTTAAAAATACTCCAAATCTAATAGATCAATCAAAAGATGAAAAGGGGCTGGGCAACAGGGCTGCTCAGTGCAGACGTGGAGCAAAATAAATACCCCATAAAGAAGATTCATACTCCAGACCTGTGTGTACAAAAGCAGTGCTCTGTTTCCTCACCAAATTCTCAAACCTTATGTGTTCACAGCCCATGAAAGTCATTCCAGTATTTCTAATTCTAGAACTGCTTTATATAGATACTAAATGATGTAAGCAAGGCTAGTGGAGGCCACTTAAAGAGCAGACTATGTTCCTTAGCTGCCATAGACAGAAATACCAATTCCCATTGTCAAGTGGCTGAGAGCAGCATGAGCTGTGGACTTTGTACTAATGCAGTGGGTTCTCTTGTGGGTGTGTGGGAGCTTTGACCCCAGCAGGAACTACAAGAATATCCAGTATCTCTCTGCTAGTGGCTAAAAAGATGTCTAACTTGCCTTGCTTTACTGGTTAAACTCCTTCTTGAATTTAAATACCTGCTTTCTTCCTAGCTGTGCTGTAGAACAACAAAATAGTTGATGTTAAATTTAAAGACTAATTGAAGTAGGTTTTTTTATCCTGGAGTACTACTGTATTTGTAAACTCAGCAGAACATATTAAATAGACAGCTGCAGTCCAAAACCCCATTTACTATGTTTCAGTCACATCCTGGAGAAGTTGTTTCTAAATGGTTGTAGAATGATGAGCAGTGACACATTTCACTAGACCAGGTGATTCGGAGCCCCATCCAAACTGTCCTCAAACACTTCCAGGGATGGGAAATCCAAAACTTTGCTGGACAACCTGTTCCAGGGTCTTACTACCCTCAAAGTGAAGAATTTCTTCCTAATATCTTTTCTAAATCTACCTTCTCTCAGTTTAAAGTCATTCCTTCTTGTGAATTACCACTACATGCTCTTGCAGTAAGTTCCTGATCAGTTAATAATAAAGTCAGGATCCTTCATCCCTTCAGTTATGTGCTAGAGGTGTCAGAATATTGAGTTGGGGTTTTTTTTGTTGTTGCTGTTTTGGGGTTTTTTTTTTGTTTGGGTTTGGGGGTTTTTTTATGCTTTCTGACATGTACCAGCTGAGTCATCTTAGAATTTATAAGCCATTCAGAGTCTTAAGGGAAATCATTCAAAAGAAAACTGGTATTTTAATCTTATGCTTCTTACAAAATAGTGAATGTTAATGTAAGATTCCTCACAGAAGTTTAAGCAAATAAGTATCTGAAATGCTCCACAAATAAGAGCAGAGATAACAGGATTTCAGTGGCATGTAAACAAATTATTTGTGTGTGTGTAATGACTGCCTAAACAAATAGGCACTTGAGCATGCAAGTGATAATTATGTATGGTAGTGTCTTGTTATCCACCAAATTGTGTGTCTTGCATGAGTAAGTGGTTTTCATGTAGGAGCATATTTGTGTAACCTCTGCATCGAGCCTTTTCTCAGTCTTCTCTGAGCTCATGGGAGAAGGTTGATTCACTTCATGTTATTGGGTGCTTGGTACTTTCTGCAGCTTTTGCCCATCTGATTCAATTTGCCTGGTTTTGATAATGAAGTTCCCATTTTTCAATACTATCTGTAGCAGCCTTTTAAAAGAGGTGTCTCTCAATTTTTATTAGGAAGTAGAGAAAAGGCAGAAGGAAGAATCAGAGGTGCAGGTTCTACAAAGTGCTGAGGAGTCACGGCTCCCTGTAAGGACCTTCTGTCTCCATTTGGACGGCATTACTCACCCAGCTCTGTATCTACATTGTAGTTCTGCTTTATTAAATACTCTTCTCCAGCCTACTGGTTGTGAGCAATGAGAGCTTCAATGTATATTTTGCTTGAAGAGCTCTT
Source organism: Coloeus monedula (assembly GCF_965178545.1). Classification (NCBI taxonomy): domain Eukaryota; kingdom Metazoa; phylum Chordata; class Aves; order Passeriformes; family Corvidae; genus Coloeus; species Coloeus monedula. Next base: position 24,515,641 of record NC_138781.1, read on the forward strand.
GCTGTAGCATTCCATTACACATGGACTGCCTAGATGCTCTGAAATAGTAGTCCATGGAATGTATCCCTTGCACACAATAAAATACAGGTTCTTAGTCATGAAATAGATCCAAAGTTGATCTGTACTGCAGTTCTCTGTTTGAAGAAAAAGCTTTAATAGTGTTAATTTTAATGCTTCTCAACACATAGTTTCAAATGAAAGCAAGTCAAGTAATAAGCCCCCAAATACATCATAACACGCAGTGAGCAGGAGAAAAGTGGGGAGTGAGCAGGAGAAAAGTGGGGAGTGAGCAGGTATGGTGCCCACCTGCTCAGTAAAGGCATGTCTGATGGTGAGCAGTAGGTGCTAACTCCCATGCTTTTAAACCTTTTCCTTTGTAACAGGCTAAATCTACTTCAGCCAAAGAGTCGAATTAGCTGAGTTATGTTGCTGTAGTTCAGCTCTGTGGAGAAGGACCTGGGAGTCCTGGTGAACAAGAAGCTATCCATGATCTAGCAGTGCCCTTGTGGCCAAGGAGGCCAATGATATCCTGGTGTTCACTAGAAAAATCATCAACAGCACGTTGAGGAGTGTGATCCTTGCCCTTTACTCAGCCCTAATGTGGGCATACCTGGAGCGGTGTGAACAGTTCTGGGCTCCTCAGTAGAAGGGGGGCATTGAGCTCCTCAGAAGAAGGGGGACATTGAGCTCCTGGGGTGGGTTGAGCAGAGGACAACAAAGATGATTAAGGGACAGGAGCCTTTCTCTTATGAGGAAAGGCTGAGGGAATTGAGTCTGCTCAGCCTTGACCAGAGAAAACTGAGAGGGAACCCCATCAATGTCTATTAGTATCTGAAGGAAGGGTGTCAAGAGGATGGACCAAGCTCTTCTCTGGTGTCAGGCAATAGGACACAGCACAGAGGGCAGAAACTGATGCACGGGAAGTTCCTCCTGAATATGAGGGTGAGCTTCTTTACTGTGCAGGTGACCATGCACTGGAACAGATTGTCCAGAGAGGGTGTGGAGTCTTCCTCACTCACTGGAGATATTCAAGAACCATCTGGACACAATCTTCTGTCATGTGCTCTGGGATGACCCTGCTAGAGCAGAGAGGCTGAACCCTATAACTTACTGTGGTTGGTTCCAGCCTTAATCATTCCATGCTCCTGCAATTCTGTGGTGAGTAATGTACCCTTCCATTCTTAAGGGAGAGTCTGCTGTAGTTTGAAAACTGCATCTCACATTAAGTTATTACAAATTAATGAAGTGTCTAACTTTAGACGCAAACAAGCCAGGTAGTTCCTAAAGCTGTTCAGTAGTCTGTATTGATATTTGCATGTATAGACCTATCTCCCTCTCCCTGCCTCTCTCACCTTAGTGATATTAACATCTTTCTTGATGTGTTAAATCCTGTGCTTGTAAACTTTCTAAGAAAGCTCTTGGTTCAGTGTGCCTTCTGGTGGTGTATTTCTCTGTTCTCACAACACTTCCTGTGGTTCAGCATAACTTCTAGGAAGATAGCATTACAAAGCGTGAGCTGTTATCCAGAAACTGTACTGGAGTTTTAAAGCTTCCCCATCTGTCTTGAGTTGCAGTGTTTGTGTAGAAGTTGAGCTGAAGGAAATGAGTAAGCGTAAAAGGAATTCTTCTGTCTTGCAGAGAAATTCTCTTTAGTTTGAATGTTGGCTGTGGCTTGGGGCCAGTACATTGAACTGTTTTGCACTACAATGAAGTATAAAACGGGACCTCAGCTGTATGAAATTGCTCTGGCCTCTTCCACTGCATCATTCTAAGAAAACTGAATTTGGAGGGAAACTAATTAGTACAAAGACATGTGGAGGCTGTTTCCTCTCATCTGTTAGAGCTTTTCAAGGTGTGCTTCTCCAAGAAGGGGACAGCTGTTCTCACTGCAGGAACTATTTCCTTCCAGAAGACATCTGCAGGGAAAGGTAATGCAGGTCTATAAGCTTGGTTCTATTCCAATGCTTCATCTTCCCAAGTGCTTCATAAGACAGCCAACAGAGTGAGCTGCCTCAGAATAAAGAAAATCTTACAATGCCTATTATTTTATGGCTATCCAGAGAAACCTCCTGGTGATATGCCTATTGGGTGTGTTTAACTGGAGCAGTAAATATTCATGTTCTCAGGAATATTTTTACGAGTATTTATCTTAAAGAACTGCTACATCAAACAATTATGTAATGCCTACAAAGGTAATTGACAGCTACATTTTAATTAGGCATCTCTTAACTTCATGTTTCAAAATAAATGTAATAATCATTACATTACAGTTTTTTTCCCCCTTTATATAGCCTCTTAGAAGCTTGATCAAAAAACTACGGCTTGTAACTGCCAACAACTCGGCATTTGTAGGCATGTAGGAAATTCAGGCTTAATTCTGTACCCGAAGGGCATTGGGGACCTGAATTAACCCTAGGCAAGTAAACCAATTTCTGGGCTGTTTAGGAGGTTCTTGAAAGTTAGTTTTTGGGCTAGGAGTGAGGTTGAGAAGTATCTGATGTCACTTGGGATGGGGGAGAAGAGGAACGCTCTGAGAGGAGCTCCTGTTGGCTCTGAAGCAGGATAACTTCCTGATACCTTCCAGTCTCTGACAGGAGAGGATCTTCTGTTGTCTGATTTATCTAATGATTCCAAAATGCTGGGATCTCTGAAATGCAGTTTTTTCCCATTCACAATGGTAAGAAACCTATCAGTAGATCTTGGTAGAAGTTATTTTACATAAAAACTTGTAGTAAGTGTAAGTCTCTTTTGACTTTGAGATACTATTTCAGACAGTTTACAATAAATCTCAGAGAACTGAATGCTTGTATTCCTGCAGTGGTCTCATGCTACTTATCTTAGGAAGCATGAGTTTGTAATTTTGAACCATATAGCCTCTGCTTTATCTATCCCGATTCTGTGCAGCTCTAGGGAATACAAAAATACTGGCCTTTCTATGGTGCCAAGATATAAAAGTGTCTAACTGGAAAGCTGAAATAGCACAGATTTAAGGGAGAGAAACATCTGGATTGAACTTGTTCATATTTTAGACATTGCATTTGACTTGTTACTGTGTTTTATTTTAAACATGGTTCCTAAGTGATGTTTTTATTTGTCCCTGAGTTTTATTCAGACTCAAGTGAAATTAACAGCACACAAAATTCTAAGGATTGTTTTTAACCTTTATATTAATGTTTCATTGCTGCCCAATGAAGCCTCCATCCAGTGGAAAACATTTGCTTGTGACTATTCAAGATCAAGATCAAAACTTAAATCATTATAGTAGGCCTGGAATCAGTGCACAGCTGGAATGTGAACATCAAGGAAATGTATATGCTGAAACATCTGGAGGTGGCAGAGGGAGCCAGGAGGTTGTGCTGGCTTCCCAGCAGCCCACTTCTCTTGCCAGAAAACTGGGGACTGCTCTCTGAATTTTCTGTTTGCAAATGTGTGAGCACTTGAGACTACATGATTGGGAGACTAGAATTCCTCTCTCTCCCCCAGACACTTATCTTTAATATTTTTAAATTAAACACCACACCAATACCACTTAAATACCGGAGATTGACACTTCATATTTTGCATCCTAGTAAAATGAATTGTTCCTTGAATTGTGCTTGATTTCACTTCCTTGACTCCTAACCTTCAAGCAGAACAAGAGAAAGTTAATAGTGTTGACTATGTAGGGGACAAAAGAGGATTGAGGTTGGTGGAGAAAGTCTTGAAATGAGCCACTCTTCTGACTGAACACAAGAAAACACATTTCAAAAAATTCAGTTTGGTAGTTTAAAAGCTAGTAATATATACTGCATCAAAATAAGTTTGTACAATAGTTAAATATCCCTTGAATATTAGACTCTTAACTTCCTTGGATGTTCAATGAGTTGAACTATCCCAAACAAACCTGTAACAACTTCCCCACCCAAATATTATTTCCTTCTGCGTTGTTACATTCCTTGTTTCATTTTGCAAAAGAAACATCTAGTCAGAGAGTGGGTGGAGGCAGACTGAAATGTACCTTCTAATATTTTGGCCAGTGATATATCTGCTGCTAATACAATTTGAACACAGTGGAATTTAGTAATTTGTCTATACTGGAATTGAATTATTTCTTTTCCTTGACATCTAAACTTGCATTATATGATAAAATATAGAGTATAACTGTGCTGGTTTTCTGGATTTTATCTTCTTTGTCCTCCAGTACTTAGTTTCATTTTAAACACGATTCTACTACTGATAACCTTGACTGCAAGAAAACCCTGCCACTTAGGCCTTTGTGAAGTGTCACATCAGCTTTTATTCAAAGTTCAACTGTGGAGAAAAATCGACCTTTTAGTGGAAACTGAAGGTAGTGTGTGATTTTTCCTTGCTGTTAATAGCACCACAAACTGTGTTGGTCTGGTCTTTATACAGTAAAGTTTTGAGTTTTCCAGTAGCTGACAGATGATGCTTTCATGTTCATCTGTTTAATCTCGGAGCTTTGTTAAACTAGGCAAATGACATTACAAAAATCCTTCTGTAATGAAAATTGGAATACTAGCTGCTACAACAGCAATCTATTACCTGATTGTTAGTAAATGCCAGCATGCTGTGGTGACAGCTTGTTAGATGGGATGCAATGCTTTATACAGCAATTACCAACTCTCCACTTTTTCACCAGCTGGGGATATAAGATTTGCTACTGTTTTCCCAGGAAGAGAGTCAACATCTTGCCATAAACCTGTCTTTCTCTGATCTCGTCCCAGGCATTTGGGTATAGAAAGAGTTGCCTGCTACTTACTGTTGGTCTGTGTGACAGAAAGCAACTTCTTATTGTAATTGCTGGCTCAGGGAAATATGATTCAAAATTAATAAGCACCTAGACCTGGTTGCATCAGCTTTGAATCTGGTCATATAACATCAATCAGCTTGTCCTTTACATAGCTTATAAAGGAATGTTCTAAGAATAGTTTCTGGGATATACTTGCAGAAATTCAATCCGTGGTGAATTAAGACCCTACCACAGTCTTATCAGCCATATGAAGAACAGGATGAAACCAGACCTCCCCAGACAGGTCTCACACAGGGTTAACTGCTCCCATCACAAACACCACCGCTCCTTCAATGCTGGAACAAAACATGTGCAATTCATCTGAAAAGTAAAATCAAGGTCAGTAACACAGACTAACCTGGTTCAGTGTACAGTTGATTAGAATTTTATGCCTGTTCTATCTGCAAATGGTTAAATAGAGAATCTCACTAACAAAGCTCTGGGGGGTGGGGAAAAATTCTAGATTTATCATTCTCAAAGCTGTAAACTGAGATGTCATCAGGGCCACAGAAGAGGTAGCCCATGCTAATACAGGATGTGAGGAGAGAACACCATGCTTTTATCTTCTTTCTCTTACTAATAAAATGGCCATGTATCTTCTCTCCATGTGTTCAGGCTGCCTGCAAACAGTCCCCCTCGGGTCTTGGCCTATCTTGTGAAGTATTGTGTTGTGGTGGTGATACAAATATTATGGGTGTTGTGAACAGTTATCCAAGATACAATGGTTTAGCAGGTACCATTGCCTTGAATCTTATTGCATTCACTACCAGTGCTATAATCCCTTCCCCATGATGCAGTTTTCCCTTTCAGATTTAAAACGCAATAATCATATTATGAGTATTGTTTCCAAACTTAATGGGTTTAATTTAGTTATTTTCTCATTAGCTCTGGATCAGGACCTTGCTGCAGTACTGACTCTGCTATGCTTCATTTAATTATATTTAATGCAATCTATTTGTTTCCCCAGAAGCTAAATAAACTTGCAGCCAAAGACTCAAAATAAGTACAGAGGGCTATTATATCTACTGCAGGCAGATCTAGAAGAACTACACTTAAAGCATGCATTGCATCTACTCTTTAGTTCCCTACCTCTCCATAGTACTGCATGACCCCCTAACCGGGCAGCAGGAAGCCAACCCAGTTTAATATGAAAAAATGGCTCTTTCCCTCTGGACAGATAATAACCTGGTTTTGTGCATGCTTTGGGTTTCCAACCTTGCTTTATGCCTGGTCTTTCTACATCCAAATGCTTATTTTAGCTGAAGACTTGAGTTTTGTTTGGAACATCTGCCAAGGAGACATGGTACTGAGCACATCCACAGAGCATGTGGCTATTCAGTTAAATCTCATTTCCACATTTATGTGCTGTAATTATTAGTTTTCTAACAATACTTACTGGAAGAGTCCAATTTAGCAGTTTTCATTTTCCAGCATAAGTTGAATTCTGCCATTCCAACGAGTTCCTATGTTTACCATCATTACTGTGGCTCCATTTCCCATACCAAAAAGCGGTAGTTTTCACGTCCTGGGAGATATCCTGCTGTTTCCTAGGATACTTTTCACAGAAGTTCAGAGATACCTCTTCCTGCAAAAGTAGTATTGCTGATTGCCCACAGGTAGGGTGAAAAGGGCAGAGAGCAACTGGTTTGAGCTGAAGACCATGGCAAAACAGTGTGAGGAGCAAAACTGCAGAATCTGATTCTGTGGAAATTGTGCATATTTCTCTTTCCATATCTGTTTTTTAAAGAATCACCAGCTCCTATTTGCCTATTTTTACTGCACAGGTACACACAGACACACTCTACAATGAAAGAGTCCTAAATGGCAAAGCATCTGTTCAAGATTCACTGCTGGGCATGTTGCCGCAGGAGATCACTGTGAATGAAGCTCCTCAGGAACAAAGCAATTATTAAGAGTGAACAAATTAGCATTTCCTCAAGACCATGGAGCCTCTACAACCAGAAGAGATGTGAAGGCTAACTGGGGATGTGACTGGAGGTGAAGAGAGAATACAGATCTGCTGTTCCTGCAGGGCCAGATGCTCAGAGAGGGGTTGAATCCCCTCTGCTTTGAGGAGTACTTGGCTTCCTACTACATGTCGCTGTCCTTTATTTTTGCAGGTGGCTTTCATTCAGTAGTAAAAGCCAACATGGGATTAGGTAAGAATCTGGTTAAAACCCCATTTCATACAGAAGAATTACATATTCCTCTGGGTGCTTCTGTAGTGGTACCAGGATCTTTTGCCTAAGCTTCAATTAGTATAGCTCTGTAATAGTACATTTCACCCAGAAATACCAAGGGTTTAATAAAATTAGCTCTATGGTTGTGTTGTGATGTACTCTAGGGATTTTTAATTAAAGTTGATTAAGAATGTTCCAATTAAATTATTTTCTAGTGGATTATGCATATTCTGCAGCATTACAATGTTTCCTTTCACTTTGCCCATGGAGCCCAGGGAGGCTTGAGGGAGAAGGCTGCTATATGGTAGAGAGCCAGCCTTCAGCATTCAAGACACAACCCTTCTCCACAGCAAAAAGCCTAAAGTGGTAACCCAAAAGGATTTGGACAAGGCTGCCAAGGATGCAAGTGTTCTTGGCTGTACAGAAGGAAACCAAAGGCAGTCTCCAGGAAAGAGAGGTCGCTGTCATTCTGAAGGGCTGAAATAAATCTTTCCAAGCCTCATTCTGTGATGACAGTTTTCAACAGTCTTTCTGATGAAAAACTCTTCTTATTTTTTCTTCTGGAATTTCAGACTTGTTTATTCCAGCCAAGCCTCCTCTTTTCCTAGCACACAAAGCAGTGGAGGCGTTATCAGTCTCTTAACTTCTCTAAAATCTCCTGGGAAATATAGGACATAGCCAGCAATAAAGAACAGGAGATATTATCATTGTTTTCTGTTATGACAGGCATATAACTCCTGACACTGTCACTTTTAAATGGCTACCTACCTTCTGAGATGTGCTTGGAAATCTTCTTTTAATAAATGGTTAAGATTAGTCAGTAATGATTCTTGAACTGGATTGCCTTGGACTAACAAACGACTTAGTCTTTTCTACTGGGCTTATAGTAGGAACGGAGACTTTTAATTTGCTAATAGGTGAGTTAGAAATACAAGAGCCTCAGTTTTTGGAATCTTACCGTGCTCCTTCTTCAAAGGGACATGTTGTAATCCTTGCTTTCTTCAGCTTCAGTAGGGTCGCTTGTGACCTTACGTCAGCTCTCGGAGTAGGCTGTGCTACTCTGCTGCCACTGAGTACTAATTATGGCAACTCTCCCCACAAATTTCTGCTAGAAGCAAGGAACATTCATGCATTTGAAAGTGACTGTACTTGGATGTACTTTAATTATGCTCTATATTTGCATTTTTCAGCATCAGCATCTCATTAATATCTCAGTTTAAAAATGTTAATCATCATTTGTTTTTAAGACCTAAAGCAAGCCAAAGTTACAGCTGACTATTCTCAGGTGTCTGGGAGCAGGTCCAATAATTATAAAGAATCATAGCAGCAAGCTCTACTTACACACATCAATTCAAAATAGATGTAGAATATGAAAGAATTATGACTTTGAGAATTGTTGCTTTCAAAACTAGCTAGGAAAGCATAACCTAGTGCTCAGATGATAAGGTAGTTCATGAATATACTGCATGCTATATGGCTGAGCTGAAGTCAGAACTTGGAAATCTTTTTTTTTTTAATGTTACTTTTGGAAAGAGAAATTGCCTAAAAGAAATCTTTAAAACAAGCAACATATTTAATTTATTTTTAACTTAGGAATCAAGGTGTTTGTTACTGAATCCTCTTTTTTACTGTCTTTAAAGAAAAGATTTTTATGCCATCATAAGAAAGCTCCCACTCTTTTGTATCTGAGAAAAGTTTTTTAAAAAAATTGAAAAGGCTTTAAAAGTGTGGGAAGTATTACACAGGTGTACAGAGGCAATAGCCAAAGTCATCCCAATGTAGCAATCATACTTAAATAGATGCTGAATTGTAGGTGGTTAACTTAAAAGATCCGGATGAAAACTGGCATGTGGAGTGAGTTTGGAATGTACAAAGGAATTCCTAACCTCCTCATACTGTTTGTACTGTAAGACAAAGTCACAGCCCAATTCTCAAAAAAACAGACACAGAAAAAGAAACACTGTCAGAACTTTCTGTTTTGAGAATTACGTGGCACAAAATGTTAGAAGTCCTCCACCAGTAGGGATCTGGAATACACATTTGTTTCAGCTTTCAACAGAACTCTGGAAATTGCTCAAGAAGTTGCAGTGGAAGCAAAGCATGGTGAATAAAGCACATAATAAGGACAAAGCCTGCCTAATAGTATAAATCATTTAAAAGTTGGTGGAGTATATCCTCATGTATTTAGGGATTAGGTTTTCTTATTAAAGTATACTTTGCAGTAATGACTGCAGCATTGGTATAGGAATATATTAGCATTAGACTGATGATTAAATGCAAAATTAACTTAAAAAAATTTTGGCTGTTAAAGAGCAAGATACGTAAGAGGAAGGAGTAAGAGATTGCCAGAATGACATTCACAGCCATCTTAAATGCTAAGACACACCTATACAGTGTACCAAGGTAAATTGCGGTTTATTCACTGACAGACTTCAGGAGGGATTTTTTGAATAAAAGCTTATTCAGCTTAGATATGTGGAAGACATCTGTTTTTCAGGCTGTTGGGTCTTTGACATTTTCAATGTGCCGAACTGCATAGTAGTCATGGATTTGTTCTTACAGCTTAAAGTACTTCTTTGTCTGTTTTGCTTTTAACATTTCTAACAGCTGTTAGAACCATTCCAGGGTTTTCTCTGCTTCTTGAGACACTGAGATCAGAATTTCCACCCTGTCTTGTCTTTGTTGTTTTTTTATTATGAAAGGTAACCAGAGTAGTTTGAATACCTTCCAGGGAGAAAATCTGCATGTTTATGAGAACTCAGATGGAGCTGGGGATGTCCTCTCAGCAAATAATGTGTGTATGGCTGTAGAGAAAGGGAAGGCAAATGGGTTTGAATCAAACACCGTTGTGTTAAGCACAGATCAGCCACCAAGTTTCTTGAGCTCTGAAACTAGGAGTGGTTTTCATCTTGCTTAACTTCAGATATAACACTTTGCATCTAAGATAATCATGCTAAGCTCGGTTTGTAGTCAAGAAAGACAAGCAAGTAAACTCTTTTGGCACCTTACTGCGAGATGAGAAAAGCTGAGCCTGACACTCTAGTGAGGAGATTGTACTCTCTACTCCACTTCCTGATGTCTTTTGGACTCAGGTGAATGTAGTCCAATGAATTACTTCCTCATTTTTGCCACCAAGTAGAGTTAGGCCCACCTTCCTGGCCAAGTTAAAGCTCCAATTAATGAGACATTGAAGCAGCTGACTGTCCTGTCTCAGGCTGGTGTCCTCTGTAGTTCTGTAAGATTATGCCTGAAAACCCTGGTGTCTCAAGGACAGGATGTTAGCAAAATAGTCCACCCTGCTGTGAGAGGTGTGACGAGGGAAAGGGATATTCTGGATCTCCCTGGTGTTTGCTGTGAGACCAATGAGCCATGCACAAAGAGCGCACTGCCAGCTTTCAGAGGCATACACACAGTTCATAGCCTGAGCACATCAACAGGATGTCAGGAGACTCACTGGACCAAGAATGAAGGCTCTGACAACAGCCAAGTGTATACTATAAGTAGTTTTCTGTGCTCTTGACTGAAATATTTAAGTTCTGAAATACTCTCTTCCACTTTCCTTAGGACATCTTGGGCAGCTTTGTCATGTGTCAAATATTATTTAATTCAGTTTTATTTTACTTTGTAGCATATGAATGCCTTAGTTTATTACACAGCCTTGTGTAATGTCCTTGGTGTATTGTTATGACTACTTTGCCTCCACCTGTATCTGATAAGAACTTCTATTCCATCTACTTTTCATTAGGAGGACAGTTTTTCTGGTTATATAAGAGTTGGGCATTTGATGAGACAATGAAGAAAACTTGAAAAAGAACATAATGAGAAGCATGAGGGTCTTTAATTTGTCTACCACTCTTGGTATGTCATTTTAAAGCTTTTTTTATATTATAAGGTCACAGCAGAACACAGTCCCTTCTGTGTAACATCAGTCATAGGACTAATCAGCATTAACTCCTTGCAATAAAGTACATCTGCTGGAAAAATATCTGACAGATTTGTTCTTGTTTAAGATTGAATGGTGTTCCCAGGCAGCTTGTGAACACTTGTCATGATTTAAGCCCAGATGGAAATTAGGCGCCACACACAGTTCAATAATTAAAGTACAGTAACAATTGTAAATTACTATAATAATGATAATGAAAAAGGAAAAACAAGTGATGTACAATACAATCACTCACCAGCCACTGACTGGTGCCAGACACCCCTTCCTGAGCCCAGATCAGCCACCCTTCCAGGCAACTTCCCCCAGTTTATATACTGGGCATGACTTTCTGTGGAACGGAATATCCCTTTGGTCAGCCCATGTCATCTGTCCCAGCTATGCTCCCTCCCAGTTTCTTTTGTACCCTTCCTCACTGGCAGAGCATGAGACACAAGAAAACAGTGATTGACTTAGGACAAACGTGACTTAGCAAAAAAACAAGACATCAGTGTGTTATCTGCACCATTCTTATTCTAAATCCAAAACACAGCACTGTAACAGCAACTGAGAAGAAATTAACTCTACCCAGCTGAAACCAGGACACCATAACAGTGCTTTTATTCCCTTCTCTATCAAAATAAATACATGAATAATCAGTTGAGAAGGAAAAAGATTGTCCCTTTGAGAAGAGACTGAAAAGGCAAACACTTTATGTAGGCTAATTTGAATACTGCAGGATGTGAAGACATATTGATATGAATGCATAAAACCTATATGGAAGGTAGAAGTAGTAATATGTTATTTTATATGGAGCTAAATTTTGTAACAAAAGTGAAAACCCCTGTAAGGATTAAGGAAGAATGGGAAGAAAACGCCACTGGTGTTACCTTTTATCGAAGGACTTAAAGAATATGTAGATGACAGCTCTTAAAAAAAATGGTTTCAGGACACCAAAAAGAGACTATTCCATTTAGGAATAAGCTAGGAGAAGTACATGCCATACTTTATCCCATTAGTAGCCTAACTCACTTCTTATCTTTAGAGAGTACATATTATGGGTTATTAACAACAGTAAGTTTAAGGTATGCTTCAGTCAAAAGCAGGACATATTTTCAGAATTTCTATGGTAAGTGCCAGTTCTTGCTGTGCAGAAAAAAAATCTTTTCAGGAAAACTGTTGGCAGACTTATTGCAAAGACTTGAATTAAAAGACAAAGTAAATAGAGAGGCAAGTGCTCTGTGTCCTCAGATTACCAGCCATTCACTCCATGACTACTGGAGAGAACCACACACTAAGTTCTGTAAACTCTACTTTGAAGGCAGAAGTCACAGATGAAAACTTTTCAGTTGAATCAAAGACTTGGAAGTCATGAAGGGCCTGGGAAGTCTGGAAGCAGGTTGGTTTGACTACAGTGATAAATGCCTTTCAGTTCCTAATGTGTCATATTCACAAATGAATGTAGGTTGATTCCTCTTTGCGAATTCCCACAGCACAATTTTTGTATATATTTGTCACTGTCACAGCTTGGGCTCATTATATTGCAGTCCAAGACAAGTATATCCTCTGTCTTGGAGGTCTAATTCTTCCCTTCATAGACACTTCTAGTAACTGGGTTTGCCTTGGGAAGAACCACTGGTTTTCTTTTCCGTTTACTTCCCTCACTGTTAGTCCTGATATTGGTCTGCTCTATTACACCTCTATTTCTCTACAGAAAAAAATCTTATGTATCTTACCTTGAATAGTAAACTTTTTTCAAATAAACCCACACTCATTTCTAATCTTTGCAATTTTCCACTTGCCAACATGTTGAGTATTTTTCCCTTCCATTTTCCTTCTTGTTGCTTTCATCTCCTACTGGAAATTTTTAAATACCTTATCACTAGTATTCTCTTGATTGCCTGAGACCTTTTTTTTTCTTGAGTGACTTGAAAATAGCCTCATCTTCTAGAACTGATACTATATAAGAACTCTAAATGGGGGTTTTACCAGTTGTAACAGATTAGTGTTTTCCCGACTGCTCCTCCACCTGCTCTTTTTTAATTATGGGGGAAAAAAATACTATTCTTCTAGGTAATTCCTTCCACTTTAATTATTAAACCTTATGTTGAAAATGATGCAATTTCTTCATCAGGCGGTTTTCTTTATGCTGGAGCCCACGAGATGAGAATCAGTGACATGACATTCCACACTGCATTACTCGAACGAGTGAAGGTAGCAGAGCTCAACTTTCACAATTTTGCAGCAGCACTTTTAATGCCCAACTGGATTCTCTATTTCAGCTTTTCCAGGAAGTCTTTCCATTCTGAAGTTGTACTCCTGGCTTTATTTTTTCTGACATCTGATTTTAAGTGGAGTTCCCCTTTGTGCTCTGACAGTGACTGCAGCTCTCCAGCTGTCTCCTTCTTGTTTCCTCACTGTCCCATGGAGAATTTCAAGCACAGTAGTTAACTGTTGCAGGTCAGCAACTTTACTTCTTCCTACAAGAATCCTGAATGTCAGATTGTTCCTTAAAGAATAAATAGCAGCTGGTCCCTAGTGCTTAAGGAGGGTTAATTTTAGGTTTTTCAGTCCCTCTCCTGTCTGTGCTCATTTGGGCTGAGAGGCTTCTGTTCAGAACAAGCTGAGCCAGTCTCTTAGGTGAGACTTTGAGAATCAGTGTTTACCTTTTAATTTGAGAAGTGCCCTTCATTAACACAGTCCTCTGCTTGATTTTTGGTGTCTGGGTTTTTTGGCTTTTTCTCCCTGACAAGTGTCATAGAATCAGAATGAATGTGTCTTTGCTATCTCTTCAGAGCTCAATTTCAAATATCCATCTTACTCCACAATTCTACCATTCCCTGCATGACAGATTTCAGAAGGGATGTTACCTACATAAGGATTTATATGTATTTTATACATCCATTATTCTGCCTTTCAATGGCAAATTAATGATATAGTGAGGATACTAGGTGTTACTCATACCTATAATACCTATTATAAGTAATTTATATATATATTACAGGTAATATAATAGATAATACCTAGAGAATTTTTGATACCTGCTACCTTTTGCTGAACAGTTTCAGACTGCTAAAGAAAAAGATGGGAGATCAGTAGTGAGATACCTGGGGTGATGCAAGACAGGTTTATCGACAGCATTGCAGCCCTTATGAGATATCACTGATGCAAAGCATTCTGGGCCAGACATGGCAGTCTTTACTGCTTGCTGAACAGAGTGGGGTCATGGTTTTACAGCTCATGGGTGTTGCCTTAATGTAAGGAACAAATCAACGAGTTTATTTTTTCTATGATATCATTCATCAGCCTCTCATTACAGAAGGTTCATAGTGCTATTTGTGCAGGTTGTCACCACTAATCTTTTCCTCTGTGGATGACTCATTGTCTAGCACTTCTTTTTCTTTTCTGTCACTACATAAAGTATAGGAATGGGTGAAAAATTCTGTTCATAGGAACAAACCATGTAGGCATAAATGTGCATAAACATTCAGATTTTTAAAAGAAAACCTATCCTAGAAATCTGATGAACTTTGAATTTTCATCTGGTAAGTCATAAACATACAGTAGAAAATGTTTCATATTCCATTTAGGCAATAGATATATTCCAGTTTATTGGAGTTAATAGTTCTGTCAGAGGAAAAACTGTGCCACACACATAGATATAAGAGATGGATGAGGTTCAAGAGCCACTCAAATGATTAAATTGCCTGTATATACCATTCAGAGATTTGTTACACATGGAGAAAAATCTAGATCTATTCATCAATGGGAAAATGACTAAAAATTATTGTGTAAAATATCTATAGTTAGTAATCACTTATAACCCACTCTTAATAAAGACACTTTTCTTGACTATTAATTAAAATGAAAGGAGCAAGGCTACTTTTCATACAAAGACACATAATATATTAAAATGTCATGTAAAAGACATACCTACATACACAATTTTGGGCTTGTTTTCAGCTGGATTTTGTACTCCATTTTATCTGTGGGTGGCTGACTACAGCCAGCCTTCAAATTAGTTTTGTAATTTTTGTGTCTATCAAGCAGTCTGTGAAGCAACTGGTGGGGCTGCAGACTCTGCCTTGAGTTCTCTGTAGGGAATTCCTGTTGACAAGAATTCTGCTTCTCAGCTTAATTTTTCATTTCTCCTCAGTTTCCTTTGAGGTTCTCAGAATGGCAGAAGGAACCAGACCAAAAAAGAAATAAAAATTCCATAGGTGAGACAGAACAATTAGGCTGGAAATGTATAAAGAGACACCAGAGAAGCCCATCAATCCTCTATCCTAGTGAGGTAACACCAAGTAGTGTTCACTATGCTGCAAGGACAATATGGTTCATTGGTCATTCTTAAATACGAGAGATTTCTGACCAAAATCAATTACCACAAAAAATTTGTTAATATTCAAAGGTTTTAAGTGTTTTCTCAAGCTCTCATTTTCTGTGTTTTTTATGTTGTTTAGGTGTCACAATTGATAACCATACATTATAGAATATCTTGATCCTCTTAGGATGTTGTTTTCATTTCATTTTTTTCTGTACCACTAAGTTAAATCAGTGTCCCTAGAAAAGCTTCCTCCTCTCAAAACCAGGGTGTGAAGGAAAGATATATTGTCTCCCCAACCAGTTTGTTATCATTTCCTCTGTCAGTTATGCAAAGATGAGCATTCTGTATATTCAGATGGTAGAAACTGGTATCTGTCTTTCCATGGAAAGACTTTATTCCTTAATAAATCAACACTTTTTTTACTTTGAAACAACCAAGAATAAAAGTATGACAAGGTAATTATAGGACCAGCTGAAACACTTTTAAAATAAAAGAAATACAATAATCAAATTTTTCTTCCTTGTTTTTTATGCAGTTTTATGGACATTATTAAGCTTTTATATCCATTGCAGATACTGTCTGAAGATACCACAGCTATTTCCATGAATGCAGTAAGTTTTGAGGACACTAAAACATCAGGTGTTCTGGAAATACCGAAGTTCTATTATTTGCAAACATGTCATTAGTTTTATATCTGTGATTCTTGGCAGGCTGTGCTTCCTTATTCACTCAATGACAGAAATATCCAAATAAGTAAGATATTAAAATAGTGGGGGAGTGGTGAGAGGAAGGGGGAAATAAGAACAGAAAAGATAACAAACAAGGATAATAACTCAAACTATGTATCTAAGTTAAAAAATTACACAGTGCTCCCCTCACTACAACATAGTCAAGGAGTGTGTCCTGCTTTTAGGAAGGGCTGTCTTTTCATAGATTCAATAATAAATAATACATTTTTTTTTCACTCAAAGAAGAAAAATATTTGCAAATATATTTTTCACTCTTCTTAGTTATTTAAATACTTTTAATAGAAGACCTTTAGAAACTATACAGTGGCCCATTATTTGCAAGTTTGGTTTACCAAAGGTTTCAAGACTATGGAAAGTTGTAGAACATGGTTGATAAGGAAACCGTACTACCAAAGTAGGAAATTATCTGTTAGGGGTATGGAATGCAGTCATTGGGAAAGAGAACTTCTGTGGTAAACAGCATAGTTATGTCAGATAACATACATTTTGAGGTTGTCCAAAGGATTTTCGTGGGATAGTGAAGGCAGAGCAATAGCCAGCAGCTATGGGAACCCTTTATCCCATCGTGGGATCTTTAACTCAAAGTTCATCCACAGCCCTTTCTTGCTCCTAGAGCTCTGAATTAAGGAGAAATGTGTCTGGAAACAATTAGCTCCCTGAGCACCAGAAGCCTGATGAAGCCTGGCTATGGCTTGCTGCTTGATGAAAGGTCTGGTGGGAGCACTGGTCAGAGGCCCTTGGCTATGACCTTGGCTATGCCCTGTGCTCCTGGGGCATCTTTCCCTAGAGAACAGGCTGCTGCAATCACAGGACACTGGCCAGCAAGATAACAGTCTTAATACCTAAAAGGTGGTGGAGTGAATTTCCAAATATTCATACAATGTCCTTCTGTCTGCTCCCTTTTATAAATTTTGTAGGCACGCATTACCATTGAGATCTCTACCTCTTCTGATCAAAACTGGGCAGCAGGCTCAAGAAAATATTTATCTATTTTTTAGAATATTAAGATTCTGGCTTTTAACTCTCTACAGCAAAATAAAACAGAAGTAAGTACAGTCTGTAGTCTGTCTTCAGCTTCTGCATACCTGACCGTGGTAGACAGTCTTATCAGCATGTTCACTGTGTATTTACTGGTCATGTGTCCATTGCCTGAAGGCAATCTCACTTCATTGTAATAGATGATAAAACTTCAATTTTCACTGGATGTGCCTAAACATATTTCTCCTTTTCAAGAATAAATAGTTAATTTCTTCCAAAACAATGAGTACAAGTGTGATTATAGAAGTGCTGATACTGTCCTGAGAGATACCAAGAGCAATAGCCTCCTGTAATAGGAGCAGTTCTTTACTGAATGCCTAAATAAATGTCAGGTTTTGGAAAGAGGTATCTGTACATTAATCAATACAGGTATGTACCTCTCCATGAGCTTGGATTCAGTGCTCCCTTAAAATTCATTTTGCGAAACCACTTGATTTAAGAACTTCACTTCTCTTTCTTTCTGCATCACAGCTTGCTCTTGGAGATGACATTTATGATGTTCATATATGAGGTGAAAATAAATACCATTTGCACATATACCTTGACCTGTCTGTTGGGACAGCAGGCTTGCAGCTCCAGGCCTGTTGTCAGCACAGTGAACTGGCCGGTCTTGCAGAGATCAGTGGGACTGGCTGCCTCTCCAGCAGTGACAGATGAATTTGGCTTGGGAGTTCTGCTGTTGATTAAGCCTGTGGCTGTAGTGCAAGGACAGAAAGGGAACACCCATTCTTTCATAAAGGCGCTGGAAACAGCAAAGATTTCAGGTATAAGAAACAGCAAAAGAAAGTACTAAAAATGGTGGATTTTCTTTGATGCATAGTTGCAGAAGGACAAGAGACAAGATGCAGTGGAAAGTAGAAGTAAAGCTTTTGTCAAAAAAGGTCATTGCCATTATGAAGACCAGGCTCTTTCAACACACTGTTACTCCTGTAAAGCTGGCTGTCCACTGATACCTATTATTCCTCTACCACCTGTTTTTGCTCTTTTCCCCTTAATGCAATCGTTTATACATTTCTTAATCTCCTTCAGTCTAAAAAGAAAAAAATCACAGCATGTCAGTGTAATAAGAAAGGGTCTGTGTTATCACCAGCATGGATGGCAAAGGTTCTGTGAGAGTCTCAGACCCTCTTAGGAAATATGGGTTTACGTCCCTTTATTTAGATCAGGAGAGACTCTCATCTGTTATTCTGTAGCAGCAATTCTATTAATTTCAATGGGGGAATATTAGCTCTTATCTGTGCTGAACAATCAAATACTTATCTCATTTTGCTTAGAATCCTTCTTCTTTTGTATATTTCACTATGTACAATCCCTCTCACAGAAAACCGTGCTAGTAATACTGTGACACAATTAAATTTGTCATATGCCATCTCTGATTACCAGAGCTTAGCAATCAGTCTGAGGGTTTAGTTTTGGGATTTTTAGGAGGTAGGTAGCACAAGGTCGGATACCAGAAGGAATGAAACAGAAGGTTAAAAAAGGTGTTGTGAAGAAACCGTTCCTGGAAATGCTTTTGTCGAAAATAGTCTCATACAAAAGTTAAGACCTAGGGACCTGATCTAATCTGAAATGAACTTGAGTTCCTGAAAGGACTTTCTGATGATCTTATACACAGTTATAATTATGCACAGTTCTGAACCTTTGATGGCAGGAAAAACCTCTGAAAAACTTTAAGAATATTTAATATAAAATTTCTTGTATGTTGTCGAGATAAGAAATTCCTTCTAACTAAAGTTTAACTTCTAAACCACATAAACCCAAACCCTCTTCACATCAAGTTCCAAGTCAGTTCTTTCAGAAACTGCAAGAATTGGAGCAAGTCTATCCAAGTCAGCAGTGCTTGGTGTGCCCCTTTGGAAGTGGCTCCATTTCAAATTACTTTTTTGGACAGAGTGCATGTCATGGGCAGAGGAGCCTCAGCATCCTGCCTGGCTTTTTTGTATGTGTCTGGCTTATGCCACAGAACTTATTCTAGAACTGAAAAACCTTTTTAAGGTAAATTAAAATTTATTATCTAAAGCTCTTATTTAAACCTATACTAAAAACCAAATTATAGCTGGACATAGAGATGTGCCCAAAGCCCAGAAAGCCAGCCACATCCTGGTCAGCATCAAACAATACATGGCCAGCAGGGTGAGGGAGGTGATTCTGCTCCTCCACTCTGCTCTGGTGCGACCCCACCTGCAGTGCTGCATCCAGCTCCCGGGTCCTGAGCACAGGAAGGACATGGACCTGTTGAAGCGAGTCCAAAAGAGGGTCACAAGGATGGTCAGAAGCATGGATCACCTCTTCTATGAGGAAAGGTTGAGAGGGTTGGGGTTGTTCAGTCTGAGGAAGGGAAGGCTGCAGGGTGACCTTATTGCAGCCTTTTGGTACTTAAAGGGGGCTTATAAGAAAGTGGGAACAAACATTTTAGCAGGGCCTGTTGTGAAAGGATTAGGAATAATTATTTTCAGCTAAAAAAGGGTAGAGTTAGACTAAAGAAGCATTTTTTTGCAATGGGGGTGGTGAAACACTGGAATGGTTGCCCAGGGATGTGGTGGATGCCTCATCCTTGAAAACATTCAAAGTCGTGTTGGATGAAGCCCTGATCACATAGATCTAGTTGAAGGTGTCCCAGCACATTGCAAGGGTGTTGGACTAGACAATCTTTAAAGATAGCTTTCAATCTAAACTTTTCTATGGTTCTATGAAATATCAGTGAACTTTGTCTATTTTTACAACAAAAATTTGGTTACAAAGTTTTGTCGTCTTCTGCCAAAACTCTCACAGCTGTAATTCATTTCACTTTTGAAGGAGCTGAGAGCAGTTCCCATTTGCATTATCAAAAGCCTTGCTGCTTTCATGATTCCAGCCAACCACATGCAACCAGCTGTCACCACAGTGCAATGATTGCACAGCCAACCTGGCTTCTATGGAGCAGCAGAGAGTAAGACAATAATTATCCTGAATGACAAAATAACTACCTTCCTATGTCTGTATTTAATGACATAGCATTAGCTGTGGTCTCTTGTCACCCCTAAAAAGAAACAAGTATTAGAACTGCCTGTGTTTAATAGATAATATTGACACTTCCCATAGCTTCATTAGTACTGATAAATTGTCTATGTGGCATAAAAGTGTAGAGGTACCTACTCTGCTTCTAAGTGAGACATGTTAAATACTACAAGGATCACAGTGTTGCATGCAGTATTTGAGTAACATACATAGCTAAGTTGATTTTAGTGCTCGTAGTGACAGCTCATTTAGGGGATGCCAAGCAGTTCAGTGCAACAGGTAGGCAAATTTTTACTGCATTCAGAAAATGAACATTCAGCAAGAGTCAGCCACATATGAAAGATGTTGTAACAACAGGCCTTTTTAGCAGACACTGTATAAACAACTGAAAAACTCTTTAGGGAAACTGCTTAAAAAACTCCAATATGATGTCCAACAATCGAAAAGTACCCAGGATGGCAGATGTCACATCTGCAGCATAAATCTGGTGAATTATCAGCGGTGGTGCTGCTCTGCCTGATACAGACTTTGCCAAATGTGAACCTGGGTTCAAGGGCATATGATGGTTGCAATAGGGTGCTCTGAACCCACAGGGAACTACAGTCCTAGGGGTGGCCAGATCCTTCCCCACATGTCACACTATATGAATTTGGAATAAAAATGAAGACTTTTAATTTAGTTCTTCATTTTCAGTGGAATTACAATTCTTTTGTATTCCATAGCTTTCTGCTATTCCATTTCTCCTATTTTTTTCTAGTATCCTTAGCTTCTAAATCTAAAGCTAAACTGAGTGAACTTTAAACACTAGTTTCTCCTTGAATTTTGCCTTTTCTCACATACCCCTCATGGAGTCACAGCATATTATAATTTGCACAAAGAAAAGAAATAACTTTCCATTCCACATCTCCCTGTCATGACCAGGTCACCAGGTCACCAGGTCACCTATGGGTTCATGTCTCTGGTAATGTAGTTGGATGCTGTAAAACAGCTTTGTTAAAGAACAATAATTTATGCATCCTTTCACATTTTGAGAAGTTTGCTGTCCTTTACTCTCTCTGCTAATCCAATCCCTCTCATTCAGTCAGTCCTTACAAAATCACTTGCCAATGTTTTTGTATGCTGCCTTTATTTCATTGTCATTTAACACCGAATATCCACCTCCTCAGCATTCAGTTCAGCCAACATGAATCGTGCCATATCTTCTGGCACAAATTATTGGGTTTGCTGTAGCAAAATAATATTTTTGGAAGAATACAGAAGATTCAAATTATAAAGCATTTCTGTGATACCTCTGTGTTGATATGACTGAGGACTCAGTCCAGAAAATTGCAGTAGTCACTTAACCTGAAAAATAGCTCTGCCTTCCCTCAGTATTTAAAAAACTTATTTTTAGCTATACTGGTATATTTTGACACCAGTCACAGAAAAAATCATTCTAAGCAAAGGAAAATAATAAAATAAATTCTCCAAGATGCCTGATATTAATGATGCTAAGTTTCAAAACAGCAGCATGAAAATTTGAAAAAGTACATTGCGAAGGAGATAGCTTGAGAAATTTCTTGCCATCACAGTGCTATACTATTTTAATAGTCTAATGAAAAGAGATCTCCCAGCAGCCTAGCTGCAGTCCCAAGAGAAGGCTGTTGTGATATGTAGCTGCCTTGTAAACCTCACTCTAAGTGAGCCAGGAAATGTCCTGGCCCTTAAATAATGACCTGACAAGATACAGGGAATTAAACAGATACAAGGCAGCCAGGCTGAGTTTTCTGCATTTTCACCTGGGATCTTGAAGCAAGAATGGAAAACTTACACAAAACGGCAACAATGCTGGCTAAAGTTTAAGTGTTTCATCTCAAAAACAACAGAAAACAGACTGTCTTTGGTTGTTTTTTCTAACTTAGGTAACAAAATTGCCAGACTGTACAAATTCATCTAGTTATTAAAAAATATTTCTATTAACAAAGAAGCTGGGGACAGAATGAACATCATGAAAATACACTGTGTATACTTTTAAATCAGGCTTATTCTAAGTGCTTGTTTTTCACACATATCGAGCTTTCCACTAGCTGCCTTGATCTGTAGATGCAAGATGGAAAGAGCCTGTTTCAAAGTGGAAAATACTGTTCAAAAGACTGCTGAAAAAAAGAAGGATTCAGTCCTGGAATCAGATATCTGGCATCTGAATGAGGCTCTTCAGTTCTTTCATAGCCTGTCTCATACAAATTCAGTATACTGCAAATTTCTAAGAGGCTGTAGTCTTAGCACATGAATCTTAATGAAACTGTCTTATTAGCACAGCCAAACCAATGTGTAGAATGAATTTATTAAAAAAAGAATCCTTTCTAATTATTCTGCCTCAGTGAAAATGTGCATAGACATTTAGAAGTGTAAGTGATTTTTAATCAAGACCATATTTATTAACGATAACAATAGCTTTTGTGGTTACCTTCATTTTATGCAAGCTCATAACTTTTATGTGTAGAGACAAGATTCTCAGGTTTCTGTGTATTACACAGATGTGGATATAAAAACCTGTGCTGAAACTTTTGAAAGTCTTTTGGATTTCTAGTGCTGTAAATTAGACAATTCAGAAGGAAAAAAATGAAAGCCTTAAGCCTCTAAACAGTTGCACAGGACGTGTTTCAGCCATTGATCAAAGCAGCAGAGGTAAAAGGAGGAGCTGCAAGAATGCTGGTGGGTGTATTGGGGACTGCACTTCTGTTGTGCTCTGGCTACTTTTATGCTCTCTCCCTGAACATCATTACCAATATAACCTCCTAGACTGAATATTACTTAAGGACTCGGCTGATGAGGTCTGGCTGGAGCACATACAAAAACCACAGCCCTCAAACCTATAAACATTGATACTGGAAACATATATCCAAAACAAAATAGAAGCTTAAATGGATTGTAGCATATATACAAACCAGCATTTTGGCTGTCTAATACAAGAACAGAATATATGCACTCATATCAGCTACTGCATGACTGGTTTTGACAATGAATGCTTGAGAAAATTGCACCCCAATATCCATATGTATGGAAGTTTAAATACCATAATAAATGACTTACCGTGTATCATTCATCTAGATCTAAACAGTGATTTAGAACTGCTTATAAAAGGAAATATATACAAAAATACTTACATAATCTACTGAAATCTCATAAGAACAGAGAAAGTTGCAGCTATATTAATATTGTATTAATATTGTTCTTCCATTAAGTGGAAGAACAAAACTGACAGACCTAGAGAGAGAGAAATTTGCAATTAATCATTCTTTCAGAATTAAATGTGCAAATTAAAGCAATTAAACTATAAGCCACTGTAGCAGTATGCTCTGCCTGGAATGGGGGGTAAAACAACTCAAACAACACTCTATTTGCAAAGCTGTCAGTCGTGAATGGAGAAGGCCTTGTCTTGCTGCTTCTGGTGCTGAACAATGCTGAAACCAGCCTGATTCAATTCCAAAGTTAAGCACCCTGACAGTAAGGTGAAGAAGTGGTAGAAGTGGTAAAGTACCAGATAAAGGAACCAACGACAGATACTGTTGATAACTGGCCCAGAGACATATGACTGACAGTCAATCACTTTATACTATTAAAGTCCCTTCCCACTTTTTAATGGTGGAGTCTTCTAACATACCTCTTCTTGGAGTGTGTGTGGAGATTCTTCCCTTGAGTGAGGATGCTCCTCAAGGTCACTCCTCAAGGGTGAATGAAAGAGATTTTCCTGTCGTTATGGGTGTGGCTGAGTAACATCAATCTCTACTTAATAATTGGGTTTTCTAGCTTTAATTTAATTGCATCAATATTCCTTCAAAAAGAGTGTACTCTGCTAGTAGTTATAACTACTTACGCTGTGTAGCAAATAATTCTGATTAAGATCTTTCAGTCTAGTCATTATAATAAATAATTTAATTTTATATCAATATATCTGGATTGTCATCCTTAATTCTGAAGGACGAAGTTGTATAAAGGACCAATTACACCTATATAATCCCATATACTCCTTTAGACATAAAACATTGAGAAAATTTGAGTCTAATACTGAATCCAGCCATGCTTAGGCTCCTGTCAGAGAAGGAGTTTGGAGGGCTTCTCTAACAAACATTGTCTGAAGCTCCTATTTCTGCCCATGACAGCCACCCAGACATATCTCGGGGCTAAAAGTTTGCACCCTGTAGGAATAAAACAAACTGGCTTGCTAAAAGTGCAAAATATTTCACTTCCTAGTTTCTCAGTTTGCTTGTCACATAGGCTACAGCCTAAAGCTGACTCCCTATCTAAAACATCCTCTTCTATGTGACTAGGTAGGGACCTTTTCTTTGTCCACTCCTGTTAAATCTACAGTGGTTCTACATAAGGCTAAATAACATTAAAATAAGAGAGGACTAAGACATTTCTTAAAGCTAGATATAAAGACATATAATCTCCTTTTGTTCTTCCTTTCCTCCTCATCCATCCTTATAGCCTGGCAGATTACTCCCTATTGCCCCAGATGTTTGTCAAAGTAATTCAGTCAGCCTTTCCTCCACTTTCCAGTCTGCCTTTGGCACTCACCCCTTACAGACTACAGACTCTGGAGGCTCCTCTTTGCCCTCACTGTCTGTGTATCCAAAGCCATAAAGTGCAGTAGCAGCAAGGAGGGCTCAGTTTCACAACTGCTGTACCCAGGTTGCTCAGGGAAATGAGGACCCTGATCTGCTGTGGAAAAAGCTGAAAGTAAGAAAAGATGTGTACCACCTCACTCATTTTTCAAAGCAAAAATCATCAGCTTAATAGTGAAAATAAAAATTGAAATAGCAAAAAGAGAAAGGGAAAGTTATGGTGATATTCACTCTGATATTTCTCTTTAGTGAAGCCACAATTGCTGCTTAGCTTCACTGACCAAACCTTACAATGAAACACAAGTTATTTTAGATAAAAGTCATTATAACCTCAGTCATCTAGAAATTAATTAAAAGTTGTGTTGATACTAATAGATATTAATTAGCATAAATGGCAAACAAACTTTGTGACATTCTGGTTTTCTGTGGTTTTTTTCTTTCTGCTTTATGTCTTTGTAGAGGGCGGGAAGAACACAACAATATGGAATACTGATTATTAAATTCTTTGCACTTTCATAGCTTCCATTACTCTTTGCTTGAAAAGAATGTGTTGTGCTCTGTTCTGGCCCAAGAAAATAAAACTGCCAATTATTATTTATTTCATCCTAGAAACCATTTACTCGACCAATACAGCAATATGTAACAAAATAAAACTCACAAAACAACCAAACAATTTCTATGTATACAAATGGAAAATTGCCAAGTAAATTTTAAATTGAAGAGATAAGGTAAGAGGTGACTTCAATATAATCACAAGTTTTAAAAGGATTTTCCTAAAAATCAGGAGTTTTCCTCCCTACTTTTGTTCTGCGTACTTACCTGCCAATATAAATAGCAAAAGTAGACATAAAGGTCAGTCAATATGCTGGGGGAGCATCAGTGATCTTTCCTTCTGCACTTTGCTGTTGCTTGACAAACTACAAGTGCTGAAAGAAAGAACATGAGCCATTATAAATACCACAGTGCATTCCAGGACATCATTTTCATAAAATTTTTGAGTCAGATTAATAGAAAGACTGAAAAAAACAGCCTGTAGTTCCTATTGGAATATTGTGGTTTAAGCAGCCTTTGGATTAAAATAACACATAGAGGTGTTTTTGATTAAAACACATTATATGGAGATTTTTCTCCATATGACATATGTGGCATATGGAGACCACATCCATGAGTCTGGAGACCTACCCATCCTCCACTGAATTCAATAGAATAGCTATTCCCATCTACATCAATGGATTTTGTCTCCATATTTATTTCTTGCAGACCTCGTTTCATTATTTTGAGCTTATATTTTTCAATATTTACATTTTCTATGCCTCTTTTTCCATTCCACCTTCTGCTTTTGAAATTGTATGTGCCATCACTTCCCTAGCTCTGCTAGAAACCCCTCTCTTGACACATCCTATTATCATGTTCGTTTTTTCATATGACATCATATTTATGAGTGTTGACTATCCTTTGATAAACTCATATAATTTGATCTTTTTGTGTTTGCTGTTTTCAGCTAATAAGCTTCTCTCACTTACAGCAAAAATTTTTACTCTCAAATTCATGGCATTGCAGGCAGCATTGTTACATTTATCATTTCTATTATTTTTGCACTCTGGGTCATCTAGTTCCTGCAGCAGAATACTCTGATGCTCATCTGTATTCATCTGTGTTCATCTGCATTCTTCTGTATCTTGCACCTTGTGTCATCAGCCAATTTTGTCCCCTCATTTCTAACGGGCCAGGGTTGTTAGTGGAAACAGTAAATGTGCTGGGTCACTATAGGATTCTGTCTCCCAAGGATGCTCTGGGTGAGCTCCTTTTTTACCAGACATGGTTTTTCTCATGCTATGCTTTCAGCCTTGAGGAATGCTGACAGCTGCTTCCTCCATTCCACCAGTTGTGCTTGCTTTTTGTGAGTGGAACTGGCCAGAAGACACCAGAGTGCTGGCTGGGTGCTCTTCCAGAACTAGGTATCACAGAGACAGTGCAGAGTCTGATTTGGCTCCCACGTTTCACATTTCTAGTTCAAATTAAAGAATGAGTGTTTGTTCCTAGCACACCTTTTATTTGCCATGTCTTACTTTCGATATTATATGCTACAAGCCTTTTTTTCTTTCTGACAGTCACAAGCACTGGCTTCATATAAAGATTGACCTTTACTTCATTACTGACAATAAGCAAGCTCTGAATGTGTATTTGTTTAGCTCATAGATACCCATGGGGACTTCATACAAAAATAGACTGTGGCTCTGGAAATTGCACAGGAAGAAATGAAAAATGCAACTCAAAGTGTTTTGATTTCACTTGCTAATCACCAGGGGAAGGAACCCTTCTCATATCTTCTGGATGGAAAATCAAAGACAATTCTTCACTTTATATGCAAGAAGGTCATAAAAGCTGATTAACCCAGCCTGAAAGCTCTAAAATAGTCAGGAAAAAAATTAAGACTGGGCAGGAGACTTCACAAAGCACTTCAAAATGGAAAATATAATTATATTTTTATACATGCCAGTTTTGAAAAAGCTGATTTCTGGTTGAGAAAAAAAAGAAAAGCCCAGAACTCTGAAAATATTCTGGGTTTTATCATTCCAGAATGGCATACCTTGATCTTTCCACTTGAAAACTATTTTTTAAATTATTTTTAAAAGCATGTCTATTGTAAAATATTGACTATTTATTTTGACTGTTTTTACAGCTTAGCTCAATTTAGGAAAAACAGGTTTGCAACCAAGTCCGATTTCCAGTACCACTGATAGGTCTTGCTTACCTATAGATAGATATCAAATCTCTCTTTCTTGTGTGTGGGAGGAACTCATAAAGTATTTTTTTTGTCTCACACCATCAGGAGCCTTTTAGTCATCATTCCACCCAAAAGCCATTTTCTGAAGCACTTCTGAGGTCTGGACATCAAGGATGCCTTAGGCAGTCATATGAGGCTGAGGCTGGAGGTAGTTCTGGCTGCTGCTGAGCTTTGGAGCCAGTGTCCCACTGGCTTTTAATCTGCTACCAAAGGAACCAACTCCTCGTATCTCCTACTCTATCCATACGGACTCCTAACCTGCTTCCACAAGAAGTATTTATTGGAGATTGGCAGTAAGGACAGAAAGATCTGAATTTATGACAAAACTGAAGACATTTTAGCACACACTTGCTCTTGTAATGCAGTTATGTAAAGACAGGGCCTTAACTGCGTATATAAAACAGAAATATATAAAAGCATATACACAACTTCATCTGCTCTTCTGTATGAAGTTTCAGAGGTCTTGGTGGAAAGCACGAAGTCACTGCCTGATGCCACTCTGACAAGCGAAAATTGTGTGCAGTCACACTTGGGGGAATTAAATTTAAAAATTGACATGTCACAACTTTCTACACAGCTAGTAGAAAATAGGCTGTTAGCAGAAAGGACAAGCTGGAGATTATAAAGTCAGCCAAAAGTAAAAGTGGTTTAAATGGAACTGAAATTGTAGGGGCACCAGAGTATCAGCATTCATAAAAAGCAAATGCTCCTTTCTGAGACTGGTGCTTCCATAGGGAGACACTTTATTATAATGTCATGCTGAATTTAGTACTGGTCTGCTTTACTGCAGAGCTAGGAACACACATCCTTTTGCTTACTCCGAATTAAAATAGATATTTTGTCTCAGTAATGTTTAAGAGGTCCAAATTATTTAACAGAGAGATTAAGATCTGAAACGCAAACTGTTTTCTGTTATCAGGAAGGGAAATTAGGTACTTGCAGCATTGTTTAATTTTTCTTGAGGTCAAAACCTATATCTAAAAATATGCTTTCATTGAAGCACAGTTTTGAAGTGAGGCATGAACTCCTTGTTGGATTTCTATAGACTACAGTGTGTAGGAAATCAGATTAGACAATCGAGAAGTCACTTTGGAGCTGAGGAAGTCTTACAGCTGTCAGCATTGCTATACAGTGCCACCTAATGACACAGAGCGGTTCTCATGAGATCCATTTTCAAGGCTGTCATAATGGCATGAATGTCCGCACAGCACCACAATCAGCAACTTACGGATTCTACAGATATCTTTAAAATGTGTATTTCCTCCCAAATGTATGAAAACATGTCCTTTTTACTCAAATACCATTCAGAAATACAAGAAAAACACGTGCAAAAGGAAAGCCTAGGTATCTACCAAGTGCGCTCTAAATAAGCTATCAAGTGCTGTACTGACTTGTTGCATACTTGAAAAGTTATATCAGTTCTTTGGCAGCAAGGAAAACAAATCCTCTTTAAGACATAGAGCATATTATAGCTTATGGAAACAAAGACTTAGAATAGAATATTAGCAAGGATACCATGCCTGCAGGGGAAAAAAAGCAGATGTTTTGTAACCTTTCTCTGGGATATGAAATTAGCTGTATTCAGAAACAGATGCTCTCCATAAAAGTGTGTCAGCCCTGTGGAATTCCCTTGCTAGCTTTGCTGGGAAGTGTGTCATGATGCCTAACAGGCTACCTCCAGGACATAGCAGACAACCAGGATATTTTTCAGATATTTTCATTTGGTGTGGAACATCATCAATTATCAGTACTACCATCACCTAAGGAAACTGACTTGAAAACATTTTGGTGATAATTTAGTTCCCTACCTTGTTTCCTCTGGGTTCTATAATTTTGTTGACCACAAGAGAATACTTTTTTCTCCAAACTGGTCTACCTCAAAGGTGTATGCTGTACTGAAATCCATGCTGAACTGTGAATGCATCCTTCAGAAAAATGTCTGGGAGTGCTTTCAAGCTTTTTGCAGCGTTCAGCTGTTTAAACTTGTTTCTTCTCACAAAGACCACGTCTAAGGAGCAGCTACTGTGACTGCTCTTGAATTGGCTGGCTTCTGTAACTACAATATTCTATTGTATTTTTCATTCTATGATTTGTGTGTGCTTCTCGATATGGACTCCTTGCATGGCCAGGGTGTTCTTGCTGGACTGAGAGATCCTCCCATACATGACAACCATGTTGGAGATCCCTGAACTAGCTTCCAACAACCAGGTGTATCTGCATGATACAGCAGCGGCACCCATCAGCAGCAGCTGCCCTGAGGTCAGAATTGCTCTGTTATTGTGCAGCTTTGTACTGGGGCCACTTCCAGAGCGGTTTACTCAGCAGTAGTTGGTCTAGCTCCAGCATGACCTGGGGGCCCCCTGTGTTTCAATTCATGCAGACAGTGACACCTGTGTTAGCATTTTGTGGTAATTAGATACCACCTTGCAAACCATTGAGAGCAAAATATTGTCTGCCATCTAGTCGTCTGATTAAATGGAACTGTTAAACTGTCAAGTTACGAGTACTTGGAGGATAATGTTATTAATCAAGAACTTAAATGTGTTTGTCAGAAACAAACACAGTCAAACCAATGTCTTTTTTTACAGGGTAAATAACTCAGCTGGAAAGGTGTCAGTAGCAGACATTTATACATTTGGACATAAAAAGAGGTGCTGGCAATGCAACAAAGGGATCCGAATTGAACAATCATAAAAACAGATTCACAGAGAGAAGTTTGTAGCAGAGTTTGATGTTGAACTGGAAGACTGCCTCATGTGAGGCTCCACAAAGGTCCCAGCTGGCATCACAACTGGTTGATATTTTCATCAGCAGCTTGGATAATGAAATGAAAAGCATGATTTATAAAAATTTCATCTGGCACTAAGTTCCAAGAAGGGCTTGGAGAACAGGCTCAAAATTCACATGACATAGCTCGAAAGCAGTTAAATGAAATTCAGTGAGGATATATGTGAAGTACTGTGCTGAGAAAAATAACACTAATGAAAATCAGCAACTGTTAGAACCAGTTCCATGGATCTATACTGGTCCTCTGAATTCAGAAAAAAATTTCCCAAGTAGCTACATAGGTTGACTAAGTGCTGACCAGTGTTGAAACAGGCTGATGCTTGAATTATTTGACACGCATGCATGCAACATTTGTTTTTCCTCTAGATGAAGGAAACAACAATAAAATTCTCATTGTCTGTGAAGAATGAGGCCTTAGCCAGTGTTTTTTGCAAATTCAGGCAGTTCAGTATTTTGTTAGTTCAGTTCTGACAGAATCTGTGTGAGAATCTAAGCTGACCAACTTATTTGGTGATTTTTTTTTTTTTGGCTATAATTAGAATAGAATAAATTAATTAAGGTTGGAAAAGATCTCCAAGATCATTGAGTTCAACCTTTGATCAAACACCAGCATGCCAACTAAACCACAGCACGAAGTGCCACCTCCAGTAATTTCTTGAATACTTCCAGGGATGGTGACCCCATCACTTCCCTGGAGAGCCCTTTTCAATGCCTGACAACCCTTTCCATTAAGAAATTCTCCCTGATGTCCAATCTGATGGACATCAGTCCATCTGGCCACACCATTTTTGATACAGGCCCAGGTGGCCCTCTTGGCCACCTGGGCACACTGCTGGCTCGTGTTCAGCCACTGCCAGCCAGCATCTCCAGGTCCTTTTCTACTGGGCCACTTTCCAGACACTGCCCCCAGCCTGCAGTGCTCCATGGGGTTGTTGTGACTTGCCTTGCTGAACCTCAGCCCATTGATCCAGATCCTTCTGCAGATCCTTCCTACTCTACATCACATCAACACTCCCACCTAACTTGGTGTTGTCTGCAAACTGACTGAGGGTGCTCTCGATCCCTTTGTCCAGATCATCGATAAAGATATTCAGGAGGACTAATACTGGCCCCAATACTGAGCCATGGTCACCACTAGTGATCCACCACCAAATGGACGTAATTCCATTCATCACTACTCTCTTGAGTCTGGACATCAAGACAGTTTTTAACCCAGAGTAGACCTGTCCAAGCCGTGGGCTACCAGCTTCTCCAGGGGAATGTTGTGTGAGACAGTATAGAAGGCTTTAGAGAATTACAGGTAGATTACATCCACAGGCAATTCTTATTCTCTTTATCACACTGATAATTGCTGCAAAGAAAATGAAAAGGAAGAAAAATAATTTTTATGTAATTAATTATTCACAGTCTTCTTTCCAGTGATTTTTTTCTATTGCTGTTCTTCTACATCAAGATCTCATGGAAAGTGATTATATAAATGCCAAAGTTCATTACTCAACAGATTTGATCATTAATAGGTACTTAGATTCTTAACTGTCTCAGTTACTTCTTGCAGTGGTGAGTGAGCCAAACTTCTTATATATCAACAAAAGTGTTGCCTAAGTGAGCAGCATTTCCATAGGCACAGCACCTACTGGGATCATTAGGATTACGCAAGCTCAGCTATGTACAAGGAGAATTGAAGGTTTCAGAGCCCACATTGATTTAATCTTCTGGGGCTCACAATGCAGGTACTTCTGTCTGAACTAGAAAACACATGAGAATTTGGTTTATCTGACCTGATTTGGATGGGCACTCCAGGATGAAGACCACTGTACACTTTACTCCAACGAGACCAGTTTGGTCTGTGTTGATTTAAAGGGTTTAAATGGCTAGTTCAGATGTAGGTTTTCAAATCTAGGTGGAGATGAATCCTACGCAGGCAGACCTGGGTTATCTGTGAAAGAATCAGAACTCAACTGGAATTTTCAGGTTTAACAAGTAAAATATCTAGTCATAAATGGAGAAAGATTTTAATGATTTAAAATCATTAAATATTGTTCCTACACACATCCTTCCATCACTGTAAAGATATTATTACAGCCTCTGCATCATTTTGGTAGGCAATATCTAAATTTTTGCTTTCATACCTGCTATGCTGGGTGGAATTGTTAGGAAACTCTAGTCCTTATTGTGATTATATGCAATATATAACTATAGTGCAACTTAAAAAATTTTAATGTTTGCTATGATTCAGTCACAGGGCTATTTGAAATAGTATTGCCTTGAGGTAGTGATTAAGTTTAGCATAAAAAATCTTTGTACATGAAAGATCCGTTAATTTTCAAGCATTCCTTTTTCAACAATGAGTGCTCTTTTCCAGGTCTTCATTAAGATAAATGACAATACTGGGAATGGTCCCCAATAGTTCCAGACATTTGGTTAAACATGTTAATGACCTGTTAGAATGAAATTGAATGAAAGAGATAAGTAACTGGAAAGAGAAAGATTAAGATATAGAAGCCAACATAGTGGAAGGAACAATATTTCTGTTCTCAGGTAATTATTGTATTGCTCATATAAGTAGCCCTTTCCTAAAATATCTATCAAATGCATATAGTTGCTTCCCCATTGTAATTGATGAGCTTTTGATGCATTGACAAAAAGTGCATGGCCTCTCTAATATTTACTCTAGCCAAAAAATCTTGAGGCATCACCTTGATTTACAAACAGAGAAAATTTTAAAATCCCTTTGTATGACTAAACCTTAAGACTTAGAGACATTGGAGCTCCCAAAGCTGGAGCTGTGGAGCTATGGAAAGTGATAGGAAGGAAATACTTAATTTGATTTCACAAAAGCCACAACAGTTTTTAATGACTGGGATTCAGTGATCCTGAAGGAGACCCACCATATTTTATATTAATCAGTTCCCAACTCGTTCGATAAATTGTTACGACTTATGTTGGTTTTCATTTTGATGTTGCCAAATTCCTCTGGTGGTATACGCAAAATAATAGTTCTGTTGATAAACTAGAATCTGGTGTGTTTTCCATTTTTCCCCTCTTTCTGTGCTTGCTTTTGAATAGAAGATGCCTATACAACCTTTTTATACACTCATTTTTCTTTGAACAGCAGCCAGTCATCATGAAGACTGACACAGTTTCACGAAACTATCAATGGTTATTAATTTGTAAATGATTTGTAAGACAAGTGGAAAGGCCAGATAAACTTATTTTCTTTGGCATATTGTGGGTTTTGTTCACTGGCATATAAATGCTTCTGATCACCAGTTAAAATTGTTCACGCTTTTCATTCCACTGTAATTACCATTTTCAAAATTAGATGTTAATAAATAAGATGCAGTAAAAGGTTATTGCAACTATTTTTGTGCATCAGAGGCTGTAAACTCAAGGAGAGGGAAGCCTAGTGGGGCTGTGTCATTTTGTGCAATAGAATTGGCAAGTACAATTTCTTTTAGCAACTTTTCTGGTAAAAGATCATTCTGAAAGGAATAAAAGTGTGGTCCTTCATATAAACAAGCTATTGTTTCAATCAAACCATTCAACATCATGACTATAAATACAAGGCAATAGATTGCCATCTAATTAAACCAACTAACACAACTGTGTTCATTTTGGAAATTGCATTGCTGCAGCACAGCTTACTAATTCAAGTTAAATTGCTTTAATTAATAGATTTAAATTTGGAAACATTCAAAGTGAGTGCTGAATCCTTTGAGGTTTCTGTCAGTATGCTTCATAAATCTTAGTTATTCAAAGCTCATTGAGACCAAACTTTACTTACTTATAATGGCTTTTTTCATGCTCTAGAAGCCATGGAAATGTCCATTGTAATTACATTTGGCTCAAGATTGTGGAATAGAAGGATACAACAAAGCTACCTTTGCCCTGGAAATAGTACTGATCTCAGCAGACAGAATCTGTGTTCTTGCCTGTAACCACTTGAAGTAGGACCAGCTATTTTCCCACTCCATCCTGGGGTCGAATCAACATCATTAGCAGCACCATGAAATAAATGTACTGAAACCAATTGCACAGAGAAATTTTTAATGGGATAGCAGGAGGTCTAAAATAATAGCAGCAAGATCACCTCTGTTACATACTTATTAATTGGGTTTCACAAAACAAAAATAATTAAAAAGCTCTTTGTTTGTAGTCCTACCGTTTTTGTTTCCTTTGGGTAAAGATATCAAGGATCAAATGTTTCTGCAATACTTTTGTCTCTCCCCAGAAGGTATAAAAAGTTCATTATATGTTCAAAAATATAGAAAATTGATTAGGCAAAAAAAAAAGTGTACATCTTCATATACATTAAATGTTTCTGGACACTGCACTCCTTGCAAAGTTCAGAAAGAGTGAAAAACTGCAGTAGAATTTCTCCAACTACAAAGTGGACAATGAGTGTAGACATCATGAAATAAGTTTGTCTGCACAGTTTGAGACTGGGAGGAACACACCAGAAAGGTTATTTCTGTTGTTTTTCTGACACGGACAGGGAAGATCTTACATGCAGTATATTTACTGGAGGTTTTCCCTCAGCATAGAGGAAACAATGCAGTCTGATAAATCAATTATTTTTGGACTGTGAGGTGTCAGGCTTTTTTAGTCCAATATTATAAGTCCATTCCATATCCTACTTCCTTTCTATTTTCAGATTAGTGAACAGGTTGTTGATTTGCAGGTACAAAGTTTGTTCTCCACATAGCCATGCACTTACACTACTCATAGGTAAAATGGTACCTTACCACAGCAACACGTGGTCACGGCTGTCCTTGTAGAACTTTACCTCTATCATGAAAGCCATTGGCATGACCTAGTTTAAATTACAGCAGATAAGGCAGTTTCCCAGCTTTCCTGTCACAGACCAGCAGAAGTTGGCATCTATCATATGATGTAAAGCAGCTGATACGCTTACTGCGATGTTATGATCTTTCTGCATGTTTAGACACTCTTTGTCTGCTCACCCTCAGGAGGTTGTGGTTATCAAAATGGAGAAAAGCCTGCGGTAATGTATCTCCCCAGAAACCTCATAAACAATGCACAGAAGAAACAGACAGAAGCCTCACTGAAAAAGACCTCACTCAGACACCAGATCACAAAATAAAAACAATAGGAAAAAGACACAGGGAGAAAAAGACACAGGCGTAACCTGTATAACTTGCCTAGATTTAAAACTTGTTGCCAAAAATTAAAATAAAGCCAGTCTTAGGTATAAGAGCTGTAGGAACCCAGAGTGCTGAGAATATTTCTCTGCCTGTTTTTAAGGGTTCTTACCCCTCTGAACAACACTGTTTTAACCTCCAACCTTGGAAAAAATTACCAATGATCAGACAAGAACTAGAAAATACAGTGGTGTGAATTAGGTGATAGACTACTATGTAAGATTGTCACAGGGTGAAAAATTTAGAGGTCTTGGGCTTCTCTTTATAGTAAATCGATAAGAGTAAAAAATATCAAAATGGAGGATTGTTGTTGTTCTCTAAACCTTCTTCTCCTTCTTCTACTCCATGTTCTGCAATAAAAGTAGTTTGGAATGATTGCATGGAGAATTCTGCAGTTCCGGCCCGTGTTACTGAATAATTGGTAGGAAAGTGAAAATAATATGTTTTTAGTAACTATTGGTTAAATTATCTTTAAAAGGCCATGTAAATCTTGATAATTAGACTTCTCTCCTGCTTTCTGTGCTCTATGCTGTACCTGGGTCATGCTAGTGGCGCTGTTCCTCTGATAAGACTTAATAAACAGCTATCTGGCAGCATTGAAACTCAAGGAAAAGTCTCGGTTTATCTTTGAAACTCCTTTCAAGGACTTTTAGAAAATTCTCTCCCTTCCGGAGGGACTTGATTTATGACACGGTACAGTGTCAATGAGCAATTGAAGACTGCATTATCCCTGTCTGCACATAACTTGTTGCCCATCTAGAAAAATCTATTACGTTGTTTTCCCAGTTTTGGACTTGTCTTTTGTCTGACTGAGCTCAGACAATTTTAGGGGGATAGGAATCGTTGGACCAGACACCTGAATAATGCCCCAAAAAGGCTCAAGTGGTTTTACAACAGCAGCAAGTAGATAAGTCAAAAATCAAGTGACCTCTGCAGTGTGGAAAGCACAACAGACACTAGCTAAAGGTGCCTAGTGCTTATTGCCATCTAGGGAAAGAACTGGCCAACACCACAACCCTTCCACTTGTGGTGTTGCCAAATGGATTATCAGGAACACAGAAGTCTGCCCAAGCATGGGCATTTCCAATGCCGAGTGTGCAGCACATCTCAGAAACTTGCTGACAGCAGAGGCATTCATTCCTATGCCTCTACAACTTCAAAGTCAGGCTAAATATTTTAATGTCTGGCTAACGGGGAAAAACCTTACCTGCTGTGAGGTACCATTCGCTTGATGAGAAATCCTGATTCACCAGGCCATAACAGAAAAAAAACCACCTTGACTCAGAGGAAAATTCAAGTCTGGTCCTTTTCAGAACATCATCGATGTGTGTTGTATCTAATAGTGTGAAATAATTTATGAATTTTGATATTTGTTTTTCAGGTTTTTGTGATATTTAGTAATCAAGCAAATTTCAATCAAAAACACTGGAAAGGGGAGAATAGTTAAAGAGAAATAAAGATAAGAAAATGAGATAATGAGGTCTACAGCTAAAACCCAGATTTTTTTCTGTATATTATGCTTTTCTATACATTATTACTGTGATTCAAGTTAATCTGCTACTAAAAAATTGAAAAATAAGGGAAATGGATAAATATAGAGCATGAGGATTTGTTGAACTGACCAGAAAGGCTTTTTCCAGTAGAGGGATGGTTTAGTTGCACATGTTTGTAGTTGTAGTTGCAGGTGTTTCCATGATATATCTTCCATTCCTATCTGCTTCTTCCCAATTCCAGACATTATAAAATTCTCGCAGAAACATATATTTAATACTTCTGTCTGAGAACCACATTCTTTTCTTCTCTATGTCAGCAGAAACATAAGAAAGATTTAGTTGCATTTCCATATAATGCATCAAACAAAAATGATTATTAGTTTATCCTAGAAGAACATCCTGTTCTTCTGTCTGGCCAGTATAAATTCCAGGCAAAGATCTTCTACAAATGTTTAAGGCATAAAAGATCTGGAACTAATAGACACTTGAAAGCATAGTGGAGACTTGGATTCATCTTTATATCCTTTTTCTTTCCAAAATTGAGCAAAAATTTGATATTTCCATGTGAAATGAAAAATAATTCCTTTAACATCACGTCTTCTTTCATAGGGTCAGTCATTTCTGAATTATGCAAGACAACAAAACATGCATTTATTAGCTCTTTGCACTGTTTTCATATAACATGGGAAGGATTTAAATTTCATGAGTTTAAAGGCATTAACTTTGGAAACAAGAACATAAACCATTTAAGATGTATATCCTGAGCCAAAACACAGCTGAAGATCTCTGGCACTCAGAATCCTCTAAGAGCATTCCCAGCCCCTTCTGCAGAGAAGTCACAAAGGCCCAAATATGACCTAGTTTTAATACGGATAAGCACCAGCTGGGATTCAGACAGATGGAGTTAGGGCAAGTTGGAGTGGAATGGTTGTAATAGTAAATACAGAGTAGCCACCATGTGCCAGCTGTCTACCAAGGTCTGGCACGAAAAAGGAACCACTTTTATTGCCCCAGGTTCATACTATTACTGCCTATGGCAATATTAATGGTGATCACTGCTTCTCTTCACTGACAGATAAAGACAACCCTGCGTGACTGGTCTCCTAATTGGAATAATAATTATCCAAAAGTAGGCAGGATGAATTTAGGCCAGATTAACATTTTTTTCCCCCTTCCTTTTCTCCCCCCTCTTTTTTTCTTTTTCCTTGGTATTTTTTCATGAGTTAAAGGAGAGATTTAAAGGTAAAAATAATGAAGAGTGCTCATAAAATTTTGCTGAAGAACCCTCCCGTACATAAAAGACAACACAAAAAAATACTGAAAAGCCGTTGTGGTAAAACTTGAACACAGGACAATTAAAGCATCCAAAGGAGATGGTAAAGGGTGTGAGGGAGAAGCTGTATGAGGAGCAGCTGAGGTCACTTGGTCTGTTCAGCCTGGAGGAGACTGAGGAGAGACTTCATTGTAGTCTACAACTTCATTATGAGGGGAAGAGGAGGGCAGGCACTGATCTCTTCTCTGTGGGGCACAGTGACAGGACCGGAGGGAATGACTTCAAGTTGTGTCAGAGGAGGTTTAGGTTGGGTATTAGAAAAAGGTTCTTCATTCAGAGGGTGGTTGTGCACTGGAACAGGCTCCCCAGGGAAGTGGTCACAGCACCAAGCCTGGCAGAGTTCAAGAAGCATTTGGACGACATTGTCAGGCAGTTGGTGTGCTTATTGTGGATGGTCCAGTGCACGGCCAGGATTTGGATTTGATGATCCTTGTGGGTCCCTTACAACTAAGCTTATTCTGTGATCCTGTGATCCTGTACAGAATCTCTGGCAAAAAGAAGGTGGAAGTGGATTGGGGAGGAGATTATTTACTTGAAGTCTAAGAGATGACAGGCCACATGGGGCTAATTCTCCAAGAAAGGAACGGAAAGCAGGACACCACTGCAGGAAGTCAAAGAGGCAGCATGTTGTTAAAGCAGTCATTTTGATATTTTTCAAACGAGAAATAGTTGGTTTATGCCAAAACCGAAAAAGAATTGCAAGATATTGCTTTTTGGGAAAAAAAGAAGTGCTGGCCTTAAGTTTTGAGTAGGGAAAAAGTTCTTTGGGTGAGGACTACACTTCCAAAAGATCTCTAAATTCTCTTCATAGAAAAAGAAACAAAATATTATCTGTAAGATGATTTTCACGCAGATCGCTAGGCAGGTACTAGAAAACCTGACAGATCTTAATTATAATGTTTATAAGAGAAGCTGAGGACAAAAAGGTGTACAAGCAATTTTCTGTAGTTACAGAAGGTGCCAGAGCCTCAGAATAATATTTTTTTTCTTTTTGAATGAACCTCTGCTCAAACTGCATTTTGGTATGAGCTTAAGGACTTCCTAGCATTGCTGATGGCAGAAATCAGGGGAAGCACCTAACCCTTCTAAACTAAATCCAAAGGAAATATTTGCACATGCCCCTCTTGAGGAGAGGCCATCGATCCTCAAACAGGTTTATTTAAAACATAGGCAGCTTTTACAGACAGGTATCATTCACATTCGTTAAAGCAGCAGTTTAAATGAAGAACCTGAAGAAGCTATCAGCTGCCATGGAAGAATTGTAAATAAGAGTGAAAATAAGAGTAACTATTTGAGTGTTATAACTCACCACCTAAAGAAATTAATATGCTGCAGCTTGACCACCTCTTTCTTCATATGTCCCAGTGGTGAACTGGATTATTATCAAATCATTCCAATCGAAGTTCATCAGTTGGCATTTCTTGATCTTTAAGATGCAACACTTTAGCAAATATTATCTTGCTTAAATTTATATTTTAATACATGCTTTATGACTTCATTGGTCACTCTTGATTATAAAAATGTAAGGTTTTTTTTAAACAGTTACAATTAGCAAGAAAGACCTTGAGAAGCATTAATGGTATTAGAGCATCACAGTACTTCCCCAGTAATACTAAAATGGAAGCAAAAAAGCTGAAAAAATCTGAAAATATTCTCTCAAAAATGTACTGAATCTGAGGAAATAATATCAGAAGGGAAACCGGCTGTAGTTATATTATTGCACACACAGGGTCCTGAAAATAACATTTGACAAACTTCTCATGCCCTGATGCCTTGAGAGGCCTCCTAGAAAGAGAGACTAGACAGGAATAAGGGAATAAAGGTAGGTATTTATTTGAAAAGCCTTCAAAGGTACACCCTGGGGAGCCAGAGGCTACTGCCAAGATAGACCCCAAGTTGGACAACAGGTCACAAGCTCTTCACACTTTCATAAGTTTGGTTCATTTGCATATCAGGGTTAATTCTTCAATTAAAACTTCAGTTTAATGATGTCATTCCCCTCTGCTTACCCCCCTCCCAAAGGCTTTTGGTTTACACTTTTTGGGCCTAGGATGGTCTGGGTGTCCTTGGAGAACAGCCCTGAAGAGGCTTTGTTATGTCTGCCTAGCACCAGAGAGCAGAAGTTAACAGGCTACAAGAAACTTCAGAGTTACACACTAGGCAGTACAGGGTTTGAAAAATATAAAAGTTAAAACCTGAGGCATCGCTCCAATGCTTCTTATGCATATAAATCCATTTTTATGAGTCAATAATTAATGGTTAGATAATAAAGGTTTTAATAATGCAAAAATCCAAGAAGAACAATTGTATTTTTCATTCATAATGAAAGAGCAGTGTGAGTCATAGAAATAATCTCTGGACATCTATAATCCAACCTCCCACTTGAAGAGAAACTGCCGAAAGCTAGATCAAGACAGCTATGGGTTTCTGTACTTATTGTTAATAATAATAATTTGTTCTGTCCCCTTAAATTTTACAGTAACATAGCAGAAAATATCATGGCAAAGATCAGATGAGCTAAAGCTCTACAAGACACAATAGACATGAACTGCATGGAAATGGATTTTTTTCTTTTGGTCAAGTGCCTTACACTCATGTACAGCTCTTAACAAAGAAGCAAATCTGTATGCAAAAGATACAAATATAACATTTAATTTCTAATGAAAAATAATTAATTGTCTTCTTTCTTTCACTGATGTAGATCAAGATTAACCATGTTATAAAATCAATATCATCAAATGTAGAATTACTCAGAGTACATCTAATTGTATTCTTTTTTGAAAAGCACATATTCTGAGGTAGAAGCTCTTCT
Organism: Coloeus monedula; assembly: GCF_965178545.1. Classification (NCBI taxonomy): domain Eukaryota; kingdom Metazoa; phylum Chordata; class Aves; order Passeriformes; family Corvidae; genus Coloeus; species Coloeus monedula. The sequence continues at coordinate 24,556,622 of NC_138781.1, forward strand.
GGACAAACTTCCAAGGTCTCTGATGGAAATCACCAGCATTTGTTGGATTACCACATCCAGTTTCTCATATTCTTATGGCTTAGTGAAGCTAGAATTACTGGCTTCACTATTCAAATCAGTTTAGACTCATTTTTGTGGGACCATGTCTGAATTTTTTTTTCCTGAAAAAGCTTTCTGGTTCTGCTATGAACCCATTCAAAATTAAATCATATACCTGTGGCTTGCTCTGCATATCCTGGCATCTTATGTCAAGAAAAGAGCTTTTGCCTTGTCCACCTCTGTTGGAAAATTCACATACAAAGGCACATTTCTTCCAAAATAGAATATCTTAACATCCCTGCTGCATCCCTGTGTCTTAGTCTTTATTTAAAACAAAAATTTGAATCACCATTAATTTAAATAGATGGTATGAAGTCACATTATACTTATTGAATCATACTGAATCTTACTTCTGCTATATGATATTATTAGGGAACTTCATCTTCCCTAAACTCAGTGACTTGATGCTTGTGCACTCTGAAAAACAACACCCCTGAAAAAATCACTAAGGGTTTTTTTTTTTCATTTATATCCAGTGCAGAGATGTATAGTCATTATCCTATTTTTCTAAAATAAACCCCCAAAAACTAGAGTGTTAAAATGCAAAGAAGTAAAATGAAGGATGGCATAACCATGAAATAAAAAAGCCTCCAAGCTATATTGTAAAGAGAACTGTCAGCTCCACAAAGTAGATGAAACCTATCCTTTAAGATGGAAGTAAATATTTTTAAGTAAGTGAATCAGGAAAAATATGGTCCCTTTAATTACCATAAAGAAAGGAGGGAATTCTCACACTAAATTGGTGTTAACCCACTCCCACCACAGTTTGTATTTCAGCCGACTTTTATGAGACATTAACTGCCAACTGTTGCTTAAGTTCTGTCACATTCTAGAAGCTCTGATGTCTTCACATTAATTTTAACCCCCTCTTCAAATTAACGAGATTTCCAGGAAATGCTAGACTCAAGAGTAAATCTCACAGCAGAAGAATCAAAAGTTAAGTATTAACTATTAGTCATGAATATTTAATGTAAGTGCTTTTTAAACAATTTTTAATAAGTGAATTCATTAAAGTGTATGCATGGAAGACATTTTACTGATCGAAGGCCACATTTAACTATTGCTTTCTTTTTTTACTTATTTCCTGATAACAAAAGGATGGTCAACCAGCATAAATATTTCCTGCATTCTATATATTCCTAAGGTCAGCAGAAGGAAGCTTGGAACAGTACATGTGCACACTGCTTACCAAAATTTTGACTTGTTTTCTTCTTTTTTACCACTGTAGAGCAAAACCACCACTGAGTTAGCAATGCTATTCCAGAGGTACTGTTTAGGTTAAGCTTCTGCAGGCTGGCTATGCCTGAATATGAATATGCTGGAAGAACTGATGAAGAACTATGCAAATAGTGGATAAGCTTTAATTAAAGCAGAATAGAAAAGTAAAATTTTATTCGGTGTTCTCATGGTGTGGTAGCGAAGAAACTTGATTATGTGAACTGCAAAAATTCCTTACATTTAAATGTTTTCTCAATTCTCTTTCAGTTAGAAGGTGAATAAATGCATTTTGGTCTGTTTGGTGTTTTGAAATTCTTCCTTTTTTTTAAAATAGTTCAAAGTATGAAAAAGCAGAACATAACAAAAAAATGACAGAGATTATAGAAAGATTTTTACCTCAGTTTTCCTAAAAACTTTTTCTATTCAAGGAAATGCAATTAAACAAAAAAGGTTTGGGATCTTTTGTTTGGTCTTGTGGGGCTTTGTGTTGCTGGTTTGGGTTTGGGGTGTTTTGTTTCCGTTTTGTTTTTTTCCATGGGAGATGGAAATATTTTCAGTCAGGAAACAGTTATGAAAAGATCTGATTAAATGAAATAATGTTTCTTGCAAGTCCATGAATTTTCCTTCGTAAATAAAAGACATGATAGGTCCATTTGCTGTGCAAATATTTCATTGCCTTTGTGTTAAAGAGCTCCCTCAGAGATAACTAGCAGGTATAACTGTGCTTTCTGGGACACTTGGTAAATTTGAGTTTACCCTTTATACTTAGTGATACCAGAGCTGATGGACAGTGTAGATTAGTGGAGGCACTGAACAGTAAGAGTGTATTCCATGTCTGCATTGGTGTGCTGGTTTGGTGTGCCAGTTCTATAACACCAGGGGATTCTAACAATTTTGCATCAGAGGACAGCTGTTATCCCTCCAAATTTCCTCATTAACCTGTATGAAGCCTCTTCACCCCTTTTGACTGAAGTCACTACAATGCAAAGATGATCTCACAATTTGCCATTTACTTTCACTATGGTCTACTAGTAAGCCATGAACTAGAATATGCAGATCTCTGCCTACACAGGATTTAGGCAACAGGGCTAAATCTCAGTCTCAGTTTGTCAAATTGATTGAATACTAAAAAAAAAAAGAAAATCCACACCTATTTATTGAAACCAAAATGCAAATTTGCTTTCCCACTTAGAACTCTTTGTTCTTGTTTTCAAAAAGTGGATATCTATTTGCATAAATGTTTCCTAAAGGAGTCATGAATATTCATGTGTGCATATGCCTCTATCTTGAAAGTTCTTGGGAGGCTGAAGGAGGAGGAAAAATTATTCAGCCTGAGACAAAATAAAATCATGTTGGTCTGGTCATGAGTCAGAAACTTACCAGATACAAACAGCCAAAATGGTGGTGGGAGCTTGTTTGGGAAGCTGAAATTTCTTCTACGTTATTCATCACCTTCAGAAAAGTGAACTTTATATGTAATCCTAAACAAAGATAACAGCAAATTTAAAGCAGTAAGCTCCCACTTCCAAGAATTTTCTTGCTCCTTTCTTTATTATTTATATGGAAAAATACTGAATACCCATAGCAGACTTAGACCTGGCCTTTCTCATTTGCAGGTTGCAGCATGGCTTCTCCAGAAACCAAAGGAATATCCCTGGGGATCCTCCACAAGTCTCGGGCCTATTCTCATGCTCAGGCCGGGACAGTCACAGGGTCTGAGCAAGTCCTAGTCTGGAAACCGTGTGACCATACACATGTCTGCGTGATCAAGTCCATCTGAAACACACAACTTGTTAGATTACTGCACATCTGAGCTAATAATAGAATCCTTCTGGGTCAGAAGGGACCTTAAAGACCATCCAGTTCCAACTCCCCTACCATGGGCAGGGACAGCTTCCTCAAGACCAAATTGCTCAGAGTCCCATCCAACCTGGCTTTGAACACTTCCAGGGATGGGGCACCCACAACATCTCTCAGCAACCTGTTCCAGTACCTCACCACTCTCACAGTAAAGAATTTATTCCTAATATATAATCTAAACCTACGCTCTTTCAGTTTGAACAAATTCTCCCTTGTCCTGTCACTAAATGCTCTTGAAATCTGTAAAGTAGTTGAGCTTCAGTCCATTCATCCAATTCAATTTTCTTCACCAGTTTATTTTCCACTGACTTTGTGAGAATGTTAGAAAACATTAAAAAAGTTATAAATAAAAAGAGCTGATTAACCAACAGAATACTTACATATTCCAAACTTTTCTTAGTAAACATATTAGAATTGGAAATAAGCAGCTTCTGAAAGGGACTATTTTCTTTCCTTGCCATGAATTAAAAAAAAAAAAAAAGAAAAATTTACATTAAAAAAGTGAATTTGCATTTTATCTTTTTTTTTTAAATGAAGCCAAGTGTCATTACATGAACTTTCCCTAACGTCTCATAAGGAAAATTTAAAATCTATTTCTATATAAAACATTTCTCTAAGGAGAGTTTTGTACACTTTGAAGCTTATTAATCATGGGTATCATGGGGGGAAGGAAAAACGGGATACAAGAGTTGCACTTGCCTTAGCTGTGCTTGGCTTTCATATGTTCACAAATTTAGCCTCAAACTGAAAAAAAAAGAAGGAAATTGAGCGTAAAAGTTTCATTTTACTTCTTCCCACACAAACACCTCTAAAGGAAAGGTTTCTGTCAGCAATGCCTGTAAGTTATGTTCCTAAACATTCACTGATCATAGGAGTTAGTTTGCTATCAGTATTCATCCTTTGGATACAAGAGCCATCATATTTCAGAATATATGGCAGCATAGTCCCTTCTATTGCTTTTGGTATTTTTTTCTTCTTAATTTTCTCCGTGATTGACTTGGAGAAACAAAATTTAGAACTTACTTTAATTTATCCTAAACCATTACTCTTTTCTTTTTCCAGCCCCACTAAGGAGAACCCATGTTTTCTTTCTTAGCATATTTGTCTTAGTCGATAGCTGGAGTCCTGCTATAGTCCCATGGGTTTTAGGAGAGAAGAAAGAGATTATCAAGAAGGACTGTAGGCAATGTTGGCATATCACCTTTCAGTTTTTAAATAAAATTGGTTAATGATGACTTTTCTTCCCTTTTTTATGTAGGAGGTAGAATGGTACTCTTCTCATTCCTCTGTACTTTCCAAAGTGCATAGGAAATTTCTCTATGACTTCAAAGGCTCCAGGAATCTGGGAATACTTGAGGAGAAGACAAAAGAGCTATGTATGGTTTGGCTAGGTAGAAATGTACTCTGGAACTGCACATCTGAGATACCTGTGGTTTTGATTAGCCCATAAGCTGGGTAGAGCATTTAGAAGGACTGAAAGAGGCAGAACTAAGCACAAGGGACTGAACATCCTCTATCCCCAGTATTTAGAAGAACAGAACACCATGGGATCTTAAAGCTAACACTAAACTCTTACATAGCTTTTTGCTTTTGCACAGCTTCATATGCTTTGCAAATGAGTTTTGGAGAAGTATCTCATATTTATGTAACGTTTTGATCTCAGCTTGTGATTAAAGGCTTAGAAAATGCAGCTACAGCAGAGAGGAGCTGCTAAAATGGCCCAAATTCATTGTAGATGAGCAGAATTTGCAAACTTAACAGAGAATTCCCCATCTCTTCTGTGGAATGCTAGAGGAAAAGCCTGTGGCAGGATCCTTGGAGGCATATTTACAGTTTATTTTTCTAAGGCTACTAAGTCTCACATCCCAGCTGTTGGTTTTTTTCACGTGCATTTATACTTGTTCCTTTAAGTGTACAAATCAGGGCTTCACACAGGCCGAGGGCTCCCTGGGCCTATGGCCTCCATGAGCCTCCCCACCACAGGTCCAAGGCTCTCCCAGAGTCAAAGAAGAACTGGGTTGCCTTGAGGACCCGAGTGCAGGGGATGCATTCAGGGCCATAACAGCATATTGCCAAAAACTTCCTTACCTAAAGCTCACTTCGGGCTCCATGGAACAATTTCATAACTAATCTGAAAGGGGCCTGAAATGTCTTAGGGCAGCAAGAATGTGCCAGCAAATGCAGAGCCAGCCAGGTCCACGGCTCTCTCCTGTGGCGAAAAACCTCATCGACCTTGAAAATACACTTTAAAATTGAGAATTAAAACTGATAAAAATACAGCTCAGGGCACTACTTTTATAGGTGTTCCACCCTGGGTCACACCAAAGTTATAAGACCGTGGTGACAGTAACGCCTCTGTATGAATAACTCAAGAACTTCCTCACAGGAATGTTTGGCTAAGCATTTGCAATATATCATGGTCCCTACCGTAGGGGACAGTTCAAAAACGGCATTGATTTGTGTGAATATTCACTAAATGTAGTAAAAACCCCACCAAATTACTTCTCTTACAGATTCCTGTTGTGCCTTGAGGAGAGTGTAGGCAGTTACATACAAATTAAAGAGGAGTTTTCCGTGCAAGAAAGAAGATTGACGTTTGTCATTTCAGAGGCTTTAAAATGTACTCATAGGTTAAAAGTTTGTAGATATGCAATGAAACCTGTTCATGCATCCGTACAGTTTAATAGCCAGGGACCAGTCACTGAAAGGAGAGAACTCATACAGTGGCCATGGAATTATTCATTTTTCCACAACCTTCATCCTGAATTTTTTTCAGGATCCTACAAAACTTCTGTCGGTCTTATCATTTCAAGGGATAGGATTTGTGCCCACATACACACAGACAAAGCAACAGTCTGTTTTCTTCATATCCCACAGTCCTGCCAGAGCACTTAAGGAGCCTGGTAAATGAAAAGCTAGTGGAAGAAAGACTGGTTCCTTGCCTTGGCTGAGAGGTACCCTGCCACCTCCTTCTGTTTCATGACAGCATGTTTCCAGTAAAGATCTGCTGCCAGAATTAACTTAGGTATGTGATTCCGGTGTCCTTCCTCCACTAGCTCTTGCAGTGCAGGTGGACTTCTAAAAATAACAGAATCTGAAGATGAGACCTTTACTGGGGATTTGCTTTATGGCTGGCAAAGAAAAGGCCAGAAAAAGAGTAAAGACCTTAACTCCAGGTAGAGCACTAAACAAAGAAAAGAGATGATCAGGTTTCTATCTCTGTTTTTAGGACATCTTTGAATTTTGTCCAAAGATTTTTAAAGCTGAGATCAGTGGTTTTGTAAGTTTTACGAGTTTGTACAACTGGTAGTTCACGAGGACCATTTTGCCATCAGGAGGCCGCTCACTGATAATATCAGGGAATATTAGAGTGGTTAATTTATTATTATAAAGATTGTGATTCCTAAGGCAAACTGCTTCTATAAGCAAAAAGAAGCAGTCCATTAAATGTGCTTATGTTGCAGCATTTGGAAAATTCTTCTCCCTTTCCAAGCAAAAAGTTAAACGCAGATTTGCATTCATTACCATACATGTAAACTACCCACTTCTTGCTCTCAGAGATATTTTGGGACTTAGTTAAATATTTTTGTCCTTGTTTTTGCAGGTTGCTTGAGTATAAACCACCACTTTTAAAATATCATTAATCAGCTGTAGGAGTTGGTGATGCCCCATGGGCACACGGACTTGAGTGGAAAAGATTTTGAGTATCTACCATAGATAAAATGTGTGATCTCGGATAACATTTTTCAATTTTTTGGCTGTAAAACTGGGGAAATATTATCTCCTCACAAGAATGCCATTTAGCAAAAATTCACTTTTTCTTAGTTATTGATGTGATGTTAGGCTTGCTTTCAGACACAGTTACTTGATAGTGTTATTGTTCTATGAAAAGTGTCTTTTAACCATTGCAATGAAAAAACAATTTATTTTGATTTTGTGGTAGGATGTGTGTTAGCAAATAATATAAGATAACAAATTAATCCAGGCAAAACAGTTTAAAAGGAGGAAAAATTCTTTAGAAGTTTGATTTCGAAATGAAATTTAGCAATAAATTTCTAAAATAAATTTCAGCAATAGGGGGAGGGTCTTCCCTTATGAAGATCTATGGCTATAACAGATGATAGTGCTTTTGCTAAGAATTTTACTTTGGTTGGGAACAAAAGCTGTTGTATCTATATTGGGTAAAGACTAGAGGGAAAAACAAAGCTAAGGAGGGCAGGAACGTTGTTTTAACAGGTATTTATAAAGGCAGAAATAATCCCCTGACAGGACAAGCGTGAAAATACTTCTGGATGTTTTTGGCTGTAAGAGAGCAGAGAGATGGGCAAAAGGAAGAGCTTGGGGTGGAGATAACTGCTGATTTGGTCAGGTCTCTGCTCAGCATAATCAGCAGCCTAACTGCATTATTCTTACTTTAAAAGAGCCTTTCTAAGTCTTTTGACAGAAAAGTGATAATAAAGTGATAATAACAGTGATTCATGAGATAGACATGGAAGAAATCAATTAATGAACTGGCTGTAAAAAAAAAGAGAAAATCCTTTTTTAAGAATATTTTTTTTCAGTGCCCTGTCAATGACAATTATCTCTGTATACCATTGTTACTTTGTGGGTTGAGAGTGTTTGGCTATTCCATAAAGAACATAACTTACTTCTTATGAGTAATATGTTAAAAGGTCAGCAGATCCAAACAGTATTAGAAGTGGTTGAACATTTTAGATGGCTGATTTAACATCCATTTGAGACCCTCAAATTAAGCTATTAGTTTTGGTTCTTCAATTTAAGCATCAACTGTAGCTGAATGATTCAGTAATCATTAGAAGAATCAGCTGATACATTCCAAAAATATCACCACCTATGTCATTATATGTTTCATATTTATTAACATTAACTGCATCCTAAATTGGAATAAAATGAAGTGGCCTAGCTCTCAGGCCTTGGTAACTTTCTAACATTTGAGCTATCTAACCTAAATCTTCCTCCTTGAAGCTAAATTTCAAAATGGAGACTTTTAAAATTACTTCCTAAGAAAGCACATGGTTATATGTCTGGCTGGAGCTGTGTAAATGGTAAGGGCTTGCAGCAGAGACATGTCCTTTTCCAAAGAACTCCTCTGGGTAAGGATACCCTGTGAGGCCAAACAGCAGTTTCTATCATGTGGATCTCTGACAAAACACACATCTACAGCATAATCCTGCCTGTAGACAAATGTCTCTTGTGCTCCATGTAATAACCCTCCCTTAGGTCCCAACAAAACGATTAAGCCATGGATAGGGGTAGAAGCTCTGTTTAAAGTTTTGCTTCTCAGCATTTTTTAATAGGAACTGCAGATGAAAATCAAAGCATTGTCCACATTCTAATATAAAATACAGAATAAAGCACATTTCTGGGTTGGAAAGAACATAAAATGATCACACATTTTGAATTAACTTGACCATTTATAAAAGACTCTTTTTTTGTTGCTGAAGATACCTTTACAGCAATGTGCATAGCCTGACTTCTGATCTCTCCTCACACATTTTCCATGGTGCCCTTCCCTCCATGGATTTAGTTCTTTTTCTTTGTAGGACAGATTTCAGGTCCATTCAAAACTGAAGAGCATTTCCTTTGGGCACATTTCTTAGAGCAACTTTGTAGATGTTTTTATCCAAGCACATTACTTAGCACATTACAAAAATAAAAGCCTTGAGCAGTATTCCATTCAGTGCAATGCTTTCCCCAATGATACATTCTCTGGATGCAATGAGAGATTGATCAAAGCTGGACTAAGCCCTCTGTTGTTGCTGTTATTTCTTCATCTTTTGGTGAGAGTTAACTTGACAAAATCTAAAAGAGTTAATTTTCTTTAGACAGTTTGTTGACACTTCATACTTATACTCCAGGTTGATCTAGGGTTTGCAGGCAGTTTTGCTGTGTAGTTTTTCCTTACAAAGTCCTGAGAGAACCAGGATCAAGCAATCTGCATTTAAACAGAACTGAATAACCTCCCAAACTTAATAAAGATTATATATATTTGACATTTATAAATAAATATATAAGCTTCATAAAGTTTTAAGATTTGCACTGGTTTAGGTACTGCAGAGGTTGTGGTATATCCCAGATATTCCATATAACCAATCTGAACATATGGAAAAGGTCTGAAATTCATTGTATTCTGGCTGTGGAAAATGCAAAATAAAACCACTGGGGGAACTATTGAAACCAAAGATTAGATTTATTCTCTGTTTCAGGACATCTAGATACCTAGATTTCTGGGAAATTAGGGAAGTACATATTGTGTCAGAGAATTTATCTCCCAAAGCCTTCATCTTGAATAAAGCCAGAGAACAATCTCCTGGGAGCACTCTTCCTTTGGGGTGTGTTGAGATGTTGCATTCAAAACTGTCAGCTGAGAGCTCAGCTAGGGAAGGCTGTTCCAGGAGTATCCCAGGAAGGAGCATTTGGTGGCACCTGCCATATGGATGCAGGAGGCTGAGGCCAAAGAGATCTGTGTACTGGTAGGGGAGAGCTACAGCTAACAGTGATGCTTTCCCTCACTGCATGAAAAGCGCCAAGAGGAAATTGCTTCAGATAAGGGGTTTGGATCTGGAACAGAAGATCTGAGTGGGATTGTTTAGACATAAAATTTGAGAACGAATTCAGAGTTCAGTAAAACATCCAAGAGCCAATGTACCATCTGCTTTCTGTAGATACTCTTGTCAGAGAGAGAATTTCCAGACCAGAAGGATCCGTATCCCTTGAGGGTTAACTCTGGGCATTTGGTTATCCATCACAGCTGTGTGTTTTGTTTGTGCCGCACTACAGCCCGCTTCCCTAACCTGTGCTCCTCACAGGGGCTGAGAATGCACTTTGCTACCTGTGAGCTTGGCCTCATCTTCAGCTATTAAGTTAATTTTATGCAAGGGTATGAGTGACTAGAGAGATGCTTTCATGAATCGTGTCAAGTTAATATGATCTAGAAGCCCTCTCAAAGGCCTGCAAACTGGTGCCTTCCAGATGGTTTGAATTCCTCGTATGGCCAAACAGATGTCTAAAAAGATCTTTTAGCGAGGATATCATGGCAGAAACAATATTCAGGACTCTACTTCCTACTAGTTTAACACAGTTTCAGTTGGTAAGACTGAGGATCTAAATTCAGAAGTTTTCAATTAAAAAAGGAACTCCAGATGCAGACACAGATGTACATGGACATATTGATTAAGCAGCTTTGCAAGTCTTTACCAGAATTAATACCTTTAGAACCTTCAAGTTAGTCAACATTTTGGGGGCTTTTTTTCATTATTTTATTCTCAAGATACAAAAATAACTTTCAGAAAATTCATTGGTCTATGGCAGATAAAGTTTATGAAGTATAGAGAGTGCCATTACAAACTATTAAGCAGTAGTGTAAATAAGTGCATTCTCCATAAAATGCTCCTTCTTATGACAACATCCAGGAACCTGAATAGTTTTATTAGGTTGTTTTAATAATTTGCTATTTTTTAAATCAGAAAATTATGAAGGAAAATATCAATGTTTGTTTAAACTAAAAGAATAAGACATTGGAAGGATTTTTTTAAACTTAAAATCTTAGACTTGAATAGTAGCTTGTTAGACAACAGTATGGAATGTTTTGTAATGGAAGCAATTTCCACCACGAAGACTGTATCCTTTATGATGCCATATTGCTAATTCAGGGGACCCATAAACACTGCAGATCTGTTATGTTCTCCTCATAATCAAAATATAGAAAAACATTTCCAAATGTAACTTTGTGAAACTTTTAGAGAAAGATAATTAGTACTGGTAATCACACCCGAACTACCCCTATATCATAAAGAAGAGGTAAAAAATCTGCTCAGAAACTTCAAGAAAATTGTATCCCTTACATTTATTATATGGTTGCTCATATTCAGTATTTGTCTGTGACTGAAATGTTTACATTTAGACTTCACTGGTATATTTAAAAAAGGAATTAGAATCGGTGTTTTTTAATTGCCTAGAATTATTTGCCAAAGCAAATACAGTTATTTTGCATGTACTGTTGTGCCTGCTGTACAAAAGCAGCATCTCAACATTGCTTCAACATTTCTCCAAAATGCTAATTAGAGTCATTTCCTGCAGTCTCCTCAGCATGCTGAGCTTTCCTTGTACCAAATTAGGCACAGAAGTTTTTTAGGATATATAAATTGGAAATCAATGGAAGCTCCTGGCCTAATTATCTTCTAAGATATGGACCTGAGAGTTTTCGGGGGGGTTCATGACAGGATGTTCATTCTCAGTTCTCCCTGGGTGGATGCCAGTTTTAGAGGCAGCGCTTCCTTTTACAGAATGTATTTGTTTCAGAATGGCAATCATTTACTCTTGTTTCACTCTTATCAGACTTTCCACCATTCCATTGTCTATGTCTCTCACCATTTTTCTAACATTTTTGCTGTGCTATTTAAGTATTTCTGTAGGAACTCAGAGTGCTGAGAATATTTCTCTGCCTGTTTTTAAGGGTTCTTACCCCCCTGAACAACACTGTTTTAGCTTCAAACCTTGGAAAAAATTACCAACAGTCAGACAACAACTAGAAAATACGGTAGTGTGAATTAGATGATAGACTACTATGTAAGATTGTCACAGGGTGAAAAATTTAGAGGTTTTAGGCTTCTCTTTATAGTAAATAGATAAGAGTAAAAAATATCAAAATGGAGGATTGTTGTTGTTCTCTAGACCTTCTTCTCCTTCTTCTACCACTCCATATTTTGCAGTAAAAGTAGTTTGGAATGATTGGATAGAGAATTCCGCAGTTCCTGCCCGTGTTACTGAATAATTGGTAAGAAAATAAAAATAATGTACGTTTTTAGTAACTATTGGTTTAAATGTCTTTAAAAGGCTGTGTAAATCTTGATAATTAGTCTTTCTCGCTCTCACTCCTACTTTGCCTCCTTCCATGCTGTACCTGGGTCATGCTAGTGGCTCAGTTCCTCTGACAAGACTTAATAAACAACTATCTAGAAGCATTGAAACTACAGAAGACGTCTCGTTTTATCTTTTAAGCGCCTTGCAAGGACTTTCAGCAAATTCTCTCCCATCAGGAGAGACTCAATTTATTGCACAATAGAGTGTCAATTTCCAACCTCAAGAAGTCAATAGGCCAGAGATAATAGTTGAAAAATGGATAAAGCAAAAACATTGAATTATTTTTAAAGTATCATCTAGTTCTTACATATTTTTTACCTTGAAATAAGTTATTTTTGTATGAAATATGTGTTTTGGGTAGAATTCCTAATTCTCCTAATTGTTGCTTGCTGTTATGTCATGAAAACTCTCCCAAGACTGTATGATCTGCAGAGAAAGTTGAGCTAAGCCAACCTCCACTATTGCTCCTACAGTCCAGGCAAATGGGCATTTGGGAAATGAAGGGTGAGTGGAGACCACTGCAGGCACACTACACAGGGATTGCAAGAGTACTACCCATGTGACAGCATGCCACGGCCTATCCCAAACTCTATGTCAACACACCTTGGACCTTGACAGAAGCTCTTGCTAAAATCCTGGAGGCAAAAGAGGAGTGGAGTAATAGTAGGGCACAGAGAAGAGATGGAGGCTGAGCATGCTGCAAAATCATCATGCACATATGAGGGAAAGGATGAGGGTTAGAACACTACAAGTTGAAACCTTAACCTCCAATAAACACAAGTCATGATGTGCATTTCTCTTCCCTCTTCCCTGAACTCACTTCCCATGGACCAAGTGTCCTTGTCCACTTTGTCAAGCATTCCCCGTAGGTTTGCCTAAATTGAGCTCCCTTTATTCCTTTTTCTATCCTTCCTGTCCACAAATTATGAAGGAAGACTAACAATGAATCAAAACCAAAATAGAGGAAGAAATAGAGGAATAGATGAGAGGTCATCTCATGGCACTTTTTTTTCTGTAAAAGATTTCTCTATCAAAATTAAGTAGATTTTTGGAAGAGAGATTTAATTGTTCTCTAGTGAGCATTTTAAAGACTTGGAGTGCTTTTACTCCAAGACTGCTCATGGATCCAATAAATCCCAATTCATCATGCTAATAAAAGAACGATATAAAATAAAGAGGCTTTTAAATATAGCAAAACCATTATATTACATCATATTAATAAAGTCCTCAGGTTTATTTATCCTGGACAGTTTATCCAATTTTCTGTTGATTGACTCTTAAAGCTCATTTGCCTTGAAAAACTTAAGTGTGATTGCATGCTTACTACCTCTGGCTATGCACAGTGCAAACTGGCATTTGGTCCTGTGAAGATAAAATACTCCTGCTGCCTGACATACTGCCAGTTTGAACAGAGAGGCTAAGGACTGTTTGGTCACGATTGATTTTCAGAAGCTGTTGAAGCATCTTGTTTCACCAATTCCAAGCTAAATTAATGATATAAAATTCAGTAGTGCAGCAGAGATTGAAATGAATTGAAAACCATTCCTAGAGCTTGGCCTCATGTGAGTAATCTGTTACTTACAAAAGGTCTCATTGTGTGCATTAAATCTCCTAGAGAAGATACCAAGCGCAGTGTTTAGAAAAATAGTAAGTTTATTGACTACTTTTGCTTGGCAATTGATGAAATAAAATGCTTAGCTGAATTTTTTTCCTTCATAGTGATTAAATACAAAACTGCAAAAATATTTTCTTGGGAGAGCCAGGAGCAAAGGCCAGTGACACTTGTGAAAAGTTTCCTCGTCTAAGTGGGCTTTCAGTGCTGGTGTCTGTGTGTGTAACCACAACATGATACTTCCTCTGGCAACCTCCTGTTAGCATTACTGAGAGCTTGCTTAAAGAAAAATCAATGTATTTGCCTCTTGGTGTTTTGCCATGGAGATATAATCACTAATCAAGGAGAAACTACCTGTCTCCTTTCAGTGATATGGTTGTCTGGCCTCTGCTTTAGGGGGCAAAGAAATACAAATCCTTGATAAATCATAACCATACGGAATAAAGCAATTTGTTACTGATTTGAGTAGTTACCACAAAGTTAATGTAGGCAAATGCCGTTTGAACTGTTTCATCTGACTTTAAATCTACTATAACATTTCCAGTTCATATCCCAAATAGAATTTGTCATGCATTTGCACAAATAATTATTATCCTTGTTTTAATGCCATTACAAAGGAGCTTTATAATATTAAATTCCAGCAGAGCCATCTGAAATTATCAAAGTCAAATTTATTCAGTCTCTTGGTAACAATAATGGTGGGGTGTTTGGTTTGAATATGGTCAGTAGCATAGTTTATGTGTAAATAGATTTTACATTTTTCAGTGCATGGAATATAGTAAACAGAAAGGGTTCATAAAGAGCATAAGGAAAAGATCAAGTGATTGTATTACGGTAAAATCTTTTGCCAACCAGGAATCAGGTGATTTAATTCTCCCCTATTCAGAAAGACCTGTGTTCTCTTTCATATGTATTACCTTCAAACAACTCAAATACTTTAAGTATTTATTAGACAATTATTTATTAGACTGTCTGACACTCCTGAAGCAACAGGAAAACAGGAAGAAACTAAGGAAGGAGCAGTGCACTCACTGCTGCTGCATCCTCACCAAGTGCAGACTGGGCTGGTGAGGAGCTCCTCTGATAGCTGTGTTCACTGCTAGGTGTTCAAGAGCAAAAGCAGGAAGAGAAAGCCCACACTAAAATTTTGACACCTTCTAGGAGAGCTGCCAAAAGCCAGTGTCACAGTCCACCCCACTCACTGACTCGGGAGGTGATGGGGATGAGGGAACTCCAGAGTAAAAAAGGATCTGAGATCTCACTGTGCAGGGTCTATTCTCAAGATACATCCCCACACAGGCTAACGAGGACAAAGGATCATTTATCTCTCCTTTTTATGTAGTCTATTCAGTGCACTGGAGGACAATAAAATTGCACAGCTACATCAGAAAAAAAAACTGGAAAAAAAAATCAGAGAGCCATTCCTTTCAGAATTTTCTTAGGGCTTGGTGATAAGTTTAGTCCTTACCTTCATCAGGAATCCCATTGGTTATTCAGCGTGGGTGTTATGGCTCCATGCTCTGGAGATACAGGATATTGCTGAGGAGGAATGGGTTGAGGGAGCAGGGAGAAGAACACAGTGTCCTCCTGACACTTGCCTGATGGGGAGAAAGGATGAAACCCAGGTAAGAAATATCCGAACTTTCCAGTTCTGGCAGTTAACATAACAATGGAGGAATGACCGAGTGATTACAAACTCATTAATTTCCCAACTTGTTCTGTCCAGCAAAGACTTCATTCATTCATTCACTCACTCACTCATTCATTCATTCATATGAATGCTTTTAAGAACTCTTTTCCTCATATACCCAAGTGATTTAATATGAGTTTTTCTTTAACTGTGGAGTCTTGGATATGAGTTGAACAGACGAATTCTGAAGCATGTATTAATTTCAGAAGACTCCAGTAGAAGAAAACATTTTCTAAATAATCAGATGTTTAATTAGTGCTTCCTAGTGGACCTTTGCACATAAAGATACAACAGAAACTAGAAACGATTTTTTTCTTTTATAATGAGTGCATTAGGAGGCCAGCCTGCAGGAGAGACACAGAGCTCCCAAAGGCTTTGGCAGCACCATTTGAAAAGTGGGTTTGTGAGGCTGGGTGCTTCCAGCAATTTTATTCCCGTTTCTTATACCAAAATATGCTTTAAATATACAGTTTGTTTTCCCTCTTTGTTTGGTTGGGGTTTTTTGTCTGGTTTTTTTCTTTTCTTTACACACAGCTTTTGTGGTTATTGGACAGCAAACAACAGGTTATTTAAGTACAAAGTCACTAACCACAAGACCTTGAGCTTCTCTTGCAACAGTTCTTTTGATGCTGGATATATGTATTTAAACATTAGGTTCTCAAGAAAAAAATCACAGTGAATGGCTGCACAAATGTGGTACAGAGAAGATAAAATTATGTCGCTGAAGAATGTCATATTGAGGATACCTACAAACAAGTTATATGAAGTGAGAGAAATAAAAAGAAGTTTACAATAATATAAATTAACATATTTACAACAGAATGTTTACAATAATATATCCCAGTTCTTGTTCACCACTGGCATAATTATTAAGGTGTGGTAATGCAGACCTACATGGTAATTAGGAAGTCAGGTCAGTCTAGAGAAGATTCACACTTATCAGAGCACCTCACAAACTGCTATTAAGTGCAAGAGTGCTCTGAACACCTACTCAGCAAAATGATTGAGGTTAATAGTGTTCTGTGGTAGTTACAGTCTGTGCATGTTTATTACGTTTTTAAAGTGAAAAGGAACAAAAAACTGGTATGGTCGAAAAAAGAAAATATGACTAAAGGTAGATTCTTTTTAAAAGCCCACTAAGGTACAATATCTGAGCCAGATATTTTACCAGTTGCTTCTTATTTACCTGGAGTTCATAACTGAAATCTTGCTGCTTTTTTTGTATGCTGAACTACCATTCTTCCATTCCATTGCAGAGGAAAGACAGAAGGCAAAAGACATTATGCTTCATTATTGTAATTAACTGTTCCTTCCCATTATCATTCTCTTTCATTTTTCTAAATAGAAACAATGGAAGAGTTACATAATGGAGAAATTTAGCAAGTATCAGATTAAAGATCAAATTAGCAATTATTTCCTGACATTTCTAAAGCAGGGAATAGCTCCCAAGACATCTGAATTAGATCAATAGAGTACTATTAAACTGAATGAACAGATAGTACACACTTACTAGCAAATTCTGAATGACTAATCTTTTTTTGACTTACAGCAAATTCTGAATGGATGATTGTAGCTGTTAATCTGCAGCCATATCAGAATATAATATTTTAAAAACTACATCTTAATGGACCTTGGTAAAAGCAGTGTTTCACTTCAGAAAAATTATAAATATGGACATAGCTAGTCTGCAGTTAAGTATTTATAGTTGGCTTGTCTACAGGCTTTGGTATCAGAAAATAATTTGTATGCTAATTTATAACTTTATTTGCGCCTTTGCCACCTCATAATATCAAGGTAGTCTTCACTAATTCATAAAGAATTAAATTACTCTCATCCTGAAAAATTAGTAATGTCTCAAATCCATCACAAAGAAGAGCCTGGCTAGCTCCTCTCCAAGAAAATTAGGGAGAATATGTAACAGATTAATAGATGTGTAAACAGAAATATCAAAGCAAATTATAACCAATAATTTGGTTTGATATTTTGAACTTTTATAGTTTAGAATTTCCCTTGTAAGATGGTTCCTATGTGCAATATTTAGTTGTATTGATCAGAATATGTGCTAAATACATTAAATACTATTAATTTTGAAAATGAAATTTTATTCAAAAAATAATTTACTGTAGATCAATATGTGCAGCACATGTCTACAGAGTGGAGAATCTAATATCATTTGTGCTTTTAGATCTAACCAAATGTTTTTTACCAAGGGCAGATCAAAACTCAGAGCACTAACATCTACACCAAGATTGTTTTATTCTTTCAGCCCAGGAAAGGAGGAATGGTTTAACACATTAATATTTTACTTCTAAAGTGCTGAATTTTACTGCCTCACATGCAACCTTACCCTTTCTATTTTTACTGTGCTTTAAGGTATATATATATATATATATATATATGTAGTTAGACTCTCACAAATTGTTATGAATCTTTTTTATAAAGAGACTTTTCTCTTTAAGCCTAGAAAATCTAGGCTGCTTCATTCTGCTCATTAATCATAGAATCATGGAATCATTTAGGTGGGGAAAGACCTTTGAAAGATCCTTGGGTCCAACTGCTAATCCAGCACTGCTGAGTCAATCTGCCAATGCAGATAAAACAATAGCACTGGCACATCCATATGATACTCAGTCACTCAGTGGGACTCCTTTGTGCCCAACACCTCTGTAAGAGTACCTCTTAGGCACCAAAAATAGTAGACACCAGGCAGTTTTAAAATGCAAACTTATTTGCTATGGTATTATCAGGCCTCTAAAGGAAATATGCTTATTTTCCAGTCTGATAGTTAGCTACCTGCTAGAGAAATGGGAATGCCAGCTTTAAAACCTGGCAGCTTCTGATGTTTTGGGGCAAGGAGACAGTGCTGTGCCCTCTGCCAAGCGGGGGATAGTGTGGAATGTTCCTGTTATTGATGCTGAAGGGCTAGAGGAGCTCAGCCTGCCACGATTCAGCAACAAACTGTCCTTGTAGAAATGTCAGTGAGAAAACCATGCTGGGAAAGGAAGCTACACCAACTTTATCCACCCACATGTTAATGCCACCACATGTAATATGTGCTTTTGTCACCCTACGAGAGGCTGCCCAGACACTTCCCTTCACCCCAGTCAACTCAGAACATCCATATGTAACTCCAGACAAACATTTCCATTTTCACACTTATCTGTTCTGCAGGACTTTGCAAAACTTTCCAGAAACATCTTAGAATTAGCTGGGATGCACAGTTTGTGAAGACACTACAAATGAGTGCATTGATAAATCTCTTTTAAACATTTGTGCTGCATATGATTGCGTGTTATTAAGGGAAATACTGTTGTCTTTAACTCAAAATAAGTAATTGTGGCTGGAATCTGTAATTAGTCTTATCAGTAAGCTACAGAGTTGTTATATGTGTTTTTTTTAACTTTGATAAAAAATTCAAACAGGAATTAAGTGTTATATTGTACTAGTTTGAAAACAAACCAGTGGGAGGCACCAAGTCAGAATAACAATTTAATGGGGAAGTTAAAGAAAAGGAAAGAAAAAAAACTAAAAGAAAACACTGGTTCAAACTGACAGAGTCAAGATACAACCTGAGTCCCTGTTAGGCAGGGTGGTGGTAGCAGTCTGCTAGAATGGTGGCTGCAGTCCTCTGAAGCGGTGATCCTGTAGAAAAAAGGGTCTGCTCTTCCTCAGAAGGTCCAGTGGTGGCTGTGTAGCTCCTGTCCTCTGGAAATCCAGCAGAAAGGCCTTGTTTCTGGTGTTCAGCCTCAACTTATATCCACGCTGGGATGCTTGGTTCCTCCCTCTGGGTGGAGCATCTCACAATGGGGTAATGAGTCATGAGGCCAAGTGTTGATGAGGCTCATTAACAGAAGATAGTCCGGAGGGAGTTATCTCTGAGTCATGCGGCAGGACAATGATGGGCCATTAACAGCAAGATAGTCTGGGGGGAGGAGGCAAGGAAACCCTGCCCCACCTGATTTCAACAGCTCATGAGGATGGTAATAGAATACACTGCAACCCAGGACATATATGTAACAAAACTGCTCAAGTAGAAGTATCAGGCAGGACTGGAGGCTCCTGAGAAGAGACTGTGATAGAAGGTGACAGTCAAAATATGATTCAGGAAGAGCCTTACTTACACTTCAGTAGGTTTTCATCCTGTGAGGGGGCTGGTGAGTGACGAGGAGTGAATCACTCTCTTCTATCTTTAGTGCTCTGTGGCAGGTTTAGGCAAATTTCTGTGGATTTACAGGTTTTCTTTTGATGCATATAATTTCCAAAAATGGTGCTGAATTGAATTTAATTATTATTGCATTGTATTTAATATTATAGTAAAAGTTTCTTATCTTATTTCTGACCAACTTGACCCCATGTGTACCAAAATTTATTGACAGAGCATTCCCTGGCATTAGGAGCAGCAAAATGAACAGTTCTTTGTTTATATGTGGAGGATGAAGGCAAGAACTGTGGAAACACATGCCCTATTAAAACAACTTCTGCTGGTGTCTCATCATGTGTGACATGCATGACACTGCTAAACAGCTCCCACATGTAATATTCAGTTTAAATGGCCATTCAGTGAAAGTCACATATGGATCATGTAAGGATAATTAACAAAGGTAGTAGAAATAGGTCTTTTACTATTACTACTCTTACATCAATGACTTAATTTTTTTACTACCTGTACTGTGAAGGCTGATGTTTTTGGAGAACACGGCTCATGACATTGAAAATCAAGTGCAAGCCCACAAATTCAAATAGGCACTGTGCTAATTACCGGTGTATTGCATAAACACTCATGTTGTTTTCTGGATGATGAAAATTTATCAGCTTTCGGTATATGGCATGTCAATGAATATTATTTCTTCAGAGGACTCTTGTGACATACATAATTTGATTTTTTGTTTTACAATTAAGGCAAAACTATGCTCAGGGCATGTTTCACTGTCACTAGATGTGCAAAATGAAATCTTTCAAAAGATTTTTTTCCACTTTCATGCAATTCAAGTCATATTGCAAGACATATTGCAAAGAACATTTTTTATTAAATTCATGAGTAACAAAAGTTGGAATTCTGCTGGGGAGTCTTACACCTCATGGAAAAAAATAGTTGTAAAGTAAGTCTAAATAAAAGTAAGTGAATATTTGATAACTGAATATGTCCTTGCTCTCCTTCCTTAATTTAATCATTTAATTTCAAACTTATTCTTTGGGTAATTCATACATTCAAGGAAGATAGATAAAATTCTGACAAACTCAGAAATCTTTGAGAGCAAAAAAAAAGGTTATACAAAAATGGGAAACTTGGAACATCTCTTTTTTTTCAGACAAATTACTTACCATATTCAAAAGTATTATTTATTCTGGGTCAAGCCTATCTGCTTGCTTCAAAAACAACCATGGTAATTGCCTTCTGGCAACTGTTTCAAACATGACCAGTAGCATTTTGAAGAGCCCTTTTCTTCTTTGGTATCCAGCTTTGTTCTTTGAGGTTTTTTCCCTAGTGTTACTCCTCTGACTTTGTGATAATTGTGTGTTTTACATAAACATAGCACTAGCCAGTCCTTATATCTAAATTTAATTTACTTACTAAAGGTAGATAAATTACTAGAAGTGATTTATATCTATATTTAATTCATTTACAGAAGGTGCTCTATTTCACCTCAGGTATGGAATAATCAGTATTTCACATGTACCATCATACAGAAGGAAACAGCTGAATACAGCAGGTAAGGCTTATCTTTTTAAAACATTCATGTCAAAGTGTTCTGAATTATCCCAGAGACCAATGTGCCACCAGTATCCATCAATCACGAAAGATAAAAATACCTTTATACAGCCTTTGTCACGCATCCTTCCCTCTGAATCATACAGAGAGCAATGGGAACATTGCCCAGTTCCTGGAGCAACATTTTGCTTTTATGCTCTGATATTTACCACAGCCAATCCTTCTGGCATTTTCTTTCCTTACCAAAGAAGGTGCCAAATATTTTATTAGGAAGAAGTCCTGTGTTCTTAAACCTTATGGACAAAAAGACTGATTTTTAGTCACTGGCCAGCTTGTGCTGAATCACACCAGAAGGTCCTTGCTTTAAGATCTTCAAGCAACCTGGGCATTGGTGATTTTGGTTTTGCTCTAAGAAACCAAGTGCTAATTCATGACTCCACACAGGGTGTAGGGATGTCACAGCAAAGCTGTCCAGGTGCTATAGAGTGCACAGGGTACAGCGGTCGCTGCTATCGATCTGCTCAAATATGGTCAGATCTTTGGGAAGAACACTCTCTCTAAAGTATTACAGCAATGACACTTCAGAAATTACACTGCCAGTTGGTGCTGAAGCCATACAATTCATGCATGATTGAATGACAGAGTGCACAGTGAAGGTAAACAAGAGGCTAACTGCTTTTTCATCAGCTTTTTGATTGGGAAAGTAACAGGAAGGATATCTTTATAGTTGACCACAAGATTCCCAGATTCCCTAGACTTCCAACTACAGCTTTGCTTATCCAGCACTAAAAAACCTGTCAGAAGATAGACTTTGATGCTGAAAATTGCCTGAAGTGTTTTCCACAATTCTGTTCTACATAATGATCTCATTCATACCTACATTTAGTCTTTTCACTAGTTATGCCCTGATACAGACACAAGAGCACTGTTTTCTTTGCTGTTTTATTGCAATTAAGGGAAAAAAAGCATCATTTTCTGCTCTGCCTAACGCAAATGAAATACCCATTCTGAACATAATGTCAACTATAGATCAGCAGTTTGCTGGCAGCACTAGAAAAGAACAAACAATGTCAGGAAACCCAATTTAGTCCATCACATTTAAGGGACATAATGAATATTCAGACAGGACTTGGGGAGCAAACAATATATGGTCCTCCATCCGAGCATGCCTAAGACAAACAGATCCTATATCCAGGAGAAAAAATTCACCCTTTGGCAGTGGAGGCAACAGAAAACAGTGTAACAACCATTTGTGGAGAACTTTGGACAAGGGTTTCTAGGAATAAGAAGAATTGGACAGTGATGGTGCCTGAGGCAACAGAAAAGGAGACCAAAACTAGAAACACTGAAGACAACTGGATGCTGCAGGAGGCCTTGTCAATTGGTCGACTCTGATGGAAGCGGTGTCTACAGTGAAGCCCTGTCTGCCAGCAGGTGGAGATGCAGCTGGAGATTGTGAAAGAGCTCAGCTAGGGCTTTTGGGGTGACAGAAGAGAGAAAATTGTGCATGGACAACTCCAAAGTTTCTGACCTCCAAAAAAGGTTTTCTGAACAGTAATATGAGAGCTGATCTCTAGAAATGTGTAATAATTAAAAAAAAATGATGATATAATTAATTGAACTCAGCATACAAAATATCATCTCATATTGTTGTGTTGCAAAAATAGTATTTGAAGAAATATTATTAGAGAAAAATAGCTTGTATTTTTTAATTTATGAATGACATGACTTCTGTATAAAGTCTAACCTGGTTAGACAACCCAGTGCCATGAAAACATTTTAAAAAGACTAAGCTACCTTTAGAGAATTCAAATCTTTCTGTTAAAGTTCCAGTCCTTGTACCTTTATCCATTTTAGATAGTGCTTTTGGTGCAAGTAATTCCAGACATCGTTGGAAATGCTTACAGAGTAAGATTCTCCTAAAGGTGAGTAAATGTACTGTTCAATTCAAATTAGCATTTAAGGATATCTTCAGAATAAAACACCCTTAAGAAGGATATTAATTAAGTTTGCATTATCTTAAAATGTTAAAAGAAAGGCCTGGAAATGGGTCAGTAGTTTTTAGTAGTTTTCAGGCATCTGAGCATTGCAGTTTCCTACTCAAAGCTCAGTATTTTTATTTGGAAGAATACTGTGAAATATATGTATGTGCCATCTGAAGGTCATGTCTTTCCACTGCTAATCACTTGTAGTATTTCTGCCATCTTCCTATTAGGAGACTTTATTATTGCAAAGCAACTGGAATAAAGTTTCCAGGGAGGAGGCAGAAATATTTATATAACCCAATTTTCACTACAATAAATTGGCAATTTGTTTTAACATATGACCATTAATGAGGAAAATAAACTAACAAATATATAAACCCCCAAAAGAATCTGTCATGATTTAGCCTTGATAATTACTGAGAAAATAAGGAGACTTTCAAGTAAACAGAATGTAATGCACAAGTTGTTTTGTTAAGACATGAAAGAGCTTATGTAACTGGATGAAGCATGTGGATTCAGGGTGACATTTAAACAGGAAGACACACTGTGCAGAAAATGTTGCCATTTATTGATAAATAATTATGGGTTTGGCTGCTTGACAGGATACTGGAAAGAAATCCACTAGGAACATGCAAAGCTGGAAGTGATTATGTAACAGAGACATGTATAAAGAAAAATATTACCCTCATCTATTTCTCAAATACGTGACAAAGTTTTGGACCTTTCTGAATTATTTGCAGCATTGGTACCTTGGTTCAGACATCTGATCTAGGAAAATCTAAGTTCTTGTCATTTCATCTGACAAAGCTTTTTTGTTCTCCCA
Organism: Coloeus monedula; assembly: GCF_965178545.1. Lineage (NCBI taxonomy): Eukaryota > Metazoa > Chordata > Aves > Passeriformes > Corvidae > Coloeus > Coloeus monedula. The sequence goes on from NC_138781.1 coordinate 24,580,502, forward strand.
TACTGTGGTGACACAACTGGCACCTGACACAGGGGCAAGGATGTAGCTTGCATTTGCTGGAAGATGGAGAGGTGCAGATTTAGCTGATTTGAGCATAGGTTGCAAATGATCTGTGTGCCATTAACAGGAGATATTGTACTTCCTTCTGGCAAAACAGGGAAAACAGTAACATTTGTTCTGTCTTCATCTATTTTGATTGTAAACTCTTCATACCAAGGGACTCCCATTTGGTATTGACATGCAGAAAACTGTGCCATCACTTCCATACTGACCCTGAGGTACTGTCATGGTTGCAGTCCAGCTGCCATTCAGCCCCACAGAGCTGCTTGCTCACTCCTCCCCAGGCTGCATGGGGTACAGAATCAGAAGGGTGAAAGTGAGAAAACTCCTGTTTGAGATAAAGACATTTTAATAGGTACAACAAAAGCTGTGGATGCAAGCAAAGCAAGAAAAATAATTCATTCACTACTTGCCATGGTCAGGCAGAGGATCAGCTCTGTCCAGGACAGCAGGGCTCCAGCATGCATATCAGTGATATTTGGAACACAAATGCCACCACTCCAAACATCCCCACCTTCTTCCACAGCTTTACATGTTGACAATGATGCCATATGGTCTGGGATATCTCTTGGGTCAGTTGGGGTCAGTTGTCATGGCTGTGTCCCCTCCCAACTCCTCCCATACCCTCATCCCACTTGCTGGTGTGGCAGTGTGAGATGCAGAACAGATTTGACACTGTGCAAGCGCTGCTCAGCAATAGTTAAAACATTGCTGGATTATCAACACTTTCCAGCAAAAATGCAAAACAGCCGCATACTAACTATGGCAGAGAAAATTAACAGTATCCGTGCCAAAACCAGCACAGGTACAACTGCAATTCGTAAGTTACCAATTAAAGGGCTGCCTTGTTTGTCATTGTCTCTGACTTACCAGTGGTGCAGTTTCCACCTCAGTTTTTTAGAGTTTGCTGCTTTCTGGCAGAGAAGAAAGGATGAGTGAGGAAAGAGTCCATTTATATCACCAGGCTATGGCACAGATGATGCTGGCAATGTTTTCTCCTGAAAGAATTAATACTTATCTGGCAATTAAAGTCAACTAAAGGTCTGTAGGGCTGTACACAAGGGCTGTTTCATTCCTCAGCTAAGGTGAACCCTGGCAAGACCACATCCCAGAGCAGCAGCCTGAACCATGTCTTGTGTTTTTCCTGCTTACTGAGCAGAGAAATTGAGACAGAAAAGGCTTTAGCCTTGTTTTGAATTCAAAGAAAAAGAATTAGTGAAGGTTAGGAGAAGTGATTGCCTACAAAACCCCCAAGAGCATTCATCAAAGTGAGGCACCATTCTTATTCTGTTCTCAATGCTCTAATGATTTATTTATGGATGCAACTCTTATTTCCCAGGACTGTCCTCTCTCTCTCACTATCAGAATTCAGTCTTGTGTCCAAAGAAATTATTTTTCTCTGGAAAAAAAATTGCCTCTATATAGCATAGCAAGCCCTTTTGAGACTTTTTTCTGATCTATAAAGTGTAATAAATTCTAATAATACAACTTGCCACTATTTGGAACTCCATAGCATCAGCATTTTTTTGGGGAAATTTGTTGATAAACAGTGCATATATGTATATAAAATCAAACTTATTTCTGGACAAACCATTAATGGATTTTTAGTTTGTGAAAAGTTGCAGTTTTTGTAGAGAAACTAGACTTTGAGCTGATTTGGCCACTTTAGAGAACAAAAGTTGGGTGAGGACCCCTGGTCCTGGCTGAGGTAGTACAGAGGAGAGGCCTTGGGCCTTTTCAGGTGGGAAAATGTGGCTGGGCTGCCTCCCCACTTCCCCTGGGAGAATATTATTTTCTAAATCTCTGCCAGTTGAGAGAATCTGTTCCTTTCAAAAGATAAGCCATTCACTCAAAAATACTGTGGAAGCCTCTTTCTCAGAGGAACTTTCTCAGACAGATGCTCCCAACTATCTTTGCTCTGGAAGAGAAATCATCCACAACTTCCCCTCAGTGCATTGTTAGCAAGCTCTGATTTTAGAAATCAAGGGCTGCCATTTCCAGTGTCCAGAATGTGCACATTACTGCTGCAACTTTATGGCACTGATGTCAACATTCCTATTTTGTTCACTGAGTCTTTCCCACAAAAGCCACAGGACTCCAGATTGGCATGCTGTTCTTTGGGATTCCTGCCAAAGCACTTTGTGTGAATCTGACAAGTCTTTCAGCCACCCAAACTAGAAGAGTCAGAACTTTCATAATATTTCACTTATCCTTTTGAAAGTGCCAACAATTTTTCATATAGCCCTTTTGATCCTTTCAGAGACTCAGAGTGGGCTTGGAGAAATCTTGTCTCAAAAAGTGCTGTACAAATGGAAGAAATTTTGATGACCACATGAAAAAAACTGAAATGAGGTGAGATTTGAATGGTCTTGGGCACAACAACACTAAGTCAAGAAGAAAGTGGCAACTGGGGCTAAAGAAGAGGAGGACAAAATTATTTTAGGACACAAAAGGGAAAAAACTGAGCAAAACAATGTAGTTGACCTAACAGAGTAAGAAGAGTAAAAATTGAAGGGACTGAACAGAGGAATGCAGCTGAGCTCTTCCCTGTGGGATGAAATGCACAGGCTTACTGAAAATTTTGCAGAAAACTTTCACTTGGGGAGGAAGGAGACAGACTGAGGATAACTAAATTCAAATTTCTAACTATCAACATTTCTTTCCCAGCTCTCCAGCTGAACTGTGACTCAACCAATTCTTCCCCTAGGATATTCAAAGTTTAGTGGATGAATTGAATTCTTTTCAGTTTAAGTATTTCTACTTGTCTCACTTACAGGCTGACTATAGGAAAGACCTGATTTTTGAACAGTCTTTATTACTATTTGATCTGAAAAGATAAAATGACTCATCAGTCATCTCATAGTCAGTCACTCTAGCTAAGTAAATATTTTAAACGTTATTGTTGTTAATAGAGGCTTTCCTTTAAGTAATCTGTGCTTAACTACCAAAGAGATCTAAAGAACTCTGGCAAACAAAATAAAACTAGAATTCTATGAATGAAGGTAAATGAGAGTCATGAATGAATGCCTTTTTTTAATCTGGTCAATAGGCGTTGTTTATATAGGTTGAGATATGAACAAGTACGATGCCATGAGATCACTATCTACATCACCTGAGGCCTTTTGTGTTAATGGGATATTTTCACCCTAGTCTACCAGGAAATATGCTAAAAAGTAAGGTCTGACTAATCATGGCTCTTTTCATCTAAGCATGAAAAAACAGCACAGTGTGGCATGAATAGCGTGCAGCTTATTGTCAGAAGCAATGGTTTTTCTGTGTGATGTTAGTACTTATTTTAAATAAAAATAAAAGACAATACAAAAATGAAAAAGAAAGACACCAATTGCAAAACAATTGGTGAATTCAAGTACATTCTCAATCACCTCAGCAATAACTACAGGTTATAACACGTTCCCAGGTCTGACAATTGAGTGGTTTTCAAGAGGGGATTTTACACCCAACAACCTGGATGGAAAGACTGAACTGCGTTTTGACCTGACCTTCATCACTTGTTAAGGGTGTTGTGTTGTACCAGCAGTAGCAGTAACCTGATGGCTTTCTTTAGTGTTTTCCTACAGAAATGTAGTTGATTTTTGTTGATGGTTTCCTCCCCAGAAGTTTAGGCACATCTTTAGCTAATCAATATCTTTGCTGAGAAAAATGAAAGTTCCAGTTGCAGATACCAAAGCAGGAAAATAAAAAGGATTTATACCATGTAAGTCAGGATCACACCACTTGTGCATCTGGTTCAACACATAAACTACACAGCTGCACCCACTGGAAAACACCTAGTAACAAACAAATGTCAACTGCTGAAAAAGTTTAATTTATTTAAAGAGTTTTGCTTCTACTGTTCTACCATTCTACTGTTCTCCATTGTGAGATATAAGAAAAAAATTCTTAATCATGAGAGCAATTTAATGTTGGAAAAGGTTACCCAGAGAAGTTGTAAAATCTCCCTCATTAAAAATATAAAATACGTGGATTGACAGGGCCCTAGATAACCTGATCTAATGGCTCCAGGTGAACCTAAAAGGAGCTCTTGGAGCAGCGGGCAGAGAGTGTGGTTGGATGTTGCCAGTGAGGTTGGTCAAGGCCATTAAGGCCTATTGGTGGCCTTGGGGTCCTGACAGATTCTGTAATGTGTGACATTCCTAATAAAAATCTACCTTTTCAATTGCGAATAACATATCACTAAAGATGCTGTTCTTAAACTGGTTATTGGTTTTGGATTTAGCCTGAAAACTAGAAAGAAGTTATGCAGACAGGTAGAAACACTTAAAAGTTTTGATGGTTTTGGTTTAAGACTATATCCTCCAGCCAAGCCTCATGCAGTAGTGCCAGTGAATCTTTTACATAGCAAAGAGAAGACTACCTAGATTCTGCCTCGATTCTGCCCTCACAACTTTACGTGTTTAGTCAGGATAGTTAAATATAACACTCCCACCTCTAAAATTGACAGAGAGAAAGATGCATCTCTAAAGCTGATTCCAGTCCACCCAAGCTTTGGGTGTCCCAAGGTAAGCTTGGAACACATCCAGACCATGTGTTCTGTGTGGATTTTTTCATGTTTTGTGTATGACCCTTAGCTGTCTTTTTGTCAGGTGTTAGCTTTCAAACAGAGAAATTCAAGCAGTTGCTGATGTATCAATCAATATATCTGATACATAAGCCAGGATGAGACCAGTTGTGTCATGCAGTAATTGTCCTGCTCTCCATCTCATTCTTGAATTAGAGGGCCACAGGCTAAACCAGTAATGCTCTTATTAAATCACCAGTTGCAGTAAGATTGCAACTAGTGAGCAATCCCTTCTTGGCACTCCTTAACATTTTACCCTTTGCATAACCTTAAGGGAATATCTGGTTACTAATTTACTTCTACCTACTTCCATAGCCATTTAATAACTTCTAAAGTGTACTAGTGACACATGAGAATTAATATTGCCTTTGGGAAAATATGTTTATAATAGAATAATAGAATCGTTTGGGTTGGAAAGGACCTTTAGAGGTCACCTAGTCCAACCCTTCTGCAGTGAGCAGGGACATCTTGGGCTAGGTCAGGTTGCCCTGAGCCCCATCCAACCTGACTTGCTTCCAGGGTTTAATAGAGGATTAGGAAAAGGTCATGGCAAAATCAGCCCAAAATGTGGCAGAAACAATCTTCAGGTAGAATAAGGTTGACCATTCTTACATTATTGCAGTCATTTTGTATAAAGTATCTAAACACAAGCTGGATTGACTCAGTGTGTGTGCCAGGGTCAATCTATAGCCAGGCAAAGGCCTCAAATTTAAGACTTGTGAGCTTAAATGCAAGCTGCTTTAGAAGTTAAACCCTAACTTTTGCCCCTTGTATAACACACAGTGTGAATATTGTGGGATATGCCCAGCCACTGCCCTGGAGGGATGTCTGCTGAGATAAAAGATTTTGCAATCGCCCAGCAGGACTCCCTGGAAAGGACTTTTGAGTCATGGTGAGGAAAAGTAGACCCACAATCCTTTGGGAGACCCTATGCAGATCGTTCTGTAACCCATTGGTCTGTCCCAGACCCTCTGTAATCCATTGGTCCCCTTGCTGATCCCCTGTATCCCTATAAAAGAAGACCAATTCGCCTCTGTAGGGAGAGAGCTCATCCCTGGCCTCCCTTCGCCGGAGGGGACCCCCAATAAAGCTCCCTTCGTGCGGAACCAGCCACACGGGCCTTCTCGTCTCTCTCTGGTCTGGTTTGGCCTGGAGGCTGCCCTGCAGAGCTGAGCTGAAATCACGAGCTGATAACACTAAAGAGCTGACAGCTTCTGCAAGGGCTCCTCTGCCAGCAGCTGAGAGGAAGACACCGGACCCCGGGAAGGCGATTCCTTTCGGAACCATCTCCCTGGACCGGTCATCTCTTCCTGGGTCACAGCCTCGGACTGCCCACTACCAGCTGTAATAGAATATGACTTGTAATAACTCATGGTGTGATTCTTAAGGTGATCTTGTGCAAGGCCTGGAGCTGGACCTCGATGATTCTTGTGGGTCCCTTCCAACTCAGGAATTTTTATGATTCTGTGATTCTATGACAGTAAAAGAGTGCGGGGTGCCACTGTTCCTCAGTCTGATGGAATAAGTCTTGGCCCATGTCAGCAGATGTCAAGTGCAAATATCTGCAACTGCTTTTCCAGTGACAACCTGGAGTCTAAAGAAAAGCAGTTGTATAAAGATCAGTGCATAAAGCACCTTTGACACTTCAACTAAATCTTCAGTATCTAAGAGCTTATAAATTTGTCCTGGGATAGTATTCTGAAACATATTATTCACAGTCAGTGATCAGAATTTTAGGAATAGAAAATTACTTGAAAGTGTCAATAAGTTGAAATAGTATGAAATTCAAATTCTTTTTCAAGTCACTTAGCTTTCCTTTCTGTGTTTTGAAAACCCTCAAGCAACCTCTCATATTCATGTGGGTGTGCATCTTGTGGGCTATAACTCCTCTGATTTTTCTTTGGAGTCAGCTGCTGCCTAGAAGCAGTGGGGTAGGAAGATTTGGTGGTTAAGCCTGAAGCTTCTTAGCTGGAGAAGACAGCCCACACCTTATAATTCAGGACCAAGAGAATTCTAGTACTTAGTCACGTAGAAACAGTTGAGATAAAATGCTATTCTCGTTTCCTTTCATTCCAAAAAACACAAAGCTTCCACGTGCACATTTAGTAAACCTCAAACTTAGAAACCACTTGCAAATTTTTAACTGTGCCACAGGGACCAACATGAAGCAGGAAAACCCTTAGCTTTAAGTGCAGAGCAGGTATGGTTCCTACCCAGTTGATGTTGCAACCAGAGGTTGTCCATGCACCCAGTTCTGCACTAGCTGGTCAATATGTTCTATTTCTAACCAAAGATCTATCACTGAGGTGGCAACCTGTCTCTAACCAGCTTCTGCCCAGACTCCCAAATGTCACACACACACAGCAAGGCCAGCTGCACTCTACAGCTCTCTCCAGATTCAGGTCTCTCCAGATCTGCCCTATCACAAGGAGTCCTGGGGGATCTACTAATGTCACTACATTTAGTCTAAGGGTGGTTATCTGAAAGCAGGAAGTAACTAATTTCAGTTAGTATTAAATAAGAAAGTGATTAAGGGTTTGTATTTGCACTGCAATCATATATCATCACATCATGAAACAAAGAAGCATTTCCAAACAAGCAGAACATTTCCAAACAGTTATGGAGCAAAATTTAGTATCTTTGGAACAAAATACTTTGACGAAACAAAACCTGAGAAACATTTGGAGTGAGTTTCACTCAATCTAAAGCTTATTTATTTTCCATTTATCCTGAAATTTAAATTCAAATTTAAAAGTTAGGATATCTACTCTGAGTTTTATCATCACTCAGTCAGTTTGGGTGACTAAAAAAAAGGATTTCTAAGGCCACCAGAGATAAAAAAATTGACCTTTAAGGGAAGCTTTTTTTCCCCCTTTTACTAGCCTAATTTTTTTCTATTCCAAATCTCCTCTCAGCTTTTTACTCAAAAAATGTTGTTCCTGTGAGTCAGCACACTCTGCTGGTAGACCAAGAGAATTTGACTGACAAAGCAAAAGACAATTTCCAAAAATAACACAGGCATGCAATTAAAAGGTAATTTGCTGTACCATCTGAGAAAAGGAAACAAATCACAATAATATTAACCCACAGCTCTCATACACAGTAGAGTTAATTCATTAATACAGTTTGATTCATATCACTATACTAAAAAGGAGTTGGTTCATAGCGTTAACTCTGTATTGAAGACAACAGCGGTTTCAGAAGGACTTAATCAGATGCAAGGCAATTAGAGCACAGAATGTGCAGTGCTCCAGTGGACCTAGGTCCAGCTATCATCTTTTCATGATTGAAAAAGAAAAACGAGCCTGAAATATATCTTCAGATCCTGTCCTTGAATGCAAGGGGTTGAGGACCTGAATCCAGGGGTGACCATGGGGCTCTAGTTCTGATCTCTAGTCAGCTGCACAGGGAAGAAGCCTTTGGGAGCTGATGACCATCACTGTTCTTTACGCTCTGTGTTCAACAGATGAGGAGATCTTGGTGCAGTGGAGCACCAACCATTGTTGAACCCAATCAGGAAGAGCTGAGTTTCTGAATTTACGTGATGAAATTCTGGGTAAATTTTTATTATTCTCATGATGCTGTTGATTTTGAAAGTCAATAATAGTTGCAAAAAGCATTATCTCTGAAATTGCAGGAGAGTTTTATAAAGTCTCCTTGTGTTTCTGATTAATTTTGCTGTTTGACCAAGAAGCCCCTGAATCCAAATTCTTTCGGTCTTATTTGATGCTAGCTATTATACACTTACACCACATTTTGCTCTACTTTTGGAAAAGCTAATTCAGTGACTCTAATCTATACTGAAAAGGGCTTTGGAAGAGGCAATATGGGAAAAGAACAATAACTGGGAAGATGAGTTATGCATGTGTTGTAGATATTCAGAAATACTTTTTTTATATATGCTATTATACATTTTGAAATTCATTTGCAATGCTCTATCCAGAGAAAACCAAGCAATTCCATTTACTGTGAAAATAAAAGAACAAAGTCTCCTATTTGTATGTGTCTGTCCTAAGTCCTAGCATACACCCTTCCACTTACTTCCTCTCCTTCCCACTTTCTCTTGGGGAGATTCTTCTTCTTGCTTTACTAACGAACTCCAAAAGTGGTGGTGTCCACTCTTGCCTATCCCAAGTGGCGCCTTGCTGCCTGACCAGGCAGTGAACTTAAGCCTGGTGACCTTACATGGCTTTCAAAGTGTAAGCACTACCAATTTTCACAAAATGTTTAGGAACAAGATTATCTTTAATCCTGCTGCCACAACTAGTTGAAAACAACCAGCAGGTTCAAAAGATTTCAGGAAAAAAAAAAAAAAAAGGTACAGGAGCTAATGGACATACAAATTACTAAAAGAACATCCATATTAAGCAAGTGGCAATGATGACACAAATTCAAGTAAGTTAGTAGACAAGGAATGCTTTCCTTCATTTCCATCATCAAAAGAAAAGCAGTATGGTTTTTATGAGAATTATTCTGTTAAGATGTTAAAGAACTTTGGGCTATGAGAAGGAATTAGCAACTGATTTAAAAATGCAATAACTTTAATGTTGATTTTAAGTGCACAAACCAGTTCCCTAAGCAGAATTAACTTTCAATTATGTTTAGTGCACAGTCAGCCATTGTAACCATTAACATTTTCCTGCTCAATCACACTGTCTGTAACCAGCCACTAATAAGAATTAATGAAACAAATCTGCCTTTATTTAATTTCAAGAAACCTGCAGGAGTTCTGTCTTTTGGGAGAATTTCATTTATTCACCACCTGTATCCTAAATGTGTTTTCTCAATTTTGGAAGACCCAGAAAATCTGCCAGTCTCTTTGGTCTGTTGTTCCTGTTCCTTGGATCAAACTTTGCATTCCTCAGGGGCTTTCCTGTTAAATCTTCCTTGTGTATGCAACATATTTCTGAGAGGTAGACCCAGCCTCTTAAATCCCATGGACTCTGGAGGTCACATCGCATCCTCTGGAGCGAATAATCTTCAGTGTCCACTGGAACTTGCCAAATGGGTTCAACTCTTCCCAGCAGCTCCGGCCAGACAATGTGGCAACAGTGAAGAGATGCAGAGCCAGAGGTAAGTGCAGAAGTATGTGTGGAGAATGAGATATTCCAACAGAAAAGAAAGCAAGGTAACTTCAAAAGATGATTCTACTTTAGTAATCTTTCGAATAATCTACGGAGTCTCTTCATCAGTTTCATTCCTTGTTTGTACCATTTTAGATTATTTTTTGTTTGTGTAGGTATCTTCTTTCATCTTACACATATCACTTTAGGAGCCAAGAATAGAATGATATAACAATATTACAGATTTCTGTTCTGGTGAGAGCACCCCTTGTTTGACTGTGTCAATGATTTCTGCTGTAATTCAGCTGTTTAGGCTTCCCTGTCCTAATCAGGACCTGAAAACTGTATCATATTTGTACTGAAGTGCCAAATTAACTGCAAATGTGTCTATATGTTGATACAAATATGCTACTAGCAAGAATTTTTCTTTCTTCTTTCCAGCCCCGTGAGATATTTTCTCTCTCATGGAAGATATTAGTAGACTTCTATAAACTATGAACACCTGCGACCTTGCAAACCTTTGTTTATAGTATAGTAGAAAAATATTTTGACAATGGATGTTTTAGGAATTTAGCCAATCACCCCAAGGGGTGGCTGATCCTTTGACCAATTAGACTATGAAGAAAAAAGTCTATAAAAGAGTTTGTAAAATAATTAAATAAATCAATCTTGCCGCACAATTCCTGCCTCCTGGATCTCTCTTCTCCTCCCTACCACTGCGGGATACCATTATATCTGTATTGTTAATGTCACAAACTAGATGATGAAATAGTGAAACTGGAAATAATAAAACATTGGCTGGAAGACGGGGTACTTGCCTCTACTAGGAAAAGCTTACTTTGAGTGTTGCGGCCTCCTGACTCTTCAATGCAACAGAATACATAGCACTAGCACTCAGAAGAGAAGAATGCAGGAAAGAATGTAATTTTCCCTGATGCACACAATAGCTCCTGGAAGTGCTAATGGTATTTACACGTACATTCAGAGACAGCTGTATTCCATTAACTAGAAAACAAATGGTTGAGGGTGTATTCAATAAAAATTCGCTACTACCTTTCATCTTATATGCACTGTTTACAAAATGTCAATTGCATTTACATTTTGTCAAGCCAGAAGACATAAAATAACAAAGAAAGAATGGAAAAAGAAAATGAAGGAAATAAACTAGCAGTCAGTGCATTGGAAAAGACATAAGAAAATATTAGAAAGTAACAAAGAGATGTTACGAAAGAAGCAACCTTGTGTTACGATAGGGACCTTTCAGTTAAAACTGATCAGATCAAGAATGCATTTTCCCAGCACCTTTGGACAGAATATTCCTTTGTATCCAAGCTTTTTAGTGCTAGAAACAAACCATAAAACTATTCTCTGAAATTGTGAAGGAAAAGAACTGCTTCCGTCCTGCATCTCACTTTCATCTTTTCTGGTGAGGAGGGGAGATAAATAAAGAGAAGCAAACTGGAATGGACTCTTGCTATTCACACCATGCTGTATTGCAAACAAAATTTAAAAAATAAAGGTGTCATAGAACAATCACACCAATTCTCCAGATAGCTTTTTGCCAAATTTGTATTGATATGGAATCCTTATTTTTAGGTTTTTGTTACCAAGTACTGAAATACCTCAGCAGCTGAACTAAACTTCTGCAGCAAGTGAATTAAATTGCAGATTTCATACTTTTAGAAGAAAGTTGAAGGCAACTGTTAAAGAAGGAAGAAGCTTGAATTTTTGTAATTCAAATCAGTTCATATGTGAAGAACTTCTCTTTCCATTACAATAACTTCTAAGACTTTAATTTCAGCTACATTCTTATTTTAAAATAATTAAAACCTTATTGCAAAGATACACTTCTTTGAAATCAGAAATAATTTCAAATATGTGTATCTTCAATGCATGCATGTAAATATAAAAATACAGTAAAATACAGCATGTATACAGTAAAGGGAAGTAGCATACAGTATTATCAGATGGTTGTGATTCCTTCCTGAGCGATCACCCTGAAAATAGCATCATTATAGATTATAAAACGTCCAGATGATAATTTTATTGACAGCTTTGCGTCCTTGATGTCTGTTCTCAAAATTGCAAACCTGATCCCATCAGTCAGGGTTCATAGGAAGCTGTGGCATTTAATTTCATACATTCTGCTCTTCCAGTCAGTACACAACTCCTCTTCACCTGCTAACCCTCTGTACTGCATCTTAAATTTAATTAGCCATGAAGCCTTTTCTAAGGTAGGACTGAATCTTGCATCTGACAGGTTATACAACCTTGAACATAAGCCCACATTTCCTTTCTGTGTATCTAGTATATGATTAGCACATGCTGATCTTCATCAATATGCTGCACAGGGTTCCATACTGCCTTCTAATGCTAATATTCATACATTATAATACAGTACTCTCTGTTTGCCTCTGGCTTTTAATTTCTTTAATAAAATGGTAATGCGTCATGTTTTAATATTGTGGTTGTGTAATTGTCTTGGGATGTCACTAGCAATTTCTCGACTATGGTTTTTTTCATAGCAAAATGTGCATTTACTGAAAACTAAATTGTTCCTGAGAGTCCTGTAACTTAAAAAAATTGAGAAAACATCCGAATGTAATGTATTGACCCTTTTTCAAGGGAAAATTCTCATTTTCCACTTGAGAATTGTAGTGCTGTAATTCCTCACTCCTTTTCTTACTAAATGTCTGCATTTCCCACATTGTCCTCCCTTCCCTGCCCTTAGTCCTGGCCTCACCCTTGGGTTGTCCCTATTGGTTCCAGTACCCCAACTCTGCCCATGTACCGCCCCTGAGCCCCAATAAAATCCCAGGCTCCCTGACCATATGGTCTCTCTTCCTCTGGGAACTGGCTTGTTGTGATGTAAATAAAGTTCCTCTGAAGTCCCCGTGCAGACACCCTTCTTGCCTCCTTTATCGCCACCGTGTTGTGGAGCTGACAGCTAGTCAGAGCAGGAGCACGGGGCCGTCTGGAAGGACTGCGGGAAGAGGAACAGCCGCTCTCCCCGAAGCAGCCCCATAGCACTCTCCGGGGACGTTTGCGGAGTGCTAAACAAACGCAATGCAACAGAGAAAGACTTTATGATTTTTACTTAAAAAGCCACATTTTAAAACCTATTAAAATTGAAACCAGTTGGTTTGGTACCAATGATTTGGCCTAAATATAGTTCTAGTCAACTGAAAAACATTTATCTCAGGAATATCTTCAATATTTTAATTCTTTTGTTCCAACTGATGGATGGTAAACCTCAAACATTGCTGAATGGGGAACTTTCTTTCTCAGCTACCACATGACCTTACACTTCAAGTCTTCTTTGGTGGGTTTAGTGTCATCCTTTACCATTACTGTGCAAAGCCTGGTGATATCTTTATCGTGAGTGCCATGTCTGATTGTTACCATCCTGTGCTTGAATTACAGAACGCTCCTCAATTTTTATCATCTTTGACTTGATGTCCAACCACCACCACTACCACCCCTCTTCATTTGACCTCAGCAGACACCACAGAGACATATGGTCTTCCAGATACTCTGGTTACTTTTATATGTATAGATAGCGTCACTAGAAGGTGCAACTCTGACTTCTTTTCTAAGTGAACCACGTGGGAATACATGCATGTGAACCACAGACATGAAAAGCCGTTTTTTTCTTCCTGGGTTGCAAAATGGAGCTGTAGTATGTGTTCCTCACTGGTAGTTATTATGGGGCTGGACTGTACTCCAGAGAGAGCCCAGACACTCACAGAATCACAGGATCACAGAATGGGTCAGGTTGGAAGGGACCACAGTAGCCCAACCTCCTGGCTTAAACAGAGTCATCCCAGAGCACATGGCACAGAATTGTGTCCAGATGGTTCTTGAAGTATCTCCAGTGAGGGAGACTCCAAGCCCCTCAGGGCAACCTGTTCCAGTGCTTAGACACCCACACAATAGAGAAGTTCACCCTCATATTCAGGTGGAACTTCCTGTGCATCAGTTTCTGCCCGTTGCCTCGTGTCCTATTGCCGGTCACCACTGAGAAGAGCCTGGTCCATCCTCTTGGCACCCTTCCTTCAGATAACTGATAGACATGGATGAGGTCCCCTCTCAGTTATCTCTTCCCAAGACTTAACAGGCCCAACTCTTTCAGGCTTTCCTTGTAATAAAGATGCTCCAGCACCTTAATCATCCTTGTAGCCCTTCACTGGACATGCTCCACACTTCAGGCACAGCCTCACTAGGACTGAGTAGAGGGGCAGGATCACCTCTATCATCTTGCTAATGCACCCCGGGATACCATTGGCCTTTCTAGTCACAAGGGCACTACTGGCTCATGGACAGCCTGGTGTCCACCAGGACCCCCAGGTCCTTCTCCACAGAGCTGCTTTCCAGCAGGTCAGCCCCCAGCCTGTACTGGTGCCTGGAGTGCACTATCTGGAAAAGGTTCAGATCAGGGAGGAGGGGAGAATAGTAACAAGAGTACTAGTTGCAACACTGAGTAATAGGTTCGCAGGTCTGTCAGGGAAAAGTGCCCTAATTTCAGTCTACCTCAGCAAACCCATGAAGGTCACTGATTGACATAACCTTGCCCCTTCCCCCAGAATTCACTGTGTCCTCTAGCTTATTTTGCCCTTCAGAATCTGTCTGACTCTGTGCCGTGGTAGCCAAACCCTCACTGTGACTGGACACGTTGAACATGTAGGAGTGACCCTGAAAAATACAGAGGTAGGAATTGCAAGATTTTGCTACCAGTTTAAGGTGGATTGATTAAAAAGAAAATAATCTGCTGGAGAACCAAAGCTATTCTGACCCACAAGACCCACACTCTCCAATGTGTGCCCAAAGCTAGCACTCATTCTATTATCTGCTCTGTGTGTATTAAATTTAACATTTCCAGTGTGAACTTCCCAAAGCATGACCCCTCATCCCCTGCAATAAAAATCTGTGTGCAAAATCTGCAGAAACTTAGAAGTCTGAAATTGCTTGCTGCCTCCTCAGGGCACATATGTGAATGCTAGTTGATTTGAAGAATAAAGGACAAAATGCCATTAGGATTCAACTGGCTGATTCCATAGTCAAACTCTAGTGGTTTACAATGTGCTTATGTTTCTAAATCAGTATCGCTGTCAGCAAGGAATAGAGATTTCAGCACTCAGTCCAATTTAAAGCTGCTAAAGGACTTTTCTTTGATGCTGTGGTTTCACTATGCCATTTTTAGGAAGCACTTGCATTTCTGATTGTTCTTTTTTCCCTTGATTGGGCAGGGCTATTTCTGCTGCAATTAGAAACCCCGGTATTTTTGCTGACATCTGGAGCCAGGTTTCTAATGCTTAATAACCCAGTCCTCACAAAAATCCTGGGTCCAAATTGTATTCCATCTGCAAACTCGCCATATGAAGTTGCAAATTAGTGAATACATTTTTCTATTTCTAAATTCATTACAAGCCTCTCAGCTTTCTGTGGGACTGGTGTGAGAAAACCCCATCAAGTTACCCAAAGGAGAACATTCTGGAGGACTGGGCTGCAAATGGATCACCAGGAGACCCCTTTCATTGACGAGTCTCACCAGGAGACAAGTCACCTTGAGGAGGTATCATGCTGTTGTCTTCTTGAGCATGATTGGCTGATTAAAAATTATTTGTGAAATTAAGCATCATCACCACCCTGGTTGTCAAGGCAATGCCTTCATCAGTAATGAGAGAGGTATTCATGGCAGCCCAAAGTTAGGCATGAAACAATTCTTGGCTTGGTGTCCCTGATCACCCAGTATACTCAATTGTTAGAAACTCCTCAGCATATCCAATACTCACACAAAAACCCAAAACAACAACAACAAACACAGTTGCCCCAGTTCTTGGGGCTTGGGAAGAAGCCCCAGAGCAGGGTCACAGCCCTGGAAAATGTGGTCCCTTCAGAAATAACCAAGAATCCTACTGTTGCTTACAGAGGCTTTTCTGATACTCTGAAACTTTGGAGATTTTTTTCCTTGCAATTGAAATATTTTGCAAAGTCATCTCCTTCTCCATAAAACATATCCTAAAAACTTCAAGGGACAGTGCTAAAGAGAAAAAGCCTCAAGAAAGATGAGCATACAAAGAAGTGCACTGACTTTGTCAAAATAGAGCAGAACATGATACGAACAAAAAATGGCTTCGGTGTGTGTAAGGAACTGGCTTATTTAGGGTAGAATCACTGTGAAACTCAGTACACCAAGATGGAGGCAGGAAAATAGTGTTGGAGGGAGATTAATAAAATGAAATATAATTGCTCTGAGGCTTAGAAGGTGAATAATACATTAGGTAATTAAATATAAATTTAATCTCACACAAGAAGCAAGGAAAAGCAGAAACCACTGAATAATACTGAAAGTTAATAACTACTTCTCTGAAGTAGTTACATGAAGTTACATGAAGGGGTTAGAGAAGGAGATAAATAGCCATGGGAACTTCCTTTGCACTTCCCAGGAGCACTTCAGGTTTTTCTAAAGCACTGTCCATCAGTGGTGTTGGTGAGATTAACTAACAACTAATCCTTAACAAGGATGGCTGTGGTGTGGATGAGCTGATGGTGCATTAAGCTGCCTGGGCAGCAGCCAGCCTCTGGAGCTGCTAAGAGAGGTCACCTACTGAACACAGCCAGATGATCCATGTTGGACAAGGAGCTTTCCTTCTTCTGCCACTGTGCATGTGTAGTTGTATGGAAGAGGAGCTAAGCCGATCATTACTCAAACAGTGCCCTCCAGTTGTGGGTTTTTTTACATGGCACTGCTAGAAGCAGGAGATGCGTGCTATAAAATAACATTGATTATGTGTATGAACAGATGTCCCAAAGTGGACGAAGAAGAAAGGCAGGATTCACATCCAGTTTGGGTTTTTTGCACAGAGATCTCATTCATCTGGAAAGTGAAAATGAATCTGTATTGCTCTTGGCCTCTCCATTTGGACAGCACTGTACATTTTATATTTCCATTATTTGTACTACAGTATGAGGCATGGCTCCAGACAGAATGATGCCTCCAGTGTGTGACCATGCCCCTTCTTTGAAGAGCTTATAGTCTGTGTTGACTTTAATTGGAAAATTATGCCGTTTCTTGCTTTTTACTGACCTACTGAACAGAACTTGTCTGGTGATCAGGGAATACAGTAAACCATTGCTAAGAAGGAGGCTGTCGCACTCTGTAGACTAGACCTCTCCAGATACTAAGCCTCAGCTGCAGTGTAATTTCCCAGAGGCATTGCTGCTGTGCTTTCCAGCCTGAGTCACCTAAGCTAGCAGGAGAATGGTCATGCAGAAGAGCCAGATACCTGAGACTCATGAGGGAGTAACAATCAGGAAGACTTCTGTTCCCCTGTTCCTGATTGTGGTCACTGAGAAAGGCAATAGTTTTGTGTTTCGGAGAATTCACGCAAATTCATAACTACAGTTAAAACTATCTGTACCTTGCTGTACCTAAAATACTGTCAGTGGTTTTGTTTCATTCCTTCACATTTCCTGTAAAGCTAATTTAAATACTCAGTATATGACTTGTGCTGTGAAACAACTTTCAAAAATAGCTTTCAAAAATAGAGAAATTTTCCCCTAGGGTCACATATGCAGTGTTGGCTCAGAAGCCATAAAAGCGACCTGGTGACACAGGGTTTTATTGAGTGCTGCACTCTAGGAAAGACAAGGAGGAGGGAGAAGTAAAAATGGGTTTGTCTGTTCCACAAATGTGCACAGGTCCTGAAGATTTTACTCTTCTAACATTTGGGTGAGCCAGATAAATTCAGAGAGGCAGGATGGTGCAACCCATTGGTGTGATGATTTGGGAAAGGCTTCCTAACACCACCACCACACCTTCCTTTTCCAGCACAAGCCTTCAGACAGGTCTTTAGATATGGTGACTACGGAAGCTGCCAATCTCAGCTATATGGACCTGCTTATTTTGAACCAGGTTTAGAGTGCAGGATGTTTTCTGTTCCCATCTATCCTTTTATTACCGCAGGCCGAGGCCCTAGGGTATATCACCGTGTCCCACAGCCATAGGGAGGAGGAGTAGAGAAGATCCAGCAGGAAGGAATTGTGTGGCAAGATTGATTTATTTAATTATTTTACAAACCCTTTTATAGACTTTTTTCTTCATGGTCTAATTGGACAAGGATCAGCCACCCCTTGGGGGTGATTGGCTAAAATCCTAAAATATCCATTGTCAAAATATTTTTCTACTATACTATAAACAAGACTTCTCAAGGTTGCAGATGTTTGGTTGTTTACATAACTCTCCTACCTCTTCTGTGAGAAAGAAAAGTCTCTCACAGACTTGGAAAATAGCAAGAAAATCCTTGCTAGCAGTATTTTTGTATCCACACCCTTTTGTTACACCAGTTCCAGGTCCTCCATTTCATCGAGTTGTCTTCCATTCCATTGGAAGTCCTCAACTATGCAGCTCAGAGTATCCAATTTTTTCAGCATCTCTCCTGAGGTGCTCACCTATCCACAGAGACTCTTTAAAATGTTGAGGTTTATTGCAGGTGCTGGTTATGGATAAATGTGTCCTTTACTTTTTCTCTCTCACTTTTTAATTTCACGCCATCATGACCATAACATCAATGTTCATTGTACATAAATTACATAAACTTCGGAACAGCATCAACGGCAATGTTTCTTTAATCTTCAGTGTTTCACTTTGTATTCCTAAAATTCTTCTGAAACAGATGTTGTTGGATATTTTTTATGTTTTATGTCTCTGTTTAAATATTCATGTTGCACTGCCCTTTGCATTTGTCAGAATTTGTATGTCTTCCTCTCAGGGAGTGTAATATTCTACTCTCTTAAATAGCATTATAGCAACATCTCCGTAGCAACATAACTTTGCTTCATGCTTTGTAAACCGGTAGTGTTTGTTACAAACACCCTGCAAACTAAGTAAGATAATACAAAGGAAAGGAGGAATAAAACACAAGCATTAACACAACAATCAAATGCTGAAATCCAGTATTCCAGAGCTACTAATAAGGCAAGAAGATGAACAATAACCTGAGGATGTTGGTTCCATTTCATATCAGTTTTTCAAAACTCCATTTTTATTCTGAGTTAAGTTTAGAACAAAATAGAATTTTGATGAAAAATATATTCTGGCCTTAAAAATTTAGATTTTTGTGGATATGAAAACCTGATATTACAGACAAGCTTGTGAAAGCATTTCAAGTGTTTTGCACTGACTAACCATTCCAGCTAGGTCCAGTGAAGGCAGGGCAGCAGAAGTGAGGATGTGCTGTACAATATATACCTATACATATATGCAATGTAACATATACACATAAACAATAACAGAAGTATTGGTTGGAGAGGGTTTTTAGTTCAAATTTCCACATGAAGCAGGACCACTGCCAACACAGGGTAAGATCACTTCCCTCTCACCACCATTCCTCTATGCAGCCCATACCAGTACACAAGTACTCCATAAGGGGTCTCACAACCCATTATCCCTGCAGCAAATTAGCTCTGTCAAGGAAAACATTCTACATTGTAGGCAGTTTCAGAGGACTTGTTTTTAATGGTTCAATAAGTACATCACAGTTTTATGTTCCTCTGTTCTTTGTTTCTCTTCTCTTTGATTTTTTCCTTAGTGACAAATTGCATTTTCAATGTTACATTTTAATAAGCTCCTTTTTACAAATGAATAACTTCAGGTTGCTCTGTGTTAGAGAAAAAGACAAAACCACAGAGAAGATCATAGGTGTTTGAGATGATTCATTTATTCTGAAGAAGTTTTTTTTCACCTGCTTGGATTGTTCATTTTTTAACTTTAAAAAAAGGTGACTAGTGTAATGTGAATGTCAATAACAGCAGTGAAGAGCATTTGAATGTTCCTTTTCTAAAAAAACCCCCAAAATTTAGTCTGTAAACACAGGCAAATTTTTAATTCTGGCTTTACAAATCTAAAGAAGCACTTTGGATGGTTGGACAGAGAGCAGGATGCAGGGGGCTGCGGCACTACTTCCCCCTAAGTTCCATCTGTTAAACAGATCTGAGGCATGAATGGCAACTCTGCAGCCTCATAAATTGTCATCTGGATGACAAATGATCCCAGTCCTGACCTCTGAGATTACTTTGTCAGGCTGCTTTCTCAGGTTACCCAGGATCTGAGTTCAGTAAAACGCTTGGTCCCACATTTCGGTGTGGCTACACAGCTGTGTTGGGATGAAAGTCCATAGGTGATCCCAGCTGATAGTTTGAAGGGGAGCATCAGTCTTCTTTGAGCTGTAAGATTGAAAAGAGAGGATAACGCAGCAAGAACGCCATCTGTTCTTTAGCTGTAGTTAAGGAAATTTCTTTACATGTCATTGCCTTAAATCACTGTCAATGTAGTAATTCATTTCCTTCACATATAAAACATATTGTTAAATATATCACCGTTATTTGCTAATTGCTTATTAGAAGGTAAAAAATATGATTCGTGCTTTGAAGCCTTCAGTTTAACAAACCCTATAATTTTCTCAGTAGCACACATAATTAGTGCAGTTTGGTTTCATCTTGTCCTACAGGAAGATCAAACGAATCACATTGGGCAATGCAACTCCTTGAGAATGGCCTATATATACATTACTGGAAATAAAATCAGTGTAGGGCTTTTGTGACTTTTGCAATGTGTGAGAAACCTCAGATCAGTGTGGTCTGGAATCTTAAATATGCTATGCACAGGAGAGCAGACATTACGCTAACTGAACAAAGCACATTCAGCACATTACACTTCTAACAAAAACTAAGTAACAGCATCTTCCATTGCAAAAAGACTTAGCATATTAATTTCACTTAAATATGTTAGGAAAGGAAAGTGACAACTGAGAGAGTGCAGAAAAGGTCTGTGTTTTACAAGGACACTTTCCAGGGTTAGTTGAGTGCACTGGTAAGGCAGATGCACTGCATGGGGTGTCTTCTAGGTGGGAATCTGGACCCTGGAAAGTGAGACAGCATGTCCCTGCTTCTGCTGTGATTCTTGTTAAGTATTCCTAAGGAATTATTAAATATTCACATTTGAATATAATTGTGAAAACTATCCTCACCTCAGATACTTCAGTGGCCCTCATATTTAGTTGGGACAACTGCAGGTGAAAATGAGCTGAGCTCCAACCACTAGTACAAAAGTCTTCAAATTATTTAAGCTTTTTACTCGAAGAATCACGTGAGACCAGCCCTCACAACATAACTTCCAGAAAGAAGATTATTTGCTTAATTAGGATCTACCTGGATGCTACAAACTGAAGGATGCAATTAACTTGTCTAACTTCCCTCAACCTGTATCATTTGTTTCTTTCATATTAAAATTTCTTATGCATTTCAGCTAGTGGCAGACAAAAGTAGAATCATAGAATTACTTAGAATGGAAAGAACCTTTAAGATCATCAAACAAACTTAACACTGCCAAGTCCACTAATAATCCATGTCCCTAGGTGCCACATCTACACATCTTTAAAATACCTCCAGGAATGGTGATTCCACTATTTCCCTGGGCACCTTGTTCTGGTGCCTAATAACCCTTTCCACAAAGAAAATTTTCCTAACATCCAATCTAAACCTCCCCCATGAAACTTGAGCCTATTTCCTCTTGTCCTATCGCTTGTTACTTGGGATAAAAGACCAACCACTACCTTGCAACAACCTCCTTCACAGACAGCAATAAGGTCACCCCTGAGCCTCCTTTTCTCCAGAGTAGTTTCTCCAGGAAAAAGCTGTGGAAGATGGTGTCAAATCTTTCACTGAAGTCAAAGTAGACACATTCACAGACTTTCCCTCAGCCACTAAGATGGTCACCTTGTCATAGAACAGGTTGGTCAAGCAGGGCTTGCCTTCCACAAACCCATGCAGGCTTGGCCTGATCCCCTACTTCTCTTGTACATGCCATGTGAAGGCATGTACTCAAAATGATCTGCTCCATGACCTTTCCCAGAGATGAGATCAGGCTGAGAGGCCTGTAATTTCCTGGATCCTCCTTCTGACCCCTCTTGGAGATGGCTGTCATGGAACCTCCCCAGTTAGCCAGGATTGCTGGTAAATGATGGAAAGTGGCTCAGTGAGCACTTCTGCCAGCTCCCTCTGTACCCTTGCGTGGATCCCATCCAGCCCCATAGACCTGTGAGCATGTCTACATGTTGCAGCAGGTCTCTGACCATTTCCCCTTGGATTATTATCCATTCTTCTACCAGACCTGTCTTTCAGCTCAAGAAGAGTTCCAGCCAAAACTCTCTGTTCAGCTTGACTGGGCTTCTTCCCCGACGGCTCAATTTTCAACACATGGGGTCAGCCTGCTCCAGTGCTTTTAGGATTTCCTTCTTGAAGAATGTCCAGCCTTCCAGGACTCTTTTGCCCCTCAGGACTCAGTCCCAAGGAACTCTGCCAATCTCTCTCTCAGGCATGCCAAGGTCTGCTAAAATCCGCTTCACTTTCGCTCTTCCAGAGGGGTAAGGGCTTGCAATTCTCATTGAAATCAAGTACTCAACACCTCACAAAATCAAGCCACTGATACCTCTTTGTTTCTTACAGAACTTGTCTGGGATTCATGTGAGGAAAAAAAATTCTGTGGCAACAGTAGAAAAAACTCTCATCAATAAAACTGCCGATTGCCCAATTAAAAATATATATGTTGGTGGTACTTATGATATAAATAATATTCACTGAAAAAAACCCACACAAATACTTCAAAGAGCATCTATGTGTCATTAAACATGCAGAATTAATGTGTTGGTATTGCTATCATGCAACATCAAAGATCTATTTGACTTCATGGTGTATGTCTGCTGTGAAATTTCTTGGGTATAGGTTCAAATTTTCAAGGTAGCTTGAGAAAAACTACATTTTAATTTTTAATAGAATTTATTCTGTTATGTTTTACAACAAGGGTAAGACATAACTCATGATGGGACTTAAAACAAGCTAGAGCAAAAGACCAAAACTTCAGAAGTATCGAAGTGCAGCAGCGCAACCTAGAGTCTGATAAGGTCCTGGTGCTTTTGCATTGACAAGGCTGAAAAAGTTATCAAAACAGGTTAAAAATTCAAAAGCCAAATATAAATTTCAACTTCAAAACATGTTGGTTTCTTTTCAATATTTACTTCATAGCAGAGAGATATTTTTTCATTTAATATCCTATATGGCAATTAATGAGTATATCTATGATTTGGTTTTTTAGTGATTGTTTATGGAGGTATGACATGGTAGCTAGTCTGATGGGGATTTCCAAGTGATACATCCCAGAAAAAAAAGTAAAACTCACTGGGAAACCATAATGGAGCTTGAAATTCACTGTGGGTGTGGGATCCTGTAGTTCACTTCAATTGGTCTCAGATGGTAAGGTCTTTGTAAAGAAACAAAACACCCACATGCATAGAGAAGGCAGCTCGTCACCCTGAGGTACATATCACTATCTCATGGGCAAAATGATGAACTGGAGGACATCAGGAAACAAAAAAAATCTGCCACAGAAGAGTTCCACTGCTACCTTACTCACCTCAGAATCTTGTGGGGAAAGAGTATCTTCTGGAAAGAAGGAATGAAAGCAAATATTCTTCCCTTGCCCAAGAGGAGCCCTTTTGAAATGAAAAAAAGCCCCTTTTTTGGCCCATGATTATAGAAAAACACAGCCAATGGTGGCAGAAGAATAATTTTTCAGGCACCTATAGCTAAATTTGTGATGTCTGTGGATTTGATTGCTTAGTACAAAACTGGAGGACTTTTTTCTTGAAATGTCTCCCAAAGCATCCTGGGCTAAAGCTGGTTGTCAGAGGATTGAACGACAAAGGCAACAAGGGAAGGGGAAGGAGAGGAAGGTTCTTGAGGCAAAATGTGAGCTGTTAGGTAGAGAGGATCAATGATTCCATGACAGCATCCCTAAAATTCTCCCACATCCAAGGGCAAGCTCAGACCAAGCTGCAGGATAAAGATGAAGCACAGACAGATTAAGCAATCTCTGGGAAAACAGAGTCATTTTATCTTGTCTCACAAAGTTTAAATTACTATCCTAGTCCACTTGCCTAGTTTTTGATGGAGCCAGTCTTTACTCTGAGGCATTCTGAAGTGTAGATGACTCTATTTTCATGTCTTCATGGTTCAGGCAGGACATCTCCTGTATGGGCAAGGTAAAGTCCTGATAAAAATCAATCTCCTCAGCCTCAGGAAGGCAGTTAAATGTAAAACTCTCATAAAACTGTATGTGAGTTACATCCAGTCACTTTGGAGTTAAATTTCCCAAGTGAGCCAGATTTGAACATTGTAACAATAAGAGGAGTCCTTCTGCTGACTTCATTGTATTCCCCAAAATCCTGAAAGATCTGCTTATATGCAAAACTATGCATTTTAACCATGTATCTTAAATACCTGAAGTGTTTTAAATATGTTTTGTACCCATAAGTTGATCTAATTTAAAATTTTTTTAAAAAGCTATAAACAACTTCTGAATCACTGTGGTGGTGACAATGAGCAATGAATTCTGAACAACCTTGTAGTTAGTAATTTTGAAATGGCTTTGTTCCTCATAGCATTATTTTAAAATCCTGAGAAGAGCGCTGCCAGGAGAGTATGCCATCTTTCCATTGAAACTGTGTGAAGATGGGTCCAAACAAAGTTCCATCAGTGTATATTTGCCTTTAGAAAGTAGAATGATAACATTCAAGCAGGAATGTGAGAGAAATGTTCATAAAATATGAAAGCTAAAAATACCCTGGTATTATTTTGCCACTGCGCTGTTTTTATGTGAGACCTTCATTTAATTCAACAATTAAAAGGCATATGAATTTATGGAAAATATACTATTCTTAATATAGTGTGAGATACACCAGACTGCAAATTTTACAGCAGGTTAATTCAGCTCTGAAAAGTAGTGAGATTCTATTGGCATAGATTATACATAACACATTGAAAAAACAGGAGATATAAGCCAGCTTCATTTGCTGTCTATGAGCACTGTGTTAATTTTTTAAAATTTTGTTGCTTTCATTTATATAAATGACTTTGATTTTGTATGTTAAGCTTCTGGAAAAAGAGTGCAAACAAAACATTTCCAAGCTGCAGAACTGATTTGGGGTGGGTATATAATTATCTTGACGCTCCTGCACTCAAGGTCTTCTGTTTCCATTACTTAGAACTTAAGGGTCCTTATCAGAACAAGGATTTGGGCATCATCTCAGTCTAAAAAAGTTGTCTTGCTGTTTTGTTTTGTTTGTTTTGTTTTGGTTTTTTTGTTTAAAATACTTACGCTTCTTCTTTGAAGTACTTTGATTCAGGTGTCCTGGGCCACTGTGCACTGATAGTTATGTCTGATTGATGGCTTGGTTTCATAAGTGTGCCCTAACAATCTAATATTTGACAATGGCTCTGCTGCACTACAGGATGTATAAAGGCATAAAACAGTGACTGCTCAGTAGAGCCTTCAGTCTTCCAGTGCCTCAGTCCAGATATAAAAGCCCATCTAAAAGTAGTACAAAGTAATCAGAGCCCATACATTTCATGCCATAACCATTACAGAAATGTCCTTCTTGCCCCCTGCTGCTGCCAGGACAATCTACTCCCAGCAACTGCTGTCTGGTGTGTTCATGGCCCCTAGGAATTAGTCAAGGGCAGGGAACACAGATTTTTATCACTAACAACTGCAATGTGGTTTTTGCTTCCCAGAGGTCACCACTGAGACGAGAATGGTTGTTTCCATGTGACAGGAAGAAGATGGGCATGGTACCTCTTTGTTTCACCTTTTGTTTGTTAAGGATGGGCTTATGTGGGAGACATATGTATGATGTGGGATTTGTCACTGCTGCTTACAGGTAAAGCTGCAATAAACTGTAATAAAAGCCATGCACTTTGATCTAATAAAAAACTATGGGATATGCAAACACTTTCCAAGGGTGGCAACAACATTTCCATACCCCTCTAGGTGATTTCAGTGCTTCTTCAAAAACCCCAGAACCTGAAAATCATTACTACACCTGACTCATGCCCCACCAACCATCCCAGTCAGCCAATGGCTTGGTACATACTGTGTCTGTCATCATGAAGGACACTGCTCTACTCTTTAATTTCAACTCTTGAAAATGCTTTAAAGACTTTAAGTCTCCCTAAAAAGTCAGTGAAGTATGACAGGAAGAACTTAGTAGCTTGACTTCTAGGGATTTTTTTTTAGTAGAGCTTTATTGTCAGTGATTTCTTTTCTTATTATAATTCTCCTTATTACTATTTTCACACCACTCCAAAATCATGCTTTCAGCTGTGAATGTGTTGTGGGTGGCTGATTAAATAATCTATTTTTACAAAAATTTTGCAAATAAATCTTGAATCTTTATCTTCCAGCTATCAAAGAAGAACCCCAAAAACAGAAGAACCCCAAAAGAAAATGCATATCTTAAAAGGATCAGCAAGAAAATCATTCAACCACCAGCTCACTAGTAAAACAAATACTTTTATTATTATTCATGAAGGAGAAAAAATCCTGCTGTTAATCTGCAGACCTTGCTCTGCATCTCTTAGCATGGATCGAGAGGATACACATTTTATTTACGGGAATTAAGAATAGAAGGATAAGGTTTCACTTCACTTTTATCCCTTACTTATAATTTAAATGATTGCACATCTCAAATAGACTTGCATGGGCCATAAATAATGTGTGAACTATCCATGCAAATAATTTATTCATTAAGCGCAAGTGTATTTCCAGATGAGAGATGAATTTCTTTTTGAATAACAGTTATACGGGAGTCTTGTTAAATAGGGGAAGTGCGTAAACATGGTTAAAGTGCCAATGTATAATTCTCTACCAGAAATGTAGAGAATTAAGATACCAAATCATGTCTTGGAAGAGAGACTGAGTCAAAATCTAACCTGGGATTAAGATACATATTCGTAACAGGCCTTCAGCCTGTGCCAGCCATTCCTGCTTTCCTGCAGGTTTAGTCCTTTGTCCCTGAACTTGCGCGTGGCCATGGCTTGACAGAGAATTGGTGAGATGACCTATGTGAAAAAATATTATTCCACAAGGGAATAACTTGCTCAGAAATTAGAGGCAAGGTGAAAAGGAAGCAAACTTGGCCCTTTAAGTCAGGGGTACATACAAGTACTTTGATTTAGTTGGGAGTGTGTTCTGCTGACAGTTTCTCAGTGGTGATTAATAAAGAGAAGAATAGACACTTCATGATGCTGATGAACACATAAAGAAGATCATATGCATGAAGATTGTTTTGTAAGGTCTTAGAGAAATATCCCTCATGTTACATGTTGATGTTAGTGGATATTATTCAGATACAAACTAGACATGTAGTACAGACTTTCCATCCAGCTCATGAAGGGTACTGGGAATAATCTGATAAATAGATGGAGAGAGCAACTAGATGGGACAGTTTGCCATGTACAGTTCTGATAAAGAGCAGAAAATGCCCCTCTCAAAGTAGAAGGTAAATGAGGTGAGAATTAAAGGATGAAATTCATAATCATTAGGGTAGGAGAAATAAAAGAGAAAGCAGAATTACAGATTTCAGAAAGGAAAACACCATTAAACTCTGAGGATTTCTTTGTAACACCTTCTGTCAGTGCTAAAGGAAAAAGTTAGAAGGGAACAAGAATAATAATTAATTATTACTAAGGGCAGGTGTTAATTACCAGTTGTGGAGGGGCATAGGAAGTATAGTATAAGGTCATTTTGACAAAAAATTTAGCAATCATGTGGTTCAGTTATAAGGCAAAAACAAAAAGAAAGGCTGAACTACAAGGTATTAACACAGAGTTATAGCGCAACTACTTGGAAAGGCAAGGAAGAGAACGAGCTGCAATTAACACAAGGCACACA
This sequence comes from Coloeus monedula, assembly GCF_965178545.1. Lineage (NCBI taxonomy): Eukaryota > Metazoa > Chordata > Aves > Passeriformes > Corvidae > Coloeus > Coloeus monedula. The sequence continues at coordinate 24,607,989 of NC_138781.1, forward strand.
CATACAAAAAAAAGTTAAAGGGAAGAATAAGATAATTATTTTCACTAAAATATTCTTCATTAAAAAGAGCACTATCAAGTAAGGTAGCATAATTAATATGTGGCAGAAAAGAAACACCTCATCTTCAAGTATTTAATATACTTGATTCAACTGGTTCTGATGACTTCACCCCACGATATGTAAAAGAGGTTGGATAATAATTCTCTGCACTGCTAACAATTATTTTTAGTTATTCAAGAAGAAATGTGGTATTCATCAGCACACAAGAGACTTGTCTTAAAAAAATTTAAAAGGAAGAAAAGAACCAGAGAATCAAAAACCCCAGTAGCTAAACTTCAGTTAACCTGAAAAAATGCCAGTCATAATCCAACACTGTTTGTAACTCTCCAGGAAAAAACAAAGAACAGACAAAAACAAAACAAAAACCAACCAAAACCCAAACAAACAAGCAAACCAGGAAATAAATTGCAATGAGCATTAATTCACCATCAGACTAGGTAAGGCTAGCTTAGATTAAACTATTGGAGAGTGAGTGGAAAGTCATCCCCTGAGAGCAACTGTGAGTGATAAAATGTGAGAAGGGAGTACTGCATTGAGTGATATTAAAATGCCCTAGGGTATATCACCGTGTCCCGCAGCCATAGGAAGGAGGAGAGAAGATCCAGCAGGCAGGAACTGCACAGCAAGATTGATTTATTTAATTATTTTACAAACTCTTTTATAGAATTTTTTCTTCATGGTCTAATTGGACAAGGATCAACCACCCCTTGGGGGTGACTGGCTAAAATCCTAAAACATCCATTGTCAAAATAGTTTTCCTACTATACCATTAACAGGGCTTCTTAAGGTTGCAGGTGTTTCATTGTTTACAGAACTCAGCGACCTCTTCTGTGAGAGAGAAAAGTCTCTCACGGACTTAGAAAACTTAGCAAGAAAATCCTTGCTAGCAGCATTTTTGTATCCACAGAGTGAAGTCCTGCAGAGGTCTCAGATGCATTCAGATATCTTTAATGTCATCACCAGTGGTTAGGATTTGAAGACATGACCACTTTGAGAACAGCACCAGTCGTTGTGAAGACTGGAGTTAATCATATCCTTAAAATTTGGAGGTAAAGCTCTGGCAAGTCGTGGTGCAGGGACAATGAAGTACTTCATTTGATCCAGAAAAAGCAACTGGAGAAGAACCAAAATTTTTTCTGTTACACAGAAAAAAAGAAGGGAGATTTTTTAAAACTGGAAAGCTGAATAAAAACTAAAAATACTAAGAAAATGCAAATACCACCCTAAAATGAAACACATAAGTTGAGCCAGCAAAGCACAAAAGTCAGTACCTTTGCTCTGCTCAGGGCTGATAAGGTCTCCTTTGAAGAGTTGAGTTCAGTCTGAGGCATTGTACTTCAAGAAAGGTCTGGACCAACTAGACAATATTCACAGGAGCATAGTGAGAGAGTAAAGGAAAGATTTGGTCTCAAAGTCCACAGTGATGGGAGACTGAGCAAGAAACACTGATTTTAAAAAGAAATTTTAAAAATCCAGTGCTAAGTCTAGTGAAACCCTGGAAGATATTTCTTGAAGACGTAGGGAAATCTAATTTTTATGTCTTCTTCTCTTATCACTCATGAGACTTGAGCTTTTTTCTCAAATACTTGCCAAGAATGACATAGATACAGCTGCAGCACCAGCTGACCCTTTGAGATCCCTCCAAGCCTTATCATTCCACATTTCTAAGTTTTCATCCCTGGACACTTCCCTGTAATTCACCTATTACAAAGCAGCAAATGTTGTATTACTTTCATCACTTTCTCCCTCTTTGTCCCTGTGCAACTGTGCTCAGTTTTCAAAAAAAAACCCCAAAAACTTCACTGTTAAAGTATTTCAAGCTGTAGTTCATATGAATTCTTTTCTTTAGCAGTACAGACGCCGTGTGATGCTGCTGCTAACTGCACAGACTCTCTTAACAGCGCTTTGCTATTAGGAATACATTATGGCAAGATTAAAAGTGGTGAAGCTGTGCAGATATATTTTATGTACATCTCTGCACGTCAGGGAAGAGAATTCTTCCAGAAACCCTGTAAAATGGAATCAAAGGTAGAAATCATCGTGTTTGACAGGAGAATTAAATAAGAATTAAATAAATTAACTGTTTGGGGTTACTCTGAGTTTCATGATTTACCCGGCCAGAGGCTCAGTCAGTCCTTTCTTCTACAAAATGCATTTTTCTCTGACACTGAAGCTCTAAAACCAGCAAAGTGGCACACACATAATTTCTTTAAATGTTTTGCAAAGAACAGAGTCACAGAGGAAAACTATGTATTTTTACAACAAAAGAGTATTCTCTAGTTTTCATTACTGCAAGTGCTTCTAACTATCATTATATCTTGGTGCTGGATGACATCTAGATCTTCATAACATGACTTAAAAACCAGAATAGCTCCTGTGATTTGTGTTAAATTATTCATGTCTGGAGATAAACAGGAAAATATTCCAGTCTACTATATCTGCTGTAACTAGTTCCTTATTTAAATCCTTGTGATTTTCACTGGTCCATTACCTGTGAGACTGATGCTTTGTACTTTACTTTGCCAATATTCATCAAATACAGAGGAAAACCATATGCTTCATTCTCATTTATCACAATTTTATATGATGAAAAGGAGAAAAATTACAAAATTCATAAGAAAAGCAGCAAACCAAACACTAATAGAGACCTTTATGTGTGTGATCATTTTTTCTTCTTGAAGATAGACAGGTTATTTGCCTTTGAAGGTACATTAAGGTACCAGCAGTCACAGCTACAAAACATTGCATTTGTTTTTAAAAATCAGTCTAAGAATACATACATCCCAACAGCAGCTGTGCTAGTAGGAAATTTGTTCATGTTAAAGCACAGCAGTTTGGACTTCAGTTCCATTAAAGTCTAAAGACAGAGAAAAAATCTCTGCTAGGAAATACTTACTAGTCCAGTTGCTTCAAATTTGGCCTTTTGAAGTTTGCTGCCTTGGAAAGTTCAGGCACAAATGTCTGTATTTATTATCTAGTCAATCAAACAGTCTCATCTCATCTGTGGTGACCATCATTAGAGGCTGAAGACAGCTGCTGTCATGGCCTTCAAGGGCACATCACAAGCACACCCTCATAGCTCAAAAGGCAAATTGCAGCAAAATTGCACACAGGCATCAGGAGCTGTATCCAACCTCCTTTTAGCTGCGCTTCCCTCCTCATGACACACCCCGGCTCCTTTCTTCCTTCTTCAACACAGGCCTCAGAGATTTTCCTAAAGTGTTATAGTGGTCTGACATGAATGGAGGTGTCTGAACTTCATAGTCCAGAGATACCCCTTGTGCCATGTTACTAAAGAATTGAAGTTACTTGGTCTGGCAGAGTAAGGCCACTAAAGGGCTCTTTTGAAATAAATTCAGGCTCATTAGAGAGCCCTGGACATCTAACCCAGCACACCAGTAGCAGTTTTCAGCTTTCACACCTCTGTGACCTTGTTCACATGAGCCATGTGACTACTGGTGCCAGCAGACAAAAGAAGGAGGAGGTGAGAGATCATAGAATCTCAGAACTGTTCAGATTGTAAAAGGCCTCTAAGATCATTGAGTCCAACAGTTTAACCCAGCACTGCCAAGTCCACCATTAGTCTATGTGCCCAGGTGCCATGTCTACATGTCTTTTAAATGCCCCCGGCAGTGGTGACGCAGCCACTTCCTTGGGCAGTCTATTCTTGGGCTTGACAACCCTTTTTGAAGAAATTTTTCCTAAGACCCAATCTAAAACTTTCCCGGTGCAACTTGAGGCCGTTTCCTCTTGTCCTATCATTTGTTACTTGAGAGAAGAGACAGACTCCCACCTAATACAACCCCCTTTCAGGTAACTGTAGAGAGGGCAAAGACCAGATTTACACTGTACAAAAGTGACTGTGGGATCTAGACACCAACACAGTGTGCCGGAGCACTTGAACACCTGCAGTGGGCTTATCCTCACATGCATCGTAGACCATTGTATTTTCATTAAACTGTGACGCTATTGTGCAATGGCTTTTTCCATGTGACTGAGTCTACCCCCAAAAATTCCTGAACTGGTATCTAATCTCAGCAAGATTTGATGGAATAGCAGCTATGTCAGAGAGACAGTTCCTGAAAACACCAGGTAAAGCACCTGGAGGAAGAAGACTTAAATTAGTGTCTTCATGGAGGTGTTTACCCCAGGAGAGCCAGTCAACACAGGCTATCCTGTATGCATTAAAGACTACTTTGCTTCTTGCCTGATAAAGGATGTGGAGGCAGAGTTGTGGTGTTGGAAGTGGGAGGACATGGACATAGATCAAGTGAAGAGAACACAGTCACATCTATTCATTATAACGTGACGGATGCACGCCAGCTCAAGACCAACAGTAAATGGCCTATCAGTGCCAAGTAGAGCAAAACCTAAGGTCATAATTTAAGAAATAAAGTAACTATAAGAAGAAAGTTAAGTTGAACCAAAATACTTCACCAGTGAAATAATTTTTAAGAACTAAATATTACTCCCGAAATAAATTTGTTGTTCATTCTAAAGAAACGTAATTTAGAATCACAGATACATTGAGTGGTTTTGTATGGAAGAGACCTTAAAGATCATTTAGTTCCAATCCCTCTGCCATGGGCAGGAACACCTTTCACTGGACAAGGTTAATCAGTGCCACATCCAACCTGGCCTTGAACACTTCCAGAGACAAGCCATCCACAACTTCTCGAGGCAGCCTGTTCCAGTGTCTCACCACCCTCACAGTAGAGAATATTTTCCTACTATCCAATTTAAACCTACTCTCCTTCAGCCTAATGCCATTCCCCCTTGTCCTATCACTATGTGCCTTTCTGAAAAGCCCTTCTTCAGCTCTCTTGTGGGGCTCTTTAGGTACTGGAAGGCTGCTTATAGAGTCTCACCAGAACCTTCTCTTCTCCAGGCTGAAAAGTCCCAACTCTCTCAGCCTGTCTCCATAGGAGACGTGCTCTAGCCCTGTGATCAACTTAGTGGCCCTTCTCTGGACTTGCTCCAACAGGTCCATGCTTTTCTTGTGTTGAGGGCCCCAGAGCTGGATGCAGCTCCACTGCAGGTGGGGTCTCACAAGAGCAGACTAGGGAGGCAGAATAACCTTCCTCAACCTGCTGGCCATTCCTCTTTTGCTGCAGCCAGGGATGTAGCTGGCCTTCTGGGCTGCAAGCGCACATTGACAAGTCATAATTGAGTTTTTCATCAACAGACACCCCCAGGTCTTTCTTCTCAGGAATCCAGTCTCAATTCAGTCTCCTCCCAGCCTGCATTTGTGCTTGGCATTGCCTCTACCCCACTGCAGAACCTTGCACTTGGCCTTCTTGAACTTCATGAGACTTGCACAGACCCAACTCTCAATCCAGAGAAGGTCCCTCTGGATGGCATCCCTTCCCCCCAGTTTGTCAGTGAATGTGCTGGGGGGGGAAAAGGGGGAGAAGAGAAACAGAGAGGAACGTACAAGTGAAGGGGAATGAGGGAAGAAGGGAACGAGAAGGAGAGAGCAACAAACGAGTGAAGGGGAATGGGGGAAGAAGGGAACGAGAAAGAGCGAGCAACGAATGAGAGGAGGGGAACGGGGGAAGAAGGAAATGAGAAAGACAGAGAAACGAACAAGAGAAGGGGAACGGGGAAAAAAGGGAACGAGAAAAAGAGAGCAACGAATGAGTGAAGGGGAACAGGGGAAGAAGGGAACAAGAAAGAGAGAGCAATGAATGAGAGAATGGGAACGGGGGACGAAGGGAACAAGAAAGAGAGTGCAATGAATGAGAGAAAGGAAACAAGCGAAGAAGGGAATGAGAAAGAGAGAGAAACGAACGAGAGAAGGGGAACAGGGGAAGAAGGAACAGAGAAAGAGAGAGCAAAGAACGAGTGAAGGGAAAATGGGGAAGAAAGGAACGAGAAAGAGAGGGCAACGAACAAGAGAAGGGAAAAAGGGGGAAGAAGGGAACGAGAAAGAAAGAGCAACAAACGAGTGAAGGGGAATGGGGTGTAGGGGGTTGGGTTTGTAACCGGGCAGAAACACTAATTTAGTGTAGTGGTTTGGTCCAAGATACTCATTACTGTTTATCTTCTGTGAGATAAAAATTAGGAGAAACGCAAAGCAGGCACCAAACTTGAAAGAATATAAAGAAGTTTATTAACAGACCTAAAAGAAGAAAGAAAATACCACACCTTCAGAATTCTTCCCCTCCCCCCACCTTCCTCCCTTCTCCCACTGACAACTTAAAAAGACAACTCTTAAAATGTTCAGTCTGTTTACCTATAATAATAACCTTGTTCAGTCCATTTAGGAAGAGGAGTCTCTCTTGCTCATGCTATGAACACATTATCACAACGAGACAGCCGCCCTGTTCCAAATAACTTTGTTCAGTCCATTTAGGAAGAGGAGTCTCTCTGCTCACATGTGAGTCCCTTCCCCCAGCTTGCAGCTTTTCCCACAACTGCTTTCAAGGGTCCACTCTTGAAGCTTTTTGGGGTACAATTTTAAGGTTGAACCATTCAGAAACAGAAGTTCCCTTCACCCATCTCTGGGAACATTTCATCTCTAAAAACAGAGGTCCTCCTCCTTCCCTGGGAGCAAAGGGTCTTCCTCATCTTCGTCTTTAGGACTATCTCTGGGAGCATCTCTAGGAACTGAGGTTTTCTCCTTTCCCATTTGGAGCAAAAGTCCTCATCGCTTCCATCTCTCCCTGTCCAAACTTCTCATAAAATTACAGCTGCGTCAGCATCTGCCAATCTCAGCGCAGGTGCTTTTGCTAACAGGCATGAGTTGAACACTCCATCCCCATTTCTTCATGAAATTACAATGGGTACTGTAGGGTATGCCCAGCCACTGCCCTGGATGGACGACTGCTGAGATAAGGAGATTGAGCAATCTCCCAGCAGGACTCCCTGGAAAGGCAACTACTTTTGGGTCATGGCGAGGAAAGGCAGACCCACAATCCTTTGGGAGACACTATGCAGATCGTTCTGTAACCCATTGGTCTGTCCCAGACCCTCTGTAATCCATTGGTCCCCTACTGATCCCCTGTATCCCTATAAAGGCAAGCTCCCTCGAGCCCCTCGAGAGAGAGCCCATCCCTGGCTTCCCCCTTCGCTGGAGGGCACCCATAATAAAGCTACCTTCCTGTGAAACCAGCCACACGAGCCTTCTCGTCTCTCTCTGGTCTGGTTTGGCCTGGAGGCTGCCCTGCAGAGCTGAGTTGGAATCATGAGCTGATAATCACTAAAGAGCTGACAGCCTCTGCAAGGGCCCCTCTGCCAGCAGCTGAGAGGAAGACACCGGACCTCGGGAAGGCGATTCCTTTCAGGACCATCTCCCCGGACCGGTCACCTCTTCCTGGGTCGCAGCCTCGGACCCCATCACCAGCTGTAATAGGGTACTTTGACATATCATAGCTTCACAACAGAATTTCAGCTTTAAGCATCTCCTCTTTCTCTTTGCTCAGGTTTTCAGCTCTTCACAGCACTAAAAGGGTTAATCTCACCTAGGCCTTGCAGCTGGAATGTGGCTTATCAAAGTGGAGAGGGGGGGGCTGTGGGGGGGGTTCCACGGGTGGAACAGGGCCCATCGGCTCCAGGATGGCCGTGGCCCGGCCCGGCCAGGCCCGAGCAGGACCTGGGCCGGGCCCGCCGGCCCCCGCACACGGCCTGCAGCCACCTGTCCCAGCACTGGAAATGAGAGAGGGAGTCTGCCTCTGGGTTTTTATTCTTAAGTGTGCATCACAGGGGCAGTAACAACTTTAAGTGGCTTAAAGAATTGTCCATATTAAAACGGGGCAGCTGATAGGTTCTGTCAGGTCACAAAGGAAGCTGTAAGCATCCCGTTGAAAGGACATCACTTCTGAGACTATCCTTGCAAACCTATGACACGGGGGAGGATGGAAAGAGAAAGAGAGAAACGAACGAGAGAAGGGGAAAGGGGGAAGAAGGGAACGAGAAACAGAGAGCAATGAACAAGAGAAGGGCCTCTTTCTTGTTCCCTTCTCCCACCTTTTTCCCTTCACTCATTTGATGCGTGCTCTTTCTGGTTCCCTTCATCCTGCCATTTCCCTACACTCATTCGTTGCGCTCTCTTTCTCGTTCCCTTCTTCCCCCATTTTCCCCCGCACTCATTCATTGTGCTCTCTTTCTCCTTCCCTTCTTCCTTTATTTCCCCCTGCACTCGTTCATAGCACTCTCATTCTCGTTCCCTTCTCCCCCTTTTTCAAACGCACTCGTTTCTTGCGCCCTTTCTTGTTCCCTTCTTCCCCCTTTTTCCCCTGCACTCGGTCACTGCACAATCTTTCTCGTTCCCTTGACCCCCTTTTTCCCCTGCACTCGTACGTTGCGCTCTTTCTCGTTCCCTTCTTCCCTGATTTTCCCACGCACTCATTCGTTGCACTCTCTTTCACATTCCCTTCTTGCCTTATTTCCCCCGCACTCATTCGTTGCGTGCTTTTTCTCGTTCCCTTCTTCCCTGTTTTCCCCCACACTCGTTCGTTGCACTCCTTTTGCTCATTCCCTTCTTCCCCTTTTTTCCGTGAACTCACTTGTCGCACTCTCTTTATCGTTCCCTTCTTCCCCATTTTTCCGCCGCACTTTTTCGTTGCGCTCTTTCTTGTTCTCCCTTTCCCACTTTTTATTTGCAGTCGTTACTTGCACTCTCTTTCTCGTTCTCTTCTTCTCTCATTTTCCCTGCACTCGTTCTTTGCGCTCTTGTTCTTGTTCCCTTCTTCGTTTTACCCTTGCACTCGTTTGTTGAGCTCTCTTTCTCGTTTCCTTCTTCCCCCCTTTTATAACGCACTCGTTCATTGCGTTCATTTTCTCATTCCCTTCTTCCCCATTTTTCCCGTGAACTCGTTCGCTGCATCTCTTTCTCGTTCCCTTCTTCCCCTTCTTCACTCGTTTGTTGCTCTTTTTTTCTCGTTCCCTTCTTCCCCATTTATCCCTTCACTCGTTTGTTGCACTTTTTTTCTCCTTCCCTTCTTCCCCTTCTTCACTCATTCGTTGCTCCTTTTTCTCGTTCCCTTCTTCCCCCTTTTCCCTTCACCCGTTCGTTGCTCTTTTTTTCTCGTTCCCATCTTCCCCCTTCTTCACTCGTTCGTTGCTCTTTTTTTCTGGTTCCCTTCTTCCCATTTATCCCTTCACTCGTTCATTGCTCTTTTTTTCTCGTTCCCTTCTTCCCACATTATCCCTTCACTTGTTCGTTGCTCTTTTTTCTCGTTCCCTTATTCCCCTTCACTCGTTCGTTGCACTTTTTTTCTCATCCCCTTCTTCCCCCTCTTCCCTTCACTTCTTCCTTGCTCTTTTTTCTCGTTCCCTTCTTCCCCCTTTCCCTCTCACTCGTTTGTTGCTCTTTTTTTCTCGTTCCCTTCTTCCCCCTTTTTCCCTTCACTCGTTCGTTGCTCTTATCTTCTCGTTCCCTTCTTCCCCCTTTTCCCTTCATTCGTTCATAGCCCTTTTTTTCTCGTTCCCTTCTTCCCCATTTATCCCTTCACTTGTTTGTTGCTCTTTTTTTCTCGTTCCCTTCTTCCCCCTCTTCCCTTCACTCGTTCGTTGATCTTTTTTCTCGTTCCCTTCTTCCTCTTCTTCACTCGTTTGTTGCTCTTTTTTTCTCATTCCCTTCTTCCCCATTTATCCCTTCACTCGTTCATTGCTCTTTTTTTTCTCGTTCCCTTCTTCCCCTTCTTCACTCGTTCATTGCTCTTTTTTCCTCGTTCCTTCTTCCCAATTTATCCCTTCACTCGTTTGTTGCTCTTTTTTCCTCCTTCTCTTCTTCCCCGTCTTCACTCATTCGTTGCTCTTTTTTCCTCATTCTCTTCTTCCCCTTCTTCACTCGTTCGTTGCTCTTTTTTTCTCATCCCCTTCTTCCCACTCTTCCCTTCACTCGTTCGTTGGTCTTTTTTTCTCATTCTCTTCTTCCCCCTTTTGCTCTCACCCGTTCATTGCTCTTTTTTTCTCGTTCCCTTCTTCCCCATTTCTCCCTTCACTCGCTCGTTGCTCTTTTTTTCTCCTTCCCTTCTTCCCCCTTCTTCACTTGCTCGTTGCTCTTTTTTCTCCTTCCCTTCTTCCCCCTTTATCCCTTCACTCGTTTGTTGCACATTTTTTCTTGTTCCCTTCTTCCCCATTTATCCCTTCACTCATTCGATGCTCTTTTTTTCTCATTCCCTTCTTCCCCTTCTTCACTCGTTCGTTGCTCTTTTTTCCTCGTTCCTTCTTTCCCATTTATACCTTCACTTGTCCGTTGCTCTTTTTTTCTCATTCCCTTCTTCCCCATTTATCCCTTCACTTGTACGTTGCTCTTTTTTTCTCATCCCCTTCTTCCCCATTTTCACTCGTTCGTTGCTCTTTTTTTCTCGTTCCCTTCTTCCCCCTTTTCCCTTCACTCGTTCGTTGCTCTTTTTTCTCGTTTCCGTCTTCCCCCTTTTCCTTTCACTCATTCGTTGCTCTTTTTTTCTCGTTCTGTTCTTCCCCATTTCTCCCTTCACTCATTCGTTGCTCTTTTTTTCTCGTTCCCTTCTTCCCCATTTATCCCTTCACTCGTTTGTCGCTTTTTTTCTCATTCCCTTCTTCCCCCTTTAGTCCTTCACTCGTTCTTTGCACATTTTTTCTCGTTCCCTTCTTCCTTTTCTTCACTTGTTCATTGCTCTCTTTTTCTCCTTCCCTTCTTCCCCATTTGTCCCTTCACTCGTTCGTTGATCTTTTTTCTCGTTCCCTTCTTCCCCTTCTTCACTCGTTCGTTGCTCTTTTTTCGCGTTCCCTTCTTCCCCATTTATCCCTTCACTTGTTTGTTGCTCTTTTATTCTTGTTCCTTTCTTCCCCTTCTTCACACGTTCGTTGCCTTTTTTTCTCCTTCCCTTCTTCCCCATTTATCCCTTCACATGTTCGTTGCTCTTTTTATCTCGTTCCCTTCACTCGTTCGTTGCTCTTTTTTTCTCCTTCCCTTCTACCCCATTTATCCCTTCACTCGTTCGTTGCTCTTTTTTTCTCCTTCCCTTCTTCCCCCTTTTCCTCTCACTCGTTCGTTGGTCTTTTTTTCTTGTTCCCTTCTTCCCTTTCATCCCTTCACTCGTTCGTTGCTCTTTTTTTCTCATTCCCTTCTTCCCCATTTATCCTTTCACTCATTCGGTGCTCTTTTTTTCTCATTCCCTTCTTCCCCCTCTTCCCATCACTCGTTCGTTGCTCTTTTTTTCTCCTTCCCTTCTTCCCCATTTATCACTTCATTCATTCGTTGCTCTTTTTTCTCATTCCCTTCTTCCGCCTTTTTCCCTTCACTTGTTCGTTGCTCTTTTTTCCACGTTCCCTTCTTCCCCATTTATCCTTTCACTCGTTCGGTGCTCTTTTTTTCTCGTTCCCTTCTTCCCCATTTTTCCTTTCACTCATTTGGTGCTCTTTTTTTCTCCTTCCCTTCTTCCCCATTTAACCCTTCACTCGTTCTTTGCTCTTTTTTTCTCATTCCCTTCTTCCCCTTCTTCACTTGTTCATTGCTCTTTTTTCTCATTCCCTTCTTCCCCCTTTATCCCTTCACTCATTCGTTGCTCTTTTTTTCTTGTTCCCTTCTTCCCCATTTTTCCCTTCACTCATTCGTTGCTCTTTTTTTCTCTTTCCCTTCTTCCCCATTTAACCCTTCACTCGTTCTTTACTCTTTTTTTCTCATTCCCTTCTTCCCCTTCTTCACTTGTTCGTTTCTCTTTTTTTCTCATTCCCTTCTGCCCCCTTTTCCCCTCACTCTTTCGTTGGTCTTTTTTTCTCCTTCCCTTCTTCCCTTTCATCCCTTCACTCGTTTGTTGCTTATTTTTTCTCGTTCTCTTCTTCCCCTTCTTCACTCGTTCATTGCTCTTTTTTCCTCGTTCCCTTCTTCCCCCTTTATCCCTTCACTCGTTTGTTGCTCTTTTTTTCTTCTTCCCTTCTTCCTCTTTATCCCTTTGCTGCCTTTTCCTGGTCTTAAAATCCAGAGGCATACACTCTTAGAAGGGGAAGAGGGATATTACCTTGGTATTTATTCTTAAGGATCCTTAGGTGTACACGTCCAGGTCATATGCATCGAGATGCACCCCACCGAGTCTTTCCCTGTGTCTCTGTGTCTCTCTTCCTCCTCTCCCCCCAACATTGGGTATAACATTATAGGCTTTACTAATTAGCATATCTATCAAAGATTCCCCAATGAGAGGTTCAAGTGAGCCCCCCTCCCCAAGGAACCTTCCCCTGGATGGTTCTATCTTGGTTTACAGAATATGTTCTGGAGAGGACCTTGGGGTCTGGGGCACACTGATCCCTAGCTACGAAGCTTCTAAAATGTTTAGTCTCTTAGCTTGACAAACAAGTCCAAGACTGTAGGCAAAAAGCACTAGGAATACAGAAGTTGTAAAAAGGTATAACAGGGGTATAAAAGAAAAAGCAAAAATCTTCATGGCATCACCTTCTTCCCCCATTTTCCCCCGCACTCATTCATTGTGCTCTCTTTCTCCTTCCCTTCTTCCTTTATTTCCCCCTGCACTCGTTCATCGAGCTCTCTTTCTCGTTCCCTTCTTTCCCCTGTTTTCATACACACTCGCTCATTGCGTACTTTCTCGTTCCCTTCTTCCCCCCTTTTCCCCTGCACTCATTCACTGCGCACTCTTCCTCATTCCCTCCTTCCCCCTTTTTCCCTGCACTCGTTCATTTCACTCTCTTTCTCGTTCCCTTCTTCCCTCTTTTTCCCCAGCACTCGTTCGTTGTGCTCTCTTTCTCCTTCCCTTCTTCATTTCCCCCTGCACTTGTTCGTTGCGCTCTCTTTCTTGTTCCCTCCTTCCCCTGTTCTCCCCCACACTCGTTCGTTGCACTCTCGTTCTCGTTCCCTTCTTCCCCCTTTTCCCTTCCCTCGTTCGTTGCGCTCTCTTTCTCATTCCCTTCTTCCCTCTTATTCCGTTCACTCATTTGTTGCTCTCTTTTTCATTCCCTTCTGGTCAGTGAAAGTGCTGATGGTGCTCTCAATCCCATAGTCTGTGTCCATGCCATCAACAAAAATGTTAAATACTTCCGGTCCCTGCAGCAGGTTTGTTGTTGTTGTGCTGGTCCCAACATGGGGTTGTTGTTTTTTTAATTTTTTATTTTACATTTTACTGAAGTTCCTTTAATTTTTCCCACCTTTTTTCTATGTCTTGAAAAAGAAAAGCTAGTTTCCCCAGCTTTTTTTAAAAAGAACTCTCAAGTTTTTCTGTTAGCCCATAAATCACTAAGATGATTCCATTCATTTTTGTGCTGTAATTAAAGATCGTGATTTGTGGTTTGCTAAACGCATATAGTGGAGACACTGTCTATAGTAAGAATATGTCATACCTTAATGTGTTTACTGTTGAGTTTATTACAATATATTTCCTGCCCTGCTCATTATTATGGAACACAAACATTGACTAGGAATTAAAATTGTCTCTTGATCTCAATTAATTAGAGTAAGTTTCCCAGTTCAGGAGCATGTACTGGCATGGTGAAGGTTCAGAAAAGTTCAATTTCACAAAACTAAAGTAAAAGAGCAGATTTTGAATATTCTGGCAAGATTTTAACACTTTAGAAAAATGTTAAACTATTCCTTACACTGTTCCATATCACACAGGGTAAATGTTATGCCTTGCTGTCCTATTCCATGGAGAATCTTTTACAGCAATTCACAGATTTCTTCCCGCGTTAGTCTCTCCTATTACCTGTGGGTTTGTAGGACATGTCCAGGCTTTCATTCTGCCGCAGAATCAACACATGAATGGGGCTTACATGTAGTCCACGAAAATGAGGTGCAAGTAAAGGTGTATAAGATGAAAAATACTGCATAAAATTCCTCTTAATTTGAACAAATGTTTGGATTGATATGAAATAAAGCATTTATTTAGGTTTTGGACATTTTTCAAATTCCTTTAAAATGAGGAATTTTACAGGTACAGGTGGAAATACATTTTGAAATATATTTCGTTATGAATTACTGATTTTTTTTTTTTCTCAGCTATTTTGCCAGTTCTTTCTTCCTTTTTTTGGCAGGCTGAGCCTTTTTGAGAAACAAAATGCTTTCACAAACTTTTGTGATTGTGCAAAGTCATCTTGTTTCAGTGAAAAAAAAATCACCCAGATTAATGGCTGTGCAGTAGAATCCCCATTAATCAGACTTGTGGGGAGTGTGTTCCTTTCTTCCCTCCCTCTCTCCCTCCCTTCATTGCCTCTAGACGTTCTTTTGAGGAATTTCTTATCTGCAAACTTAAATAGAGTGAACGCCTCAATTTCCTTCAGGCCCTCTGGCTCTTTTATTTCTTTTCAAGTGGGATGAAATAGCCCTGGGATTCTGGCAAGTTATCACAATTCACTAATGTCTTCTGTTTTGTTTACTTTTTACATTCTGGAAATAATCAAGTCTCCAAGCATGGAAAGAGGCACTTCTGCACTTCTGCCTGGAATCAAGACAAAAATGCTGATTTTATTCTTAGAACAGGTATTCTTCCCAACCTTGCTGTTCTCTGCCAAACCTGACACTCTGAAGGGCCAAATTTCTGTCTGCAAAATGAGAGTGGGAGAGACAAGGCAGTACCCTGTGGTGGAGGGGTAGGGCAGCAGGGTATGCCTAACCCTGGCTGGTGTGGGTGAGAATGAGGTATGTAGAAAGCACAGCCTTGACACCCTCAGCCTCGCCTGACGGCTTCAGTCCCACCCTCATTTTCCCTTTCATCAGTCCAGCTAGAGCCCAGCCTTCAGTCATGATATGCTCCCCTCCATCTCTACTCTAGCATGGTGGAAATCCTCTCTCTTCTCCATCCCACAGGTGACCCAGGAGCATCCTAATTCTCTATTTTGTCACTCCTAAATCTCATGGCAACCCTGTCTCTCTCCCATTGGTGTCCAGCTCAGCTCTCTGTCACTGCATGTCCTGATCCTCATGCCCAGGCATTTCAGCTGCTGTTCTCCAAGCACCTCACGCAGAGTGGAGCTTGGGCTGCTCTGCCTTACAGTGAATGTATCAAAGATGGAAACTTCAGACTTTCTAAAGCCAAATTCTGTTGTTCTTG
This sequence comes from Coloeus monedula, assembly GCF_965178545.1. NCBI lineage: Eukaryota > Metazoa > Chordata > Aves > Passeriformes > Corvidae > Coloeus > Coloeus monedula. The sequence continues at coordinate 24,623,030 of NC_138781.1, forward strand.
CCACCCTCAACATCTTTTCCTCTTTGCTTTAAAAAAAATATTAGCTGAAAAGTAGGGATAGATTCTGTGTGAACATGTTGAAAAACAGCTTTCATTTCATTTAGAACAGAACACCTAAAAAGACCACTCAAAAGTACTTTTCTCATTTTCTCAATTAGAACAGCTGAAAACTAGTTGTGCTGACCTATAGATTTCTTTCTCTGAAATATTCGGTATTTGATCGAACAGACTGCAGAACATTAACAGCTGTGTTACACAGATACAGGGCACTGCTATCGTGGTGGTGCAGGCTGAGAACACTAGATGGTCCCTGTGATCCAGTTTTACACTTCAGAGCCTCCACAGTTTTCTCAGCAAGTACAATCATGGCATATCCCTGCAGCCAAGGGGAAAAAAAAACAATGTTGGCCATCGGAAGTTACCACCCAGAACCACATCAAGAACTGCAAAAGTAACCATGATGGTTTTCTCAGCCTTTATAACTAGGGAGCGACGTGGCACTCTCAGTCTCCCAAACAGAGCAGCGCAGTCCTTTGGAAAGTTCCTCAAAAACAATTGGCCAGAGGTTTTCCCTGAATTTGGATACACCCTATAATAGAGTGGCAGTTAGACTGAAAAAGACAAGATGTAAAAGAGACTATAAAAATACAATAGAGAGGTTTTGAAAGTAATGGTATGTGGGGTTTTTTTCCCACTCTCAGATGAGCAAGTTTGAGGCCATGCAGCACAAAGTAAGGGTTTAATTTAATTTAATTTAATTTAATTTAATTTAAAAAGCAGCAGTTGCCCATCTTATTTCAGAGTTAAAGCCATGGAATGCATAAAAAATCAGTTGAGCCTAATTTATTGTGCAAATGATTTTTGGACCATGTTTTCAAGTCAGGTTTAGAATACTTTTTTTCTGATATCACCTGTTTTTTGCCATGAGAAAAGTCATAAAATACTGTTATTCTTCACAGTTATAGTCCTTGTAATAATCAGATACAGTTTCCATTCAAAGTGATTCTTGATCTCCATTGCACTATATGTTCAGACACTTTAAATGTCTTTCAAGGGTTAAAGAGGAATAGGTATCCTAAGTCAACCCTTACTGAAATTTTCCACATATACCAAAGTAAGTTTTGTTAAATGGGTCACCATCAAATTTAAAGGAAAAGTCATGCAGGAGGAGCCTGGAAAGAGGTGAAAAAGCCTGCTGCACCGCTACTGTGGAAGCAAAGGAGCCAGAAGATATAAATCATAGAAAGATTCAGCTGATGTTATTGATAAAAAAAAGGATTGGCTATGAAAGCAAGTGTCCCCCCCTTAGCTTGCTTGGGAGTGAGGGAAGTCAGAAAATGCAAGGAATTACTTCTATTTCCATGTGGTGTGAGTATCAAAACTCAGGGAGAATGGTGAACACTGCTGTCAGTTCCTGCAGCCTGTCCCTCTCCTGTTTTCCTACCTCCCTGTCAGCCACATTCCTCCTGCTTGAAACCAGCCCCCCACACCATAGACACGCTTCTGCTCCTCTGCCTGGAAGGGAGGAGGGCTGGGCATCAGCTCCAAGAGCCGTCTCCAAAATTTTGGATTTCCTCTGGCGCAGGCTGTGGCCAGCGTGGATGAATTTGACGTGAGCACCGCAGAGAGAGACAAGTCTCGCCTGGAAAGAGCTGCACCCTTTTGCCACAATATCCATAGCCTCACTGACAGTCAGCACAGTGATCCCAAATGGAGCACCCACACCCCACCCAAAGGTGATGGGTACCTTGAACTGTGAAAGTACCAACAAAGGCTGAGATTTCCTCACAAATTCCTTTGAATTTGAGAGAGGAGAAATTGCCTTGGTCAGCATTATGTCTCTGAGTCTGGAGAACTGGAAAATATAGCCAATATCCTGCCACCCCTTTTGTGATCCATCCTGACAAATAGCTCAGTCAGAAAGTGTAACCTACATCTGGGAGATCTTCTCCAGATAACAATTTTGATCATATTATATATGGCATTTTTTGTGTTACAACCCTGTTTCTTTCTTGCCCCAAGTCATTCTTCCTCTGATTATTTCCTCTCACACTACCTGAAAGCCTCTTCTGCATAAGACCTCTTTCTGCAAGCTGCTCATGCCTCCTGCCGGCTCATTGTTCTCTTTTGCTAATGAGTTGTCTGTCACACCTTCCTTCCTGAATCATGCCTCCATCACCTTACCCTGCTAAGGGTAATTCTTGACGCTGCATGTGTGTTGATTTTTGCTGGGTTCTCCCACCTGCCTTGCTCTGGAACGGAACATCTCCAATTTCCCATCACCATCCAGTGAGCAGCTAGGAGGCACAGCCCTCTGCATATCCTGCTTGAGGATGATTTGGTTGGTCTGTAGGTTGTCTGCATTGCTTGTTAGGTAGGAGCTTGGGAAGGCCAGGGAGAAGACACATGAACTGCATATCTCAGGTCCAGCACAAGAATTCAGGTGGGCCATAGGATAATGAACCATAGCAGAGGCTCAGGTAGCACATGGCATTTCAGAAAGAACACATGAGCCAAACAAGGCCAGACAACAGCCATTAATATTTGTTATAGGTGGCAGCTCTTCACATTTTCACATCAAGACTTTATCCTCTAAATCTACATTTGCTGCATAAGTGCATCACCACTTGCAGCTATTTAGGACACAAACTCTACCATGAAAATACACTTTCTCACACATGTTGCCTAAGAAAACATAGATGCTTTTATGTGCATCTGTAGGTATTTTTTCTCTGACAGGGAAATTGCTAGAGTATCTTAATAACAACACAAGGATTTCTAGGCTAAATTTCAGAGATTTTGTTCACACACAGTAGAGTATGCATAGGCTCAAAACAAACATCTTCCAGAGGTGTTCAGCTCTTTGTCTCTCATGTGCATACAAACATACACCATACACTCACAGACACACACACTTCATACAAAATTCAGACAACCACATTTTGGGGTTAAAGGCTTCCCATTTAATCAGACATGAACTCAAATCTGTCCGTATGTAGCTATTAAGTTCTGACACTGTTGTTGCAATCCAGGTGACTGCTGGACCCTCATCACCAGGATCTGTGAAATGGAGGGAGCAGAAAAGACTGGCTCAGTCATCCAAGAGGATGCTCAGGCATCACAGGGCTTGACACAGACTTCACAACCTGAGCTTAGATGTTGCCTCCAGCTGTGCATTCCCTCAGGACATTACAGCTACTAGTCCACAGAAGACACATGCCTGCACCTCTGTATTGCAATGTCCTGGCTTTAAAGGCATGTTCTTTTTGCCAGCTCTCTTTATTTTATCTGGAGATGAATGTGTGGAGGTTCAGCAGGAACCTGTTGAATGCTGAAAGGCCTCATGGTTGTAATACTGTAACATTTGCAGAGTGTTATCTAGAGGACCTAGAGAGGACCCAGTGCGCTAAACTATTCTGCTGGTCCTACCAGATGACCTGTCTCAAGATTACTAGATATTAAAACAAATTTGTGGTATTAAAAAAAAAAATCAAAACATTAGTATAAGAATTAGCTGACAGGTCCATGTTGAAAATGTTTCAAGATACTTAAATACAAATAAAATAGTACTTTCTGATTTGCAGCAAAGACTCAACTTAAAACTTATTTAAATAATAACATTTATATTTTCCAACAGTATGCAAGAAATTTCAAAATGCTTTATGAATGTATCCCTGGTTTTATAGGTTAAGAATATTTAGGCACAGAAAGTGTTGGTGCCCTTTTCTTGAATCTAGATGACATCCTGTTTTTCCATTCTATCTTGCCCCAGGGCTCACACCAATAAAATGCACAGGTCTTCAGGCTACAAGGCTGTATTTGCAGAGTGTAACTCAGACATCTGCAGACTCTGGATCATTTCACCAGTGTTAACCCCTCTGTGACTCCTTTGGCCAATTTTCTCATTCATGTTCTACAGCCCTTGCAGGTAAAACTCGAATGGAAGTGAGCAGGATCTTCTTCTAAGGGAGAAGAGCTGTGGTCCTGAACAATAAATTAATTTATATGATCTCTTTGACTTCCCAAAATTCAGAAACATTGTTATAAAAATAAATATGAAAATTTGAAGCAGGACTATAATTAGAAAAGCAATAACAGGAGTTTGGGGATGTAGGTGTTCTCTCAGGGTGCTATTGAAGCACAAAGAAAAGTACAAAATACTAGGGATAATTTGAGGTTAATGAAAGCCATCAGGCTTTACGGGAAAGGAGATGGAGATGTCCGAATTTCCAGCCAGTAACTTCCTTTCTGGTAGAGTTAGGGGAGCTGATTGGCTGGTATCTGATCATACCTGAGTTGATGTTCCCCTTACCACTGGTTAAGCTAATTAACTGGATGCTGTGTGAGGCCTTAGCTCTGTTTTACAGTCAGAGAGAAAGATGAAGACTCCTACAGAGATACTCTGGCTGACTTCCCAGGAGCAGCACTGTAATGTAACTGGTCTTCCCCAATACTGGCCTCTGCATTTTTCCAGCATTTTCTCTTCCCTTCCCTTCCACTGCCTACTCTTCTCAGTTTGAGTTCTGTTATCTCTATTTTGTGCTTGCTCATTCTCTTGCTTTCCTCGAACATTTATTTAATTACAGCCTTTATTTATCTGCTGCCCAGGGAATTTCATCCAATCCTCCCTCCCCTTTCCTCATAGGAAACTAAGGTGGGTAGGAACTTTTCAAGGACTGGATCCATTTGGTATGTGTGTCCCACTTCCCCAGTGCAAAAGACATCAGCTGTTTTGTAGGGGAATGCTCCTGAGGTAGCTTACCCCAGCTGCAAAGAGAAGTGACCTGGGATAAGGGTGGAGGAACAACTGCAGGAGGATTTTAGAGCAAGAAGTTTGCATAATTCCACCAACCATGTTGGTGAGGAATAATTTAAGAAAATTAGAAAATAAATTTAAGAATTTAAGAAAATAATTTAAGAAAATTAAGAAAATAAATCCCGAGGTACTTCCAGTTTGAGGAACAAATACCACTTAGGTTAGAACAAAATTGGTCCCTAGTGAAAATAGCCTCTTGATTTTACCTTCCCATAAAAAACAAAGCAGCCATAGCAATAGGGCTGAGTGCTTCTTATTTTCATTGCTGCAGTGATATCCAACAGAGACAGAGAGAATTTAATATTTTAAAGCATCTTTCCTTTCCTCTACCTGCTTTTGCCTTTTCTCAGAATTTCTGAGAAACTTCTGCTGTTATTTGGCAATCACACTTTTTTTCCCAGACCCTGATGGTATTCCCAGAGTTGTGCAGAAAGGCCTCTGCATCTGATAGCATATTATCAATTCTCTCTGTATTACTTGCCAAACCATCACATTGTTCTTCCTTCTTGGCACCTTCTTAAATATTTCACCAAGCATCCTGAAGACAATAACCCCCATTGTGACAAATGTTCAGCAGGCTGGAGGGTTCTGTTTTTCTTCCGTACCACCCCAACAAACTTTTGGCATAACCCACTCATTACAGATTCATGCCCCACTGATGCCTTTTCCTGGTCTTAAAATCAAGAGGCATACACGGTTAGAAGGGGAAAAGGGATTTTACCTTGGTATTTATTCTTAAGGATCCTTAGGTGTACACGTCCAGGTCATATGCATCGAGATGCACCCCGAGTCTTTCCCTGTGTCTCTGTGTCTCTCTTCTCGTGTGTTCCCATGTGTTCCCGTGTGTGTCCCCCCAACATTGGGTATAACATTATAGGCTTTACTAATTAGCATATCTATCAAAGATTCCCCAATGAGAGGTTCAAGTGAGCCCCCCTCCCCAAGGAACCTTCCCCTGGATGGTTCTATCTTGGTTTACAGAATACGTTCTGGAGAGGACCTTGGGGTCTGGGGCACACTGATCCCTAGCTACGAAGCTTCTAAAATGTTTAGTCTCTTAGCTTGACAAACAAGTCTAAGAATGTAGGCAAAAAGCACTAGGAATACAGAAGTTGCAAAAAGGTATAACAGGGGTATAAAAGAAAAAGCAAAAATCTTCATGACATCACCACCGTCATCCATTAATTTCTTACCTCAGCATGCAGTACATATATTTTTTTGGTCATGAGACTAACACAAAAGAGCAGATAGTAAAAATGGAAATTGCTCTTAGTGCAACACAACATCTACATAAAAATTTTTGCAGTGATTTGTGTGTGTGTTTATAATTGAGGCCAGGCTGTTTCCCAGGGCATCTCTCACCTTGGGTAAAGTGAACTATATCAAGCTATGTATCAAATAATCAACGGGGTTTATTAGTGCTGGGATATGATCTGAGTTTTCCAAAATTATTGTCTAAGAGATTATGGGCTAAAATGTGAAAAATGGTGCTAAGAAAATGCTCCTGCCATACAGTCAAACTGAAATTAATTGAGGCTCAAGGTGTGGGAAATCACTGGAGCTTCAGTATGATATGCATTAATTTGAATCTGTTCCTTCAATTCTCTTTCTTTCCCTGGTACATGCAGAGCTGCAAGAAGAATTGCTAGAGCTGAGATAACTTTTTGAAAAGGGAGAAAAGCTCTTGAGAGAGGATGTGTCTTTCTGTGTCCCTTGCCCTGGCTCTGCTCCACAGTGTCCACGTAGTCAGTGGGCTGCACACCAAAAAAAAGAAAGAGGAGGTGGAGAGAAGGAAGGATGGACTGAGGGAGGAGTCCAACTGAGCAGTTACTTAGCTGCATAATTTTTCTTCACCCCATTCTGAGGACAGGGGGAAAAAATTCAGGAAAAGTTGCATGAAGCAGGACTAATTCCTCTCAGTCATCCCCACTTCTCTGCAGTCATGATTCTAGCAGCAGGGCAGACACCAGCACCAGCATGGCCACAGGCTCTGCTGAGCAATCCTGGCCCCTGGGAACAAGATGGCCTGGAAGCAGGGGACAAAAAGGGGTTTGGATAGCTGGGAAAACAGTTACAAATTCTGTTTGCAGAGCTCCGGCATATTTTCTTTTTTTTTCCTTTGTGCCTTGGTGCTGGCCATACAGCTCCTGCTTCTGGAGTAGCTTCTCATTTTCATTGTCTGGGATGATGACTGACTGCGAAGAGCCTCATGATTTTTATGTTAGTAAAAGGGAAAAAAGAATGACTGCATATCACTCTTGTGACAAACTACTTCCACAGATGCACAGCCAGCCCTCTCCTGTTGCATGAAACAAAAATATTTGAAGAAATGGAGCACACACAGTTGTAGTTTAATGAAAAGGTGCAAAAGGAAAAATCTGGAGGAATTCCTTTCTCCCCCTGCTTCTTCAGCCATGTACTCACTTGAAAGTGACTACAGGCTTGCAGCAGAGAGGTGTTTTCATTGGGAAAGGTCCCAGCAGGCTGATTGGGTAGGCCATTGCCTTTTGAATAAATGCCTGATCCAGCGGTCTAGTAAGAAGGAAATTTTTTAAAAAACTTTTCTGCTTCAGGCCTAAATCAACAAAAACTGGAATAGACATCCTGGAGGTAGAATTGTCAGGGTTCAGGCGGGAAGGCAGGTGTAACCAAGATTTCTCTCCACTCCCCTATTCATCTGAAAGCTCTTCTTTCCCATTAAAGTCAAAACTGTTTTGCAGAGATCTGTTTCTTTTGCATTCAGCAACCATTTTTCCCAGTAGAACCTATGCAATGGAGAGTTTTCTAGAGCTCAGCAGCAGTGCGTGTTGCACCCCTACCTCTGCAACCCTCTTGCCACTGTAGCTCACCTCAAAGCAGCCCTCAGACCTCTCTGCTCTGTGCCTCTTGCTAGGGAATGTGAAAAGAAAATATGAGTGGCTAAGTAAGCAGCAGCTGGGGAGTCTTGGAAGGAAAACACTGACCACATATTCAAAATGTGGTAAATTGAAATAATTGGCAGCAAAATTATCTGTAACTTAATAATCTAGTCTGATTCTAGATAGTCTCACAGCACAGAAAATGTTCTGGACACTGAATTGACCTGTTTCTGGTGCAGTCATTATTTCCACCTGGAATAGTTTACTTAGGCTGCATGGCCTTCCTGCTTCTTGCCTTGTCAATAAATTTTGGATGGACAGGAAACCACTTTGTGATTCTTCAAGGTGTTTGCTGTCACGGATGCAGTTTTTTTCTAACATCTTTACAGACACCAATGGAAAAGAAGCTGTTCCATAGTCATAATCAGTAGGGACCGGCACAAAGCAGACACGCACCCATATAATTATAGGTAGGGACACACATGTATTTATAGGACTATTCAAACACCTACGACATGCTGTCATAAGAATTGTGTTTCTCAGCGCTTTAGACGAAGGTCATTCTAGCTGACAGAACACAGTTGTTGGAATATGGGCCAAAATAACTGAATAGTTGTCATAAAAGATCTGCAAGTTAAGTTCAAGGATGGCAGGTAAGCCATATATCCTTATAACCGGGGTCAAAGGACTCAGTGCTTGATCCTTCCTTGTGTTGAAGGAAAAATCAGTTCTTACCCTAGTTTCAAGGCATTGGATTAAGAAGTAGCCACTTCTTAGAGGAAGGCAGGCAGAGGAGCAGGAAGCAGATCTACCATTGTCATTTACACCTTTCCCAGATTCCCACTAATTTTAGTTTCTTTGTACCAGAGAAACTGGAGGAGAATGCATTGCTCTTAAAGTCTGTTTCAGTTAGATTCATCTGCTTTTTTTCCATTTCTTGTGCTTTCCATCTATTTTTATTGTTCACACAAATCCTCACACAAAGCTCATATAAAACCTTCAGTCTTGAAATTATATTTAAATTGAGTGTATATTCTCCACATAGAGAAAGAGAAAATTGCAAGACTGATGTACTTTTTTTTAAAAAATGCTGATAAAAATGAGCAAGTCTGTCCTCCTTATTATTATTTGTGACTAATTATCTGCTTTTTTAATCATGAAAGGAAACTGATCTTGTTGTAGAAGTTGTGCAGCAGAGGATTTGGTATAAATCCTTGGCTTGGACTAAGTGAGTTTATATGAGGTACATACCATATTGCCTGCCGAGGAATTAAAAAGCAGTAACTCTTTAAGGCTTCTGGTAAATCAGCTACAAAAGACTGTCACAATACAGAATTTGCATAAAATTCAATAGTCCCACCTTGTTGCATGAGTGAAGCAATGTGTAGGAAGGTGGATCAAGTGAATGAAACAGGCCCCTTACCCACAGACGGACAAAGGAAGGGTTGGACGACAGGGAGCTCTCCACTGCTGCTGTTCTTTGGCGAGTCTAATTGCCATGCCTGGAACTGTGGTCCAGTGAAATCTGAGCAGACTGGCCAGAGTCTATTTGGAATTCCCACTCTATCATTTAAAAGACCTGTATTTGGCATGCAGAGGCTGAGGCCTGAACTCCTCTGGTCGATCTTAAATAGCTCCTGCTACTGACAGCCACATCATGTCTCCTACCTCAGCCTGCATTTTTCAATTTCAGATAATTCCCTGTCATCATCATGCCACAGATCATTCCCTTGTTTCAGCACAGCACTTTGGAAATATTTTCCATGTAGGTCTGTTTGCATTAGACAAAAGTCACATCTTTAAATTAGATGTTAGTTTGATTTTACAGTTGGTTTTGCTTTATAGGCACTGCAGTAACTTCTATTCTAAACAGTCTATAGTCTAAACTAGGCTAGCATGGAAGGCAGACAGATCTGGAGCTGCTTTGGGAAGCACTGATATGCATAATGAATGTATATACGACATGAGATGAATGATCCTCTCAGACTAAAATTAAAGTGCTTTTAAAGCTGTGAAATTTGAAGCCATTGCATAGACTTTCAAAGTGTTCCTTTGCAAAAGGCTAAATTTACAGTATAGCACACTCAGTTATTCTGGCAGCATTACACTTTCCATACTTCTGCCAATAGCTGAATTTAATTACTGTTGCATTTATGGAAATACTTACCAAACTAGAAGAGCTACACATGAATTCCATCAGTTTCATATAAAATAAAGCAAATGCAGATATGTTGGCCTTTGGAGAGAGCTTTGTACAACTGCCTCTAAGTTTCATTTCTTTCTCTCTCCGGTTCAAATGAATTTTAGCATGCATGAAAAAAATGCAAGGAAATTGGGGAAATGCAAAAAAATGGGGAAAATAAACTCTTCTGTCTACTGCAGTGGAGTCAGCAGTCCCTCCCATGGTGTAAGAGGTGAAGTCACTGGGGAGAAAAGGGTGCTGAAGTTTTCAAAAGCAACAAGAGTGAACTGTACCCCTCCTCTTACAGTGTCTCTGGCAGTAGTTTTGTGCAAAAAACACTAAGAGCAGACATCTTGCTCATTCGTCCTTAATCCAAATACCAGCTGCATCATCTCATTTTTCCTCCCATTCAGAAGGCAAAATGGGTTGTGCAGATCTCCACAGTCACAGTCCTACCACCTAAGCGTGAAGGTCCTTGCAACTTCCTTTTGTTACATCATACTTTTGTTTGTCACAGACTGCATTTCCCAGTCTTGTCCTCCAAAGAGATTTTTGTAAACCTTCTCATGAGTCTCTCTCAGTGATCAGAACTGATAGGTCAAAAATAGATCACCTGTATTTTGAAAATACTCTCTGACTGACTGATGTATGCTCCTGTTCTTGCTTTTCTGAGTTCATACTGTTTAGTGTACCACACTTGATTGGTGTCTGGGAAAATGCTCTGTAAGGACATTTAGGGAACTAGACAAAGTACATAGTTCTTTAGGGAACTGCATGTGTTTCATCTTTGGGTTTGCCATCAAAGACATTTCATGTGTGCCATGTTTCCATTGTTACTGGCACAGAGCCACAAATCTCCTCTCCTTTGCAGCACTCAAGTATGGTAGATGCACAGCCATGTTTCCACTGCTCTTTACTGCAGTCCGACAAAGGAAGGCAGCAAATCCACACAGCGGGGTGCTCACAATCAAATTCAAAACTCATGAATGCTGTTGGATCAGCAAGATCCAGCAGTGTCCATATTTCTCTTTAAAGTGAATTAATGAGGCAGTTTTGCCAGCAGCAGAGAATTCCCAGCCATATCCCAAAACTAATGTTCTTTATGTGGCTCCTCAAGACCAGCACACCCAACTGCCCATGGGGATGAGAGAAGGTGTGATCTACACAGATCTATATCCAAAGCCTAGATGTCTTGGAGCACTTGCAAAGAGCAAAGACCACTTCCACCAACACAGATCTGTAACAGTACATCTATTGCAATGAGTGCCTTCAGGAAGTAGTTGCTAAACAAAATTTCTTTCTTGACACGTCTGTTGAATTATATACCTAGTCTTAAATATGGAGTTTGGCTTAATTAGGCCAATATTGAAAGTCAAATGTACTTTGGAAATATAATAATATTTACTTTTAGTCTGCAAAAGAAAACAATTTGCTAAAAAGATGAAAAAAAGCTAGAACCATCTCAGCTAATGTGGCAACCTGTTGGTGTGCCTCTCTTCCTCTCCCTGTCTCTACAATTTTTGGTTAAGGAGCCCTACTCTCTATATTCCTTCTCCAATGTTCTGGGATAAACACTGAGATCTACTTTATTTTTTACCAGCTATGACATTCACTTTACAGCTTTGCCAGTGTGTAGACAATTCTGAAGCCACTGCAGATGTAGTCCTGTCATAGTTCATATTCTGATTCTGAATGATGATGTACTGATATCATGCTGCAGTGAAATGTCAAAATACCTGTCCCAGATGACTGTCTAGATCTCCTATTATAGCTGGAAGCCTAGTTCAGGCACAAATTCCTTTGTTGTTGACATCTACCTTTAGAGAAACACCCTCTACTCTGGGACTTCCAAATCAGAAAATATGATGAGTTTTATATAGGCAAACAGAGCATAGGAAGGGATCATCAGGTTCAATGAGCCCAGTTGCCAAAGCATAAATTACAGTGTGACAGATTTCTATTTCAGGAACATCTGCAGAACAATCACCGCACATGACCCTGCTAAGGAAAGCATTTCCTATTGAATTTTCAGGGTTTTTTTGACTGCTGAAAATATCTTTCCCTATGTGAAAAGCAATATAGCTGATAAGTATATATGTGATAGCCTTAAAAAAAAAGAAATTTAATTCCTCGTCTTCCTTTCATTGATGAAAATCCCTCCTTATTCACCTCGTAAGGCTTTCAAATGGCAGTGCTATCTGCATTTTAATTCTGTTATTCCAGCTATGGTACTGAAAGAAGACTCATATTCTGAGACTTCTTTATTTGCAACCTAGTTGGATCCATCTTCAGCAGTTTCTTCCTGTTATGTCGCAGGGAGTTTCACAAAAGCTGCAGATCTCCACCAGTCTCTCTGTAATAACATGTTGCATGTAATTATTGGTTTCTTGGAATGCATTACCCTCTACTTCAAGCCATAATTAAAGGAATCAAACTTTGGGACTGTCTCTGGAAATCTGAAAATAGGAGTTTAATTTACAAATGTTAGGGTGGAATGGGAAATGAGTGAGCCAAAGTCAGCACACTACAATGCTTATTTGCAATGCTCTCAACAGGGCATCCCTTTCGTTTTGGCCACCAAGACTTATCCAAGGGGTCTTGTATATATACAGGGTGGTGAGAACAACAGCAGGTTCTCTCCAAAAAGAGCAGAGTGCATTTATTATCAAGACAGAAAGATATTGCTTGAAATTACAATAAGGACTACCATCAAAGGTATTGCCATAGGGAAAACAAATTGTTAGAGACAAAGCCTCTTCTTATACCTGTTCATCAGTGTTGCCCACACACTGGGTGCTGAAGTCCACATTTTAAACCAGGACCTGGAGATGTGTTTTGTTTTAAACACATGAGCACCTTCAGGGCTGTCAAAGGGTTACGTGAAAGGATCAGGCTTCTGTTGTGCTTTCTGTATCTATGCCTCCTTTATGTTAAATGGCTGATTTCAGAAAGAAAAGTCTCAAAACTTTGTTAACAGACTTCTGGCTAAATCCAGGTTATAATTCATCAAGTGTACTTTTAACCCTTTTTTCCAAAGTTCTTAAGATATGGTCTATGAATATTTCTTCCTTACAAAGTGCTGGGTTATGTTCAATTCTGATAAAATATTTGCAGCAATCAGTTTTACGGGATGGTCTCTACAGATCTGGGAAGCTTCGCTATGAGACTAGGTGCTGTGAGAAGAGAGGCCCAGAAAACTGAACAGTGCAAACAATCTGGATTTTATTCATTTGTTGGGGTTTTTTTAAGTTTTAGTGTCACCATGAAATTTTTGTGAATTCTCAGCTAATAAAAGCATAACCTTCTCAATGAAAAATGAAGCAAAGTACTTACCTAGATACTGATTTGCAAGTAATTCTCTGCCTTTCATCTTTCACCTCTTTCTCACTACTTAATAGCCCGTTTCTTCTTTCCTGCCACCTTCTCTCATTTGTGTACTTGGAGGACATTTTACCAGTTTTTTAGGATCTAACTAATTTTCTCTTTCCCCTTCCTCTCCACTCCTCTCAGTACTTTCAGGTCATCTTTGAGGTTCAAATTAGAAACCCTGTGATATCATGATTTCCCCAGATCTCTCTCTTGCAGTTTTAAATAAAGTACTTTTACCTGCAGATTCTTCAGAAATGTCTCAGGGGTTTTTTTTCCACCAGTTCATTCAGGATATAGAAGACCAAGTATTCATTTTTGTCCATTCCACTTTCCTTCACCTTCTTTACAGGATAAAGGTTACTTTTTTGCATAACTTCTTTTTTATCCATATAGTCTCTTACCATTATCTAGGATGAAATATCCTGTTCTGTGCATCAAGCATCGTCCCATACTCTTAGAATTTCTCCCAATATCTTTCTGGAAAAATATTTTTGCTTAGAAATTTAGGGCTATATTTGTAACAGAAACACACACAGAAGAGAAAATTTCTATCGCTTTGTCTCCACATCTTGATTTTCTTTTCCCTTATTTCCTTATTTCCTGTATCCTGTGACAGGAGGGAAGATTAAGGCTGATCACTGGCTGATTCCCTAATCTGACATTTCCTTCTGAAAAGGGATGATTTAACAGAGAAAAACGGGAATTTGGGGTGATGGATTCCAATATCCAAGTCTTTGTTTTGACCCTGGGCAAGAATTTGGGTCTTTGTTTCCCAAATCACAGCTAAACGTCCAGCTCCACAGAATTATTTCAGATTGCACATCTATTCCTGCATCATCTTTTTCTGTTTCTCCCTCCCATTTTTGCTCTGCACACTTTGAAGGCATGAAGCCCCTTGATTCTTCAGGACAGGAAAAGCAGTCCCTACATCCACTGTGCCTCTTTCCTGACATGAAAATCTCACTTCTGTGACAAAGTGGGTAATCTAGCGTAATTAATTTCCGAACTGGTGACACAACTGCTGGTTATATTGGCAAATGGACATTGTTGCTTGTGATTTCCATGTCTGTCCCCAGGGAAGTGGATAACTCTGCTCAAGTGTAGGAAAATGTGTAATCATTTGCTTACTTGATCAACAGTACCTGATTACAAAGGCCAGGATGATACCATCAAGACAATTCACATGAAGCTGTTTTAAAAATGTTTTTTATTTCCTCAGAACATATCCCATTTCCTTTGGGAAAGGTCAAAGCACGGAGAATGGGGGAATAAATGAGCACTATGCTAATAAGCTTCCTGAAGCTATCATTTACATTAATTACATATTTTCTCTGCCTCCTTTGGGTATGCTAACAGAAAGACATGAATTTCACAGGGAATTTCACCTCTATAGGTAATAACATGGATGTTATATGAGAAGGACTAGAAAAAAAAGATGGAATAAATAAAATCTTTATAGTTACAGAGCTGCAAAATGGGAGAGGTTTATGGTTTTCTTCTAACATCTGACATCCCCACACCCACCTCAGGCTTTAGTTCTCTTATATCAATGTCTGGAAAACCTAGAATTTTCATCCATTATAATTTAAGTGCTGCTAATGACTGGTGCTCTTGGAGATTTTACCAAAGATTTGAAAACAAGTATTCTTAATCATTCTTTGGAAAACTACTCTGATCAGAATAATGACCATTAATGTCTGTTTACCTGTGATTCTCTTTGTCTTGGGAGGCTTACTGCCCTCACCAATTCCCATGCTCTACTCACCTAAGTAACTTTGCTGATTTCAGAGGAGCTACTCATGGGAAAGAGGGATCCAACACTCTGCCCTGCAGAAAGACATCCCGAGTTGGTCCCATGAGGCTGGTGTTAATTTTCTTCCCTGTGTTTTCAGGCTTATCACACTGTTGTACCTTGCGCATCTCTTCCCATTTGGATTCTTTCACTTGCTTTTTGCACTTTGTTAGGAAATTAAGATAAATGTAACAGAAACAGGCTCTTACATACCATTTCCCCAGTGCTATTGCAAGCTGTGTTTATTTTTCTGCTGCATCTGCACCTCGGCTCAAGCAAAACCTCTTCAGCCCCAGATGGTCAATTTTTAACACTGCTCACAGCAGGAAACAATAGTTTGACAGGTGACTCTTGTTACCATCACTGTTTCTGGATAAAATTGAGAACTACCAAACAGAAAGAAAATACTAGGAGAAGAAAATGGGACATGAGCAGCCCCAAAGTTGAAATAAGAAAGGTAGTTGGAGATTGTAAAGTGGAGAGCACTGATCTTAGGCTAAATATATACATTTATATATGGAGATCTCAAGGCCAAAATAATACATAGGCTAATTCCTGTTAGCAACATTTTGGTGACTTGTGTTGAGGCAGTAGGAGGCTGAAAACCTGTTTGTTACTCTTAACAGAAATGCCAGGCAAAATCCGCATATATGATTTTCCCATACTCCTTGAGGGCACACAGGGTGAAAAGCACAAGGAGCCATGGACAATGGTCACCTGTGCTCAGACAACATCTCTGTGTTGCTGCAGGAACAGGGCAAAGCACAGGCTGGTGGCTTGGCTGGGGGCCACAGCCTCCTTCACTCTGCAGGGCTCCTGCCAGGTGAAATGGCAGGAATGGACATCTTCATATGATCTCCTATTTTCTAGTATATAGTTTTACAGTGATGTAGGGTGCAGGAAAATTAATTACTCCATAAGAAGCACAAAACTATGCTATGGACTAATTGGTAAATTTCAGTGCAGAACTCAACCTGTATTTATTTGTTCATTATTAACACTCTCCAATCATTTCAGGCAGCATATATCTTAGTGGTATAGCATTCTCATAGCTGTAATATTTATATATCCACATGTGCAACACTTCAGTTTGTGTAGACCTCATCCAAGTGTTAAAAAAAGGACCTCACAATACCTTTGTGCTCCACTAGATACTTGTCTGACCACAGACACTTGCAGAATGAGGGGCTGAATGTCTGGCCAAGTCAACAGGACACTTCAGTGGCAGAACACAGCTATTACTGACACCTATTAATGTACTCGTCATTCCAGTTTTTCACTGGTTTCCATCTTTTAGATTCAAAAACACTGAAGACAATATCACCTCTCTTTTTACAAACAAAGTGGAGCACCACAGGCTCACAAGCATAGCCCCTTCATCAGTGGAATGTGGTACAAACACTCTGCATGAAAGTATGAAGTGGGACGCCTTTTCTTCATGTTTTTTTCAGGTACCAGTAACAATGTCTATTAATTCAGCTACTGTTTCCCTGTTTGTGATGGTGAAATGGGATCAATTGATGTTTCTGTATGATGTCACCTGTCTTTAAAACTGGTTGAAAAAGTGGGTTCTCATATTTTTGGCTGATTCTAACCTTACAGTAGATCAGATTCCCTGCTAGAGACAGTTGAAGATTCAAGGAAAAAAATTGGACCTTAGGCAGAACAGTAAAGGATGAAGTCTTCAGCTTTTTCATCACCAGATATACTAAGCAGAAGGAGGACCTATGAGGGGTTTGCAGCTAGTTAGGAAAGGAGGACCCTGGCATTTTTTAGCTGGCTGTAATTGCTGCATTCAAGGCATAAATTGGCAGGA
Source organism: Coloeus monedula (assembly GCF_965178545.1). NCBI lineage: Eukaryota > Metazoa > Chordata > Aves > Passeriformes > Corvidae > Coloeus > Coloeus monedula. The sequence continues at coordinate 24,639,863 of NC_138781.1, forward strand.
GCTGTTGGGAGGAGACTGTAACAGCCTGGCCCACAGTACTGATGTCTGCAGGAGGAAAATGGCAAACAGATCTGTCAGTGGAAGAAGTTTGACAGAAGATAGATCTTCATTCATAGTTTGATTCTTCTAATTCTCTGCAGGGATTTGGATTTAATGCCAAATTACAGCCCTGTGTTTTAAAATGCCAGTATAATATTCTAGCAGTTGTTTTTAATGTAAGAAAGCAGTTAGAATTTTCCAGTGAAAACTATGATGGGAAAAAAAGCAGAGCAAATGCAAAGCTATTTGAACTCTCCTAAATAGTGCAGGGAACTGTGTTCAGAGGTATTACAGAAGGGTTTATTGGAATTGCCTTCAGGAGGGAAATGGGGGGAAAGTTTTCTTGGTTGCATATTCATAAGACTTAAAAAGTGTTGAGGTTTGATTGGCTCTAAAGTTGTGCTGTGTTTGATTGGCTTAGAAGCTGTAATGGTAGAAAAAAAAGTAGAAATTCCATCTTGCTTTAATCACTGCCCACTGCAAGCTTCCCTAATGACTTCCAGATGAATTCTTTTTACTCTTTTGTTCTGGCACAGTTTCTAGACAACTTTTGGGTCTGTTAAAAAAAAAAAAAAAGAAAAAAAAAGAAAAAACTGTGCCCTCCCCTCTCTTCTAACAGAAAACAGATTTTACTCTGGTTATATAAATGTGTGATGAGCTGGAGAATTAAAATGCCTGTTGCTTTGTCTCTTCAATCTCCAGGAAATTTTCTGATATAAAGTGAAAGAAAAATACTCCTTGTAGGGAAAGAGTTGAAAGCAGATTCTATAGAAGCTATTGGTATTTATGTAAATACCATGAAGTTGAATAAACTAGAAAACCTTAACTCTACAAACCTAAATCTGCCCACCACAAAATAATTTTCATGCTGCTGTCTGTCTCTGGTCTCTTGAGCCATCTGAAGCAAACCATCTTGCCTCTTAATGCCTCAGTTTCCTCCATGTGAAATGGAGACAATGGTACTCAGCCACAGTATCAAAAATCTCTATGATCTGCAGAGGGAAATCACCTTGTAAGGTAGAGTCAAAACATCCTCTGACACACCTAGGGATGACACAAGAGTCGTGCTGCATTTGCTAAGCTGGAGAGAAAAACAGTAGTCACCTCTGCAATGGTGTGTTTGATGCCCATGTGAGGCTGCCAAGTATGGTATTTGTAAGATACTCTGTTCCCTTTTGAACAAAATAACATATTAATGCTAAGAACTTCTGTCTTTGAAAGCCAGCAAACCACTGCCTCCTCCTTAGGCACCTCACCAGCCCCACCTTTTCTGAGGATAAAACTCAGGATGCGTTTATTTTATATCTTTTAAGGGAATCCCACCATTCCTCAACTCAGACATCCTTTGTTCCCCTAACACTGCTGTCCACATCAAAATGGCCACCCCCACAGCTGCTGTGTCTTCCAGCCCTCCCATCCATGACAAGAGAAGAAGCGGTATTGTTATATCTTGTGAAGAAGATAGCCTTTTATCAGTCCTGGACTGCCTCAAGAAGTCTGGGGTTTAGGTGCTGACATCTTCTGCACCAGCACAAATTTACTGGCTGCCAAAAACCCCATGGAGTTTCTGTAGTGAGCAGAGACACCTTCAACCTAGATCAGGTTGCTCAGAGCCCCATCCAACCTGACCTTGAATGTTCCCAGGGATGGGACATCCACCAGTCCTCTGGGAAACCTGTTCTAGTGTTTCTTCACTCTCATCATAAAAAGTTTCTTCCTTCTACCTAATCTGAATATACTCTCTTTTGCTTTACAATCATTATCCCTTCTCTTATCACTGCAAGCCCTGCTAAAAAGTCTGTCTCCATCTTTCAAACCTCACTTAAGTACTGGAAGGCCACAAAAAGGTCATTCCAGAGCCTTCTCCAGGATGAACAATCCCAATTCTCTCAGCCTTTCCTTGTAGTAGAGGAGCTACATCCCTCTGATCATCTTTGTTTGCCTCCTCTGGACTCGCTCCAACAGGTTCATGTCCTTCCAATGCTGGGGGTCCCTGAGCTGGATGCAGTGTTCCAGGTGGGGTTTCTCTCACCAGAGCAGAGCAAAGGGGCAGAATCCCCTCCCTTGCCCTGCTGCCTTGGATGCAGCCCAGGACACGTTTGGGTCTCTGGGCTGTGAGTGCACATGGCTGGGTCATGTCCAGCCTCTCATCCCCCAGTACCCCCAAGTCCTTCCTGGGAGGGCTGCTCCACATCCCTTCATTCCCCAGCCTGTATTTATACTGTGTATTTATACAATGTATTTATACAACAGGGGTTGCCCTGACCCAGGTGCAGTACCTTGACTTGGTCTTGTTGAACTTCATGAAGTTCACATTGGCCCACTCCTCGAGATACCTATTTACTCTGAGGCTAATTCCTTTGTGTTTCAGAGATACTTTAATCAGTAATAGACTAGATGGTCTACAAGCACCACGCACTTTTTGAGAATCAACCTTCTCAATTTTAACTTCTTGCATTACATTATTTTATGTAAAAGTAAAACCAGCTGCTCGTGATAAACTGGGAGAAGGGGAGTACTTGTGAAAGCCGTCTATAGAAAACTTTCAAAGTGTTGGCCAGAATTAGACTGAGCAAAGAAATTTTGCAACCCAATTTTTGCTTAATTTTAAGACTTGTAGTAGAACAGGTGGATCTGTCTGTTATGAGGTACTGAGAAAGAACATATTTCAGTATTCAGCACACTAACCAAGTGAAAGTCAAAGACCAATAACTCTCAGCAGGACAACAAAATCAATTGTAACAAAAGCAATTTTGATTTATCCCTTCTGTTTTATCAGTTATTGAGTTATATTAGACAGATGAGATCCATGACAGTTCTTTATTAAATAAAACATTAACTAATAAAAGCAACATTAAAATCACATTTCTCCACCATGAGAGTATCTAAAATGGTACAGAGAACATTACAAATTTTAATCTGTAAGAAGAAAAGAACATTGTCTCGCTCTGCAACTGCTAGCACTAATCTGGATTTAAAATGAAATTCAGGTGATAGGCATAGATCTCTCATGAGGAACTGGTTTAATAATTCCTTAATCCTAGTAAAATTCACTTTTTCTTATATTTAAATTATAAGACTTTAAACCTATATTTTACTGTTTCTTACAATATCTCAACATCTATGAAGTGAAAATGTTCTCTTTGCCCTCAGAAATATAAATGAGGATGCACCTTTGGATTCATAATGGAGACAAAGTGTGTCTATATCAGAACACCAGACATGCCCAGAAGGATTCTGTACACAAAGATGAGATGTTAGGTACTGGTTCTGGGCCAGGAAACCTTTTTCGAGCACTGTTACATACAAGGATGATTTTGGGGCTGATCCCTGGAATACACACAGTACTACACAACTGCCTGGCAGACGATGAACTGGCATGGGCCAAAAGCAGCCCAGGGACCATTCTGACAGTACAGACCATTTATAGTGCCCAAGGAGACCCCCTGTTTAATTTCACTACTATGTGGTCATAGCCAGCATGGCCCAGACATAGAGGGGGATGTAGGAATTTTGTGCGCATGTCAAGCAACACTTGGAAGAAAAGTTTCAGACAGCTTTGAGGCAAACCCAGAAGTTTCTTACCAGAAAATCCATACCATGTCCTTTGATGTGCAAAAGTATCAAATTATTTTGGACAGATGGTTCTGAGATTCACTCTTCTTTGCCAGATTCTTCAGTCCTTGATAACCAACATGACTACTGTCATGGAAAACTCCCAGCTCCAGCCAAGGTTGTACAAAGATGGGCTCTTTGGGCAGACATGGAAATCAGTCTTTTAACAGCAAGCCCATTTAAACTATAAGAAACTTAATCTATTAAATATAATGGAAATGTAGGGCTGAGAAATCAAGAAGTCAGCTTAATCTATGTCTTTACTTCTAATCAAGGGCAAATATTTCTAGATGAATTGTGACTCATACTTAATATCCTTGTAAAACTTCTAAAGAAATTCTTTCTGTCTCAAAAGTGGCAGTAGGTAACCATGAGTAGAAAGTTTTTCTCTAACAGATAATCCAAGTTTTTTGTCTTCTGAAGAATGAAAAATTGCTTGCTGTGCCCCAAATGAAGTGTGAGCAACCTTTCATATCCTGAAAGAACACAGATTATATGTCCATTCAATTTTAATTTCCTCAAAATTAATCTGTTAAATCTCTTCTCTACCTTGTTGAACAACTGCTTGGCTCCTTTGCTTGTTCTCACTCTTGGACTCTCCAATTTGTCCCCCATGCATCTCAAGAGTGAAAAAAGCTGAGGCATTGTGAGTGTGGAGAAATGTTATGTAACCGCTTACACAGAACATTTTTATTAATGTACTTCTGAATGTCACAAGCAAAGCTGCAAAGAGGCTGTGCCATTGACTCACTCAGTGTAGTCTCTTTATATTCTCCAGATCCTCCTCTGGAGTGTTATCACCCACCTAGTTTAACTATTCATTGTATATTTATGTATCTGTTTGCTTTTATTCCTAAATTTATTTTGCTAGTGTTTGTTTTTATCGAACTCCACTGTTTTGTTCCCTTTCTCCAAGTTGTCAAGATCATTCTGAATCCTAATGATACTGGCTTTCAGCCCCTGCCCCCACTGTGGTGTCACATTTAAGTATTTTCATGTTCAGTTTAAATATGCCCTGAGAATCCCAGGTGGAGCAAAACTCACATAGAGCTCTTTTGAAAATAAAAAAATGCCCTGAATCAAACATTTATAATGCAAGACATTTTATGAGCTACCATACTGATGACATTTGCTAAGACTGCCCCACTACAAGAATTCTTATCCAAACCTAATTTCTAAAAATTTTCTCCAAATACTTTTTTCTTCATCCGTTATGAATTCTTCCTTCAGTGATTTCTCATGAACAGGGTCCCCCACCCCCAAAAAAAAAAACCTGTAAGAATTAACTGCAGTGACATAATGTAGACTAGATGTAGAGTGAGAGTCATTTGTTTCATGCAGATTTGTTTTTGGCAGATGTTCTTGCAAAATTTTTCTTAACATTTTCACTCTTTATTCATTTGCCATTTCTTCGGGAAACACCTAATGAGAAATCTAATCCCAGGGACAAAAAAGTAACAGCCCCAGGATATGAGTTACCTTTTCACTCATAGCTGACCTGATACAGCGTTGGCAACTCCGCTGGTTCAAGCAGGAAATTGAATTAACTGACTTCCAGAGATCCTGATCAGTGTACCTGACTCTGTGAAGTGGTGCTTACTATTTTTGGAAAGAGTTTTTTAAAATTTTTCATGTAAACTTACATTTTTTATAAGTTCTTTCAAATCAGAAAATTTCCCTGATGATTAATCAGTTTTACTGTAATATTGGGTATTTGTAAATATTTCAGTAATGGTTTGGCTTACAAATTTAAAAAAAAATATGTTTATCAACCCCCTGTATCATACTCTATACTAAAAGGTTTTTGTAAAAAAGGGCAATTTAGCAAAAAAAAAAAAAAAAATTAAAACCCTTTCTTTTTAAAGTAAAATAGGTATTTTTAGTAAAAATGCCGATCACCAAAACTATCAGAAACAAAAAGTAGGATTAAAAATTTTTCAAGCCATGTAAAATGGCATTTACTAAACTTTCTAAAAGTAGAAAACTCTTCAGCATTCATTTAATTTAAAAAATAGTAGTTAAAAAATTTATTTTACTATATTGTTCTCTCATTTTCCGTTGATGATCTCGTATTTTCTAAAATCCTAATAATTTAAGGCACTTCTATACATAAACGGTAGATTCCTCCTTAGTTTACATGATCTCAAGCCCTGGTGCACCTCCTCCTCAAGATCCAGGGGGCAGTTTAACAAAGGCTATTCCTAGATTTTGCCCAGGCTTTGTGCTCAGCCTGGATATGGTCTGTCATTTGTATCTTCCTGACACGTCATGAAGTGAGACAAGCCAGCTTCTCCTAGCAGAGATTCCCCAGAAGATTCCTTCTATCTTACTGTGCACAGACTGTTTGAAGCCCTGTCTCTGTTCTCCATGTGTTCTACAGATTATTTTTTCACTCTTTTGTTGCACAGATCTGTGAAGCTGCTCAGATTAAGTTAAAAAAATAACGCAGTATACGGGGTTTATGTTGTGGCAAGGAGCAGGGAAAGCTTTTTAGGTGGATGGGGAGAGCAGGGGAGTTTAGACATTTGCCATTCATTAAAACTGCTCTTCCAAGTGCTGCCAAGGAGAATGTAGCTCAGGCTCCGTGTGCTTTCTGAACAGAAACGCAAGCACCTTTATGCTTAGCTGCAAATTGCTTGTTATTTACTTCATGAGCTCAGCAACAAGCTGCATCCTATTCAAGGTATTGAATTCGGAAGTGTCCTCCCCCTTTACATTATTTCTTTGTGATTTTTCAGAAATATTGGTACCTCCCTAGCATTGTTTTTAACAACCAAGTATTTTTGCATTTAAGAATGGAAAGCTTCAGAGGTGATAGGGCAACTTTTAACTCACAACAGTAAAGCACAGGCACAGAGGAGAGGGCAAAATGTTCTTTTACATGGTGAGAAGGAAAATGTTAAATTCTCTGGTTTTCCAAACAAACCATAGAATGCAGAAATACCCTTGGAAGGAACACTGGCAAAATTTATGTTTGTGGGTTAAAGATGCAAATGTTTTAACGAGAAAACTTGCAGGTCAAAAAGCAAAGGATTCCCTTCCCCCCTGCTCTGCTTGAATATTTCTTCCAGGGATTTGAGAACTGCAGGATGACGTGGAAAGGGGTAATAAAACCCTGCTAGTCTCTGGGTGTTCCACAGCCTGGCCTCACTCACAGCAGCTCTAGACACTTTAAAATTAAAAGTCCCATGGAATGAGTCATCTTGCCTCCCAGCTTCTGCCCCTTCAGAAAGAGTAGGCGCAAAAGACTGAAAATTTCCCCTGCAAATGTCTCGATCTTGCAAGCTTTAGTCAAATCATAACAGTAACATTTTCTTAATGTTACTGAGGAACTGCAGTAAACAAAAATCAGATCCTGAGATCTAGTAATTCTCAGTCTCAGTGTATCAGGCTGTGCCGCTACAAAACTTTTCTATGCAAAGAAAAATAAGAAAAGAAAGTCTTTGTTTTTCTTCCTGACTTCTCACTTTTTGGGTGGGTGTGGGTTTTTTTATTTTGTTTGGGGTTTTTTTGTGCTATGTGGCTCTTAATTTGGAATTGTTGACTCTCTTCTTGTCCTGATGGTCACAGGGGACATACGACATGCATACCATATAATTGGGAAGCGGTTCAGGAAGCTGCCACGTCTGTAGGGCTCCAGCCCACAAAAGGAGGCGGAGGTAACAGGAATACCTTCTCCTTGACGAACTTGGAAATTCTGGTGCCACATCAGCAGGAGCATATCCCAGCACAGTGCTCTTCAGTCGCTGCAGAACTGAAGTGTACCACAGAAGTAATTCAAGGCACAAAACTACCCAAATGCCTGCTAATATCTGCCCTTCTGCCCCTCACATCTCAGTCAGCCAGGGATGTTGCACACTTTAAACCTCTGTTTACAAAAAGTGCCTAATTCCATTTAGCATACTAGGAACTTACTACCTCTATATCCAAAAGCCTCTCAGCCCACTTCTCTGTGAATCAGGGAAAAACTGAGGCACAGAGAGACTGAGGATATAAAAAGACCATGCAGTACAATTTCCCATGCACATACCTGACCTGACTTGGGAGTCAAAGCCTAACAGACACAGAGAGCCAATGTTGCTCCTACCCTAAGGAGCCCCAGGTCCCGATGGCTTTTGGTACTAGAATTAATTCAGGAACGTCTGTATGATGTTGCAACTGCCGTGAAGACATAAATGTCATTCTTACCTAGCTTTGGTTCCATTGTGCTCACATTCTGAATGCCCACCATACAGGAAACTCAAGGTTTTTTGTTCTAGGGGTAGGGAGAGCGACTTTGAGCCACATGTTTGAGACACCTTACCTGGGTTTGGGCCCACTGAGCAGATTTTTAACAGAGTGGGTTCATTTATAAACACTGAAGTGTATTTGCAATTCTATGAACTATGAAGAGGTGATCCAGGAGCAATTCACCACTGTATTAGCAGGGCCAAACAGTGACCACCTGTATGGATGCTCCCTGTAGGGATAACAGCACAAATATGAGCACCCCTTTTATCTGCTCAGCCCCTAAAAGTAGCAAAGTATTAATTAAAGAAAACCTTTTATTCATGCACCTCTTTACACCTGTTTAACCATATATGTGAAATAAGAGTGTGTGTTCACACAGCCACAGCTCTACCTATCTCAGACATGATGTGTCTGAGGACAGAAGAGCCTGCTGAAGTGCCTGCTGTAAAAACCATCCTTGGAACTATCAGAGCTGGCATCATATGCTGATTATTAACATTCATTAACATGTGTACTTGATCTGGGATGTTGAAACATTCAGAAAAGAACAGGGACATATAAAGACTTAACAGGGATGTTAAAATACTTATGTTGGGAGCAAAAAGGAGAAACAAATACCAGAATTCAGGGGGAAATACAAGAAATAAGTGAAGTTTCCCCCAAAAGTGTGTTTTATTTAGACAGAAGCAAGTTGATATAACTATTTAAAGGTGGAAATTAATGTATTCAAGTACCACTTTGCAAATATTTGTGAAAAGTTCAAAGAAACCATAAATACAACTACACAGATGAGTGCTGGATCATTTGGAAAATAAATACAATTATGGACTTTTCTCAGCTGGTGATGGATGTTCAGTTATCTCTTTTTTCCTGTTTCCAGTGCCCTTTTAAATCACCTGAACATAATCTCCTCACATGGGGAACAGAGGCAGTTTCCCATTTTTGAGAATTGATATGACTGAATAAGTCACACATGATTTACCATACAGATTCTGTGATTGTGTGAAATGTGGAATGAAATGTATGCATAAATCCAACTGATGTCTAAACACTCTGTATTATATACTTACTATATACACATCCATGTTTATGTGTTGAATGCTGATGTGAACTTAATGCACTAATGTCTATTTTATGGTAAAAACCAAAGTGGCATGAGGTGGCTGCAGTGTCATGGCAAGAGAGCAGCCATCCAACTCTGTTACATCAACACCCCACCCCTGATAAAGACCTGCGGGACTTAGATGCCAGGGTAGAGGAAGTATTTATTTTTCTGGAACAACCTCTGACTCTTTAATGAACTCCACAGGTAGCTATGCTGGTGGTTTCTAGTCCCTAATGTGGTTAGACTCTGTGTGGATAGCTTAAAAAGCCCATCATGTCAATGACTGGCTCATTCAGCCTGAACTATTTTTATTGGACTTAGTGATACTGTGGGCTCTGTGCAACCTCAGCAAAGCCTCTGCTGAAGTAGGTGCTTAAAAACACCTACAGTTCAGACCGGAAAAAGGGATGGTATGTTTGTTTACATAAAATTTAGCACAGGCAAGCTACCATCTGTCCAGTCTTTCTGAAAATGTTTATCCAATTTATAAGATTTTTGTTCTTAATAAAGCAATAAAACATATTATACACCTAAATTAAAAGATTGTCTTAAGGCTGTAAAGTCAAGCACCCAAATTCAAAAGATTGGAAGAATTAAAAATGTGTGGAAAATGTTCAGTCAAACACACTAGTATTCTTTTCTCTTCAGAAATGTTTTTGGATACTTAACACAACTCTGGGCAGATTGTTTTAGACCAGCTGCAATTTTCTGTACGAAACTGAAATTTTGATTCACTAATGCAATATTGCCTCACACCATTTTAATGCTGCACTCATAATAGCCCATTGTTAGCAATGTATTTCTTCACACTTCCTGATTTTCCCCACTGGAGATTTAAAAACATTTGGACAAAAAAAAATTTAAAAAAAAATTTAAAATCCTAGCTTCTTACTTCTTTCCACCTCTTTACACAGTGAGGAAGATAAAATCCATTAATAACTCCACTTCGATAGCAGAGATCAAAGAAGCAGGGGTTTTCTCCATTTCTGTTTCAATTTAGGTCAGTCAAACTGGTCCAAAAGTTCAGCAAAAAAGCCTTTTAGTCTCCTTTCTCATGATGCTCAGGGAAGCTACTGTGCAGCCCCATACAGTGTGAATAGAGGGGGGTCATACAGGAAGAGGCTGTATTCACCTGTATTCATGGTAAAAAACTGGCCTCAGTAGGACCCAGGATTTCAACCCAGGAGCTTTACCATGGGCATGCAATGATGTCCATGAAGTCCTCAGACTCCGCAACTAAATAGAGATCAAAATGCCACATTATCTCTGGAGTGATCTTTCAAAGACAAGGTTAAAGTGTATCATGAGTTCCACAGAAACTGTTCATACTCTGAAGGGACTTGTCAGAAACAGTGGAGCAACCTCTGCTACCTTGAGTTCCAATTGAACAGCGCCGAGTAATGCTCTGTAAGATGTTTAAATTCTTTATTCGTAGCTTGCCACCAGGGTTTTGTTTCTAGCTGTAGTGCTTAACTTAGTGTCACTTGAGGAACCAGCTGCAGTTAGCAAACCAAACTGATGCTTTCATTTAACTTGGTCCTGCGAAGTCGTACTGTTTATTAACTGTCCTGGAAGATATTCATCCACACATGCTTATGTCTTACCCAGCAGACAGAGACACACTTTGATACCTTTCCCTGTCAGCTGTTTCTTTCTACTTCCATACAAAATTATTCTGGATATCTAATTTCAGCAGAACTTCTACCCAACTAATATACTAACTCCTATGCATAGTTTGTATTTATTGTATAGTTTATATGTAAATTGCCTGCCTGAAGTTACATCAACTAGATTTAAGGCTATATGTTCCATTAAACATAAGAATTACCAGTGCTTCTGACATTCTGAAGAATGGCTTGCAGCATGGCACAAAGAGAAATGCAGTGATTACCTGTGCCTGCAATGAATACAAAAGTAATGGAAATCATTATAATACACGTTTAACCTATGGTAAGGGGAACATTAATGTACACTTCTGATCCATTATATGAAATCCTGGAAGTTCCTTGGGTGCAGGGCTGATCTTTTGGAATGTTCCTCTCTTTTTCAGACCAAATTATCTTCCTTCTTCACTGTGGCACTAGTGTACCCAGACGTTTGAATGCTCAGTGCTGAATCAGAAAAACTAGTCTTAAGCCATGTCCCAGTACCTGAAGGTAATCCCCATCTTTTCAGTCCTCTGGGGCTGGGGTTCCTTCTGCTGAGCAGTTACACATGGAAGAAATACATGCAGTCTCTGAGTCCAAAAATTATGGTGAAAAACCCAGACTTGGAAGGGGTTGGGCTGGTGGATTGAAGGAGGATTGTTAGCTTCTGGATGCAGAGTGTGAGATGTTGTATCACAGGATGTTTCTGCACAGCTGGGAATCCTCCCTGTCTTTTTCTTTCCCTGTCCAATGGCACTGCAAGCCCACCTGCACTTGTGTATGTAAAGGCTTTCTGTTGTTGCAGCAGGAAAAGAAAATGAAGGGTGGATATCTGCACTGCATTATGGCTCTGATTAACAACTCTCCAGACTGAACAACCTTCAAACAATAAACCATGAACAGAGAAACCATCTCTTCTTAAAGGTGAGTTTCGGGCTGAGAGATAAAAAAACAGAGGAAGGGTTTGTCTCCCACCTCGCAAGCATTTGCTTTGAACACCAGCCTATTGGATGAAGGATACCAATGCCTTGTGTGCACCACAGTCTGGCAGTACACTAGGCATTGACAACATTCATTTCTTAGTTTATTTGACAAATATAAGATGCAATTGTTTACATTTCCATTCACTCTAATTAATATGAACAATATTCTGTACAGACTTCCCAAACACCCTTCTTTACCCAGATTTTCCTTACACCTTAATTCACAGTATGAGACTTTAATACAGTTCCTTGGCCTAATTTTTGCAGTATGTTTTATATATTATTAAATGCTATAATTAAAGTTTCTACACTATATACACAGATTTTTCATGCCTTTGTTCCTATTGTAAACCAGACATTATCCAAACAATACTATTTTACTGTCCTTCTGGCAAAATAAAACCATTTTTCTTTGAAAGAAAAAAATATATACCTTCAGCTCAACAGTAATGATGAATTCAAACGTTAAAATTTCTCTGTCTTTTCATCCATTTTTTTTCCACCTTCTGCTGCTAATGGCCCTGCTGGTGCCAGAAATGGGACTCACTCTGGTTTGCGAAAAAAACAAGCCCAAGATTGGAGACCAGAGGATTCAGAGCCCTTGGACAGTGGCAGAGTGGTGACACTTGCTCTGCTTTCCTGCAGACACAGTTTGTCCAAGAAGCCCAGAACCAGGCTATCACTGATACCATAGCTCACCCCTAAATTTGCAGGCTAAAATGTTTTCCTATGGCTTCCAGCTTGGTCCTCTTCTCTCTAGTTCAAACTAGTAATAACGACAATAAATGCAGCTTAAATATTTTCTTTCTCTCTATCTAAGGCAGAGAAGATAATAGCATCATGAGAACTTGCAAAAAAAGAAGGAAATATTTTTGTTTTAAAAGCGAAAAACACTTTGAGAAAGCAAACTAAACTAAGCAGGCTGAACCATGGTCATTCTCTCCATAGGGTTTTGTTTATACATGGAAGCATATCTCTCAGGCTGTGGCAATCAGTTGGCTACAGTTTCTAGGTTAATGAGAAAGGCCTTGTATGAACTCCAGCTCTAACATGTGACTGCTGCTTTTGCGGCTATGACATGGAGAAGGGGGTCCCACATTTATATTGACTTTTCTCAGCTGGAGGCTCTACTTAGCCACTTAGGACTGGGGAGCCAAGTGTGCTTGGCATCACAAACTTTTGTTTCTGTATGGATGGGGATTTGCCTGGAGTGAACCCTCACCACTGCAGAGCATTGTTCATTTCAGAATCTTTAGCTTTGCTCTGAAAGTGGGGTTCCTGGAGGCTGTGAAGGGTTCAGTTGATATAGCTGTAGACACTGAATTGCACACCTGAGAGCTCATCACTTCCTAGTAGCACACAAACTCTTTGCAGGCACACTTCCTCTTGTTATCCAGACACACTGATGTCCGCACTAGTCAGCTTCACATTGGTATGGAAAATTAACTCACTCAAACAGCATTCTTTTTAACTTATTTTTCATATCAGTTTTAGAACAGCTGATAACCAGGCAGAATTCATCCTGAGAAAAAAAAAAAATCAGTAACCATTTTCACAGTCACAAAAAAATATTTCTTACATGTCTGATTTTATCCAATTATTTCAAAACAGTCTAGTAACTAGCAGGATGATAAATAGGTGTCATGACATTCTTCTAAAGTACTTGGTTTCTTTAGGAATTTCTGTATTTATCACTGCAGAAGGAAACTGAAGCTAACAGCACAAGAAACAGGTGTATGTGTAATGTGAAGTCACAGGTTCCATAGTAAGCCAAAATACAGAGCAACTTAACTTATGACTATACAGTTGCACAGCACTGAATTTCAGCAGAACTCAACAGACAGTTTCTTTACAATGCAGGGTGTCACGGGAGTCTTTAGCTTGTGTGTGTTCATTTCTAGATATCATCTGAGATGTGGTACTACAGTAAAGGAATTCCTTTTTTCCCCTAAATCAATTACGACAATTTTTTCTACTTACAGATACCTCCTTCTTTCCTTAGTTATCTAAAGTAAAATATTTTGAGACATAAAAATACAACAATTCTCCTGGAGCTACTTGCAAACCTGCCACTCAGGCTTCTCTTACTTTTTTTATTCCACAACCAAACAAATTAGAAATGTTTTAAAGGCTGTCTAATAGCAGTTTCCAGAAGGGTAGGAGTGGATGACTGCAATGCAGCAGACAAAGTCAGGTGCTGGCAAGGGGGTCCATCAAGCGTTGGAAATTCAGCATACGTGGAATCAGGTCCAGGGTCCTTCTGGGAAGTCCTGTCACAAGCAATAGGAGACAGGTCAGAGACAAGGCTGCATTTTGTGTCAGAAGTTCTTGCAAGACACAAGTTACCTACTGCACAGGGCCCAAGTACATCCAGGAGGCAGGGCCAGAAGCAGGGCTGAAGAGAGAACACCTACAGCGTAATTCAGGTAAGGACTGATGGACCAAGGCTGTGCTGAGCAGGGGGTCCTGGAACCACCGGTGAGGGTGGAAGCCCCAGGGTGAGATTGGTCACCAGTAAGGCCTATTAGTGGCCTCAGAGTCCAGACAAATGCCTTCTTAAGGCATCTCCTCACTTCATCTGCAATGGCCCATTGTCTGACATTATTTTCAACATTTTGAAGAATTAGGCACTCCTACTATGGAAGTGGATTAGGACATTTTTGTTGGGAACATAGCCAGTCTGTCTCATTAGCCATTGCTTTGAACAGTCCAATAAGAAACAGGATACAGATCTCAGCCTTCCCACAACATACGCTGTATGTGTCACCTGTGCAGAATAGTACATTCTTCAGGAAAGTTTTCAGAAATTTGGAGGCATTTCCTTTTTCTTGTGCTGTAAGCATAGCGAGATGAATGCTTTTTTCTGATGCAAAACCAGTCTGCAAACCACCAGTGACACTGTTATTCTTCCACAAGCACAGGGAGCCAAAATAACTGCTTCACATTCCTGTGATCCACACAGAGATGGGACATACGTGGCAAGTTGGGCACTGTGCTGATGCCCTGCCCAGGAAGCAAATTTCAACATAAAAGATCAGTCGGTAACTTCAGAGGCTGGATGTCATGATTGCAAGCTTAGTCCATTTGACATCCCCTGCAGAACTGTTCTGTAATGTTGAAGAGAAATGGAATAATGAACAAGTGGGCAGCTATGCTGATTAAAATTTGAGTATTAAAGCTGCAGAAACCACTATGGACTGCGAGGACTCAGCAGGAAATGCAGCCATGGAAATTCTTGCAGTGGGGAAACTGGACTCTCTCTTCACCTTCATTTCAGACTGAAAAAATATCACAGGAAAAAAAAAAATGAGGGCTTTTGAATCTTCCTAAACATTCTTCTTACTCCTGAAGTTCAAGAAGTAAATGCCACTACACCCATTCTTATTAAAGAAAGGTTCCTTCTTTTGAAAAAATCACAGGAAATCTGATAGTATGATTGCAAAGTTAAGACAAGGCAATGTACCGTGATCTAGTCTTGATTCATAAGAGAACAAGAGGAGCAAACCTTCATTAAAAAATTAAATCACATCTGAAAATAGTCATTATTTTAGCTTCAGAATAGCCTGGTTTTGCAAAGCAATGCATCATCAGAAATCTGTTTATTCCTATGGTGTTTTTTGTTTGATGTTAAGACAAAGTACCTGGGGTAGGAGGCTGGTAAAGAAAATACAGTCCCTTGCTACAAACTGTTAGCAGACAGAGCTTTGCTTTGCTCACTTTAAGTATTTTGCTTGGTTTGGCCCATAACTCTGTTTTTTCTGGAAACCTCTCATTTTTCTTTTGGTCTGCCTTCCAAAACCACAGTGAACTGAAAAAGAATTCTTACTCTGGTGCTCCTCTGCTTCCAGAAATGCTCACTTTATACCTTCCTATATACCTGTACCCTGCATTTTCAGGACCATATTTATACAAATTAAAAATATTTATCCCTCTGTGTTTTTATTTTTTTGAAAAGCAAAGGACAGAAGTTTCAGCCAGGCAATGGGGGATGATCCAGCTGGCTTCTCCAGTGGAAATGATTACCGCAGAAACATTTGCAATCACTTAAGTTTGCATTCCCATGATCCTTAGCAGAAAAGGCTGAAAACAATTCAAAATAAATGTAGTGCAATCTAAACAGGGGAGGCAGAAAGGAAAGATAATTTGCAGCAAATGAAGAAGAAGCCTTTCTCACCACTCAGGGTCCATTAGCAACAAGATTTTACAGTTATTTCAGCAATCCTGTTTCAAATGCCTGGAAAATTAACACGTATGGAGCCTTTATATATTCTGCAGCTCGGCTACAGTCACGCACATCTGTTTTTAGTTTAAGTTTTACCTCACTCTGGCATGGATTCAAAGAGCAGCAGTGGAAGTGAGTCTGGGTCTGGGACTTGACTGGGGTAAATGGATGCAGCTCCACTGAGAGAAGTGCAGCTAAATCTGCTAATAATGTGGTGCTACATTTCCAGAGACCTGTATTTCTAGAGTTTTCTTTCCTTTCCCTTCCTCTGTGTCCAATCAACTCTTCTGCACAGGAAGAATAGGGTTTCCACCTTAGCCATAGGATTCAGTTCCGTAACTGTATGTGAACTTCTTTGTAATGCCAAAAAAAGAGAGAGCTTAAACATTATTCTATTCAGAAAACAGTTCATGTTCCTATCAGATTGGTAAGTTTTGCATTTAAGAGGATCATTTATATATAAGTACAGAAGCTGGGAATACCATGTAATGTGTATGTGTGTGTGTTTGCACATACACACATTTATGTGCATCGTATGTTTGTGTGTGTGAAAAGCCTTCCACATAAAAAAATTCAGAAAGAAAATTCCTTAGCAAACAATTTCCTGCACCAGAACAAGCTACATTTTCCCATTCTAGTGGGTAACTTCTCATGCTGCAGCATGAATAAACTGAAAAATGGAGAAAATCATGTCTTAGGTTGCTTCAGCATTTTATCCCACCAGATTGTTTCTGTAGATTCTTAACACCATTCCTTGGGTTTTAACAGTGAATTGCCTACATTTCACATAATTTTATCCAAAAATTAAACTCTACATTGGTTTAATTTCAAAACTTGCTTTGAAGGACCTAGGACTTTCTGTGAGAAGGATTTTTCAAAGAGGAATAATTTACGGAAAGAGGGCCAAAACAAATATTCTTTTATGGGCTAAATATATAGCCTAATTTTGCATATTTTCAGGTTTTATATGCAAAACTTCATCATTTACATAACTTTCGTGAAGTAAATTTCTAGTAACAAAAACATCCTCAAATTTTCAAAGCCTCTCAATGCTTCACAATAGTTGTATTGAATTCATTCTTGCAGTATGATTACAGGACAGGGACCTACTGCTATTTGCAATTTATTCTTGAGAAACTGGGACACAGAGAAATTAAATGTGAGATCCACCAAAATTTTTAAAATTCAAACTAAAATCATGTCTTAGACACCCAGAAATAACTTTCCCAGCTGAATATGCCCATGAGCATTCTTATGTTGCCAAGTTTTCTCCAAAGAAAAGTAATTTAGGAGACAGATGTATAGCTACTGGACCTCTTACACACTCAGCTAGTATAAAAGACTCAGTACCCCCATTCTTGGAGGGCTTCACACATGTACATACCTGTGCCTAAGTGCTAGATGGGCCCAACATAAAGAGTTTTCATTAAGACCCCCTTGTCTCCATTACTTGAACAAGTATTTGTTAATTTAAAGATACAGCAATCACAGTCTTCATATAAAAATTCAGGAGCCCATAACTCAAGCTGTTATGGGATCATCAGTCACATCCTGGGTTCTATCATCTGCTTCAGCAATTCCTCATATATTTTGCAAGAATGATGAAATGACAATAAGGATGCACTAAGGTGTCATCATAGAGTTTCGTCCTGGAAATCCCAGCTTCACACAGGCTCCTAAATAAGCGCAATGGGATATTCTTACCATTTAAAATAGGTCATATTCCAGAGTCCTGTGTTTCCTACTAACTGTCTGTAGTAGCACCTATACTAGCAGGTATAAAGAGCAAGGTCTATTGTCTGGGCCTGTGGGTAAGAGGCACAACAGAGCTCATATCCATGTGACAAAACTTTCTTACACCTAAACTGAAACTAAGCCCTTCCGTTATGATTTGGGATAAACAGCACTGGGTGAAGTAAAAGCATCCTGCAACTCAGCCCAGCAGCAGCTGGCTCTTACAAAGCAGAGGTGTAGTTTATGGGGGAAGCTACAGCCAGGAATACAAATGAAATAACTGTAGGTCACAGAAGCTACACACCCAGTCAAGAAATCCCCAGTCATCCAGGAATTTGACCCACATCTCACTGGTTTCTACCTATAGGACAATCCTTCCTCTTCTTGTATTTGTTACCTAAGTGACAGGTCAAAGCAAGATTGGGAACTATTTAGAAAAATAGCGTTTCTATTTTTACATTCACCGTCAACTAAGCAGACAGTTAATATCAGACCTGTGGCAAACTGCTTAGGGAGCTCTTCAGTAAGTTTCATTTTAAGTCCAACAGAGCTTAATGGGTTTCATTAAATGTCAGTTGTATTTCATTCAGGATCTTCATTTTGGTTTTTTTCCTTTGTGACTGGCTTTCTATATTCCTAGGAAGAATTTGAAAGGACTGAAAACTAGTGAACACCAAACAAGAGAAATTTTCGTTCATCCTAGGAAGAATGGTGGCGTGATGCTATGTTTGGAGAAAATTAAAAGGAAAATAACATAATTTTTCAATAATTTTCAATAACATAATTTTTCTTAAAAGAGAAGACCTTAGTACAGCTTAGCTTTGGTTAATTTTAATACAAAAGAAGTAGCAAATGGATAGGAAGGGGACACATTGAGTAGATTTTTGGGATGTAAAATGAAGGTGGAAAGTTCATAAGTAGGGATTCCAGCAAGAAATCCCAGACTACAATTTAATGATTTTTAGTCTGATTTTTGTAAATGCAAATTAAGCAATGTGAAAATGATGAACATTTAAATGGTGAACTGATTGAAGCTAAGAACTTACAGCTTGAAAGGGGCAGTTTGGCAGCACAATGTTTGTCTGATGACTTTGTGAGGGAAGTCAGCTTACCAAACCATCCAAAAACAAGAACAAAAATGAAAATTAATGGTTTTCAGCTAGTTTAGTGAACAGAGCTTATTCACCAAAAGTTAGATGAGAGTTCAACCTGGAAAAGAGGGACTGTGCAGTGAGGATCACGTGGGAATGGAACTGCATTTTTTGACAGTTATTGAGATGTCAGACCAGCTCAGACCATCAGATGCAACTGTACCACAAGTAGGAACAGCACCAGGTCCTTCAAATAGCTTGTCTTTAAAATCCACTAAACCTACCATGCTTCAGACTGTCCATACACAGATACAGATGCCACATGAAAAGGAATCACCGCATAAAAAGGAAAATATATGGGTATTACAGAAATAGTAAAGCACTCAATTTTAGCCCTTTATTCAAACTGTTTCACCCATCCTCATAACAGAGAAATTCTGTGAAGACTAGCTCACTGAAAGCAGTAAAACCCATAGGACTTAGCCAGAGAGAACACATGGGCACCTACAGGTGAAAGTAGCAACATGCTGCATCAATTGCTCCTGGTATCATCCATAAATCAAACAAGACACTTCAGGGAAGGGAAGAAAAATCACAAAAAGTCCTGCCCTTTTTTTTTTTTTTTTTTAAATTAAGTGAATAAACTTTAAATCTATATTGGTTCCATAACTATAGATTTTTAATTTATCAACCTGTAAAAACTTTCTGTAGTGTATTTTTATGTTTTCTCAGAATCTTAAGGTTGTGTGGAAGCAGCTAAATATAGCGCGAACACATAACCAGGAGACATTATTGAAATAAATTTTAAATATTTACTATTTAATTTGAAGTTTTTAAAATTCAGTCTTGCCAGTCAAAAGAGTTTGCAGAGATAAAAAAGTTTTTATCCTCCCTTTTTTAAAAAAACAATTTAGGGAGGTGTCATTAATCTACAAGCATTTTACCGTTATATGAAAAACTGGCTTCTGCACATGTATGACACATCTAGTTCTATATGTGTTAATTTAAAAGCTTTTCCCAAACTGTGGAATATAGAGAAACAATACATTTCTGACAGATTAGTTGTTTGTGTTTAGTTTGTATTTCATTGATTAAAATATGGCTTTCCTTCATGCATGCATGACACATGATAAAATATAGGCTGGCCTTTCTCAGGCATCACCACTGCCCAGGAACAGGCAGAAATAGCTAGGGTCAATCTGCACATCTATCAGAAACTCCCATGTCAGAAAAGAAAAGCACAAGCCAGCTACTCAGTCCCAAGGAGACAGCCATAGGAGGTTATATCCAGGATGTGATTTCAGTGCATTAATCTTACTACCACATGGGAAAAAAAAAAAAAACCAGGCAAACTTTTTCCTTATTAGCCAGAGCAGGAAACCCCCACTCATCATGTTGTGAACTCTGAATTTTCCCCAGAACCCAACTCTCCCCAGGTCCTGGGGGAACTTGGCTTCCCAGGTCAAGCAGACAGAGCTTGCCATGTGCTTTCTAGGTACTGCAGGCACTGCATCAGAGCACTTGCAGCCCATTCTGGGGAGAGGCAGAGACTGCTTTGTGCTTACTTTAATGAAGAGTCCCCTGCCTGCTCAATGGGAGCGGTGTGGCTACTGCAAATATTTCATGTTCAAACTAGGGAGGGGGAGGGCAGAATGTGGCTTTTCTCCTTTTTTTGAAACCTCATAATTTTAAGTGTAGATTCTGAGAGCTGAACTGCCTGTGGAGCCCGAGAGAAGAAACGTAATGGTGAAGGAATCCTATTGCAGCAGGAGCAGCACTGCCACATGGCTAACTAGCTGGAGCAAATCCTGCCATTGCTCTCCAGGCCCCTCCTTAAGGCACAAGTAAACGTGGCTCAGCAGTAAGCTCTCCAAAACAGGACTCCAGTTCTCAGATGGAGGGATTTCAAGGAAACTGCCTAGGATTGGTAGGCTTTCTTATGAAAGTATTTCCTCCCTTTCTTCCTCCCCCTTATTCTCCTTCTCTATTCTTGCAAGTCCCTTTCTAAGGGACTGACTGACTGCCAAGGCACTCCAAGATTATGCTGATAGGAATCCGAACAATATTTTCTAGGCTTATTTCTTTTTAGCATCTGTACCACTAGATTCATGGGCCAGACAAGTGTTTCTAACCATGGCTTTCTTTAGAAATCGAAGCACCCTTCGTTTTTAAGCCTGTTTGTTGGTAGTTACAATGTATTTACTCCAGACTAATAGGAGGACAAAAGGAAACAGCATTATCTAAAATGCAATTAGAAGGGGAGGCCTGTTCAAGCATTTTTCTGAAGTAATTTCCAGCAATTCACATCTTCATTCAAGAATTGTGGTGCACACAAAGCGATTGCTCTGAATCAACTGCCACTGAAGGCTAAAATGAGAATTTCACTGGACTTCATGTTTAAATAAGAGAGAACTGTTAGATGCCACAGCCAGAGACTATGGTTGAACTAGTCCTTCCCTGCTGCCTTTCATATGTATATCAGAGATATATTTAGTTCTTTAATGTGTGTGTTTAAAAAACTATGAGTTGTGTGGATTTTGCTGAAAGATAAATGGTTATTATGCTGACCAAAGGGTGTGCCCTTCTCTGAGCTTTTAGTTTTAGGGTCCCGGTTCATATGCTGCAAGTCAACACAAGAATCACTGCTTGGATATGCTGCACAGCACTGATGAGAGTTAGAGGAGCAGAAAAACCAAAAGGTTTTATTGTCGAAAGTAGGCTCTGAGAAAGCAGGTAACAACTCTGTGTTTTTATAAGCCCCCTTCTTTTCAGGTAAGCCCAGAACACTGCTGAGCATTTCTGCTCAGACTTCGTCTGAGACTAACAGCCCTTTTCTTCTGAAGGGCTGCATGAAAGATGAGTGGTTTGAATACAGTTATTTGCAGTCAGTGGTTATTATCTCTTAATTTTTCATAACACCAGCTTTTAGTGGCTTCTCTTTCCCTCCTCTCTTACTACATTTCATAATAGGGAGAATACTCAGCAAGAACTTTGCCTGGATACTGAAATCAAGGCGTTGCAAGCAGTTTTAGTAAGTGAAAGGAGGGGGAAATGGCTGCAGCTATAAAGAACTTTTGGAGGGCTGGAAAGATACTGTACTTCCCAACAGCTGCACTGCATCAAGGCAAACCACAAAATAGTTTTGCAGCAGCTTCCTAGAGCACTGTGGAAACAAAAGTCAGACAAGGCTGGTTTGGGTGTTGGGTTTCTTTAATGGTCAAGGACAGGAGGGAGAAGGGGACAGAAAAAAACCCCTACCCTGTGCCAATTTAACACTGTGCATATGCATGTGTAAATATACAGGTAGCTGGCAGTAGTGCTCATCGTCACATGTTAGCCATTTGCTGTGATTTACATGCTGAGTTTTTAGGGTAGAATTCACGGAGTAATTAATTGCAGTATTAATCTACTAAGAGAGACAGCAGCAGACGTAAAAGAATATCTAAGGATGTAGATAATTTTGATTCTCCGACTAGTAACAGTCTGAAGAAATTGCAATTAGATTACTAGTTACTCCAGATTAAAACTAGTATAAATGCCAGGTTGTATCTTTATTCTCCTTCTCTGACTCTCCACAAAAGCATAGACCCTGTTGTAGTAAGAAAAAGATGCATTGATTGTCTGTGACATTACCTGAAGTTATTCAGATACTTCTAATGAGAGGGTTAAGAAAACTAACTCCTCCCAGGACATGAAAAACTTCAGCTGAAATCATAAGAATGTCTGAGCTGAAGTCCTGTCTCCCTTCCTGCCCCCATGCTTCAGGCTGCACTGTTCTTAAATAAACTATTTGGGTTGGAAAACATTCCTTGCGTGTATTCTGAGTCATGATTTCTCTGCTGCTTTAGATGCCAGGCAACTAGACAAAAGTTTCACTCTGCCTAATCTGCTGAGGAAAAAAGGCAGCTCCTCAGTTCCTTGAGCACAGGGAGCCCAATCCAAAGTAAGTCACCACTTTGGGTGCTAGCTGTTACATGACATGTCAGGAGGAAACACGGGCTCTTTCCTAGATTTCCTAATTGCACTCTCAGACGGACATGAGATGATTCATAGCTGGCTATGAAGAACTCTTGCTTTCCAGCTTTTTTTAAAAAAGATTTTTGGACCAATCCATCAAAAAGCAGCTTTCAACCAATTCTGAAAGAAGGCTGACCACTCCATATAGACAGCAACAGAAAACTTTTGGTGTAGCAGGGAGAGTTTTCTTGATATTGAAACCAAAGGAAAAACATAATTTCATTTATGTGTTTACTTACCAAACCATTACATGCAGTACAAATTTAGGTCCTCCCTCTCATAAAGATGACAACTAACTTCCACAGTTACATAGTTTTAGATGGACACAGGTACAGATCCATAAAAACAGTCAAATGATTTAAGATATGTTTACATATCAAGTGTTTATGTCATTGTCTATGTGCATGCATTCAGATCATGTAAACTGCAAGCTAATACAATTTACCTTACCCCTTAGGGGAATAAAGTAATCTCATTTCCCCATGTTTGTCACAGATTATTTGTCATGCTCAGAGACACTGATCACAGCTCAGCTGGTGACAGATCATTTGTTAGACCACCTGTAGGCAGCAATTCACATCCTTGTGCTTATATTGTGTATAAAGACTTGTGAAGACAGATAGGGCTCTGTGTTTCTTTTGCCAGTTACAGTGGCTACGGAGTATTTTATTTCAAGGAGTAGTATATGCTTCATCTGCTGTCAAAGGTCACATAGGTTTACACATGGTAAAGAAATTTTAATATCTTATAACAGTGGAACACAAGAGTTTATAGAAAAGGAAGTAAAGAATGTTCTGTATGAGCTGGAGCAAGCCAATCCACTTCATATCCAGGACCTGCAGCTGTCCATTATTAGCTGCGTAGACCCCATTGTATTAAGCAGCTCATAGAGAACAACCCAGAAATGAAGTGGAAAGTGAGACCAAGTGCACTACAGTGTTTGCATCCACTCCCCATTTCTGCATGCTACTGCAGCTCCGCTCATGACCCGCTGCAGTCTTTCCCACACAGAATATTGCTCCTACTTCTCTCACAGCTGCAACTCTCAGCCCATCAGAAGAGAGGTAGATATTTGGTGCCAGATGAACAGCAGCCATTTCACAAAGCTCCTCACCTTCCCCTGTCTCTTTTCCATGCTGAGTGAGCCTAGCTGTTTTCCAACCACATGGCACCCAGTTTATTACACACTCATGCAGTGCAGTAAGTATATGAGAACCCAGATCAGCTAATTATGGGACAAGTCCTGGAACATTTATTTATTATGGGGCAAATCCAGAAGTTATGGACACTTCTAAAGTGCTGCTTTCTTTGGAAGGTGGTAATACAAGCAGGATTGGACCTCAAGAAATATTATCACACATTATCACACATGCATACATACATATACACAGGCCTACTTGGAAGGCAGAAGGGCTGCCTTAAGCCATCTCCTGACCCTGGCCATAACCCCTCTAGGCCCCTCTCTGTATCTTTTTCCTCTACTTTTTTCCTATCCCAGATGTGTTTACATTCTGCCTACTCAAGAGAATTCTGCAAATCTCTGATCAGCTTGATCACATAGCAAAGCAGTTGTTAGGTGGCTCTCTGTAAATACACATATTGTTCAAATTAGGGCTTGAAGACATGGGCTTCCTGTTTGCCCTGGTTCTTTTACAGCCTTACTTGATGAGCAAAGCCTCTGCAAGTGACAATATAATCCTTTTCTGGCAAACTCATTAAGAAGCATATGTAAGAAACACAAAAAATATCTAGAGCATAACCACTTTGCTGTATCAAAGCTAATGTCCTAGGCCTTCAGAACCTTCATCAGCCACAAATCTCTTTAGAACTGACTAATAAAGAGCAGGTCATCAAGACAACATCTTCTAAGTGGCATTTTAATGGCCAGACAACCTCTGTAGACACCTTTGTAGTGGGAAGATAGCTGAAAAGCTGAATTATATCCACTATTGATTTCAGATAGTGATAATGCCTTTTCCCAACCTTGTCGTTACACCAATTCAGTCATAAATAAGGCCTGACATTCTACTTGGTGGGAGTCTAGATATTCAAGGATCCCATACAACTGTGGAGAGCAGTCTAACAGGTGATGACTGAAAGATAGCTCTTGAAGTATTAATTGCTTGGAGAGATGGAATGCCCAGGTGTAGGTAGGGCTGAGTGAACTGACACAACACTGAAGGTTCTGACTGGCATTAGGGCTCAGCCACAAGGTCTGCTTGTGCCAAAACATTAAGATTTCTGTGTCACTTGAAATTAAGGCCGTGCTGGCTAAAAGAAGAATATTTAGCACCACTGTTGAACTGCGTAACTTCAAAGGTCTGCACCAGCATGAAACTATTAGCATGCATCACACCTCTGTAAGTCATGTAAATGAAGGCTTGTATGCATAATGCAGGGCACAAACAAGGACCCAGGAGGTAAAATGGCAGAGGTTAGCTGCCAAATCAGTGGCTTCAGATGATGATAAATACCTGTCTTATGGCAAATGCCATCATGCTGCCTTTTCATAAAACTTGTATGCAAACACTCCATTCGTTGGAAATCAAGAAATTGTCTGGAAACTTAATGACCCATTGAAATAATGAGATTCTAAGGTCTGTTAAACTGGCAAATAGTGTCTCTAACTGACCTGAGTCTGTTGACTGTATTAATGGCTTGGAAACCAAATATTGGTGTATGCAACATGCTTATCATGTAACTCATTAGTTAGATTTTTAAACGAAATTCAATTTAACCGGTAATCTGGAGCATAGTAGGTAAAACAGCAAAATAAGTTTAAAACCAAGAGAAGAAAATTATGAAACTTTTACTGCAGGAAGTGAATGGAAAGGTATTCTCCACTTTTATCTGGCTAATTTTGGCAACGATGTTGAGAATGAGAGCCAAAGCACTGTCATTTTCAGCAGCGTGACTCTTGCACCGGTGAAATTTTCTGGTGTGCTGCAGTCGATTCTACCAGGTGTGAATGTAATCATTCTTTGGTTCTGAGTCTGTAATAAGTGAACCCCTGCTCCTGTTCTGACCCTTAGCTTAGGAGCAATTGTTCCTTTGGAGAAGTAAGAACTGAGAACCTGAAATTTGTGTAAAAATTGGCACAGTTCTATTTTTAATGAACAACCTTGCAACTGTGAAATGCAGCTCTGTATATAAATAAATGACCTGGAATTCATTGATAAGAAGCTTCCTTTGGAGTCTTTGGTACAGAACTCCTCAGAGCCTGAAATGTTTGACATTAAAGTATATATTTTCTCCTATTTTTGAAATAGTGTTCCAACCTTAGGTTAAAAGAACAGAGAGCAAACTTAAATTTTAAAGACTGAGATGTAACAGCGTAGGAATGAATTTGCAACATGTTTTCTTCTTTACCAAATGAAACTCTAAACTCTTAATACTTTCCAGGCATTCCCTCTGTATTTTAAATTAGAATGGGAAAATCTATCTGCTTAAATTATCATGTGAGCTCTTCGATGTTAGTTACTCAGCAAGGTTTCCTTGTAGAACCCTGAAGCATTGCCCTCAAACCAGTGTGAGAGCTCTTGTTGAAGGAAGGCAATCCAATGCATCAAGGCTGCAGAGACAGAGGCTTGCAAGGAAAAATAATACCCAAACTTACCTTTTGTAGCCCTGATTCAATTCCACAAGCAGATCATATTCCTGATATGTGATGGCTTTGTCACACACATATTACATAAATTCTTTCTATCATTTAGCACATCCCTTGCAGTAGATGAGAAATATTGTTGTTCCATACATGAGCAGCAAACACTAATCAAAAGCTACTTCCTAGAATAAAATAATCATACTTCTTTTAGCTAAATATGTTGAAGTTCTTTTCTAGTTTGTACTAGTTTGAAAACAAACCAGTGGGAGGCACCAAGTCAGAATAACAAATTAGTGGAAATCAAAGAAAAGAAAAAAAAAAGTAAAAGAAAACACTGGTTCAAACTGACAGAGTCAAAATACAACCTGAGTCCCTGTTAGGCAGGGTGGTGGTAGCAGTCTGGTAGAATGGTGGCTCTGAAGCAGTGATCCTGTAGAAAAGGGTCTGCTCTTCCTCAGAAAGTCCAGCGGTGGCTGTGTAGCTCCTGTCCTCTGGAAATCCAGTGGAAAGGGTTGCCTCCGGTGTTCAGAGTCCCAGATTATATCCAGGATGGGATGCTTGGTTCCTCCCTCTGGGTGGAGCATCTCACAATGGGGTAATGAGTCATGAGGCCAAGTGTTGATAAGGCTCATTAACAGAAGATAGTCCGGAGGGAGTTATCTCTGAGTCATGCACAGGACAATGATGGGCCATTAACAGCAAGATAGTCTGGGGGGAGGAGGCAAGGAAACACTGCCCCACCTGATTTCAACAGCTCATGAGGATGGTAAAAAAACACACTGCAACCCAGGACGTAGTTGTGAATTGTCTTCTGCTTCTGTTGAACTCTTTCCTTCAGTATTTCCTCAAATGAGGATGAAAGGAACCTCTACACCATTCTTTAGATTACACAACTGTTTTAAGCCAAATTTGCGAATCCAGAGAATTTCTCCTAAGCCAAGCAAACCCATGAGACAATTAACCCTTGCTTATCAAAGGAAGCTGTTTTCACACAGCTTTCCTGTTAATTTAAAATAGAAGCAAGCTACCTCTTTCCTATAGTTGTTTAAGGAAATCCTAAGATACGAGTTTCATGACAAAACTCACTGTTCAAACACAGTCTTCTGGGTTAATTTTGCATAAATACCAAGAATGCCATTCCTCTTGCCCCAAACTCATGTTTGTGCCTGAGAAAGGGGCAGCAAGCTTGTGTGTTTCCCTTCAGTTGAGCTCTTCCCTGCAATAGGGGCAGCAGTTCCAGCAATTTAGAAAGAGCTGAGAAATATGAGAATCTGGAAACAAAGCAATAGGAGTTCAGCTGGGCAACCCCAGTCAGAAATCATCTGGAATGTGACAACACTGAGATGGAGGGTAAGTTATGTATTTGGAAGTAGGTAAGGAAAATTAAATTAACTCAGAGCAAAGAAAAAAGAGGACTCCTGTACAAATTAAGATATACATTCTCTGCTGCAGTTTTCTTTTCCTTTTGTTACGACTCAGACTCCTCTGACGACCAAATATCTGTACACTGAGGTTGCAGTTTCCATGGGATGGACAAGCAAATCTTGTCTTGAGCTGATGATGCAGAACATACATGAGGCTTGAATTTTGAACAATGCACCTACCTACTTAAGTTAAATGTACTAATTTTTTTCAAGTATTATAGTTCAGAATATCAGAATTTGCAAGGCTGAGTAAACTGATACGTCTGCATACACACAAAGGTTGCAAATGTCTTTGGATCTTGGACACAGCTGATGCTGCTAATGCAGAGCAAGGGTTTGAGCACCGATGAGAGCACAAAGTGTCTCAACATTTAAAAATAAGAGAGAAAAGCACTAGTAGTTATTATAGAAAATAATAAACTAAAGCTCATGTAACTCTTTCACATTCTCTGTTTGAAAGCAAATAGCTTCAAGCAGTAATTCCTAAAAGCATTTAAACTGAGGTGGAGTTTATAGACCAGTTCTGGAGGACACAAACACAGTTAGACAGTAATGCCAGCAGTACACAACAGCTTTCAGAAAAGGTGAAAGCTGCCTCATTTGAATGTCTTTCAATTTCCTAACAGGGATACAGAGGAAGGCACATTTCACTTGCAACAAAAAAATATTTACTTAATTTCATGGAAATAGTGTTATTTGATGGCTAGGAGACAGTTTAGCTTCAGGTGGCTGCAAAACCCACAATCTAAGTCTGCTAGGATCACACAATAACAATGGATATGGTTATGTGCACTCATAAAGGGTGATCTTCTCATTTTCAGCTTAGCCAAATGTGTTAGTTTGAAAACAAACCAATGGGAGATTCCAAGTCAGAACTACAATTTCATAGGAAAATTAAAGGCAGAAAACACTGGCTTAACCTGACAGAGTCAGGTTACAACATGACACCGTGCTGGGCAGGGTGGTGGCAGCAGTCCAATTAAATGGTGGCTGCAGTCCTCCTGAAATGATAGATGTGGTTCTGTTGAAGCAGCGATCCTGTAGAAGGGTCTGGTCTTCCTCTGAAGGTCCAGTGGTGGTTATGTAGCTCTTGTCCTCTGGGAATCCAGTAGGTAATGGCTACCTGTGGTGTTCCAAACCTCAGATTATACCCAGGTAGGAACACTTGGTTCCTCCCCCTGGGCAGAGCATCTCACAACGGGATGATGTAATTTTAGGCATCATGCAGTGAGGCTGGATGGCTCATTAACAAAGATATCCCTCTGGAGGGAGTTATCAGGGATGTGTCATGGAGAAGATAAAGAGCACTGTCCCACCTGGTTTTAACATCTTACGAAGATGGTGATAGAATACATACCCCTGGTTACATCCTCCATTGTAACCCAAGACACCAAATGAAAGGCAAACACTCTCATGTGTTTGAGGGGAGCTTAGGAGGCATGACCCCCTATTTCTTGTCTATAGCAGTTTTATAACAAAGATGCACCATACTCTGAAGGTTTGAAACCTTTCAGATAAGCCTTCAAAAGCCAAAGACCTTTTACACAGTATTCACTTAATTAGCTAGTCTGGGTTTTCTCAAAGCACTTTAACTCTTTGTTGATTTGCTCCTTTTCCATTCTATGAGACCTTTTTGGTACAAGTAATTTAAGAAAATATTTTTATTTTCAATTTGGATAATCCATGAGGTGATGGTAGCCTGTAGTCCCGGTTCTGCGACCACTGCAGGGGAGGCCAAGCAGCTGCTGAATCAAACCTCCTGAGGCTATCCAGGCTACTCTGACTGCAGCCCTAAATTATGCAGAAAGGTCATTACACTCTGGACTATCCACAGAGTTTATGCCCTTGAGCTTCAAAACAAAGCATTCCCTTTTAATGTACACCAGTTGTGGTCAGCAGAGGAGTCTGCTCCCTCACTGTGTAACCCCACTCTGCACCACTACCTTTCCTATAGGGAAATAGTGCCTCAGTTCCACTAAGGACCATGCTAGATTCCCAACACTGTTCCTGAGACATAACCTGTTGGCTTCCTGTGGTGAATCCACTGAGATTGGATTGCACCACACTGTTTCAGGAGTGGGGCCTTCATGCACACAGAAATTTCACCAAGACATCCTAGTTCTTAATCATTCTTTCTGTAATTTCTAAAATGATAGAAAATGGAATAACTGTAAAAATAGAGTATAATTTGTAAGACAGCAGACATTTGTACACGCACTTTGCACATACTTGCACTGGGACCTCTTCTGTTCAGATCTTATCCATACACCCTATTGAGCATCTTGTTCTGTGGCACAGATAAAAAGCAAATTTACAAATTAAAATATTCTCCACCATATCTGTTTAGCATCATCAGACTAAGCACAGAGTTTAACTATTCTCATGTACAGCCTGCTCAGTAATACAGATTCTGTAGACATGATCTTACCTTTCTCAGAGTCCCATGGATGTACTGGGACTGTCAAGTACATGACTTTTCCATTCAATTTTTCAAGAGCAGTCTAAGGCATAATTTACTTTTTTCAAGAAAGATCCAGGAAAAAAATTATATCTGCAAATTATATAGGAAACAAAAATTATTTTAAATACACTGTCTCAGTACTGATTTTTTTTTTTTTTTTTTTTAATTTATGGATTCTATTAACTTATCTGGTTTTATTCTGTGATTCTTGGAGTTGTCCTGTGCAGGGCCAGGAGCTGGACTTCAATGATCCTTGTAGGGCATTTCCAGCTCAGGATATTCCGTGATTCTGTGACTCTATGTTTAAAGAACCTAGACTTCTTTCAGTATCATGTGGTTTTTTTCATTCATAACTACTTTGGAACCTATCAGGTCAGATCAAAGTGTGTCTAATGCAGTGTCTTGTCTCTGATGGTGACCAATAAAAGACATTAAAAAAAAAGCAAATATAAGAGATGATATTTTATTAAAGTATTCTCACTGTCTTTAGCTTCTTACGGTGCAGGAGCTACAAGCCTCAGTTCTCACCTGAGAATTTGCACTTTCTAGAGTTTCAAGGAGTTCACTGATTTATTGCCTAGTATGTCAAATATCCTATTAAACTTCGATATGTGAAGGTATGCTGTGAAAAAAAAGTGGAGTACAGCATTAAAATAAGGCTGCTTATCATCTCACAAGACTATGTGGGAGAACATCAAGGCAAGGTTTTTCAAAGAGTGGAAAACGTCGTAGAAGAGAGAATGGAGAGCTGCCACTCTTTATCTACTAGTGGTATTTACTATCAAGAAAAGTTAGTACTAAGGTATTTTGTGCTGAAGAATGTCAACAACATTCAACAAAATATATTTACATCTGAAGCCAAACAGACTCCAGTAAGGAGACACTTGCATCCTCTCTATTTGCCTGCCCACTGCATCACTCGATAACCTTGTACCCACTTCAGCAGAACTGATGGAAGAATCCACAAAGATATAAAGATTCTGCAAGTTTCATGTAACTGGCAGGTTAGCTAGAGGGAAAAGACTAAAATCAGCAACTCCAAGAAGAAAAGGCTTCAGTGTGAGTCCAAACCTATCTGGCTTGGTTTACCAGCTGGCTAATCAGTAGGTCTTAGGTTACAATGTAAGATGTAACCAAAAGGTATATATCCTATTACCATCTATGTAAGCTGTTAAGCTGGGCAGTGTTCTTTATCTTCTCTCTGATAGCTCCCTCCGGAGTGCTATCTCTGGTAATGGGCCATCAAGGTCTCCCAGCATAACTCATAAAATTACATCATCCATTATGAGATGCTCTGCCCAGGAGGAGGAACCAAACATTTTACCTGGATATAATCTGAGGTCTGGAACACCTGAAGAGCATCAACCACTGGATTCCCAGAGGATAGGAGCTTGACAACCACCATTGGAGAAGGATCAGATTTTTCTACAAGATCACCGCTTTGACAGCACCTCATCCATCACTCCAGCAAGGACTGTAGCTGCCATTTAATTGGACTGCTACCACCACCCTGACCGTCAGGGTGTCAGTTGTACTCTTACTCTGTCACTGTTTCTGTACCATTGCATTTATTTTAATTTTCATATTAAATTGTTTTTCTTACTTGGAAAAACAAGTTTGGTTTCAAACTAGTTTTGCTAGTTTGCTTTCAAACCGGTTCACAACACAAGTATGCTGGCTTGCTTGGTGCCAGCATTGGCGTGGGCTGCTTTCTGCCCAGCTGATAGCTGCAGAGGAAGAAGCTGAGCCTAGTGAGAGGAGCAGGTATAGATGTGAGAGGGTAATCTAGGAGAAGGGAGAAGCTGAGGTTTTTAGGATGTTTGCCACACCTATTCATCTGAATGTGTGTGAGACAGCATCACACAGAATCCTGCACACAGAATACTCTGAGCTGGAAAGGACCACAAGGACCATTGAATCCAGCTCTTAAGTGAAGAACCCGTGACCTTGGTTTGGTTATGAGCACCATGCTCTGACCAATCTGTTGCAAGGTCTGTGGGTTCCACCCCTCATGCAATCACCATGGGCTTTTTCCAAAACCACATGCTGTTAAAATGAACAACGGCCCATTCAACTGTATTAAGTGCTTTTAACAAAGCACAGTCAGCTTTAAAAATATTTGTAGGGAGAAACAACACCATACTGCATGACATTCATTGATGCTTAAAAATGGGAATGTTGAGGTATACAATTTTGGGGAACAGCAAAATGTTGTACTCAGCTAAGCCTTATATGAGTGATTTCAGCTGTGGGGATTTCACATTTTCCTCTGTGTGAAGTAAAACTGTGCCTTAAGTTCTTGTACTCCGATGCTATAACATTTTTCCCTAGTCTGCAGCAGGAGATTTGTTTGTCTCTTCAGTGATTAGGAAACAGAAAGTTGTGAGGACATCCAGAACTAACCAACACGTAAGATTTCCTGTGCATTCTCCTTCCAGAATGAGGGATTCAAACTCCACATGAAGCAGAACAGGCATCTGTCTATAGCTGCTGTAGGAGATGAAAGCATTTCAGGATGACAAGGGGTGAAAAGTTTTAGTCATGGAAAAGCCTGGACTGACCAGGCAATGTTGTTGCTGCATACAACTTAAATCTGCATGCTGCCTCATTTTTCAACGTAGGATTTAAATGCACTTGAAAATTGCCCCCACTGCCTGTGGGAATTTAGTTGCTTCAGATGCATATTTTAGTGATGTGCATGGTCTGAAACAAGCCTTTACTTGCACTGCTGCTTATTTTTCACTGTCAGTGTGCATACCAAGTGGTATCCATATAATGAAGGATCAGGCTGAAGGTGCTTCCTTTACTGAGATAGATTTCTTTCCATTAAATTATGGGTTATATGCTCTTTGTTGTAGCTGAAAATTATCACTTGATATGGAAAACTACCATTTATTATTATGGTAATTGAAACTCAGGATCTGAAGATAACAAAAAGACTGATTCTTTTCCCACCTGCTGTAAACAGTTATAGTTGAGGGTTCTTTGGATTGTTTTGGTTTGGATTTTTTAATTCTAATTGTGCAGCAAACTTTTTCAGTGGTTAATTTCAAGGCAAGATACCAATAATTTGGCAGCTTCCTCTAATATTTCCTGTGTGGTTTCAGTTGCAACAGTAATTGTATCAAGCAATAATTAGAGCTTTATATGATACTGTCTATAACAAAGACATCTTCACATGGACCATATATAGCCCATGATCGTGTTTGCTTGCTTTCAATTACTCCACCGACCTCTACCTCTTACATTTTCCAGTGCAGTCTTGATGCATGCACCTCTGAATTCTTATAATTTCCAAGCCTGTTGAGAACGTAAAGGAATGGATCTAAACTGATCCTCTACAAGTGATGTTTACTGCATTTTTGTTTTCCCTCACACAGAAAATCCTGTAAGTCCCCAGGAGCCGAGGCTCTCTAGATATCAATTCCATAAAGATGCAATGCAACCTTTTAATACTGTGATTTGATCCCCATTTCAGCAATATTCTTGCTGGGTATACCAGAACTCATTGCTACATCACCAACTTATTTAGAGTCTGTCTACACACTTCCATTAATGTGTGTTCATATAGAAAAAATATTCTCACCAGCATTATGTTAATTTGCTTTACTAAAATTCACTGAGATTGATCAGCATCTCGAAGGACCACCTGGCTTCATTTCATCTCACCTTCTCTTTTAATGGAGAATTTCGATTTCCTTAAGTCAAAATTGTAAGTCTGGCAGATAGAACAGGGGAAAGAAAACAATTAGATGGTTAAAGCTGATTTTTTTTTTTTTTAAGTTAAAAATTCTGTGATATGGCTTAAATACTTGTGATATACACAACTATAGTAAATATTGGCCTGGCTCTGCTATTACTGAAGTCAGTGTGAGTTTTCATTGTATTATCTGAGTGAGAACAGAATCAGAGACTGTGTGGAAGGATGTTTATAACAGACATGCAGGTTTAGAGCTTTACTAAATGAATTAGAGGTGAAGTCCAAATGATCTTAAAAAAAATAAAGTTTTAAAATTAGCTTTCAGATGTAAATAAGTTAGCATATTAATAATTTCATTATTTTATTGGATGACTTTCAGTGTAACAGAGCAATAGATTGAGTTGATAATAACATGAAAAGAGGTCGATGTGTCCTGAATTTATTTAAACATGATAAATTGGTTTGGCTCCAGTAACAACCAACTGAGCCTTCTATCAACAGGTGAACTAGGCCTTTGTTTTGACCTCCTCAATCCCTAAATGTGTAACCATTGAGGAAAAAAATAAGAAAAGAAAAAAAGAGGAAAAAGAAATACTTTAAATAAGTTAAACGCCACCCAGAAAGCTCACTGACTGCTGCTGTGGAGGTTTACCCCTTTAGAGACGAGTAACTAGACATCTCAGTTTCAGTAAGGCAGCCTTGAGTCATCCTCGTTTGCTTTTGCTTAAGTATAATTGAGGAAAATTTTCCATTAAATTTGTCTACTGATCCCTCTAACAGCACTCCCCCAAGGGCTGCCTATCAGTTGCTCCTTTTTGAGAATTCATGACCACTAATCCTGCTGAGAGTAATGGATGATGATTTATTTCAGACACTAGACAGTCACCGGGGAAGAGAAACTAAATGAAGCAGCTACCATAGCTGTTCACATAGAACCTGTTTATTTCCCATCAAAAGTCAGTTTGTTGGAGTACCTCTCAAAAGCCAATTTAAATGATTCCAAAAGAACTGTCTGAAAATATCAAAGAAGTATTAGAAGTCAATGGCTATGAGCTGTTTGGCCAATGTTCCTGCTTCCTTACCATTTACTGGCACCCTATGGACTCCATCTAAATTATGATCCACGGAGCAGCCAAGTCATGGCTCTGTGTACCTATGCCATGTTCTTAGATCTATGTGTGCCTTTAGTCCCATATGGGAACAGTAGGACTGGCCACAGGAGCCTTAGCACACCCCACCCTTCAACACAGGATACAGAGGACTGCTGGAAGTTACTTGCAGTATCTTGTCTCTCCTCACGATTTTTCTGTAAGAGACCTTTTTTTGTTTTTCTTTTTTTGTTGTTTTGTTTCATTTTGGTTTGTTTGTTTGGGTTTGGTTTTGTTTTTTTCTTTTTTTTTTTTTAACTATGCAGTCAAGAAGAAAACAGCAAGCATGACACAATGAATTGCAGTGAGGGAGATACATGGTACCACTTCCATATTTTTTCGACTGACAAATCCTTGTTGATGCAAGATACTGACTAACCAAGCTGAGATGTGAAGTTCAGAATCCTAAAAAATTCTGTTAAAGATGGCTCTAAGGAAGATGATATGTCTGCCCAGCAGACATCAAGCAAAAACTATCCAAGGTTCCACAAGCTGCATTAAATCATAGAGACCCTCATATACCCATTTTACTACAAAAGGAAGACTGAAGCCAGATCATGTCACTGAACCAGCCCCAGTACTAGAAGTAGTCCCCCTGGGAAACTACTTCCCTAAGGCACCTTTTTTGTTCACTCATTACTGCTGCATGGTTGGGCATGCATCCATTGTTGAACAAATGTTACAGTTTTCATCATTTTTTGTCTGTATTCTAATGATTTTTCAAAATAATGAGAAATAAATCTGGGTTAACATCACCTGGAAACTCCTCTCTTTTAAAGCCTGCCCTAACAGCAAATTTTGCAGAGGATTTTTTTTATTATCATGAAAATTTCAATTTAAATTGTGCCATAGGCATTACTGGCTTTAGTGTGAAATAGTTCCTTTAAACAGGTATGATCCAAAGGGAAAAAGAATTCTTAGATGCTTACTTGTTTAAGCTGGCTGATCAAATCAATTCTGGCATGCTAATGGCTCCAAAAGCTTTCACATTACTTCTGTTACTTCAGAACTACTTGTACTAATAATGATACTTGTATGCTAGCAACCATTTGCAATAATTGTACTTTATGGAAAAAGTATTGCTGACTTCACACTATAGAACCCAAGTCACTAGGCACTACCTTTTTAAGGAAATACTTTTTCTTCTTTCTCCCAGGTTTCTAAGATTATTTTCGCATGCTTAGGTAGAGAAGATGAGTGTTGTAGCCTGTCTTCACAACAGAAACTGTGACAGTGTCTGTATGAAAGGGATACCCTGCAGGAAGGTCAACTTAATAGGCCTTTGTCACTTACCCTAAAATCATTTGGTGTGGCTTGAGTTACTGCTGATGCTAGAGGGAAAAGAGATTCCTCTCTTTCCTTCCTCATCTTTGCTTGAAATACAAAGATAACAGACAACTCAAAGTGAAGAAAAGGGCCAAGGACTCCACAGGTTCTGAAGGTCAGGTAATGTATCTGGGACTGTTGTGTCAAAGCTGTCGGTCCTAGACAATTTCAGTTATGGATTTTTCACAATGGTGGGTTGCTGAAAGGAGACTAGCATGGGAAAAGAGCCATGTCAATGAATTATCCTTCTGCATCTCTTTTTTTCTATTCATATGCACCAATCCTGAAATGGCTGGAGCATACCAAGAATTCATCTCTTTGGAAGCCAGAGGAGTCTTGTACCATCTCAACTGCTTTTGTGTGTTGCTCAGCTTCTGGCTCCATGTCTCCCTCAGCCACCTGCTTTATGGGAGACATGGTAATTGAAAATCCACATCTTTGCAGAGGATTTCCATTCTTTGGCGGGGGGGGCTTGTCCTTCTTGCATGCAACTTTATGGGTAGGATGGATGGGAATAGTGGCTTAGTTTGATTTGGTCAGGATACATGTGTTTGCATCCTTGCACCTTCCAAGTACTTCACTAAGAGAAAAGGGCTATAATTTATTGAAAATGTGCATAAAATAGGTTTATACATATGCAGTTTGGACAGGTTTGTCTCAGAGTCTC
Source organism: Coloeus monedula (assembly GCF_965178545.1). Taxonomy (NCBI): domain Eukaryota; kingdom Metazoa; phylum Chordata; class Aves; order Passeriformes; family Corvidae; genus Coloeus; species Coloeus monedula. Next base: position 24,676,875 of record NC_138781.1, read on the forward strand.
TTATTACTATTATAATCAGTCAATAACTGTTCTGCTGATGCAGCAGAGTCAAAATGAAGAAAAACTGGCTATAGAGTCAATGATTGATTTCAAGGAACAAGTTTGGAAAAAACAAAACTGTTCACTGAAAGTGATGTCAGGAAATACCTGGACTTGAGCCACAGTGCTTTGGGTCTAATTTATTTATTATTTTAACTTGTTTGAAGCTCACTGAGCTACTTTAGGTTTATGCTGGTATAAACTTACAAGCAGTTATCTTCACTGTCCAGGTTAATTTTAAATCCTTATTGGTCTAATTTGATACCATTCACATGAAAGATAATCTGAAAGAATACTCAAGTACCGTTTATGCCATATACTTTTATTACAATGTTTCAATCACATCATTTGTTGTGCTACCATTTTGTGGTCAGACACACTTCATTGGATCACCTTTTCCTAATGCTGTGGATTTTCCTATCCAAACTGCAGGCTTTTCCATTTCATCCGGATTCTTGACAGCGAGGAACTGTCCTGTCCACGGAGGCAACTTCAGGCAGGCTGTCCAGCTCGGAACGACTGCCTCGCCCGGACACTCGCGGATGCATGGCACAGGGATGCTGCTTTCGGTGCTAGCAGTGCCCCTGAGACACAACCCCTGTGGGGTCCTCGCTCAGGTGCACATCCATGACCCATGCTTTCTGTACACGTCCCCCCGAAGGCAGCTGATAAATAGGGGCTGGATACACCCCCGGCACCTCCCCTAAGACAGGCTGAGGGCGAGACGACCCTCTTGGCTGCGGGGTGGTCAGGAGGCGGTGCCAACCTGCTGTCGGGAGCCCTCCCGCGCCCTCCGCCGCGGCTTTCCCGGGGGCTGTGGCTGCTCGCTCCTGTGCCTGGGCAGGATCCGCCTGTTCGGCGGCCCCCGGCTGGGGGAGGGAAGGGGAGAGAGGACGGGCGCTCCCCCCGGCTTTTCCGCCCCGGAGAGGTCCCCCCCACCCTGAGGCGGGGCTGCTATTTGCCTTCGCCATTACCTCTGCCCGGGACTCCGTTCGGCGAGAGGTGGGGGCCTGGGAGGGGGCGGCTGCCCTCCTTGGAAGAGCCCCTGGGCGGGGAGGGGGGCTGGCCGCGGCTGCTGCTTGGCCTGGTCGGAGGCACCACGTCAGCTCCCCACAGCCGCGGGGGCCGCGATGGGCGACCCCAAGTGACTGCAGCCCCGACCCCGGTCCCGGGACAGAGGAGCGATGGGGCGGCGCTGCCCGCCGCAAGGGGCGGCCCGGCGCCGCCGGCCCTCGGGGGCACAGCGCGGGCAGCTCCCCTCACACCCACCCCGGCCCCCTCCCCCGGGAAGGGAGAAGCCGTCTGCCGGGCAGACGTGGCAGGCAAGCCCGCCAGCTTTCCCTCAGCTGGGTGGGCGGATGGCCGTCGCGAAGGGGAGCTGCCGGGAGTGCCCATCCTCCTCCCTGCACCCGGAGAGTCCCGTTCAGCGGGCCGGGAGGCGGGGAGCGCTCGGGGCGGTGGCTGCGGGGCGCCCCGGGCTCCCCTCGCACACACACACTGCCCGAGCGGCCGCGAAGCCGGGAAGGGAGACTGGCAGGGCTCTGGCCGGAGATGCTTCCCCGGGGAAAGCGAACCTCCGGGACGCGAACGGGCTCCGCCGAGGGCTGCGGGCGGGCTGAGGGGCTGTCGGTGCCCCCGGCACCCGCTGTCCGCGGGAAAACGACAGGGGAGCGGGACCGGAGTGACCGTGCTAGAGGGGTCGTGCTAGGGGATGGGGAGAGCGTCGCCTTTTGCCTTTGGTTGCAGTGGGACTGCGGAGAGAGGTTGGGCTGGGATCCAGCCTCGTCCCAGCTGCCCCGGCCGCTTCCCCGCGGGGCGGGAGGTGCCGCAGGCCCTGGACAGCTCCCGCTTTGAACGCCGTCGGGGCGCTGCCAGCCGGCTGCCCGGCGAGGCTCCCGGCCGCACTCTCAGAAAAGCGGGGCGAGAGGGGCGTGGGACGGCTGAGGGGAAGGGAAAAAAAAGAAAAAAAAAGGGAAAAAAAAAAAAAAAAAAGAGACGACGAGTCAGATTTTCCTTCCGAAAGCCTCAGTGTCCACGTCCTCAAAGCATGGAACCAATTTAGCGTCGCCGCCCCCCCGCCGCTGCTGCTGCCAAGGCTGCTGTGGAGGGCTGGAGACACGGGGCACGTGACAGCCGGGGCGGCGCCGGGACCCTCCTGCGGTATAAGTAGGGCGGACCGGGGCTGGGTTAATTTAGCGTCCCGGGCAGCAGGTTTCTGCTAAGGTTGGAGTTACTCCTCGAGACTGTATGCCTGCGTCCCACAGGCGATAGCTAACCAACCGACTCGGCACCACAAGGAGTCTGCATGTCTTGCAACTAGACATGCTCAGCTTTGTGGATACACGGATTTGGTTGCTGCTCGCAGTAACTTCATACCTAGCAACAGGCCAACGTAAGTGCTTTCTGCTTGTTTGTGACAGGGGTGGTGGCAGGGGTGGCTGTCCGGCTTTGTCCCGACCCTCTGTGCTTTGTCCCGACGCCCGCCCCACGCACGGCAGTCTACGGGGAGTTGCCGCTTCCCAAGCGGTAGAGACCAGCTCATAAACTGCCACCTCCGTCCCAGATCAGAATCTAGATTCTTTCTTTCCCTCAGAAAAAGATGGCAAATGGCCAACGAGATCCCCATCTAAGAAAAAAAAAAAAAAGAAACATTTAAAAAAAGGGACAAACTCCCCCCCGCCCCGCCCCAGACGGGCTCGTAGGAGGACGCAAAGCCTCATCTCCAGCGCAGATGCTGGGAGGACATACAAATGCGGGCTGGGAGGAGAGTGCTTGCGGCGAGCGGAAGAACCCAGGCTGCACTTCTGTGAGACTTCGGCGCGCTTTCCGAAGCAGGGAGCCGTGGGGAGCGGGAGAGCAGCGGCTCATCCATCCCTGCCCTCCCTCCCTCCGAGGGGCTCCCAGCGGGGCCCGCTCCGCGCGCGGGGCGCCCCCTGCGGGCCGCTCGGGGCGCGCTCGGAGCCGGCGCGGCGGGCGGAGCTGCCCGCGGCCCGGGGCGCTCCCGCACGCTGAGCGCCGGGCTCCGGGGAGGGGAGGGCCGTATGGGGCGGGAGGAGGGAGTCAGGGAAGGAGCAGTGCTCTGCGCTAGTGCGAAAAAGGAGCGAGTGCAGCTCTCCTCCTCTCGCTGGATGAGGATGTAGTGCTTCCTCATCGCAGTGAGCGAAGCGCACCCCCCCCCCCCCCGCTCCGCGCACACACCCCGCACACTGAGATGGGAGGGAAACGCGCCCCACCACTCGGCTGGGGGCGAAGCGGAGCCTTCCTGCGAGGCAGCACCCTGTGAAGGATCCTCCGAGCCCCTGGCCACCGTGGCTTTGACCCAGGGTTTGGCCGCGTTCCAGGGCGGAGGCGGGAGGGAGCAGCCGTGCGCTGCCCGCTCCTGGCTCTGGGAGCCCCCAGGAAGATGCCCCCCCCCGGAAAGGTGCCCCGGGTCGCCCTCGTCGGGGCGGGGGGCAGCGGCGGGGCCGTTCTGGAGGGGCGTTCTGGGGACGTCCGCCCAACCCCGGCCTTCGCAAAGGAGACGGAGCGGTTCGTGTGAGGGTCCCCGAACACGACCGCCCCGCGCTTCCTGCAGGGAATTTGGGTGGGCGCCATTGTCACCGGCACCTGGGGGCAGTAATGGCTTTAGTTTTATGCTGGGTTAGCACAGGCAGTCTGTGTGTACTGCGGCGGAATTCCAGTGCTTTCAGCATTTCAGCACTGTTACCTTTTTCTGGACTGCACGAATCATCGGAATTTAGTGTGCTCATACATTGCCAAAGTGACACGTCGCGGAAAAACATCCAACAACCTGTTAGTGGTGCTATTAAATTGCTGGCAGTTAAGTGTGATGTGAGACTCTTTTATTATAGTGAGTTTGAGACAAAATAGATTTTTAATTTCTAAAAAATTAAGGAAGTCAGAAAATTTGTATCTCCAGCTAGTGAAAAAAGAGCTTACTCACACTTAGCAGTACATAACATACAGAGATAGTTATTTGCAATTTGGCATTAAATAGCTTCAAACTGTTCCCTGTTACACAGTTTTACAGGAAATTGTGGAAATAGGGATTTTGGCTAGAACCTTTCCCCATAAAAAGTGGGATTGGGCCATTGATATTAAAGTTTCAGGTTACTCCTACAATTTAATATCTTCACACATGACAGTCTGTGTGGGTTTATTAATCTCTTGCATGAACACATATAGGATAATACATAGGTGTGGGGGTTTTTCTATGGAGCTATGTTTAAACATGTTTAGAGCAGGTTTATAGTTGATATCTGCCTTTTTACTGTATCAGCCATATTACTTGTCTTGATTTCATTAGCAAGTTTGTTTTGAATTTGAAATATAGGGTGATTTCACCTGTGAGTCTTTCCAATCTAAGATAATCATCTTAAAAGTAAGAACTTATATTAAGAAAATGTTTATTGCATTAAGAAAATCAGCAAAATTTCATCTTGAATAAAAAGCAGCAAATTTAATTTTTAATTTAAAGCAAGTTTAAAATTTAAAACTTATAAAATATTTTATATCTAATTATCTCTTTTTTTCTTTCCCTTCTGTTTGCAGATGTGAGTGAGGTCAGTATAATTTTTTTAATCTAATATGTGACACTCCAATTAACAGGCTAGGCTTTGCTTCTTGTGGCAGTATTATTTTCTAACATTTACTCCCAAGATGGTCGTGGAAAAGTGGTGATTAAATCCTGAAGGCACTGCCTGGAAAGGTATCCACCCCAATTTCTCAAGTGGGATGGCCTTTTTAAGAGACTGCCTTCATAGGTGTAGAGACCATGAGGGGAAAGTAACGGAGCAGTGCTGTTTGGACATTGTACCTGGCAGTTTGGATTGGAGATGACTCTACTTTAAAGCCAGTTTTACAGTCTAGATTTCATTGCACAGTAGGATTATGAAAGAGCTCGGGTGTGACTTTTTTTTTTTTTTTAATTCCAATATTTTAGGCTGTAACAGTTATAATATTGTCAGTCTTCAACACATTTTAATACAGTTACGTGCATCTTTGCTATATATAACTTGCCTTCAAAGTAATTTTAAATCACAGAGCATAGTTAAATATACTGTATTGAGAAAAAGTATACTTCTGTAAGAAGATGAGTCTAAGTATATGCATTATTTTAGTTTAAAATACTGGCAGAAACTGTAACTTTTTTTTTTTTAATTCTCTTCTTTATTTTTTTCCAGGCACCTGCAGGGCGGAAGGTAAGCATTTTTATTTTTCTTGTGTGTAAATGAACATGATATCAGGTAGTCTTCAGCAGATTAATATTTTGTTGAATATTGGATGAAAGGAAAATTGACTATGTTGATTATTTTCAGTGTTCTCTGAAAATAGCTGTAGTGCTGAGATGAATAGGTAGTAAAAAGGAGAGAACAATCAATGTTGCATCTTAATACCAGGGTAGATTCAAATATTGAATTAAAGATGCTTTACCTATGAGCAGAACTAAGCCTACCAAGACCTGAATGGCATCAAAGTATCATTCTTATTTAAATAGAGTTCCTTTGGAAAGATTTACATGAATTGAATAGTACAACAATATCCACACAGGTCTAAAAGGCAAAATAGATTCTATATTATTTCTAAAAGTTACTGCAGTTAAACTAGAACTAGTTATTTAGTAGGAAAAAAAACCCAGTTTTGCAAGTACTTCAGCGGTCTGTGCAGTGACAGTTTAATTCACACAATAGTGGCAGTGGCTAATCTATTTCCAGTAGATTATTGCAGACAAAAATATGCTGTCTGTGGAAAATAGCTGTTGGACCTTCTTTTCCTTTTAATTTAATCTATTATTAATATGTCTGTTTCCCTGTATTGTCCTGGAAAATGTCCATGGTAACTCATTAAGTGTTATTTTCTTTCGGCAGGGCCCTAGAGGAGACAAAGGGCCACAGGGAGAAAGGGTAAGGAATTAGATTGACATTTACTTGTGATCTTTGAACAGTAGTTGTTGGAAGACCAGTAGGAAAAAACTAAGTTTAAGCATTGCTGTGAGATTAAATGATTCTACCCATACAAGCTTGCATGTACAATTCCATTAAAAAAAAAAAAAAAAAACAAGTTACCTATGTACCACATTCTGCCGTGGCAATACTTCATCAGCCTAATTGTGGTCATTGTGCCTGAACAGATGTGATTGAAATCATAGCACAGCCTAGCTCTTCAAGTGATGATTTGAAAAACATTTTTCCAGCTGCTCACAGTAGAAATAATGCATAGAAATGCAGAGGGAAAAGTTGACATGTAAAGATGCAATCTTTGAACAATACAGTGTACGGATAAGCTCTCTACATAAAACCTGAATAGACTAAGCCAGTTTTGAAGATCGTTCATTACCTGTGCCTCCAATGATGTTTTGGAAAAGCTCTTTCCTTGGCAGCTGGGCATTTGTTATCTAGCTTCTGCCAGTCAAAGTGGATGCTGCTAAAATATACTGCTAAAGGCTCTACTGTAAAAGTAACCATAAATAAGGACAGTTGAATAATTTAATTGTAATGTTCATTCATATTGCTGATATCTGCTTTTTTGGTTTGCTTCTGCATCATTGCTGCTTTTTGTAAAGTGGTATTCTGCAATTCACATATTTATCTGGGTTGTGTGTAGTTACATGTCTTTTTTTGTATATTTTGAAAATGAAAATGCCGTAGTACTGATGAGGGAGCTCTTGAAGATTTCTGAGATCATGGTATGCTGACAAATGTAATGGAAGCTATTACGAGGAGTATATCTGTGTGATCAGCTGGATATTTGCTTTGGGCTGCCACTAACTAAATTTGTTTGATGAAACTAGATGCTTCCTTTGTTCTGAAGGCAACAAGCCTAATTTTGCTTCTTTAGAAATCCATTTATTATGGATTTCATTTAGTACTGAACTGGGTCCAAAATACTCAACAAATTAAATACCTCACATCAATTGCCATGATGCCAAAACTTGACCACCTTTGTGTACTGAGGATGAAAGAATGTAAGGACAAATGTTACCAGACTGAACACAGATGATTTCAACCTGTTGTAAAAGAAGTTCTGACAGTGGTAGCAGAGGGACAGTATCAAAAATCTGTAGAAGAGCACTGCTTAATTTTAATTGGATTTGCAATTGTACCAGCAAACAGTCTATACTGATTAAAAACTGACCTTGGACTAACTCTGGATTCATGTTAATTCATATCAGTAGGGCTGACCTTTTCATATCCTCAGCTGGGCAAATTTTAGGCTCTCAGGATCTAACAGGCTGTGTGGGTCCACATGGGTCACTTGGGGTTCCTAAGTCCAAAGTTTGTCACTTAACATGAAACTCCCCAGTTTGGAGATGACGTTTTGGTAGCATAAATCCAATATTGCTCCCATAAATCTTCTCAAATATGGAGCTCCAGTATGTATCTGATACAAGGTGTAGCAAGGTAACATAAAATCAGACTATGCTTATTCTCTCAACATCTATTGAAATCCTTGACCGTGCGTATATAGCGCTGCTGTAGGATGTGCTGTGGGTGCCTGGTTGTTAGAGAAGTTACCACATCAGAGATTTCTTCAGCTGCTTCTAATTTTCACTGTATAATTCTCTTTTTAACTCTAGGGTCCACCAGGTCCACCAGGCAGAGATGGTGAAGATGGTCTACCAGGTCCTCCAGGGCCCCCTGGTCCTCCAGGTCTTGGCGGAGTAAGGCATCCAAACTTTCTATTACCAGAACTCATAAGCTGTGCTTTGTGACCAAGATGAAATTTATCTCTTCTGAAAAACACTGTTGTTGAGTTGAAGAGTGGAAGAAACATTCTCTTGCGAGCCATAAGAAATTGATGGTCCCGGTTCCAGTGGAACTGTCCTTGGGGTGTATATATTCCATGGAAAATATGGATTCTGTATTGAACAGGGACTTAGGAAGAAGAGCAAATCAACCCTGTTATTTAGCATTAAATTTACACAGTGATAATGTGTATGGGTTAGGAATCAACTAAATGAAACCAGTGCTGTTAAGTAGATGGGGAAAAGAAAGCTTTGTGGTTGGATTCAAGAGACAGCAACTGTATTGGAATAAGCTGAAGAAGACAATTCCTTAAGCAAAAAATCAATTGAAAGTTCTGCAGAATTTTAGACTATCGTACATTAGAATTTTTTCTTTTTCTCTGTATTTCTCCTGCAGAACTGGAAATGGGCTGTTGTGTACACACTTTGTGCACAAGTGTCCATCGTGCACTCTCTGCAGAATGCTGAATTTAACTCTTTGCTTGACATTAGCTTGCACAGGGAGCATGAAGACATAGACAGTGTTGTATTGATCAAGTTTAGTAAGTCCTTCTGCATGGAAGAATGCTCTTTTGACTTCAGTGTGAACAGCAATAGTTTATTTTGCTGGTTGCAAATATCAAACTGTTTTCATTAATTTTTCTTATTTTAATTACGTTAATAAAACAAGCAAGAAAAGGGGTTTTGATTGTGTTGTGGAGAACCTTTTCCCATTTTGATAAAATATCAAAAATCCATTGCAGTGTTTCTGAGGCTGCATGGTCCTCAGATGTTTCTGAAGCAGAAGGGCCCACTTCATGCAATAGTTACTCAGGGCTGGTACATGAATTTTACTTATGCATATTTTTTCACTGCTTTGCTTAACTTCCCTTATTGGAAATTAGGCAGAATAATTTGAGAGTTTCAAGAAAGCTTTCAATTTTAAATGAGCACTGAATTTACATTCCTGATTTTCAGTTCACACTATCGCAATGCCTCTCTATCACTTGTGCAGAGATATTTAGGTTTGAAAGGGCCTTCCCAGTAAAATCAAGTCTTTGGAAATAAGTGCATAGAAATGTGTTTATAATAGGGCTGTATTTACTGAGTTATATATATGCTGCTTTAACAAACCCCATAGCAAGTATAACAAATCAGATGATATTTACATGTAGAATGTTGATTAAAAATACTTTTTGAAGTAAAATTCTTAGTATTTTCATTTCAACCTTTTTATTACCTACAGAACTTCGCTGCTCAATATGATCCATCTAAAGCAGCAGATTTTGGCCCAGGACCTATGGTAGGTATATGACATAGCACACTTGGTAACTCGCATGGATAATGTGTTTAAGATTTTCCTTTGACACTAATTCAGCTGTATTAATGAAAAGAATAGTGTTAAAATTAGTGGTTTGATCATATGTTGACCTTGACTGGAAACTGATCCTTTAATTTATGATAATGTAAAGTGTTTTAAATAGTGTTAGGACTTGAAATATGGTTTTGGATCTGTATATTCATCTCCAATATAGCACTGCTGGGTCTTGTCTTTAACTCTGTTTGTTGACCACACTTCCATGAGTCAATTAATCAGTCTCTTAATCTGATGTTAGATAACATGTACTTTGATATAGTATTACTTTACCCATATTGAGACAGAAAATTGTGTTTTATGAATGAGATTAACTGTAAAGCTGCTCTCTAAAACAGACACAGGCCTAAAAAGTAACTCAGCATCTTGTCTCCATTTGGTGATGATTTTTCCTCCATGGCTGTACAACTCTTTTGATATCCTTGAATTGCACAGATTTTTTTAGGAAATGGGCCACAACATTTGGTTCTCAACATCTGAATGTTAGTACTTGGTACTATAAGGCTATTCTGAGGACTACTCAGAATATAGCTCACTGTATACTATGAACAAATGGAATTTAAGGGGTCTATTGCCTCTCCATAGGAATTTCTAACCCTTTCTTATGTTAGCAAATATTTTCACTGTACATAGATAGCAGAATATGGGTTAAATTCACCACACATGCTGACGTCACAGACAGTGCCTCTGATGAGTGAGCAGCAGGATGAAGGATGACCAGGGTTATTCTTGGTCAAGTGCTTGTCTCCACTTCCAAAAATACTCTAATATTACAGGGATTTTGGAAAATACTTTGGCATCCACTTAGTTATGAAATATAGGAAAATAGGAGTACCTTTAATCAAGTTCTGCCCTCAGTGTCTGATGATTATTCAGAAAACGTAGATGAGGATTTATTTGAGGTGTCACAATTTCTAAGTTCCAATTTTTGAGCCAGTTAGGTTCATTTGACAGAAACAGCAGTAGAATCTACCTATTTTGAGGAAGTTTTAAGTTTCACAAAGAATATGTAAAAGATTGTGAAGGGAAAAATATTTATGGAATATAATTTGTGAAGAAATTAACAGGATTTATGCAGCACATACGATTCAGACTAGAAACAGTTATTTTTCCTAGAACTACTGCATATTTTCATATCCACAACATTGTTTTAACTTTCATGAGTAAATGCCTGGAATTAATGTGTATTTATTCCTCTTTATAAAAGGTATTCAGTCTTATGGGAAAGCTACATAAGCCATTGAAAAGTTGGCATATGATTTTAATCTTGTAATGAGAAAATCTAAAAGACTTTCTGAGAAAGTTTTAAAAACAATTAAAAACATAATGATTTCTGTTGAAACATCTCCTAAATCATTTGTTTGGACTGTACAAGTCCAAGTTAAATTTTGGTTCACAATTGTTTGCTTGCTTAGTAAATCTTAAAATCTTAAACTGTTAAGAGAGAGCACTAATCTGCAGAAATTTCCTTTTTTAGAAGTGATTTTCTGACCCTGTTTTTTCAATATACATGTAAATTCTAAATAATGTCAAGGAGAGTATATTAGTGACTTATTTTGCAAGTGAAATGAAGAAAATTTAATCAAAACCAGAAAACAATGAAATATTTAGATAGAAGTAGATCATTATTGGAAATAGATGTGTACACAATATGTGTAAGAGCCTTTCATAATGCGTTATGACCCTCATCTTTAAACTCTGGACATTTCTGCACAGGAAGGGTAGAAGGAAGAATTCACTAAAGAATGAATCAGTTCACTTGCTAGCAAGCCAGAATAGATTAAGAAACCTAATCATAAAGTTCACCGCCGTAACGGTACATTCCTAACCATCGCAGTGGATTCTGGCACGGGTTTGTTGCCATTGGAAGATGTTTGCACTTGGGCTGCCTGAGCAAATTCATGCAGATCTCTTAACTTCCTCAGACTTCATTTGAACATTGCACAATGAAAACTGTGATGCTAACCAGTATTTTAGGAATGCTGAGAATTGGTGTTATAGATAAGTTTTATATAATTGTGACGTTTTTAAAAAGGTTTTGTAATTTTTCTTCCCTAGGGTTTAATGGGACCCAGAGGCCCACCTGGAGCATCTGGACCCCCTGTGAGTACAGTCTTATCTCTCCTACTGACATTGACATACCTGTAAAATTACAAATTATCTTGTTTGGAAACTAAAAATATCTCCCTTATTTTCTAGGGTCCTCCTGGTTTCCAAGGCCTTCCTGGTGAGCCTGGTGAACCTGGTCAAACAGTAAGTACAGGTTTCATGTACAGACACTGGAATAGCACACCAAAGTAGGCTTGTAATGCTTAGGCCCCTTTCTCCTATCCATGTGCACTTCTTTGAATGTTTGGATACTCCTGCTTGATCCTGTTACAGAAACAGAGCTAAACACTAAGATTCAGGCTCTCTCCAATTGGAATCATAAACTGCAAAGTCAGTTAGTCTCCAACTACACCCCAACTCAAGTCAGAAAACAGTGGGAAGATGTATGTGAAGAATGATGCTTTAAGTAATCCTCAATCTATTTTTAACAGGGTCCCCAGGGTCCTCGTGGTCCCCCTGGTCCTCCAGGAAAGGCTGGTGAAGATGTAAGTTGTTATTAAATGTCTCTCATCTCTTTTGGGGTGGTGATTCAAGTCTAGCAACCAGGTTATTGTTAAGCTAAGAATTCTATTGACCATATTTTTTACATTGTTAAATAAATAAGTCCCTGAATTAATTATTTTATGGTACAAGAGCTGCAGTAGGTTGGGATTGTACAGAAAATCAGATAACTTCCAAACCACTCCAAATATATTATTTAACTTCCTGAATACAGGGAGAAGAAAACTTGAAAGTTAACAGTCTGCCTGTATTTATAGAAAAAGAGAAGCCTTGCCAATGTATTTTCTTTTTTCCTAATGGTTTGTGTTGTTATTTTATAAAAGCTTTCCTCCTTAGTGCATCTTTATTGCATATTTTAGGGTCACCCTGGCAAACCTGGAAGACCTGGTGAGAGGGGTGTTGCTGGCCCTCAGGTATGTAGTGATCCACTGAATATGGTACAAACCAGTTCACTAATTAATGAAACCTAACAACCTTTCTGAATTTCACCACATTAATGATCTAGTGATATTCCTTATATGGATTAATACAATTTCAGTCCTTACCTGCAGGGATATCATATAGTTGTATTTTTGTTTTGTTTCCCTGCCCTATTCCCACAAAATGAGTATATATAATGCAATGAGTAACAGAAGTGGCATAGTGAGGAGTTACACAGGAGCAGGTAAGCAGGCACCTTGGCAGAGAAAGTTTAAAAAGCTGTCCTATCACATGGTAATGCATGAAATTTCTGAGGTTTAGAACTGGAAAAATCAGGTAGATTACTGTTAGTCTTGAAATAAGTCTGGTTCTGAGAGGTTAGGATCTAGATTCTGTTCCTTATTTGAATGATAATGACCCAGATCTACTTGTTAATTGTGTTGAAAGACTTATTCATCATCTTTCCTTTTAACTCTACTGTATAATGCGAGAGACAATCATTCGTGCACTGTGTGTTTTTAGGGTGCTCGTGGTTTCCCTGGAACTCCTGGTCTGCCTGGCTTTAAGGGAATTAGGGTGAGTACATACATACTTTTCCCTGAATATTTAAGACTAACAATGCTGCAGCATACTGAAAACCCCTGGAAATCCTCTGAAAGTGAAGAGTGCATGAACCTCTTTGAAGTTTTTAATATTGCGTGATATGAAAGACTAACTATTTCTGAAAAATCAGAAGACTACATTAGGAAATAATTTTGTGGGAAAGGAAGGATTTGCATATAGCCATTTGAGAGAAAATCATATATGTATCAATATTTATTTCTCTACTCAATATAGGGACACAATGGTCTGGATGGTCAAAAGGGACAACCCGGTACTCCTGGCAGCAAGGTAAAGATGAAATCTGAAAATGTAGAATGCATTTGTAGCTCTTTCTAGCAAAAGACATGTGAATTCCCATCCAATCAGTCCTCCAGGTTGCCACTGAACATTGCCCAGCTGCAATAATCTAGAAGTCAGTGGATCCATGTAGAACAAATACACGCACCTTGTCACGAGAAAACATTCCTGGGGCCCTATTCTTGAGCCCTCAGTCCAGCTGTAATAAGCAAGTTACTGCTTTCAGTGAATAAAGGCTGCAGAACTGGGCTCTTAATGATTGACTATTCAGCAGCACTTCAGAATGATTTTGCTATCTCTCCTCTTCTCTGGATTGTATCCTGCACGTGGGTGGGATTTTTTTAAAGCACGTTAAAATGACAACATTTCATTTTTCTACAAAACTATTGTGTGAGACACATGGTCAGTGTAAGGCTTTCTGCTAAAAATCTGGATAGATGCAGTGCTGAGTTAAGGCTGTTTGATCCTCACAGTCTTGTTTCTTTTTATCATTTTCATATTAGTGCACATTTGAACACCAGCCTTAAAAAAAACCACTCTTAAAGATATATTCTGAAATATAGTCTAGAAACATCTCTGGTAAACTCTTTCTCTTTTAGTTTTTTTTCCTTCTTCCATTCCACCTCAGTGCCTAATAGTGTTCTTGAAAAATTCACTATTGCAGCATCGTGTTACAGGAAATCCTGACTGATTCACAGGAGACCTTTATTCACAAACTTCTAATATAGCAATGAAAAACTCAAATACTAATTCTCCATCTTGCTTGTTTCTAAGAGCTTAGCACTACATGGTTATAGGGTTTTTAATTGTATCCTAGCATTCTTCAATATCACTGCAAGTTGTTAACCTTCAGAAAAAGTTTAGATGGCAAAGTTTGTCCAGTCATTGGAGATTTAAAGCAGATAAAGCAATTAAGTAAAGGATAGAACAGTTACAAGTAAGAGTGCTGGAAAACACCAGCATATTTAATCAGGGTTGTTCATGATATAACTGTGCTGAAAGCAGTGATGAAGGCAAAAACTTGCACTCTTTGCCGCATTTAAGACTAGGTGCATTCAGGTATGTCCAGGATACCAGTGCTCTAGGATGAGTCATGTCACTGTAGACCAGCCTAGACCTGTTGAGAAGGCTGTTGAGAATACACTACTAAAGGGAGAGGAGCCATGTATTAATGGCTGTTACTCAAATACTCAGTATTATTGGTCTTAAGTTAAAAATAGCTGAGGCAGATCTTTATTTTAAGCCATTTGAGAGGACTTCGTCACCTTAATCTAAGGCAAGAGCAAGCATCATTCTGCTTCTGCTCTAGCTAAAAAACAGCTGCTGATTGATCTCTGTTGGTAGTTGACTATCCAGGTCCAATCTCTTAAGTGTGTACTACAGAGTAGATGTCAGCATAAAGAACGGGGGTAAAGAAAGCTGAGCAAATGAAACAATTTTCTCTGGCCCTCCCCTTCTAAAAGGATTCCATCTGGCTGTGTTCCAGTATATGCAGGAACAATGGCAGTCTCTGCACCCTCAGGACTTAATGTGCTATTGTTGTATACTGTGATGCAGAAACACAGACAGTGCTATGTTATAAAGTGCTACAGAAAACAAAGACAGTGGGATTCAGAAGCTGAAAATCTCTCTGATAGTGTTATGTTGTCTGTCCAAAGCATCCTTTGAGTAACTTAAGCCTCCAAACTTTCTTCTTCATAGGGAGAGCCTGGTGCCCCTGGTGAAAATGGTACCCCAGGACAACCTGTAAGTATTCACTGCTGCTGTGGGAAATTACAATCTGATAGATACAGTTCAGCCAGTATTTTCTTCAATGTTTGTCATTACTGACACTTCAGATACCCAGATACTCTAATGTAATAGTAATATGACTTAGCAGAGGAAAAAAATCTATATATCTATGCTCAATGAAAAGATACAAATGAGTTAACTTTTCTTTCAGGGTGCTCGTGGTCTCCCTGGTGAGAGAGGAAGAATAGGTGCCCCTGGACCAGCTGTAAGTGGCTTTCCATCTGTCTGTCGTCATGAACCAGCCACTTACTGTGGCTTTCTCTGATATTCAGCTCTCTTTGCAAACTATTTATCATGTTCTTTCCTCACAGGGTGCTCGTGGAAGTGATGGTAGCACTGGCCCCACTGGACCTGCTGTAAGTTTCTGTCTTGCTTTTTGACAGTGTGGTTCCATTAGGCTTTGTGCTTCTCTTCCTGTTTTTAGAGGATTTCTTGGACTTGTAAGAAGTTGATTGTGTTGATGTTTTTAACACAGTTCTTTGTTTCTTATCAGACCATCACAAAGAGAATTAGTGAAACATAAACCCTTTGCAGACAATATAATGAGAGCCTCAGGATTTATATTAAACACATCCATTTCAAAGGAACCAAATATTCTCTTGTTGGCACTAGTGATTTCGTGAGGTTTCCCGGCACATTTCACTGGGAAACAGCCAATGCACAGAATTCTCATTTCCAACAGTCTAACAGAACAGTTCTCATCCCAAAACTAAAGAGACTTTCTACTTTTTAACAGGTATACACCATACACATGTTACAGATGGCTGTAATTGTATACATCCTGTAAATCATATATGCACAACAGGACATAGCTTTGCGCCTGCAGCATTTTCCTGTCAGGCTAACAGGCACTAACCTTTTTCATTCACCACTGATACATGAGTTGTGAGCTAGTGTGAAAGGCCTGCAAGGTCCAACTGTCCTGATCTGACGGGTAAACAGTAACCATCCTAATAAGAGCTAATCTAATGGAGATTTGTCCATTTAAAAGGAGTTAGTGTTGCCATAATATACCCCTGACTTCAGGAAACCTCATTTATCTCAGCCACATAAATATGAGTACAAGGATATTGTTTTGACACTGTGAAACAAATCAGGAATACACCAGAACAATAGTAATAATAGTTAATAGTGGTTTTCTTCCTACCTTCAAAAACTGAGTCTATGAGGAAGCTGTACTTGGTTCTGTTTTGCCAAAGTTGATTTTAATACCCCTTGTCACTTCAAACACCTCTTGTGCTTTAACAGAGTAGAATGTGAGGATGGCTGTGAATTTCTCTTCAGTTCTTTCATGTGGAGTGTTTAAAAAATATGTGATTGGGCATTTAATTTGCAGGCAGATAGAGATCTTACAGCTAAGATCTGATGTAGTAGAACCAAAACATTTTAGCTGAAGACATTTTGAATGAAAGAAACTGAGTTGCTATAGGAAAAATATTCTGAAGCTGCTGATTGCATAGGTTGTTATTCACAATGGGCACAGCGTTGCATTATGTCCCAATGTCTGTGCCAGGCTGAAGTTATTTTACACATACTTAGGTTATGATACCATAAATGTTATGCAAAGCAGTTATTAACACTCATTTTTTAAAACTAAGACAGAAATAATGTTTTATCCTTCTTTCCACTTGGAATTTAAAATGTTAAAAAGTCATTGCAATGAAAATTCTGGAAGTTTATGCTTTCAAACATATCCAAAAGAGCATTTGGTCTTTTTTTTTTTTTTTGCTTATGCAAAACCAGCAACAATTCCAGGTACCCCCTTTACAATACAGTAGGTTATAGAATGTCTGAAGCTAATTCCTCTTTGTTATACCAGCTGGCCTGTTTTATTACCTTGGATTTGTGAGGCAGTTTTATTATAAATATTTCTAATTGAAAGATGTTAGCTCACAAAAAAGTAGATATCAATTCCCAATAATGAGTTGGATATTTAATTAATAATTGAAGAAAAATGATCCCTTTTTATTTGTATGCATTAAAAAATAAAGGCTATGAATCCATCAGTGTATCTTCTCTCGTAACGTCTGGTACGTTGGAACTTTGTCCAAATGTAATTATAAATCTCACAGCAACAAGTAGACATAGTAGAATCAGTCATCTTGCCTTGCAGATGCCTGCCTCTGCTCATCCTCTGTTTGTTCTTTCTCAGGTGTTTGGCCTCAAGGCAAGGTTTTACCAATTCTTGCTTAATTTGCACTGCAAATGTTGTTTAAGCATTGACCTGGCTTTAACTGTAGTGAACCAAATCTGTCAGTTTGGAACTGCAAAAGACAAACTCATATTTTGAGGTGGTAATGTGTGGAATAAATAAATGTGCATTTTTTTAATCTGTTTACTTCAACAAGCAAGCTGTTTCTGTTGTCACTGAATACCTTTACACAACTGCTTCCCTTTCATTTCCCAGGGCCCTATTGGTGCTGCTGGTCCTCCAGGCTTCCCAGGCGCTCCTGGTGCTAAGGTATGAACATCTGCACCTACTGGTACATTTGACAGTGAAGGTGAAATGTACTAACCAGAGTTTCTAGGCAGCAAAAAACCCCCCCACTCCCTATGAACTAAGCGTACTTTCTTATCAGTTACTCTGGAGATTCATCCTCATCCTGATCTGTGTTTGGAGAACTTCAGATATGAATGCTAATTTAAAATACAGCATTTACTTCACAGCTGAAGATTGACGCTGGGCAGGTTTAAGAAGACATGTAGTCCTTTTACTGCTTCCTATGAGGTGCACTTATATATATACCTTCCAAGGGTGACACAAATCATGATAAGTAAGCAAAGCAGCAGTTGATATCACTTTACAGAGATAGTGGAGGACCAAGAAGCTGCTTTTGAGTATTGGGCTACTTCCAGTCTAAGTCCTTGAAATTACAATGCAGAAATTGCATTACAATTTTTTAGGTTTAGGGCAGTAGCATTTTGCTCTTGCGGGCTATAATTTATATTATTGACTTTATTGCTCAAATCTTACCATTTTTTACCTGTGTAAGAGCCTCAATATTTTGAGTGTCCAAGGAAGGACAGAGAATTTAAGGAAAGTATATTGCATATACTGCATTTCCAAATTTTGCTGACCATTTCCACAAAATCCATGTTATTCTGTGTTACAGACAAAACTTAGTCCACTTTTAGAAGAAAATAAAATATTATTTTCTAGACCAATAATTTGGTCTAGAAATTTATTCTGAACTGCAGGGAAGATGAGAAAAAATTGAGATCCCACTTGGGTTATTCTTGTCAAAAAGCAAGACTTTTGAAAACCATCACGTTTTCTCTAATGCAGGTGTAAGCGTGGTTATAGCATGTAGTTTTAAGAGAAGACTGTCTACGTGTCCAGGGTGAACTCTGAACTGCTGAAGAGAACTTCTCATTATATTCAGGTTCTTGTAGTGGACTTAGGGAGTACAACCTTCTGAAAATAATAGCAAGAACCTTTTTTCTGTCATTTACTCCACTTTGAGTACTATCACACAGCACTCTGATCAGGCATAATTTTTCATTTTGTATCTGTGCAAATGGCATCTGAAAGTGCAAGATAATGGTCAGTTAGGTCTCATACTGTGGCACCTCAGGCCAGTTCTGGAGGCACATGGATGTAAATGAGACTGGAATTCTAATTCTGATTTTTTTGGTGAACCTTCTGGATAAGCATCTGTTTTTCCTGTCTTAGCCATTAGCTTAGATGAAGCCTAACTAGACATCTCAACTTGAGTGATTTTAAAATTCATTAAAAGCTCTCAGCTGCTTGGCTTTCTGGCCTCTGAAGTGGGAATATACAGATCTGATTATCTTCATGCCAGGCTGATGTAGGATTACTTCACTCTTGCCATAACACTGTGTACACTGATAGAGGGTTCTTCCTTCTCCCCAACAGGGTGAAATCGGACCTGCTGGTAATGTTGGTCCCAGTGGTCCTGCTGGTCCAAGAGGAGAGATTGGACTTCCTGGTTCCAGTGGTCCTGTTGGCCCTCCAGTGAGTAACTTGCCAGACTTTATCTATTGTCAGATGTGTGCACTTTTGATTCTGAATTAACCAGTATTGTTATCTTTTTTAACAGGGCAACCCTGGTGCTAATGGTCTTCCAGGGGCGAAAGGTGCAGCTGTAAGTACAACTACACTCACACTTTTTTGATCTAAAAAAACACAATTCAGTTAATGGAGCAGAAAAGACAATGGGTTCATAATATCTTTTTTTCCTCTCTGTTGGACAGGGTCTTCCCGGTGTTGCTGGTGCTCCTGGTCTGCCTGGTCCCCGTGGTATTCTTGGTCCTCCTGGTCCTGCTGGTCCTAGTGGTGCTAGAGGACTTGTTGTAAGTGACCTCCTATATTGCATGTCTTCATTTAAAAACTGGACACAGTGTCCACAGTTGTAAAAGATCTTCTCTGGATACATTTTTGTTATAATGCAGACATTATTTCTTGCTACACTATAATTTCTGTGTCTCATTACTTGCTTTAGATGCTGAGACTGAAAAGGTTCACTTTGCACTCCCTTTGAGTGCAAGGAGTAGTTGGACTCGATGATCCTTGTGGGTCCCTTCCAACTCAGAATATTATGTCACTGTGAGGCTCTGTCCATGCTGATAATATTGAGAGAGATGTGGCAGCAATCTCACAACTAGGCCCTCAATGGGTATCCTCAGCAGAGGAACCAGCCCTAAATGTGTCATAGTTCAATACTGTAATTTCTAAGCATCTGTAACATGTTTGGTTTTGTGCCTTTTAAGCCAAAAATACAGTTGTGCTCATTGACCATCTTCACAATAGAGGGAGGCATGGCATTAGATGATAAAAGAATTTTTTGATTCATGAGTAAGCTCTCCAGGTAGAAGAGAGATTTTTGGAATGATGCCTAATTCTGTCATCTCTTTTTGTTTTGGACTCTAGGGTGAACCAGGCCCTGCTGGTGCCAAGGGAGAAAGTGGTATGAAGGGTGAGCCTGTAAGTATGGCAAAATATGAAGGTTTTTTCAATCAAAAGCCTGATAATATTTGCAACATAGCATCTGATTTCTTCTTTTTCTCTGTTTGTCCTAAATAGGGTGCTGCTGGACCTGCTGGCCCTCCTGGCCCTAGTGGTGAGGAAGGCAAGAGAGGCAGCCCTGGTGAACCTGGCTCTGCTGGTCCCCCAGGCCCTGCTGGTCTGAGAGTAGGTTTTCTTTTCATGTTCCAGAAGTAGAAGCAAAAAGAGAAGTGGAAATCAATCTAGAGTCCCACAGGCAAATTAAATAATTATGAGTAATTAAATTTACATTAATGCTGCTAAGCAGTGATAATTTTCAATTCTGAGCCTTTTGGTTAGTTGGGACCAAACCAATTTTTGCTTTGCATAAATGCTTATTTACTATCTTATCCCCGAAATATTTAGAGATTGCTTTGATTTAGCCACTGTGTAATATTTAGTGAGTTATCTTTTGATTACTCTTAAAAGTTTGTGATGGGATTTAACTGCTTAAAACAGACAATGGGCTCACATAATGGAGGGCAAAAGCTTTCATTTCAGTGTCTTCAAGGATGCCTAGTAAACTTTTCATTGGGTGAGAAGGCCACTCCATGAACTTCAGGAAGCATGTAGCTTCATGAAGGAAAAAGAATTCACAGGAAAATAATATGAAAAATTGCAGTGTTTCCCCCTAGATATTTTTTTGGCAGAGATAAAGATTCAGTGTTGCATCTTGGGTAGGGTGTACAGAGTCAGTCAGTAACTCTCTACAGGGAATGTGGAACTGTGTGGGCCAGGCTGTGGGATCCTAGCTGCTTGGCTAGAGCCACTGTTAGTTACAATGAACACTGAAAATGATACAAGCAGATTAGAATTTAAAGAAATCTACAGGAAGTGAGAGAGATTTCTTTCACCATACCTGTTTACACTGAGGTGTGTATGCTTAAAGGTGCACTTACCTCAAATTCAGCAGACCTGCTTGGAAGGCTGAAGTCTAGTAAGCACTATCTACCTCAGAGGAACACATTTATTTCTTTCCCTTTCTTGATATGTTTTGTGTTGGCTTGCAGGGTGTACCTGGATCTCGTGGTCTCCCTGGAGCTGATGGCAGAGCTGGTGTCATGGTAAGACTTTGTCTGGGTCACTCTTTCTGAACCACCTTTTATATACAGATTTGTGATGCTTTTTGCTACCTCTGTAAAAATTTTATGTATTTCTTTTGTAGGGACCTGCTGGTAACCGTGGTGCTAGTGGTCCTGTTGGTGCTAAGGGTCCTAATGGTGATGCTGGCCGTCCTGGTGAGCCTGGTCTTATGGGTCCAAGAGTAAGTTTGAACTCTGTGGAATAAGTTTGAACTACATAAAAAGAAAATTACTTACAATTAATGGACAAAATTATTCAGGAATTCAACTGCAAAAATTCAGCATGTGCTAACCACAATTAGGGCATTTCCACCACTCAATTGAAAAAATCCCATTAGGAATGGTTAAGAAGCATCAAAATGTTTACTGAAATTAGTTACTTTTGTTATGGTAGCATTTGATTGCCTTGTGATAGAGCACTGTCCTCTTGTACTGGATACTGCATTGACTTCTGTAAGGGGCTTCCACTTGTGATTATTTACAAAATGTGATCATTGTGATCACAATTGAGGGGTGTGTGTCCTCTAATGAACTCAAAGGAAAGCAAACCCTACTAAAATGATGTGAGTTGGCTGATCTCAATTATTTTTCTTTTATTTTGCAAATTATTTCACTGAAAACAGCCATTCACTTTTAGTGGTGTTGGCTGCAGCCAGATTATATTCATGTCATTACATTTATACTCCTTATTCTTTCTCTCCCTACCCTACCCTGTGAAGTGAAAGTTTGCAATGCACATGTGAATGTTAGGCATCTGCAAATGTTGAAACTCGCTATCCTCCAAAGTAGAGCCTAAATTAGTTTCTCTGAGTAAAACAGGTTTTCCCTACACTGATTTTTCAACTGGCATGGGAGCACACACCACCAAATTGACAGTGTGCTTCATGTGGAAATGTGATAGCACTTACAGTCCTGTTTAAACTGTGTATATCGATAACTTGGCACCTCTGTGTGTATGCATGCATACATGTAGAAAAAATTCTGGTTGTATTGGGTGAGTTGGTTTCCTTCTAAAAACATGAAACTTTTCTTTTCTCAGGGTCTCCCAGGTCAGCCTGGAAGCCCGGGCCCTGCTGGCAAGGAAGGTCCTGTTGTAAGTACCTTGCTTTTTATTCTGTTCCCCCATTGCATGTGAAAGAATGAAGTACAGTTGTATAAAGCAGACATCTCAGCACTGAGCTCTAACACAGCTCTGTAAAAACAGCAAGATTTTCTATTGTATTACTCAAGATTAGCTTGAACCTTTCCATTCATTTCTGTGGGTCTCAGATCAGGCTTGTGTCCTGGAAGGGGAAGCAGAAATACAGATTTCTACAAAAAGGAGAAAAAGGGAGGGATGTATAAGGATGTGATGTATCAACAATGGTGAAAAGTTAAATGACATTTTCTCCCTGACATATTTCTCCTAAAGCTGAACGCTAATTAAATTGCCTCAGCCATTTAATAATACGATTTCTTTTTCTAGGGTTTCCCTGGAGCAGATGGTAGAGTTGGGCCAATTGGTCCAGCTGGTAATAGAGGTGAGCCTGGCAACATTGGATTCCCTGGACCAAAAGGTCCCACTGTAAGTACAATACAGAAACTTTCTATTACTATGAAGGTATTTCCAGACTAACCTGTAGGTTCCCAACTCTATCATTAATCCAACACATCTCCCTGTATCCTCCTGTGCTGCTCGTTGGATGGCATCCCCTTACATTCAAGAGTTGTTTTAAATTATTTTCCAGCTATCTAAAATACGATTAAAGAAATGAAAAAGCAATTTTCTTAGGTTAGGGATATTTTGACATTCAAGTGATTAGAATAATATATGTCTATTTTATGATTTCAGCGTGTCCATTTTATCATTTCTGTATATTCATATCAGTAAAATTTCTGTCAAATTTGGCCATTAAACCAGTTATTTATGGAGCAGTATCCAAAGCTCACTCAGCTTTGAAGAAAAGCTACCAGTGACTTCAGTGGGGTTATTTACATGTCCCGGAGAGGCCACAGATAACAATCATGTCCTGGATTTGGGTGTTGCTGTACATACACGCACATGCCAACATATAGAAAGTGTATTGCGTAGGATACTATATGGAGTGCCATGAATTATAATCTCAAAACATAAAGGCATAGAGTTTTGAAAAGACATGTATTTTTGAGCTAATCTAAGTGATCCAAAATGACAGATGGAGCTTGTGTGTGTTTTAATTGGGGTTAAAGAAATATTACAGTAAATCTGGCAATGAGAGTGTAAGTCTGTGCTTAATAGTTTAAACTGAATCTAATATGAAGTCTTGGTAAACTTTTATATCTTTTTCTTTCAACTTCAGGGTGAACCTGGCAAACCTGGTGAAAAAGGCAATGTTGGTCTTGCTGGCCCACGGGTATGTGGATAGTTTTCTTTATCACCTACCAGAGAGAAAAAAAAAAGTAGATTTTCCAAACCTCTATAAGATAGCATTGGCTTGTGCAGGCAGGAATAGGTGATGAAATTAGCAAAGCCCTTGGGAATGCATTCATTTTAGCTTCATGTCAGTGGGGGCTATTATTTAATGGATAAATGAAAGCTCCCCTTCTTGGGTCTTAATTGGGTAATTAATCATGGGGTCTTATCTCACGAAGAGGAAAAAAACAGCACTCCCTGTCCTTAATTCTTAGAGCACGGTGTATGGTTTCTAATTAACCCTGTAAATTTCCAGCTTTTTACTGATAGTTGAAACTTACTAATACTTCCATTTAAGGGACCCAAAACACAGTCTGCTCTGGGGAAAATGCTATCAGCAAGATTTCTATACTCTGTAATTCCAAAAGAAGTTTCTTTAAGGATGAATGTGCTGCAATAACTAAAACAATAATGAGAATTTAAAACTTTAAGAATCTTTAGTACTTCTGGCTGTGAAGTTCTTGCAAGTAAATGGTTAAGTTCAAAATACACAGTCAGAAACCTTTGGTTTCGGCACATAAACATTTAGAGATATTATTTATATCAAATCAAAAGCTTGATAACAGCTTTCTACTTGAACATATATAGGGTGCTCCTGGTCCAGAGGGAAACAATGGTGCTCAAGGTCCTCCTGGAGTCACTGTAAGTAACAGCCTCCACAAAAATCCAATTTGTGGTTTACTTTTCATTAATGGGACTTCCCTTTTTTAAATCCACTTTCCTGTATTTCTTCTTCCAAGTTAATCACTTATTTTTCATTCCATTCAGGGCAACCCAGGTGGAAAGGGTGAAACAGGTCCTGCTGGCCCTCCTGGCTTCCAGGTAAGTAACAATGTGCTCTGTTCAATCTTGTCTGTGGTTCCCAAAGTGTGAAGAGCTTCTGCCTCAACTAAATTTTTATTCTCATTTCTTTACACTCAGGGTCTGCCAGGTCCCTCGGGTCCTGCTGGAGAGGCTGGTAAACCAGGCGAGAGGGTGAGTGACAGACACGGCATTCCACAGATGGGGCAGGCATTGCATGAGGGCTGTGTTTGCAATGGCACATGTGGTGAAGCAAGAGCCTGTTGAATCTATTTGCCAAAACAAAGCAATCAGGATAACATGCAAACTTTAATAGTCCCTTTTGCATTGGAACTTGTATCATACTTCCTTTTTCAAAGTTTTGGTATGAAACAGAACAAAGACAGCTCTTTGCTGTTTGGGCCTTAAGTAGAAATAAAATATGGTTATTCCCCCAGAAGAGGCAGTACATGAAAAATATTTTACTTCACATTGCTTTCAAAATCTTCAAGGTTCAATCTAACCTGCATTACTCCAATTATGTTCTTGCACCTCAGTTTGACTTCAGTGAATTTACAATGGCATCCAACTGAGGTAGTTCAGTTGTAGTCCGTGCTCTAGCTGCTGCAGTTAGTGTGTGATATAATCTGCAAATCGAGCATCCTATGTGTCATAATCACCTTTAGCATTTATAGTTACATCTGTGTCCCTGTAAAAGAGTTTACATTGTATATACCTGAAAAAAAGAGCTTGTAATTTGATAACTAACTCTTCAGATGAAAAAATACTATCTAATGTGTACTTTGAGATCCTGTGCAGCTGGATGAAAAGGGGTTATTTCCATGTATGTAATAGACTGTCTGAAAATTTTTCTGAAACTTTTCAATATACTGCTACAATTTGAGAATTTCCATTTGTGGCTAAGAAACAAAGTACAATTTAAGCAAGTACGTTTCCCTTAGAAATATACCACTATATCTGCTCTCTTCTAGGGTCTTCATGGTGAATTTGGTGTCCCCGGTCCCGCTGGCCCAAGAGTGAGTAACTAACTGGAAATCTGGTACAGACTGTCTTAATAATATGTTCAGTAATAATAGTAGCTATTCACATTTCCATGTTCCTCAAGGCAAAAAGCTCTTCTCTGTTACAGAATAGTGCATTGCAGCAGACTCCCAGGAAGGAAAGATAATATTCTCTGCTCTTTGCAGGTGTCAGGGTATTTGAGTTAGGGTTAACATGGTTGCCAGTGTTAGTAAATTTCTGTATAAGCAGTATGAATATTGCCCAAATAATGATGTCCTGCATTAATGTCTCTTCCAATGAGACTGTGGATGATAAAGGACTGATCCTACAGTGTTACACTGAGGCCTGATGAATGTGAGAATTTTCATCTGCAGTGCCTGTGTTCAGACCTTCTTAGCCTGACCATTTCAGTTTTATTATCCCTTGCTAGGCAGCCCCTACCTCCCCAGTACTGTCTTTGAATAAATAGTGGGCTGAATTCAGAACCTGGAATAGTCATTAGAAGGTATTGCCTCCCACTTCCCTTTAATCCTGAACTGTCAATAAACATCTTCAAAGAGCTTTCTGTGGAAGCCTTCCTGCAGGGCAGGAAGATCCCATTTATGTAGAGCAAGGAGTAGTTATTAAAATGCTCGATTAATTATTTGATTTCCAACTCCACCTATAAAGAAATTGATACTTAACCTACTTCTGTTGCTTCTTCTTTTCTTCTAACTTCCAGGCTAAATGTGTCCAATGCCAAATATTCCCATTCATTCTCATAAGTTATGTCAATCAGTTTAAGCAGCACTTTTGCTCCCTATGTTTTAGTGCCGAGTCTGTATCAATAATCGTGTCTGAGCTAAACTCTCATTTTGCCAGTGTATCCAAGCCAAGTTCCCTTTGTCATAGCAGTAGCAGTTATTTGCCTCTGCTCCAGCTTGCCCTAAGCATCACATCCCCAGCCCAGGGTGTATTTCATCCAGTATTCCAAATTAGGTCTTACTGATGCTTTATACACAAAACTAGCACTTCCTAAAAATACCCCACTGCTTGTGCCAAATCACATTTTCCTTTATCATGTCTGCATCATATCGTTGGCTATTACCTTTCCCTTTCAGTCATTTTCACCATTGAAACCTCAGTTTACAGCAGAATTCTCAGTTTTGTGCCTAAATAACTAACCTGGTACTAGTACTCTTGAATTTTATCCCTTTGCTGTGACAGCCTTCTAGCAGGTTATTCACTTCTTCCTGTGTAGTATGCCAATCCTTCTTCCTGTTGACAAATGCTTCCACCTTTGTGATATCTGCATATTTCTTCTTTTTCTGCTTCTCTGTAATTAACAAAATGTTTGAAAAAAAAAATCAGTTGAGGAACAGCTCTACAATAAAAGTTAATCTTTTTCATCACTGGTGCTTTCTAGTAGTGTGCTATCTCCCCTTGAGTCAGTTCTTTGACCACATTATAATTTTTATACAAAATTCCAGATTTTCCAGCATAACTAAAAATCTCCATTATACTTTATCAGATTATTCACCAATGTCCATCTTAATCACACTGAGATAATTTGAGAAATATTTAGTAAAACTGGTGTTTCTATCTTTGATAGATCTACTGTGTATTTAAATCAAGTTTCTGGCTACTTCCATGTGTTCCATATCATATCTATGAATCAGAATTTTTCCTTATACCTGTATTAATGTACAGGTCACATTTGTAGGCTTTAGGTGTTACCTTTATTCTCCAGTATTCACCAGGCATTTGCCACTGTAAAAATAATTGTTTTCCAGTTACTAGCCCTTTAATTTGACTAGAATCCATTATTTGTCCTAAAACAGAATCTCCATTTGACAGTAGAATGCCAGACACTGTTAACAGAAAAAGCACAGTAGCCAAAATCCATGTTCAAGAAGTATTCATACTTTAGTTGTCAGCTGTTATCATGATGCAAGACTTTATTACTTCATTTTAATATTTTTGTGTCAAAAACTAGAGCCGGTTCTTATGACCAATTTAGTTAATAGCTGCACAATTCTAATGAAAGGTTTGTTCAGATAAAAATGCGTCACACTGCCATTGCTCCTAGCCAGTGCTTCCAGCTACAGAACAATTCAAGGAAGCACTCAGACCAGACTGTCTCCTGTAGGGTGAACGTGGTCCTCCCGGTGAGAGCGGTGCTGTTGGTCCTGCTGGTGCCATTGGAAGCCGTGGTCCCTCTGGCCCCCCAGGCCCTGATGGTAACAAGGTATGTCATTTCCAGCTGCCACTGCCTTACTGTTGAATTCCTGATGAACGCAATCCAAAACCTCTCTCCAAGTGGTAAAGTTCCATTCCAGCTAGTCCACATTAATATTAAATGGGTTTATGTTTAGTGCCATAGATGATGGTAGGGGAAGTCAGTTTGAATACAGGTTGTCAGCTGGATATGCTGTTATTCTGTTTGGAGATAGGATCCCAGATTCTGACCAAAATTCATGCTGACTTCTATTTATACCCACATCTACTTGTACACAGGAACTTCTTGTGTGTAGTAAGCACTATTTTTCCCCAAACATTAGGGCAATAGTAAGTGATCATCTAACAGATGATGATGTTGCCTTGATGCTAAGTGAATCTGGGTCTTAGTTTCCTGGAGTTTCATGGGTAGTCCTTCTACAGAAGTTTCGTTTGGAACATGGACCTTAAACCTCAGGAGCCTACAGAATCAGAGACAGTGTTCACATCTAGCATCTTCACTAGCTGGAAAAGTAAAACACGTACAATAGCTCAAGACAAAAATGTTACTACTCACACTGTTTACAACCAAGCAGAATGATGGGCAGAATAGTAATGATTTTGTTCCAAATTGTGTGAGTGACTTGATTCTGACTTACATGATATGCTATTGCTGCTAGGGTGAGCCTGGAAATGTTGGTGCTGCTGGTGCTCCTGGTCCTGCTGGCCCTGGTGGAATCCCAGGAGAGAGAGGTGTTGCTGGTGTTCCAGGAGGCAAGGGTGAAAAGGTGAGGTGGACAACTGCCTTGTTACTGCATGCACAGGTCTGAGATGCCTAAATTTCATTAACTTGGAAAAACCTGCAGGTTATCCCAATATGACTTTTATTTACTGTGAAACTGTATTACTCAATAGTCAGCAAGTAGAGGTTTTGTTGGTCTTACAGAATGACAGTCTTTCCTAAGGTACTATCCTAAAACTTTTTAAAAACCACTGTGTATTGACATGCAGATTAATCCAGAACACTAGGCTGTATTAATAAAAAAAAGAGAGAACAGAGTGCTGATCTGATTTCTTTACTCCAGTGATGGCCTGAAAATAAATTTTTGTTATATGAAGCATATGACATTTTATGTGTCCGCCCATATGATGTCATTGTTTTTAATAGCTGTTTTCTTGCTTCATATAGAAAGTATAATATGAATACCCAGAAGAATTTTTACAGATGGATATCTCTTGACCAAAAGAAAAGACATTTTGAAGGGAATTCATATTCTTTATTTCTAATACACATGGACACGGTTTTCAATTTCTAATTCCATTCAAAATTCTTGGGACGTGGGAGAAGCCAAGTAGGTTTCCCATGAAAGAAGCAGGTTTATTCTGAAAAGCATGTCAGTCCTCTTTGCAAACCTTCCCTTTGCAAATCAGTACCTACTCAGCAATAGGAATGAAATAATAATCAAAGTTCATTTCTCCAGAAAAGCTAGCATGATAAACTTTTTTTGTGATGTCTAAGTAATCCACAGATTGTCAGTAAACAGCTCAAGACTTCTTTCATACAAACTACTGTGTTCATTAGCAATACAATTTTTCCCACTGTGTGTTCCAGGGTGCCCCAGGTCTGAGAGGTGATACAGGTGCAACAGGAAGAGATGGTGCTCGTGTAAGTATCTTATAGTTCTACTAGGTTTTTTGCCTTGCTACACCTCAGAACTTAAATATCTGAGAAGAATGTTCAGGACTTGCATTTCCCACTGTATTGCATTACTGCTTATATCTGCTCATTTTTGATACAAATCAATTTAATTTTGTTGCCCCTTGCCAAGGATGATTGAATTCAGGGGAAGAGAGAGAGAAAAGTGATCACTTCTCATGCATCCAAGCAGAGAAATTACATGAGCAGAGTATTGCACAGACATTGCACAGCTGTTCAGTATGACAGTATCCTGTTTAATTTTATGGGCTCAGCCCAGACAGCTAATTTTAAAGGCAGCCTGCAAACTTACACAAAACTATCCTTAATTTGAGATTCCAGGTGCCTTTCTTAGAATTCATACTTTGGGAAGGAAAATAACAGAATATATATATTTTTTATAAAATCATGTGTCCTTTGTATTGAGAACATCTGAAAGAAAGTTACACACCTTTCTCCAAGAGGAAAGAGAAAGCTTATTTAAAGTAGTTGGTCCTACTTACATTTTATTTGAAACAGTGTCCTGTCTCTTGACCTGTAGGGTCTCCCTGGTGCCATTGGTGCTCCTGGCCCTGCTGGTGGTGCTGGTGATCGGGTAAGTCTACTCTTTGAATGAAAAAATGTCTAGTTGATACAGTTTACTCACACATGAATATTAAAGATGAGTTCCATAAGAACCAATTCCATCTTTCCAGTGTGCACAAATTTTTTAAGTTTTTCAGATTCAGAGAGCAAGGGCTGATGGGACTATTCAATGAAGCTTGCCATAGGACCCCAGACCTTTTTCTGAGAGGGCAAGAAAGAGGATGCACATCTACATGGCAGCGGGTTATATGTGGAAAAGATTCTGATTCAGAATTCAAATGAATTTTTCCCAGTTGAGGTTAAACTCTGTCATCCTCCTCATACTGTGAGAGGAGATTTTGATACAGCCATGAATAACCACACATTAGCTCAGAATGATTCTTCATGCTGTCTCATATAATTAGAAATTATTAAGGTGGATCAGAACCAAAAGCATTTTCAGTAACATCTGAGAGACCCGAGGAGACTCACTATATATATCTGTACCACAAGGTCATTCCTGTTCTTACTACAGTAAGGCCATTTCCCAGTGTCAAAATGGTTTTGGCTGTCTTTTAGGGAGAAGGAGGTCCTGCTGGTCCTGCTGGTCCTGCTGGTGCCCGTGGTATCCCTGTAAGTAACAATTTCTACAATTATTCCTGTGTCAAAAATATGATGTTGAGAAAATTGCCCTTTTAAAGACCATTCCAACCAGTCCTCTCTTCTTTGTCCTCTCTCTAGGGTGAACGTGGTGAGCCTGGTCCCGTAGGTCCCAATGGATTTGCTGGACCCCCTGTGAGTTTCGTTTGTACTTTCCTGTTATTGATGCCATAACCTTCCTCTGTTTCCTTTGTAAGATTTTCAGTTCCTCACTTTGTCTGTTTTTCTGCCCATAGGGTGCAGCTGGTCAGCCTGGTGCTAAAGGCGAGCGTGGGCCCAAAGGACCTAAGGGTGAAAGTGGACCAACAGGTGCCATTGGCCCAATCGGTGCTTCTGGACCACCAGTAAGTGAATTGTGTCTTTGTGAAATGCATAGTTCTTAACATGCAAGCAATACATTAGCCTGAAAGCCTTGAATCCTGAAAAGGTAATGAAAAAAAGAAACAAAACTTCAAATTAGGCTGTGAGAAAAGTTACCATGCTGATTTTCACACATTACGTAAATTTTATCAATCTATTTATGTGGGCTCAGATCATGAGTCTGGAACTGAAATGAAGAGAAAACAATAACTGATTTTCAACTTGCTCTGAAGAGCAGCAAAATCACTCTATCTTGGACCATTCAGGGGGTGATTGGGTAAGTTCTGACCTGAGGCTGTTGACACTTTTCTCTCAAGGATGGGCTGTGCTTTCACAGTCTGATTTTCAGGCTCAGTCATCCATATGCATGTGTGCAAATTTTTCCATGCACCCATTTGCAGACAGGCTTTTCATGTGCTGACACCTTTATAGCCCAAAGCTGTATACTGCTTCACATGCACATAGCCCATTATTGGGGAACTGGTTGAAAGTTCATGATGATGCAGAAAGTCAGACCTACATACTTCAAATACCACAAAATGTTGCAGGATAACATAGCTTAGGTTACTTACTGTATGATTTTAATAGACCAATACCAGGGTCTTGCACTATGTGGCTGAGTTAGTCACAAAGTGCAGAGGACTTGATGATTTCGTCCTGCTTCCACATTTTGACTTCCAGATTTGTTTAGATGCTTGTAACACTTGCTAGGAAATTAATTTGGATCACAAATGCCTTATGCAACTTTTCTCAGGCCTTATGATACCAATTTAAAATGTGAGAATTTAATACCCTGTTTTTAGGATAGGCAGCATGGTTTTGGGCCCAGTCCTCCTTCCACTGGTGTAAAAATCACCCTTAGCTTTCACAATAGTGAGACTGAGCCCTTACTCTAAATAGGGAGCATTAATTGCCTTTGTTTGATCCATCTCTTTTTCAATCCTTCCTACTTAGGGTCCTGTTGGTGCTGCTGGTCCTGCTGGCCCTCGTGGTGATGCCGGTCCCCCTGTAAGTCTTCAGGCTTTTAGTACTGACATTGTTGCTTTTCATGAAGTTACTGTTTCCTTTAAACCTAATCTTCGTTTTCAATTTTGTTTTTAGGGCATGACTGGTTTCCCTGGTGCTGCTGGAAGAGTTGGTCCTCCGGGCCCTGCTGTAAGTAATGAAGTAACTAATAAAGAAGCTCTATGGGAGAGAAGTCAGAAGTTACTTTGCTTAGGGATAATCCTAACTTTTGTTTTGTTTATATGAATCATAATTGCACTGGAATCATCTCAGGTCCTTATAGGATTGGGTAAGAAAAAATCTAACTGTTCGAACTCCCAGAGTATGACCTATGCATCTAATCTGTGAGTTTTTTATAATCCATCAAGCATCCCTATGTATCTTGAAGTACTGAACCATTTCCAAAAATCTGTGTTTATTTGCTTTTGCTCAAATCAATGGCTATGCAATTTCTCATGATGGAGTGGAATAAGAAGGTTATGTCCAATCTGCAGAAGAATGTTAAGGTTATTGTATGTCCACATTTTCTAAAGTACCTGCAGTTCTAGCCCCTGTCTTGAGCAGGGTAAACTCTCATTGTGTTTTAGAATGTGAATATTTTTTATTTTTCAGTAATATATTCTCATTCCAGATTGAAATTTGTAGTTTTTATTTTCAAAGGTGTTTCCAACCATTATCAGGCACTTCTTTTCTTAGATGCCCTAGATTTAAATAAATTTTAAATCTCAATATCCAAAGCAAATAATTCTCTTGAACTGGAAGATACTGTTTGTTTGTTTGTTTTCCTCATAGATGTTATAGTTGCAATTAATGTCACCAAAGAGAGACAGAGCTAAATTTTCCCACCAAATTTTGCCACTTTCACCTGCCCAGAGTAAAAAAAAAAAAAAAAAAAGAAAAAAAATCACTTCAATAATTCTACTGCTTCCAGCTATCCACTGCTAACAAAGCAATAGAAGTTGCTGCTTTGGAGCAGCTGATAACCTGTTTATTGCAAGGGACTATTTTTTTACATGGACTTAAAATGAAATGTATCTATGTTGTCCCCAGGTCTATATTATAATGGTATCATATTCATACTCAATCCTAGGGCATCACTGGTCCCCCTGGTCCTCCTGGCCCAGCTGGCAAAGATGGTCCTCGAGGTCTGCGTGGTGATGTTGGACCAGTTGGCCGCACTGGTGAGCAAGGTATTGCTGGCCCGCCTGGTTTTGCTGGTGAGAAAGGTCCATCTGGAGAGGCTGGTGCTGCTGTAAGTTACTGAGTATCACATCTCATTAAACATTTCTCTTCCTGTAGATGTTATGGCTTCTGAGATATTTCTGGTGTTTGTGAAGGGCTTTTCTACTTTGTACACAAATTTACCAAAGCCTTTATGTAGAAGTTCCACTGAGACACAAGAAATTGTTTATAGGCATGTTTGACAAACATGCCATAAAAGTGAACCTGATCCCTGGGTCAGGGTTTTCTTTCTCTTTTTCTCTTGTGGGGAGTTGCAGCTTTCTCTAACTACAGAATAAATTGATATTTAGTCTGAGAAAACTAAGCACATCTTCTGCTCTGAAATTAATACTCATGGACGGAAAAGGAAGGAACATGTGAATGTCCATTTAGAAAAATCTCAATTCACAGCTGCAACAGAAACTCTGATTTGGGGGGATCACAAGGTTAAAGTTGTCTGCCCCTAGGTTGACTTAGAATTATACAAAAAAATTAATTCATTTTGAGTATCTTTAAGCTTTCACATCCAGAATTACTGGCTTTTTTTACAGTCAAACATGTTTCTGTCTTATTGAAGTAAGCACTTGTGTGAAATATCACAATTGTTACTCAAGAAAAAATTATAGAAACTTCTGTGATCTGCAGAAATTGCAACTGAGAATGAAATTTTCAGTGTCATTGTCAGATGTGTATGTTACATTTATTTTTGTCCATTAATATAATTCTCTTCATGTCATAGGGTCCTCCTGGTACCCCAGGTCCTCAGGGTATTCTTGGTGCTCCTGGTATCCTTGGTCTGCCTGGCTCCCGGGGAGAACGTGGTCTTCCAGGCATCTCTGGAGCAACAGTGAGTATACTTAACTGCTTTAAACAGATAACATGTAAAACAAAGAAAATGGAAAAAACCCACACACATTTGAGGTTCCCTCCTATGGGAAGCCAGGGAGATGTAGATTCTGTTGTTTCCAATTCTGTTGGAAACAGAGGATATGGACCTACCAGACTTAGAGAAATGGAAGAAATTATGGCTTGTTGCAGAGAATTATTAGCAAGTGAGCATATTTCTCAATGTCAGAAATGTTAGAGGTTTCTAATAGTAACATCTAGAATGAAGATAATATTTGATATAGATAGGTAGGTTTCTTATGTCCTGATTGTTTTTTCCTTCCCAAACTGATTGCAGAGAAATGTTTCACTTAGATGAAGGCCAAAAGTTCTGTCAGGTTGGTTTGTGTTGTATTATAATGTCACATTTTCTTACCACTGTTCCTGTATTAGGGTGAACCTGGTCCCCTGGGTGTTTCTGGTCCTCCTGGTGCCCGTGGTCCCTCTGGTCCTGTGGGTTCTCCTGGTCCAAATGGTGCTCCTGGTGAAGCTGGACGTGATGTAAGCTGTCTTTTATCCTCTTCATGTTGCTTTTCTTTTATTCTGAGCCAAAGACAAATACTCAAAAAAAGTGCATGGAACTGGAGGCTGTTCTGCTAGCAAACTTGTACAATGTCTTCAGAGAAAGTTTTATCAGGATTTTTATAGACATGGATTCCTACACCCAACTAGGTGACAAATTTTTAAAGCACAAGTTGTGTCTGAAATACATCCTGAAATCACTCTCAGAATCTTCTGACTTTTTACGTAAATGCCAAGAAAGATGGAGCAGGGAAAAAAGATAACTTTCAGGAAAGTATAAAAATTGAAGCCTTATCAGGGAAGATTATTTGATAACCTGAAGCATTGTTAATTATATTGTTAATACAAATCTTGCAAAGAGAACAGAGAATATTAATTTTAAAATCCCAAAGTTTGTTTCATTGGAATTTTCTGAAGGAAAAGGGTTTTGTTTGGACACAGTCTAAGAGCTGAAGTGAAATTAACATTCGCAAAGGAAACCATTTAATCTTGTGAAGTACCACAACAAAATAATTTAGTTGTGGCTATTGTTTAGGTCCTTTTCCCTCCACTGGCATTTTTCACCTAAAAAGAAAGTCTCAGTTTTAAAAGACTGCAAGCTAGATGAAAACCACAATTGCCTTAGCCTTCTCATTTACAGAAGTGTTGCAAAGCCCAGTAATTTTTTCTTTACTGAACTTTTAAAAACTAAAATATTTGAAGACCATTTTAGTTTTCTGACACCATTAGTATATTTAAGGGATTTGAGAATGGTGTGTATAAGGAAGACGTTTTTCTCTTCGAGATTTATACTATCTTATCTCAATATCTTCTCACTGTAAGCAATTAGACTGAGACAGTTCTGTGTGAGATGAAAGGTGATTGAATTTAGTAATTTTTTTCATGGTATTTTAATAGGGCAATCCTGGAAATGATGGTCCTCCAGGCCGAGATGGTGCTCCTGGTTTCAAGGTAACTTGTTTCATTTTCTTTTATTTCATTGTCTTGGAAGAAATATTCCAATATGTGTAAGTCAGTAATAACACAAAGTCTCTCTTGTTGCATTCCTTTGTTCCCAGGGTGAGCGTGGTGCTCCTGGTAGTCCTGGTCCCAGTGGTGCTCTGGGTGCTCCTGGTCCTCATGGCCAAGTTGGTCCTTCTGGAAAGCCTGGAAACCGTGGTGAACCTGTAAGTTGATGAGATAATTATATACCTTAACTTTTTGGATTAAGGTCTAAGAGGACTAAGACTTGTCTATCATATATACATATATACAAAATACATCACACGTCTACAATGTATAGATAATTACTTCACTTTCTCCAGAGATGTGTTGAGCACGGAACCTTCATTAGAACAATATACAGCAGTTACATGTATTTTCTATTCTTGTTTCAGGGCCCTGCTGGTGCTGTCGGTCCTGCTGGTGCTTTTGGTCCAAGAGGTCTTGCTGTAAGTCTGATTTTTAAATACATTACCACGTTGATGCAAGAAGAGAAAGCATGCTTTATCGATAAGGACTCATGGAAGTGATCAAGGGGCCCAAAACGTAATGCTTAAGGACCTGAAAATATTTAGGGACTTAGAATCTCAATATTAGCATTCTCTTTTGTGGGATCAGTCCTGAAGCTTTTGGGATTGGCACTCTTCCTGGGTGTATTAAGGGGATGTCCATTATATACATTGGGATATGGCTTAACGTAGAATACTTATACTGAATTCTTGCCTTGACAGTAGTATGTTCTTGAAGCCTTCTAATTTATTCCTCTGACACCTATATCCCTTCCTAGGGCCCACAAGGTCCACGTGGTGAGAAAGGTCTACCTGGTGATAAGGGGCCTAGAGGTCTGCCTGGCTTGAAGGGACACAATGGATTACAGGGTCTTCCTGGTCTTGCTGTAAGTAAATGGTTTTTAGGGGGTTGAGTATAAAGAGCAAAAAAACCAAAATAAGGTCACCCTAGCAAGGAATTACATATGCACAATAGATAGAGCATGTTAATACCACTTACTCCACTGTGCAGCACCCTTCAAATCAAGAGTCATAAATAGGGTCTTTTACATTCAATGTTTTTGTACAAAATGGCAAATTCTGGTATTGGCATTAGAACTGTGAGTACCGTTAGTTGCCTTGAAGCTCAGTTGCATTTGGCTAGCAAAGAATTAAAAAATCCTCTGCCTTTGTTTCAGTATTATTTCTTATTTTGGCCAGAAATTGTAAAACCTTTATCTCAGAAAAGCCAAAGCTGGGGATCTTCTTCCCTTTAAATTTGGGTATTAAATTAGGGTATCAACTTTAGGAATTACAACTTTTATTTTAAAGCCTTTTCTGAAGTTCAGAAGAAACAATATAAAGAATTTTACAGATCTAAAGATGTTTAAACACATCTTTACTCCCTCTCTCTGCTCTTCCCAAAACAAGCATTTTATACCCAACTCCACTAATAAATGTCATTAGCCCTAGATTCCCATTCTCTGAGCCCAAATACATGTTGCCTGTAGTTGCCTCTTGAACGAAGCAAACACAAAAATGTTCCACTGCTCTTTTTTTGATGATTATGTATCTTTCCCAATAGGGCCAACATGGTGATCAAGGTCCTCCTGGTAACACCGGCCCTGCTGGCCCAAGGGTATGTGACTTTCAGAATATATTCAAATAACTCCCATTCTGATTGTGCAATATATATGTATGCTCCCATTCATATGAATCTCTATTTGTAGCATTTTTACTGTCATTAAACTGTTCAAATGTCCTTTTAGGGTCCACCTGGTCCTTCTGGTCCTCCTGGTAAAGATGGTCGCAATGGTCTCCCTGGACCTATTGGTCCTGCTGGTGTGCGTGGCTCTCACGGTAGCCAAGGTCCTGCTGTGAGTATAACCTTTTTTTTTTATTGATTTAACACATTTATGTTACACTATAAGCCTAGCAGTTATGTCACTCCAGAAGCCTAGCAGTTTAATAATGCGTGTGGTTTTATTTCTTTAAAAATACATTTAATAGTAGGGAAATGTTTAATAGACCTAAACTAAGAGATTTTGTTCACTCCTTATGGCCAGAGAGCAAATACACAAAGGAGATGTGGTAGTCCTACACTGTGCATCTTCCGCTGCTTCAACCCATAGCAGTCACCACAGGGCGAGTCCATGTGTGCTGTTTCCAATCAGAGCTGAGGGTGCCAGGAGTTAAGCAGGAATGTCCATGTGTGGAATAATTTCATTAAAAGCACCATGTATCTGACAGAATCCTTCTTGTCTTCTGCTTTTGAAAAACTTTAGGGTCCTCCTGGTCCTCCTGGTCCCCCTGGCCCCCCTGGTCCCAACGGTGGTGGATATGAAGTTGGCTTTGATGCAGAATATTACCGGGCTGATCAGCCTTCTCTCAGACCCAAGGATTATGAAGTTGATGCCACTCTGAAAACACTGAACAACCAAATTGAGACCCTGCTGACCCCAGAAGGCTCCAAAAAGAAC
Source organism: Coloeus monedula (assembly GCF_965178545.1). NCBI lineage: Eukaryota > Metazoa > Chordata > Aves > Passeriformes > Corvidae > Coloeus > Coloeus monedula. The sequence continues at coordinate 24,714,611 of NC_138781.1, forward strand.
CCAGCTCGCACCTGTCGTGACCTCAGACTTAGCCACCCAGAATGGAGCAGTGGTATGTTACTGCCAGATGTTTGCCCTTTCTGGCTCAGGGAGTACTTCCAGGTCGTTAGATTTCTTCGGTGAATGGTATCTTTGGCCACACGGCAAAAATATTAAATGACCAATGAAGAAGTTCTTTCTGCCTCTACTGAAAATAGATGCAAGTACATTTTGAAAAGCTCTTTATAGATATTTTTGTACATTTTTCCAATAATTTTCCAAAATAATACAAAAATATTTAACCCTTGTTTTCAAATACAGTTTTTCATACGTTAACAATCCAAAATATCTATGTATCCCACTTATCACCTTAATATTGTACCTAGCCGTGATGTTTATGGCCTGAGTTCCTGTACCAGACAAGTGAATATGAACTGAATGCAAAGTTTAGGCTGAGTGAACCATTGTTCACATTTCTTCCCGTAATGGCAGGCTTCTACTGGATTGATCCCAACCAAGGCTGCACTGCAGATGCCATTAGAGCATACTGTGATTTTGCCACTGGTGAGACTTGCATCTATGCCAACCCTGACAATATTCCTGTTAAGACCTGGTATATCAACAAGAATCCCAAGGACAAGAAGCAGCACATATGGTTTGGTGAAACTATCAATGGTGGCAGCCAGGTAAGTGATGTATGGCAGGGTGATTGTTTCCTACAGCACTGTCTGAAGAGTTCCCAATTCATTGACTCTCAGCAAGCAAACAGATAAATTCGTAGGGGAGAAATATGAAAAAGCCAACTACCTTTTACCTCATGGGCATAGAACTCTGGTTCTGGCTTAGATCAGTTTGTTTAAAGTACTTCTCATTATTTTTCTAACTTTTCTTGATATCTGCAAATGATCCATTCAGCCTGAATAATGGTTATTGCTAAGGGAAGCCTGGACTGGAATATGATACATATAAAGACAGTCCAGAAAATGTCTGAAAGAGTAAGAAAAACATCAGTCTTTTTAATTGATATTTTTTACATACAATACACACAACACTATTCCTGGAAAGATACTTATATTACACATCACAGATTCTGAGTGCATGCCACCATAACATTCAGAATTGTTGGCAAAAGGAAAAGCAAGAACCATGTCTACTTGCATGTTAGACACTGTCCCAGCAAATTGCAAGTAAACTACTTTTGTACAGCTAAGGAGATTTAATTACATCATTCTTAATTGAAATTGAGTTGATATTGTGATGAAGTGTCCAAGATAAGATTTGATTACATGGGGTCAGAACAGTTGAGGGTCCTATTTCTTACTGTAGCTAAAAGTAGATGCTGTAAAAAGAATAGAAGAGTGAAGTAAAGATTTGTATTATCCACAGACACTACTCTATTAGACTCAAAGAAAATTTCCAGGGTTTTATTGAAACAGGCATTTTTTGTGTGTAGCTGTGGAAACCATAGATTGTCTTCCTTGAACTTACCTGATCTTGTCTCAGAACCCACATAAACTGTTAACACCATTTCTTGGTGTTAACCAAGAACTCTTAAACTACATTCACTCATGTCTGGTTGACAGTCTACCTCCTACTAGTTTTATTCCATGCTCTTTAGTTCTGGAGTGACAATAGAAAAGTGATTGAAGACTTCTGATTAATTTTCTTTAAAAGTTCCTAGCTGTCGTGGTTTAAGTGCAGATGGAAATGAGGTACCACTTGCTCAGTTCCCTCTCTCTTCCCCCCAATCTACCCTAATGGAATGGGGAGGAGAATCATGGTATATTGAGATAAGAACAGTTTAATAATTGAAAATAAAATAAAGTACCATAAAAATGGTAAATAATAATGATAATAAAAAGTGAAACACCAAGTGATGCACAGTGTAATTGCTCACCACTTGCTGACTGGTGCAAAGGCCCCCTTTTCTGAACCCAGAGAGGCCACTCCTTAGGGTTATTTCACTCCAGTTTATATACTGGGCATGATGTTTTATGGTGTGGAATATCCCTTTGGTCAGCCCAGGTCACCTGTCCCAGCTATGCTCCCTCCCAGTTTCTATTGCTACTTCTTTCTCACTGGCAGAGCATGAGACAAAAAAAAAAAAAAAAAAAAAATCCTTGACTTAGGATAAGCACGACTTAGCAAAAAACCAAGACATAAGTGAACATCAGTGTGTTAGCAACACCATTCTCATTCTACTCTATCCAAAACACAGCACTGTATCAGCAACTGAGAAATTAATTCTACCCTAGCTGAAACCAGGACACTAGAGCAGCTATCACACATTTCCATAACAAACATCCTCTTTTCCCTAGCAGTACAACTGACTGGGTTCCTCTCTGTTTTTCAGTTTGAGTACAATAGTGAAGGAGTGACCTCAAAGGATATGGCCACCCAACTCGCCTTCATGCGTCTGCTGGCCAACCATGCCTCTCAGAACATCACCTACCACTGCAAGAACAGCATTGCCTACATGGATGCAGAAACTGGCAACCTTAAAAAGGCTGTTGTACTGCAGGGATCTAACGATGTTGAACTACGAGCTGAAGGCAACAGCAGATTCACTTTCAGTGTTCTTGAGGATGGCTGCTCTGTAAGTAATGCAGAAACCATGGGTGCAATGACTGCCCAGGCCTAAGCACGTGATTAGAGACAGAGTTGTGCTTTAGTTTAGAATTAGATTATCTGTCAGACCAACAAAATTTTGCCTGGTGAAAATACATAGGCTACAAACCCAACCATGCAAGGTCACTAACAAGTAGGAGGGAAGAGGTTACAAACAAATCCTACCTTGTACTGTGCAGTGTGGCAAAAAAAAAGTTTTCAGAGGGTCCAGATCCAAATTCTATGTAAGCAGAAGACTGATAAGAAAACAGCACATAGGCTATAGGAGGGCCAGGATCTTTAAGTCCTGAAACACTCAGGCAGGGTTCTCTTAGGATCTAACATCAGTGTGAATAATACAGTAGCTTGTATACAGCATCACACATAGGACTACAGAAGATTCAAGTAAAGATTTTCTCTGTATTGGAGATCTGAATAGTTGGATGTGGGTATCTGATTTGCAAACAATAGAAGCAAAATTAATATGAAATTCTTCCAGAAATTATCCATTCAGGTGAAACAATTCTCAGTACTGTGAACAATGCAATAACAATTGCAATGAATCTTCTCTTACAGAGAAAGAACAATGAATGGGGCAAAACAATCATTGAATACAGAACAAATAAGCCATCCCGCTTGCCCATCCTTGACATTGCACCTTTGGATATTGGCGGCGCTGACCAAGAATTCGGTTTGGACATTGGCCCAGTCTGTTTTAAATGAATGAACTAAAATTAACTTAAAGCCTCTCCCAAATTATTCTCTTGTCATTTCTTTTTATAATGAAAGCTGACTCCTTCCATTTCTTCTGTTCATCTACTTGCTTAAACTCTGGGCGAAAGAGAAGGAGAAGAATTGATTGGAGCATTGTGCAATGAAATTTAATACAGCCCCACATGGACTTGGAAGTCTTTCAAGATTTAACACCTTGTTTTGGGAAATGTCAACCTTTGTAAAGAAAAAAAACCAAAATAAAAAGTCATGAAAGTTTGCACCACTTGTGGCCTTTGAATATCTTCCACAGAGGAAGTTTAAATCCATGACTTCCAAAGGTTTAAACTACCTCATACACTAAATCAAGAGTGATCCACATCTTTTGTAGGAACTTCTCCATATGATCTGAGGTACTTTCAGTTCCACTCAAAATACAGTGGTGCTAATTGCATACTTACAGAGTATCTTTCCAATACTTGAACTTTGATGGTGCTAGTAGCATTTAAAGTATTGCTTCTCTGTTTCTTTGAAGTCTGTCTTAAAACTTAGGATGTCCTGTCTCACCCACAGCTTAAGCATGTGGATAATTTTTCTGCCTCTTTGTCTTCTTCCTCCAAAATCAGGTGTTCCTGCTTTCAAATTTCATTTCCATCTTCTACTATGGGTAAAAACCCCCCCCCATCATTTCTCAAAAAAAGAAAGAAAATGTATTTTGTATATGTGAGATGTTTAAATAAATTGTGAAAAAAAATGAAATAAAGCATGTCAAGTGTTCCAAAAGAAACTATTTAACGAGTTAAGTTACTTGCTTAGATGCATTGGAGATACTCACACCCAGATTTTACAATACTTTGTTAGCACATTGCTATAAAACATTTTGTTAAAGCCTCGTAAAGCTGCCTACAACTGCCTTAAGGGTGTGATTGTCTACTTTTCATTTCAACACTAATGTTTGAAAAGTTGTCAAGAAACTCACTCAGTATCTCTGTGCCTCTGAGTATGAGAAGTTCAGAAGCAGAAATAATTCCCTCCTTTTTTCCAAATACTGAATAGGATTAATGGCTGAAAGAAGGGCCATCATCTCCCTTAAAGGAGGGACAGAAAGCTCCTGGCTGTTGAAAGAGCTGTGCTGGCTGATGCTGTGCTGTAATCAGCAGAACTGTCCCTGTGTACTTTAGAAAGGATGTGCAGAAGTCTATTCCAAGAATCTCAAATTTAGTTGTTTTGTCAGGAAACTCAGTGTTTGTTAGGCCCTAACAGTTTGTTCAGTTGTGTATGAGACACAGAACCATATGCTGAACCTTTGTTACTGACTTTAATAATTTACTGTCACACAAACCACCATGAGAAGCAAATATTTCTTCTCTGAGACCTTTTAGAAGACTGCTGAAAACCGTAAATGAACTACACTTCCAACAGCCATGTTCTTGTTATTGGGAAGGTGCTTGGGAGAACCCACAGAGGACCACAAAGACAACAGCACAATCAGGTAAGGCAAGAGGTGAGATGGGTTTTGTCAGCTGGAACCCCCAAAGGAAGACATGATGAATATATCCAAAATAAAGTCCCTGTAACCTGAAGAAAGCACCACTCCAAAGATTAGCAGCTGAGAGTCTGAAGGCAGCTCCAAATGGTGCAAGGGGAAATAAACACTAAAATCTGTTTCTAAAGACAGTTTTTTTGTTCTTGCTTGCAATGAACTGATTAAGGAAAATAAGGAAAATATCAAAACATGATCTTAAATGCAGCTGCTATGTGTCTGCAGGTGTGTGCTGAATTAGTAAAATGAGAATTTCCATGATGAAATAGGCCCCATTTTTTCTTCACTGAGTAAAACACACTGAAGGTCTGTTTTTAAAATACCTGCATTTACTCATTGGAACATGATGATTCTTAAAATATTAGTATTTTAAGCATTGTTTCACAATTTCAAAATAAATTTGTTGTTGTAAAAACAGTAATTCAATATTTGAAAATGGTAAAGACTTTATTTCCTTGTATAGATTAACTACAAGACAGGAAGTTCCTACAAGGACTGAAAAGTTAAAATTTCATCCCTCAGGATATGCAATCCACTAGAAGGTATGCAAAGGTTAATGCTAGGATAGGGAGGTGAACCTTTGTTACCTGGGGAGAAAAAAAACCCCAAACCACAGTTAAAGGAGGGACACTTGAGTCTAGAAAGGAAACTACACATAACAAACACTGTCTCTTTTTGTCATCTTCTGATTTCTCCTTTGCTCTCTGTGCTCTATTCCATGGCATGTCCTCCCAGGCAGAGAATACTTTCTATCAGCTCACTGATAACATCCAAATTATGTGTTTTCAGATTTTTGCCCGAAAAGCAGCCTCATTTGGAAATTAAACCTGAAAAAATACATAGTGTTTACCTCACAAATTCCAGGCTCATTAGCACTGAAAAGATACTCCTTCTGCTTTGCAGGTTTTGAGCTCATCAGAACTTACTGCCTGATCACGTATTTTGCTTATGTTATGTACAATATTGAGGAAACTGTCTTTCAAAGATCATAGCTGAAAATAAGAGAGATAAATGGCAGACAGGGCAGGGGGCCTTCATATTGTCTAGTTTTGGGAATACAAGATGTTGAATAAACTTCTGGTAAAGTGATCTTAATTGTTTCTGGGAGTGGTCTGCCTCCCTGTAACTATTATCTCTGGAGAATTTAATTATCAGCAGCAATACATCTAGAGCATTAGCATAAATTAGCTAAAACAAGAGATTAAAGTTTTTTAAAGAATCTTGGAAGGAAAGGAAAACAGCTGGAGTAACTAAGTGAAAGGCAAAGTTTACAGCATGCCCTGACTGTACCACAGCAGAACAGAATTGCTGGAGAAGCTCTGTAAAGCTGGGTAGAGAGACAACTGACTTGTAGGGCTCGGTTGCGATACAATTGCATAAACCAAAGTACTGCAGCATTCAGACCATTTTCCTCCCTGGAATCTGTGTGACTGATGACCCTCACTTGTGTGATCTATAAATATGTTCTCTATCAGCTTCTCTTATGCCATCCCCCCAGGAGACGAAGAGATTAAAAGGCTCCTGTCAGTAAGTGCTTCAAATTGTATCTAAGTGGACTTCTGATGTCTCCAGTTCAAATACACCTTATTGTATCCATGCACACTGTCTCCTGTTGCAGCAGGCTCAGCTGGCAGCACATTGGGCTCTCTGTAGCATGTGCTTTTGCACTAATATGGCCATAGTAAGTAAAAACTAAAGGTAAGGAGAACACCATCCATCTGACCAACATGGAGCAAAAAGAAACTCAAATCATGCAGCACGGTTCTAGAAGGGACAGTTGTAACCCCGCAGCCCTGTGGGGAGAAACACGAGCCACTGCCAATTGTCTTCAGGATCTGAGTTTGTCAGTCTAAAACATGAATACTGTGCTACAGACAAATGTCCTTTAATACAGGTGAGTGATAAAACAACATTACCAGATAATATCTACACTTCAACCACTCACGTTTAAGTCGCAGCTTTTGATGTCACTTTTGAATAGTTTTCTTGTAGTGGTTTCAAACAGGATCTCCCAGAATCTGCCTTGCTACCATCCATTTGATGCAGTGTTTTACAGTATTAAAATCATGTACCCAATTCCAATGAGATACCAGCAAGCTTAACTAAAGCTATCATACATGCAAACAGAAGTAATCCCTAATTCATTTAGCTTTACTCATGCCTCATTCTGAGCTCCTTAGAAATCCACTAATTTTCTGTAGGGTTCTCCCATGAATCTCAGATGCTTAACGAATGCAATCTTCAGCGCAAAACCAAAGAAATTCCTGCATGTCTATATTCTAAAGCTGGAATAAATTTATCCTTTCCTGGAAAACATGTGGTTGAATATTACATGAGCAAAATTTCCTATACATGATTCCATGCTTATGTATACACTCCAGCTACTCAGGAAATGACGGCTCTCATTAAGGCAAATATAACTATCAAAACAAACAAACACAACATTTGAATTATTTTGAACACAAGCATTTGAAATATATATATAATAAATTCCAATAATTATTATCAATATCTTACTGTGTTCAAGCTACAGAAATTGGACCTTCGGGTGAAATTAAACTTTTCCCAATTGCCAGTTTGGAAGACAGTGAAACAGCAGAGCGGTTCTCCAGAATTCCCATAGGCGTTGTGCACCACCTACTGACTCACACACTAATTACCAGCCCCTGTTTTTCTAGGGCTTTTATTCCTGAATTCACTGTCATTCACAGAACCACAAAATACTCTGAGTTGGAAGGGATTTACAAGGATCATCTAGTCCAACTCTTAAGTAAATGGCCCACAGAGGTATCAAACCCACAACCATAGTGTTATTAGATTTATGCTCTAACCAACTGAGCTAATCTCAGGGTTGTTATTGTCAAAATCTTCTGTACCAAGAATATCCTAAAGGCTATTTCTTCAAAACATCAGCATCAGAACTCACCCTAAATATGCATAACATATGAGAAGAACACTCATCCAAACAGGAAAGCTCTTGGCAGCAAACTGCAGGCTCACTCAGGGCAGAAAAAAAGACAATAATTAAATTTAGTCTTTTAGTTGTCAGGTTCTATGAATCTGAAATTATTTTCTCTGTGTAGTGGTATAAAGGGCAGGATTTTTTCTTCATTAAATCCTTCCTCCATAATGGCTTTAAGTTTTTTCTGGGAAATTTTATCCCAAGGGATTTACCACTACTTTTTGGTTAAGGTATTTAACATCTCAAGGTGTAAGTCACTGCTCCCAATATATCCCAGTATATTCTCTACAACAGTGCCTAGAATGTGTGACAAGAGGAGTCTCCCAAACACAGCCTGACTTAATTTGGGAAAAATGCTTTCCATTACTGTTTCTAGTTAATAATGAGCTACCTTCTCATTTATTTTCATCTTTCAGCATTTAACAGGGAATAAGACCACTCTAATTCCATTAGTTTGAAAGAACATCCATTGCTATTATGGCTGTCTGCACCTGCCTCTATACCACATTTGCTTTACCACAGTCATCCAAAAGTTCAATTCCTACAGAAGCGGCCCATTTTGCCAGAATTATTTGTTCCCCAGATTCTGCAATGAGATCCAAAGGACCTCTGCTTATTCTTCTCAGGAATAGCAAAGATAGCAAACCGCACCCATGAAGAGCACCTGCCTCACAGTAGACAAAAAGTAGAATTACAGTTTTACTTCATTTCTCTCATCTACTTTAATTAGCGTATAGATACAAGAGATACAAGATAGGTACAATAGACACAGACAGACACAAGAGGTTCTTTGAAATTTTTCAGTTCCATATGTGATTCTGGAGTACAGTTTCAAATACTTTATTCCATAAAGTTCCTGTAACTTTTGAAACTATTGTTTTAGTTGGTAGTCTTCAATTTTCTGGAGGGATTTAGAGTTAAGGTTAAGAATTCCTTCCCTGTGCAAGACAAGCTGGTGGTCTGACCTTTGGATTAATTGAGTTTGTCTCACACCTTCTTTCTAGGTCCACAGCAATGTTCTTACATTCTATTTACTCTCTGCTGCAGATTAGGCTAAAAATCCATTCTCTATGTTAACTCTACATAAACACCGTGGAAATTTCATATGCAACAACTCAGTAGCTGTTTTTTGTGGGCTTTGCCTGGACAACTCCTTCACCTCTTTGCCACCCATATGGACAATGCACTGCCCAGACACAATATGAAGACTACTTGCTTTGATTTCTACTGACTCCTTCATCTGTTTCTTAGCATGATTACAAAGTTTAATAGGTTTTTTTTGCTGTTGTTAAACTCATAGCTTTCTACAACCTGAAGCTCTAAAATGTAGGACAGCATGACTTCTAAAAAAATAGCAGTTTTAAACTCCTTGTCTAGCATGATCTGGATTTAGTGTGTTGAAAACCAACTGGGATTTGGATTCCATTTCCAAGTTGCTTTGCATGTACCATGAAAACATCTGTGGAGACAGAGAGCTCTGTGAGAGAAGGGCAAGTTCATAAAATAGAATCATAGAACGATTGAATTTTAAAGGGTATGCATGGACCTTGAAGTCCATCTAGTCCTGACCACCCCTGGCAGGGGCACCTCCCACTAGACCAGACTGCTCAAGACCTTGTCCAACCTGGCTTTGAACATGGCTGGAGTTGGGGTATCCACAATATTCCTGAGCAACGTGTTCCAGTGCCTAACCACCCTCACAGTAAAAGATTTCTTCCTTGTATCTAAGCTAAATTCTCCCTCTTTCAATTTATACCCATTACTACTTGCCCTATCACTACAGTTCCTGAAAAAGAGTCCACAAGAAAGCTGCTGAAGGATAATGGGCTCCAGTGGTTTCACTGCATACAGATTTGTTTTGGTTTTATGCTTTACAGAAAATCATACGCTGTTAGTTAAACCTTTCAGTTCAAGTGTTTTTAAAGCATAAGAGAAAACAACACATCAAAGAATTAGATCTACCTGCCTGCCATCTGAGCAATTATTAAAGTGTGCCATGCACAGGAGATTTAAAGCTAGAAGCAAAAAACAATAGCTCTCCTGTAGATTCCAACTCACCAGGCTCTTACACAAAATTGCTGGAAATGGCACAACTACTGAGTTACCTGTTAATTCCTAAATGAAAAATCTTTTCTAAGCCTGAGGTGCACAGTAGCCCATGTTGATATTTTGTAGATACGCATTTACTTTTCAACATCATAAAATAACACAGATCCTTTAGGGCTCACAAGCAACACAACAGAGAAACAAAACAGAGAAACAAACAAAAATGACACAATAGGGAAGGTTGCAATATTCTGCTAAAATGAAACTATTTCTATGCAATTTCATTTTTAAATAACGATGTATAGAAATATTTTAGTCTGTTCCATTGCTGATACTTCAGCAAACTAGTGTTTAAGTGAACCTGAGGCTAAACAGAGAATTCCAAGTTTCTAAAATTTCAAGAATGGCTGGGTTTGGAAGAGACCTTAAGGTCATCTGGTTCCAATCCCCTGCCATGGCAGAGGAAAAGGAAAAACACGTCCCTGGGTGGGCTCGAACCACCAACCTTTCGGTTAACAGCCGAACGCGCTTACCGATTGCGCCACAGAGACTCCCTTGACACTGCAATCTTCATAAGAAAAAATAATTTTCCTACCCAAAATAATTTTATGTTCCTAAAAACATTGATTTCAAGTAGCAGGGATTTAGTGCAGAGATGCTAAAAGAGAACACGGTCATCACATGGCATCTGTATTGCTGGCAGGCAGAAGGAAAGGCTTATAAAGCTGCACAAACACAGCAAAGCTTGGACTGTGGCTGTGTAGGCTTCCAAATGCTGTCTTGTAAATATAAGAATTCAGAATTTTAAGAAGGCACAACTGGGAGCACAAGGGAGAACCAGAAAGAGGAACAATATGAAACAATATGTTCATGAAAAAAGAATAACTCAATTTGACAAGGGACTAACAGTGACTGCCATTTTCCCTCAACCAGGAGTCAAGAAAAGAGAGGGGAGGAGAAATAGAAAAAAACTTGCATATATATATATATATATATATATATATATATGCAGGTATATAATATACCTGCATACCAAAACACTCATCTAAATCAAACATTCTTAACCCTTTACTTTGATGGATACAAAGCTTTGAGGATAAAGTGCAAGCAGGTGAAAGAAAAATAATTTGTGTTAGTGAGCTGAGCTGGGTCCCAGCCCCTTTCTCAGGACTGTGTAGCTGCACAGCAATGACACTCCCCACGATGCAGAAAGGTGAGGCCCCTTGACTGTCCTTAACGAAAGAGGACAGATGACATAAATATTTGCTATCTGCCCATTTCCCTTCCCTGTCTTCATCCGATCCATCTTTGTTTCAGACCCACAGAGCCTGAAATGAAAACACTGTTAAGTCTCATGTTGTAGAACAGCAGATGTCTTTATCTCTTAGTGATAAAGCTAAATATGGCCTTTGTACATGTGATTTCATAATTACTTCATTTAATATCAGTCTGATTTTAGTACAGACAATTGAGAAACCATGTTTATAACTGTTACAAAATTAGAAAACTGTAAAAGCAGTAATTTGTGATAGAATTCCAAGATCTTACAGGTTTGAGGGCATATTTGTTTCATCATTTGGATGTGGCAGTACTCAGGCCACACTGCTTGATTGAACGAGTCCACTGAAAAAAAGACTTCTTACACTTTGTAATCCCTCTTCATTAATTCAATCAAATATTTACAATATTGGCTACCAGGCATACACATGCAACAGGGAAACTTGATTCTTAGGGAAAAATTGATTACCATTATGAGGCTGAAAACCCAGCAATTAAAATGTCTGATGCCATCATTTGGCAGGTACCTAAAAGCTCCCCAGACAGAAAATATATACTGAAAATAGTACACTATCCAGGAATCCACTGGAAATGTAGCTTTATTTCTGGAACTACAATATGACCAGAGCAATCTGGCAATGCTGCACCATTTAAACTAAGAAGTGATATGGTTTGGGGTATGGCAGATCTACTAATTAATTATTCAACACTTAACCTGTTAGTTAATGTAGGGAATATTTTACTTATCATATAACAAACAGTATGTTCCTTATGAACACATGATCATTTTCCTTATGAAACTTAAAGATTAAAGGTGATAATTTGTCTTCCAGCTCTGGTGCTTATATTCCTTCCTATATATACTTGTGAAAAATTATACTTTTATAACCACACAAAAACTCAAAAGGGAAAATATCGCATGAGAATGCCCTACTACTCCTCTGACTGAGAATATTTAAATATCAGCTTTCTGTTACAGCTGACTTTATATACAGCAGTCACTTTATCTTCTTACATGCTCCCAGTCCTTCTGATTACATTGTGCCTTTGCCTGAGGATGGTAGGTCCAACTCCAGAAGCTACATATGGCTGTAATGCTGTAAACAAGAGAAAGGACATCTCCTGTGAACTCAGTTTATCAGCAAACTCGTATGTACATGCCAGGTTTTACCCGTGAAACAAAGTTCTCCTTCCATTTATGCTGAGCCTGCCAGGCAAAGTCAGGAAGCATTAAAAGAAGAATTACCTCATCTAAATTATACCCACGTAAATGACATCTGTCCAATTTAAATTCATTTCCTAAATTGAGCAGAAAGTCACCATTCTTCATGGTAAGTCGTTCACCTTATTCTAACTTACAAGTAAATTACCACCTTACTTGCTCCAGTTCTACAGAGGGAGGGTGATGATTAGTTTAAAATAGATTGGTTCTCTATGAGTGAATGGAATTAGGCGGGATGAACCCCTTCATTCCTGACTGTTATTAGACTGACTCGTAGAGGAAATAGAGCAGCCAAAAACCACAGTAATGACAGCATCAGTCATGAGTGACCATACAAAACACCACAATCTCTTATGAAAATAATTAATCCAGTTAAGCCAAGGCTACATCTGTAGAAAAAAGAAATGTGAAATTCTTCCAGAGGCATTTTACTTTTAATATTCACAGATATTATCCCACATGCACAACAGTGTCACGTCTCCTCTGCCTCTTAAAAGAAACACTTTTCTCTGGATCTTCTCTCTGTGGCTGCTCTAGGTGTTCCCACTGATGGCCCTTGATGCTTCTGGCAGAGCAAGCAGAAAGCCAACAGGAAGCTGTAGCATTTGCAAACCAAAAGCTGAGGTTTGACTGATCAGAACAGCTAGCAGACTTCTGGTTTACTTCCAGCACACTTAGTTGATCAGCAGACAAGAAAAAAAGTAGGTACACAATTTACAAAGCAGCTTCTAGTTCATGTCTGGAGTTGGTTTTATAGGGTACTTAGCAATCCCTAATTAGCCTTTTATATCAGGCCTTTTATATATAGTGGTTTTGGTGTGAATTACTTAGGTATATGTCATGATGCCAAATTCAATTAGCTTGTGAAAAACAAGGAAGAACCTTTTAGAAGCAAGACTACATGCATGCAAACCACTTCCTAACTCATGGCACTTCAGACAAAAGCTTCTGAGTGAATGAAGGGGATCTCAATTATCGAACACCTAAGCAATGTCTGCAAAGAAGCAAGGAAGCAAAAGCAGATGTCTTGCTCACATCCATATAAATATTTAATATACACAGGGGAATTATCTTAATTAAGATACTCAACCTGTAACAGTATCAGCATGTATTTGTACAGTCCTAAAATAACACAATTGAAATCCACACATGGAGTTTTCAGGCATTACTGAAGGCTGGTGTTAGGTCTTCATGGCAAATGAGGAATGCCCAGGGACTTCCAGCAGTAGGCAGCAGATCCAAAAGAGCCCTCCAAAGGCTGAAGGACAGAATTACTATTTCTAAGGGTTGTAATTTTCTGAGATATCTATAAACAGAAGAATGGTTGTTTTGATAGCATTTTACTTCCTGCTGCTCTGTCAGAGAAAGAAGCTGATTTAGTTGAAGATCCCTGAAATTCTCCACCTTGTTGTGGAGAGTTGAATTCATTTCATGATTTTGAGAATAAAAATTAAAAATTACATTTCCCTGCTTAAGCATTGCATCCACCCTGAGAAGCTGAGTCAACACAGGAGCTGTGGCAGAGCCCCATGCTTTCTGCATCTACACTGCTTATAGTAACAGCAGTAATTTGGGTAAGTTCTGAGCTGCACTCATGGTCATAAATGCACCTTGCAGACTTGCCACATAGTCCTCAAACTTAACATAGTTACATTGCAGAATGAGACAAGCTGAAGTAAATACGTTTCAGTTGGATGAAAAGTCTCACTTTTTCATCAACAAATAAACAGATGAAGAAGAGCATCTGTGGTCTTCAATGACTGCAGGAAAGATATATTTCATAAGATTGTTAAGAATTATTAATGAGCAACAGTGCAAAAAGTGACAAAAATATTCTAGCTAGAGAAGATGTTAAAAAGTGTTTAAGTTGCTTCTTCAAGTGTAAAATGCATGTGAAATGAACACAAAGAAACTGGAGCACTAACAGGAATATTTTAACAAACAAGAAGGTTTGTTCACAGAAAGAAGGCTATGAAAATTCTTGTCTTTTTGAATGAGGCATGAGCAAAAAATAATGCATCCATGAGAATTTTTCATTTGTGGAGCAAAAAAATCCCTACTACAACCAGAACGGGGGGGGGGGGGTGTGTGGTTGGGGGGGGGGGGGTTGGGGTTGGTTTGAATTTTTGTTGTTGTCATTGTTTTAGTTTGGTTTTGTTGGGGTTTTTCTGGAAATACGTAACCAAGTAAATACCCATCTATATACTTGGTACCTTTTCTCTCTCCCTCTCCCTGAGGGAATAAATCTGAGCACTTTAAAATAGCGCTTTTATTATTTAAAAAGAATACTGAGAAAGTGAACAAATCAACAGACAGACTTGAATAGAAAAGAAGTATGGGCTATATGTTGGCAGATAGTAAAGACATTGGTTGGATAGAAATGGGATATACATTGAATATATAGTAACAGCACACATCAGAATAATACTTAGAACTCACATTTTGTACTTACATTACATTATGTTTGCATAATGCTTTAAGTTCATCAGTTTTTCAGATAACATTTCAAAATAAAACTTCTTTTGCAATGTGTAGACTTCCTGGGTTTTTTTCAAATATTTCTCTTCTCTTTTTTCTCCACAAAATTATTTTTTCACATATTATTAAATGAATAATCAAATTCAATGATTTGCAGAATTTCCAGATTAGGGGTTTTTTGGATGACAGGGAAATGAAAGGTTAGTGAAATGAAAATTGGACTTTCTATGTGTTCAAAACCCAGACAATTAATTATTATTATTTACTCATTCAGTTAAATTTAAAAAAAAAAAAAAAGGGGGGGGGGGATGACGACACTCTTCCTGTTGGTTTTTTTTTTTTGGCTAGTCCTAATGAAAAGAGTTCTGCTAGATCTGAGGGAACCTGTCTAGTACAGTATGTACTTCATCATGCACCCAAGGCTTGATAAATGCTCACTCTTTATTTCCCATATTCATTTCCCATCTTCATGTGACTATATAGTGCACACATTTCCTAAGTTTTAGATTTGCTTATGCAGTTTATATATGGTTACTTTATTCTGTGGAAATGTCTTTCCCGTGACAGCCTGCCCTGCTCCAGGCCTGCCGGGCTTGGTGGCAGCTTCCCAGCCCCACCACTGGTGAGGGATTGGATTCGGAGCCCAGATTTCCTGCCCAGCTCAGGTATCTGCTTGTGGAGGAGCAGAATTTCCCTTTTGCAAATCTTAGCAAAGTTTGATTTCAGCAATCATTTCATCCATCCCCCAAGCCCAGGTAAGTCTGTGGGGGTCGACCTCTTAACCCAGGCAAATAGCTATAGGATGAGAGGACGCAGTCTTAAGATGCACCACGGTGAGTTTAGGTTGAACATTGGGAAGAATTTCTTCAGAGAAAAGGTGATTAGGGGCTTCCCGGGGATGTCGTGGAGTCACCATGGAAGTGTTTAAGGAAAGCCTGGATGTCTTTCCTTAAACTTAGTGACATGGTCCAATTGACATGGGGGTGTTCGGTCATAGGTTGGACCCGATGATCCCAGGGGTCTTTTCCAACATAATTGATTCTGTGAGTGTGTCAGCTTGCTTGTACAGTTACCCGCGTTCAGAGGGAGTGAGCGTCTTCCAGACCGGAATGACCATTTCCTTGTCAACACAAGAGTGACAAGTGTTTAAAAATCGCATTATTTGGAAGATGCCCTCCCTGTTCAGTGCCAGTTACGGACCGTGTGCGGCACGGACCCTCGCCCAGCTACTCATTCACGGAGCACAGTCCCCACGGGCTCTCCGCCTCGCCGCCGCCCCCTCAGCCGCGGAGCTCGGGCTGAGCGCAGAGGGATCCGGTGGGACCCACCGGGAGCCACCACATCCCCCCCGGCGCCGCGGGGCGGGGAGGCGAGCACTGGGGCCGCCCGCTGGCGGCCGAGGGGAAGCGGCGGCGCTAGGAGAGAGGCCCCGGCCCCGCCCCGGCGGTCGCGGGGTGTGGGGCTGCTCTCGGCAGCGGCGGCGGGGACGGCGGCAGCGGCAGGGTCCGCGTTGGCCGCCGGCGGGGACCCAGTGCTGCCCCGCCGCGCCCGCCCGCCCCATCGCACGCTGTTGTCATGGAGGAGCCAAGATGGCGGCGCTGGCCTACACCGGGGGCAAACGGGAGATCAACTACTACTTCAGCGTGAGGAGCGCCAAGGCGCTGGCGCTGGGCGCCGTCCTGCTCCTCACCGCCTGTCACGCCGCCTCCCGCCGCTACCGAGGTGAGGGGGCGGACGCGGGCGCTCCGTGGGGGGCCGCTGCTGCCGGGCCGGGGAGGCGGAGCCCCGGTAGAGCCCCGGCGGAGCTCGGGGACCGTGGCCGTGAAGGGAGAGCGGTGGGTCCCTCCGCCCGAGGCAGCCGCGGCGGTGTGGGCAGCGTAGCGCGGCGGCTCGCCAGCTGCCGCGGGACGCGACCCTGGGGCACAGCGGCGGGGACCCGGCCCTCGGGGCCCTGCGGGCCCGGCTTGGGGGTCGCCGCAGGCCCCGGCGGTCGGGCGAGGCCCCTCGGAGTGAAAGGGGCGAGTGAGGCTGGCGGGGCTGTGGCGATGCGGTGTTTGCACCGAGAGCGCGCCGCAGCTCCGGGGACCCGGCCTGCGGCAGGTGAAGCTGCGGGGGTAAAGGGTGTCTTCTTCCCTGTCACTCGTTCCCGTACGGCATGATTAATGACTAATTACCTGGCAATTAGTGGTTAAAGTCTTAATTGGTACGAGATTTGGTATATGTTGTTTCACTCTTTGAACCATCGCCTCAAACATAACGAAACCAGCAGCTTTGGTGGATGAAGCGAAGTAAAGAGCTGTTTGGTTTCACGTGTTGTCGGTGGCTGTGGACAAGCTCTGGGGACCGAGCGAGCGCAGCTGTGGCCGTGACCGGCTGTGCCCGGGCGCACCTCGGTTATGGGGCGCTGGGAGCTCTGCTCGTTCCTCCTCGCTAGGGCTGTTTTGGCCGTGAAGCAGAGAGTCTTGGCATGATCCGTAAATGCAAATGGAGCTGCTGAAGGAAATATTTACTTGTTTCTGTGTCACGCTAAAAAACGTGGTATGTTTTTGTGGGTGAATTAAAAAGTTGATCTGTAGGGAGGTCACTCAGGCTTTGTTGTAGGACAACTGGTGTGTTCTAACACTTGCTGCCAGCATTCATGGTAAACAAGGCTGAGACAATTCATTGTGGAAATGGGAAACGGAGTAGGGATCTTTATGTATACAATTCCCTAGATTTCACCCTCTAGCTGGCATGTCAGTTAAGTCTGATAAACCGACTAGTATTAAATTGGAAGACATGGAAGCCTTTACTGAATTCTAGTGTAGCTCAAGCATGAGGTAATTGAACTTGCCTGTTGTGCAGTGTTCCTTAAGGCACAAGAGAGTCACAAAACTAGACAGGAGGAGGGTGGCAAACTTTTAAAGAGGTGTTGGAAGACTAAGAAAATAGGGACTGCCATATCAAGCAGGTTACAAGGAAAATAAAATATGCATAATTTCAGTATATTCTGGGAGAGCTAAGAAAGGGAGTGAGTCTCAGATTGCAAAATGGTGAGAATCTGCTGGCCTTTATGTAAATTGATATGGTCTGTATGAATTGTTACAAACATTTCAAGTTTTTTCGCCTAAGGCTTTTAGTTTCTTGAAGCAATTAGAGGGTAAGGGAGAGGTTTTCCCATAACTGTTTAAAAGGTAGGAGGACATGGAGTCATAGTGAAAACAGAGTTCCCAATTTGGGCTTCTGTGAACATAAAATGTTCAAAAGAGAAGTTTAGAAAAGGAGGGTGGAAAAATTACAGCAGATGAACTTTTAGGATGGATAAAAGCAGAGGTGCTTTTATCGAAGAGATCATTCTGTAAACCTTCAGTGATATCAAACAGTTGAAATTCAGCAAATGCCACAATACTTTTGACAATTAATGAAAAAAACAGAGGTTTTCACTGATAGTGCACTGCTAAAGCTGACTGGCACCTCACTTACTCTCAGTGGTGTTGGTCACCCACTCTTAGTAGTGGGATAATAGAACTTGGAAAGCATGTACAAAAGAGCAGCACAAATGGCAGAAGAATAAAACAGCTTCTCTACAAGAAATAATGAAATAGAATAGAAGTCTGTAGCCTGGACAGAAACCTGTTAATGATCTCAAATATTAGGAATTATTGGGGGAAGGTAAATTGATTGTTACTGTGCTGCAACAGAAAACATATCAACTGAAAAATGAAATTAGCAGGCAATACATTTAAAGTGATAGCAAGAAAGGACTTTCTTTTCCACACAAGATATTTTATACGGAGATTTTATACCAGAAATATCCCAAAAAGGGTTATTCTAGTTTCCAGAGGGCGGATGAGGTGGTGCTGCAAACAGGTTCAAGGTTGCCAGGCTGTGAAAGCCAGGCCATGTCACTGAAGGGATTGCTGTGTTTGTTGTGCTTTTATCCTTTCCCTTTTGTCTGATTGTCATTACATGTAAAGGTTTTATCTAATTTTGGCCTCAGCCATGCAAGTACATGTAATAGATAGGAGCAGCCCGGTGTACTTCCCAGTCAAACTTGCCTGTATAAAATTTGCTTTTATGAAAAAATGCTGAACTGGGGTTGTGAAAGGTCAGATTCATGTTCAGGAAGACTGTGTTAGGGGTCACCTACAATTTTTTGCAAAAGAATGTGAATTAAGAGAAGGTACAAACTGTCTTTAACTTGTGAAGAGTTAAGTGGATTGGATGTTTACATACTATCCTGTGAAGTTAGTGCTGAGTGTTTTTCAGTTGTTCTATTTCAAAGGTACAGTCCTAAACCTTTTTGGAAATAAGCTTTTAAATAAAAGTTTGCATTCTTAAGATCAACAGTAGTAGACTCTGTTAAAAATGACATTTTTTATTTTGAATAATAGAGAACAATTGAATTTCCAGCTCTTTGAAAAAGAGAGTATGCTTTTTAGAGAAAGCTTTGGAAAACTTAGTCTGCTCTGATGCTGAATGAAGATTTTGAGATTTCACAATTTCAGTGGAATAACCACAATTTTGAGGAATGATAAATTAGAATAATGAGCATAATAAACTT
Organism: Coloeus monedula; assembly: GCF_965178545.1. Taxonomy (NCBI): domain Eukaryota; kingdom Metazoa; phylum Chordata; class Aves; order Passeriformes; family Corvidae; genus Coloeus; species Coloeus monedula. The sequence continues at coordinate 24,733,980 of NC_138781.1, forward strand.
CAGAGAAATTATGCACTTTGTATACGTATAATGTAGTGTATCTAAGTGAGCATAAAAGGGTAATGTGTTGGAAGGATAATTTACACAAAGAAAGAATTTAAAAAGAATGGTCTGTGTTTTGTGTATACAATGGCACTTGGAATTCTTTTTCTCAGGTTTTGGGGTTTTTTGGGGGTTGGGCTTTTTTGTTGTTTGGTTTTGTTTTGTTTTTCTTTTAAGATCTCGTTGTTGGTTAAGAAGAAGTTATGGTGTATTAAAATGAGCATGTTCTTTGGCTGCTATTTCATCTGCTAAAGCCAGAGTTGAGCATTTCTGGAGGCACTGTCTGGTCTGTAACCTCCAGTTTACTTTCTTGGCTGCTGTTTCAGTTTTGTTTTATTCCCCTCCCTCATCTTCTCCCCCTATTTTCTACTGTTATGTTTAAAGGAAGATATCAAACGTCAGTAATGCTCCTAATGAGTCTCAGGAGCTTTCTAATTATTGCTCAGGGCAGTAATGAGATAATCAGTATCTGGAGTTGGGAAAGAAGGCATAACCCCTTGACATGAATTATTGTCTCTATGTTTAAAATATATACCATGTGTGATGTTTAGAATGTTACTTCAGTGAACATACTGTAGGATGATGGATTGATCTATTTATGGGCAATTATTGTGGTGGGAGTGCCATGGAGTACAGCGATACCAAGCTTGGGTCATGACCTCAAGATAAGGACATCCTCCAGTCTTGAAAACTTGATTGAGAAAGAAGTTATAGCGGTCTACAAATCATGACAGACATAAGTCCAAGCTGCCTTGTCCCATGGAAGAACCAGGGAGTGCCAAGTAAATCTAGCAGAAACCATATTTCAAATAAAGGCAGATGATTCTTCAAGCATCAGCTGTGGATGTAGAAAACTCTTGTAGAAGGATTCTGTGGGTGCTAAAAACTTGAAGACTGCATGTCCAGTTTAGTAAGTCCCTGGAATGAACATAGTTGGGACAATATTAGGCAAGAACGTGATGTTTACTTGCCCTCTTCTTATTCATCTCTGAGCATCTGCTTATGGCCCCTGTTGAAGGTGGAATACCAGGCTAGACTGACCATTGGTCTGACCATGAATAACTGTCCTTATTTTCTTATGCATCTTTCTCAGCAAGGTAATGGATGTCAGAGGGAGTCTGATTAGTCATAGGTATTCTTTTACATGGTTCACTCTTATATCACTTTGATACATCTCCTAGTTGTCATCATCTGCAAAGTGGAGGACTTTATATCAGGAATAACTCTAAGTCACCTCATTACCGAATTCATGTTGCTTTTGATTAGATCGGTTTTTTTATTATTCCTGACAGTTTCGTTTTTTATGCAACTTACTTGAAAGGATAGTTTACATGTAGAGTTTGCTACATGTAGAGTTTGCAAGTTTGAGGATCAGGGAAGTGTGTTGCTTGAAAACCAAAGTATGAGTTGAGTGTAATGAAGAAACTGTTAGGTATGGGCAGTGGTACATTGTTTCTGCACGAGCTAGAACAAGTCCCTACCGTTTCATTCACAGCCATTTCACTGTTTGTCAGTGCTTGGAAATGCCAAGTATGACAAAAATGTTGGAGAGCAACTTCTCTTGCAGTGAATGGTGTTCAGTTGTGTTTAGTTATAAGGCAGCAGAATCTGACATGGAGTTGGGAAGATAACAGTCACTGATTTCACAACTGAGATATTTGAAACTTAACATGACCTGAAACATCAGCACCTGTAAAGTGATTAATCTTAATTAGCATAAAACTTACTGACTGGAAAAGATATATGCAGTTCAGAATGATCAGCAAATTGACATGTAAATATTTTTGGGATTTTTTTTGCATATTAACCCATGTCACCTGTTCTAAGGTGACCACGTGACCAAATGTCTTAAACGGGGAGATGTAACAGACTTTCTTCCAAATGTTGTGATGAGTTTTGTATTCTATACAAGATGCTGTGCATGGTGATTCTGTGTAGAAGATTATTTTATTCAACAGTTGTATTCTTTAATTTCATATTAGCATATTCTGGTTAGTAGATTGCAGATAATAACCATAATCTGGATTGGCAAATTTTAAAGGAAATGCCATTCTAAGTCATAACATCTTTCTGACAGCAGAAGTGGGATCACTAACATTTTGTGACTAGGGCTGGGATTTACAGAACAGTGTTGTATAATAAGTGAAAAGGCAACTTGCAGAAACTTGTACAAGATGTATTTACAGTCAGTTAAATTTGTTTACTGCTGTTGATTATTTCAATTTCTGTTTTTCAAATATTGTCGGATTGTTTTTTATAACAGCAACAGGGCTATGTTTTACATTTCATGTGTCTGAATTCTAATCTTAATATAACATTTTAAAGGTGGTGATACATGTGAGTATCTTCTGTCCAGTGGGAGATTTCTTGGAGAAAAAGTATGGCAACCTCACAGTTGTATGATGCATAAGTATAAAAATAGGTAAGGAAACTCATGTCTTCTGTTCATCTGGAAAGAAGAGTCATTTTTTGACTGCAGCTGTAGTAATTGTAGTGTCATTTCTTGTTCACTTTATTTTATATGTGTCAAATTGCAAGTAAAAATATCCTAAATAAAATTACCAATCACTTTTTTTCACCTCCTAGTAAGAGAAGTTTTGGGGGGTTTTTTGAATTATGCTGTATATTACCATTTTGAGACTACTATATTTGTAGTACACATAATAAGAAAACCTGCTTAGTTGTTTGCCTAATCACATTAGCAAGAGAGTTCATTTTCAATTCTATGCAAATTGCAATAAACTGTTTATTAACTCAGCATGTTTTTAAAAAAATTACCATGCCTTAGAGCTGGATATAATGTTTAGAATGATCTATATAGCTCTGTAGAATTTCAGAATACTTCTTTCTAAGATATGTATTTTCTGTAACATTACTGTTACTGTTTTGTTTTACAGTGAAGCAAAAAATTGCCTCATAGACAAACATGTTGTGTTCATAGGAGATTCTAGAATTCGACAGCTGTTCTATTCATTTATAAAACTCATAAATCCTCAAGTCAAAGAAGAGGGAATTAAGGTGAGGTAGCTTATTTTGGTGATTGATTTTTTTGTTTCTTTCTTCCCAATTTACCTCATAACTCTTGTCTAAACTTCAGGAAACCAAATTATGCTGTTTGCTGGCCTAGCCATCAGGAAGGAGAAGCACAGAAAGGTCTTTTGAAGAAGAACAAGATTAGACCAAAATAATTGTTTGGTTACAGATGAGATAATTATGAATCTGAGAAGAGAACTAGGAAGCTCAGGAGAAAGCTTGCGGCAGCCTGGGAATAATTTAATGAAGCTGACTTGTCCCATGGCAATTTATGCTTCATATTTGGTTTCTTGATGAGAAAATGATTGCTCCTTTGTGTTTTTTTAAATAGTAGTAATTCATGCCTTATAATTTGTCATTTAAAATGTCAGTTAAATTGCTGATCTAATCTGTTCGTAAAAATCCTTGGGGCAATGACAGATTTCCAGGTCTAACTTGAAACTAAAAATAGCTTCAAGTCTTACCTTCTTCTTGATCACTGATGAAGAGCTGTCTGAATTTTATAAGGTGAAGTATGTAAACAGCCAGGTGGAAGGAGGAAGAAAAGATATAGCTGTATCATTTGTTGAACGTAATGTTGATTTCTTTTGCTATATCATACTTCTTGGGCAGTATCTTCATAGATGTATGTATATATGTGATGGAAAAGACACCTTTCACTTTCAACAGTACATCAGATTTGTCAATTATTTAGTAATCCTGTCACTTAGAAGTGCAAGCTGGCAGCTTGTGCGGCATTCAGCATGCAGTCACTTTCTCTTGTCAAAACAAGATGTTTGATTGATCCCAGAACTCTGTTTTTCCTAGTCAATTGGTTAGGTCACTCTTGCTGCCCAAAAATACTGGTGAGATGATAGAGTGTTATAATGGATTTTGAGTTGAGAGTATCCTTTGTCAAGTGTTATTGAAATCAAGATCTCAGTTTGAAGAAGTACACTTGTTCTTATGGACCTGGATTGAAATTAATACTGTATTTAGTAATTTCAAAGGATGATTGTATATGCATGTCTGACTCCTTCCTTTCTGGTTTCTTACAGTTTTCACTCAGAAAATTTAATAATGCATTCTAGATTTTATTTCTGCCTGAGTTTATTTTCTTTTATTCTTTAATTAAAACTGTGTTGCTTGTGTAAAGGAGATGGGCAGATGAAGAGGAAGGCAGTGTAAGAAAAGAAAGAGGAAAAAGGGAAAAGTCATAAGTATTTCTTATGTTGGGAGGCTAAATTTAGGAAAAGATTCAATACCTTTGCAACAGAGTGACCAGAAAGCATTTCAGACTTTGTTGGCTAGATTTCTTCCAGGAAAAATAACTGTTTTTTCGAGTAGCTTGTTTTATCAAGAAAGCAATTTAAATATTTTGTGTGAGTACACTGACATGTTTATACAAGAAAAATCCTTTCCACTGAAGATAAACCTTTGGGTGAGAGCAAGTTAGCATAGGTATGTAAATATTTTCTTTTCATTCTAAAAGTTTTGCTTAGTTTTTATTGTTTTGGGGTTTTTTTGACAGCATGGAAATATCCCATTTGAAGATAAATCTGCTTCAATTAAAGTGGTAAGTTTTTATCTAGTGTTAAACTGCAAGCCATAAGCATGTTATTATTTCATACAGTGTAATTGAAATTGCAGTCAGAGCTGTAAAGTCAAAAGAAGGTTAAGACCATCAACATTCTTTGTAAATATTCTATGGATATTTCAGAGTGTATCGTAACATACTATATTTTGAGAGAATTTGGCATGGAGTACTTGTATTGTGGCTTAGTTTTGGGCATAAGCTCTGGAACTGTGTATAATTTTTCTTTTTGTCAGGTCTTATAATTTGGCCTTTCCAAGAATAGCTTTTGCCAGGAAGTTTACTCTTTTCATGCTGTAAGAATATGTATCTGGGTCTTCCTTGGATTGGTAATTGTAATTACCATTGAGTTTTCTATGCTATCTCAACAAGTATTCCTTCCACTGTTTTTTCATGGAGAAATAAGCACAATGTTGGTTATAGTGTGGATATTTAAAAAAAGAAAACAAACAAAGTACTTGAGGCTAGTTTTTCTGAAGGGCTCTGTTCTCCTCTGCCCTGGCAATGGAAATGCTGTCCTCAATAGCTTTCTTTGCTTCCCATGACAGCTATCAGCAGTGCTGGGATTGTGCTAGTCATGTATTTATTTATACCCTGAAGAAAACTCGTTCTCTATTCACCAGAACCAAAGAAGCAGTGTGTTTGCTGAGTTGTCTGAATGTGAATTTTCAGTATTTGTTTGTGTACATGTTTTAAGATTTTGGGTACAGAATAACATTTTAGGGTGTAAGCCCATGGCAGTTTAAGCGTGTGCTAACCAACTCTGTTGGCCTTCACAGTATGTTCCTGTGTTTGTGCTGAGTTACAACTAGCACGGGTAAGCTGTGGAGTGGGTTGTTTCAGGAGTCAGTCAGCCAAAAAGTTACTTTATAGGATTCAAAAAGTTACTTTTTGTTCAGGTCTGATGTGGCTCATCATGTGGTTATCTGAATGATGGAAAAGATGGTGCAGGACACAAGACAGGACAAAGAGGCTGATGCAGTGTGATTTGCATTGACCTAACCTGACAGGATCACATCTTCAAAACTCCTTAAGTCTTGGAAGGTGCCTAACCACTAAGATTTGAGATGGCAGGTCTGGGCTTTTGGGAGATGTCTAGGTAGTTAAGAATATATTCCCAGTCTGCTGCTTCCTTGTTTTGATGAAGTGTTGCTCTTCGACATTATTGGCATGGTAGCTGAATTTCCACATTCAGACTGGCTGTGACCCAGTAATCTATATGTGGAAAATACTTGACCAACAAAAGAAAAAATTACTGGGAACAAGTGGAGAGTTTAATTTTGCCCTTTCTAGCCATCACAGTGACTCTTCTGTCCTTTAGCCACTGCAGAGGACTGCATGGTTGCTCACAGGTTCCACAGCCAAATAATGAATTGACAGTACTCAAGTGAACTACCAAAATGTAACAATCCAGAGGAGTGTTTCTGCTAATGGTGTTTCAACATTCTGCATTACAAAGTTTCCTCACAATAGTTTCTGCACGTGTAGTCCCTGCCATTTCATTTCAACATGTACTTTTAGACTATCCAATAGTGCTGTCCTAAGGAGTAACTAAGTGCTAGGAAGTCATGGCTTTAGCTGGGAGACATAATAGCACTAGACTAGACTGTCCTAGATGAAAGTTGAGCACTGCTCCTGGCATCTAAAAGAATGCTGGTAGGTAATGTGTTTAATAGCCATGACACTATTAGATTTAAACAGCTGATAATTTATGAAGTTATAAGGTAAATTGTTAGGTTTTGGTTTTGTTTGAAAATTATGATTTCATGCTATCAATTATTTTAAGCTTTGGAACAAAGAAAACCTGCTGGTAAAAATGTGGAAAATTGAGCAAAAAGCAAGTTCTAGTAAGTTATAGATGCGGCCTTGAATTTATCCCTGGTTGCATTGGAAACCCAAGGACATCCTATTTGGCAGACACTAAAAGATTACCTTCTTGGTGAAATTCCAACTCCTGAACTACAAATAAAAATTTGTTTCTCATGTGGGAAAAGTTTTGAGGGTTTGTTGGCTTTTTCTCCCCTTGTTTTTCTTTGCTTTCTGTTTTTCATGTGGGAGTAAGATGTCAGGCTTTTAATGCTAACTATAAGGAGATCACACTCTGAGCCAAATGTTCTTCCTTTACAGTTGAATTGATGGCAATTCGTTTGGGTTTTTTGCATTTGTTGTTTTAGTCTACTGATTGTCTTTTAAGCTTGCAGAGAAACTCTTCCTTTATTTTACAGGATTTTCTGTGGTATCCAGAAGTTAATGGCTCTATGAGGCAGCGTATCAAATCTTGGACTGAGGTTTGTTTTTAAGAGATCTAAAATTTGACTTCAGAGTAGTGAAAAGGGGATGTTTACTGGTGTATATGTTTCTGGGTATCTCCTGGTCTTCCAAGGATGGTATCACTCAGACCAAAAAAACCCTAAGCAAACTACAAAACCCCTACTTTCTAGGAGCAAGTTAATTTATCCTGTTAAGAGCTAAAAGAATTTCAGTCTGGTTTGGCATTTTACTTCCTCTGTGGCTGCAATGACTCCACTTCAATGTGGCCAAATATTTTGATCCTTACGGGTTATTCCAACTTGAGATATACTATGATTCGATGATTTTGTATATATAATTTGAGTATTTCAGAGTGATGGTCAAAGGTAATTTGCAAAATCAAGAATTCCTTGTTTTTATTTGTTTTCAATATCTCCCTCAATTAGCATACTAATTATTTTATATGTTTCAGTTATGATGCAGGTTGTCATGTTATTCTGTATGTAACTCTGACAACAAGTAATATGTTTACAGATTGGCGAATAATTTTTTCTTGTTTCTTCCTTAGTTGACCTTTCAGTAGCCTGGAGTTATTTAGTAGTAGCGCACTGTGATTCTTGTGGGACTATTTTTTTGCTGTCCTATTGATCATTCTTGCACAACACTTTCCATCAGGATAGCTGAAGTTATCATTTGGTTTTCTTTTTCTGTAGTTTCTACAAAAACTGAGAGCTGCTAGTTTTCCTTGCTATGCCAGGGTAAAACTGGTACTGAGGTGCTCAGGACTGTTTGTTTCTGTATGCTCTTGTGTTTGAGTATGCTGGCCCTTGTCCTTGTCCTACCTAGAAGTGTCAGACCCCTGGGGTAACAGTGGTCAGTGCAGCAGCTCTAACAGATGTTTGACAATGCTGAGACTGAGATAAAAAGTTCAATAGTGTTTACAGTTTACTTGATGACCTTAGGAATAGATGTTTAAATAGCTTTTAAAGAGAACTTATGCTGCTAAACTGATCATGATTGTAGATGCTTATTGATACTTCAGGCTTTTGTAGATTCTATTATGTGAAAATTCAGGTATCTCACATATATCAGGTATCTGTTCTCTTTTGTAACCATTAGCTGATGGACAAGTGAGTCACAGTTAATTAAGTATGAGTCTTAATAATAAGTATAATTTACGATTATTTTCAAACTAATTCCTTTTTATTTTTGTGTCTTAGGGTTCTGTGGCAAAACCTCATATAATTGTAGTAGGAGCTGCCACGGTAAGTTATACATGTCTGGGGGATTTTAGTAAAGAAGGAAGTTCTTGTAGGATAACTTTAATATTCTCAAGTTGGTTACATGATCAAATTGTTAAACCCAGTTTATAATAAAATACCTGTTTTCAGTGAATGTGCTGTTACAAAAAGTAGTTTTAAAATATCAGGTGTACTTTATTATAGCTGTGTGATGTACAGTACTTGCTTTTGTCAGCAATACTGGTTAATAAGCATTAATTCGCTTTAACCTAGCTAATAAAGGTTTTAATTAAAAGCAGATTATTAATTTCACAAGTTAAATAAAGTATTTGTATACTAACTGAGGTGTATTTTTAATACACCTTTTGCACTCACAAAATTCTACTTTTGAGCATGGCCTGATCTGGGATGGTCTCTTTGACTGTACTTATTTCTTTTATATATATATATATAGAGAGAGAGAGAGGTAAAAATAATAATTTTACATGGATAATTCAACAACCAAACAGATCAGAGCTCTGGAATCTTGTTCCACTGGAAGATTCCACCACGGCTGTGCACTGCAACATCACAGAAAACAGGGCTGACAAGGACCAGAAGAGGTGTCCTAACCCATCCGTTTGTCACCAGGCAGGGTAATTTCTACCTCTGTTGCACTTGACAAGAGTCAACGAATTCTTCAAAACTTCTAGGGATGGAATTCAACAGCCTCCCCTAAGTAGTCTGTTCTAGTAATACAGTCAAGTCAAATAAATGCTCATCTCATTATTTCCACATTTAATGTCCCTTACTTCCATATATTTGGGAATTGGAATTTGAAAGGAATTAGCTATTATATTTTCATACCAGCTGAAATGTAAAGGAGGGGGAGAAATGTGTTGCATTTTAAACAAAATCCTTCAAAAGCAGTTTGGTTCAGAGACATTGAGGCACTCTACCAATCTGGAAATTTCTGGGCAAGCCCATCTAAGGAGGAATTCCCTCAGTTTTAAGGGGAGGCCATGTGTGTATGTAGACCTCCATACATTTCCTGAGGGATCAAAAATTCTCCTTTTCCTTTAGTTGAACCCCTAAGTTCCCTTCCTCTGTAGAATCCACACAAATATTTGAGTTTTAGGAATCGTAGTAAGCCTAGAATATCTTTTCTCAGTCTTAGAATGTAGCATTTATTACTAGGATGAGTCATTGTATTTCATACAGAAAATACCATTATATATGGATAATGTTGTGGCATGCAGAAGCTCAGGTTGCAAAACTACAGGACACTTAGCTAAGTAATTCCCTTTACTCATATGTATACATTAGCCGTAGCTTGTTGCTTTTTGTGGACAGCAGGAGATACAAACTAACAGTATGCAGGGGAGGCTCTGCTCTTTTTAACACTTGTATATTTATACAAAACATTTAATATGATATCCAAAGTTGGACAAAGATAAACATCCCCTATTTTAAGGGACTTCCAAAAAACTAGAAGCTTCAAAAATCAGACACATCAGCAGCCTCACCATAGCTGACACTGGTGTGGTAACCTGCCAGTAGATTAAAACTGGTGTGTGTTCTTGGACTTAGCAGCATTTTGAAATTTACCTGTCTTTAACCTAGCTCTTGAGTTCATCTTTGGCCTGGACATGTCTGCCTTAAGATGTCAACTGCATAACAGTTTATAAATAGAAGTTAAGTCTTAAAAGCTGGAGGAACTCCAGCTCGTACAAAAGTCAGTTGCTTGCTTATTTTGGGAAAAGGAGCTTCTCTGAGAATGTCACTACAGTGCTCTGATTCTTAATTCCTGACTTCCTGTTGTATGGAACGCTGCTTTAACTAACTGTCTGTTAAATTCTGTTGGTGTTTCAAAAGTAAGTATTTAGCTGCTGGGAGAAACTGCTGCTTTTTTTCCAGTGAGTTCTCAGAGCAGCTGTCTGTTATTTGGTTTCATGAAGTATTAATTTATATTGAATAATATTTTCAAGAAGGGCATTAATCAGTGTACTTGTCTTACAATTAAATTTTTATGTAGATATTTAGAAATAACTAGAGTTCGCTAAATTTAGGCTAATTGTTTTGGTTTTGCTTTTTTTAGTTTTGGCCACATCAGTATAGATACAGTAACATTTTAAAAAATGCTACATGCATTTTTCATACAGTGTGGGAAATAATTTTCAAAAGTTAGGAGGAATTCTTGTGTGGCTGTAGCATTCTCCCTGTCATTTCCTATAGAAGATTAAACCAGAAATTAAAATGGCTTTCTTTTCCCCTCCTTTTTTTTGTCCCAGTGGATATCTGCTAAACAGATGGAAATATTGGAACTTGATACCACCATCAAGTTTTGTTTGCAGGCATCTCTTGCTGTGGTCAGTTTTTCTAGAGTAGAATTGACTGAACTGGCCATGATTTTTCAGTAACAAGACTGGCTTTGCTACTTCATCATTGGATAAAGCCAAGAGACTTTGAATTAAAACATCTTGTGTCATTTAATTTCTGAAAAGCCAAATATACACATAAGTTGAATGTTAAATACTCTGTTTGTAGATGATGTGATTGAATGTAATTATCTGTCTGGACAGCTGCTTGGTCCAAAAGAATTTTTTTTAGCAATTTGAATAGGACACTGAAGAAATCTAGCTGTATAGAAATAATGAAAAATAGCTACTAACGGAGCAAGGGAATCAATTAAGACTCCTCAGACATACAGGTTCTGAATCTATTTCTTTGTTTCTCCAGTGGTCTATCAAGATTCACAATGGCAGCAACGAAGCCCTTGCACAATATAAAATCAATATCACTTCAATTGCTCCTCTTTTGGAAAAATTAGCAATAAGTAGCGATGTTTACTGGGTCTTACAAGGTAAAGTAGTGAACAGTAGGTAACAATTTGTGCCGTCACTGTCTGTTGAATCATTATGTTGAAGGATATGGAAAACTTAATCCCTACTGCCTACTTGCAGACTGAAAAAGGTGTTGTTTGAACCTCAGTCTGTCCTTTCTTGCAGTTTTAACTAAGCTGATACCTAAATAGCTGTTACTAGTGATAGAGATTTCAAAGCTCTGGCAGGAAAAACTTGCACTATGAACTCTTAATTCTTTGTTAGCTTACTCTCAGACTCAACATGCCAGGTCTATTCTCCCTGTGCTGTGCTCCATACACACCTCCTGGGAGTCAAGAGCACAAGTGCATGCAACAGCAGTATTCTTGTGGTTTTGTTCAATTGAATTTTCAGATTATATTAATTATAGGAGAGGTTGAACAGGTGCATCCTCTGTGTGTGTCTGGAATGAATAGATGCACTCCTGAGAGTATAGAGAATTTAAGTCTCCAGAATGAAACTTGTTTCTCTACCCTGTGATGAGAAATCATGGCTCACAATGAGTCAGTGAGATTTTTATTACGGCACCAAGCTTACATTGTTTTGCTTTTCTTCAATAAAACTAAAATATTTCCCTGAAACTGAAAAATGAGCTCATAGGTAGAATTTTCTCCTGGTTCCTCTGTCACAGAACATGGCATTTTAGATTATCATCACCTTAGTTAGAAACATAGGCAGATTTTGAGCAATATACCCAGCTGTACCCTTACAGTCACGTCCAAGTGCCTATCAAAGGTGGTTCTAGAGGTAAATCTGAATAAACAAATCAATCTTCTCCCATTCCTTTCAAAACCATGTTTATTTATACCAGAAGCAATTGACTGTCAGACATGTCCCACCATCCTCTTGCTAAGGATCTAGTCCATTTAGGTAATCTCTGAGCGTCTTAATGGCCCAAATGGGAAGAGAAGCAGTCTGTACACAGAGTTGTCTAGACATTGGTTATCCAAACATAGGCGTGAGGTAGCTAAAGTAAATCAACCTGCATCTCACAGAATGTGTCACAGCAGCAGCTTTTCACAGGAACCTAATGGCCTCCAGCTGACCTTTTGATCTAGAACCCCATATCACTTTATTTTAAGCTTTACATGATTTCTGAAGCCTGTAGGCAATTAAGTCGACCCTTTTTTCTGTAAAACTGAGATTCTGCCATCAGTTAAACTGGAATCAGTAGGAGCAAGTGGAATATGTTTGTGGCCTATGACTTAGGAGAAACAAGCTGGTTTTTTCCCACAGAAACTAGAGGGTTTGAGAAAGTTATTTATTTTTTTTCGTATGTCTGTTCTGGTGCCTGTCTTCTGCCCTTTTTCCTTTAGAGTCTTCTCTTGGGAGGTTCTGTTGCTGAGAGAAAGCATAAGCAGCTCTGAACTCCAGCATTATGTGCTTTTCCTGGATTCAGAAAATTAAGCAAGCATTCATGTCTGGCCAGAGCTTTCTAACCTACAAGTCCATATGCATTAATAGGGAATGGTGATAAGAACATTTCATCATAAACAACTCTAGTTAAACTGTAGCAGTCATTTATTCCTGTACATTTTTTCTGTACAATTAAACAATTGCGACCTCTTAAATGAAAGTAGCCTGTGCAACTTGAGCTAAGGAAGCTCTTTGACAAGTAGAAGACTAATGTATTCATTCTTTGTCCTTGCAAATTCAGATCCTGTTTATGAAGATATGCTGAGTGAAAATCGGAAAATGATCACTAATGAGAAAATAGATGCTTATAATGAAGCAGCTGTTCGGATTCTGAACAGCAGCTCCCGAAATTCCAAAGCTAAAGTTAAAGTGTTCAGTGTATCAAAATTGATAGCACAAGAAACTATCATGAAGTCTGCAGATGGCCTGCATCTCCCTGAATCAAGCAGAGATACAGTAAGTGTTTTTATCACTGGTCAACATTAAGAGTATTAATAGTAAAAGAAGATCTGAAACGAATGTTCTGAAATTGCGAACAGTATGGGTGTAATGAGAACTGCATTCATCAGGGAATTTTGTTCAGAAAATCCCAGTGGGTGGGAGTGCAGTCAGTTTTATAGGCATTTAAAAAAAAATAGCAAACGCAATAGTGCGTAACTATTTTAAAATAGCTGTTAATCCACTAGATCTTTTAGAACCTGAGTGCAAACTTCATGTTTTCCTGTGTGTGTGAGTGAGTTAAGGTGGTAATGGCTTGTAAAGCAGTGCTAAGAAGTAACTCTTAAATTTTCCCCTTTGTGTCCAGAAAATTTGGTTTGGTAGGGAGTATAAAGAAGATAACAAACAGTATAGACCTTCCTGGTTGTATGGAGTGCTTCTGACTTTATTTCTTCTCCTTTACTAACCAATATATATATGCATGCAGTGAGCCCCTCTGAGCTTTTCAGTCTGCCCTTTATTTGAAAGAGCTCTCCCATCATGTCACTTTTGGTTCCATTCCTTTGCAGGTTTCAATTGCTTGAAAGTACTGGATGAACTAAATGTCACCTTACCACATGTTTCAGTCTCACTGTCATGTTTTAGATACTTGCCTTACTGTACCCTTTTAGGACCATAGCTAGTGAGCTATTTTTCATTTATAGACCTTCTGCATTCAGTAGAGAATCCTCCTGTTCTAAGATCAGGCATTTTTGCTTACCTCTAGAAGCTCAAGTATTTTTTGTTTGGAAGAGGTGTTTTGACTGGACTACTGAATGCAACTGGGTATATAGTGGGAGATTTTATCTTTGTAATGATAAGGGAGAATTGCATGTTTTATGTCAGTGCGTGATGCAGAAGAAAATTTCCTTTGATGGAAATGTTAACTTTTTTATTAGAAATTTAATACCAAAACTGCTTATTTTTTTTACAGAATGCAATGATACTTATGAATGTCTACTGCAATAAAATAATGAAGCCCATTGATGGCTCCTGCTGCCAGCCTCAGCCTCCTCTCACTCTGATACAGAAGATAGCTTTCTGTTTCTTTACTTTGTCCATTATTGGATATTTAATTATCAGCTTAATTCATCGGAATAATTATCGGAAGAACAAATCATGCACTGATTTGGAAAGTGGAGAGGAGAAGAAACCTGCCATCAGCACACCTAACATTTCTACTTTAGAGATGCTCTTACAATGCTTTTGCAAACTTGGTCTAATCATGACCTATTTTTATCTGTGTGACAGAGCAAATCTTTTCATGAAGGAAAATAAATTTTACACGCATTCATCTTTCTTCATACCAATCGTCTATATCTTGGTTTTGGGGGTATTTTATACTGAAAATACCAAAGAGGTAATGATCACCTTGACATCCTGCTTAAAATGTTGTTTCCCAATTTGTATGTGAAATAACCAATTGCTAAGTATTTAATTTTTCAAAGTCAGTATAACTCATCTGCAAAAAATGCCTTCTCAAGCAGTATAATGTTTGCATAGAATTAGATGCAAAGGCCTTTTGAAGCCATATGGATGTGACCACTTTAGTCATTCACACTCTTGCAAATTGGAATTGATCAGAGCTCAGCTGTAAGAGAGTGTAAATCATGCTAAATCTGTGTCCACTAGACAAGACTTTTACAGTTGAGATCATTTTACCCATAAAGTGGTTTATTGTTTTGAACCTTTTCTCCTCATTTTGTGGATGTTCGTTGTTCTTTTTGGAATAGCAACACTCTTGTTTTGTTTTGCATTAGACTAAAGTGTTAAATAGAGAACAGACTGATGAATGGAAGGGCTGGATGCAACTTGTTATTTTGATTTATCATATCTCTGGAGCAAGCACTGTAAGTGATTTGAATTTTTTTTTTTTTTAGTGGGAATTCAATTTGGGTATGTTGTTTCAAAAGAAAAATAGTGTAAATGGGCATTAGAACTGAATAGAATAAGTAATGCTGTTGTTCCAGAAGTTTTAAACATGGCATTAGCAGAGTTAATTTTTCTCTCTGAGTGTAGATTTGATCGATAAAAACATTATATATGTTACTTGACCAGTGAAAAAATTCATTTGTTTCCTCTGTGTGGAATATTACATTAATTTATTTTTAATTGCTAGCAACTTGAAACTGCTGAAGGTGATCTTTCAAGGAGCCCGTCTTCAGTCTCTCATAACTAGTAATAGAATATGGCAAGTGTAGAGCAATAAAGAGGAGAAATTGATTTTAACATCAGAGGTTGGGACACCAAAAGAGCTTAGTAAGAAATAGGGCAGAGTACCACAGTGTTTCTTTTCTTAGTTCAATGTGATTTACTGTGAACCAGAAATAGCTTAAAATAGAAGGGGAAAGGAAAGCCCAAACATTTACATGGCCATTTATGAAAGGTACTTTATTTTTCTCAACAGTTTTTGCCTGTGTACATGCACATTCGAGTTCTGGTTGCTGCATATCTGTTTCAAACAGGTTATGGGCACTTCTCATATTTTTGGATAAAAGGGGACTTTGGTGTATACAGAGTGTGTCAGGTAAGAATATCTGCCTACAATTTTTATAAATAAATTTGTTCGGATAGCAAAATATCCATAATATATCCATACTTTCTAAATAATGTGGTATCAGATCACTTAACCAAGGTTTAAACAATAAAAATGGCTGTTGTGTCTATGTAATCTGATCTGTTTAGTTGGTAGTGTTTATCTAATACAAACTTAAACCGTATGAATGATAGTTACAATGTAAAAAATGCAAGTATGTACACTCTGAAATAGCAAGACAAGTATTTTCTAATAGCAATAGAGTTTCCATCGCATTAGCAATTTACAATATATAGCAATACATGAGTAATGAGCCAGGTGGGCTTTCAAAGACAGTGTATTGAAGCCTACATTTATTAAAAAGAAAAATAATTTTCACACTGTAACAATACTGGAGAACATACCTGGTTTAGTGGCTTCCCTTCCAGGTTTTGCAGCATATACTGTAGCAGTTTACTTTTTTTTTCCTAGTGTGTATTTTCTATTGCTGTGAAGTCTTGCATTGTCCTGTAACTCAGGTCATTGTCCCTATTAAATGTATGTTTACAGCCTGGTACTGGCATTACCCTGGCTTTAACTGAGCTAGCCCTGGTTGCTATGGGAGTGAAAAAACAGGGGCATTAACAGCATCCAGTAACTGGAATACTTGGTCCCTAGCCTGAGAAATAGTCAGATCTGGTTAACCTTGTTTTCATTGCAATCTCTACCCAAGCAGGCCAGGGTAGGACAGGTCCAGAACCACATAATCAACCTGCAGTCTTCCATTGCCCTGCTGATGTTCCCTGTACTACTTTATCCGTGTTTCAATCAAAATACAGTCAGCATGTGAGATATAAAATACATAGATTTTTTTGTATAGCGTTAAAGGAACATGCCCTCATCTTTCTCAGCTTTGCCTCCCAGTTTATATATCCTCTGTCTTTTGTCCTCTGACACCCCCCAGGTTTTATTTCGTCTCAATTTCTTGGTTGTGGTACTGTGCATAGTGATGGACCGACCCTACCAGTTCTACTACTTTGTGCCATTAGTCACTGTCTGGTTTATGATCATTTATGCCACCTTAGCTGTATGGCCTCAGATTGTCCAGAAAAAAGCAAATGGTAAGATTTTTTTTTTTCCTTTTTGCTATAATGGCAAATTATAACAAATTATAAAAATTATAGAAATGGCATTGTTAGTAGATCTCAGTCTTTTTGTTAGTCAAAATATGTTAAGCAGCTGCTCACAGAAATACTCTTTGTCATAGATGAATTAGGTCAGTTGAAAAATGTTAACAGCTGATAACAGAACTCTGCCTCTGGTTACAGTCAGATTAGAATACTTTTTAATAGATTTTGATCATCAGAAATGTGTTTTACCAATAATTGTAATATTAGTATTGAATGGAAATGAAAATCATAGGTTGCAGTGTCTGTGCTTGCTGAGGCGGTGTCTGTCATATGCTCGTGGGTGCAGTGTGAACAGGGCGTGTTTAGATTTCTTGTTCTGTGTTGCCAATGTGTCTGTCCATCTTGAGCACCAATTCTGCCTTAGCTGGCCAAATAAGAACATGGGGCTGGCTATCCTACTATCTGAGATTAAGTGAGCTATCAGAAGTATGTCTTGTGGTACAAATATTTAAAATAAAAACTGAAGTGAAATCTCAGTTTATGTGTTGCAGTTCACTGAAAAGCTGTCAAGCATGTGATAAATGCTTATTATTTAATTCACCTAAATTAGAACTAAAACCTTAAAAGCCTTAAGTCCTCATTCCCTATTGATGGAGGAATATCCCCATTTTATAGCCTGAAGATATGACAATGAAATATACTAAAATATACTAGGAATAGATGCTGCAAAAATGCACTTAAAGAGTAGTTTTACAAGATACCTCAAGGGCAGGTATCTTCAATTTAATTTATTTTTCTGTGAAGGTACTTCTCTTCCAGAAACAGAGAAATTACCCTTGTGTACTTTGGAGCAATAGTGTACTGTGAAACTAGAAAATCTTTCAATGACAACTTTCAGTTGTTCATGACCCTGTTCACAGCTGCCAATTTATATGGCAGGAGGGGGAGATGATCTCTGTTGCAGCGTTGAGGCTTGGCTAGAGCTTAATACCAGCTGACAGCTTTGAGGAGTAGTTTCTCAGGCTTGTTTTAACAAGATGCTTGGCCTTAATGACCTGCAGTTGAACTTTGGAGTAAAACTGGTATCCCAAAGTTTACAATATTTGCACTACTTGTTTCACGTGACAAACAACGGGCGTTTTTATGTATGTATTTATTTACATTCACCTAGAGTAAGGACTGCTTGTGCAGAGTGTTTGGGAAAGCAGAGGTTTTAAAATAGTGTTTCTGTTTGAGCACCTAAATTCTCTTCTTTATGTATGTTGTCCCTGTCTTAGACATGAGGCTTAGTTTAGGCTTAATAGGTTATTAATTCCTGTGAATGTTTATTTTAATGGCTTAAAGTAAAATTTAAATGTAGACAGTGGTAAGATATTGCTGGTGATATTTTAATATTTATTAATTTCTGAATGGATCTATTACAAAGCATAGCTACACTAAATAATTGGCACTTATTTAATGTGTCCTGGGGTTTGCTATTGAAAAATTAATGACAGTATAATGATATTTCTTCCTCAGGGAACTGCCTATGGCACTTTGGTTTACTGCTGAAACTGATTTGCTTACTGACATGTATATATTTTCTGTCATATTCTCAGGTTAGTAAATCCTGGCTATATTTATCCTTAATGACCTAAGAGTTTATTATTACCTGTCTCTATATTTTAATGTGCTCTCAATGTGTACATTTGCTCCAGTATCATAAATACAGAAGAAAAAAAAAAGAACCTTTTGATTTCTTTTCATATTTGAATTGGTGTGGGTGCTGGAAAAAAACCACAATTGTGTGTCTTACTCATTGGTTTGTTATGTTTGACATATTTTAAATGTACTGCAGTGAATGTAGTAAATACAAGGGGCTATGCTTTGGGTTTGAGGTGGGGTTTTTTGATGTGCTTAGAGCTACTGGGTTTTGCCAGCATATGGTGATGCATATGGTGGTATGGTGATAATGAAGTTCTGTGTCTTTGGCTTTGATACATCATCACGAGATTGGTTCTCAGGCTAAATTAGCAACTCCCTGAATGCTGCAAGTACTGCTGACAGAAGTCAGGGCAGAGTTTGTCACTCCAGGATCCTACAGGGGGATTGTGTGGTTTTAATCCCTCACTGGTTTTCAGCCTGGTGAACTGTGGTCTTCTTTGAACTGTGGAGTGCATATTCCTTGTCACAACATCTCAGTGGATCTCTCCCTTTGAGAGCAGTACAAAATGGAAGGCATGCTAATACCTTAAGGAGAGGCAAAACTGAAACTCTCTTTCATGTGAAGAAGGTTTTTTCTTTTTTTTTTTCTTTTTTTGTGAGGGAAAGGCTTCTAAGGAATCCTGTTATTTTTCTAATGCCCCGTAGCTAGTGAAATAAGGATAGAGTAATATTAAATATGTTATTGATGTAAATTTAGTAAATACAGTTGACATCAGTGTTAATGCTTTTGCCATGTTTATCTTTCACAGGGTGCATTTGAGAAGATATTTTCATTTTGGCCATTGTCCAAGTGTTTTGAACTGAATGGGAATGTCTATGAATGGTGGTTTAGGTGGAAGCTGGATCGCTATGTATGTAACATTTGCATAAATTTATACTGGTCTTTTAAGTGCATGTTTTGATTTGTGGGAGGAGGGAGGGTTGTTTTCCTTTCCTTCAGAGAAAATAGGAGTTTGCCTCAGTGTTTAATAAAAGACTAGGCTGCGCCCACTTTAGTTTTGCAAATGTCTATCAAAGCCTAGCTTACAAGATGGAGGTTGATTTATTTGCTTCTGGATTTAAAAATTGAAGTGTAAAGTATCTTAGATCTGTCTTTTCTCAAAAATTTTACTGTGAAAATGTGAAACCTGTAGCACTTCAAGTTGTTGAAATACAAGGCAAATTACTGTGGTAGCATTTTTAATAATACTTTTTGGAAGTTTTATCAGTTAAGAATATATTTCTTTTAAGGTTACATTTAAAACATTAAAATCAGGGTCTTGGTTCCCAAACCAGACTATTGTACATATTTTTAAATGGTTTTCCACTGGGAAAGTGCTTTCCTTCCAGTTATTGACCCTACAATGTGGGGGAATAGAACAGGGAGACATTAGTCTTTTTTTCTTTCCTTCTTGGCAGAGGTAAGTGGAGTTTCTAAGATGGAAGCCTTCATGTGCTACACTTACCCTTAGTGGGATCAGTGGCACACATCTCCCCATGGGGTCTCTGGGAGGTGAAATCTGGGTTGCAGAGCATTGTCACACCCGGGGCTCCCCAGCAGCAGCTTGGCTGCTGTGAGCAGTGTGGGTTGGGTGGCGCTGCTAAGAGCAAAGCTCAGAATAAACACAGAGGACAAGCACTGCATGGGCCTGAAACAGCCCTGTGTTGCCAGCTAATGAGAACTTGGCATAAGATTGTAAAACACTCTGTTGAAGAATTGTATCTGTGAGAGAGGGGAGCACTTGTCCTGCTTCTTGAATGTTTTCACCTGCCAGCTTGGGAGAAAGCCAGAGACTCGTGGTTTTTCTCCAGAGAAAGCCTTTTTCAGTGGCAGCATAGATTGCAAAGGGAATAGTAGGTACTTGAAAGCTTCTTGAAATTTCATCATCTTGTCTTTAATGCCTCTGAAGCTTTGTAAAGGTTCTTTATTTGTAGGTTTTGAGTTGAGTTAAAAATGCAGTTTATGGCTATCTCGCATAGAAAGTCTGGTTTTGTTTGCTTCAGCAAATCTGGGAAAGGACCTTTTGAAACATAGCTTTAAAAATACTTTTTCTGGTAGTATTTCTCTTAAGAGTTTATACCTGAAGTACTTGTAAAAGTCATGTAATATTCATTGCATTCCATTTGTCTTTTACAGGTGGTTTTTCATGGGATGCTGTTTGCATTTATTTATCTGGCATTGCAGAAACGTCAGATGATATCAGAAGGAAAAGGAGATCCTCTTTTCTCCAACAGAGTTTCAAATGTTTTATTATTTATTTCAATTGTGTCCTTTTTGGTAAGTGTCTATTATAACCTAGTATAATCAGGTTTGTAAATATCTGAAAAATAAGTTTTCCAATGTTCTTGTTTAGTCAATATTATCTAATACAAACCTTGAAAAATCAAACCTTTATCTGGAGCTATTTCAGCTGGTTTTTTTCTGTACAACCCTACCTATCTAGTCACTAAAATATTTTTCTGTTCAGTCAGATGTAGATGAAAACATCATTACTCTTTCAGTTCATTGCAAAGCTTAAAAGAAAATTGGATCAAAAAAGTAACATGGTAGATAACACAGCTCTTATCTCCACACTTGATTGCTTGTCTATTTTTGATGAAAAAAAGTTGTACTAATAATTATTCATCAGATAAGTATTCATCAGTTGCAAAGGAGAATTTGAGAGAAGCACAAAACTTTACATCATGTAGGTTTTTTTTCTTAGTGTCCCACATCTCAGTGAACCAACTAATAGTAAAGCAATTCAAAACAGCATGCTCTTGTTTCATTTTTAAATGTTACATATAATTGCTACACAGACTAATTTTTTAATATCTTTTAGACCTACTCTATTTGGGCTAGTAGCTGTAAAAACAAGACAGAGTGCAATGAGCTACATCCTTCTGTTTCTGTGGTGCAGGTAATTATTAATGCTTTTGAGTACAGTGATAGAATCTAGTCTGTTCTTACTTGGGCTTTTTTAAAAACAGCTTAAAAATCTATTCGTGCTTTAGCATGGAATGACAGATATTAAGCTTCATTCCTGTGTCTGAAAGCGAAAAAGAGTTTAACAACGTTGGCCAGTTTTTCATTGCCTTTAAGCACTGAAATTGCACACTGTGATTGTGCTTTTGATTTATCTGGATGTCCTTAGTGTAGGTTTCATATGCACCGTTTAAGTCCAAACCCAACTTTTGACTATTTGCATAGCAGTGGAAAAGAAGAAAGCTGTGGAGGGGAAGAAAGGTGTAGAAAAGCATGAGTGTTTGGGAGGTATTAGTGTAGGAAGCAGCCTATGGGACCCTCTAGTCGCTTTCAGGAAGAGAAGAGGTGGGCCACAGGGCCATCCATGTGGTTTTCTTAAATTTATTTTCCTCCTGCTGTGTCCCCTGCCCCACTCTACCCCAGCTGTCTCATTCTGTCCCCTGTTTCTTCTCTCATTAATTTTTCCTGCTCTCTTGAGGGGCAGCATGTGGGACATGATTTTTTAATATTAATTTGTCCATCTTGACACCCTTTCTTTAAAAATCGAGGGTTAACTCAGATTTGTGGCCACCTTCATTTTATGCTGGCATGGTGAAACATGTTTGTGACTGTGCCTAGTAAGCGTATAGTAACATCTGTCAGCATCAAGGCCATGATTTTACTGGAGATATAAATGTGACGTGCTATTCTGTAAGAGTATGTGTAAAATATTTTTATTTTCAATACCTACTTTATTAAGTATAAACTGCATTGATTTCTGTTCGGTTTATTTTTTTTTAGTTTTTAAAGAAATTTTAATGCATGATGTACTTCACTTAGTGCAGTGAAAATGGATACACCTTTTATGTGTTTGTAATCAATCAACTTGTCATCCACAGTCACTTTTTTTGTTTTACCTTTTTTTTTAAAAAAAAACCCAAAGATTTTGGCATTCATCCTCATCAGGAACATTCCCGGATATGTCCGATCTGTGTATAGCTCATTCTTCGCATGGTTTGGCAAAATTTCTTTAGAGGTGAGTAGAATGGCCGGAAGTACAGTGAATTAAAACTTGGAAATGTAAGGTGATGTAATTGTCTAGATTGGAATATAACACATAAATAGAGAAAGCATTTATTGGCTTAATAGGTACCATGCTGTCATGTTTGGCCTCTTTAGGCATTACAGTTTTTGTTGCACTTAAAAATCATGGCTGTAATAGCAATATCACAGTACCAAGCTTAATTCTTGTGCTGTTTTAGGGGATGGGGTGATTTAAGGTTGTGAGAGTGGGGATTAAATGCTGGAGAATGCTGCGAGGTGTATGCAGTTGGAAGATAAAAATTTAGGCCAGTTGAAGAATTTGCATGAATTATACTTACTAGTGTAAGTACACTTATAAATGTGCTTGCCCTAGATAGCTTCTTGTGACTAATAAAGAAATGTACCGTAACAAATAAACCCCTTTTTAATGCAAATGTTACCTTGTTCCATTGAGTGTGTATTTTTAAACAGTAGGAATTATCTTGCTT
Source organism: Coloeus monedula (assembly GCF_965178545.1). NCBI lineage: Eukaryota > Metazoa > Chordata > Aves > Passeriformes > Corvidae > Coloeus > Coloeus monedula. Next base: position 24,756,677 of record NC_138781.1, read on the forward strand.
CCCATTTTATTTGCTGTTTAGTGATATTAAATGTGACATTTTATTGTATTACTAAAATATATTTATAGGAGAAACTCATTGCAATACAGTGTATCTGGAGTACAGGATTTTGTGGGGTTTTTTTAAGGGTCACATTTCACTCCTCCAATTCCTGGTGAACTTCAGGTGCTCCAGGGAGCTGGAGTGCATTCATCAGTAGGTGAAGCATTCTCTCTTATTTGCAGGCACATCAGTTCAGATCTTCACCAGAGACAGTAACTGAGGGAGGCAGATTCTCCCCTGCTCTGATGGAATGTATCCAGTGTTCCCCTGAGCCGTATTTGGTTAAGGGCCAAGCAAACCCATTTCACTTTGTGATTTAACAAGCTCATAGTTTTGTTTTGTATCAAAGACGTGGAAAACAGCTTCTTACTGAAGCAGAAGTGTGACAGTTGATGCAATAGTAATTACATGGGTTTGGATTAGTAAAAATATTTACATGTATAAGTACTGTTAAGCTTTTTTTTTTTTTTTTTTTTGCAGCTTTTCATTTGCCAATACCATATTTGGCTGGCAGCAGACACAAAAGGGATCTTGGTGCTTATTCCTGGATATCCCATGTTTAATGTTCTTGTCAGCACTTTCATATTTGTGTGCGTGGCACATGAGATTTCTCAGATCACTAATGATCTAGCACAGATTGTGGTTCCTAAAGATAACTCAACTCTGCTGAAAAGGTTGCTATGCATAGCTGGATTTTTTTCTGGACTACACTTCTTCTCAGCAATGCAAGATCAGTCAAGGCATTAACTTGGAAACTTTCTTCAGGTTTACTTTGTGTCTGCCTGAACAAAAATTCTCAACTGGAGGTACAAGAAGACATTTAAATTAAGCGTGTGGAAAATGTATATAGTGGAAATGTACATATTTTGTGTGGAAATAGCCTTCTCAAATAATCTGAGAAACAAGAGTGCACTGTACAGAATTGCATGTGAAAATGAGTCTTTTCTACTGGATGTTTGTTTCTGTTTACATATCTGTTGAAACGGGACACGAGGTTGAGCAGCATCACGGGCGTATCACGGAATGCAGCTGGCACTGGGTGAGCCGACGGCGCGGGGCCGTTCCAGCGCACGGCGACGCGGGGCACGCGCTGCCATCCTCGGCAAGGAGCAGAGCCAGCACACGCGGAGCCTTCGGCACCACCGCCCGGAGCTGATCCCCTGAAACCAGGGCACTGCTCTGAACAAAGCGGTAATTGCTGGTTAGAAATCAGTGCTTTGGGTGGAAACAGTAGTACGTGTTCTACGAAACCCTTTATATGTGGAAGTGAAAAGTAATCATCAGTTCAGTGATTGAAGATTATATACAAGTTTACATAATATTTTGAGGGTTTTTTAGAAATTTAAGATGTGTTCAGCAAATATGGTGAATTCTGAGATTAAATTTTTTTATTAAGAAAATTTGGGGTTTTATCCTAAATTATTTGCTTTCTCATAAACTTTCCACTAATTCATTTAACTGTATGTAGTTCTGTGTACAACCCCAGTGAACAAACAAATGAATAATTTTCAGACTCAGTTCAAGATGGAAAATTTTTGGAAGTCACTCCAACCTTTTTCAGTCAGATGGAATCCCCTCATATCCACTCCATCAGATCTTAGGGGAATGGTGATCTTTGACCATCTCCCTGTGTTTGTAGGTGACCTTGAATTAGGTCTGATTATGGAACTGGTGCCATGCTCCATGCTGTAATATTTACATTTCAAAGGATGCAAGTCAATCTGTTGGTATCATGAGGAGGAGGGATTGATGGTCAGCTTTGTTGTATGCAAGTGGTTGAGTCTCAGAATTACAAATGAAATGAGATTGGAGCTGTTTGGAGAAAACTTTTTTTGCATCCTTTTTAGCAGTGCCCAGTCTTTCTTACTAATTCTTTCCTTTAGCAAAAAACCCTGTAATTGAAAGAAATAGTCCTTCAGTGTGACAGTGACAAGCTGTTATTTATGTTCTACTTATCAGTGAAGTTATGGACATTTCTTGGTTGGTTGTGGGTTTGGTCCAAGTGATAGTTCGACCTCTAGTTGCTTTTTCATTTTATTCTTCTGCTATTATTTGTTAGCAGTCAAAAACATAAGCGCAATATTATTTTCCAAGCATATGTGCAATTACGTATGGTTATAAACAACATGAATCCTAATTTGTACCATATATACTGCCACATGCATGTTTTTGTTCTTATCCCAGGTAAAACATTGAATTCAATCTCACAGCCATGAATGAATGCAAAACAAATTTGTGAAAAGAATGACTTCAATTTCTATTTTTTTGTGTGGTGGAGAACAGTTTCTGTTAAAGAATGACCAGTCATTCATCATGAAAAACAAAAAAGAAATCATTCACTTCCCCCAAATTTAGCAGTTTTACTAAGCCTGCCAGCTGTTTTCAAGATACTGGAAAGATACTCAGTGTTTGTTCTGTGTGCATATTACTTCCAATGCTTGGGAATTTAACCTCCTCGATCAATAAATTTGATTGACTGAAGGAAAGTGTGTAGGTGGACACCGTAGTGGGGGATAGCAAGCATAACCTTCATCTATGCCAGTATTATGAGCAACAGGGAACTGTGAGCTTGAGGGATAATTTTTGTTTTGTTCTTCACAACTTAAGTATTGTAGATACAATTCTATTTATCTGTTGTACAGACTTGGTTAAAAGATTTATTTTTAATGTTTGAAATAATGCACTTGTTTACTATTACTGTATGTGGGATAAATATATTTTCTTTTCAGGTTATGTAAAAATATGAAGTAATTTAAACATTAAATAAATGTGCTGTGGATGCTTATTTTTGTAATGGGAGCAGCATCATTTAAGTAAAAACTTTCTATTGCTTGACTCTAGCTGCGCTGCAGTTCACTGAATCACAAACTAAGGCAGATGAAATGCAGGAAGATTGCTCTGCAGTAAATTGCACTGTCCCTGAAATTACAGCTCCAACAGCCAAAGCGAGCTCGGGGGCCCTCAGCAGAACTCCACAGTGGAGGCGTCGGATACTTTTCCCTGCCAGGAACTCTGCAACAGAGCTCTGCAGGAAAGCAGAGGAACTGACTTGGCTTTTCTTTGGTCTGGCAACATCAAGAAACCAAACGCAACTTTAAGACTTGCCTGAGTTAAGGAATTTAGATTCTACTTTAGCTACTTAAATACCACTCTCAATAGAAGGGGCTCGTTAAGCAAAGGAAATACCAATCTCTTTAATCCTGTGACCAGTGACAAAACACAAGGAAACGGCTTAAAGTTGTGTCAGGAGGTTCACGTTGGATATCAGGAAAAGGTTCTTTACCCAGATTGTGGTTGAACAGGCTCCCCAGGGAAGTGGTCACAGCACCAAGGCTGCCAGAGTTCAAGAAGCATTTGGACAATGCTCTCAGGCACATGGTGTGACTCTTGGGGATGATCCTCTGCAGGCTGGGAGCTGGACTGGATCTTGATGAGTCCCTTCCAAATCAGCATATTCTGTGATTGTGATCCTGATTTTATAACCAGGGAGATACATAGTTCAGGTGCCCACATCAGACATTAAGGACTGCAAATCCTCTCCATCCTTTCCAGTTAGGACATCTATTTAGGCATCGTCCCCAGTTAAACCCTTCACCATTAGCTCCACCCCAGTTGTCAGACCTGACCATGCAGTATTGTGTCTGTAACATTAAAAGCTGTAACAATGTTGTTCAGGCACCCTTTTGTAAAATAACCAGTCAACAATGTCACTACTTAGTGTTTTCCATTTTATTAGATTATACATTTCGTGTATGTACAAAGACAGCTGTAGGGCTTTCTATTTAATTTGGTTGCAACTTAACACAGTATCAATTCATACTGCCATCATATAATGTTAAAAAGAGGCTGTGACTTTACTGTCTTAATTATTACTAATTCTTTAGCCATTAAGTCTCTTCAACCAGCTTTATAAATCTATGCTTTCAGAGTAACTGTTTTAATAAGTAAAAATAAATAATTTGTTATTAAACTTACCTCAGCTAAATGAAGCTTTCAATCATAAAATAGTTCAGGTATTCTTAATACCTGAGTGCCCCACATCATTAGATTCTTTCCAAAATAGGTGGAGCCTCCACTGCTACAAACTGATTCTTTATGCATGTATGTAACAGTTTATTTCTTTAAATATATTGGCACTGTTACATTAATACAAATAAGGTGGGAGCAGCTCAACTGGTAGATCCATTGATTGTCATGTCATCCTGGAGTTATCAGAAATTGCTATGATCCACACCCAGTACTATTTACAAAGTTTAATCTTAAGTTGCATTAAAAATCATTATTTAAAATCCATTCCATTCATTTTGATTTCAAAACACTGACAGCTGATACATTTGAAAACAGTAGTATAAACTAATAGAAGACAAATGCTGATTGTACTTGATTTTTTTTACAGCTTGGGTAAAAGATGAAAATGTTTAATTTACTATAAACCTCACTGTGCAGTTTTGTAATTCACTTTTCACTGATAACCACCCAAGCTGCTGGAAAGAAGGGGGGGGTGTCTGAGGAAGCTGACTGACTGGTGAAGTTCATCTCTGAGATGAGGTAGGAAGGCGTGATGGATGCCACTTGGAAAGTGAGTAGGAATGGCTCTTTATTCCACCTGTTTCAGGAACTGCCTTTAATTTCTCCACTTGAATGCCTGTGCCTTGAACTACCTCTCCTGGTCTAACAACCACCAGCAGGATTTGCTGCCACATTCTGTGGGCTGTGCTGAGCATGCTGGGCAGCTTTGTAAACTGATACTGAAGGTTTGACAATATACAAGTAGGTACCACGTACTGAGCACTGCTTATCTACTTTGCTGCCATAGTTATCATACTTGTTGCACAACATTAGTCTAAAAAGCAGCTCAGGACTCGTTCTATCTGCAGAGATCCTGCATTCAGGTCCGAGCCTACAAACACGCCATTGATGCTTAAAAATTAACGTAAATTAAAGTGTTGTGACAGAACAGGGTCATAGCTCTAAAAAGAGAAAAACAAAAGCAAACCAAAACCCACAAAACCGAGAGCAACTACTTCAATCTTTTTACAAAATGACCTCATTTTACAGATTCCTTTTATCCTCAGTCTTAAATTCCAAAATTACTCAAATTTCTCTTAGCAGAGACTTCAGGAACCTCAGCTAAGGAAATGTAGCCAGCATTTAACAATTTTAAAGCAGACGCAGTTTTCTGCTTACAATGCAATGTCCTGATGAACATACAGCTTCTGAAAGAGAAAATATTACAGAAAAAAAGACAAAGCGTAAGTGTCAGCTTAAAACAATGTGATGCTTTGAGGTAAAACCCCAACTGTTGGTGGCAGCTGTCACAGCTGCAGACCCTGATGTCCTGTGTTATGCTGCATTTGAAGATTTAAAGAAGCATCAGAAATTCATTTAAAATCTGGTGAAAAGTGTCAGTAGATGAATTATAGTTGTCTATTGAAAAATATGGAAACCCCAGTTCAGATCCTTTTAGCAAAGTCCATATATTATTAAGCTTTCAGCTGCATGGACAAATGCTTCTCAAAGAAACCACCTCCCAGCAAAATATGCCTTTCTTTAACTAAGTTCTTTTTAAGATGTGAAAATATAATCCCTGGTTTTGGAACACTTTGTGTTCCAAAAAGAAAAAGTATGTAGAAGATACAAAAAATAAACAGCATTAGGGCTGTTTATTGGGCATATCACCAAAAAAACATTAGAGTGTTTTTAAATTAATCCAGGTATACTGTACCAAATTAAACCCTTGTTTATTTGCAGACATTAATTTTTGCCTACAATAGTTTGTAACAGTTTCTTCTAACATAACCAGATGAATGAATGGACAGATTTTAAATCCTTTATTGCTTACAGGCTTTCAAATAGCATAAATATCTGGTAAAAGAATTTTATCATGAGTAGTTTTAGTTATTTTCTTTGGGGGGTTATTTCTTTATTTTTCAAAAATAATTTTGCTCATTATATTTGGTAATCTCTAAAAAATTAATATCTAATAGATGTGCAGTACTATTTCTCAGCCTCATCATGTTGCAAGTTTTCATGCTTGTATACTACTGCTTTTTCTGTGCAAATATTAGGCAATTATATCATCCCATTAACAGTCTGAAATCTCTGAAGTTTTGATTTCCCTGTTAAAACTTTCAGGAGAGATCACAAGACAGAATAAAGCTTGATATTTATTAATACATATATATACACATACATATATATATGTATATATATACATTAAAGATTACTTTCTGAATGTAACAAATATAAAAAGTTATCAGTGTTTACAAATTGTCAAAAATGTCCAAAGTACAAAAGGATACAGTACATCAGTTATATGGAAGTGATTGTACTCCTGGCACTGAAAGCATCATAATACTGTGGGCATGCACAATATACACCAAAAAGACTCATGCATCAACCAGAACAAATAAGGAAGTGAGACAATTTGCTGCCTTCTTTGATTACAAATTCATTGCTTCTGTTAGTTTTCTTTCCTCAGGAATACCATTTACCTGCAAATAGATGAGAATTTATATAATCCATCAGTGGCACATGATGCTTCAACAATACTGGACTGTCAAGTGTGAGCACAGCACATAAATAGTATTTATTATTCCTTTATCAACAACCACATTCAAGGAACACTACAAGTACAACCTGGATCAAAAGATGCCATATACATGACAAAGCATTCTTCTGGGAAGGGAGAAGGCTGGTAAAAGATTGTTTAACAGGGAATTTATCTTTCTATTTGTGATCTAACAGACTTCATAGGGAGGCTGAGGCACAAAAACAGAAAAGATGGCACATGGTGTACATGCAATATTTGGTCTTTCACATTATAGGAATACCCTATAAGCTTTTCCATCTAAGCACCTTAAACAGTCCTTGTGAATTCTGCCTATTGACAGAGAGACAATTATAAAACCTAATGTATCTTTTCATATTGGAGAGCAGTAGCAATTTTCATCAGTGTAATAAACATTAGATGCCAGTGGTCACCTTTCACACAATTCTTTCCCAATTAACTTTTAACTTTGTGAAATAGTCAAGCATTGTGTCAGCTATTAAGTCTGCCTTTTTATATAAGGTTAAAATAAAACCATTCCTTACTGGGGATTCAGATAATTCCTGAAGTGGACAACAGTTATTCTCCATGGTCTGCTCTTCAAATTACTAAATATGGTCTACTGAAGATTTAAAATAGAAATTTCTTATTCATAGCTATGACTGATAAGATATTAAATTCCCTGAGTATATTACTGGGTATTTTCTAGAGGAAAGGAAGAAAATTTAACAATGAATGTCTCATTCTACAGGTTTTTTGGCCTTAGGTATTCTATTTCTCTAAATTTCTTACCAGAACAGATCAATAAAATCGACTGCTAAGCTTGTACTCATGCTACTAAAAAACTCTTAGTAGTGCCTGAATTTTGTTTTAAATTGTAACTTTCTAAAAATCTGGGAACAAGAGTTATGGATATCCTTTTAGAAAAGCTGCACGAGGCATATGCCATCATGTCATGGAAGTGCTTGCAGGATCACCTGCACATCTGAGCTACAAAACAAGGTGTCATTATAAACTAAGGGAAGAGGAGGAAACACTGTGTCCCAAATACATTCCACCTCCCACCCCCCTGCATTTCTGAGAGCTTGTCACAGGCAGGGTCTGTGATGAATAAGAAAGAACAGTTGTATTCTACAAAAATAATGTACTACAGAAAATACAGACATGGGAGAATTCTTAAGATCTAATTTTAGGGCAGTTTTTCAGTGCAACTCACAAGTGACAGACCTGTGCTAGCTTGTATTTCGTACCTTTGCAAAAATGCCTCACTGCTGTCACAGTATCACCAGGTGATTTTGCATCTTATTTGCTGCAAGACAGACTCGAATTCTTGTAATGAAACAGTCACAGCAGAAGAGCAGCAGTGTGACACTTTTATTCTGCCTTCTAAATTCCTGCAGTATTGAGTGTGAAGAGCTGTGCTAAATGTCAACCCAAACCAGTGTTAGAGGCTCTGGACCAAGGCTTTGACTGCCAGGGTCATCCACCATTTCCAGCATACAATGAAGCACACAAATAGCAAGGCTATCAGAACTGCTGTCAGACCTTTTATACCTATGTTTTAAATTTCCACATAACAAAACAACCCACATGGGCAGAAACATCTATTATATACTTGCCTCAAATCTTTGAAATGTTGTCATACGAAATTCTCCTTTAATCCCCGAAAGCAGTAATGAAGAAGAAGGATTTTCAATGAAAAGAAAGAGTTGCTTATGTGACTCCTAAGTTAAAACAAATCTTCCACTTGGAGCTGTCATTCCCATATTGTGTTCCAAAGATATGTGTCTCTCTAGAGTTTTGATTAAATACCTCTTTGAATATTTAAAAATTACACTTGGCCTCTACTTTTTCCCTGTGTGGTCCTTATCCCCTCTCACATGTCTTTGGCTGTAGGTTTTTCTCAAACCTGAGATGCTAAGTAGAGTCAGCCTTGGTCCACAGTCTGATGGGTCATTCCTGACCTCAGCCAGTACATGAGCAGTTGTGAGAATAATATAAAAGTGATGACTTAGGACATAGGAAACCTCAAACATGGATGTGCCTCACCACAGATTCCCCAGTATCAACTCTTTATGTCTAGTAACTGCAATAAAGAGCTCATTCTTCAAAGCTTAACTAATATTGGTGGGAATTAGAAATCTGGATTTCCTATCAAGTGTCAGAATCTGAAACATGTAGCTGCATTTATGAATCCAGCTGTAGCTTCACATAACAGAAAATTACTTACATGAGGTTTCTAAGTTAGCTGAACCAAATTCCAGCCTCTCACGCAGAGTCCTAACATAGCATTTCTTCCTTGTCTAATCAATCCCATGCCAAAATTTTCACTGATGTATCAAAAAAAAAAAATCTACAATGACAATTCTGTAATACTTTATTTGAAAATAATTTCCACTGTCTACAGACTGTATACAATTTGACTAGTATTTCCTCCACACTGGTCACTTAATAATTACAGTATTTTCTGAGTACTGACCTGCACTCTGCTGCTGTGGAATCTGAGTCTGATGTGGCAGGTTCCTATAAAAAACCATTTAGTATCTTTAATGCTTCCATACAAAGTCTGAAGTGTATTATGATGAAAGCTCAGTATTTACACTTCTTTTTTTTTGCTTATGAAGCAATAATCTTTTTTCACTATGCAAATACAGATATCCAAAGGTTGGCAAAGACCATGAAATAAAGACAATTAGTGTTAAAGTGGTTCTTATTATTTCACTTGTCAGCTACACTCAGAAGGCTCAGACTTGGTGAAATGCCAGAGGTAACAAGAGTCACCACAGGTTTCTGATGTTTAGCGAAGTTTGGTTTTTGTAAATGAATATTCCATATTCCATGAATACAGCAAAGGTGACAGCATTTGCAACTTCATTTTTGGCTGTGGAATGAATGAACGGTCAGCCACTTAAGTGAACTGGTCTGACACGTTCATCAAGGCAAAGGTGCATTTTTCCCCTGCTTAAGTGTCTATTTTAACAGCTACCAGATATTTAGGTGTTTTTACAGAAAGGAATTAAGGGTTACAATGTAGGTGAAGCAGATAAATACCCTATGTACAATTCAAGAAAACCTTTGGTACAGGATTTGGCACCCCAGTCATAAAATCTGCTATTCTGTATAGAGAAGCTGTAAAAGATGGGGCAGGGCACCTTGCAGCACTTGTACAAGGAATAATTTATACAGCTGTCCTTTCTGGAGAATTTAGCTTTGGGACAGGGAGAAGAAAACATGCCTGCAGCATGGATCTACATAGTGAAGGGAACTTAGGACGAGTATGTGTAAATTAGGGCTGAGTTAGAGCTGGCACAGGACCAATACCACTGGAGCTATGCAGGCCTGCCATGAGAGGAGATACCAGCTGGAGCTGGTGTTACAGCACAGCACTGAAAAATGCCAGCCACTTCTGAGACCACTGCCTCAGATCTGCTTAGCCCCAGGCACTTCAACCAAACCTCTCCAGAAATGCCTCTTTGCTACAGCTCTATGGACTTGTCTGAATTAGAACATGTGCAAAGCACTGGGTCTGTCTAACTAGTTTCACTAAGTTACTGATAAATGAACTCTAAAAACAGAATTCATTATTTTTCTGGTTTCTGTCTTGGAAAGAGAGTAGCAACAATGGAAACGGGAGAGACCTACGAGCGTTTTTTTTGGCAAGTCTGAATTTATTATCTGTGTCATGGAATATGTTCTTCTGTTCAATGTCAACATTTCAAACACAAACCGTGTGTGACAGGTACATGATTAACAGGTACAAAGCCTGGATTTTCTGGTATGAAACTACCACCGACTTGGTGGTAGTTTTATACCAGAACCCCAAAGACAGGGCTCAAGAGACAGGATATCTAAAATAGAACAGTTTTAATTGATTCCTCTGTCAAATGTAGTTTTTCTCCAAAACATGCAGAAATCTAACTGTTCCATGCCAAGCTTCTTGCAAGCCTGCAGACTGAAAGCCAGCCATTTAATCTTATAATAGAAGGCCTTTCTTTCTGCTGCAAATGCAAACATCAGAGCAATCTTGAGCTAGAGAGCTACTGAATCCTCCATAAGAAACACATTTCGGAGGACAAACTGGAATCTATAGTTAGATCATGCAACCCAGTGAGCATTAAGAACCAAGACCAAGCGTGAGCACTTACTGCTGTGTCTGCATCAGAGGCATGCTGGTGTTGTCGTAGCTGTCCGTGTGAAGGGGCGGGACGATCTCGCCCGTCACAGGGTGGAACACGGGCAGCGTGGAAAGCGGCCACGCGATCTCTCTGTTCTTAGACATGTCACGAAGCTCTTTGGTTGATTTCTGGATAGCACTGTGGTGGACCAACTGGATGCTGTGTCAGAAGGAAATAAAACAGTGAATATCTATTTTAAGTGCTCTATCAAAATGGAGAGACTTTTGCAATTATTATTATTATTCTTAAAGTACAAGGACTGATGCATGCTACAGACTACAGTGCAACAATTACAACCTTTGCACAGTTAAATTAATAAATATCGGATTTATTCCATTTTTAAGGCAGTAACTATTCCATTAGATTTTTCTGTCTGAATAGATATTTTTCATAGGATTCAAGACTGTGCATTCTTATGGCTGATGTTCCATTTATTTGCTGCAGTTAAAGTTTTGGTTAACTCCTGATTCTTGTGTAGATTCATAAAAGCTTGTAAATTAATTTTAAAATGCTCCATAGTATAGGCACTGGACACTTTCCAGGATATTTCTTCTCATCATTTCAATCACTTTAAAAGACAGGCTGAAAAGTCCAATAACCAGGAGTATTGACTGCATATTAACATACTTATTCTAACAGTACTATTTTATTTTGAATTGACAATCTTTAATTTCAAACCCTTTTTATTCTGCTCTTCTATCCTTGCCAAGACTCTGATTTAAAAGCAGCTTTCACATTTATGAATTAAACCATGAATTAGAGAGAATGAAAGAAGATTATGACACACATGTATGAAGCATGACGAGCTACTGAGAATGAAAATTAAATGGTAAAAGAAAAATAACAGGAAAGAAGACACTTACTCTGGTGTTTGCATGTTTCTCTTTTCCCTAAAAACAAAACAAAATTTATGAATTAAATAATAGCATTGATAGTTGGAACATTAATCTATCTGATGATGAAAACAGTATATGATGTAGAAATGCTGACAAGGTTATTGCTAAACGCAACTTGGCAGCATTTGCAACAGGGTTTATGATGAGGCCTTGATGAACGCACGTAGAGAGATGTGATAGTGGTGACAGACATACACACAGACACACACATGAAAAATGCAGGTTAAAGAACAAGCTTCTGGCTAAAATAAATTCTGTGACAAAATGAAATTGTAGTTTGTGTAAGAAATGGCAGAAATCACGTTACTTGCTGCTTTCCTTTTATGTGTTTTTCTTTTATAGTATGTCTAAATTCAGTTAATCTCCTCAACCCAGTTTATGTTATGAAAGTTAGCATTTTAGAAATTACTTAATATTCTCCTGAACCAATGATCCTTTTATTAGTATTTTATTTGCTGGGGTCATTTTGGAGAGCTGCGCACATGTGGATATTTTGGGGAGTTTTGTGCATATGTTGAGTATTTTAACCCTTTCTAGAACAACTAAAGGCCCTATATCCACTTGCTTGGAAATTAGTGCATGTGCTTAAGTGGGAAACAGTTCAGTATTACAAGCAGATATCTTTTGGCCTGTTTTAAATGTTTATAATGAACTGAATGGAGATATTCTAACAAATAACCTTCTATGCATTATAATCTTAGAAAAGTCTAGTTACTTATTAGCATGTTAAAGTACTCACACTCCTTCCCGTCGGCAGCACATGATATAGGCAAGTATTAGAAAAAGCACCAGTGCTATTGCCGAGGGCACTGCCAGTGTAATTAGGAAATCCGAGTAATAGTCTCTGCTTTTCAGTGTATCAGAAGGTGGCTTGTATTCTCCACCATCAGGTAATATTCCCTCTCCACGAATCACTTCCTGAAAGGTGGAAACTTGTTTTGTATTGTCAACCTGATACCCAGGGAAAAAAAAGAAGAAGAAAAAAAAAGACAATTAAATAACAAAGGAACAGAATGTAAAAACAGTTGGGTATTTAACTAACCATAACATATAAAAAGATCCATATTACATTTGAGAAATTCTATACAATTTCATCCAACCACTTTTTTTTAAATAATAGAAGCTTACATTTTATGAAGCTTCTGATCAGTGTGGTAAGTGATGTTGTAATATTACTACTCTCTTTTGTGCCTGCATGTCTTTTACGGATTAATTTTAGGTATATCTCACACAAACAGTATTTGAGTAGCAGTTCAGTAAACATCTTTAGTGCAAACTAATTAACTGATTCTGATTTCTTTTTGATTAATTAATCCATTTCTTTAGTCTTCCTAAATAACAATGCTGTCCTCTCTTGTATAAGGTGGCAAAAATGAAGAGTCACGTACCTACAATTTTCTTCCTTCTCCTTCTTCATATTGAGCTTTACATCCAGTGCTCAAAAGGTCAAGAGGCATCAACTGAGATGCCGAGGACAGCTCATTGTCTCCCTCACACAAATTCAACTAGCTTCCAAAGGCTGCATTCCTGGTCACAATTTTTTGTGTGTGTGTGTGTCTGTACCCAATGATCCTAGAAATACAAACCTGTTTTGCTGCTAAATTTCCTATTGCTTTTGACTGCCATTCCCAGATGACCTAATTTTCTGCATCCATTTTTTTGTTATCTTCAGTTAGATGCTACTGTCAGGTGCTATCAGTGCTAGCTTTATGATCATTGATCTCCAGATCATTAATACAAATAAAATATTTCCTTACATGCTTGACCTTTTGTCTGACTGTTCATCGAGAAATCATGCAACTGATGGTCATTTCTTTGTAATTTACACTTCATGTCATAAAATGCTGTATTACAACTTAGGCAATAGGTGAAGAGATTTTTATGAACTTCCAGAGATCCTTCTGAGCTTCAAATGTGCGCACACACACACATTATATATAAATGTACATGTTTGTTAAACGAAAATTAATTTATGTATTCTCTGCTCATTAATTCCACAGTATCTTTTATGTTAGGTACACTGAGTTCCACCTGGCTGCTTAGCTGAATCTCAAACCCTAACAATGGACAAAAAATATGTACTTATTGATGTGACTGACAGAGGTCAGTGTGAGAACAAGCTGTCAGAATGCAGCTTCAAGTGGAGTATTTATTACATTGCCCATCCTTGCAGAGTGTGGGACCCCCAAACTTAAATCCACTCTTTGATATGGTGCTAACTGCCAATGCTACCTCATAAACAGTCTGAGGATAAGGATATGATGGCTCTATTTTCTATCACTTGTTTACACTGTGGATATGGGAAATAGAGCTCAACTCCCTCCCAGCCCATAGATCTGGGGAGAATTACTGTCTCTCAGCTTGTCTTGTGAAAAGCAGACTGTGATTAGATAGAGGGAAGCTTGGCTCCCTTTTCCCTTTGATGCAGCAGGTTACAGAAGAAATGCTGCTGGCAACACTAAACACCCCTAAGACAGTTTAAATTCAGTTACTGTGGCACACCGCCAAAACAAGTGCTGAATTGGAGAAGGTTGTGCTACAGATGCTGCAGAAAATAACACTTCTCTAAAAGCCTGTTCCTGTTACACATCCCAGGGTGATCTCTGCTTTTCTCAAACCAGCATGACAATGCTGCTTCATGGTTAGTTTATGAGCCACTGCCACTATCAGGCACTTTTTTCTAAATAAGTACTCCTAACCAGCTGCTTTTCTTTCTGCATGGGCAGTGCTGACTGTTCTTGCATTAGTGCACTATCCCTCTGCTGCTCCTTTTAAAATTCATCCTGTTTTCCAAGACTGTTTCTCCAATTTCTGAAGACCTTTCTGAATTCTGTTGTGTCCTTCAATGCACCTACAGATCCTTTCACTTTCATGGGGAACTACAAATTTAATTTAATAAGCACATCCCATCATCCAGCTATTAATGAGGAATAGCCACGAATTACTATTAAATCTGCTATGATTATGGCTACCAACCAGCTCTCCACTAGGTCCTAGCTTCATCAAGGCCATGTTCCTGGGCTTGTGAGACAGTATCAAAAACCTTACCAAAAAGGAATGACATTTGCTGCTCCACCTTGGTTCTACTTCTTCCTTGTAGAAGGAAATGGAAGACTTGACATAGTATGTTCTTGCCAAAGACCAGCTGCCTTCTGCTATTTTTCAGGTGCTGGTAAGTATTGCTGTGTACACTTGTGCCTTTTACAATTTCTCAACAGAAAGCAAATAAAAAGCAAATAATCTGGGTATTCTTTTGAAACAAGTATTTTCCAACCTTCTAGAAGCTTTCCTAATTTACAGTGTACAGGCAGAAAAGACTGGAAGTTATCCAATCATTTTTGTGTATGAATACCTTTCCTTATACTCCACATGTTTTTTCCATTATAAAAAGCATTATCTCCCTTTCAGCTTCCTCCTGGGTAGTGTCTGAAGCAGCTCAACAACCATCTAAATTTATTTTTTATACCTTCAGCATCATTGTTCAAATTTATCTGCAACATTCTCTTCCAATACTGTACTATTTCTTGATTTTCCTTGCAGGAACTAAAAAAAAAAAACCCAATCTTAAAAAGCCTCTTTGGGAATTAGTCTCATTTCATGGCAAATACTCTAGTGTTCAGGTATCATTTTTCTTGCATTTGACTGAGAAGAATGTTCCTATTTATTATTTCATTAATCAACATTACTTTCATTCCTTTTTCTATTTAATTTTTAATATAAAATATGTTTTAGAGAATTTTCAGAAACTTTTTTTTAACAGCATAGTATTAACTGGTCAGTGTAGAATCAGTATCTGAGAAAAGATGTTATGTATGCACACACTTTATAGGGAAGCAAGCGCAACCAGCAGTATCAGCTTTAAGCCCTGGAGTTCTCTAGCCATTTATAGAACACACTGCTAGTGAAAACAAATACAGTGGTTTCACTGGGGCTCAACTCTAATAGAATTTAGCCTACATAGCAAAATCCTTTCACAATCTTGAGAGTGTCTGCTAGGTGAAAAAAATCAGTCACAATAAAGTGGAATTGGCAACGTTGTCTGATCAAACTGCCAAAACTCTCAGCTGTACTTCTACAAACATTGCTTTTATGCAACAATAAAATAACTCACCAGAGAGATTTTACACCAGTCAATATGGAATTGAGTACGAAATTTTTTATCACAGGTTATTACAGGCTCCATTTCTTGACTGCACCTCAGCTGATTTTGTGGGTTTTCCACTTCTCGTAAACACGAAGAGAAAGGAACATCTGCCCCAACCATCACATACACACTGCAGAAAGAGATGAGTGACAGACCAGCAGGATGTCTCAAAAATCCCCAAAGGACAATTATGTACTCTTCCAAACATTACTGCTGTACACAGTAGCATTCAGCTGTTATTTAAAGATCAAAAAGTATTTTCCTTCATAGTATACTTTTCTCTTTTTAAGCATATAAGTAACAGACTGAAATCAAAAGGATTTTTTTATTACAACATATTCTGGTTTGCTTGTTAGTGTAAATGTTTACTTACCGTCAATGGTGTCAATTTCTACGAAGTCAGAGAGCTCCAAGTGTGGCTTCCTCATGTAAGTAAATCAGTACTACTTTTGAAAATTGTACTAAAATAGCATCATTTTGTCTTAAGGAAATCTTTGGTCTTACTCATCATAGTATTTTAAAAGAGTTTCTTCCCATGTTTTCAAATTAAATTCACAATGACTATTGCTAAACCTAATACAGATATGCACATGCTAAACCCCCAGCTTCTTCTGAAAGATTCCAAACTGTAGCTATGCACTGTCAACAAAATTTGCTTCAGAATACTGAAAGCTGAAGGTAAACCTAATACTTGATTTAGCATTACCATACATACAATAAGAGCTACTACACTAATTGTATTATTCATTGGCATATTTAGATATATGGAACACTGCTGTAAAATACAGTCTGCTGCACCAGGTAATAATGTACCAATGGATTCTGAAACAGAAATTAGGTCCTGGTTGCCACTTGTCATAGTAGGCATTATCTAACTAAATATTTGAAGTGTAGCCACCTACTACAAGTGACTCTGCTATTACTCTGGCTAGTACAGAAGTCACTTTCCTTCTTTAAATGCGCTCAAAAACTCTAGAGACACAAAAGGACTCTAAAAACCAGTATTTTTGAACACATAACTCGTATTTTGAACCTTCACCCCTTTCTTAGATACTATGTGACTCCAAAGTATCTAAAATTATCTAAACATAACTAGGCATCTTTACTTTCACCAGGGAAAAGCACTATCAGAGCCACACTGAAAAAACCAAATCCTTACTAGTTTCCAAGTACAGTATTTCAGAACAGTATTTATGGTTACAAATCACCACTGGAAACAGTCCATTCCTACAGTTTACACTCAGTAACCTGAGCTCCCCAGACACCTTACGACTTTCAGAAGAAAGTCAACAGTGCTCTTGAATCACATAACTTAGTAAGAGTACAGCTAAAAATTACAATGTTACATGCTAACTGCTCCCAGAAATTGAAGTGTCTCTGGAATCTCTCCTCTATCATATTTTCCTTCAAAATTTTGAGTTTCATGAATTGGGAATGGTTAAAAACTTGAAAAGCACGCCAAATGACTGCTCAGAAGTAAAACTGGGATTACAAAAAAACCATATTTACTACCAACTGGTTTATAATTAATGGAATTTATTAGTATTTCTTGGATTATAACATTAATATATAGGAGCTGTGTCCTGTTGTAGCGGTATCTAACACAATAAATCCATATTATAACTGGGGCTCGGAACATGAGTAAATTTTTCCAAACATGAGTAAACTAACTCTAAAATATGAAACAGCAATTGCAAAGTTTCTAGAAAACCTGCAAAAATATTACGCTTTTCAGTAAGAAAAAACCAAAAAGTGAAGCAAAAACGTCATACTGACACATGCTTACCCCTCTTTCATGTCATTAATAGGAAGTGGAACTCTCCCTCCCCTGTCAAGGGCTGAAGTAATGTTTATAGCATTCAAGCGTTCTGGCTGCCATACATTTTTCACTGCTCCGAGGAAGTCACCAAGAACTTCACTTGCTAACATTTCTTCTACATTCATATTCCTTATGAAGAATTCCGCTTGATACGGTAAAGGAAAATCTACTTGTGATGAAAAAGAGTGTTGCATTAAACAAAGGCTCCATAAATCAAAAAATAAATCTCCAAAATAGCTGGAGTAATGATTAATGCAATACTGCTTTATGACTGATACACCTTTCCAAAAATCTTGTGCTTGAATTAGCTCATTTTGAACCTAATGTGATTATGTTTAATTCAATAGTGAGTACCATTAGCTGCTACTTGAGCTGAAAACCTTCAGTTATTTATAAAACAACTGGGAGATGAAGAAGCAGACTAGAGGAAAAGAGTATCAGCTGGTAAAACTTCATTAAACAGATACAATTACATTCATGCTAATTTGGGGGTCAAAACAGATCTGCAGCAACAATGGATTCTAACCCACAACACTCCAGAATGTAAATAGGTAAATGTGATAAAAATAACTAATTTTAAGGTCCATATGTCCATATTTGCCACAACCTGTTGTTTTCTGATTCTGCCTACACAATTGTTCATTGCATAAGGCAAACGCAGGACTAAGAAAACTAAACAATATGCAGAAAGACAATGAAATCCTTTATGTGAGGTCCATTTGAAAAGATGGGGGAAATTTCAAATTAAAAACAGTTTAATGAAAAACAAAGATGCAAACAGTTTTCTGTCAGTGAAGAAAAACAGTCCTGAATGACAGAAATAATCTGGACTAAAAAACCAAAATGAATTAAAGCAGGAAAAATTCTCTTACTTCTCCCCTGTGCCCCTGTGTTTGGCTTGAACACCAGACAACTATTTTACAGTATTTATCTTCAAAAGCAGGAGCCCATAAGATGGTTTTGCTTATTCAGTTCAAAACACATACCTTCTGCTGACATTATATTAATGATCAAATTGTGTCTTGCTGTTTCAAAGGTACGCCTGTTATACGCAGTGATCTAGAGTGAAAAAGATAGGATTACAAAACATTGAAAAATGAAAATTATATAAATCAAACATCAGTGAAAGCAAAATTGATAACTTAGAAATACTTATCAGTTTTTAAGTGCTTTGCCCCCTTATTTTGAAGCGTATGAACATTCATTCACTAATATAAAATTCAAAAGGTAAAGTCAATTTATTTATTGCAGTACTACCTTCAAGTCAGAATATTGGAATTTTCTTGACCAGTCTATAGCCAAATACAATTACCGAAGGGATATATGTGAAAATTATACATTTTGGTCCTGATAGAAGTGTTCTGCTACACGTGTATTCTTTCTCTTCTGTTACCTTTAAGAACCACCATAAGGAAAGATTGTTTTCTCCGTTTCCCAGTGCAGCCTCCAATCCCCCTCCATCAATACTGTAACATCTAAATTCATCGATAGCTCCTAGGGAAATAAACTACATGGAGAGGTTTTTAAAGGAAAATGTGGGATGCCAGAAATTCTCATCTTTGGGACTGGTGTTTCGTTCTAGCTTTAGCCACAGTGAAGTCTCCCTCCATGAATGGATTCAAAATAATGCTCCAACACAACTGTTTTTTAAAAAATCCTAGAATCTGTAACTGTAGGGGAAGTGAAAATTAGGAGGTAGACGCAACATTTGTGACTCTTATATCTGGAAACATACACCCTCATGAATAAAATATGCAAGGATACTAATCTAAAAGTTTAAATATCTAGGATACTTGAAATGCATGCAAGTGGCTACTTCTCAGTGGTGACTGTACTCCAAGGTTGTACTATAATTAAGTGCTCATTCATAAGAAATACAGAACAAGGATGGATAGCAGTATAATTATGTATTATTTTCTCTACCTTTTTTTCCCCTGCAAGGTGAAAAATCTTTCATGAAACAAACTGAAAAAGACTAATTTCCTTTCTAATTTTAGACTTCAGTTCACTCATTTCAAGAACAAAGGAGAGGCAGAGGAGTGACAATAGTGACAGAACAATGTTGCTTCTCAGCAAACCAAGCCACAAACCACTGTGACACTAACTATTAAATAAATAAAAGTAACAGATGTTGCACTTCTTTTAAAGGATTTGAATGAAAAGAAAAATGCTGTGGAGTACCTACTGCAGGTTTGTTTAAGTGGAGAGGGAAAAGCTTAACCGACATAATCAGATCTCATTTAATGTTACAATTTCATTATAAAATTACCTGAAAATAAATTTGAGATTTCTCCAGTCCTAATTCTGTTAATTTTTCAAAGGGTCGTTTCAACAGCAGTTGAACCACTAGTACTCAGAAAATCAAACCCCTGGTTGTACAGGCTCTCTAGAGGAGCAGGGCAGAACCCACTGTGAGCCTCCACTCCGGCAGTGGGAGCTGCCAGCATAGCCCACGCACCACATCCAGGAATAGCAGAGTCCTGAACATTCACTCAAACACAGACTGTCTTTGCACAGCTTTCAAAGGAGCTTGAGCTCAAGAATGTTACCTGCTCTACTGCAGTGCTATGCGCAATACTAGGCTATTCTGATGATCAGGTCTCCTGCAGTTAACTGGCCTACCCACAACACCCCCTCAGGAATTATAACACGATGGAAGTTATATTCAGGCCAGGAAGATGCAATCACTCCTCTCAGAGGGCATTAAGAAGAGGATCAAATGCATCTGCCCTCCTCACGTACCATAGAATTAATTCAAAAGCCACATCTAAGACTGGAACTGCAAGGAATTAATTTGTATGCTAGGCAAGATTTACTTCAAATATGGCTTGGGGTCATGCTTAGAATGGAGGTCTCGATATAGATCCTAGAATCTAAAAGCACATGCAAAACATGGCAATTTTAAATAATGGTCTCCTCTACATGAAACTAAGCAAAGCCTGCAAGAAATTCTGCACATGATTGATTCTAAAATGTTATTTGTCCATTGTTATTAGAAATCAAAACAGAATCATGTATACAAAATTAAGCAAGGGTGAAACTATCTGCAGTATAACTTAACATTCGGAGCTGTCGTTCTTGAGGAAGAAAAACTACATCAAATGCAATTTAGAAAAAAAATCAAGGGTTTAAGACAAATACACTGCTGAAGCAGCAAAATGGCTGGAGCAAGTTAATGTGCAGATTTCTTAACACTGTGAACCACACAGTGTCTGATCCAGTCTGCTGCCTATGAAATACATGATAGAAAATATTGTCCCTTTTCCCTTTAAGTTGCTGCTCAATGAATAATTAGTGGTTTTAAACATTTGAATAACTAACTCTCAGAAATTTAGTTTTGTCAGTCTAAATTCACAAAACTGCTAACTAAAATGAAAGCTATCAATAAACATGAATAATGAACATGGGGATATTTGATGAAAAATTGAAAAAAATCCCAAACCAATCAAACCAAATCAAAAAACCCAACCAACCAAACAACAAGTAAACAAACAAGAAAAATTATCCCACAACTGCTTATTGACTGAACACTAATATAGTGGGGAAAAGTCTGGCCCATATTTACGTTGAAAGTTACAAAGTTACGAATTCAGTTATTCTTCAAGTACAGTTGTTTACAAAGGGGTTTTTTTTTGTTCTGTATTTTGAGTAAAACTTTAATATATAATTTAATTTAATTTACTGAAATGAAATGCCTCTTAGAAAGTTCAAAGGCAAAAGTGAAAAGGTACTGCATGCAGCTTAACTAGTTATTGCTTCTTATTAGCTGTACCTTTTAAGTAAAACATGAAATGTCAAACTATCTGGCTTTCTCTCAAAGGAGGATAAAATGGTACCTATGAGAAAATGTTAATATCACAAGTCTGTGTCCATGGCTTATAAACTTTTTAATATTGCAATTAACTATTCAAAAATAAGGGAGAAGTTACTGACAGTTCTGAACCTTACACTCTAAACCAAAATACATATTTTTGAACTTCTGAAAGAAAATACCTCAATGATGGTTGGTTTGCCCACATTTTCTACAGTTGGTGAGCCATACAGCACTCCATCACTGTATGGTGTCCTTTGTATATAGCGTAGCCATCCAGGTCTGTCAGGGTAACCCATTAAATTGGTATTAAATGTTATAGGATCATTACTTATTTCACCTAGATAAGAAAAACTGTATTAGAATATTTACAAGAAAACACTAAATGCTTTGATTTTAATTTTTCAACTAGGAAGTCTAATTCTGCTTTCATGTGTTTTCTGAACCTTTCTAAAAAGAAAAAACAATTAAAATTTGCTAACATTTACCATATCAGAAATAGGTGAACTATTACTTAGCACTTATAGGTATTAAGAAATTCATATCTGGAGAGCGTAACCAACTGCAGAGATAATGTACTAGTACTTCCTAGAATCTTGGCTGAGTGCTCATGTTCAGTAACTAGTGGGTCTGATTTTTAGAGCTCAGTTCCACCTCAAATTGAAGCATCTAACCTCCTTACAGACAAAAGCACAAAGGTTTCAGTCCTTTAATTCCCCTTCCCAACTTACTTATATTCATGTTTTTAATGATGGATTCAGGTACTCAGTGTACTGTAAAGAGTGGCTGTGTAATCAATAATGCCTAAAGCTTCTGTTAGCATTAGGATACACATAGAGGTCTTTGGCACCAACAGCCTGGCAGTCATTTTAATTTAGAGAACAAATTGTTTCAAAAAAGGATCAGACATTCCAGTGAACTGGATCCACTGATGGCTACCAAATACAGTGGTCCAGCTGAAATCTGTAAAAACCCCTCAAGTCAAACTAGTACATCAGTTCTTGTGGTTCTTATTGATACTCTTACAAATGTCTGGATTTTACTTCAGTTTATTTTAGCTTTTGTAAATGAAATCATGCCTGATCCAGTACCAAATCCTCACCACAAAGACAGTGTGCATCTGAGGCACAGAACTCAAGTCAAATCCATTCCAAGCCTGTACAGGCACCTCTGCCCTGCACTTCAACTCAGCTCTGAGATGGCAACAGCACTGTAGAAAAAGTGATGAAAGAAGATAACAGGCAGGCTGGCACAGAAGGCAGAAACCAAGCCCACTGAAGAATGAACAGCTCTCATCTCCTCCAGAGAGGGACAAAGAGAATGAAACGTGTTGCCCAAGCGTAACAAGTCTTTCTTCAGGTACACATTTACACATCTGGTAAAATGAACCAGAACCACACCAAACCAGTACTTGGGTGTAACACAACTTCCCTCACAATTCTCTCAGGACATCCCAGTAAACTAATCTATTGCATTCAGAATCACAGAATATTGTGAGTTGGAAGGGACCCACAAGGATCATGGAGTCCAGCTCCTAAGTGAATGGCTTGTTCAGAGCTTGAACCCACAACTTGGCATTATTAGCACCCTGCTCAAACCAAATTCCCAGCAGCACAAATGATTTAGGAAAAATTCTGAAAGACACCTGTGAGACATTCTGGTTTGCCCTTCCTTTGTCAAGGTAGGCCATGGTAATGATCCAGCTCAGCAGACAAAAATAAAAGGATCATGACAAAACCTGACCTCACACTGACTTTCTCATACAATCATAATTGTCTATGGGAACAGCAATTTCAACAGGATCTCAAACCAGATTCCTATTGACTTGGAATTACACAAATGTCAAGAGGCTGCAGCTGTAAAGACAATCCATCATTAGTAAAATTTCCAAGTTCCTTTCACCTATGTGCCAAAACTGGGAGAAAACTGGGACAGAGGCCAACTTCACTCTGCCAGTCACCATGATATAACATAAATGAAGACTCAGGTATCCATTTTTCAAAGAGAAGAAATTTGTAAAACATTTAGGTTTACTCATGTTTACTCAAATTTTAACCAATGCTAACAGAAGCTTATTTTTTCTTTAAAGTAAGTCTTAGTAATGGCACTCTCAAATCAATTCAAAAGTTAAATAATGAAACAGGCTTAGATTATGTGTGCACTGTACACAGTTTTTTCCTATTCTTATAGGAAGATAGTCATATAAATTGGATACATTTATTTGTTTTTATTGTTAATAAGCATGGGTGGCTGAATGCTCTCTCTCTTCCCCTACCACATTGCTTACACATATCCTAACCTGTCAAAACCAGTATTAGGAAGTCTCATATTTGATTGAATCTTCTGTTTTGTCTTATGTTTACTATATGCTTTCAAATTGCTCCTTCATATAGCCTGATACATACCATGTCTGAAAGAGTGATCAGATAAATAGCATTTTTAACAGACAATTATTAAATTTCCACTATTTCATATTTAACGCGAAAGAAACACTTCTTAATATCAGATATATATAATAAAAAGGTGTTATTACACCTTCCCAAATTAAGTACATTTTGTCACAATACACAATTATATGCATCTTTTTACAAATTATCACAAACTAGAATATTTTAAAAGTGTAGGACTACACATTTTATTTAATTTGAAGATATTTCAACAGAAACTAAAACTTGTCCTGTTTATCTTATACATTGAACCTAAGGTATGCTAAATAGACTTCAGTTTTTTAAAACAATATTTTTTCTGTATTTTTATGTAATATGGAAGATCTTGGCATCTCATACCAGGCTTTGGGTAAGGAGGAAATTCCCCCTTAAAGTACTCTCTCTCCAAAACATGAACAAACAGAACTCCAGCAGAAGGGTATACATTCCGATCAGAGTGCACCTTAGACAGAATTGTGTACACTGAAAAGCAGAAGGAGAGATAAGAGACAGAAAAAAGGCAAAAATGAGACATGCTGTAGGTAACTTCATGCATTTCAACAGCAATGCAGGCATCTGGGAGAAGGAAAGCAACAAATATTAGACACAAAAGGTTAACAGATTTAAGAACAGAACACAGAGCAAACCCTCTCTTTGTCCAGGATCCCTTCCAAGACTGCAGTAAACAAAACTGCCTATGTTAAGATTTCAAAAGTTGTATAAGCTCTTTATTTTAATTGTAATTTAAAAAATGAGGAAGGCTATTGTAATTTTATAGTTGGTTTATTTGAAATGTTACATTAATAAAAATACATTAAATGAATTATACAATCATGTTTTCCTGATACTTTACACAAAAAAGGAACAGAGGAATATAGAGGAACCTTACCAATCGACAGTTCTCATTCCCCACTGAACAGAAATGGCAGATGTTTCAGTCCTTGTGCAGAAAAGGACATAGCAATGCACTTCAGCTGACTTTCGTGAGTTCTTAAAGCTAGACTTTCTCAGACCAGCAGGCTCAGGAAAAAAACATCTCAAGCTACGGTTAGAGAGCTCTTTTCTGAAGATGTTGTGCTTGTATTGAAGGATAAAACAAAAGGACATGGGTATTTATAGGCCAGTCAGGTGAAACTGATTCCAAACAAAAAAAATGAAGCCATGTTTTACAGGACTAAGAACTAAACCCTAAAGAAAACTTAATTCAGAACCATCAGCATACGTAAAAGTAATAAGCTGGTTTTTATTTAACACAAAATTAATTGATAAGCATATCTTTTTAAGGTATAACACATCTGATGCAGAACTACACACATATTTTAATGAATTAGAAGAATAAACAAATCACTACAATAAATTAGATGGATAAGAAACCACTTCATCAACAAGTTTCAAAATGTAAGTATAAACAGAGAACACTGAATTAATAGGCGTTTCTCAGGTGTCTTAATAAGACTGATTGTCGCTTATATTATTAATTTTATTACTACCAAATTTTAAGTCAATGCCCTGAAAGAATTGATCTTTGCTAGTAGATTTTGTTAGTGAGATGAGGATTACAAAAGTGGTAGATAAAGATGGTAAGTCACAGATAATCACACACAGCTACCAGCCTTGCTTGCCAAACTGAAAGGAACTTTATGAGAAATCACATCTCCAAAAAAAATTATAGGCCATACAGCATGGAGGTGCTGTCATTGGGAAGACAGGCTCCAAAAGACACTTCAGAGTCATTGTAACAAACTCATAGGAACAAGCTTGTAGGTCCTAGAGGGGCTAACTTCAACACTTGGATCAATAAGCAGGACACATTTGAAATGTGGATAAAGCTCATGTAATTTTTTAATCCTGGTGTAATTTTTTAATCCTGGTATAATTTCTCCAGCCTTATAATTATACCAACTTTCTTACTCGGGATCTGCTTAAAAAGGCATCACTAATTAGGCATTAATCACAGGCATTCCAGCCCTCGCACCACGTACTCTAAGTGGAATCTCTCTCACCTAATTTTAGATGCCTACAGAAACAACATGCACCACTGAGTTAGTCAGGCTCCTTTTATAGTCAGTGAAGAAGAAACAGACTCTTCTAGGGGTGGATTTATTTGATTTCTCCTTTAAAATGAGATGAATCATGTCCTAGATTCCAAGCTAAACTGACTAGCTCTCCATGGACTACAGGAGGCAGCTGAGAGGAGATCAGACACACATCTGTAATGTAGACCTCCACATTTGGTTACATACTTCCCACTCTTCAAGCTTGATATTGCAGAATGTATAGCTCTGGATATACTATTGATCACATTCCACAGCATGTGCTTTTTCCCATATTTGAAAACCACTTTTAACACAATACTGAACAGAATACCTTTCTAATAATTTTATCTCAGTAACAAAATTAAAATTATCCTGAAATTTGAATTGTTACAGTTCTGCGTGGTTAATAAACCAGTTACTGTAATTTTCATTATGTAGACTTAGGTACAGTAAGACTGTTGATTTATTTACTTGAAATTAGCAAATAATTATCCAAAAAGCCTCTGCACTCAATTCTGTGAATGAGCTGTAAACAGCACAAGTAAGTTAATTAATTTCCTTTAAAATATTTTCAAGAAAAGCTGAGAAAGTACAATAACATTAATAGAAGAGCTGACAAAAACATGGTGGCTGGCTAGAAGTATATTAAATACCTAGAAAAGTCTGGTTTTCCATTTCTGATGCTTCTCCTCAACAACAAAAATCCACTTCAAACACAAAAAACAATGAAAAAGTGATGCATATTTTTTCTCCATAAGCAATTCTTTCAGAAAGAAAGAAGCATAATAGAATTAGCAGTTACTAAAAAAAACCATGTAATACTTATTTTGTCTGCTACAGGAAACCTATTACCACCACTAAATGCCTGCTCATTCCTAAAAATGAGACATTCCCTGCTGCTGAAATAAGTATGCCAGTAAGGATTTGATACAGATATAAACACTGATCTTGGTGGAAGTCTAGAAATATCTCTCAGAAGGAAAAAACCCAGAAACCTGTTTTATCTTGTAATGACAAACACATCATAATGACACAAGTATGACGATCAAGAACTCAAAAGTTCTTGCCCTCCTTGTCAGAGAAGCCCTCCTTGTTTTCCCCCATGAAGTTTCTTCAGAATCAGAAGGAAAATTATGAGTCTTCAGCCCACTACAGCTATCACTAGCTTTTCAAAAATTAAACAAGTGAAATGCTACTTTCTTTGCAAGCTTTTAAAACCCACGATCATTTTCGTAAGACTGAGACTGGAGATGAATGTGTAATCATCATCTTGGGTGATCTAGGGAAGAAAGTGAATATACTTAACAAATTGATACTAATCTAATAGCAGACTGCCAGCTGTGAATTATCTGAGCAAATTCCCTGTGATAGATAAAAATCTCAGGGACTGTGAAAAGCTTCTGTAAAACTAATCATGGGAAATTAAAAATCTTCCTTACATAGGATCACATCAGATTCCTGCTAGAATCAACTACCTTGACAGCACTGCTTTCCTCTTTCTTGTTTCTAGATCACTTGGAGGACTTTCTATAGATCCCAAGATCTCCTTGTAGGTCTTGAACATGGGCACAGCCAGGAATTCAGACAGGATTTTATCAGCCTGCATCCCAGAGTCTGTTGCCAGAAAAAGAAAACCCCCACCTCCATAAATTTTAGAAGAGTCACCATGTTGGTTGCAGCCTGTATGTTGACGATCTTCAGGAAAGAATTCACCTGGAAGTTTTTGTTTCTGGAAATTTCAGTTGGTTCTCTCCCCGTTTATATTTACCAGATGAAGCACAATCCCAGAAAAAACTTGACCTGGAGGCCAATCCCAGTTGCCTGCCCAGATGAGCAATTGGTGCAAAGTTTTTTCTCAGCCAATGTGCACTAGCTACAATGTTTGATGTATACTTGTATAAATGACAGTAAAATAGTCTTTTTACATTCACCTGTGAGAAGACTTTTTCAAATTGTTACAGAGAAGTTACTGTATTAAGCAAACTGCAGAAGTATCTTCAAGAACCAGCCATGATAAGAAAATGTGCAGTATTAGGTATAAACACAGCCATTATTTCAAGCAAAGCTATACGAACAGGAAAAGTCAGGGAAGACTAACAAGAACACGCAGGTCTGTGAATGTTTGAAGACTGAAAAAATGTAAAGTTTTCCAAATTACTTACCTTAAAATAGCACCCTAGTCCTAAAACAAGGACATGACTAGAAAAGCAAGAGTAATATTAAAAGCAGGTTTGCTTGAACCAACATGGGATTTAAATTTACAACCTAAACTCACCATTCTTCTGAACAGCCTTTATTCTGCTGATAATGTAACTGTGGGCTCGCTTAGTCGTCCAGTTAACAGTTCCATTATTGCCATCAGCAGAGCTTAGCAAAAAAGCTTTCCAGAATAAAACAAATGCAAAAAAAAATTAGTCATATCAACAGACTTCCACAAACAATCTGATCAGATGGGATCAGCTGCCTTCTACACCATGTTTTGGTTTTAGTCATAATTTAGGAACCACAGGTTAAAAAAATAGAGGTGTTTGGTTTGAATATATAAACATATAATAGTCCTTCTGACAGTAACATTTTTGACACTCGTTTTTCCAAATAAGCTAAGTTCATGCTAAATGCTTAAACCTCTGTGGACACTTTTGCTAACATAATTGTACAGATAACAAAGACGAGGAAGAGCATTCTCTAATAGGTATATTTGCACTGGCAGAACCTCACATACAGGCAAAAACATATATAGAGTCACTTTCACTAGAATAGTGTATTTCGGTCAAAGTAGGAAAAGTAATATAACCAAGCTCTGCTTTTATAATGATGCTTATATAAAGACACATGGGGCTGAATGCCTTGCAGGCATAACCAATAATCAATTTTGAAAGAAGAACCCATTAAAATGGCTGTCTACATCCCACACAACTCGAACACAGCCTGAAATCAGCTGGATCCATGCAGCTGAAGGTGGAAGTTTCAAATGCAGTGAGGAGCAAGTGATTACTGGAGACAGAAAGCAGCTGTGGAGCTGACAGAAAGACTCCATCTCACCAGCAGCAGAGGTGCCTGAGAAAACTCCCTCCTCACTTCCCACTTTTAGTTCCTGTTCTTCTGTGATGAATAATAGCTATACCATCTGTACAGTTACATGCCAACTGAAAGTGCAGAGGGAAGGCACTGCAGTCAGATGCTAGGAAAGGGAAAGTGGCCATAATAAGTATGTATTTTTATTATGAAATAGTTTTGGAGTGAGAACTCATGTCAAACCCTGGATCAAAGATGGTTTTGGATTAGCATCTTAATGTCCTTGTAAAAACAGCAATACCAGTAACATCAAGTAGCAGTACTTGTGTACAGATACACCAGTTTGCAGGAAGAAATTAACACTTATTGGAAAACATGCACAGTACATGAAAGAAGCTTAAACATCTGTGGAAACCTCTGACCTGTTACACCAGGCAGCTATTACTGACAAGACAGTCTCCAAACAGAATTTAGGAGGCCAAACACATCTCGCTTAAGCAGTAATAAAGATATGCCACACTCAATCTATGCATGTAAGACAGATGTTTATTATTGATAATTTCCAGAAAACACCCAAAACTGAATTGAGAATGAAGTGTAATAAAAAATTGCATTTTTAATGCACTTTTAATTTAATTTATTACTTAAATTTAATAATTTAGTTAATGCAATAATTACCATACCAACACTATAGTGTTTCTAACAACTTTTTTTCCCTGCTGAACTGACCTGCCTATATTGCAGGTCTTACTATAATACCCATCCTAGCGATTGTGAAATTTAGTACTGCACAGGACTTCAAGTGTAGATTTTAGTAATTCTTGAAAAACTCAAGAAATTCCTAAAATGGTCAAACAAACTTGTTCCATTATTTCAACAGGATGAGCTGGGCAATCAGAGGCTTGTCAGCTACAAACCAGCACCAGTACCAGACAAAACAATCAATACAAGATTAGATTACTGAATTATTAAATGGAGAATAGTATGAGAGTTACCATAGCTCTTGTCAAAATTATTATACTTATTACAATCCTTATTTAAACCTTATTAAGGATTTAATGCATCATTTTAGGCACTTTTGGTGAGCCCACAAGATTTTTCTGATAAAGACAGCAATCATGACATGTCACCCTTAGCTATACAGCTTATCACCTAACACTTTGACCAAGAAAGTAGATACTAAATCATTTTATTATCCATAATTATCCAAATTTTATATTTAAATCCATTTTTAAAAAATAAAAGGCAAGTTCCACAATGTGTTTTTCAATATAAATGACCAGTAAGTGTCTTTGATTTGGGTTCCAAGTTGTGTTGGGTTCAGCTGTGTGGATTGAAGAAGTTACCTGTCCACCTCTCCATGCTGTGCTGCATTTCACAAGGGAACGGGAAAAGCAACCAGTATGCCTGTTTGCAGATCCTAGAGTTTACAGTGTGATGTTTTCATATATATCACCATTGATTTGATTTCAAATGACAGGTATGAAAAGCAAGAGAATAGGGCTACTAAAAAGTTAATTTGTTTACATGAGCTTTCTAGTGGGTCTCACAAAGTTTTGGCGTTACACAACTGGGGTGGAGGGAAGAGAGGTGGGACAGAGAAGGAGATGGGGAGGGAGACAAAGAATGACTTGTATGTATAAAATTTACTGATAGAATTTGCAGGTAAAAACAAAGGCTAGGAGACTGACAAATAATAGAGATGACAGAACAGTCTGCATTGTCTGGTAAAAAGATGATCAGCGATGTGCAGTTCAATAGAATAAAATGAAGCTGCACACCAGGAACAAAGGCAGCAGCATGCCAAACACACACTGTGAGCACACAATTCAGGGATGCTCAGCTTGGGTAACAACCTAGAGATGTAAGGCAGGTTGAACAGGGCTTTCACCAGAACACTGGCTAGAACAGCTGATACATAAACAGCAACATCAAGGAGGAACAGGCAGACTTTATTTTTGTACTTGACACAGATATGATCACTGTTCAAATGCTCTGTCTAGCAGAGCCCTCAACAAGCACACTGACAACATGACGAAGGCCCTGGAAGATCTGAATATGATTAAAGGATGACAAAAGAGACCTTACACTACAGAATGCAGGGATTCAAACCATGCATTTTATCAAAGAGACAGTTTAGAATTAATTTAACCAGCCTTGTACTCACGATGAAAAAAATGTTAATAGTGTCAGGCTCTTCAGTCTGTTACACATGTTGCCACAGTTGCTGGAGAACCCACCACTGCCTTCAACAGCAGGAGCAATTCATAGCTCTGTGCCTGGGACTCAAACATGCCCAGATGAAGCATATCACAGTTTTTTCTTCTTTACTCCAGTTCTATTTTCCTTTAATTATTCTTTAATTACAATTTTGTTGGTTTATAAATAAAAATTATTTTTATATTAATTTAGACTTTTTTCCCCTTTTTAAAGTACATTTGCATCATATTTAACAACTGAGTGTTTAACAGAGAGGACACACACAACAATTTCTGACCATGTAACAATCAGAAAAGGACCCAAATATCATGGGCCAACTTCACCTTCCCCATTCCTTTACTGCACTCTGACCTCCACATCCTGCACCTTTACCTATCCTCTTACTCCTTTGAAGTAGGATCTCAAGCCCATCTCTCCCACTATTAAAGGAGCCCACAGCTCCAGCTCTCAAACCCCGCCACTTCCTCTCTCTCCTACAGCTCTGTCTTCCCCTGGAACCTCACATAAGCACGTGCTTGTTACTCTGATGCCATCGACCAGGGCCTTGGGCCACGCTCACACTGCCCCTTACTCTCTTACAGCACAACCCTGCTCCAAAAAGCAACCCTTGCACTCCTCTACTGCATATCCCATCTGACTCAGTCCTCCTTCCTGAATTCAGAGCTGGAAGTGCAGATCCTACGCAGCACATTTTTCTGAAGGGCTGCTGAGAATGACACAGCAGAACAGTTAGAAACTGACACCGCAAGCTGAAACCAAACATCTGTGAAGAGAGAACCATCTGCACCAAGGTGCTTGGCCCACAGCTGAAATCAGAGCTTGTAGCCAGGCAGTTACTAAGGATCCGCTGGTATCTGCACTGGATATTTGCCCAGTTGGTCACATCATCCATTAAAGGAGGCAGAAGTTGCAGCACCCACCTACTCTCCCTCCTCTTCCAACTTCCATGCACCATCCTCTTACCTACTATGTAGTACATGGCAGAAATTTACTATGAATTAAAGTGGATTCTCTCAGTGGAAATTCACATTGAGATTGGATGTTTTCTAACCCTCTACAACAGCTACTACGTAAGAAATAGGAATTATTTTGTGTTAGTTCTCCACCGCGGATTGCTCAGGTTCCTCTACATTCCATTCATTCAAACTGTTTAAAAGTCCAAATCAACCCCAGAAATGTGTCTCAGCTCTGTTCTTATTCATCCTTGCCCAGTAGGCAATGGTTTTCCATCTGTTCCGGTGCTATCCATTAATTACTCTAACATCTGAACATTTCTCCTAAATCATTCAAGAAAAGTAACCAAATAAAGCATTTGTCAGTCTCACTGTTAAACTTCAGCATTTGCATTCATGGGAATGCTACAAATTAACTACTGGGAGAAAAAAACCCTCATGATTTATTACTAGTAGCATTTACCCTCCACCATTCTCCCTCCTACTGCAGGCCTGAAAAGAGAACCAAATTAGGTTAGCATTTCCAGGAAGGTGAGGAAAACACTGTCAATTCCTGTGGGTCCAGCGTAAGGCCCATGAGAACGCCACCCTGTAAGCCTGCTATTCCAGGATGCTCCTACATTTCTACCATATCTTTTGATGTGAATTATCAGGGTAGCCCTGCAATTGCATTACAAATTTCTGAAGTGACAATTGTTCTGAAAGACTAAAGAATTCAGAAAAGTCATTGATTTCAAGATGCTAAGATTTCTGTCAGCTCAATAGGTTGTTCTAACTTCTTATTTTCACGGCTTGGACTGTCAATAAAATAAGCTATATTTAAAAGACACTTCGGCTGTGCTGCTAATGTAATAACATTTAGACACAGACCATGTTTACATAAACCATACTTTTTGACATTACATTATGAGCTCCATAACCATGCTAATAACAAAGCAATGTATCATTTCAGCCTGTGTAACTTGTTCATGTTAATTCCAACAAAACAATACTCATCGGTGAATACTGAAATCCATGCCTTCAGCTCTCAATCCATAGTTTCACATTGAAAACACTTCAGCAAGATACTCATGCAAAAACTCTTCTCAGGTTAGAGCACTTCTTAGTTCTACTACTTCTTGCTACTAGTTGCTTCAAAAACAGTTCAGCTGATTAGGAGGGAAATTAATATTTGAATTCTCTGGTTCCTAGTCTCTTCTGTGTCTTTCAAATTCCTATGGAAGTAATCAAAACTAGCAACTCCCTCCTTTCCTCTAGATGTCTGCCAAGGAAGGCACTCTACACTGATAGTAACTGCTATAAATTTATCACTATCTATTCAGGAAGAGTCCAAAAGCCCTTCATATACTGAAAAAAGAGATACTCTTGTCTAGATTTTAAATTATTTTTTCTTAGTTTGATTGGAAATATTCTTTCTTCTAAAGAAAGGGTTTTACTTCCATGACTGCAATTCCTGAAGTACTTTAATGAACTTCCAACCACATCTGAAAACATCATGGAGCAAAAATAAGCCTCTCTACACATTGAACAGTTACATCTTCTGCTATAAAGCTGACTTCTTATTGTCTGGCTTTAGGACCTCTAAGATGTCTCCATGTACCGCCTATAAATAATATGTTTCTGTAATGAAAAGCATATTAATGGAATGGTTGCTTTTCCCCTCCTGTAATTACTTATTCAAGTAAGTACCTGTTGACAGTAGATTTTATGTATTGACCTGGCTCAGATTAGTACAGGCAGCATCTTCATAGGCAGACAGACATCCAGAGGCTCTCTGAAGGAAACCTGCTTCTTTGCCGTTATGGTTGCACCCACAAAAGGAAAAAGGACAGGTGTGCTGTGGTGTTAGTCTGAAAACACCAGCCCATCTGTGAAATGTTCTGCCTCCCTGCTCAGGGTGCGGCTTAGCAGTGGGGTGTTGCCAACAGCACTTCTGCTGTCAACAGCAGGACAAGTGCAGGGATCTAGTTCAGCCTCCTGGATCCCTGCCCCAGCCAGTGATTTCACAGCTGTTTCACACAGGCATGTCTGCAGCCCTGCTCAAAGGGGGCATTCCCAGCACATTCTTCATCACCTAGCACAGACCAGTGGAAACCATCCCATACCAGTCCTGGTCAGCACATACATTTCAGTGAACTACTTCTGTGGGTGGACTAGTTTTCAGCCAGATGACCCAATCTACAGTATCACTGTACAAGTTATTCATCACCAAGGGAAGCAGCAAATAATCCCTAGCTGTGCAAGGGCTGGAGAATGCTTTCTGGCAGCAGTGCAGCCTTATCACAAATTAATGTGACCACATAACCACAGCTTGCAAAGTGAGAACTAATGAGCTCTTCCCCATTTTGATCCCTTTATAGGGAAAGGAGAATACAACTCCATTGCTCTACAACTCCCTATTCTTTGGATAAAACAGGGGTTTCAGGGACAACATGGACACTGACAACTAACTCCTCAAGTGCAGAAATATATGGCAAAACCACTGGCCACTGTCACTCAAATAACCTTTTGATAACCACTCTCTCTGCAGATACACAATATGGGGCAATTCATTGCTCTGTCAAACTAATATGAGAGACATCTCTACTAGTATAATTTAGCAAACTTTTATGAAGTCTGTTACTGTGAAGCTAGAGTCAGAGAACAGCTAACTAGTTTGTATTAGAAATGCTTAATCCTATATGTCCCTTCTCACAACAAAGTCCCATGTTTTCCTAGCAGTGGAGGATCATCAGCTTGCATTTGAGAGTCAATACCTTCAATTGAGTACTTTACTAGATCTCTAGGAGCAGCTGTTGGACTTCTGAAATCACTCTTACACCCTTTAAATTCTTAATTCTCTTGAAATCCCTGGATTTTGAAATAATGTTTTGCCTCAAGGAGGACAGGGTAAGAGGCACAGTGAGAGGCAGACAACCCTTCTGACAGCAGCTGTCCTCCAAAAAGCCTTTTTTCATACAAATTTAAGAAATGCAAAAAGCATAAGTCAGCTTTCTTCTGTAGATCAAGTGCTACAACAGAAATGGGAAAAACTAATCTGTACTAGTTGAGGAACACTAAAAGAAATCTATTTACAAATCCCATGCTACTTCTCATGTGTCATTTTGTCTGTAAGATGTCTCTTGCCTTGTTAAGTAATGCTGCAGTACTGTAAAGTCTACTTATGATCAGGATTCAAAAAAATGGATCTTCATGCTGGGCTATGGCTCATCTTGGAGCCAGCAGACGAGGCTGGAAGTTCTTTTCTTAGGGAGAATGGAGGGGAGCTCAGGTGAGCTCCTGGGACAGTTTCATTCACATTAGGAACATACTACAAACCTCCACCTTGCCAAAGAACAAATTTTTTATAGGTATCTCTTAAAAGAATGTAACTGAATTAAAGTTCATTACTCCTTTTTTACATTACTTTCAAACAATGTATTCTTCTGTTTTAACCAATGAAATCTAACTGAACCAACCTTAGAAAGCCCTAAGTGGAAAAGTTATCACTAAAAAACCTTAAGACCTCTTCCCTTACGATGTAGCCTGGAAAGGACTTCTGGATTAAGCTCACAACTCAGCTTCTAGAATGTCATTTTAGTTGACCTTTTTAAAATACATTATTTCAGTTGATAATGAAAGCTTATTCTAAATTGTCTTAGTTCTTGCTTGGTTGCTATTCCACAAACAGTCATGGAGTTAGTTAGAGGCAGAAGAGGCAGGAAAAACTTCCACTTAAGGGGAAAGCAGGCTCTTGCATCTAACAAATGCAAAGTTTTACTGTCACACTGAACAACTTCACACTTAAGTTCTTACCATATCTTTAATATATCCACTGCCTCATGTCGTATAGTCATAAGTAAAAGAAGTATTAGGAGAGTACCTAGATACTATTCAAGAGGATATAGAACAAACTGCTAGCAGATAACATACCACTGACCTCTCAGAACTCAAAATAACCTAAATAGATTTCTTGCTCTTAACTTGCTCTTGGTGCAACAAGTCTCACAAAGGCAGTCCTGTGGCTGGGCTGCTGTTAAGTGTTAGCTGTTTGATGTATTTCACTGGGAAGAACCTTGTGGGTGCGAAGCCTGCCTAATGCATGAAAGCTACTATTTTCACGCATTTGGGACCAGGATCAAGACTTTTTCTGAACCCCTAATTCTGGCACGGTTGGATTAAGTGGTCAAGATGGGAAGAAGGGAGAAAAAGGACAAAGCAAAAGTCACCTCCGTACTCACAACAGCCCGTCTCTCGCGGCAGACACCAGGTCGAGCGAGCAGAGAAGAGCAGCGGGCCCGGCCCAGTCCCCGGGAGCGGAGCCTCCCGCGCCATCCAGCGGCTCTTAGCCAGGCCTGGCTCCCGTGCCCCGCCGGCAGTCCCGCTCCGGCCTCACCGGCCGCCCCCGGACTCCCTCAGCCCGGGGCCCCGCCGGGCTCGGGCGCGCCCGTCGTGCCGGGAGGGGCTGCGGCGGTCCTAGGGCGGGGGCGCGCAGGCCGCCGTCCCTGCGCCGCCTGTGGAGCGTCCTCCGGGAGCCGCCGGAGCCGCGGCATGGGGGGATACTGGGACAGCCCGGCCCCCGCCCTGACAGGGGGCACGGAGCAGCGGGAATGGGGCGCACAGCGAGCCGCAGACAAAGGGCGAGGCGGCGGCCAGTGCCGCCGGGAGGGCACGCGAAGCCCGAGCAGAGGGGGTACCGCGGCGCAGGCCGGCCACTGCCGGTGGGGCCCGCGACCGCTCGCCGCGGGGAGACGCGCTGTGACCGACCTGTCAGCAGGAGCGTGGTGAGGGCGCTGTGCGGCCACGGCCCCGCCGCGCAGCACCGCATCGCTCCCCGCTCCTCCGCCTGCTGCTGCCGACACGACCGCCGCCGCATCCTCTGTGCCACCAAATACCGCTACTCCTGCCGCTGCCACCACCACCGCCGCCTCGCCCCGCGGCGGCCGCAGCATCCTCCCCTTCCCGCCCCGCTCCTCCCCGCCCCGCCCCGGCGGCCGTCTCCAGGCAGCACGGCCGGGAAATTCCGGGCATGCCGGGAGGAGCCTCTCCCCGCCATTGCAGGGTGAGCGCGGGAAGCGGAGCTGCTCGGTGCGGGCTCCGCGGGGAGCGGGCTCCGCGGGACACGGTTCCCCTGAGGGCGGGGGCAGAGCGGCTGTGGCCCCTGGCGGGGGCTGCCCTGCCCTGCCCCGCGGTGCAGATGTGGCGGGACGAAGCCGTGGTGCCCCGGGTGGAGGGGGCAAGGCAGCGGCTGAGGTGCCTCGCCCAGCGCAGCCTAGCCCCGTGCCCTCCCTTGGAGCCAGGGCAGCGGAGGGCAGCATCTCACACCTCGCAGGCTTGCCTGGTGTACACGAGTGTGCTGTGCTCTTGGAAAACATCGTGGCAAAAGCTCTCGCAACAGTAGTTTTCTAAGCACCTTACCCCATCTTACTGGAGAGGGTCTAGCAGAGGGTCTCAAAGATGATTCCGGGTCTGGAGCGTCTGTCTTATGAGGAGAGACTGCCGAGGCGGGCCGCTTTAGTCTAGAGAAGCCTGAAAGGGGATCTCATCAACGCATGTAAACATCTAAAAGGCGGGTGCCAAGAGGATGGTGCCAGGCTCTTTTCAGTGGTACCCAGCAACAGGACGAGGGGCAATGGCCATAAACTGAAACACAAGAGTTTTACCTCAGCGTGAGGAAGATCT
This sequence comes from Coloeus monedula, assembly GCF_965178545.1. Classification (NCBI taxonomy): domain Eukaryota; kingdom Metazoa; phylum Chordata; class Aves; order Passeriformes; family Corvidae; genus Coloeus; species Coloeus monedula. Next base: position 24,794,425 of record NC_138781.1, read on the forward strand.
TTACATCGAGGGCAGCAGAGCACTGGAACAGGCTGCACAGGGAGGTTATGGACTCTCTCTCTCTGGAGACGTTTAAAACCCACTTGGACACATTCTTGTGTGACCTGCTCTAGGTGACTCTGCCTTGGCGGGGGGGTTGGACTAGATAATCTCTGAGGTCTCTTCCAACACTAACGATTCACTGATTCTGTGACACCAGCAGTAGGGCACCTCGCAGGCTTGCCTGGTGCACACAAATGTGGTGTGCTCTTGGAGGACATCACAGTGAAAGCCCGTGCAACTACAGTTTTCTGAACAACTTACCCTATTTTAAACCTATATCCCTACTCTACACCAAGGTGGTTTGGTTTTTTCCAGTGTTCAGCAGCTGCTCCTGCAGCTGGTGGAGTTGTGAGTGAGGTGTCTGGAGGGGTTGGTTGGGGTCCCAGCTCCAGGCTCACCTGTGTCAGGTCTGACCATTCCATGCTGTCTCACTTCCACTGTCTGCATTATGCTTTCTGGACTCAATACTGATTTTTGACTGTCATTTAATATCTGTGGCATAGCCCAAAAACTATGGCAGTCTTTGCTGAGCTGTGAAAGCAAATCTCCCTGTGGAGGATGGAAGAATATTGTCAAATGTAGTTCTTGGAAATGGTGATGTATTTTGAGAGTAGGTGTGTGTGTATGTCATATATAACCACTTAAGACACAGTGCTATGTAAATACCACATTTTCTTTTAGGGAGCTACTCTCTCTCAGCTTTCTGAATGATACATATAAGAGTAGTCCCTGTGCTAGAACAGCATATTCCACAACTAAAGCCCCATCTTAACAAATAGATCAGTTTTTACTTTTATTTTCTCATTCTGGTGGACTGTCATGTTTGATATTTGAAAATTGCACCATTTTCCATTATCCATGAAAATAACCTTCCTTCATTTTGCATAGAAAATTTTGATTTCTCATGGAATTTCATTACCATTTCCACTCTAGCAAGCCAAACGTATTTGCAAAAAAGTAATAATAATTGTATGCTTTTGAGGTTTGGAAGAAAGAAATATAATCTGTCTTACTCAAATTGTATTGACCTTATTGAACTCTTTATAAGCAGGGGAAAAAAGACAACTGTAGAAGACTTTACCCTATCCGGCTTTAGTCTTGTTACAGCTCTAAATTTCCATTAATCCATCTCACGAAGGCGAACTTTACATAGCAAGAGGTTCTTCAGTATAAATATTCTCCCTGACATTAAGATGCAAAATACTCTGGTGTTTTAGTCAGCCAGCTCATTATCCCAGATAAAGGACTTTTTTCTTCTCATTCTGCAGAGACTTTCAGAATATATTTAATTTTTAATTTGACTACAAAGGTATTTAAGAGCAGAAATCACACTCCTTCCCCTTACCTGTGCCTAGAAGTACTCCTTGGTTTCGTGGCACTTTATAATTTTGAGTAGGCCTATTTCCTCTCTGAAGTTAAATGTGATTTTTTTGCTCATTCCCTTATGTAAGTATACATAAGATGCAGCTGTGCCATAAGAATCTCAGATAGCCAGCTCACCCTATGATGGTAATGTTTAGACTAACAAGTGAGAACACTGGTAGCTTTCCAACAATAATTTTTATGCTAGCGAAGTGTCTGATTTTTGTAAACATCTGTACTGTCATCAGCTTGTTAACTACCATTTTCTTTTCAAGTATTGCATGTTGAGATGCTATGCCCTATAAAACAGTCAACATACTTTTAATGTAGTAGCAGCACTGTAATAGTGTTCAGTGCTTTGCCACCTTTGCATAGAAAGAAGGCTCTGTTTGTCTAAAACATGTTTGTGAGATGTACTGCCTGAGAAGAAAAGGTTATGTGTCATGGACATGTAAGGAAGTGTCACAGGAACCTGCCTTGTCCCACTGCTTCCTTCATGGCAGTCCTTGTGGGTGGGTGGGTATCTCTGTCTTTTTTGTTAAGCGTATCTTGAGGCTGGGATTCCAAAGCACACATCACTGACCCAGCCCTGCATGACAGACTGACTCACCTGAGAAACTTTGGCTACTGCAGTGCACTTAAGAATTCTACCCTTACATTCCTAAAATGAAGTGATATGGATGGAACAACTTGTTTAAATCAGCCACCAATGATTTGATATTGATTAGAACTACTACTTGTAGTAGTACAGACTACTTGTATTGAAATTAATTGAAAGGGAGCAATAATGAGACATTTTTACAGAAATTCTTCTGTATTCCATATTTACTGCATTTACTTTGGCAAAGAGGAGAGTTGGCTTCTAATACTGCAATAGTTTTTAGGTAAAACTTTCTAATTCCAGAGTATAAACCCCTCATTTTTTAGGGATGCAAAAATTACAATTACTGTTTCCCTATGTATTCTGCAGACTTCAAAAGTTTATTTTGTTGTTCAGACACATTAGGAGGTTTATTTCATGCAGAAGGAATACAACCTAATCCATTTGCCTCTCTCTTTTAGAGTACAGGTTGTTCCAGCTTGATCTTCATAGGTACTGAATACTTGCAAGTGTTTGGTGTTTCTGGAGATCAGCCTAACTAAACAAAAGAAGGAAGGGTAGTCTTTTTCTTTCCTTCCTTTTTTTTTTTTTCAGGCACTCTCATGAGAAAAATATTTTTATATTGTTGTATAGCTTTCAGTAAAGTTTGCAACTAGTATACCAAGTCATTATGTAAGACATAAAGAGAACAACTGCAATTCTTGTTCCAGTTTGCAAAGCTGAGGAGTTTATAATATCACCATTAATTACATTCCAAGGATTCTTATTTCTTTTGTACATCTGTCTTTCTAATGTTTACTGGGAGCCTTTTGGCATGTTAATGTAGTAATTTGTGACTGCAGTACACTATTTGTTTTTATGCAGTGTTTAACTAAATGTTTTATATGCAGCACTGCTACAGGATACTATATACAACAAAAAAACTTAAAAAATTACAGGGTTACGAATTTTTGTATTATGTCAACTGCATCCAACAGCTGCTTATTCAAAAATAACTTCCAGATTTGACCAGAAATAGATTTTATGAGCTGTTTTTAACTGATTTAGCCCATGTATTTTATCTTTAACTGTAATTTTAACGTGTAAAGAGGAGCTCAAAAGATCAAATTACATAATGTAGTAGTTGTCTCTAGAATCTGGCATGTATTTCGGAAAATACCATGTGTTCAGAGAAAGAAGGTTATACATATCCAAATATAGGAGTGATAAACAGGAACAAATTTTTTAAAAAAAGAACTTGGAAGAAATAAGAAGTGCACTGTAAGTTAAACCAGCCCACAAGTGATTTCAGTTTGCTGAAGCAGCACTTGTATAGCCAGCAGCCCTGTGTGACAGTGACTTTGGCCTTATTTTAGAGGCTATAGTTTCACATGTTTGCGTAGTTCTTGGTGGCTTTTAAGACATGCTCTACTGCACCTGAAATACTGGTTCTTGTCAACATTATAGCAAGCTTTCACTCCTTTATATGTACAAATAGCCCATATTTGTCTCCCTCTCCCTCTTAGGACACAGTCAGAGAGCAAGGAGTGAAATAATATTGAGGTGTGCTTTTCTTTTATGAAAAGATTCCATTTCAAACATACTTGCTGCTGGGTGCTCACTGATGGCTCACACTATAGTTAAAAAAAAAACAACTATTGACTGATTTCCATCACAATTTTTCCTGTGGTCAAAGCTTTTAGGCAACATGTTGGTTTAAAGAATTAATGTTGCTATCTGGGTTTCAAACTGCTATTCTAGAAAAATACAAAAATAGCTAGACAGTGGTAAGTTTGATTTTTCTTTACTTGCTCTGTATTGGGGAAAGCTGCATCTTGTAAAATGGCACAGAGAATAAATACTGTATATGTAATGACTTATCATAGGGAGAAAAATAGTACCAGAAGCATCATCTGAATCTCTTAAAATGTCTGTTTGTAGTATTAGATTAGCAAACTTCTTAGTCCAGTATAAGTAGGACTAAATTAATATTTCCCTCATTGTTTCTGTAAGCTCTGCCATTTCTAAACTCCCAGGTTTTAAGTTGGCTTAATTTCTTTTAAATTCTCCATAGAGAAGTTAGTTTGATGATTAAATTAGTTTCAAATTCTGAACTAGTTATTGTGTCTTCATTGTTCAACAATTATTACAAAAATTCCATGTTTCAGTCTTTTTTGTAATCCTCAGCAAGAGGAACCTCCCTCACCTGGGAAGGTAAGAGTGAGTGTCTGTTCAAAAGCATTTGTGAAATACAATTATCAGAGTTAACGGCTGAAAAATGAAAGCTTCTAAATTCTGCTAACATGTGGCTTACCAAAGCTATGCACCTTTTGTGGATAATGTAACTAAGGTCCTCTGTACTTCAGAGGTTCTCTGTGTGGAAACAGAAGAATATTTATAGTTTGGATGAACTTTTTTTTTTGTTTTCTTTTTAACAGAGCATAGGCCCTGGAATTCAGCTGCATGATGATACACTCCCTGGATACACAGAAATAGCTCAAAAAGAATTATTAGAGAAAACAATGAGCTAGATGAGCACATTGGCAAATGCAGAGTTAGTAAATCCTAATCTCTGGCAAAAATGTCCATGTCTTCTCCCTTGCCCAACTAATTTATTACAAAATTTACTGGAAAGGGCTAGCATTATCCTAGAACCAGTATTTGTAGTGAAAGCAACTTATTATCTGTGAAATGTAACTAGACTGAAAGTGGCACATTCTCATTCAGGGTTTCTTGTGCATCATCATAGGTGAGACTGCATATGTCTGTGAACTTAAGTCCTTTATTATGTTTGATGCAATAAGTCAGTGGTGCTTTGGAGAAATAGTTCCCATGTCAAAATGGAATCTATGAATAATCTGGGGGATGGAACACTTTGCAGGAACTCTTGCAAATGCCAAACCTTGGATGTCAGTATCACATTGGCCAGGTTACATAACACATAGATCCGGCTTAATTAGGAACTCTAAGCCCAAAGAAGTGGAAACATGGGCCAACACTGAACAAGGTGTAGTTCCTCCTATGGGAGTAGTCAACACCCAGAGCTTAAGGCAAGATCTTTGATAAAAACAAGTTAATCTTACATCCTAGATGATGAATAAAGGAGGGTGTTTGATTTTTACCTAGAGTAAGCTCTTGCCAAGAGTGTGGGAGTTGCAGAAAACACCTCAAAGGAGCAGAGCAAAAGTTTGTGACAGGTGTGTTATGTGCAGATTTAAGAAAACAGTTTGATGAAAAATGGAATGTTTTCAGCCTGAAGGCATGAAATTTTAAAGTGATGTTAGGAGAAAGTGCCAAGGGTCACATAGAACAAAGAACAAGTTTTCTCTCTGTTCCAGGACAAACTTTGCTTGGAGGAACAGTGGAATACTTGTATGTTTTCTTTTAAATATGTATCATGTGCTCTCCAATGTGTTTGTGTAAAGTATTACCTAATATGGAGAAATCCAGGCTGAAAGTGGCTCTTTGAGGGTAGCAGTTAAGAAAGACCGAAAAAATAAAGAGCATGCCGCAGAGTACAATAATCGGATTTACAACCAGGAGAACATGGAGGCTGGAAGGGCTGAAGTTTCAGGATTGTTGAATGTGGTTCTGTTTAAACTGGGATCCGAAGGCGTGCCTTATCTAAGCACATCAGAACTAGTTTCAGTAGTGTGGAGTTCATATAGAGGATCTTAGCCTAGTTTTGTGTCTTGTATAGATGTGATTTTATGAGATATATATTGACTGAGAACAGCAAACATTAACACTTTTTCCCCAGATAGCAAGTTCTAAAGGAGACAGATGTTTCTGGTTTTCAGAAAAAATGCCACATATAAACAAGATTGTGCTCAGGTGGCTGTTGTTTAACTGCCATGTCTTCACACACGGAGTGCTTATGTCTTTTGGCAAGTAGGACATACTTTGTTTAGGAAAAGCTAATCCTGTATCACTGTGTTGTGGTGTTGTTTGGCTTGCAAAGTAACTAAATAGCAGTTGCCAAATGTCTCAGCTTATGAAATATTACAGGTCCTGAGGGGGAAAATGTCACAGAGAGTTACTGAATTGCAGCATTTCATCGGGAGAGGTGGAGGATCAGTGAGCTGAAGGCAGATGATCTGAGAAAGTAGAAATTAATCTGGGAAGGAGCAGCCTAGACAGGGTCTTGTCATTTGCTACTCTCATTGGCTTCAGAAGGAATTGAGAATTTGGCATCCTGGAAAATTAGATCATTTTAAATTTGGGTGCCCAAAGAGTTAATGCATTAGTGCTTTTCTGAGCATTTATGTTTCAAGACTTTCACTTACCAGTCTTGGACAGGATTTTAGTTTTCTCTGGGTAAGGTTTCTCTATCTGATGATAGTAAATCATGTGAATGCTTAAGTAGCCAAGGTAGATGAAGAGTATAGTTATTGCAGTAGACTGTAAATAGTGCTTTTATCTCATGAATGAAGGTGGGCATTACCACTGTGAACTGGGAATGCTGTTCACTGTAGGCCTGTAATCATAGGGACGTGGAGAAGGAAGGTAATGTGGAAGTCAGAAGTCCTGTGAGCCTCACCTTTAGAAAGGATTTGTGCAGAACTGAAAATCTGGCAAAGCTTTCCTTAACTGTCAGATTTCTGGATCTAGTCCTTTCCATACATGCTGCTGGCATGCTTCAGATCAGTAGGATTCAAAATTCTTCTTTTCAGCTTCTTCTGCAGTAGGAAAGGAAAGGTGCTTTCTGATTCTTCTAGGTTTGCTCCTCTGTGGAAATAAACTACAGCTTTCTGGCAGCCCACTGTTTTTGCCTTCATGCAAAACATTTGGATTATGTGAACCTATAATATTATACACCTTTTTCTGGATTCTTTTTTTAATGCAAAAAGCTGAATATTGTAAATTCCTACAAAAACATCAGGTTAATAAATCTGACCACAAAATATCATTAGTACCTGACAGTTCTGGTTTCACAAGTCTTGCAAAAAATAAGCCCTATAATGATTCCTCAGGTTTTTATAAGAATTTTTTTAAGCATTCACATATTATTTTTCAATAGATTCTAGCTGTCTTTTGATTTGAAGTAATTGGCAAGAAATGGAATTCAAATGCAGCATTATTCCAGATTTTTAAGTCAAATTGTGGTTGTGATCTGTCATTTCCATAGTTTTTGCATTGTTGGCAAATCTGCATTTTAAATGTAATTGAGTTTCATTGCTCTGAAGTGTTGTTCTGCACAATGAAAATCTTCATCTGTGCCATTTTCTCCTGTAAAGCAAATTCTATGCCAAATACAGACCATAGATATAAAACTCCTTGATTTAATATTATAGATTGTATCTGCTGACATTCTGGAATTTTTCATATTTTAGCCAGAGTAAGATCTCCATCTCCGCCAGCAACTCAGAATTACTTCGAAGATTTGTTTTAAATCTTTGTTTAGTGTGTGTGTATCTTCCTATTCCATCTGATTAGAACTTTTACCTTTAAATCTCTCAGTTTCTTTTCTTCAAATGTTTAAAATGCAACCTTAATTTATGCATACAATTTTACTACAGACAATTTTACAGGTTCAAAATAGTTTTCCAATTTTAAATTATGGGTCCCTTGTCAATCTCTTCCTTCTCTAACTCTGCAAGATAGTTTATGCACTGTATTTCCTTCCATGTATTAAATGTACCCTGCTCTGTTCAAAACGTTCCTGCAGAAATGGAAATGCTCCTTGCTCTTTTGTGTACAGATTTGTGAAAATAGCAGAGCAGTATTTAGACCTCTCTGCTTGTCTGTGTGCAGTCTCTCACACTTTCTCTTTCCATGTGATGTAGTTTGGCTGCTGGGAGGAGCAAGCTGTATGCCCAGAATGATGGCAGGAGGGATTAGTGCCCAGGTTTTGGGAGTTAGCCTGACTTGTTTGCAATTTTCATCCTTTCTGTGATATATTCCTTTTCTGTATCTTCTTATGAATACGTGTTGTCACTCTGGTTAGTTAGGCCTACAGGGGGGAACTAAGTGAAGAGAAGTCTCAGGCACCTTGTATATGCCAAGACAAAAGTGTTTATTTACTTTACTGAACGTGACAGTTCTGTTTATCTTTAGGCAAAAAGGTTCATCTTAGTTCAAAAGGCAGGTGTCTGCTAAGGAAGGCAGGAACCTCCCTTGGAATGGAAAATGTAACCCCCTTCCTTTTGAATTATTTTAATTTTGAAATTAAGGGCTTTGAGGCAAAGATATGAGAAATGGGAATAACAGCTGCTTACTCGTATATATAACAAGGCAATAATACAGAAACACTGGCTTAACCTGACAGAGTCAGGATACAACCTGACACCCTCCTGGGCAGGATGGTGGCTGCAGTCCTCCTGAAGTGATAGATGTGGTTCTGTTGAAGCAGTGATCTTGTAGAAGGGTCTTCCTCTGACGGTCCAGTGGTGGTTATGTAGCTCTTGTCCTCTGGGAATCCAGTAGGTAATGGCTACCTGTGGTGTTCCAAACCTCAGATTATACCCAGGTAGGAACACTTGGTTCCTCCCCCTGGGCAGAGCATCTCACAATGGGATGATGTAATTTTATGAGTTATGGAGTGAGGCTGGATGGCTCATTAACAAAGATATCCCTCTGGAGGGAGTTATCAGGGATGTGTCATGGAAGAGACAAAGAACACTGCCCCACCTGGTTTCAACAGATGGTGATAGAATTCATACTTTTGGTTACATCTTACATTGTAACCTAAGACAAGGTTTTAACCAGTAGACTTGTAATAACTTTGTCAATGAAATAATGAGCTGTACGCAACCAGTGGAATATTCTGGAACTCAAGGAAAGCAGGGATTGCAAAATTGTTTCCTTCAGTTATGTTTTAGAAGTTAGTAAATGGAATCCTAAAAGTAAGTGTAAAGAGAGTAGATACTCTGAAGCATATCAGTCAGTTCTGCAAAGCCCAGGATTTTGCTACCTATTGTAGCAACCACGTGTTAAAAAACCACAGAGAAGCGATCCCACAGAGTATATGAAGGTAGAGCAGAGAGGTATTCAGTCATTTGACTTCTAGGAAGTTGCACTACAAATGTCAGCATCCAGACAGAGAATAGAACTGAAGTATTTTGCACTTCAGTCAAGGTACAAACAAGTGTCTTTGTACACTGAAGATATATTTTTGCCATAGGACGGGGGAACACTCCTGCCATCCTTCTTTTCTAAAGTTGTTGCATACTTGCCATCCTTCCCAAACATGGGCATTTTAGGGCAGTGTCATATACAGATTTTTGGTGATTTGTTTGGTTTTTTTGTTGGGGTTTTTTTTCAGTAAGGCACAAGTAGCTGAATTTGAAACTGCAAGCTTAGTTAAAATACAAGATAAATTCATATTTTTTAGTGAATATACAATTTCATAAAGGTTAAACCACTCCAAATTGAAGAACAAATTTGGGTATTTTCCCTGTAAAAGTAACATTCCATTTTCAGCATGTGCCATCCCTTAAGTTGTAAAATTGTTGCCACCAGACAAGCTAACGATACAAGTCCTTTAGTTTAGTTAGAGGTTTGTTGATTGGCTTTTATTTGAGGCAGGGAGAGGGAGGGTAGTTTGTATTTTTGGCAGGAAGGGAAAGGCAGGGAGTTATTTTGCTTTTACAAGGAATAAATGTCCTGTATTGTACGAACTAAACACATGTGTTCTCAGCAAAATGTCAGAACAAAGACAGAATCTCTGCATGAGAGAACTTACTGCGTAGGAGGATCTTTATGTAGCAGATCAGCTGCATTAAGCTGGAAATTACAGTATTTAATTCCCCATGAAGTTCTAATGTGAGCCTGTCGCACAGCCAGTGTAGGAAGCTGTGTGCAAAAGTTCTTGTTTGATTCAGGAATACTCAAACTCAACTTTCCTTGGGAAAAAAAAAAATCCCCTAAGGATGTATGTAGAATAATGATTTGTGTGGTACTGATATGTTCTGGAAGGAGACAGTGGAAGTTGGTTGCAGGGGGTAGGATATGACTTTGCATTATCAATGCCAGAATGGAGTCAGTTTGGAAGTGCCAATACAATCGAATATAAGATTGACAGAAAAATATGAAAAATCAGAAAGAATAGGATAAGCAAAACTGGAAATACTTGCTTGCTAGGATGGAGGAAACTAGAAAGGTAATTCATGATTTGTAAGAGGGGATGCTTTTGTGAAATGATTTGTAGCAGTTGTGGAAGTACCAAGTAGGAATTAGAAAAGGCAACAGAGGAGGTAGCAGTAGTTCAGGAACTTCAGAAGAAAGGCAGTCAGAACTCATGCAAAGGTTTCACCCACAGGAAGTGAGAGAAAGGGCTTGCTTGTTTTTCAAGGACACATTATAAAGGGGGAATCAACAGGGCTTGGCAAAATAGTCAGAGAGGTGGGAGAGAAGAATGACTACAAAATGATAGATGTGTTATTCTGACAAACAGGAGGATGTTGGAGCTGTAAAAGCACAGAAAAGTGCTTTTGAATGGGGCAACTGCTGTGAGATTATAAACACATTTAGGTATTAAGAATAGTTGAAGAGAGCTGAATATTCCCATTTAAATTTCTGGACTGAAGATTCTGATATTTAAGTAGGTGTGACAGTACATTATGGCTTTTAATTGACATTTTTCCGCCTATCCTGTTTATGCTTTTGAAATAGGTACGAACAATCTTTGACAATCAGGTAACAAAAGTTGGCTTGTATAGACCAAATCTTTTTGGGTATGCCAGAAGTACAGCAGATGTACTTAAGGGTGACAAGACAGGCCCTGGCTTGCAATAAGAGCTCACATGAAAATTACTATTTGACTGACTTCAAATGTCGCTCGTGCGACTGTCACAGTATAGCTGAGCTTTAAATATTGGGACAGGAACATTCATGGAACACAGCAGAGTGTCTCTCCATAAGATCCTGCTGATTCACAGACTCCTGTAATTATTAAAGAAATGAAAACAAGGAAGTTATGTTTAGTTTTACTTCAACTGCCTACTATGAGTTCAACTAGCCATTATTCATGAGAATATTTAGTGTTATACAGAGCACAAGTCCTACGAGGAGCAGCTGAGGGAGCTGGGGGTGTTTAGCCTGGAGAAGAGAAGGCCCAGGGGAAAACTTACTGCTCTCTACAACCACCTGGAAGGAGCTTGTAGCCAGATGAGGCTCTTATCCCAAGTAACAAGGGATAGGACAAGAGGAGATGGCCTCAGGTTGTACTAGGGGAGATTTAGATTGGATATTGGGAAAAATTTCTTTGCTGAAACAGTAGCCAAGCATTGGAACAGGCTGCCAGGGAAAGTGGCTGAGTCACCATCCCTGGGGGTATTTAAAAGATGTGTAGATGTGATGCTCGAGGACATAGTTTAGTGCTGGAAGTGGTAGTGCTGGATTAAGGGTTAGACTTGATGAAGTTAAAGGTCTTTTCAAACCTAAACAATTCTATGATTCTACAATTTTTGCCGGAGATGAAAGATTTTATAACACAACCTCCTTTTTAATGTCTGTAACTTGAACTCCGTCTTAAATATTTTAGCAAAGCTTTGGCTTTATGACTTCATATCAAGGAAAACAACATAAATTATATTCAAGATTAGATTCTGTAGAATAATCTTGAGAAGTGTGCTGCCAGCAAAGTTGTCCTTTGATTTTAAGATGCCATTAAATCTTGAATTGATATCTAGCTTCAAAAGCCTGTTTGATGTGGTTTTTTCTCCCTTCTACATTTTTTGTGAGGAATTAGACTGTCTTGTAACTACTTAAATGTAAAGATTACTAAGACTATTTAGTGAGTAAAATCATGCTTAGATATGAGTTAAAGCTGCTGAAACCAAAACTAAATCCTGCCTGCCTTTTTCCCCCTTCTGCATCCTTCCAGAAATGATATCTCATGTTTGTCAGTCCTGTAGTTGCATTATTATAAACTTATAAAGCATAGCAAGGTCCAAAATTAATTCTGTCTCCTTTGAGTAGCCCTGGAGATGACCGCTGTGTGTGCACAAAGTAGTTTTTGCACTGTTCCTTCTGAAATTCAAATGCAACTTAAAATATTTCCAGCCCATGACCAAGATTTTGCACATCATTAAATGAGCAAGTTCTTCTTGGCAATCATCACAGATACTTCTTTTTTCTAAAAGAATAGTAAACGCTTGTTCTTTCTCTGCATGACTGAATTTCACAACAAAGAAAAAAAAAAGTTCTCTCTCTCAATCTCTTTTACTCAAAATTAGCTTCAGATTGTGTAGGAGACTGTACAGCCTGGGTCAGCTTGTTGGAGAATTAAACTAATTTTTCTCACTGGCATTTTGTAACTTAAGTTATATTGCAAAGGCAGGAGTTAATTGCTTGGCTGTATAAGTTGTTAATCACAGACTGCTGGAGTTCAGCATTTTCTGTATCCCAACAGTCATCCATTGTTACTTCTAACAAGTCTCTTCCTCACCCAAACAGAAGTGTCAGAATATCGAATGCCATTTACAGGACCACTTTATTACCAGAACTGTTGCAGTCAGTCTAGCACTACTTTCAGGGTCCTCACCACAATTTTAGGTCGTTGGTGCTACTTCAATTTTATCTAAGTTGCAAAGCATTGAAGGATATTTTAGAAATGCCTAAGCCAGATCTTAAGCAAGTTTAACTGAAACTGGAACAGCTCAGTTAAATGCCTTTTTGTATTTCATAGAAGCTTTACAGACTGTGATGAGAAAAACAGTTGTTTTCTAGAAAGCAGTGTCAGTGCACAAAGAAGTAGATGCACACTGGAATCTCCTCTCAGCTTCTGAGAAGAAAGATAGCAACTGGTAAGGCATAATACTGTAACTAAATCATATGAATGATGTGTTAATAGACATCTTGTATTACTCTCTTACATTTTGGGGGGAAAAATAAAGATGAGATTTTGTTCATGCCATCTAAGTAAAAATTATCGAAGCTAGATTTTTACTGATGAGAGTGTAGATTTATGTCTAGTCAAAAGGATGCCTTTTCGCAAAATTCAGCTGGCTGAATTTTATGTCTCTATGCTCACTTTCTAATAAATGAAGAGAGAGGGAGGATCATACCAGGCTGAGACAAGTCTCCTGAGGTGAGATGAATGCTTTTCTGATGGTGCTTATCTGTCTTTCCATGAGGTCTCTGACAGTTAAATGGCTAAACTTAAGTGAAATTAATGTCTTCCACAATGAAAACCTACTCGAACAGGTGTCTAAAAATGAAAGTGATAGATAATGTACTCTCTTAAGCTTACATCAACAGATCTATTTTTCTACTGCTTGCTTTTACAATAGTATCTAGGAACTCTAGGTATGCATAAGGTGTTTGAGGCTGTATAATCGCAGAATAAAAAGCCAGTCCTAATTCTCAGAGTTTACACACTAAGTATAAAACAACATGACGGAAGAACACAGGAAAACAGAAGGAGTAAAAGGGGCAGTGAGAGTGCCAGGGTCAGTAGTAATCACAACCCATCAACAACCCAATAATTGAGAGTTTTGCAGACTTTGTAACAAGAGCTTTACTCTGTGATGTGGAGGTTGATAGGATTGTAACTGTGGGATGTTTCAGAGGAGTGCCTTTGAGGAAAAGGGTCATGGAGACATATTTATGGGAAGCAAATATATGGTCATTGTGAACTGATAGGAAGTTTAGACCCTAGTTTAGACCAGGGTTCCAGTGTTTGGCCGTCCTCACTGTCATAAAGTATTTTCTTACATGTAAGTGGAATTTCTTATATTTCAGTTTGTGTCCATTGCTTTTATCCTGTTACTGGCAACTACTGAAAAGAGCCTGGCTCCATCTTCTTTACACACTCCCATCCAGTATTTATACACACTGACAGATCCCCCTGAGCTTTCTGTTCTCCAATCTGTTCTCCAATAACAACCCCTGTTCTCCCAGCCTTTTATCGTGTGACAGGTGTTTCAGTCACTTGGTCACCTTCATGGCATTTCACTGGACTTGTTTCAGTTCAATGTTTGTGTCACACTGTGGGGGCCAGACCTTGACTCAGTACTCCAGGGGTGTTTTACCACTGCTGAGTGGAGGGAGGGGAACCTGTCAACCTGCTGGCAACATTTTTCTTAATATAGCCCAGAAGGATGCTGGCCATCTTTGCCAACACCAAACTTCTGTCAAGTTTGGCTTGACAGAAGCCAGAGAATTGAATTAAAGTAAGAATATAGTGAACTTTGGATGGTATGGTCCCCATGTCATTCATGATCCAGTTTTCTCAGTCACCAGCTGTACCAGGCATATCCACCATGAGGTGTTGGTAAAAAAATTTGCTTTATACAGATACTATTTCCATCACTAGAGTGGTGCATATGACTTTTGTATAGTATCTTTAAATGAAAATCTCATTAGGCTCAGGAGGAACTTGTGTTGAAGTTGAGGAAAAAACTGAACCTCATTATTCTGGAAAACAGCTTAATCTGCTTACATTTTCTGGATCCTGAGCTGGAAAGGAGGCATATTGGCCAGAAGAGGAATACTGGCTGCCTCTTGTCCAATTTGCTGCACACTGGATGAAGGAGAGCAAAGATGGCATCTTCTGGGAGAACAACACAACTTGCATGATATGGGGAGGCTGGAGTGCAGAGTAGGACATGGAAGGAAAGGAGTAAGTAACTCCATACAAGAAGGGAGATGGAAAAGCTCCGGTGTAGGCCCTGGGCCAGCTCTCATCCAGGATGAGGAGGAAGACACTTTGAAGGAGCATGGGGACAAGGCAGGGGAACTGGGTGGAGGTTAAAATAGAAAGCCTTTCCATATGTTCCTTTCAAATGTAGATTCTGTGTCATTTCCACAGAAGATGGAGGTTGATTTGGGGTCCTTCACAGTTACCTGTGTAGAACTATTATTAAACTTACCTAGGTGATGTGAGGACTGATGACAGGCATGGAAATTTCTTCTGAAGTTGGATGCTACTAGAGATTAAAACACTTTGAGGTAAAGACTTTTTAGCAGTACAGACAATTTGTCTGATCCAAAATTTTGTTCACTAAGCTACTGCTTTTTCCTGACCTCATGAAATGGCACTGCGTGGGAGCTACACAATTCACACGCAATTCCAAAAGATGGCAACCTTAGGCTTCCAAACTCGGGCCTCTGCAAAACAGCTCTGCAGCTCCTAACAGTTCACAGTGGTGAATGTTTGAAATTTCTGGGTTCTCCCAGATTGAGCTAATTTTTATCCATCTATTCTATTTTCATATATTTCTACATATACAACAGCATATATGTCCTTCAGTTGAAAAATGGCAACTTGTCAAATGAATTTCTGTGCCTGAAGGAAGGGGAGGTTAGGACACCTTAGATCTACTGTGTGTCAGACTGTGACTTCGATTATATACAGGAGTGAGGCTCTGCTATCAATCTGTGCTGAAGCTCCTGTGGCACAGTGATAAAGCAGAAACAGTTTGGCAAAAATGAGAAAGGAACTATTTAATTTGATGAATTTTAGTATACTTGCTCTTGTCTTAATGAATTATTAAGGCTTTATTCACACAGTCCACTAGTCTTGCCCATATCAGAGTACTTTTAATGGCAATCACTATCATTGTGAAACTCTGCATAACTCTGGATAGATACGCTCTTGAGACAAGATAAGGTACATAGCCTTCATCCTGCATTCATTCTCATGCCTTAAAAGATTCATCTTTGCTCTTGGTTAGTACTTATTTTCTGACTTGATCTTTGTGTCCAGTTCCTGCCTTTTTTGTGGTTTTGTGTTCATCATGAGTCTTACTCATGAATAGTTAATGACAGAAACTTCACAGAGAAATTAATCAAAAATGCAGTTATTTTAGAAATTTTTATTAAATCATGTAGTTACAACTGAAGTTGCATTGACAGAACCAAAAAATTCTGATGCTAAAGCTTAAATTCTGTGGTTTTATGACAAATGCTGTTTTTGCATTTACAGAATAATTGCTGGATGGAAAATCAAGCATCTTGCTTATTTTCCAAAAGTCATGTTTGGAAACTATCAGCTTGGAAAAATCTAGCTTGGTTTGGCTTAAAGCCAGATTTTGAAATTTCAGCTTTTGTGAAGCAGAAATGTCTTTCTTCAGGCAGCCCTAGCAGCAGGGTCAAAATCTGAGCCCCACTCCATTTTATGCAAAGCTTTTCACTTCTGTAGTCGTTCATCTCTCCCCAGTCCAAGGATAAAAAATTCTATTTTGTTTTGGTTGTGCCAGTTCCTTATGATTTTCCCTTCCTTACTTATACTTTGCTGATGGGAAGGGGTAATTATTGGCCTAGGCTATTACTGTTTTTCCTTCACGTACGTAGCAGAACTGGGAGAGAATTTTGAAGGTAGTTTTGCTGCTTTTATGCAGAAAGCTTGTGATTTTAGCATTGCCTGTAGGGGTATGTTTCTCCCACAATGTTGGTTGGTCATTCTATTTTAACCAACTCAATATTCTAATAGTTTTGTATCACATTCATATTACTCTTCTCAGTTATGTTTATTGCTTGCATAGGTAAGATTTCAGAGAGGGATCTTATCTCTATGAGGTTTATCCTGTGCTACAGCTCTCATTGCTGGATGCCTGAGCATCTCAATGTTCAGTACATTTATCCATTTATCCTTGACAACCCAGTGGAATACAAAGCTTATTTTTAATGTATTTTTAACAAAGGGAAAACAGTGATTCGTAGAGGCTAGAATTTTATCTAGCCTTCAGAGGGAAGAAACACCAGGCTCCTGTGCATAACTTCCAGGTGTTTGGCACCCTAATTACCTCTGTTAAACAGTTGGGGTGATGAATGTTGCATATGGGGAAGAGTGATCAGAAAGCATTGGCTTTCTCAGTAGGAAGCTGCTTTGAGCCAATTAGCAATAACAGGGATGTTTTGGGACCTCTGCCTCCTTCTGCAGCTTTGGCATTTAGCTCTCTATGGGCCAGAGACACCTCCTTCCTTTGGCACACTGTCTCTCCTGCCAGTGCATGCAAGCTTTGAGCTTTGGCACATGTTCTTATCCTTCTGTGTCTTTTATTAAAAAAAAAAAAATAACACACAAACCCCCACCAAACCCATGGTGGTTTCCCTCTTCCTCACATCTCTTATACACAAATCAGTAGCACAAGCATTGACTGAGAGGGCTTACTGCTCACTTGGGTATGTTGAAGTTGCATTTCCCAGGTCCTGGGGGAATGCCCAAGTTAGCAGGCTGCCCGGGAGGCTGGAGCTAGGGAGGGAGCTGTGCTGCAAGGCTGTGTGAGTAAGCTGGGAGTGCTGGGGCATGGAGGAGGATGACTCGTGACTTGGCTCTCCTGGCAGGGAGGGGAGCAGAGTCCCAGCTTCCAGACTTGGTGCATTTTAAACACAACTCCAAAACAAGTCCAAGGGGTCCAACCTGTATTTTTGTTATTCAGGTGACAGCCTGAACTGCTCAGTGGTAAACATGTGCTCTATCATGTCTTGTGCCCCCCTCCCTCTTTGTATTGCCTACCCTCCATTTAAGCACATTTTTAAGGCAGGAGAAAAAGGAGGAGAGAGGAACCTCCTCGTGCTGAAGAGGCCTTTAACCCAGGTGTCTCAGGTTTTTTTCCAGTGAGTGCTCTAACCAGCAGGAAACTGTAGGAAAATAAACACTTGCAACAATTTTGTCCTCTCTGGCTGTGTTTTACAAGAAAATGTTTACCTGTTCATTTTGTGAAGTACTGTGAGCTCCAGCTGTAGGCTGGGTGTGTTTTGAGTACAGGTATTGGCTCCTTAGGGGCCAGTGTCACCTGGGGGTTTTGGGTCTTCATTTAGAATAGGCAAGTGACACAGCTGCCAAGATGTTTCATTTTTGGCTTGTTAAGAAGCAAAATTTTTAGAAAACTTCCAGATTTAAGTGGGCGGTGCTCCTTGGAGTAGGCACTTGTAGATGCCTGGTTCATGGTTTTGGAATTGCTATACAATTACATCCATGTTTAAATTCCCTGTTGTATGTAGTCTTAACTGAGTAGGGCCCCATGTTAGTGTCCCTGCTCCTTTTGCTGTCTCTTTGCCTATTCTATTTCCAAATCTTCAAAAAGAGAGATATAAAATAGTTACTAATCATAATTTCTGTAATACTTTACCTGATAGTTATGTCTCTGTAATATTGCTCATCATTAGAACTACTTCTTTCTAATATCCATCTTGTTTTAAATCTATATAATTTTTTTCTACAGAACATAACTAGATTCAATAATAAGCATTGGGTTTTTTAGGAAATACCGTCATCATTGAATTCATTCATCAAGGACCAGAATTTAATAGAGCACTCATATATCTTATAAAATTTCATATTTAAGTCAGCCCTTTATTTCCTCTCATTTTTTTTACTGTAACCTCTTACCTCTGTAGTTTTCTGCTGAAGATGCAGGGCCAGTTTACTTTTTCCTCCATCAAATTAATTTATAGTAGAGGTGCAGTGAAATAGTCTCACTGTTTCAAGGGAGTTGGTAGATACACCTCTCACAACAGAATTTTATCTATAAATTTAGATACAACTTCTCTCAGAAAACATTGTTGGACTAATTTCAGCCTAACAGTGTACTTTTTATTTTATGCTGATCACATTGGTCTCTGTTCAGATAAAATATACTTCTTTATTCCAGTACCTTTTTTCCCTAAAAAATCTCATGAACTATAAATCAACATAGCAAAATACTCATTAATACTTCATTATTTGGCAAAAGTTAAACTAGTGGATGATTTCCTCCCTAAGGTCTGGACCAAATTTGAAAATTACTTAAGATTTTCCCTTGCAGAAACCTAATTCTCTCCATAATTATTGCCATTTCTGCTGCACACAAAGCCCCTCTCAAACTTCACTGGGGATAGTTTCCATGGGAACCAGAGAGTGAGAACTGATGAATCTTGAAACAGTCAAATAATAATCTTCCTTTTTACCAGTGGGCAAAGATTTACTTCCCCACTGTTTAATGGAAGGCACTAAAGCTTATGTTTTGAATGAGGGGGAAAAATAAGATATCTGGAAGGAGACCAAGTCTGCTTTGTATACCTGTAAGGTTCATTCTTGCTGTATTGAAAGGGAAAACCACTATGTTCTCCTTGTAGGTTTGTTGTATACCTTGTATTCTGCCTGTAGACTCCTGAATGATAGGAAGGGAAACTCTCTGTTAAATCAAAATGCTCATAGTCCAGGGAAGGTGAGGAGGGAGTAGTGGTCATGAGAAGGTGAGTTATATGTGTGGCGGAGATACAGTCATGTCATGAATACAAAATTTGAGAGGCTGTTAAATGATCCTGCAGAAAGTATCCCTGGGAAGGGCTTTCCAGACATGAGCATTGACCTGTCTCCAGAACTGAACTGTGCTAGTTTTTGCACAGTGTTGAGGGCCCTCTTACCATGCCTGAGTATTAGCTACAGTGGGGGATGTTTATTGCAATTTCACGGGAGGGAGAAAAATCCCTCAAGAATGATGTGAGGTTACAAAAAAAGTCACTCTGAAGTCTAATGAGGTGCTCTGTTAAACTGCCCATTATCTGGTTTCCATAGTCATAGTCACTGGGATTATTTTCCTGAGATACTGAGAAGAGAAGGAACACTGCATTTCATTCATGGGAGAAAAAAATATGGAAAGGATACAGAGATGTCTGCCCTCTTTTAGATCTGTGATATTGTTACGAAAGATGCCCTCCAAAAGGAGAAGAAAGCAGGTTCCACAAATCTTGCAGCTAAGTTGCAGTTCTCTAAAAATGCTGATGCACAGAAAAGACCAGAAGAGTTTCCTTACCAAGAATTAAATTTGACCAATAAGCTGAGTTTTAATATAGCACAATTTAAATGTGAATTATAGGAGGGTAAATGTCAATGTATGTTTTTTAAAAATGTATTTTAACTTAAACTAATTTTTATATTCTTTACCATCATTTGGTTTTCCAGTGGTTTTGGGTTTGAGTATTTAATACATGCCTATGTGTAACTATTTTGATCTCCATTTCACAAACATAAAGAGAGAAAAAGGAAAAGTGCACATAGATTTTTATCACAGTGTTTGGAAAATTTTTTTTTCTTTTGAAGTTGGTTGAAATAACATAACCCGTGGGAGAATATTGTTATTTTTGTATTGTAAAATATATCAGCTACAGAGGTGATTAATGATCTAATCCAGTGATTAAATTAAGAAATCCTGTTTCTGTCTCTTACCAGTAATTACTGTGTTGTAAACACTGATGGCAGTTACTGTATTGAAAAATGAAGACTCAAATGTTGAAATATTTTTTCTTAGGTTGTGCATGAAGCTAAAATACAAAAAAAAAATGCTTGCATTAAAAAAAGGCATGAAAAGGATTTTTCTACATTAAAGATGTATTTTTGTGGGCTTCTGAGATAAAAATTCAGGTGTATTACCGGCAATATTAAAGAATACAGGAGGAGGATGGGGTGGCAGATGAAGCACAGTTATGCTCTGTCTTTGGGGCACTGTATTTTGGCCCCCTTAGCCATGCACAAAGAGACCCTGTAAGCAAGAGCTGTGCAGTTTAAATGTGCAAAGTAGTGTTCAATTTGTCCTTGAATTCTAATTTCAGGTTTCCTACTGTATGTTTTAAAATGTCTTCATGTTAAATTACTGCCCTGTACAGGTCTGGTGATCAAAGGTAAACACAAATGAAGACTATTCATTGTTTTTAATGCCTAGAAGAGTTTATTCACTTCTTACTGCTTGTGTTTAGTCAGTTCTATGCCTGCCTTGACTTCCAGGAGAGAAGGACATCACAAAAATCTTAATTCCTGTGACCAGGTCACCTAACTGAAGTTATGCTGGGAAAGAGACTGGTCCTTCTCTTCCCTACAGTCTGTAAAACAGACTTGCTGTGGATGAGGTGTGTGACAGGCCACCAAATGCTAGTATTGGTAAGCTGCTTAATGCTGTTCCCTACGGTTCTCTGAGCTAGATCCCTAACTGCTGACCAGAGACACTAGGGAAGATGAGAAACTTAATTAAAGGAGAAACTGAAGACTATTATCACTGATGAATTATAAATTTCAAACACTTATTCTTCTGGATAAAAAGGCATCAGGGCTGCTGCTTATTCTGGAGGTCTGAGGAGTGTAGTGAGAAAGAATGTGATGACATTCATATGGGAACAGCAGAAATGGTGGTGGTTCCTAAACATCTGATAGGAGACAGTGGAACAAAGGACAGGGCTGACACAAGTGCCATTTCATCACAGCATGCCCCAATCCAACAGCACCGTTTCCTGGGAGATGGAACAACACTGCGTGCCTATTAATCACGAGAGAAGCTCTGCTGTTCTCACAAGTCCTCCAAAACCTGTCTAACTCGAGTGGGCGAGGATCAGCCCACCCGTGACAAACTACTGCAGCTTTATCCTACATACTTTATATTATCAAAAATGTTATGTCTGCTCTGAACAAAATGTCCAAGTGTGATAAATGTGGGCAATATTCCAAGAAAGTGGGCTTGTCTTCATGAGAAAATTGTACTTAAAATCAAACTTTAAGCTGGTTAATTCATTGTAATCAGCCTAATCTACAGACCTGCATGAGATACTAATTTTTTGGGTAAATATTGCGATCACGCTCACTGAAATAAATGTTTTGTGCAGATTAGTGTGCTGCTAACTAAATTGCTTTGAAATCACATCAAATTTACTGTGACTTTCTCCTGTAGCTATGGTTATATGCTGCAGTCTTCTTTATATTGAACCCATTCAGTTCCCTGTTATTATAAAAATGTAGGTGTTTAGGAAAGCTTTCAGTGAAGCAACAGGCATTTTCTCCCCTCTCAGGAGAGCCTATATTTCTAGAGGTTAGAGAAGGACTTGTGTAGTCCTGACTGCAGAATCTACAGCCATACTCTCCTCAAACTACATAAGGTAGGCCTCACTGCTGGAATTAATGTAAGTTTGATATGGTACAAGCCAGAGTTCATGATGTAGCACTTTTCATTTTTGAGAATCTTGGTAGAACAATGCTAATGGATAATTCACTCTTTTGTAAAGTGTAGTATTGCAGCAGAAGGCAAAACTATCAGATCTACAATTTTTTCTTACACACCCAAGGAAAGAATGAACGTTTTCTCAGTAAGTAAGCTTTTCATTGAAGAAATACGAGCACCAAATACTTTGCAATCACTAAAAATCTGTCCACTGTGTGCTTATTCTCCTATATTATGCTTGATCATCAGTGATCTATGTTCTATTGTGTTTTACTATTTGAACTTCATTATGAGATGAAAAGCTTGAAGGCACTTCTAAAAAATGTAAGCTAGGATAGAAAAAGCACTGCTCAGAATGCCACAAGAGTCATTTAAAAGAAGGTTGTAACTGTGACATTCATGTCTAACATCAATATGCTGTGGTTACGTTTTTATCTGCAAGGATAATGGTAGTAATTTTAAACTAAAAAAGAAAGAAAAATCCAATTCCCATGGAAGGGCAGAAGCATGAAAGCAGAATTATTTTAATGACCCAGTGAGAAAATTCTGCCAGCAAAGTCTTTGTTACTTGTTTATGTAGTCTTGTGTAAACCAAACATATTTGAATTGTTTATTTAAAAGATGCAATATATGTTTTATGTTGTCTCTTCCAATTATGTATGTCAAATATATTTTATGTTACAGAAACCTTTGAGGCAATTATTCGATAATTTGGCAAGAAGTAACTTAATGACCACTAAGTAGTCCTCCAAATAAGATGTCTCTTTTTCTGCAAGTTGTTAAATTTATGAAAAGTAAGCCTAAAAGTGTACGTAAGGTTAGGTAAGAGACAAAAAGAGTATGCTAAGTGTCAAAATAGTTTCACTTCTACTTTTACAATGGTGGGGAGCAGCTCAAGAATTACAGTCCATTTATCATTACTTCCAGCTACTGCTTGAACTGCTACACTCCTTTTTCATTTCTTATGCAGATATTACAATGTGTATGACATAGCCTAGGATTATTTTTATTACATAAGCGTCATACTGTTTGTGTCTGAAATAATATCAGGTATTCCCTTTAAGATACCACTTCTTGAGTTAAACTTACTGAAGTCACTTTTTTTAAGGAAAGAAAGGGCTGCTAGATCAGAAGATCCTAGAGCAACTGGCAAGGAATTTTTTCAGGACCAATTAAAAGCAGCACCCAAGAAACACCTATAATTCAGTACGTTGGAAGCATAACCTTCCCAAGGACTGATCTGTTCCTGATTTCACTGAAATTAAAGGCTGTCTTCTGCTCAGTTTTTGTAGCAGAGGAGTTAGATTCACAAAAACTCAGCAGATGCCCTAGTGATACACGAGTTAGGCTGTTGCAAAGTGACTCAAGCAATGCTGACATAGGCTAAAAGAGGATCTGCTCTAATAAGCAGGGTTATGTTTTTGTCCTTGGTAACGACTGTGACTTACACAGAAATCTGACAGGGATTTACACTGTGCTCTTTTCAAGAGCCAAAATGTTCCCAGAATGTATTTGGCTTGCGTGGCAAGGTTCTGGTAGCAGGAGGCTACAGTGGTGACTTCAGAGTCAAGTTGATAAAAGCTTCTCCTATATCAGAGCCAGTGCCAGCTAGCTCCAAGACGGACTCACTGCTGGCCAAGGCTGAGCCCATCACTTGTGGTGGTAGAGCCTCTGGGATAACATAGTTAAGAAGGAGAAAAAAATTATTGGTGGAAGCAATTGCAGCCAGATAAGACAGAAGTGAGAATGTATGAGAGAAAAACCCCTGCAGATAGCAAGGCCAGAGAAGGAGGGGGAGGAGGTGCATGAGGCACTGGAGCAGAGATTCATTCCCCTGCAGCCCATGGTGAGGCAGCTGTGCCCCTGCAGCCCACGGAGATCCATGGTGGAGCAGAAATCCACCTGTAGACTGTGGAGGACCCCATGCCAGAGCAGGTGGATGCCCAAAGGAGGCTGCGACCTTGGGGGCAGCCCATGCTGGTGCAGGCTCTTGGCAGGACCTGTGGCCTCAAGGAGAGAGGAGCCCATACTAGAGCAGTTTTGCTGGCAGCGAAACCCCATGGGGGACCCACACTGGAGCAGGCTGTTCCTGAGCAACTGCACCCTGTGGGAGGGGTGCACACTGGAGCAGCTTCCCCAGAGGAGGAAGGAGCGTCAGAGACAACATGTGATTAACTGACCACAGCCCCCATTCCCTCTCCCAATGTGCTGAGGGGGAAGGAGGTAGAGAACTGGGGAGTAAGGTTGTACCCAGGAAGAAGGGAGGGATGGGGGAAGGTGTTTAAAGATTTTTTTTTTAATTATTTTTTCAGTATCCTACTCTGATTAGATTGGTAATAAATTAAACTTATTTACCCAAGTCAAGTCTGTTTTGCCCATGACCATAACTGCTGGGTGATCTCTCCCTGCCCTTATCTCGACCCACGAGCCTTTTGTTATAGTTTCTCTCCTCTGTGCAGCTGAGGAGGGGAGTGATAGAGCAGCTTTGGGGGGCAGCTGGTGTCCAGACAGGGTCAATCATCTGCACTCCCACACAAGCTCTAGAAAAACTGAATTCTGGGCAGTATTCTGGGAGATTTGTACCACTATGTTTCAGGCCTTCCTGACCTCTCAAAAAAATGGCTCCAGGGAACAATGCTCTGCTTGCTTCCCCTCCCTCAGTGGCCCTATATACTTAACCCTTGCCTGTGTGCATGGGTAAAGAGAACAATACTGGCAGCTCTGCTCTGCCTTGTTTGGGCAAGCAAAGCTATAGACTCTGTAGTCAAGGGGGATGGAGATGACCTTCTCCTTGTTTTCTGTGTCTAAACATGGCATTCTAATGTGGGAGGTGCAGAAGCTTTTTGCATGCTTCTCTCTGCTCTGTAACCATCTAGAGAAAAGACCACAGCTTGCATGGTAGGATGAGATTATGCCACAGGAAGGGCTTAGTAGTTGTCTTTCCCCTGTGCATTTATTATGAACTGTGATTGACTCAACTGAGAAGCAGGGGAAAAGGAGAGTTCCTACATCTACCTACTGCGAAGAAGGTTATGCCTTCTGTTTGTTATTGATGGGGGAGATGTTTCCAGTATACTGTAGCAATCTACATGGCCACAACCCTCCAGCAGAACTCCTGATTTTAGTCTATAACCTTTCCATTCAGTAATTTTTAAAAGAGTTTTAAGAAATGTAGAATTTTGATCTGGATTTCATTGAAATTGTCTGTACAGGCTTGACTAAACAATGAAAAAAGAACATAAAAATAAGCATCATCACAATGATTTCCTACTGCCTGCTATTGTTTAAATATACACAGTCAGCTTTCAAAGTTTACAGAGAAGTAATTATGGCATAACCCAATATTTAGGACTTCTGCTTTTTTTTAGAAAATGCTACCTCATATTACCTTGTTACTTTATACACATAATCCTGCACATATTTGAAATAACAGAATCAATTACACCTACATAAGGTAGGTAAAATAAATAAAACAGATCAGCTCCCTTCTCAAACAGCAACACGGAACAAGTGGTATTTCATGAGACATGAAGAACTTTCTAATTAACATGAATTACTACTTTTAGAACATTTTAAGGCAGTATAGCCTGCGACAATTACTCTTTAAAGACAGTCTGTTTTGTTATGAGTTGTGTTCAGCTCTAAGAAAGCAAAAAGTTAGATAAACATTGTCATAATCGTGCCCAAGATTAGCATGCTAATTTAAAAAATACAGTTCTCCTCTGGAGCATCTATTTTTCTTCTCCAATTTTGAGCCTTCCATGAAAAACACAGACTGTTCTGTATGTATCCTCTTTAAAATTTCTTGTGTTACAGATGAATCAGTTAGTGAAAAATTCATGATTCATGCCTAGAAAAAACTTCTTGAACTTCCCCACCTATGTGGCCTGAGGGTCATACCCCTATTGACTTATGTCCCAGCAAGCTTTCTCATTTCATCAGCAAGTTCTTAATTTTCTTTTTTGATATTGCATCCACGATGACCTTGTTACTGAGTTATTGCTGAAATGGAAGGCATGATCAAACTCAAGATTTCTGGCATTACAGTCTCTGACTACAAACACAGCTGATAAGTATCATGGGTAATTACATATTCAGTGGTACAAAGTATTACAGGGAGTTTTAGTCTGAGAAATACTGTGTATCTTAGTAATGGTATTAATTACAAATGGTTGGATATTTGATTTCAAGTTTATGCTTTTCAAGCTCACTACAAATGAAAGGGAAAAAGCAAAATTTTATACAAGGCTACATGGTCAGTGAGTTCCATCAGTGCTGAATCACATGGTTTACATCTATGAAGACAGTTTGACAAGGAAGGAGGAAGAATAGAAGTGGGCAGGAAGTTGATTTTCTGAAAGAGCAATGTAGCAGAAGTGATTCCTTGCAATTAGATAGTTTGATAGAGCAAAGGCTTCAGTGGAAGAAGGCAGAAAAAAAATAAAGGCTTCAATTTTGATATTCTGAATCCTTGAACTTCCTGCTAGCATCAGCTGCCAGACTTCAGACCACAAGGGCAGAGAGGGTGCTAAGTATAAATGGGGAAAATAGTACAAGCAATTTTTCTAAAACTTATCTGTGTGAATAGGCCCATAAAAATTAGGAGGATGAAGGGAGCTGATTAGTTTTACTGAGATCCTAGAGTGACTTGTCCAGCCTGTCTTTTGATCATAATAGAGTTTTTTCTTTTTCCTTTAGTAACATGGGATACATAGTGTCCTTGGAAGGATGCTTTACTTACCCTTTTGCATTACTACTGCATACCAGTTTTACTCAGCATATTAAAAGAAAGGTCTAAGTGGTAATATATACATTTATATTTCCCTATAATATCTTCTCCTTCTTTTGCCTTGCCCCCCACTGTTCAATATATTTCCCAATTTTTGTTCTATTGCCAATAGATTGTTCTGCTGACTATTTAATGAGTTCACTATTATAGCAGTAGTGAATGCAAGCTTCAGAAAATCTATTTAAAAGGTAAATAAGAAGTGTTTGGGGCATTTAAGAGTAGTGGGAAATCAGAAGGCCTGCCTAAAAATAAGTATTTTAGCCTTATGCATGTACTATCTATATTTCTACCTTTACAGTACAGGTTCAGAGTCCTAAACTTAACTTTTAAACAAGCCAGTGCTTTCTGCAGTTTGGGAGATGTGCAGACATTTCTAGTGATCAGCATAGGTCAGTATAGTCAGGACATTTGCCATTCTCTTTAGTGATTCACAGTGTTACTGAGCAGCCCCTAATTTTTAAACATAATGAATTCAAGAAAGCTGTGGCATAATTTGATGATTTGAGAATGTTCATCCTGATTAAAAACCCCAGGATTTGGTGTCTTGATACAATGTAAATTTGTAGTAGTTAAGGCAGCAGAATTTCATTCAGTGTTTTCTCTTTGCAGTGGAAAAGATTTTTTCCACATTTTTTTTCTGGTAAGTTGTCTCAGTTGTCTTTTTAAACTTAAAACAGGTAATACACTAGTGTGTCCTATGTTCTGATACTTAGGTGAATTTCTATGGAGAAGTTATGAGAAGTTCCTTCTTAACAAATGATCCATTCATGATAATGCCACCATCTGCTGTCCAGGGAGGATGGAGAACAATGAAAACGAAAAATAGCAACATCTCAAACTCACTTACTAGGTGCAGACTCCCTCCAGTAATCCACAAATCTTCTTCAGGCATCTGGCACGGACTTGGCAGCTTTGCAATTGTGGGAAGTGAAAAATGATCATAGTTAAACTTATGCCTAGCATTCTCTTACTTTTTAGAAAGATAGTAAAATAGTAATGTGGTACCCATTTGCAGGCATGCATCTATGTATAGCTTCAGATGGCCTCCCCAAAGCACTTAAACTGCTGAAAACACCATGCATGGGCGAACTGTAGTGTTAGTGAATTTGGGATTTATTAAACTCCCACTCTCTCAGCTGTTTCGGAAGATTTGGTGCACTGTGTTCTTTTTCCTTCTCTGAATGGCACTGAGCATTACCAGTAGTAGCACTGTGAGTTACTACTACCTCACACTATATTAAATATCTACTTACTTTCTTTCCTTGCAATGAAATAATGAAAGAATTTCTTTGTGAAATGAGATCAGTCTCTTCACTGCCTGTATATGCTCTTGTAGAACAGTTGTGCAAAGCTGACTGAATAAGTTCTCAAGTATAGGAGACAAGGAAAATGCTCTCTTGTCCTCCCCCTCTCCCAGTCCAGTTACTTGCCTGTTGTTTCTGAGTTCTTATTCAGTCCTCTGCGCAGTCTGGGAGGAACACTGCCATGCAAGCTAATCATCTCCTTGTTGCTCTGCCTGAGCTGCTTCCTTCCTTTTTATTTTTAAAAACTTCTTTTCCTGTTCCAGTTACAGGACAAGCTGGAGTTACTGAAATATAAAGTAAAACTGTTTACCTACAGCTGGGATTATTTGGGACTGATTAGATGGTGTCTCTGCCATACAACCTCCATGAACCAAAGCCAGTGATTTCATGCCTGATAGGCATTGTAGTCACAGCACTGGTAGGACTCTCAAAGATGCCTATATAGAGGCATGGGCACATGCAGCTAATCTTTCTTTTGTTTCTGTCATTTTATTCCTTATCTGAAAATTCCACTACATCCAAAACAGATAAATAAGGGTCAAGTACTTTTGCTCCTCATGCACTCTTTACAACTTCCCTCTCAGATCCGACAGGCTGTTGGCAATTTTGTACCCACCTGTATTTCCCTTCTGCCTCCGCCTCCTCACCATCTATTCCTAAATGTGATTTTTCTTTCACACTGCATGATGTAAAACTAATGCAGACTGCTGTTTAGACCTCTGCAATCTCACTTCCCTTCATTTACCCTTCCATCCAGTCCTCTCCTCCCCCTTCTTTACAGCTATTTTTCTTAGATGACAAGATACTGCCTGGAAGAGAGGTTGGGCATTTGTAAGAGGTGTATTATGTAGAGCAATGTGACACAATACAGAGGAAAAACTAGTAACATGACCTCATTACACAGAATTTTTGCATAAATTGTATTTAAGTAAAGTCCTTGGTAAAACAGTTAAAATTCTGCATTCTATTTCTTCTTGGTTCTGCATCCTGTCCCATTCACTCGTAGAATCTTGATTTTGGTATGTTTGCTTCTACTGAGCTATAAGGCAGCCTGCTTGCAGTACTTGCTTTTGCTGTCCAGCCACCAGCACATATAAATATTTAGGTCCAAACCCTACTCAAAGCTTATTTACTAAGTGATCTTGTTATTCTGCTAAAGTGTGCATGACTCTACGCCTGAATAAGTGAAAACACTCACCCTTGACAGGGGGCACTAGAATAATCTCTCAGGCCTGAGTGCCATTCAGCAGATGCACCCTGGAGCTCTTCGGTCTCTTTGTCATTTCACAGTTAGCATACAAATGACCAAATCAGACATTATTTGTTAGGTGAAAATGGATGGGTGGGTTGTATGTAAATATACCTTGCCTTGGTAGCAAGAGTGCTGTTTGCCTCTGGTTTAGACAGAGCCTTCTCCTCCTGGTGAGCAGGATCCATTACCTAATACACCCACAGTGCCGGTCTAGTCAAACACTTACCAATACAAGTTACAGCTTCTTACGTTCTTCTGTGGCTGCTTCCCTTCTGAGAGAGTGTGCATCTACTTTGTTCTTACCAGAAATATGTGCTGTATCAGCGTATTTGTAACGTAATGCAGCTTTCCAGAATGCAGCCCTTCTCTCGAAGGACAGGAAGTAGAGCTTCCGAAAAATGGAAGCTTCGTTCTCCAGCTATCTTGTGTGGATTTAGCCATTGACTTGACAGTGAAATGACAAGAGGTTTCCCTTGTCTAAAGGTGCACAATGCACTTGCAGGGCTAGCGGAACATAACCCTGCAGAGCAATAGTGAAACCCAGTACTTTTCCCACGTTTTCCCCCGCGTTTTCCCCGCGGTGGTGTCCGCAGGAGGCTCGGACCGCGCTGCGCCGGGGGCGGCACCGCCCCTTCCAGCCGACACGAGGCGCCAAAGAGCCGCCGGTCAGTGCGGCCGCTCGCGGCCGGGCTCCGTGTAAAATCCTCGGGGCTTTTACAGAACACCCCGAGGTTCACTGCCACACCCGCTATTCATTCAGCACCTGGGCTCCTGGGCTTGCTTTTCTGTTACCCTCGTGGCTCGATGATTCTGCCTGTGCAAAGCTGGCTACCTTATAGCAGCTGTTGGTGGCCGTTTTTGTCCTGGGCAATGGCCCAGACCCTTCACAAGCTTTTCTCTTCTGTGTCATGCAATTGCTTGTTCTGTTTCATGCAAGTATTTATGTAATCCTTTTCCTCTGTAATGCTATACTGATTAATGGGAGTGTTCCTTCTCTTTCTTAAACATGGCATAGTTAAATTTGCAGATTTTGATTCATTAATTCTTATGTTTTGTGTTTCGATTCAATTCTTATGTTTTGTGTTTTTCTTTTCAATGGTGTGACCCCTTCTTGATTTCTCTTTCTCTTACTCGAGTGTTTTAGTGTTAGCACAGAACTAATGCCTCTAACTGGTAACCTGTATTTCTACAGTGACTGCAGCGCTGTGATATTGTTTCTATGCTTTGGCAAAGAACACCGCTTTTCCAAAATAAAGGCATATTTTTGGCTGGCCTATGTTCATTATCTGATGCCATACAGAACACAATAATTAAGTATTTAATGCTTTTATGCACTAAATTAAATTGACTACCAAATCTAGCTTTAAGAGAGAACTTTCATTGATGGTGTGTTAGCAAGACAGTACCTGTAAGGTAGGGAAAAAGAGAATCAAAGTACATTACAGGTAACCAAGGTATGGGAAACAATATTTGAGGTTACATTCTATAAGTAACAGAAAGCTGTTTTGAGATAAACAGCTGTTTTCTCAATTTTATTTCTTCAAATTACTAGATTTTTGAAAAGGAAAAAGGAGAAACAAATTCCAGTAATTCAGTTGTAACAAGCCTACGTTCATGTTACCAAGAGGGTGTGGAACACAGACTACTAAAATATGAACTCAAATAGAGGCATAAGCATCAGCTTCAGGGTGGAGCAATCCAGCCAAATTTTTCCGACTTGGCAATACATTGCATGCTGCAAGGCAGCAGTGGTGTGCTGTATTTTGTGAACTCTGACCTCTGTTCTTCTCTCTCTCTCATCTTCTGCTCTTTCTAGACTGTCAGTATAAGCTCCAAAGTGTCACTGAATTTGAACAGAGTTGGAAAACTTGCTGTCTTCTTCATGGCCCAAAATGTTACCTGATTTGCCAAGGTAGCGATTTCTGAACTCAGTAATCAGATTTGCTTGTGTGTTATTTACAGGCAATGTCAAGTACACTCATAAGCTCTGACCATCAAGTGTATCTCTCCCTCCTAGTATACTTCTCCCTCTTCTACCAGTTTGGCTTACTTGATGTTCTTTAAGAGTAACAATGGGTATCTGCTGCACAAGAAATACACTAAAATAATGCTTTTGCACAGACTGCCAAACCCCATTATGTTCTGTATTCTAGATTCAGACTGTAAAGAAAAACTTTCCAATAGAAAATTAGTGTTGTTACAATAACAAAATATTTCCATGAAGAGATAATTATTGAATTATGGTGAGGGTCTCAACTGTCTCTTATTTCTGCTCTTCTGGTTTGAAATAGTTGAATTAGTAATATTTCCAAGTCTGACTCTTTCTCAGTGATGTTGGAAAGGAGAGCTTTCTATACCATATATCTACATATGATACTCATCTGATGAACCAAGGTATGTGACAGGCACTGTTCATCTTGGAGGATCTTACTCACTTTGTCAACTAATCTGGTTTATGGAATCCTTTCTAGCAGTTTTCCCACCTAAATAGTTTAACATGAAATGAGTTTTGCCGGGATTGATTCTTAGCAAATCCTAACAGGTGAAACATTTAGTCTTTTCCTTTTCCATGAGATCATATATTTTCTGCAACTAGCTGCCATCGTTCTAGTTATGCTGGTAACTAATAGTTGTCTGTGTTGTGGTGTTAATGCAGAGTTCAGTGCTGAGGGCTCATGAGGGAAAGCTGTGTGAAATACAGCTCTTTTGACCATTCTTAAGATTTCTAGCTTTTAATGCAGGCACAACCACCATTTCAAAGTAAGCAGTTGTACGCAGTGTATAATTCATGTTTTCCTCTCTTGAAAATTCTATTTTATTCTAGCCATAGCTATGCATTTCTTGAATAATTTAACAGCAGAATGTTTAAGAATGGATGCAAAAGTCTCCTCAGAGTAACTGAAAAAAGGCTTTACTAGTCTTAGTTTAGGCCTTCATATGCTAATATTTGCCTTTCTGATAAACTGCTAGAATACGCAGTTTTGTTATCATTAGCAGATTTTCTTCAGATCTTTCAGGACAAATTTCTTTTTTTGAAGCTATTCTTGATCTTTCAAGTAGTTTGACATGTTCTATGTAAAAGCAGCACAATCTTCTGAAGTTGCCAAATTAGTGATATTAATGAGCTCCCATTTTTAACTATTAATGGCTTCCTATATAAAAGAATTCCACTTATGACAATCACAGATTGCTCATGTTTGAAACTACAGGTTATCAACTTATTATTATTGCTGTTTGCTGTATATTTTAGTCTCTGCTTGTCTCGTTCAGGGGAACCCTGACTTGAATGTACCTTATCTGCCAAAATATAAGTATTTTGTTCGGACTAGATCTTTTTCTTTAAACTGGATTACATAATAAGAACTCATGGCTAAGTGCTAAAAAATAGAATTCAATTCTGTTTAAGTTGTGATATGTATAAGGAAGAAAAACCTTCTCCCCACCAATGGTTTGGCAGGATAGCAGGGAGAGGATTTCTTGGCCAAAGATCAGATTAAATAAAGTTTCCATTTCTACATGAACAGACAAGACTTGAAAGACACTGACAGGAAACAAATGATGGAATGACATTTCTTTTGCCTGAGCCATGTGGAAAAACTTGCACTGCTGCTCTGCTGCACAAATAAATCACTATCGCAAAAACTAAGTGGCTTAAAAGCAGAGAAGTGACTTGAAACAACCCTTCAGTGACATCCAAAGTAAATATAGCAAGTAAAATATAGTAAATAAACATAATTCACACATATAGAGTAATCAGAAAATCAACTGTCTTCAGTGTTGTGGGACTGCACCGAAACTGCTTTTAAAAGATACTGGGTATAATTTAAAGTCATGCCAATAAGGGTAAACAACTTGGGTCTCTCCCTGACACGTGAGAATTTAGAATAATTTGAATTGAGTTGTTACTGCGTTGCAAGTAAAATGACAGTCATACTCTATCATATGTAAATACTAAACTGAGCAGATTTTAAATTCCCATTGGTTGGGAAATGGAATAATTCTATAACTCCAGTGAAGTTACTCCGATTTTATACTGACATAGTAAGGAGGCCCTTGGTCTCTTATCTTCTCTCAAGTATGCTGTGCAGCAGTTAAATATTGCTCAGGAATTAACAGAAATATCATTCATACTTCAGCAAAGCCTAAAAATACTTTCTAGTCAAATGGATTATCACAAAAGTACTGAAAATGTGAAAGGACAGACAATTCTGACTTTTATAGTTAGCTGCATGGCCATGCTCATACATGAAGAGACTGTCTTAAAAAGCAACATAGCAATTGAAATAAAATAAAATTTATTATCTTAGGCATTATAATACCAATAATATTGTTTCACATAGGCATTGTGTAAATAAGGATGTAGATGGAAAGTTTTTTGTAAGTGATTATAAGTTTGAATAATTTAGATGCGAGTGACCAAAGCTGAACCTCTAAATAGGGTCCCAGTTGTCTCTGATAAAGCAGCCAAAATTTCCAGTAGTTTCTGTACATCTTGGCTGTTATGAACCTGAGGTGGTACCGAAGGAATGTGACATTACTTAAAATAATTTTGCATTAGATTCTGTTTCAAAGCTGGTGTTGTCTGCTTGAACATTTATGTTGCCTACTTACAGTACATTTAAGGAAAATATAAATGTGATATATTGTCTCTCATTGTGGAAAACTTGAGATTTAATGCGCACTGCTTCTATCAGCATCAGTGAGTTTTCCTTACTTCGTACTAAAGTATAAAATAGAGGTAGTTTGCACTATTCTGCCATGAAATAAGACAGCTGTTCTCTTAGGTACATTGTTTAACATGTATATTATGGGTAAGAAGTGACCATCTTGTTTGCACAACTTCGGTTAGAAAATTAATTTAAAGATATTTGTAGCTTCACTTATGCAAATAAGGTAGTGGATACTCTCCTGATTATCTTTACATAATTAGATGTGAATTAGTCTCTTTAAGATTGTCTCAATTGTTTCATTGACTTGTAAATGTTTGCTTGTGTCCCTTTTTATTTTGGTTGTGCATGGTAATTATAAAATTCCTAAGGATATGTATCTGGTACATTCTAAGCTCTTCAACCACACCAAATTCTTAGCCAAAAATCACAAGGTAAATGAAATGTTTAAATTTCTGCTTTATGTCTCTATTTTTCTTCTTCAATGACACTTGAAGTTCTGTTAATACATTTTTATCTCCAAAAGTCAAGCGGCTCTCTAAGTGTTCCTACAGCTTCATGTCTAAAAAATCATGCCAATAGAAAGACACTTGACAGAGAGGCTGGGCCTCAGATTTGTTGTCATATCTGATGTTTAGAATTTAATAGGTGATGTCCTGCTTAGTTGCAATATTTTCAGTCCTTGAGCAGCAAGTCACCTGTAGGACTCCTTATCGCAAGCAGCTGTCAAAAAGTAATTCCTTCATTCTTCTGCTTTGGAACACGGTCATGGGAGCTTTCTGTGACTGCTTTGGAAGCTCCGGGGCTCCTATCTCGGTTCATTACATATCTCATGCGATCTCCTTTTCTCCCTGCTGTGTTAGCGTGCTTTGGCATGGCCTTGCTCAGCAGCCTGCAGGGCGTCGAGGATCCCCCACGTCCTCCCGTGCCTCTGTCCGCAGGGAGCAGGAGCCTGAGCGGGGGCCGTGCAGTGCGCCAGGACAGGCTACTGCCAGCAATGGGGAAAATACTGAAATGCCTCCACTTCTGTTCCTGGCCTATTGCGTATGTATTTATCAAAATGCTGGTTTTCAATCTATCTTGTAAGATTTGTTGTCTGCCCGTCAATATTAACATGCTGGTTATTTAAACTTTATTAAGGCAAACAGTTTTGTGCTGCAACCCCTTGGTACAAATTAGCTAGAGATTGACACCTGTGAACATTCAGTGGTATATAGTACCCATGCTTCAGTCACATTAAAACTAATGAATTAAGTTTGTGGATCTATATACCTCATATCTTTATTTTCAGTCACCACTGTCTTGCTTCTTTGTACATAATAATTAGTTTTCAGACTTTGCAGTGTACATCCCCAGGCCATTTTCTGGATATTTAGGCAGTTAGTTTAACGAACTTTGCTTGCGAGTTGCTATGAGATTAACAGTCATTACCTGCCTGGATTACCCATTTTACAAATTACCTAGAGATTTCATGTACCGCAATTAAGTTTTCTTATTCGCGGTATAAAGCCAAAACATTTTTGTGGTGAACTCGACCAGCTAATAAACAACAAAGGCATTGTGGTTGTGGTTGCGGGTGTGCTCCAAGGGTGATCCTCCGTCCCTGTCAGCAGCTGCCAGAACAAGCCATGCCCACGGAGATGTGAGCGGTTTCCCGGGGTTGGTCACCATCACGTCCCTCGCTCGGACAGCCTGGGTGAGTGGATCAACAGCGAGGGAGGGAACACGCTGGCTGCCGCTCTAGGAACTGTAGGGAGTTCTCCGTGCGCCCGGTGCCACCCGCGCCCCACGGGTTTCCCGCAGCGGGAAGCAGCGGGGGCTTTCCCAGGACCCGGGACGCTGCCCCTCCCGCGCGGGGGCGGGCACGCTGCCTCCTCCGAAACGGGCGGGAGCCGGGCGGACCCGGTCCGCGGGGGTCAGGCTGGATAGAACGTTCCCGGGGAGGGAAGAAGCGGATAAACCGGGCCGGGGGCAGCCAGCGGGACTCGGCTCTGGGAGCGTGGCTGTGGCCGCGGCCGAGCCCGTCCTCCGCCTCTCGGCAGTCACCGCCCGGGGCCGGACTGCAGCGGGCTGGCCACCTCCCCCGCCCCGCCAGCGGAGCGAACCACTGCGGCTCGCCGAGGAGGTGAGGCACCTGTCACCCGCAGGCGGCGGCGGCGGCGGGCGGCCCCGCGGCGGGCGGCGGCGGCAGCTCGGGGCGCGTCCCGCGGCGGGGGCGCGGCGGCCGTGCGGCGGCGGAGGGGCGGGCGCAGGCGGGAGCGCGGCCGCGGCGGCCACGGCGCCTCATCTTCCCCCGCGCCGCCGCCGCGGGTGTGCGCGCGGAGCCGCGTCCGTGCCCCCGCTGCCGCCGCCGCCGCCGCTGCGTGCAATGGCGTTGAGGCGACGCGGCGGCTGCTGCCTCCTGTCAGGTGGGCGGCGGCAGCGGCCGCTCTGCGCAGAGGAGGCGCGGGGGCAGCGCTGAGTCGGGCGGCCGGGGGAGCCCGTCGCGGCTGTCGGCTGGGTAAGGCGGCGTGCGCGCTGGGCGGCGGAGGCGCCGGGCTCCGCAGGGAGCAGCGCTGGCACCGGGCTTTTGTTTCGCGAAGACGGCGGGCGCCTGCCCGGGCACTGCCCCGCCGCAAGGTGCTGCCGCCCGAGGCCCCGCGGCTCCAGCCCGCCGGGGCGGCACGGCCGCCCGAGGAGGAGCGCCGCGGGGGCTCCAGCGCTGCCCTCTCGGGTTGAGTTTATTGCCTTCTGCGAGATCTGCACGGCTCGCCGAGAGCCTCTGCCGTGTGGCCTTTCCAGTCGCCCGTGGCGATCGGCGGGAGCGGAGCGGGAGGTGCGCGGGGACGGGCGCGTCGCTCTCGGCTCGGCGGCCGCGGGCTCCCGGTACCGGCACCATGTGTGCAGCGGCCAGAGTGAGGCGTCCCCGCCTCGGCGGCAGCGGCGCAGCAGGGCGAGCGCTGGGGAGCGGGAACGGAGGTGAACGGAGAGGGGGTTGGCTGGGGAGATCCCCGTGGTACCCTTCGCTGGATTGCGGGAGCCGGGGATGAGCCCCTGGGGCCGGGGCGTGGGAGCGGTCCAGCCTCTGGCTCCGTTTCTGCATCTTCTCGTTGGTGCCTCCAGGATTTTGCAGACGATAAAACCGCTGCCCGTGACAAGGGGCAACTTTCTCTAACGGAATTTCACTTCCTTTACCCGGTCAGCTGAAGATATTAGCTTCGGGTGCAGTTTTTTGTATTCCCTCGACCTGATGTTTAATTTGCCTTTCTAAGCATATTATCTTTGATATTATTGCTACCATTACGTTTGTCTGAGAGAGCAAGGATTGTCTTGCAGTGCCTCGTATTTCATGTCACATTACCTTTCCTTTGCATGCATATTTGTGCCATGATACTATACTAGTGAATGGAAAGATATGATTATCTGTTCTTTTGCTATGCAGTGATGTTATAGATTGTAAATTATGCAACAGTCAATCAGAAAAAGTTTGTAATGGCGAGTTTTCACATGTCTGTGCAGTGTTGGTTTGTATTTTTTTTTTTTACTAGATTTTGTAAACATGTCAGAAAATGGTAAATGGAAATTGTGACGGATTTAAAGTACCTGACATGGTTTCAGAAAACCCTTCTTTCTATTGCAGGTAAAATCAGCCCTTGTTCTTGAGAGTCCTCAGTCATGCTGCTTTGTCAAAATTGACTGCGTGCATTTAGACATTTGCCTCCAGATCTCCTGTCAAGTATGGCCCTGCTGAAGGGCACTAGCCCCTGAGGAAAAACACTCCTCAAGCAGAATCTCTGCTGTGACAAGCTACTGAGAGCAGTACCACAGAAACTATGCAAGCAGGTTTCACGCACCTGAAGTAAACATGATGAAAACAGAGTCTTCAGGAGAAAGATCAACCCTCCGAAGTGCCTCTCCTCACAGAAATGCTTACAGAACTGAGTTTCAGGCGTTGAAAAGCACCTTTGACAAACCGAAATCAGATGGAGACCAAAAAGCGAAAGAGGAAGGAGAGGCCTCACAGAGCAGGGGAAGGAAATATGGCTCAAATGTCAATAGGATCAAGAACTTATTTATGCAGATGGGCATGGAGCCCACTGAAAGTGCTGGAGTTGCCCCTAAAACCAGGGGAAAGGGTGGCCCTCCATCCCCTCAAAGACGAATTAGGCCCAAAGAATTTGTAGAAAAAGCAGATGGTTCAATCGTAAAGTTGGAATCGTCCGTCTCTGAAAGGATTAGTAGATTTGACACTATCCATGATGGTCCTTCCTATTCCAAGTTTACTGAAACTCGGAAGATGTTTGAGCGAAATGCTCATGAAACAGGACATTCAAATCGCTATTCCCCAAAGAAAGAGAAAATAATTTCTAATGAACTTCCGGATGAGTGGTGTAGCTCTAAGTCTCACAGAGGCAGCACTGATTCACTGGACAGTCTTAGCCCAAGAACAGAGACTGTCTCTCCAACTGTGAGTCAGCTCAGCGCAGTGTTTGAAAACACTGACTCACACAGTGTAATCGTAGAAAAGTCAGAAAACAGTGAAGAGTACTCTGTAACTGGTCACTATCCACTAAACCTCTCATCTACTGTCACAAATATCTCCTCCCCAGTTGCAAACCTTGAGGGTTTCAGTCCTTTGAAAGAGACCAGCACGTGGTCTCCCCCAGCCAAACAGAGTACAGGTGTGATGGCTGTTGAGAGCTCTCAGCAGACTAACACGCCTTTAACACCGAGACAGAAAGTGTCCACAGGCACTTCGGCAGGGTCAAAAACAACTGAAGAAATAAAAAAGAGCACAGAGACAATTGCTGATTCTGTTGAGAGTCCTGCAACAGGTCAACAGGATTTGGTTGGCGTGCTTGACAGCGAAAGATCTGTGGGCGGCTGTACTAGGAGTAAGTCAAAAACAGAGACAGGAGTTTTGGTGCAACAAAAGGAATGGTCAGAACATACAGAAGGTAGCTTTGATGGACCTGAAGCAGTAGAGTTAGCAAGAAATGTAGCTTCAGGTGGTGATTTTGCCACAGATGCAATTTCAGATGCTACTGAGTCCCATTATGATGAGGCAAGTGAAAAAGATGTGCCTGAAGATGTGAATAATTTTCAGAGTTCCCATGTGTACATGCACTCTGATTACAATGTGTATCGGGTACGATCCAGATATAATTCTGACTGGGGAGAGACAGGTACAGAACAGGATGATCTGGATGACAGTGATGAAAATAACTGTTATGAACCTGATATGGAATATTCTGAAATTAATGGATTGCCAGATGAAGATGAAATCCCAGCCAACAGAAAAATACAGTTTAGCCGGGCTCCAATTAAGGTAAAGTTTCTTACGTTCCCTTTTTTTTGCAGTTTGGTTTGTTTTCAAATGCAGCTTTATTTGAAGGCGATTTTGACATTCGATCTTACCTCTAAAAAGATATCAGAGCATCTTTTGATGCATGTTTTTATTGCAGTCAGCCAGTGAACATAATCTTAAATGAAGTAAGGCAGCTGAGCTCTGATGAGCTCGTGTCATTTCCTAGATTTCTTGGTGGCTGACTAAACCAGCAGAATTTGAGAATGACAGCTGGGCTTGTGAAGTTCGAGAATTTTAACATGCATATTTTGACTTCTGTGACTGAACAGTAACCACGTTGTGAAATGTCAGTATGGGTATTTGGTTGCTTTTGTGCTGCTTGTTTCATTTCATTTGAAGTCACAGCTTCTTTAGATTGAATAGCTTTTCCTCAGCTCTCAGCAAGCAGATTCTTAAAGTACCCTGTACTTAAAGACTGTGTCCTGAAGTACAGTGTGATTCTGTAGTAGAGGGCTGTTAATATTACACATATTTTCTAGTAGCACTGTCACTTACATAAATGCTTTAAAGTTTTAAATGTTTATAGAGAGAGTGTATCTTAGTGCTACAGAAGGGTGAAGTTGGTTGACTGAAGTACCTAGTGAAGGGTGTGGCTTTTGCAGAGTTGTTATGGTTTGTTTTTAAGTACCTTGGAATTACCACTAAGAATGTTGTTTCCAGTACTTTTCAGTTCAAGAAGGAATAACTAGTCAATGACTTGTTACATTTTGTTGTACCAGCTTTTCACTGCTGAGTCTCAGGGTTAAATATAAAATTGTTTTACTTCTAAGTTGGGTTTAGTGCATGTGTGGTGGTTTGACCCTGGCTGGAGATGCCACGTCTCTAATGGACAATTCAAAGCCTATATAGCAGTTTTTGCAGAAACAGCTTCTTGAAGCAGAAATATATTACGGAGTAATTGAAATGTAAACATTTTGAAATTAAAAATGTAATTGAAGTTGACTGTTTTCATTGTGTGATTTTAGAAATGCAAACTACTAAATCAATGAACAGAAGTTCCAGTGTTAAATTCAAAATAATGTGATTTACAAAATCTGCATTCACACTGCCTGTGTTTTAAAGTAAGGAAGGATGTATACTGTATTATGAAGTTTTCATCTGAATAAAGCAAGCAGATTTCATATCTGTTTATCATGTGGTGGAGGGATAAGAATCGTCTTTCTTCATGCTTTGAAAAGAGCATTTTTTACACTGAAAGAAAATATTCCAAGACAAGATAATGGATTTTTCTTTTAAATTTGTTTTGTTAGTGTTTTATTCAGGCTTGCATCATGAACCAAAATTCTAAGTATTTTTTTTTCCCTGTTGATTATTCCAATAATTAAAGTAGCCTTGTTTCTTGAATTTTTTGGGGGGAGGTGAAGTAGGGAAAACTTTTGATTGCAAAGGAAGTTGTCCCTTCCACTGCTTTCCTGCTCAAGCTGTACTAACAGACAAGTTCTCTCTTCTGAAAGATATACCAGTTGTTTATGATGTTTCCAACAGATGAGAATCCAGAAAGTGACTCCACTCATTTTTTCTTGAAATGGTCAGACTTTTCTGCTGTTTCTGGAAGAGCTAATGGTAACATTCTTACTTCAGCATACTGCTGTTGTCTGTCTGAATCATGCTGTCATGCCAAGTGCTCTAAGAGTATTTTCTCAATTATTTGTATTTTTTCTTTTCAAGTTTTTCATGCTATGTTCATTTCAGATTACATATTGTACAGTAATAATAACAGTCTGTCAGGAAAATGCTCTAAAAGTCATTTTTGTAAATAATAAAAAGAGTACATTTGTCATGGGTTTAAGCATAAAGTACTCTTAACAAGCTTATCCAAAGTAAAGGAATCATTGCTTTAATTATTCTAGCATCTTTACTGTAGATAGGAAGAAAACAGAATAAAAGCTGTGCTGGGAGAGAACAGTGTAGGAGGGATGGGGAGGTTTGGGAGATCCCCTGCTTTTTGTCCTGGGTGCCTCCAGTGCATGCAATCTGTTAGTCATGTGGGAAAGCAGAAGTGAGACCATGTGGAAGGCTGGCTCTAGCAGGAGGAACTGCAGCAAAAGTTGTGGAAAATTAAAAGCTGCCTCTCGAGCCCTCCTCCCTTTTCTCCGCAATGCTCTGTAATTCCCTCGGCAGTGTGAAGCTGTGTAAGCCAGGGCAGGCTGCCAGTGGCATCAGGTCAGTGCCCGGCCGTGCTGGTGCAGGCAGGGACCCAGGAGGGGCAGCTGGAGAATCCCCTGGTAGGTCCTTGTGGCTCTCGAGTCCCTGGGCTCCTGCACTCCTCCAGCAGTGCTGCCGGTGGGGCACGCTGCTGGGAGGCTGGGAACTGGCTCTGGCAGGAGGTTTCTACGCAGCACAACTATCAGTGAGCAGTGCAGGCAGCAAAGGGGACTTGTGTTCTGTCCCCTCACACAGTGCTAGCAGATGAACTCACCCAGGCACCCCTGTGCCTATCTGTTATACGGGGATGTTGTTTCTGACTGAAGAGACAGCAACTATTTAAACATTTTTCTGTTCCACACAATTTTGTGTGTTAGTGGGCATGACTGGTTTCATTAATACTTAGCTGAACATCATCTCATGCATGGCATGACTGTGAGTGAGAGGAAAATACAAAGTAGTATTAGGAGTATTTTCTGAACTGTTGGAAGCTGATCTGTCTTTATGAAAGTGATGCAATTTATACTTAACTATTCTGCTAGATAGTGGTGTGCAAAGTCCAACCCGAACTGTAGATGTTTAGTGCTGATTTCAGTATTGTACCTTCACTCTCCTCCTACAGGAGAGCTCTATAGTTTACAAAATTGGCATTTGAATGCGTAACCTGTGGAATCAGTGGGTAGTTACTGCCATAAAGTTGATACCTGAAGATCTCAACAGGTTTAGGTAAACATCTTTGGGCTATTTTTCTATGTGATTTCTATAGGTAGACATGTAAGGGACTTTTTTGTCCCTTTAAGGGAAATGCTGAGGACTAAGAGAAGCAATGAAGTACAGGCAGAAGGGTAAATAAATAAAATCTTACTCACCAAACTGATAAAGACTGAATTCTGCTTGTCTCCCAAGCAGGAAAAAGACTCAGTTATTGAGAAACTCATTATAAAGAGGAAGACTCAAGTCAGTGCGTGCAGGAAATTCTACTGTGTTACAGTCTGTAATTTTGCTATCACAGATCCTATGCTCCATGGGCCATTTGCTCTGCTCTAGGATTATGGGATATATTTGGTGATTTCATCTCTCTTGAAAGTCTCTTTAGGAGTAGGTGGCTGCCCAGAGGCCACTGCAGGCTTGGAGAGTTTCTAGGTATTTGGAGTGTGGTATTGCTGATGTGAGCAGTTGTGTGTGTCTGTGGGAGCTTAAATCAGCTTTGTGCTGTTCAATAAAAAGTAGTCCAAAAGGGCCCAAGAGTGGCAGTGGACAGGAGTACATTGTGCTAAACAAGGGATGTGAACACTTCTGTAGCTGTTCATATGACTGTTTATGTAGTGGTGATGTAGAGACCTTTATCAGCACTGGCCTGCTCTTGTGTTGAGGTGGTGTGTTTGTGCTCAGGGATAGAACTGAAGCTCTCCAGGGCAAATGTATGAGGTGAAAAAGTTAAGTAAATGGGATAAGGAAAAACATACCCTGGTTTTTACAGGGATACTTTTCTACCAAAGAAACAAAACAACACCCCCTAGCCCATCAACTCACTGTTTTATTGGTCTTTCATTGGGTTTTTCAGGGTTTCCTGAGGGTTTGGTTATATACTGCTTCCCAAACACGGTGGGCTAATTGGACGAGGTTTGCCTGTAGTGCAGAATTCATTAGCTCGTGGCTTTCCACACCCTAGCAAATGGAAATGTATTGCTTGTCCAAATCATAAGTCCAGTTTTGAGCCATGCTTCCTTCATCCTGGGTAGAATTAGGATAAAGAGTAACATTCCCCTTTTCTCTTTCCAAGTCCAGAGTTTCTTCTGTTCTGATAGCTGATGGCTGCATCTTCAGTTAGTGCCTGATTTCTGGCACCAGGTACACGTTAAACCATTTAAAGCTGTTAGCAGCAATTTGTGTCTCATGCTGA
The DNA here is from genome assembly GCF_965178545.1 of Coloeus monedula. Lineage (NCBI taxonomy): Eukaryota > Metazoa > Chordata > Aves > Passeriformes > Corvidae > Coloeus > Coloeus monedula. The sequence continues at coordinate 24,837,669 of NC_138781.1, forward strand.
GCCTCCTTTTTCAACCTTCTGCTCCACTGACTGTCCTACCAGCCAAGGGGTTGGGTATTATGTGATCAGACCGTATGGCAGACAGCAGGGGACGTGTGGTGCTGCGAGGGGTTTGGCCCAAGCTGCTGCTGCAGTTTTCAGCATTCTGTAAAGCTTCCTTAGGGTGCGGTGGTGAGGGGACATCTCTTCAGACCTCTCTTGAGTTTTGGGGGTAGGTGGGAGAGAGGGTAACATGAAGGTATATAGCAAATTGCTCTTCCATCCTTCAGCTAATTCCACATGAAGGGAATGTAATCGCTGGTGCCTGTGCCTCCTATTGTGCTTCCTCTCTTTTGTCATGCAGCATGACTGAATTTTATACCCCACAACACTTCAGTATATACACTTCATATATACACTTCAGTTTGCAAGATCATGTCTTGTTCAAATGATCTTCAGGAATTGGAACTTGTACTCTCTCTCTTACCTCTGAAGACAATTTACAAGTGCTTTGACTATAGTTTAGCATAGAACATGACTGAAGTTTGTATTTAACAGTTGCTTTGAAATTTTTTTATGAACTACATTTTTTACAAACTTCTTCTAAAAATCAGTCTTTATTTCAGTTATTCCTCATTTCTGAGGGGACCTGAAAGATCATTTAGTTCCAAACCCCCTGCCATGGGCAGGGACTCCTTCTACTAGACCAGGTTGCTCAATTCCATCCAATCTGGCCTTGAGCATTTCCGGGGATGGGGTATCCACAGCTTCTCTGGGCAACACATTCCAGTGTCTCACCACCATCACAGTAAAGAATCTTTTCCTAATATGTAATTTAAACTTACCCTCTTTCAGTTTGAAGCCATTCTCTCCTGTCCTGTCACTACATGCCCTTGTAAAGTATCTTGCTCTGTCTTTCTTGTAGGCTCCTGTCAGGTACTGAAAGGCTGCAGTTAGGTCACCCTAAAACCTTCCCTTTTCCAGGCTGAACAATCCCAATTATCTCTGCCTTTCCTCATAGGAAAGGTGCTCCATCACTTTAATCAACTTAATGGCCCTGCTCTGGACTCACTCTGACAGGTCCATGTCCTTCCTGTGCTGGCACCCCAGAGCTGGATGCAGTATTCCAGGTGGGTCTCACTAGAGCAGAGCAAAGGGGCAGAATCCCCTCCCTCACCCTGCTGCCTTGGATACAGCCCGGGACACGTTTGGCTCTCTGCGGTGTGAGTGCACATGGCCAGGTCATGTCCAGCCTCTTATCCACCAGCACCTCCAAGTCCTTCTTGGGAGGGCTCCTCTTGATCTCTTCATTCTCTTAGCCTGTATCGAGACCAGGGGTTTCCCTGACAAAATGTATTCAGGAATGTAAACAGTGGCAGAGAAAGAATATGAAACAATCTGGCACTAGTTACATTGGAAATATTTAATCTAAAATATAATTGTTCTTTATCTAGTAGCCATCAAAATAAAGTATGCTGAAAACATGTTCAAGTCTTACTGTAAAAAAAGAAGTATTTTTTTGCCTGATTAAACGTTCAGTATTGTATTTACCTGTTGTTAAAGTGTTGATAAACTATTTTGGGTCATAGGAATCATAAGAGAAGGTTACCCATCCACAAGCACTGTACAGTCCAAGCTTGCCACCACTTCTATGTGTGTTTTACTTAAATGAATACAGAGTTGCATATAGATGATCTCTGCGTTTCCCACCCCCAGTGAGCCTGTGGTTCTATAAATAAAGTAGTCACAGTGCATGTTAGGACACTTGTTGTTTAAGGCCAGTATGGAAGACAGGAGTTGCAGAAAGATGCTGAGGCTATGTTAGATTTGAAATGGTTACAGAATCTGAGAAATTCATCCACTTTTGAACAAGTTAATTAGGAAAGCTTACAGATTAAAAAAAGATGCATAGCTTTTTCTGAAATCACTAAAGAATATTTTGTTTTCCTTAAATTCGGTTCACTACTTCAGCTCCTGTGTCCATGTAGAAGCGTGGAAGATAAAAGAACTAATATATATTCTCAAACACCGATAGCCGGATAGCTGTGGAGCCAACCAAGGATTGTTGGTAATAACATTATGTCAGAAAGATCAGGATGTTTCTGAAGAAGGGGCCACATAGAGGAAGGGCAGCACTTTGCTGAGACTAATGTTCTTGTTTGGGCTCCTGGAGATAAGCACAACACCATACAGCACAAGTGTGCAGGAATGAGGCCTGGAATGTTGAGTAAAGGCCAACCCAGTCATCAAGACTGGTCATCATTTGGTGGTCATAAAGACCACCAAAGACCCATAAAGCTCTCCAACCCATTTCCAGAAAGCTTGAGAAGACCAGACTGCCCATAACTAACTGGCATAGGAAGTGAGAAATGCATCTCCAGGGTGAGGAACACTTATCTATGAAAAGTTACTCCCACAAAGCCAGGGCATGTGCACCCCTAGGGCCCTGGACACTTCATCAGCTGTACTGACACTGGAGACAGGACTGGTGACCTCTTTTCCTTTCTCTCTCTCCCCTTCTTTAAGCCATCTCCTTTTTCTTCTCTCTTTTTCTCCATTCACCCTCCCCACTTTGTTCAAAATCCATTGCTGTATGCTATTACTAAGAGATTAGGGACTAACATACCAACATCCATGCCAAGTGCGTAATTTACTAATAAAATTCTGTAAGCTTTTGTGGACCCTCTGACATTTGTTGTTCCTTTTGACCATGAGTATCTATGAATCTTGGGTGTTCCCTTCCTCGTAAGGGTGGGATGCCGCAGTTTATGCTTTGTTTACAAAGGAGTGGAGGATAGTTTTGGCTAAAGCATGAAACTAAGTATTAGGTAGGCTTAGCTTCTGACTCCTGTAGTGTTGAATATATCACTGAACTTTTATGCTCATATTCAAATTTTCTAAAATGGGCAGCAAGCTGGTAATTAATTTCATTCATCTCGATGTGTGAAGTAGTTTGGCATACAGAGGTATTGCCTGAGTAGCTTGGAACATGTCTATTCTGCTGCATGGAATGAACTTAAACTTTTTTTTCAGGTATTGTCAAGTATGGGGAATTCTACTGACTTTAATCATAAAATGTGTTGTACTGCAAGGATTGTCCTGCTAAATTTGATCATTTGTAAAAACTAATAGCTGTGTAAAAAACTCTTCTTTGCTCTAGTAATATGCTCTTATGAAAGATCGTTTTATGAAAGGCAAAACCGTTTATATGTCTTTGTCAAGGAAAGGAATTAAAAGTAAATATTAAGGATTCAAAGACTGGATGCACTCAGATAAAGAATAGTGAAGGGATAAAGCATTTCAGAAGTTACTGTTTTGATTCAGTCACTGTGGTGAACAAATATATCTCATTATTGCTGTGGAATTTTATGCCTTCACCGATGAGTCTTTTGCACACAATTTCAGGTGCAAAAGAGTTTTCTTGTATTAAGTATCATGGCATTATTGGCATACAGTAAGTGGAATAAAGTTATTTCCCTGCTATAATATGCAGTAGAGTCTTTAACTTTTATATAAGTCATAATTTCACTACTAATTCTAGGGGTCAGTAATTCCTGGATGCAGTGTTCACACATGTAGTTCTTGAACTCAAAAGAAATAATGTTGTCTTAAAACTGGGTTTTGTAAGCGTTGAGGCCATTCTAGAAGGACTGTTTGTAGAAACAGAATTTGGATTAAATAATTTGCATCAGAGGTTTATGTGGTTTAGATTGAAAAGGGTTTCCAATAAAAGGTTTTGAATTTCAAAAATGCAGACTGAGAAACTGTAGGGAAATGGTTTGAAATTAGCTGAACCAAAGAGCAAAGGGAGCTCTTTGATTCAGAATTAGAAAAAGTGCGTAGGATTTTCATCCCAAGAAAAAGCAGACTATACAAGCAGAATGATTGCAGGCCTAATCAGAAGAAAAGTCAGCCAAAGAGAACATCATGAGTTAGCCAAGAACTTGGAAGGAGTGGCATAAGTGGTTGTTGAAAAAATGAAGAATGTCATAGAGTTCAGAAGTCTTAAATGTGACTAAGTTGCCAGAAGTCAAGCTGAGTTTGACCTTGTAAAGGAAAATAGTACAAGTGGTAAAAAGCTATTCATCTACTAAAAATTATACAAGAAAGGAAGCTGGGTGTTATGCAGTGAGTATGAAGTTATGATCAGAGGTAACACCCCCAGTTTATTGTGGAAATTCCTATAGTGAAGAAGAAACCTACAGGTTCCTAGTGCTCAGGTTTGTGTGGGGCTGGGTCAAAGAAGCTCTGTTTTAGAAAATCTTGTAGCAAATATTTCAAAACTGAAAGAGCACTACCAAAATAGAGATGGTATTTAACTGCAGAAGAGCAAATTTAATAGCTGTTTTTTAGAAAGTAGAAAAAAGGTGGTTCTGGCTGCCTGAAAATCATTAATTTTTTTTTCCCATAGCAAAGCAATAGAAAACACTTTTAAAAAAAATCAAAGGCAGAGAGGCAAATGGAATACATGTGGATGGATTTATCAGAGGTAGTATATGTCAGACTAAATTAGGATCTGCCTTTGATAAGATAAAAGACCTTGTTAAAAATTTTGGTAGTTCTGTCTCAGGAAGTTGGAGCACATTAATGACACTTGCTTTTGACAGGAAGTGGGGAAGCCTTATCATTGCATAGGATTACAGTAAAATATGGGTGACTGTGAGGACTTGAGTAATGGGGATGGATTTATGTGCTAAGAACTTTCACGGTAAACTAGTGACTTGTTTGTAGGGGTTGACAGCTACTCTGTAGGAGAGAAAGCCACTCTGACTTGCTCCTGCCAAATGACAGCAGCAACCCATGATGTGATGCAGCTGTGAGGCTGGCAAATGGCCTTCTAGATAACATGAAGCAAAATATTTTGGAAGCAGTAGGGAATTATGGGTGTCATTTTATAACTTGCCAAGTAGACTTCATCTGGACTGTGTCTGATGGATTCTGCTCAAGGGGAGTGGGTTTGCAGGAAGAGTTGTAGCAACTTGATGCTCTTATGTGTCTTTTTCTTGGTTAATTCTATCATAAAACAGGGACCTTAAGAAATTTGTCTTGCTCATTGAGTGATGCACAAGGCCTGACAAGGGCCATTATTGCATCTCTGCATTCAAAGAAAAGGTACCTGGAAACTAAGAGGCAGTGTTCCACTTTTAAGGTGGAATTGAGTGTTTACCAACTAAGATTAAAAAATTTTAATAGCAGGCACTCTTCTTACATTCCTGATAGACTACTGTGTTGTCTAGTAGTGTCTGTTAATTTTGTAAAGTGTTGCAATTACCTTTAGCTGTGTTGAACTTGAAGGCCACAAATAATCTATTAAAAAGAATACCAGTCATTCCTGTAATTAAATGATACAAAGCAATAGATGTTATTCTCTGGTGTAGTTTTTTATATAGAAAGCATTCTTTTGAGACAAGCTAATTTTACTCGAATTACTTACGAGAGTTGATTCAAGAGACCCATCAGATCACTCAGATTAATTCCACATGATGAAGTCAGTGGAAGGTGTGAATGCAGAATTTACCTCCAAGACCCATTTGCCTTGTGCTTTTATGCATAAAGCTGCAATTCTTAGTCTATGCACATCTGTAACTTCTGATGTTCCACTCTGCAGTTCCATCTGCCTTAATATTCTGTGAATAATCTCAAGGGCATAAGATGCTGATTCACATTGAAAGGATATCTTCCAGTATTCAGTCTATGCTGCCTGTAGACCTAGGGACTTCCATTTGATAAAATCGCTGCATTTTGCATTACTTGTTTGAAAGCAATAAAATACAGGCTTTTAAAAGTCATGCTATCAAACTCCTCTAATTCATCTATATCATGGCCTTTATGATAAAACATTAGGACTTTTTATTTAATCTAGCCTGTAATCATCTTTACATCTTTATAAGCTTGCAGTCATCTTTAAGATGGATGGCGATATATTTAGGAACTGACATATTCTAGAGTCCTTAAATGTGTAGAATCTGGCATACTTAAATATTTACCTGTTAACTCTGCCTTCTTGAAAGCCTGAAGGTACTTGCTTGGTAGTGTTGGCTTGAGTGACTGCCCAGTAGATTTCATTGTGCATGGACTGTTTAAACAGAATACTCAAAATATTTTAGTGTTGTATTTTTTTTGCAAGGGCAAACCAGAGAGAACTAATTAATCCAGAGGTTTAGAGCACTCTTGAAAAAAGCTGGCAATTTAGCAGTGTGGCAAAGTACACTAACACAAATGAGAATGTTTCAGTATGACATTTGACAGGAAGAGACTACCAGAGCATGTAGCTCTTTATTCCCCTTTGCCCAGCATTTTCCTCTGAAGTAGTTGCTCAGTTTTATCTCTCGTAATTTAATAGGTTGACTAAAAAATGCTTCCTTGATGTTTTGCACATTTCTTTCATGTTAATATTTAAGTTGGGAGGGAGGGAAATACCATTAAACAGAGGGGCTCTTTTTTCCTTCTTTTTTTCTTTTCTCTCTTTCTCTGTGTGTGGTCAGTGAAAGATTGTCCAGGCTTAACAGCTGTAGATCCAAAATAACTGCTGAGACTTGCTGTGGTTTACTGCAAGTGCATGACACAGCCATTACCAGTAAGTCTTGACCATTAAAAAGGGGAAGTTATGCCTAACCAACCTGATAGCCATCTACAAAGAAATGACTGGCTTAATAGGCGAGGGGAGAGCAGTGGCTATTGTGTAAATTCACTTCAGTAAGGCTTTTGACAGAACATATTCATAGAGAAGCTTGTTAAGTATGGGCTAGATGAGCAGCCAGTGAGGTATATTGGAAACTGGCTGAACAGAGAGGTGGGAAGCCACAAAACTCATCAAGTTCAGCAGGAAGAGGTGCTAAGTCCTGTGCCTGGCCTCATGCACCGTTATATTCTGGGGGACCATCCAGAGGGTGGATCCTCTTCAGCTTTGCAGGAGAGGATCAGGGGTGCTGGAGAACATCAAGTGGAGCGTGAGTCAGCCATGTGCTCGTGTCACAAGGAAGGCTAATGGTATTCTGGGCTGTGTTAGGATGAGTGCTGCCATCAGGTCAAGGGAGGCGATCCCTCCTCATTTCTCACCACTGGTGAGGCCACATGTGGAGTTCTCGGTCCTGGTCCGAGCACCCCAGCACGGAAGACTGTAGAAAGTCCAGTGAAGGCCCATGAAGATGATTACAGGTCTGGAGCATCTCTCCTGTGAGGAAGGGCCGAGAGAACTGGCACTGCTGAGCCTGGAGAACTGAAGACTCAAGGGTGGTCTTATTAATGTATATAAATATTTGAAGGGAGGGAACGAAGAAAACAGAGCCAGGCTCTTTGCAGTGACAGGGTGGGCACCAGCTGAAACACAGGTTCCCTCTAAACATCAGGAAACTTTTTCTGTGTGAGGATGACTGAGCACTGACACAGGTTACCCAGAGAGGCTATGGATACTCCATCTTTGGAGATATTCAAAAGCTGTCTGGACATGGTCCTGGTCAAGGAGTGCTATGCTTCAGCAGGGGGGTTGGACCAGATGACCTTTGTAGATCCCTTCCTGCTTGAACCATCATGTAGTTCTGTTGCTTCATTTAGATCAGAGAAAAATTACTTTCCTAATTGTGAACTTCTGTAAAGGAAGCACCTAAATTGCATCCCAGACAAATTCTCTTAATTTTATTATTTGTAAAGTATACTAAATGACCTCTTGTATTATTTATCAGGTTTTAAGACTGCATGGTTTGCAAATCCAAATTTGCTGCAGTAGCTCCAGCAGGTTTGATTGTAATAGTTAATGTTGTTTAAATCTATATGAGTATTTTAGTAAGAGCTCATTGCATAAAGCTTGAATTTTTATTTTGTAGTTTTGTAATTACAGATAGTTAAAGGATTGATACTAGACTTCTAATGTTTCTTGTTAATGAGAAGCTAGGCCCACCACTGCTAATTGAAACAGCTAAGAAAGGATTTTAAGGGGTTTTTTGGGACATATTTTATTGTATACGTAAGCAGATTGACCTAACCTTATAAGTAACATTTAATAAGGCAAAAGATTTTGGGGAAATATTTAAAGAAATATTATGAATTTAATATTTATGATGAAGAGGAAAAACTTAAAATCTCCTACACAAAAATAAAACTGTTGAGGAGTAGCGTTCATTTGCAGCAGAGGCAAAAGCCCACTAACATTTTGCATGTAGCAGTAGCTGAAGTCTGATGGCTGTCGCTGGGGTAAGCCTTGATTGGAATGGGAATGTGATCTGAGCACCCAGTTAAGTCCAAATACTCAAAAGCTGTGGTTAAACTGATAAATAATCTCACCATGTGCTGTACACCTTAAGTGAAATCTTTAAATTACTCACTTTGTAAAGTGTACCAAGTTGCTGACTTTGTCTAGTTTATCTCTCCAGTAATGAAGAGGAGAGGCATTTTGCTGGTCTTGTAATGCTTAAGAACTCCCAGAAGAGAGACCAATGTGTATGTCTGGAGATGACCAACAGCCATTTCTAAAACATGAGAGGGGTTAGTGAGAAGTTTTTAAATACTACTTTGAAAAAAGGGGAATAAAAGATAGCAAATAGTATAAATTATTCTTCACTCCTTTGACTTAAAAGTGGTTCTGTTAAAGCAAGCCTCTTGTGCCCATATATGATTTACTTTATTTGATTTTCCTAGTGCAAAGGGTCACTTGTGTCTCTAAGCCACAAAGAACTCCTGTAGTTAATCTGTTCCATTAGGAACTCCAAGTTTCTGAGTTTGAGAAAGCTGGATTTAGCTTGAGAATGCTGTGCTGCTGGAAGCTAAATCCAGCAGTGAGAAGCTCAAGGGCTTGGTGGGGGTGGTGGGGGAGCAGGGGTGGTCTCCTGCCCCAGCTGGGCAGTGGGGTGGGAGTGCGGGCTGGGTTGGGGCTGGGTCAGCACCCGGCACTGTGTCCCAGCAGGCTCCTGCCCCAGCTTTCATAAGCCAGTGGTACTCAGCAGCACTGCACTTGCCACAGGGCCAGAAGCCACAGGGTTTTGGCCTTTTTTTAAGAGCTAGCTGCTTCCTGGTGCATCAGTAGTCCCGCAATATAGCATTATCCAAAATATGCAGTTGAACTCTTTCTTCACCATTTTGCCTTGCTTGACTACCTGATGCTACCTGAGCATTGTAGAGATTTTTAGGTTTTAAAATGTAGTCTCTGGTTTTTTTCTCTTCTCCCTGTTCTCCCCCCGCTCCTGTTGATTCTGGACATTTCCAGGGCTGCAGTTTTGTGATGGCGTAGGACAGAATTTCGTCTTTTATCCTCGGTTTGCTTGTTTTCTAGGATTGCATACTTGACATTTTACATTGCATTAAAAAATTGAAAATACAACAAAGCAGCTTTTTTAATAATTTAGTTTATAAGTTTTTCATTGTTTTGTGTAGATCATATTCATCACTCAAAAGAGTAAAGAATTCACTGTGGTACCTTCTCCACTGAGCTTTTGTTGCAGCATTATATGTAGATTTTGTTTATTGTATTTTATTATTTATAGTAAATAATGTGTGTGGTATATAGCTTCATATCTCTAGAAGCTCTGTGAATGCTGTTCATTCTTTGGTTCTTTTACTCTCCACAGATTGTTCTGATCTCAGGCTTTGCTTTTGATAGCTTGCTTCTTTATTGTCAGAGACAACAAAATCTAGATGTGCCATATGTTCTATCACAGTTTTCCTTAAAACTGTGGCTGCCACCTGAGAGGAGGGAAACTGTCTTCTCTGGTCTGTGTTATGCAGAGTATCTGCTTCATGTGACCAACTTAAAGGCAAATCTGCTGCCACCACTGTTTAGAGGATACACTTGCACACCTAGAAAAATAAGAGTTAGAAGAACAAACTTATTTGTGTATGCAGATACTTGACTAATAAAATATTGTAGTGGTAATTGATCAAAATGTTTTGAAAGATTAATTTTCATCTTAAAAAATTACTTAAACTTGTAATTTATTCTTACATTACAAACATAATGCTCCCAAGGGTGTAGGGCTTGCTTTAGCTGCAAGGATTTTTGCAGTGCAGGGTAATCCTGCCAGGAGGATGAGGCAAAAGTCTGTTAAAGGTAAGCATGTCATGACTTCTCTGGTATTAGGTATTTTTTGTTCTCTTTCAAACAAGAGTGGTACTATAATCATGAAATACTAGATGAAATTCTTTGTCTTTTATTAGCACTGGAATTCCAAGATACATCACCACTTGGTGACTTGATGAATAACAGTTGTCATTTAATGACTGGCTAGGATTACTTAGAAAATAAAGGTCTAAATTTTGTCTTTTGTCTCACTACTTGAAAAAACGACTAGCAGTAGAAGAAAAGGAGGACTGTCCCTCATACCCCTTTCAGACCTCAGATTTTATTAAGTTTCTACAGTAAAAAAAATGCAATTGTGCAATAAATTACATTTGAAATATCTCACTTTGAATGAACTGCTTCTGCCTTACGTCTGTATATTTCCTCTGCTTACATTTGTATATTTGGTGTAGACATCAGTGTTACCATCGGAAATAAGATGTTTTTGGGACTCATAGACATTGTGCAGCCCTTTGTCATGCTGCTGTCAGGAACTTGATCAGTAAATTAGTTCAGTAGTACTGGTGATGGATTTCCAGGGATTACGCCACCAACTCTGATTCAGTACGCTGAGCTTGTATGCAAGAATTCCTGAGTGCCCCTATACTATGGGATGCAAACTCTACTGCATAAGTGACAGACAGCACTGCTGGGAACCGTCATTACATCATCACTGAGTCCTGTGTCATTTTCTGCACCATTTGGTTAGCACATATAGAATAAAAAATAAGTGATCACTATGCATTTACAACAGGGCACCTGGATAGACATGATGATGGTAGTGACCTAAAGAAATGCACAGATACAAATTTTTCTGATCCTATGGTGCATTCAGCAGTGTTGAACAGAGTGGGCTTCAGGAAGTTGCAAAACAGTGCTTCCTTTTCTCATGGATGTGTGACAGCAAGTAAACTTTGAACAGAGTGGGAAAGTTTGGAACAAACAGAACGCCAGAGAGTGGTGTAACACAGCAAAATAAGGTGACAATGTTGAAACACTTCTCAAATTGAGATGACTTAGGGGAATTTTTCTTAAAACTGGAAGCATAATTATGATTATTAGAAGGTAAGGCTGAACCACTGCATGAATAGCCAGTGGACTTGCCACCTGTGCTGGAAGTCTAGCAGTGAGACTGTAGGATATATTTTAACGAAGATAATAACAATTGTGGGCTTTTATTCTGTGCTTTGACTTTTTTTTTCCCAAAGCAACCAGCCCTGGAATTGCAGTCTGTTATGCAAGGAGCCTAAAACAGTGCACTGAACATGTAGTCTGCTGTCTAATTATACTAAGTACTGGTGGGATGGTCTCTTCATCCGCTTACAGGAATTGTGTCAGAAAATGTCTGCTTCAGGTAGATCTCTAATGAAACCATGAACTGATGCTTTGCTGGAAATAGTTTCAGTATCTGTTAATGTTCAAAGAGATGCAAAGCTATTTTATTGAGAAGGGAAATTACTTAAGATTCATAATTCTCTGTACTTTTCATGCATAACTAAAAAACCAATCCTGTAGTTTTGCCTGACAGTTTATAACAAGTGGCACAGATTCATGAAAGAGGCTGTAGTGCCCTCAGTTGGAAGCAGTTCTTTAGTTTAATTACTAGCCAGTGAATCTCCTTTGTGTGATCACATCACACCTCTGTAAGCTGATCAATATTGTGTTTAGCTATTTGCTAGTGTGTAATGAGATTTCTTACTGACCTCGGAGTTCAGTGTACATCCTCTCATGAAGGCTAGCAACTTCTCAGGTGTGTTGAAAATCTGCAGTAACGTTTTAGTAAAAACTTTGGCTTGTCCATGCAGTTAATAAAAGAGCATGGAAAAGAGGTAACCATCTTTGGAAAGTGTGCGTAGGAAGGGGACTTGGACCTCCATAATTTTCTAGAAAAGCATCTAGCCAAACACTACACTGTAGGTTACATTCCATCTTTTCAGTTGAATGTGGGACCAAAAGAACTCTCTGTACTGGAGGATTTTGCAGGTCCTGGCACTAGAAAGAACACAAGGGCAAACACGACTGCATAGTTTCATATTTACTGTTTCCTTTAGGCACTGAGGAGGCAGCTTTGGGATCTGAGATGTGCTGAAAGACTCGTTAAAATGGAATGATAAGGAGCTTAAGAAGAGATTCTTCAATGTAAGGGGAATTGAATTTTAACTCCCATGTAGTGGATGAGCATTCTAGGCGTTTGGCCTTTTATATGGTGATCACTACTGTCATCTTCATCTCCTGGATAGGCTTTCACAAAGAGAGTTTGTGGTTTCTTGGGTTTTTGACCAAATGTGACAGTCGCCTGCCTTCAGGAGGCAGTTGTAGGCTTTGAGCCCTGAGTAAAGGAGGCATCTGTTTGCAGCTCTTACTTGGGCTTTAAGCTGGAAGAAGTCACAGAGACTGTAGTACTCAATAAATTGATTCTTGACCCTAGGCAGGGCCTTGGTCGATGTTTGTGCTTACTTTGTGGAGCATCACCCGTATCGCAGCTTCATTTCCCTTTGGATTTTTTGGGGAGTTTAAGTGATGAACTTCAGGTTTTTGATTAAGTCTGTACATAAATGTTGTGTTTTCCTTTGACCAACTGATAAGAACGTAAGTACTTTACTGAACTGAAGTCCTGAATTAGCGATAACAGATATTATTTGCGTTTCAAACCAGAATCTTCTTCTGGATGCTTTTCCATCCTGTTTTCTTCAGTCACAATATCAGTTGAAACCTACCTTTTTTTTTTTCAGGTTGTGCTCTTTGAAAGTGGTGGCTGGGAGGTGAGAAAGGCTAACATTTAACTCCATTGCTCTAAAGCAATTTCAATGTGGAGCATTCCCCCAGGGCTAGGTTGTGAGGAGGTAAATAAAGCATCAATGAATAAAGAAGCTAGAATAATTTTAAAACCAGGCTAACCAGGATAAGCTTTCTTATTTGTGTCTTGAAGACACAGTAAGGGCCTTATTGAGGTATTCACTTCGTGGCTAGAATGTCTCTTTGTCTGCATAATGAATATAAATGAGTACAACAGATAGTAGGGAGAGAAACAGTTGGAGGAAGATGAAATAGTGCTCAGTTATGCAACAGGGATTAGTGGAAGAGGGAGGAGTAGAATTAAGACCTTAAAGTTTTAATGGAAAATAAAAACTGTAAAACAACTTTTGGGGAGTCTTATGATACTGATGAATTGATGTCACAATACTACAGTTCAGAAGGAAAGTATTACTCACTGTTTTCAACATGTGGTCAGAGTCTTATGAGTAAATGAAGTACAAGTGAAATCTGGGGAAAGAGCCTGGAGCTGCAGCCACCCGTGCTGGGGCACTTGCCTGCTGCCCGCGCTGCTGCTCTCTCTTGCACCACTGTGATGTGAGAGAACTTCTGTGTGGTCCTCAGCATCTCTGAAACACACCTCCCACTTTATTATAGCTCTTTACTATCTGTGAAACTAGGTTTCAGAAATGATGAAAAGGTAGGTGATGTACTGTGGACAGAATTGTACCTCACATATAACTCGCTGACAAGAGTGAGCTTGTTGTCCATGGTATCTTCAGCAGAACTGAAAATGAAATTAATATAGAGGAAGTAAAAGAAAGTGGCTTCAACCCGTGCTCTGAGTTCTTAGTGTTTTTATGATAGTGCTGACTTTATCTCTGCAGCAGTCCAATGTGACTCGATACTTCCTTGAAAATAGTATCTTTCATGGATGTAATTATATGCTTGGCCAATAGAAGTTGGAAACAAATTACAGTTCCCAGAATCTGTTCTCCTTTCATTGCTGTAATGCTATCAAGCTATGATCTGGTAACAAGAGATTTAAGACCAGGGGGACTGTCATGGGGAGTATGTGTATATACTGCTGCAGGCGGCAGTATAAATTAGGTGTACCTTAATTAAAATTAAATAAGACAGGTTGGTACCAAAAGCAGTCTAGTTGTAGCTGTTTGGTGCCCAATAAAAGACTAATTTACTTTACAATGTAGTAATGTATTTTTTATTATTTTATGTGTTAAATAAAATAAGCCAAGTAATTTTTTCTTGCTGGGCCTGCCTCTCCAAATGCTAATTGCTGATGGAGGGTTATAGAATTTGCTAATAATTATATACTACTCACAACAAGAGATTGTGAACTTTTTTGATGCTTTCCCAGAATTTTATTTATTTATGGTAGTTCAAGGATGTAGTTTAGAAAGCTTCCGATTTGTAGACAGAATTCCTTTCATGATTAGATTGAGTATCTAGGATCCTGCATGCAACTAAATAAATGCCTGTTCTCTATATACCGCTGGATGCAAGTTCAGGCTTCTGGTAAGCTGTTTTTCAGAATACAGTATTTGAAGAATCAGAGATCTTTCTCTTAAATTTGGAGGTGATTCCTGGTTCATTTTTATGTCATTCTGTAGAGGCAGCTATATGTTCTTTCATGTCATTTACAGATAGTGGCCTTTTCCTTTTCCTGTGGTGGTTTAAAGCATGCTTACACAGCAAGTGTGGTGACTCTTCCTGTGTTAACCGAAGACTGAAGGTGCTAGGAGGCTTGATGCAGACATGTTAAGCTGATATAATTACCCCATCCCATCATGAAGCTCTCTGGACTGCCAGTCTTTTAAGTGCCTTATGGGATGATAAGACCTAGAGGGGTTTTTTTGTGCTCTTGTGTTCCACAGGCTTTGATTTGTTTTTTATGCTTTGTTTCGCTAAATTGTGGGCAGATGCAGAAGGACAGTAGCATCCTGCTGTTAGTCAGCTACACAACAACTCTTCCCCAGTGCAGTGAATTCTCCATAGTCAAGCTAAAAGTTTGGGGGTTGGTGTTGCTTTTTTTTTTTTCTCTGTGTGGATATCTTCAGAAAATGTATTCTGTATTGTGTTCTGTGAGTAGTTTTCAGAGGCATTATATAAGGTGGAGGATTTTTGCCTTTGAATCTGCACAAGATATTTTTGCTATTATGTGGAGTTATCTTGCAGCTCTATCAAACTTTTTTCTGGCACTGCAAATTAAGAAATTAGTGCACAAGAAGCATATGAGAACTTTGTGTGATCTACAACTATTTGCACTGAGTGCAAAGCTTTTTCAGTTCGTATTCTTACAGAAACCCCCTGGATTTTTGCAGTAGGTGATGGTGTTTCCAGCTGAGAAGCAGTTTACAGGATTGAGCTCTGAAAAGTATTTCAGATATTAGGAGGTGGTCTTTTCTCTCCCAGATTTTTTTCAAAAACGGTCAGAAATGCTATTTGGAGCACTGAAAAAGAAAACAAACAGTTTCCCACAGTATAGAGTAACAAAAGTGAATCCAAGTGAATCCATTGCATATAATATACCACAGTGATGTATTTAACATAAATGAAATGAACTACCCCATCTAGGTCTTGACACAAAGACAAACTTTGTCCCTCATGTGCCCACTCTGTTGCATCCCTGGGCTCTGGCTGTATGTCAGAGTTTCTGCCCCATCTGGGAAACAGCAGATGCTTAGCAGCAACTCAGCGTATTTTCCAGAAAGCCTCTCTTCCATCTTCGCAGAAGAAAATTGTCGTCTCCTCCCTGTGCAGACCGGGAGTAACTTGCCTGTTTTGCATACAAAATGTGTATTTTTTTTTTTTTTTCAGGCTGCATGCATATATGAATGCTCTCAGTTAAAAAGCTTGCCTATAAATGTATATTGGTTGTGTTTTGCCTTGAGTTCAAATTTCATTGTGGATTGATGGTGCAAATGGATGTACGTTGTGCAATTTGTGCAGGAGGAAAAAGCAAACAACACCTAGAAGGCACCATGTAAGGCCAGTTTTTTTATTTCTCTATGTTATGTTTTAATTTGTTCTAAATTATGGGCTTCTCTGTGGCTGAAACACTCGTGCCTTCTAGTTTTCACAGATTTGCTGAACCATGGCATCCAGATAAAAAATTGCAAATGTCAAGTACTGTATTTAAGTACTGTGTTTGGTGATAATTAGGTTTGCACATAATAACAATCAACATAATTTAAACAACAGAAATAATAATAAATATAAACAAGGATATAAATGAATAATAACAACAATAATAAACATAAGTAAATAAAATATTTTTTCTGCATTGTTATCTAACTGTATTTCTAGAAATGAAATTGCCTAAAGCTCTAAAACCTAAACCCCTCCCGCCCCCCTTAACAGGCTTCTTAAGTTCAATTTTGTTGAGTTTACCTATTTTCGGTGGCATTTGTAATGGAACTAAACTGGGGACCTGTGGATACCTAAACCCCAAACTTCTGCCATCTCAGTTGTTTCAAATGCTGTCCGGGTTTCCTGTTGCTGCTGGGATCCTATCAATAGCCATGCGGCAGAAACTTGGGAGGCAGCCTGGGTTACATGGGCTTGATCTGCTCATGCTTGTGGTGTTAAGGGAGCGGTACCATCTCCTCTGGTCCCATGTCAGGTGCTCAGGCACTGTGAATGAAGTTTAAACATTAGGAACTGTTCTAATCTATCCTATTTCACTTGCGTAAAATAAGTAAATTTTAGGCTTATCTAAATAGCTACAGTTCATCAGGTTCTCTTCTATTTCCATATGGTACCTCCTAAATATTTTGAGTTCCTTATCACTCTGATGACTTCCCCGTGGTTAGTCCAGTTACCTTGGAAACCGGCGCATCACCCGCACATCTAATCTCTGAACTGATGAAATAATATGTACTGCTTGCAAATGAATTTGAAGAAAGCTTTCTCCTTTCTTAATTGAAGGGTGTTAATCTCTTTGTTCCAGAGGTACCAGAATTTCAGAGCGTTTTTTTCAGGTTTGAGTAAAATGTTGTACTTGTTTTTCTTTTTAGTCTTTGAAAACCTGGCAAAGAGAATTAACCTTATCCTGTATTTTGAAGAAGATATAGGTATCCCTTGAAACCAACTGCTTGCAAGTAAAAATTTAAAAAATAAAAAGAAGCACAAAGCTGTTTACTTATGGGTGAGGCTAATTTATGCAGCTGTTGAATCAGTGTGGCAGCAGCATTTAACTGCATGATGGTGGCTCAAAAATGTCTCCTTGTAAGTTGTGCATAGCTGCTGCACAGTCACAAAGAAAAGATTAAAAAAAGGAACAAAAATATAATACTTTTTTCCATTTATCTTCTTCTTTAGTTTTCCACATGTAGTTGCTGGTATTGTGTTCATCTCTACACTATTAAAATTTCTATTTTTAACTTACATAACAAACACTAGAAGTTGTATCCAGTTTTGTGGTCACGTAGGAACATTGATTTTTCTCATTATCTTCTGGTAAGTTATTGTAATGGTATCAAGACTTACAAAACTATTTTTTGAAGGTTTTATCTGGGATGTGGAAATTGAATAATTTTATTCTGAAAAAAGAGAACAATACTTTATTTTCAGTGTAAACTTATTTATCAATTATTTCTGGGGACCTTTCCTGAACATTAAACTATTCATACGAGAAAGGACAATCTGACACCAGAGTTCATTGTGGTATCATGTTTTCTAAGCAGAGCTCAATGCTTTTGTTTTCCAGTGTATTTCAGATTTTGACAGGTTATATAGCGAAATCATACAAGATGTGACATGAATGATTTTTTAAAAAGTAATTCATCAAGTTTAAGCATATACTGAATTGTGGTAAAAATACTCTCTTTGCAGAGATACAATAAGTAGTTGATTTACTATTTGTCATTCATGCATTTTTTTTCAGTATGGTCATCTGCTTGTCCCTCTTTTTGACACATTGAGGTCATTGAGGAATTTCCTGAGGGTGCTGAGAGCTTTCATATATCGTTAGATATGTTTATTCCAGAGTTCAAGTAACAAATTTTCATCCTGAAAATTTATGTAGACTCAAAGAGTTCTAGAATATTTAATAGGATTTCCCCCCCCCCCCCCCCAAGCTTTATCAAGTTTGCAAACTGCTTAATTGGGAGGAAAACCATGAGAGAGCGGGATTTATATACTTAGCTGAAAAGAAATGCAGTTTTTCTTGTTTGATTAGTCTACTTATGGTTACCTGCTAAGATTCTAGTAATTAGAGAGCAAAGATTTGGGGATAGGATTTAGGAGGGAATTTTGTTAGGTTTCATAGAAATTCTCTCAAAAACTTAGAATCTTGATGGAAAGTGTGCATTGATTCTTTTGTGATGAATCAGTTTCTTTTTTTCCACATACCTCTGGGAGAACATGTGTGTGGATTGTAAAACTCGTACTTTTTTGTTACTTGGGAAAAAACCAGGGTGGCTTAAATCAGAAGAAAACCGCTATACACTAAAATAATATATTTTCAGTTAGTGTGGATTTACAATCAGATTTAATTATGTTAGTTTTTAACTACTAAAATACTGAATACAGATTGGTGTATTTTCCAGTGTTTTCAAAGCATTTAAATAGACAAGAAGGACTTCAGGAGCAGTTAGCATGGATTCACCAGGGGGAAGTCATGCTCAACCAGCCAGATGCAGCTAGTTAAAAATGACTCACCTGGTAGGTGAGGGGAGGGCAGTGTATCTTGCCCACCTTGACTTCGTTAAGGCTTCCAACACTGTCTCCTGTAACATCTTCACAAAAAAGCTGACAGAGTGTGGGCTGGATGAGCAGACAGTGAGGTGGACTGAAAACTGACTGACTGACTGGCTGAGCTCAGAGGCACAAAGCCTGACTGGAGAACAGTAACTAGTACTGTACCCCAAAGGTTAATGCTGGGCCAGCTCTTCATTAGTGATCAGGATTAGGGAGCAGAGCAAATTTGCTGATGGCACAGGTCTGCGAGGAGTGACTGGTGTGCCAGATGGTCATGCTGCTGTCCAGAGGGACCTCAACAGGAGAAATGAATGGACAGGAACCTCATGAGGCTTAATAAGGAAAAATGCTAAGTCCTGCACCCAAGGATGACCAACCCCATGTAGCAGTTTATGCTGGGGGCTGCCCAACTGGAAAGCAGCTTTGTAGAACAGAACCTGGGGGCCCAGAAAGCACTGATTTGAACATGAGCCAGTGATGTGTCATTTGTGTGTGTACCTAAGGAAAAATCTGTTTTACTGTGAGGGTCACTGAATGCTGGTACAGGGTGCCCAGAGAGATTGTGAAGTCTCTCTCCTTGGAGATCTTCAAAAGATGACGTGATGTGGTCCTGGGCAGCTGGCTCTAGGTGGCTCTGCTTGAGCAGGGAGGTTGGACCAGATGACCTGCAAAGGCCCCTACCAACATCAGGAGTTCTGTGAAACATACTCAAGAGCTAGAGAGTGTCTTCATTAGTGATGCTGACTGAAAAAAGCAACTGTGGAGATAGCTGATTGTGTGATATTTGGAGATGTAAACAATATTAAAAAGTTGACCTTGAAGATTGATGTAACAGCCGTGATGTAACAGACAGTCGGTCAGAAGGGCAATCACTTTTGGGTTTATGACTGGTACCTCCTGGAAATTCAGGAGAAAGGAGGAAAAACCTGAATTCGCTGTTGAGCATCGCTAGTACAATGAGTGCTCTGAGGCTATGCAGCCATGTCCTAAGCAAGTGTGTGTTACAAGAGATACAGAGCGGCATTTCTAGTACAGGTAGTGAAGCAATTCCAAGGTCTTGCATTTAAGAAACTTTTCACTGGAATGTGGTGATGGACAGAGCTGAAAATCATGGGATCCAAGAAAGCCATGAGTGAATTTAGGTTAGAAAGTAGAGGACGGTTGTTAACACCAGACCAGTGTGCTTTGAATCTTCATATGGGGATAGAAGGCATATAAATAGTATTAAGGCAGACTCCAGTAAATCTATGAAGGAGATTATAAAGTACACCACAGGAGTTTCTAATTCTCTTGAAGTAGAAGAGACCTGGTTTCTCTGCATGTCCTAAATGAAATGTCTTAGCTTCTCTGTATGTGCTGAATCCAATCAGTGGCAAAAGAGTTAAAGCTTGCAGAAGCATACTTTTCCACTTAATTTTGAGCAGGTTTATCACACAAGAGCTATGGATTTTTCTAACATGTTAGAACTGACAAACTTGTCAGCTATAAAATGCCACTGATATCAAGTATAGTTGTGTTTGCATAGTGAAGCTCATAGTCAAAAAGCTGCAGAAGAGCTTTCTGTCCTTCTGTCACAGTAATTAATTAAATTAAACCAAGAAACAGAACCTGAGATTTCTGATGTGATTGCACCAGCGGATGCTGCCTCAGAGTACAGGGCTAAATACTTCAGTGGACAGCTAGGCAGCTTGCCTATTTTTGCTGTATCCTTCCCTGTAAGTGTTTCTAGGCAAATACATTGTGATCCAGCTTTCCACTGTGAAGATCTCATTAACAGCCTCTCCCCATCACAAAAAAAGCCTGAATAATGAGAAAAAGAAACCTCTTTAGTAAAGGAGGGAGTAAGTTTTTCTTCTTGATTGATATTTCAGAGTTTTTATGTGTTTATGGGTAGAAATGAATAAAGCATCTCTGAAGCTGATTCATATGTAAAACTTTCATTTCTGATTGGTTCTGAGCCACCTGATTTTGTATTCTGTATTGAGGTACAAGAAAAAATCTGCTAGATTGTTAATGGCAGTCTATTCTGAGTGTTACCTCACCAAGAGTAGATGTAAGAGAAAACTACATGAAAACTGTTGGGAGGCAGCCACCTTAAGGTTTATGGGCACTGACAGTCTGGTGACTATAGTCGGTGTAATTAATATAATCCTAAGGGAGATGTCTGCAACAGACAGGTGAATTACTTTGCAAATGAACCTGTTTATTCTCTACATTGATTGTGAAGTTGGACTTAGCTTTTAAAACACTGAAAATTAAAGAAAACTGAACTGCTATGTGGCAGGTCATGTGAGATAGACTGCCATTACTCAACAGTTCATAGTATTGTCTAAGCCAAATTTCAAATGCACGAGGGCTCTGTTTTAAGTAGCATTTGTAACTGAAACAAAATTAATAGACTGTAGAAACATCTTATTTCTCCTGGGTTTTTAGATTTAGTATCTGGATACTTAAGAGCTCAAAATTAAGGACTTTTCCAATTATGTCATTAACGATTCTGAGCCTTGGTTTTGGGTCTTATGTCACAGCTGTGTTGAAAAGATAGTTATCTTTTTTCAGTTTTGAATCCTACCTACTAATTTCCTAGGTTTTTGTTGGAAGAGTATCTTTCAGTATATGAACATCTCATTAGTTATCTCAGATGTTTTCAAGGAAGTAATGTTCTGCTGGACTTTTCTAAAAGCTGATTACTTTTCAGAGCAATCACAGTAGTGGGATTATTCTACAGAGTATTTAATGGCATTTGTGCACAATTTCAGAACTTCAAGGTAATTGGAACAATTCAATGGTTTTATTTCAGTAAAGCACCAAAGTAGTTGAACAGGTAGCTTATATAAATGTACATTCTAAAATTTAAAAATGGCATTTGAGAAGACATAAGAGAAAAAATTAGTGTTAAATTAGTGTTAATAATTTGGGAGCAGTTTTCTCTCAAGTATTTCACAAGCCTTTCACCTCTTCAGTCTTCAGTAAGTTGAAATGGTTTTAATGTGCTTCAGGAGTTGGAGAGAGAGTTTTTTCTCTTATTAGTATGCTCTACTGCATTACCACATACTTGCATTTATTTTATTTGTCTAGCAAAGGGCTAAATGTCTGAATAAACTAAGTACTGAATTATCACAGAATCATAGAATACCAGGCTTGAAGGGACCTCAGCGGTTATTTGGTCCAGCCTTTCTTGGCAAAAGCACAGTTTAGACAAGATGGCTGTCCTTTTCAGCTGGATATTCAAGGTGTCCAGTGTTGAGTAATCCACCACTTCCCTGGAGAGATTATTCCAATGACTGGTTTTTTTCATTGTGAAAAATTTTCCTGCTCTGTCCAGTCAGAACCTCCCCAGGACCAACTTGTACCAATTACCCCCTGTCTTTTCCATGTGACTCCTTGTAGAAAAGGAATCTCCAATCTGCAACTTCTTCGTAGCCACTCTTTAAATACTGGAAGGTGGTGACAGGATCTCCACTAAGCCCTGTTTTCTCAAGGCTGAACACACCCAGCTCTCTCAGCCACTTTCATAGAACAGGCTTCCTGGCCCTTTGGTCATCTTTGTGACCCTTCTCTGGACCCTCTCCAACCTGTTCACATCTTTTTTGCATAGCAAGGACCAAACCTGAGCACAGTGTTCCAGGTGTGGCCTGAGAAGTGCTGAGTGGAGTGGAAAAACTACCTTTTTAGTTACAGGCTCTCAACAGAGGTAGCACTGACAATGGAAGAAAAAGCAAGAAAAAGGGATACATGAAAATATAAAGCAAATTCAGTATAAATCCATTTCTTTTGTGAGCCCCAAAAAACTAAAAATTCTGCATATTGATCAATAAGAGCCATTAAAACTTTCCAATGCATGTCTGTTCACACCAGCTAATAATACCATCAATTTAGAGGCAAATGCCATCAATCTGGAGGCATCTGGAATGGTCTGTTAATTGCTGGTAGGTTTGTAAAGTGTCTAAATAGTGCTTCTTCAGCTGTATCTTCTGGTGGACAACAGATTTCTCCTGACAAAGTCTACCTTTGCTTATTGATATTCTTATTCAATGCTAGTTTTAAATTGATGGAGAATTAATCTTAGAAGAGTGAATCATTTTTCGATCACTTTTTAAAGTATGCTAGTCTACTTTTAGATGATGACATAAAAACAACTATTTACTATGTATTAAAGACTGCATGGCTTTTCTATCTTAAGTGTGCCTAATTATTTTTAAATTAAGTGGTACATTGATACATAAAGGGATACAATAAATGATACTAAATGATACATTTAGTATTTCCTTTCTTTTCTGTGGTAATTACCTCTTCCTTGCAAAAAAATAATCTGCAGTTAGTTTTTGTGGAAGTAGTATATAGCTGGAAAGAGCTGTCTAGGAAGTATTGAAACATTCAGTCTTGATGTAAAATATCAGAATGTTGTATTAGTTCCAGTTAAAAATGTTTTGAATCAATTTGGGATTACATCAGCCTTTCTAATGTCCCAAGGCAGCTTTAGTTAGATGGCTCATGTCTTTCTCTTCTGTTATGGCTTAGGCTATACAACTGGACTATACAGATAATACTTCACTGCTGCCAAGTGATTCCTTGTTTGTTGTAGCAAGTCAGGAAGTAGGAAGACCCAAGTACCACAGGAGATTTTCTGCCAAGAAATATTAAATTGCACATTATGTTTTTGAATTTTACATATGAATTATTATATACAGGTGAAAATCAATTTTTATGGCTGTATTTTGCATAATCTTCACTAAGGAAATTTTGATATTTATTCCTTTTTCCAGTGCTCAAGGTCCAAACACTGTCTAATAGTTAAAAATATTGTTTGTTGACCTCTGTTACTGATTTGGGTTAAACTAAGCTTGTGCTGGACATGCTACTTTGATTTCAGGAATGGACACTGAATGTACACGGGGAAGGCAAAATGTCAAGCACCAGCTTAGATCTCTTATGGGAGATCTTCTTGGTGGTGCATCCTTGCCTGTAGTTTTGCATGTAATTTGTGAAATACATGTATATAATACAGCATACTTCAACAAGCCATGTATCAGTGTTCAGTGTCTTCAGTGCCTTTCAATATAAGGACATATTCCTGAAATCATGTCTGACTCCTGCTCTTCTATGTTTGTCATGCCTGTGGATGATAAGACTTGTGTCCCCCACTATATAGGTTTCTCTCCTGTTACAGTGACAGTTTCATAAAATTCAGGAGTTTTAAACCATTGGTTTAGGTTGAATTCTTTATTTTGGCGGGTACTTTACATTGCACTGCCGACATAAAAGGGTTAACAGAGCTGGCAGAAATGACCTGGCTTTGTACATTGAGTGTGTCAGGTTCTTGCTGATGTAACTACATTTGCAGCAATTCAAATATGAACTTTTTATTGCTACAAGTATATTTTCCCCCCATATTTTAGCAATGGACTCAGCTCTCAAATTCAGGTGCTAGTCTGGGGAAAGTCTTCAGTTCATCTGGTTAATATTATATATCTAAGCTGAAAATAACCTGGTTTTCTTACCTGTAATTTTTGTTCATTTTTCATTCAGGCATTTCACAGTAACTTTTCCTAACAAATTGCCTCATTAGATTTAGTAAATAAGACCTGTTCCACTTGGCTGCTTGCACCATTGGTTGTATTAAATAACTAATTAGATGCACAAGCCATTTAATAAAAAAAATTACACTCTCTGTGTTCCATAACCCAGACAATCTGACAGTTTCTGTAGCAGCTGTGAAATGAAAGTAGCTCCAGTCACCAGGAAGACACTATATTTGCTATATGGTAGAATTTAATGGCTTTGTCATCATTTTGAAACTGGGAATCCATCAGCATTGTAATGTCTGCATATTATTTTACCTCTCTGCAGTTATTTGAGAAGCACACTCTGCTTTTCAGTTAATAAAAATTATAGCCTCAACATTTGAATTCTCATCATTTTGCTCACTTAAGCTTTTGTTTGCATCATTTTCCTGATGGATTAAGCAAGCAGCTGCTCTTTGATTCAGCATCTGTGCCCCTTATTTTGACTTGAAATTTCAAAATGTGCAGTTTGTAAAAGGTCTAAGCAAATGGATTTCTTTTGTTTATCTTGTTCGAAAGAAAGCAGTTTGAAGACTATTAAGGGTATTACTGTGCTACTGTGAATGTTCTTATAGTTTAGGATGCATCATTGTTTTCCCCCTTCAGTACATGGAGGCAGGGTTTTTGGGAACTGACAAGAGGTAAGACTACCTGAGAGAAATGGTTATTTGGTTGTCCATTAATGAAAGGGCTTTGGAGTAATTTTGAAATGCCAATATAGGTTGGTCTGATCACTAGCTGAGAGTGACAGAAGATACAGGCAGATTGTGATGATGATATTCTGTTGATACTGACAGAAGAAACAAAAAGCAAAAGAAAACTAGCAGCCATCTACACACAGTCAAGTCTTGAGGGTAATGAAAATGAAAACTTTGTAGGCCAACTGTTACAAACATATATGCCATTACTTGCTTTATGTTTTTTTTAATTGTTCTAGAGTCGTGTCCTACATAGATACAGTTTGTGGTTTGGCACATTAAATTGTACCCCAAAAAAGCAGACAAGCAAATTTAGTTGCTGATGCTTAAATTACGCAATACACAATTCACTAGCTTTTAGAACAAGTATTGTAGCTCTAACTACCTATTAACATTTAGGGGTTTAGGTTTTCAAACTTCTCAGTTTGGTTTTATTTGCTATTTATTATTGCCATAAGTTTTAAAAAAAGCTGAGTGTTGTAGCCTTCATGTCTTTTCCAGAACTCTTTGTATCTTTTACATAGGGGTAAATAAAAATTAATTATTCTTGGTCCATCCAGCAATGACTGAATTCTGCTGGTCTTAAAATCAGCATGAAAAGGATGGCATTTCCATCCCTTTGTTCCCTGAAAAGGGGAGAGGAAGGTCTGAATCGACAGACGAAGGTTCTTATTCCTTTTATGTACTTAGGAACAATGTAATTGACAGGTTTTAGGCAACCATTCAACAGCTGCCAAGGGCAGAACTGGGGAAGACCCAGGGTACCCTTGAGCTTACAGGGACCAAGCTGTCCCTCTGGGAGGAAAAGGGTGAGTAGAAAAAATCCAGATTTATGCTCTGTGTATGTAAACCAAATGTTGCCATTCTTGTTGTATTCAGAGTTTGCCTCAGTGGTCACTCCTGTTCCTTGAAACCCTTTGCTAACTGTCCAGCATATTTTGCTTATGTTGCTTCATAATTCACTGTGTAGCATTTATTAGATAGACATTTTCATTGACAAGTAGAAATTTCTTTATGTTTCTTTCCTTGCATCTATTAAGAGGTGGTGCTGGTGAGGAGAAGGAGCAGGAAGCATGGCTAACCACCCACAAGCCAGAGTATTTAGTTTTACAGTGAAGATTCACATTTGCCCTCTGCATTTCTAACCTTGATGCCAGTTCAAGTCAAATCAAGCCTGTGCTTATTGACTTGCCAGAGTTTCCTGACGGAAAACATTACTCTTGGCAAATTACAGAACGGCTAGGAGTATCAGACGAAATAATTGACGCTTCACTGCAGTAATATAAATGACCTAAATACCCAGTTCTAGTGGAGCCTTTGGGTGTGTTAAAATTTTAGACCTTGTGTAGAGTACAAATTGCACACAATGTAAAAATGTCACCATAACAAAATATCTAACAGTCTTTTAAGGAACTCTGTTAGTCAAAAATATTCTCAAATAAATGTAAAGCCATTGTAATTACTGTTTTGTTGATGGTTAGCAGCGTGTCATCTGTGTAACCCCTTTGGAAGAATGTTAACTTTCATCTTTTCAGCATGCTGGCACAACCCCAAGGCTATGAAAAATCAAGAGTCTGGGGATGCAGGAATTAAATGCATTTTCAAATGCTGCTTTTTTCACTACATCTTTTGAGTTAATTTTTCTTTCTTTTTTTTTCTATTTCCAATAGCTTATTTTTTTACGTAGTTTCTAAAGCTGAATAGCATCTCCTAATTGTAGGTGATTCAGGTTTAACATTTTTCCTTTGCAGAAGTACTGCCATGGCTTGCTGAGATGTTGAGCACCCACCTCACTTGCTAATTTCCATGGGAGCTGGAAGCATTCAGCTCTCATGGAAATAGCAGTCAAGATGTCTCAAGCAGAGGACTTAAAAGCTGTTGCTCTAAAAATGGAAGGCTGCTTTTGGAAACACAGTCCTATATTTGAAGTGGGGTTCTTTTCTGCATTATTTTTCTCCTTTTTAGTTTGCTTCTGAATCAGCTTCACTGAGAGAAGTGGGGTAGGCATGCAGGGTGGGTTTCAGGCATAGATGCCCCAAGGAGTGCAGAGGAGTGGAAAGGGCCATGCCTGCTTGCTTTGGTGTCCCCGCTGTGACGGAGTGCCCTGGCAGTGCACTGTGGCTGTGGCTGTGCAGGCTGATCCATTGCAGAGGGGTTTTAGCAGTGGCCCTGCATGCAGCAAAGGTGAACCTAAAGCAGCTCTGTTTAAGATGCCATATTTTAATATGGTGATATGTAGAGGTGATATAGGTTCAAATTAGAGGCAGCCCTGGTTTTCTTGGTGAACTGTACCCATCAGAGCCCTGGTGCATGTTAGGACTCTGGTAACTGCACTAGAGCAATTACAGGGGTGAGCCCCTTGGGCAGACTGACTTTCAAAGCAATTCAATTCAGTTCATTCAAAGCAATGTTTATTGAGCACCACAGTCTGGTAACCTTGCAAGGGAATGGCACTGCTTTAAAATCTTGCCTGAGGCTGCTGTAACATGCTTACCTGAGATGATAATTTAAGGTAGTTATCAAAAGGAGGACTTCAGTAATGGAGAAGAAAGCTAAGTAAGAGCTGATGTCCAGGATGTTCTGCTTTTACTTACCAGATTTTCAATTATTAGTTGTACAGAAGAGCTACTAGGCAAGAGCATGCATCTGCTAATTTTGCTTTGGTACTTAAATAATGTATTTAGATGTCATTTGAAATAAAGCAAATTCTAAGTGCTGAAAAGAAAAGGAACAAAAGGAGAGTACTGAATGTAGAATTGAAAAATGTGAGGTTAATGAGCAGGTTGATGCCAGGGCAGTTGGTCCGATGTAGTGGCCTTCTTTCCTCCTTGAAGGTGCACTGGAGAGGAGGTAATAGGACTAGTACAGCATCAGGCTTAGGGCATTTCTGGGTTGTAAACTGCAATGCTAGCCATCTGTCAATTTTGAAGTAATGGTAAAGGAATTTTTTTCCAGAGATTTCACATGGTCATTCATTTTTTCAGTTACCTCAAGTTTCAGGGGTTTTTCATTCAAACTTTCTATTTTATTTCTAGAATTAATGTATACATTTTAACTTTGATTTATAACCTCTCTTGATGCTTGTTTAACCATATATCTTATGGAAATTCCTATCTCTCATTACTTGTATGAAGTCATATGTATGCCACTCTAATGGGATTTTTAATTTGTGTTTCCTCCTGCTCTGCTCAGCCAACCGTAATACCTTGGAGAAATACTCTGTCTTGAGGGAAGTAATAAAATTAGTGAAATAAAATTGATATCTGAGATCTGTTTTTGAAGGTCATCTCCTCTTACATCTGCCCTCTGTTTGCTGCCATGACAGGGATGTGTATAGATGAAAAGGAGGGTGAAACTCTCTGATTGCATCCTTTCCTTTCCTCACACATCCTATTTAGCAGCATGTGCCTGAACATTTTAAAGGCCTGCTGAGCTGTATTACTGAAACTACAGGTCACAACTAACAATTATGCAAGTTAATTACTCTTTCCTCAATTGCGAAAGGCTTATATAAGGGTTTCTTTTTAAAACATGTATAATTGCCTTGAAGAAAAAACTGCTATTATTTGCAGGAGAACACATTATATAATAGAAGTCAAAGCAAGACTCTAGCCTGAAGCTTGCTCTCAGAGATGGTTTAGCCCAGATCCCCTAAAAATGAAGTCCTGTAGGGCAGGTTCTTTCGGAAACTGCATTTTCAAACATCTGCGTTTTATTTCAGGGACCTATGGTATTCAATGTTGAAGAAAAAAAGAGGAGTTCTTTAGATATCTTCAAGCACTAATCTTCAACCAAAAATACATGTGTAGAGCATTTGGGAATGTTCAGATCTAGAGTAACTTGGAAAATTAAAACCATGGCTGCTGTGAATCGTCTATTCTAATACAGCATAAATAGTTTAAAATACAGTTGTTTCCGAG
Organism: Coloeus monedula; assembly: GCF_965178545.1. Lineage (NCBI taxonomy): Eukaryota > Metazoa > Chordata > Aves > Passeriformes > Corvidae > Coloeus > Coloeus monedula. The sequence goes on from NC_138781.1 coordinate 24,866,353, forward strand.
TTCAGTTTTAAAAATGTGAAGTGGTTAAAAAAACCCCACTAAACTCAGTATAAAAACAGTAATTCCATTCCCTCTGGAGCCAATCTGGTGTATAACACAGCTCCTTTTGACTTTTACTATCTGTGGGTTTTAATGTAGGTGGAAAACTTGCCACAAAATAATAATCAGATAGTACTCGACATTTTTAAAAAATGTTTTTTTCCACCACCAGATTTGCAGCCTACACAGTGAAGTTATGTACTTGTATCATGAGAAAATGTAATTTAGGAAAGCAGGAATTTACTGAGTATAAGGTCTCAAATAGCAGAGCGGAATACATTCTCAGTATTGGGCCTTTATAAAAGGAAAAAATGTTAGTAATCTCTTACTCAGTTATTTCTTGAATATTTGCAAATTCAAATAAAAGAGAATGTACTATGTGGATGTATTTTTCAGTAAAAATCAGTAAGTACTAAACTTACAGATGAAGCAGTATAGAAGCTTTGCTGATCTACATAGAGAAAAGTCCTTTTTATGACCACTGATGATAAATGGGATCTAAAATAGGCAGCAGTACAAAATTGGTGTAACACTATTGGCACAAAGTCGTTTCACTCACCTCTCTTTAAAGACTGCAGTGCTCAAGATATTTTTAAAATGTAAAACAAAACAAGAGGAATCCAATTTAGAAAAATCTGTATGTGTTTAAACATAAGGTTTTAAAACAGTATTTTGAGGGGGGGTATTTTTTTAAACAAACAGCATTATTTTTAAAAAGTATCAAGACTTCTTACTTTTGCGTATCCAGCTGGTTCTAGTTTGGGTTTGCGTGTGTTTTAACTCAGATTCTCCATTCTTGACTGTGTATGTGAAAAGCTTCTGTTGTTCTATTAAACTTCAGGCTGGCTATTCTGTTTGTAGGGCAATGGAGATACCCTTAAGCTTGTGGAGGATAAATAGATTTACTGTAGCCATTATGAAGTTTTTTAGGTGTAATAGATGAGGAGTCTGTCATGATGAATCTTCATGCCTCTGCAGACCTAGTTTAATGGTACTTTGTCTCATTAGGCCAGCATGCTCACTAGCTGTCTGCGCAGAATAGTAAATAGTTCTTGAATTACGAGTATGTGTAAATAAAAGACTGGGTATAAAATGTATCATGATTTGGTTGTTTCAAGGAGTTCAAAGCAACTGCTCTGCTGTAGACACTTGGAGGAGTGGAGTGTGTCACAGCATCTTGCTACTGTTTCAGCCTTGTATTGAAGGTAACATGGAGTAAAAGTTCATTAAATTCATGATTGCTAAAAAACCCTGAAGTTTACCTCACGTCTTGCTGGGGAAGATGCTGTAAGAAGCAACTATATAGCCTCGGGTTGCATGTGTCTGTAATTATTACTTAGCATCTATCATACACGATGAGAACTGGCTGCTCTCGTAGCTCCAAAGTGCAGTGACAGCAGCATTTTTTTCCAGTCACTGATACCAGGGATTTCTGTTAGCAGGAAGAGAGTGCATCTCCCATTACTACTGCTACTAGTGTATTCTGGCCAAGTTGCATGAATTCAACTCCCAGGTATTGCCAGAAAGAGCAGAATACAAGTAAACTTTCATAATATTCTCTAGTTTATCTTGAGAATTAAATTTAAAATGTTTCATTAAAACTCCTGTTAACATATCTGTTGGGATGTCTTCAGGTTTATTTTCAATTCAGAGCATTCTAGTACAATGAGTTTATTTGAGTTTCTGTATTTTGGGGGATATTTCATTCTTCCTTGAGAGGACACATTGCTAATTCCTTGGAATATTTTCTAAAGTATTATTTTAGACAGCAGAATGCTTTTTGGTTCATATTTGAATTGCTACATATGCCTAACATCTTTGTCAGTTCTTTGGTTTATTTGAACTGCACTGGTGTCAGACTCCTGATAAAAGTTGCATGCAAGAACTGTAAGGCCATGTTTTCTGTCTTGAACCCTTCCTGGAGCTGAGATAGAGTACAAGTTTGAAGACAGATTGGTGACAACTCTTGATGTTAAACAGTGCAGCTGTCATTTGCCAGAAATGATAGTAGACAAGCTACTGGTACTTGCTCTTTTGTCCCCTGGAAGTGTTAAAGCAAGCAAGCCTCCAAGAGAGAACTTTCTGGAAAACATGGGAAGAGTAACTAAGAAAGGAGAAGGATATTCAGTATGACCAGATCCAAAGTTACAGCTCAGCAGGAGGAAGTACTGGAGGTGCTAAAACCAGCTCAGCTTCCTAAACTGCAGTTTAGGAAGGATCTTGAAAGAGAATTGGCTGTTTGTCAGTATTGTGGTTTCTCCCCTCATAAAGTCATACTTTTTTCTGAATTGTTGATGACTGATCACACAATTCCATAGTTGCCAGTTTGAATGCAAAAGAAGCAGTGAGAAAAACACAGCCCCAGGAAAGAGAATAGCATCCTATTGGCAGCAACCTGCAGGTTTCAGCAGGTCTTCATCAAGCTTGTCTGGAAGCATCACACAAGCCTCAGCCTCATTCCTCTGCAGAAGGAATATAGGGAGTTTGATGTATTTTGTTGGTTTGTTGTATGTGTCTTAATTTCTCAAGAAAGAGTATTTCTCTGACAGGGAAGACAATTTCGGAGAGAAGAATTTGCTGTCAAAAGTTCCTCATTGAGTTTGTTGAAAAAAAAGAGCAAAACCAAAACAAAGTTGTATTACTTTTTTTCTTCCAAAACTGCCTTCTACTAGCCATAGAGATATTAGTATGTCTTGTTTTAAATGAAATAAGGTAGCTCTAAATCAAACTTTCAATTTAAAAAAAGAAGGCATTAGCGAACAATGAAAAATTTGTCTAGCTTGGTGTCACCATGGTTTTTGGGAGATAAAGAAGACAAATAGATGCTAAGTAGAATGCAAAACTAATCCCAAAGAGTGCAGCTATTCATCATTCTTCAGGTTTTACAGCTGGCTTGGTAAATGACAATTCAGATAAATTAAATGAAGTCTTCAGTATTCTTTAAACATTTGGGAAACACATCCTTTTCTTTTAGAATATCTATCCTTCCAGTAATTGAAAAAGCAAAAATAGACCTGGCTATTTATTTTTGTCAAAAGTTGCTCTTTTAAATCAAATGAAAGGTGCATCTTCTGCTCTTTCTCTGGAAAAAATTTGTATGAGTTCTTTAAAATGTATATCAGAAGAAGGAAAAATTCTTAACTTTTGAATTTCTTTAGAGGTACACACAGCCAATTTTAGGATACAAGAATGACTCTTGATATGAATCAGATGTATTTCCCTGGCTTTTTTTATTTGGCTGGTTCTTAATAGCTTCTAGTAAACACTGTAATGATGTACTACTACCTTGATCTTGGTATCTTAATTATTTTAAATGGAAAAATGCTTCAGATGCTGTGGATGGCACAGTGGGAAGAAGAAGAAACTCTTTAACTGACGTTTATCCAAATAACATTTGGAAATTTCCAAATAACAATATCATCTTTTTTCATGTGCTGTACTGAAAAGTGTATAATGCTCTTCTCCTGCCAAAGAAAACCTTTAGGGAGATCTTTTGTGTTGAGAGTTGGCATTCAGGCCCTTTAGCATCCATGGGTGTGGTGAGGGCTGAAGGGAAGCTGATCAGCAGTGAGCTGTGCTGGGATTGGCAAGCATCCAAGAGCTGTGGCAGAGCTGTCCCATGATCCAGGTGTGGTGAGGTGCTGGGATCAAACAGGTAAAGCATTTCCTCCAAGGAGATTGAGGATTTGTTCTCTTCCCTAATGCATTTTATTTGGAGATGGAGAAATGAACACAAAGAGCCGGTAGCAGAGAAACTAGTATCAAATGGAAGTAGTAATGCAGTCCTTGAAGAGAGGTAAGAGAAGTTTGTTCCTGGAAATCTTCCAGGAATTTTGGGGAATAATTTCAAGAAATAATTCTTACATATTTAGGGAAAGAAAAGCACGACGTAACTCTTTGAGGCCATTTGAAAGAATACTACATAAAACAATAAAACTTTTTCTCTTTAAGAAGACCTTAATTGGAACACTAAGAATTGCATCGCAAAATTAAGGATAGGAAGCATGTACATGCTCATGCACACAGATAGTTGTGTATTATACATAAATACCTGGAAGACACTGTAGAATAAGTGTATATATATGGATTTAGTGAAGCATTAAATGAAACTTAAATAAAACAATTTGTGATGGCATCCTTTGGGCAAATGCATCTGCTAGTAGAGAACTGTATGCAGTTTATGCTTTAAAACAGGTGGAAAATATCTGTATAGATCATACAGAATTCTCTGCATTAAAATCAAGCCTGAATGTTAACTGCTATTTGTGGAATTCAACTGTGATGGATACCTGTCTGTTCTGTCCTTAAGGATTTTACATGGAAGTGCATGGAGAGATGTCTTTGGACAAATCCAGTAGGTATTAATATTTAAGTAGTACTTAAATAATGTGATTTTGCTTAAATTAAAACTGTCCTATATACTCAAGACAAATAATTATATTCACCACAAGGTAAAATTTTATCACTTTTTTGGGGGAGGGTGGATAGAGAAGGATTTCTCTCTCATTAATTTTGTTTAGTACAGGAGGAAAGCTGGAGGAAAGTATCAGTACGGGAGGGAAATATTTTACATTTTTATTTCTTCGTGTTTTGACATGTAAAACTTGAAGTTTGTGTTGCAAAAAACTTGTCTGTGATTTTCAATGAAGACAAAAAAAGAAGTATGAAACAATGTGCTTCTTACTTTCTGATTTTGAATCTAAGCAGATTTGCCTTTAAAAGTATCAGAAGATATTAGTGCTGGTAGGAGGAATGATGATGTTAGTTTCAGAACCACTTTCATATTAGAATAACTGTCTAAAACTAGCACATATGTACCAAGCAGGCTTTGGAAATCACTGGATACTGAAAAAATGGTCAAATCATTTGTGAGCAAAAACCTCACTGAAAGGCTTAAATGCTGTTAGAACTTAACCTTGATATTTATGCTGTTGCTCATGGCAGGTTTTTCATTTTAAGCTCTGTCCAGGAGCTATTAATTTAGTTGTGAGAAATTGCTTCAAGTTGCAAAGCTGTGATTCTATTTTTTTTTAATACAGTATGTCAAGGTAGAAAACCAACAGAAATTGGTTCATCAGGTTCTGAGTTTCAGGAATGTTGCAAAAGCTGCTGACATCAGGAAATCTATAAAAGTCTGGGTGAAAGTCAATACAGTCAGGCATTAAAAAGATTTCAATTCAGACATTTTATAAATGAGCAGATGAAAATTATTTTTAACTAAAAATTAGGTAATATATTTTTTAAGATTTCAGCTAAATCTGTGGAGCAAGTGCTGCACTACAAAAAATATCTTCTAAGGTCAAAGTGTGAGGTGCTGCACTGCTTATTTAGCGTGAGAGGGAAAGAAGTAGGAAAGACAAATTAGCTTTACATTAGTAGTCCAGGAGTCCAGGTAAACCATTCCAGTGTGCTTTAACAATGGTTTGGAGTGTCTTGCTATGGACTTGGAAGAGTATGAACTGACTTTTCTTGTGATTGCTTTACAATCAGCCTTTTAACTTGTTCTGAATCAATTTCCAATAGATCACTTACCGTACAGATGAGTGAGTCTTGTAGGAATATACGGGTTGATCAGAAATTTTTTTCCCCTCCTAAAAAATAAATAATGGTTTGCTTGCACTCATTTTCCATAACTGTGCCTTTCACTATGATCAGTAAATTTCTGCTTTCTTTAGCTGTGGTTTTCAGCAGTAGTGTGTGCTTTATCCTGCCTTGAATTATTGAGTGAATAGTTGGGATTTCCTTCTCTTGCCCTGTGGAAGAAACAGGAGCATGTTCAGCACACAGTGTCCATGTCTGCTTAGAAATCCCTCATCTTGGTTGCAGCTCCTGCTGGCAGTACAGCCACCTGCAGTTCCATACAGACTTTTCCTCCTGTTAAACCCCCCAGCTCTCCTTGCTGTTGCATCAGGATGATGTTTTCACGTGTTGGCTTTAGTGCAGCCAGTGGAGAATGGCATAATATCCTCCCTGTGTTCATTTGTATACAGTGCTCATGCCATAAGGAAGGCAAGTGCTTGTTCAGCCATTCTCCACTTCTGGGCAGTAGAAGAAGCAGTGAAACTGCTGAGTGAGTCCTTTGTTTGAAGGGTTATACAGTATTTTAAAAAAAGTATATTTCAATGGTATTTCCCTTTTTAGGTTTTACTTGTTCAAGAAGATTTAAATCCTGCTCGAAGAGTGGGCTTGAAGCGTGGGAGGTTGCCTTGCCTGCCTTCAGGTATCAGAACGCGGGCTCGTCTGCCTGCTGGGCTGGGGCTGCCTGACAGCCTCCTCTGGGGCGTGCGTGGGTTTCCTGCGCTGCTCCTGATGAGGTTTCTCTTCTCAGCTGTGAGGTGGAGATGCTACAGCCATTGTTCAAATAGGAAAGTCAGCTTCCTACCTGAAACGATGTGCTGTGAACACTCCTCCCCTGTGATGTCATATAAGGAGAACAGGAAAATGTAGGATAAAAGAGAAGAGGCATGAGGGTTTCAACAAAGCTGAGTGTGGTGGAGGATTGCGGAGTCAGTACAGGTAATGCAGATGAAAGCGTATGAGGGAAGACAGGAGCAGAAGGGAGCCTCAGCAGTTTTCACGAGGGTCTCTCTTTCTCTGGTCCCACCACACTAACATCCAAAACCATCTTGATAATCTTATGTGCAACTGTAATTGTCAGAAATAGTCAGTTGTAACACTGATTCATGGGTGGGGTTTTTGAAAGACCACCTGAGCTGGATACTCAGTTGTTTTTAACACCATGTTTAAACAGCCAAGGAAATGGATACCTTCCAAAGGATTGATATTTTAACTAGAGGTGAGGGAAGTAACCTGTGCGTGAACTCATGAGTGTCATTCAATGCTGCAGTGTTTTGTCTTTTGGATGGTGTTGATTGCATCAAGTCACAGTAGTCAATTTAACATTGTTCTTCTAAATCCTGTTTACACAAGGGTTTGGATAAATCCATCATCATCTCTGTGTTGCCAATGTCACTATTTTTTAGGCATCAGGTACCATGTTGACTCATGAACATAGTCCTTGCTGCAGCGTGGCCTCCTAAGGTTTATGCTGTGCTATAAAAAACATTTTCCCTGTTTCTCCAAGTGTGCTGTAGCGCACAGTGCTACTGTTTCTGAAGCAGATAACACAACTGGTAAGAGGTGTTGTGTAAGACTTTGGTAAGTATTTCAGAAATAGCAATTCTTTTAATGCAGATAGGTCTTCCCAGTGGGACCCCAGAGCTCTGGAGGCACTGCTTGGGTTGCTCTTGTGGATGCTGTGCAGATGGCATGGTTGGAAGGAGCTTCTCCTTCTTTCCCTTCACTTTGGCAGTCCTTTCAGTCCATCTTTTTAGAGCTGCAGCTGCATGCTCTTAGCTACCCAGGCAGACCTGAGCCACTGAACTCACCTGAATAAAAAGTAACCTTGCAAAAAGAGGAGTTAGTTTACAGAGTAACTCATGGAGATTGGTTTACCTGGCACAAAGCGCAAATTCCTGCTCTCTTAGGCTTTTGGATGATTCTTAACATCCAGAGCACAACTGCAGAATTCAGGTGGTGTTTCTGCTCTATCTGCCGGAAACACACACGATCAGATACTGCTGATATTAAAATCACAGTCCCTTTTCAGGAAATCTGACTCAGTATCTTTCCAGGCCACCAAATCTATTAAAAGAACAAGCAGACAGGAAAAAAAAAAAAAAAGACCAAAATACTACAGAAATTAACAACATCCTGAGTTAAAAGTAAAGCTACCAAACTTCAAGCTTGTTTGTATTAAAATAAAACAATGATTTTGAAAGCTGCGCTAGAATTCATTCCCTCAAGATGTGTCTGTGGATTTCTTTCCAAAAATGTTTTCTACCTAGCAGATACTTCTGCAGCTTCACATTTTTCTGTTAAGTCCTCAGAAGGTAGGAGTGATATAACTGAAGATACTAAGGGATTCCTCTGTAGGATTTCCTTTTATCTTACCAAGCCCCCTCTCCCTCTGAAGATGGCTTGGTGGCTTTAATTGTTTTCTTTACAGCCTTTCCATGAGACCTATGGACTTGACAAAACTATTAGGGAAGAGGAGTGTTGAGTGTATCCATTGATGTGTTATTTAAATGAAGAGTCTTGTGTTGTTTTGCTTTTCTGCAGTAACCCCCTCTATCCACAAACATCAGAGCAGAAGCCAAATACAGGTTGTACAGGAAGCATGAAAAAATAGTTTCTTTTTGCTAGACATTGCCCTTAGTAAATTGTCACAGTAAGTTTTCCTAGTTACTTTGGCAGTGTAAAAATTGGCAATTGGCTTGTAAAAAAAAGTTACTTTGGCAATTGGCTTGTAAAAAATGCCTTTCAAGAACAGCAGCAGAGTTCCTGGCATGTTCCTGTTTTGTGTGTGTTAAGGAAGAACATCAAATATATGTGAAACTCATTTAATATTTTCAAATAAAGGAAAAATAATCCAGTCTGCTTGGGAAAATACAGAACTCATGTGCATAGCCAAAGCCAGATACATAAGATCTTGAAGGTACATTGTATGGGAAGTATACTCCCCCAAATGGTTAATTCTATTTTTTACTGGAAATTGATTTTCTGAATTAGCTTTCAAGTGTGTTACTTTTATTTCATTGACATAATGAGAGGTGTGAAATTTGCCTGCACTGAAGTAGACATAGCTCAGAATTGTAATTAATTTAGGAATGGACTTAAGCAGCTCCCAAAACTGGTATGTTAATTAAAACATTTGAAAAATAAAGGCCATTTTAGTGACTGTTTTCATAATTTTGCTTCCGAGTGCTAATGTGATTGCTATAATCTAGCAACAGCTGTCACAAAGAATTAATTATTATTTGTCTTTATTCAGTATTTCTAGTGTGTAAGTTGCTTGTTAGTATAATTACTCCTGTTCATAGATTCCACTTTCCTTCCTGCCAAAGATTTAGTGGCCTATTTTATTTTGGCAATAATATATCAGTCTTTTACATCTTTACCTGATGCCTTGGTTGTCTTATTGTCTGCTTAAATACACATATAGTTCATTGTTAAAGATTCTGAGATCTCTTTGCTGCTTTGCTTCCTTCTGTTGTGCATTATGCTTCCTTGTTCTTTTTTTATCTACCTTAAAAGTCCAGTAATATCCCTTATCCTTCTCTGGCATGTGTTTCTGGTTTTGTGATTTTTTTTTTTTAATGGCTGACAATAGAAGGAAAGAAAATGTGAGGTGCGTAGCCTTGCCTCAGCCAGCCAGCCCTTCAGCAGTTTTGCAGCACTTACAGTAATACAAAAGTGGGCTGCTTCTAGACATTTTAGCATGTCTGTCAGCCTGGGTGGTGGGATGTTTACTGCATGACTGTACTGGCTTTGAACAACAAAGATTTTAGAAGAAGGGTGGGTAGGAGAGACGGTGACTAGAGCTACGGCACTTGTCAGCTACTTGAGGTTTACTGTGTTCATGGGAGTCATCAGGCTTTTATAAGCAGGAGCACTCTGCTGAGGTACTGAACTGCAGGTGGAAAATTAGAGCTGGTAAAACAACTTTGATGGAACAAAATTAACTGCTCTTCTGAGTTAAGGTATGCCTGATTATGCAAAGCCCCTCATGGTGACTTCATTGGCTTCGGTTACCACCTTGATACAGGCCTTTGGTGCAACAGACATCTGAAAAATCTTTTTGTTCAACCTTATGCATTGCTGCTGCTAATATTGAATGGCACGTTTATGCAGACCTTTGATTTAAAACCAATTGCTTCCCATTGGAATATGGGTACATCTGGCCGGTATTCAAGGTACTGTAGTCAAGGTCCATCTCTAGGGTGGCAGCCAGCAGTGTGGCATCCAGGCATGTTCTTCAGCAGCATTCTGGACAGGAAGCTGCTCTCCCTGGGTGGATGAAGTCATTAAAAGAGAAAAGGCTGAAAGAAACGGGACTGTGGGAAAGGGATGAGGAGAAGACGAAACGATGGGAAAACTGTGGTTGTCTTGCTGAAATTGTTCTTCATAATTGTGGTCCTTCCTACACTGTGAGTGTGAGACTGGCAGGATCCTTGCAGTCTGTGATATGATTTCTCGTTTGGGGGGTACCACTCTTCGGTGGTTTTGCTGTTAAGTGAAATTCTCAATGAAGTGCACTTGATGTATATGGCAAGATTTAGTGGTTCTTTACATGAGAGAGGTTTCCTTTTAACTTTGTATTTTTTTAAAATAGCAAACTTATCTTTCATTACATCTCTGAGATTGAATATCTATTGCTGCACTTGAAGAGGAATCAATGGACTTCCTTCTCCATGCTCGAGGGAGAAAAACATTCTCAAGTTGAGGTCTGATTTAGAATAAAAACATTTAAAACAGAAAGAAATTAAGCAAGCTTTCTGTGCTGGGAAGTCTTTCGCTGACTTGGAACGGAAGCTGAATTGAATTCTTAGCAGGGGAGAAAATGTACTTTACAGGTGTCCTGTCTGCCTGTCTTCCCAAATTCTCTTTCATAAAGAGTTTTTCTGCCTCCTTTGGCCAGCAGCCCTTCTTCTTCCACAGCCTCCCTGCCCAGGAGTGCAAGCTCTGTGCTCACTCCACAGTTTGTAAGGATAGGCGTCCTTCTATGTGAAAGAGCTGGTAATGCATGTAGGAGGTTTTCAGTAAAGCTTTGCTGTTGTTCATGGATATGTTATGTGAAGTAGAAGCAATGCCCTTATTTTTTGTTGCTCATTGCAGTAGGTATTCTGGAAGTCATAACTGGCTATTGCCTTGAATTTAATTGTAATGTGATTTATCTGTTTAAAATACCTTGACTGCTGTTTACTTCTGTACTGTGAATGTTAATTCTGATGTGCAGAACTTGCTATTGTGCCTTAAGAAGAGGAAATGAGACCATGCAGGCTCTCCTTTGCATTCCATATGTTCAAACAATTTTAAAAGAGCTTGTGATGAGCCTGCCACCACAGTGTACCACCTCAGACTACACTCCCTTTGCTCTGCCTTTGCAATTTGACAAGGTATCTTAGAAGTCCCTTTTATGTTTGGGTTTTTTTTACTTTTTTTTGCAAATACCAACCACTTTTTTCTGGTTATGGCACAAGCTATGTAAATGGGTCTAGCAAGATTATCACAGAACTGAGAGTTTAACAGCGTTATGCTTGCAGTTGTGCTTTCACGTTCATTTACGTGTTTATTGGCACTGTGATAGCTGCTTTTATTTTGTCATAGGCAGTTCAGCTACAGATCAGCTAGATGTTTTATTTCTGTTCATACATATAGTTATGACTGTTTCCATGTGCACAGTTATGACTATATTCATCTTAGATGAATTTGTTATTTAGATAGTAGCTCCTGTTGTACACTATATTCATCTTAGATGAATTTGTTATTTAGATGGTAGCTCCTGTTGTACGCATCAAGCCAAGTCCTTAGCGTGGTTGTGCAGATGTCCCTTGGTAATGCTCTGCCAGGCTGATGTACACAGAATCTATTTCATTGCCTTTAATGAAAACGATGGGAAAGACTAATTGAATAAAACCACAGATGGCATTCCATTAAACTGGATGCCACCAATTAACGGTAATGGGGTTGGGGTTTTTTTGGTGTTATAACCTTTTGATCTCTCAAGACTGTTGCATTTAAAACAAGAGTCCCAGGCTACCCTGAATGTTGAAGCAAATTCAGAGTAGCCACACTACAGGTACAGAAGGGGGAAGAAAATTAATCCGGCAGTGAACTATCATTATCAGATTTTAAACATCCCTGAGAAAACACAGCCTTGGGACAACATTTTTCAAGCTTGCTCTAGCATTAGTCATAATTTATTTGGGTTTGAATTTAGAATAAATTAATTTAACATCTTAAGAACATTTAAGAAAGTTACAAATACTGTCATTTTCATGCATTATTTAAATATACATATAGCAATACAGGTTTCAAAGTGTACAGGCACTTTAGCCTGCTTGCAGTGAATGTTTCAGTTTCTTTTTCATAACAAGGTGAACATAAGGATGTATATAAAATAATATCATAATAAATGAAAAATTATTATATTTGTGTCCTCTGGTAGATTTTAAATGTGATTTTAAAATGTAATTAAAATGTAATTTAAGAATAAAACATTTATAAACCTGAAACATAAAAGCAGCAAAGCATTTCTGTGTTATTTTTAATGATAACTATCTCACATGTATACAAGGAATCGACATTAACAACTCTTTCTTAAGAGCACATAATGAGTAAGTATAAACATGATGTAAGTATGCCCTTGCTTACTTTATGGCAGATTACCTGTGCTTAGGTTATATCTGTGTAATGCACAAGATAATTACATACTTGTCTGTAGCAGAAACTTCTGTAATATTTTTATCTTGGTACCTAAGAAGGTTGCTAGACATGCACTTCAAAACCAGAATTATCTGATCCTGAAATGGGGAAGTGGAGGATGAATAAGATCAAAATCAGATTCCTGTTGTATTACTGCTAAGAATTTGTTTTTATGGTTAGTCTATTTTAATAATTAAGAGACTCATTGCTAGCTTGAGAATTTTATTTTCAATTAAAATTCCCAGTAAGATTTTTCATGTAAGCTTGCTTTTCCTCTCACAGGCAAATTCTTAAAGCCCTTCTCCACTGTCCTGCAGGCAGCACTTGACTGACACTCAGCACAGTCTTGGGTGAAGGAGAGGGAGTTCAAAGAGCAGCTATTAATCTGCCTAATGAATAAAATCCTTTGTAAGCAGCATAATATTTTGAAAGAGAGTTCCTGCATACTCGACAGATCTGATTACCCTGTGACAATTACAGTAGAGTATTGTAGAGAGTGAAAAGTCCTTTAGAGACATTGAAGCATATAATAACGTACTGGAAGTTGGCTTTAGTTTGTTAGTAATATTCAGTTCAAGGTTAGGTTTTATGGCACCTCTTTCTTTGGCATATGGCATTTGGATCTTCTTTCATCTTCTAGAGCTTTTATGGAATTTCATTGCATTTGATCTGACTTTCTGTCCCACACATCCCTTATTATTACAAGTCTTAAGTAGACTTTTGGTATGGCTTTGTTTCCTTTAAATGACCATACCCTATTTGATGTCTGTAGAAACATTTCTTCACAAAGCTGTATCTGCCTTATGAAATTGAGCATGGTGTGAATGCTGGGGTGCAGTCATTCCTACTGTTAAATTGCTAGGGTTAGTTATATACTATATAGATACAGCCTAAAGTCTCAGCCCTTTTGTGAGTACCAGCTCTGGTAATGAACAGTGGCATCTCAGGTCACCAGCCTATGTTTGCAATGATTTTTGAGAGCTGAGAGGTAGGGGAAGGGGCTCATGTGTCTGGCTCAGAAAGGGGCATTGACAGAGAAGGATACAAAGGAAGCTTTTTGAGAGTTGTCTTAAAGAAGGGGGTTCACGTAACAACTGATGAAGTGAAAATGAATGGATGCTGTCCTTTGTCCCATCATGGCCTTTCCTGTCAGTCTCGTGTTTAGACAGGAGAGGGACCTCACAAATCTTTTCCTGTCTCCACCTTCTGTCTCTCATCCTTGCCTTGGGCTGGTGATGGTGTAGGAGCACAGCATTGTCCATGCTGGCTGCAGCTTGAGCATTGGTGCAAGAACTGTGGCACTGCAAGAAGCTCATGGCAGACTTGCAGGTTTTCTTCCAGTCTTTTGTTACTTCTTTAGCAAGGAGAGAATACCATCATAACTATGCAGAATTTTGGATAAAATGAGAAACTTCCACTAATGGATCTGAATCTTAGTTGCAGCACGAGGACTTCCACTGCACTTTGGTTTAGCAACATGTCTGGGACAGAAGGTCACAAGATCCAGAGTAGCAGCTTTAATTAACTCTAAGCTAGGTTATTTTTGTTGCTTGGTATCTGGCCAGGACAGTAGATACTTTTTTACAAAATGAAAGAGGTTTCGTTTATTATTCTGAAATTATGTTCAGGCACACAATAAGCTTTGTACAAGAACTTTTTTGAAATACACACTTTTTATAGCTTGGCAGAAATAACTAGGAACACTGCAAATTGGAAAATTGACCAATACAGTGTGAGGACCTGGGTTTTTAAAGAGTAACGTTTTGTGCCCTTCCCATGTATCTTCAGAGGAGTCTTTTCTGCACAAGGGGAGGATTTTCCCCAAGAAGTAGCAGTCGAAAAAGCTGTGATAGTGCAAGGAGCAGAAGTACTGTGCCAAGGGGGAAGTGCAAAAGCGCTTAACCAGTCTGTGCTACGCAAAGGACTTTCCATGATGAAATGCATGCAAACATTGGAAAATTTGGAAAGGTTGCCTTTGCACTTTTCTAGATGTTTTAAGCAGAAAAGTCAGTCTGTAAGACAAAATATTGTCCAGGGACAATCTTTACATTACCAATTTGAGATTGAAGAGATTATTCTAAATCTGTTTTAAAATATGCTTTGTAGCATTTTATTCTGTCCTTTGATTCAATGTTCAAGTTTTATTTCGTAGTCTTCACTTTGCTTTGTACTTCTCACTGTTTATCCCACTATCAGCTATGAATATCTTACTGGGGTTGGATAGGGTATTGCTAGCATTTTTCTTTGCTTCTAAGTCACTTTCTGAATAGAGTAGTGAAAGAGATTAAAGCTTATGTTTTTCTTGTGTGCTCCTTGGGGAAAGTGCATTGATGATGATGGAAAATAAATGCTTAAAATTTTATGCAAAACACTTGATTCCCCCCCAAGTGTCTCTTGACATCAGGCTGGGATGGTGGTAGCCAGCCATGGTAACATTTGAAAAGGCACAGTGTTTCTCTGAGTAGTGATAATGTAAAATGCAGGTTAGGAGACAGTAGAAGGGTAATCCGGAATGCTGCCACCGGCCACAACCTCACATATCCCTGCTCTCCCAAACAGCTGGGGGAAAAGAGGAAGGAATATCTGCACAAGGTAATCAAGAATAACAGTGACCTGAATTCTTGTCTTTTGTCCTCTCTGTATGTAAAGACTCAGAAAAAATGTGAGAAGCTCCATCTTTCCATTTCTTGACAAAACTTGATCTATAGCTTCAGCTTCTTACTTGAATCTGTCATAAGAAATAGTGCTAATGTGCTAATTAATTGTAAGCAATGTATCACTGCCGTGTGTTTAAGAAAGGAAGGCAAAGCAAACAAACCTTTACTTAATTACTGTCATTGAGCTTTCAATCTTTAATGTTCCTGCAATCTGCTCATCTGTTAATGTTTAGGAGAGTACCTCCTAAAGAGATTATCCACTTCTTTCTGTTTATAGCTGGATTACAAATCATTAGCAATCTTTAGATTCCTGTGTACAAGGAAGTGCAATGAGAACTGTGTACAGACACGATATTTGATTCTGTTTGTGGGAAGAACTAAGTTGCTAAGCCACTTAGGTACTCAACAGATGGAGGGAGAGTAGGTCAAGCCGTTCCTGATATGTCATAGCCTTTCACTGAACAAATAGGGTACACTTTGAACTAAAGATAGTCTTTTGTTTATTATGTGTCTGATTAGATCACAGTAACCTAAATTAGAAAATTTTCTAGTGCTAATCAGTCTTCTTATTTGGGCAATATGCTGTCTGTAGTGTTCTTTGTGTGAAGCTCTAATGTGTTTTTTTGAAACAAAATTTTCCATTTCTGTTGGTTTTCATTGTCATTTTCAGGGACATTTAAATAATTACACCACTCTCTAAAATTATATGTTTATTCTAGCAATATCTATACAAAACTTAAAAACGTGGTCCAAATACTGCTTTCTTAAACAGAATTTCCAGCAAAAAGAACCATACAAAAAAAAATTTCAAGGAAAATTGTCTTTTTAGTGGTAGTCCCATTTCTGTAACCTTAGAGATGGCATGCTGAATTTTTATACAGGCTTCATATGTTTCAGAAATAAATCATAAAGTCTTCCCTAAGACAGAGTTTAGGTTCCCTGATACATGTTGTTGAAGAGTTGTGCTTAACTCTTGTGTTTCAGGAACTACTTGTGTCTTGCAGGATGCCGGTTAAAAAGAGACAAGGTCCTGTGATTAGGAATCCATCATTGCATTTCATTAAAGCTGCCGTATCACAATAAGGGATTGTCCAAGGGCTCACAGGAGGAAAAGTGGGTCAAATAATAGTTGATGAGTTCCATTCATCACAATATTAAATGTTTTTGACAGATGTGCTTTTTTAGTCGCTTCAGGACATGCTGTTTATCACTGAATGTAGTGCAGGAACTATGCATGGAAGTTGGTGCACAATAGTGGAAAGAGAAAATAAAATACATTGATAGTATGAAGTTTCTTTAATGAGAAGTAATAACAGCATTACCTTTAATGAGAAACTGTCAGAGAGGATTACACTGTTCTGTGCAGATAATGCCTCTTTTCCCTTCCTTGTAGCCTTTCACAAAGCTTAAAGTTTCTACTTATAAAAACACTTCCAGTGTTGACAGTATAAAATAGTTTTTCCATTTGCACCAATATTTACAGTCTGAATGCTTCATTTCTCTCACGGTTAAGGTACTTGTGTATCTGAATTTTTCTGTTTGCTAGCAAATCTGTAACAGAGAAGGCCAGCGCTAAGGGGTTAAAAATAAGCAGTTTCAGGAGAACCCTCCACTGCAGAACACTGGCCAAAATGTATGTATTTTGAGGAACAGGGTAGAGGGTTGAGCTTTGTGTCAGACTCACCAGCCTGATTGCAGGGGCAGGGAAGAAGCTGAAGGGGCAGGGCCGTGAAGAGGTGGGAACCAAGTGGTAAAAACTTGCAGAATGTAACACTTTACACTTAGGAAACACTTCAGAAAAAGGTTTTAAAATTGTCACTTGGGGATTTATCTCAATCTTGACCACTAGTGTTTTACTAAATGCTTGTTACCTGGTGCATTGATACAGAATTTTCCTGTGCCCATGCACAGGAGCACAGAATGGTGTCACAGCAGATGAGCTCAGAAGGGATGTGAGGACGTCTTATCCAGCCTTCACTCAGAGCAGGTGGAGGCAGCCCAATATGCTCAGGTCTCAGCCCATTCCAATTTCTAATCTTCCCAAAGCCAGGAGATTCTGCAGTCTTTCTGGATGCCCTGTTCCCACATTTGAGCATCGTCACAGGGAGAATCTTTCTAACTTCTAACAAAAATTTCTTACATGCTGGCTTCTGTCTGTGGCTTCTTGTCCTTTCCCTTGGGAGCTCTGAACCCTCTCTAATCCCTGCTGTAAGGCAGCTGAAGGCAGTGTAGAGGTCTGCTCTTGCCTTCGGTCACCCGTGGCACGGTTTGGAGGTAATCCCACGCGCAGGAGGGGTGCGGTGCTGGGAGACACCAGCCATAGCACAGGGCCTTTCAGCACAGCTGCTGGTCTGACCTGCTGGTCTGACCTGCACTGTGCTGGTTGGAGAGGGCGTTCTTTTCCATCTTGGAATCTGTATGGACATTCTGGGAAGCTCTTCAAATGATCACATTCTAAGTAAAAAAACCCAGCCAAACAAACAAAACAAAACAAAACTACAACAACAAAAACCTCCAGCCAAAACCCAAAAAAACCCCCGCAGAAAATCTAGTGAGTATGGCATCTTTTATTTTAGATACATTACTAATTTATTAGTTTTTTTATCCAGATTTTCCTTCACTTTTAGCTATATTTGTATGTGGCATATTTAAATATTTAGTAATACATGTAATATATTAATAGTAAATATTTAGTAGGACATCTAATATATTAATAATAAATATCGATACAAAAATCTAAATATTTATACATAATGCATACATATACAAAATTTAAGCTAAAGCACAAAAATAAACATACCTATACAATTTTGAACTATTCTAGAGATTACTACAAGAAACCTGTATTATATTTACATAGATTCAGTATGCATTTTTTTACTAAGTTTCATTTGTTGAGTAGGATTATTTTTTAAGTTTAACATGATGAATGTAATTGTCCTTCTTCCACTTAACGAATATGCTACTTCATAGATTATAATGTGAGATAACTGGTAAACACAAAATCCAGTCAAAAATCAGTCAGTGCCATAAACAGTTACACAGATTGCCATAGGCTCCTCCCTGGTGAGTAAAGATGATACAACATTTTTAACATACCAAATAAATCAATCAGTGCGTTAGGATTAGCTACTGTCTGATGCCTAAGAAAAGGATACAGATAGTGCAACATTAACTTAATCCTGAAGCCTTCTTTTCTTGCATAAAAATGTGTCAAGGGAGATTTCTCCAGTTTTACCTTAGAGAAGCATGTTGAGGGATGGATACTAGACCTCTGAATCTTTTTTCCCCCTATGCAGGCTAAATAACTTTTCTATCTATAGCAGGCAATGCTGAGGTTATTTTTCTGTAACGTATGAATGTTTAATTATGTCTTGAAAAAATGTTTTTATTGAAAGTTAGTAGAGAAAAGATGGAGTGATGTGATATTAGAAGTGTATTTTGAAGAATGCTTGTGAAATAGAGATCATCCTAGTGTTCAGTTTGCTGTGCAGACACATGATGCTTTTTAAAGGATTGCATCACCCCCTGGTTTTTGCCTGTTCTCTAAAAGTCCTTGAATAAGGAATGGGAGTGTAGGGCTTGTAATACGGGAGTTGTTTGCTGGTCAGCATTTAAACTTTTGCTCTCTGAATGACTTTTGGGAATTAGTTTCCAGTCTTGACTGTGATAATACTCTTGTTTGAATAGTTAAAAAATTGTTTGTTTCACCTGCAATATATAAATGCATATCTAACATATACAGAATATACAAGCATAGTGGCTTAAATGATGATCTTGTAAAACCATTTTGCTTTTCGTTGTTTCTGAGAATCAGAAGTATTCATATTTAAATTATTCTTTGGTTACTTTCAAAAGTCTGCATTACAGAATTTAGCCATGCAGGTTTTTTTACATCTGTGTGCAATAAACCCACATGCCAGAGTAAGTAAAAGCAAAATAACAAAGGGGAGGAATATGTGATTAAAATATAAATTCAATTCTCTGGATACTGTATGCAGCTATTTAATTAAGAGATTATCTGGGTAACTGAAGAACAGAAATAGCATCTGTTCTAAATTGCATCAATGAATATTAACTTGTGTTAAGAGAGAAGAGTTCAAAAAAAAGAAAAACAGAAGAGACAAGAATATGTTCTTGTGTCAGACTATAGATGAGGAAATCACATTATTTTCTATAAAAGGCTAACTTTTTCCTCTTATTTATTGATGAAGAGAATGAGCAGTCTTGTTTAATTTATCTTTGTGTTAAAAATACAGAAAAGAATTCTTAATTAGCAGTCACTGATAGTTTCAGGAATATTTTATTTGTCATGGTCTTTTTGCGTGCTTTGATCATGTGGCAAGACAGCAAAAACAAGTTTTTTGAGATCTTTGTCCCTCTCCTGTTTGTGTACCAACATTTTTTCCTTCCCCAAGCATCACTGCCTTTTCTTTGCAGTTCATATATCAGCAGTTGGGAGATTCATGAGCCAGCAAAGCCCAGTTGTACTTCAGAGGAGACATTCCTTGGAAAGAGGTACAGCTATGCCTTGTCTTTAGGGTAAAACCTTTGGGGCAGTTTTGGTGTCGTGGCTGATGATGAACCTTTGGAAGAACCTCAAAATTTTCCAATTCAGTGTTTACCTGTGATTCTAGAATAAGAAAAAAACCCCAAAAACCACACGCTAGTTTAGCAGGAATTTTCAGCCTCTGGATATTGGCCTGATGCTGATGGTGTTGAAATGAATTGTAGAAGTAGTCTCATTCATTTAGTTACAATCTTTTTTTATACTTTTTGCTGGGTAAGCAAAATGAATTGAGAAGCGGGAAAAAGGCAACAAAAGGAGGTATCAGATCTATGAATTCTTGCCTGTTATACCTATTCCTACTAACCTGTTTGTCCATTTCCATACTAATCAGGACACTGATGACATCCTCTGGAGACGATTCTGGCCCCCTTCAGCTAAGCTGGGATCTCTTAAATATCTTCCAGTTTGTCGGCTTTCCCTCAGCAAAAGCTTATTGATTCCAAATTCCTATAAATTTTTTAATTTAGTATGCACCACCGACAATTTACTTACATTTGCTTTTTAAATTTGGACTTTTTCTGTTTCTGGTAGTTCATTCTTTTGCTTTTTACTTCTAATGGTGTCTTCTTCATAGACACCTCACCTACACCTTCCATCTTCAGGCTGCCTACATTTCTTAGGAGGGATTTGGAGGAACAGGTAAAGAAGTGCTCACATTGCACAGTCTTCTTTATGTTTGAGAGGTCCCATAGACCAAAATGGGTTATTATGGGATTTGTGTGTGTTTGCATATAGTTTAAGCAGTAGTTTAGGTTATGCTGGAACATAGTGGGTGAGTATCATCAAACCAAATATCTCAGTGTGCCTTGGTGGCTTCCAAAATCCCTTTTCTTTGTCGCTGATTCTTCTTCAGTTGTCTTTATTTTAAAGAACTTGTTAGACTTAGTTCATGCCAAAACTTACGTAGCAGAGGTGTCTGGCACTTTTAATTTTATTTCTATCAAAGCTGAACTTGTATCAACTATAGTGTTATTATATGTGTATAATATATGACTATATTACATTGTTCTTAAGTCTTTTTGATACCATTTTACCTGTTCTGGTACTTACAGTCATGGACTTGCAGGGGAAAGGAGATTCTTGGTATGCATGCCCACCAGCCTGCCTGCCTGGTTAACTTTCTGTGCAGCACAAGGGACATTGAGCCCATTGTGTTCCTTGTGGGATGATGGAATGCTTCTTTCCAAGAGGGCAAGACATTGGGCATTAAATTCTGATACATCTGAAGTGTAGGAACAAGGTTAGATTCAAGATCCATTTCTTTGAAAGGAGGAAGGGCTGAGCCTCAGCAGTAAGACACACTAATAACATCTATTATGTATTACTATTCTAATAGTTATTAAGCCATAATGATCTGGTACAAATTTGTAACTGTGTCATTTTACTACTGAAGTTTTGTAGAACTAGTGAACATGTACTTTTGGAGTTTACTGCCTATATCAAAATTCAGGGGTGAAAATACAATGTTTGCTCTGTTTTCAACTTCCTGTTTTTCCTTATTTCTCAAATTTGGCTTAAAATATGACCAAAATGTGAATTTTGGGCACTTAAAATAACTGCCAGGAGGGGTGGGCAGCTGGCAGCTGGGACCAGCTTTCTGGGGAGCATTGCTTTCCTCCCCCTGCTCGTGATCTGCCAGCCCTTTCTCTCAGGAAGGAATGCTGTGAGTCCTCAGGCAAGTAGAAGAGTGTCCTTTGGCTTTGTATGTTCTTGATCTTTTCCTTAGTTAAACCACTGCTGTTCCTTGCACCCTCTGTAACCAGTGAATATCTGGGTAAGATAGTACATAGCACCTTGGATTTTAAGTAGTGGGGAATATAATTAAAATAGACTTACTTTGGAAATAATATATTTATTTATTTATATAATATTATTTTATTTCATCTGTACAGTTTTGACCTAGAAACTAAAGTATGATTTTTCAGCTGCATCAGGACATGTCTGATTCTTTCAGTCATTCTGCTGTTAGATAATGGTCAGCATTTCCTTCTGCCAGACTTTGCTGGACTTACATACTATTTTTCTCTAATTTAATTTCTCTTAGAAGTACTTCTATATCTCACCAAAAAAAACCCACTACTTTTCTTCTTTTGAAGTTGTGATTTTGGCTTTCAGATTTTAAGCTTCATGCAGCAAATTGAGCTGCTACATCCCCTCTGGCCAAAACTGACTTCTGCAGCTGTGATCTTTGCTTTTCTCTGGTACTGAACCATCCTGCAAAAGGTGCACCCTGTACTTACTGTCTGTGTTCAGTCTGACTCTCAGCTGGTACCCCCCTGATGCTTAGATAGACATACTGGATCTGTCCTCACTGTCATTTGTGATGAGGTCAGGCACAGTTTGAATGTCTTACTGAGTGTTTCACAAAAGCACATCACTGAACTGCTGGGATACCTTGTCCCACCTGAATAACCAAACTGCTGTCAAAAAAAAAGTGTTAAAAAAGAAAGTAACGCTGTAGGTTCTCAGCATTTAGGAGACCATTGCAAAAATGCTCTGGAGCAGATTAAATGTTCTTTTTTCTTAGAAACATAATTTAGCACCTTATTGAAGAGAGACAAATGGGACTGAGTCCATGGAGAATGCCAGTATTTCTCTTACCTTATTAGTCAACACCTGCAAACTGCCAGATTTGAGGCTTCCTTTTCTTTCGCTGGAATTTGGTGTATATTTTATTTTACCTTATTATTGTTAATGGATTAAAAATTAGTGAAGAGAACAGTTTATTGTAAAATTATTGGTTGCTTTTACTACCTAATATGTTGTTGGGTTTTTCATAGCCTTTATTTGAGAAGGCCCTTTTCCAGTCTTTCATGTTGTTTTGAGCACTTGAGAACCCTACAAGGGGACTGTACTGGGTGCATTACATGCATCACATTGTTTTTGGAACAAAGTCCTCTCAAACAAAATTTGAGCTCTTGGTTTTGTATGGTGGGATCATTAGCATTTAATGAACCTCACAAGGTTCATATTTGAAGCCACAGAGGAGGTAGGATATTGTCATCACTCTGGTGGCCTGCGTTAAGGTTCTTACACATTAACAACAGGGTGGTAGACAGAAGATTTATTTTGTTGTAGCTGGCAGTGGCAAGCTCTTATGGTACTAGGAGGACAGCAGTTTGAGGTACCTTCCATAAAGGAGGGTTAACATGGATTTAATTATCTTGAATTGCACAAAGAGGGATTTTCATCTACATGGTTATCATGTAGCAGTAGTGTCTTGCTGACTAATTTCTGGTTCCGTATATAAGTCCCCAGATAATTAAGCATTTTTGAAAGGCAAAGCGACAACCTTTACCTTGTTCTTACTACTCTGATAAGTGGAAGGATTTTTATCCTCATCTGTTTTAGCAGAAATCAATATAAGCTGTAAGACAATTAAAGTTTTGGTAGAAAAAAGAAAAAGCTTGAGTATGACGAACCACTCTTGTGGTCTAAATCTAACACGCATTTTGTGTACATGCAAGGGAACCCATTTTGTGCTTCTGGTTTTCAAGCACCTACCCTGGAAAAAGCTTGAGAAAGCCTGCTGGGCTAATAAAATACGAGTTCTTTCCTAAACAGAGACATGATGGCTTTTCCATAAATTTGCCTCTTTTTAGCTAGAAGTCATAACATTAGACACAACAGTTACCGTTTGTATTTTTATTGTGCCTTTTTTATTGAGTTACATTATGACATTTATCAGAAATAAAATTAAGCTTAGGGCATGGAAGATGGGGTAAGTTCACTATTTGAAAGCTTGAATTCAGGGCACATTTTGACAGTTACCCTTTTTGGCAAGTCAGGCTTTTAACCTAAAGGTAAGTAAAATAGGATTAATTTAATATTGCTTTTATGAGGCCTGCCTGATCAGATAAAATAATTTTTAAAACTTGAGTTGAAGCAATGTCTTGTACATTTCAGAGTAAATAGGCAGTAACATGCATGATGTATCCAAGTTACTTTTAATTCGAAGAACTGTCAGACAGTTTTCAGTTAACTGTCATGAGGTTACCAGTTCTCTGCATCATCTTCTGTGACAATCACCTGCTGTTAATGTTCTGTATGGTACCAAAACCATTTAGCCCTTTGGGTTAAATTGTCATTTGGAAAGTTAAGTAAAATGATAAATGCTCTGTACTGTCCAGTGTTGCAGTTGCAATTTAAAACTTGACTTCTTTTTTCTCCTCCAGTATTTTCTGTTCTTTTTTATAGTAATTCTGTGCTTCTTGCAGTGGGAGTGGTGCTCATGCTTCTAGAGATTTTTGAATTCTGAAGAGGCAAGATTTTCCTTTTTTTTGGAGGAAAAAATGGGTGGAGGGAATCCATTTTGTATTTGCACAATCCTTCTGCCAACAGTTTATTTGGTCCTGACCCAGGAGGGTTACCTTCATGGCCCGTGTGTGGCTCTTAGGCTCAGTTTTCACACCTGAGGGTGGATGGACTCCTGTGCTCAAGCTGCAATGCCTTCATGCAGCTGTCTTATATCTGGGGCTGATGCAGTTGGTCATGAGTAATGTACGTGTTTGGATAATTCTTTACCTTCTGGCATGCACTTTTATTGGTTTTACTCTTGAATAATCTGTGAAAGTGTTTGTTGCCTTCAACACTAAAATGGTTGATAGCATCCTTTTGAACAATTTACTGCAAGGAATTGAAAGCTAAAACTTTATCTGATTATAGTCAGTGGTTATTTAGTATACCAGTACAATAGAAAAGGCTTTTTAAAATTGTAATTTCATCCTATTATCCAATTATTTTATTTGCAAGGAAAAGGTGCTCTTTTGTAAAGATTTTTTTTTTAGAATCTTAGAGTGTTTAATCAGTAACCATAAGGTTAAAATTAAAGTTTGCAAGATTGAAGTTTTACCAACTTGGCTGTTTTGATGTCCAGCTGTATGTTTATTTTCCCACACCACTTGTATCGAACTAACTCCCTCATCCAAAACAGTGGTTTTATTCACCATTGTTTTTTTAAAGGGTAAAAAGCAGCCAGGCGTTACATATACTTTGTACCAGTTGTCTGTCCTGCAGTTTTCCAGTGAATGTTAATGTTATCATTTATATTTTTCTTGACATAGTACTAGCTTTTTGTTAGTAATATTAAAGAAGGATTTGCAAGGGCTGTTTTCAATTGTTTTCTGTTTTTCCTTAAGTTTGATCTGCAGAGGATTGATTAAGAATGATAGTCATGCCCAGGAAAAGAAGCCTTTTGGTATTGATGGGTATTCTTGAAACTATAAATATAAAATACTATTTTAGAAGATGCGCTTCTAAAACACTTGGGTGTGTACATTTTTTTTTACTTAGGGATTCATAAAAATAGCTAAGGTTGTATGTGTGGAAATACATTCCAGCAAAGTTTTGTAAAATTAGTTTGCTTGTCTTCCTCTAGTTGTTCATTCACAGCTCTTATTTTAGGCAAGAGTCACAGTCTTGCCAGTTTCCCTAGACAGTGAACACTAGCTGACTTAAAAATATTTAAATGTCAGGATTTTATAGAGATATTGGGTATGTTCTCTTCATTCCTTATATTAGAATTGGATACCCATTAAAATCGTACTAAGCTAACTGAAAGGCTTACTGTATTGTCTTTATAGCCTGTCATACACAGATTACACCCATTTTAATCTGTTATCTGGAGTATGTCCAGCTTCTGCTAAATGGTGTCTGTTTTACTTTGAAAAGAAATGTGCAGCTGTTTGTAGCAAAAATACAGTTACTGTGAGTGACAGCGATACCAGCTGTGTGCTGCACACTTCAGCTGCTGGAGAACTGAACTCAGAGGTGCCCCTGCTCTGTTTTCTGCATTGACACAGCATATAGAGAGCTTCTTCTGTAGCTTTTGTACTTCTGTGTCACTGCACGGATAAGCAGCACTTTCCCTCCTCTGCCTGAGCAAATCTGGACTGAAGGTTACCCCCCACATTTTAGTTTCCCTCACAAAGGTGAAATGTTTGTCTCGAGCTTCACTTTTCTGTCTGAAGCAGGTCAAGAAGTTGCATCTGGAAAACAGAAAGCTCAGAGGACTCATGTCAGCTCTAAGGGTTTGGGAGTTTGCCAGCTTCCACAGCCGTCTCCGCTGCTGGCATGTAGCAGGAACAGCGTTGAGCTCACATTTAATGCAGTGTCTTTGTACCCAAAACCAGAGGTCTACAGACATGGTGTCCTTTCTGCCACTCTGCCCAAGTGCAGTTTGCAGGGACTATTAAGTGCATGCGCAGAAAGATGTTTGGTCAATCCCAGAACAGTAAAGCAAGGTGTTCCTGCGGGGAAAAAATAGACCAAAACTCTTTAAAAAAACCCTAATCCCAAAATGCACATGCATTTAAGTGCATCCTCCCAATTTCCCACAGCACTGGGTGCTACACTTTGCATTTGGTTCTCCAGAATTTCAAATCCATCACAGATTTGTGTATAGAAAACGTCTGTTAAAAATTTTGAATTTATGCAGTAAATTTGGGCACAAACAGTAGAATTGTGTAAAGTCTTCAGGTGAGCAAAACTCATTGTAATTTCTCTGCTCATTTAATTTTTCCACACTACGCAGGGTAGAGTGAAAACCAGCTGTAATAGAGAGTCCCCTTGGGGTTGATGAAGTTAATTTTGTTATTGTTATCAAGGGGGTACTATCTTTGTGCCTGATGTCATAGAAAATGTTGAAATTGAAAAATGTCCAAAAATACTGTTGAATTGAGTCACTTTAAATGTCTTTATCTTGAATTCCCACTTCGTGGCATTATTACGGTAGTTTCATCCCAAGCTAGCATTATTCATTAATACCGGTTTATCCCTGTGATCTGTCTTTCTCTTTGTCTATTTGTTTGGATATACTCTGTGTGCACATTTGTAACCTTCTGTTTCTTGCTGCATTAATACCATATTTTAAATTGCACTTAGAGCGGGTGTGTTTGAACCAGTTATGCTGGGAACGCCTGTTTTTGGCTTGTGTTAGAGTCTGTTAGCCCATGTACCATATTAGGAAGCATTAGGAAGGCTGAATTCCTCTGGAAATACAGACTGTCTCATTTTTGAAGCATTGGTGTGATTAACTGTAATACAATACACTTGGTATGAATGCTTGATGGATAAACATTCTTTTGCTTACTCTAGGCAGTTTTACATCTTACTAGGATGCAATTCATGTACTAAACAGTGCGAATGTGAAACTATCATTAGAAAAAATGCAGTCAGCCAAAATGAATTCTGCCTGCAGGTGCAATTAAGGAATTGGTAAGTCTACAATATGAAGTAATTGAGCAGTGGTCTGGCACTGAGAATGTGGCATTGCACTTTCCATTTGAAAGATATTTACAAAGTACAGCAAACCTTTTGCTGTATTACAGAAGCTTTTCTGTTAATCCTCTTACACTCTGCCTGTTTGTCCATTTTTATATACAAGCAATGGCATTAACAGGCTGCATGGCTGCAACACTCCTACCAAATTAAGGCAACACCCCACTAATAGGTCTCTTTTATATGACTGCATGGTGATGTTAATGTGAATGTAGCAATAGGCTACTAAAGGCTTTAGATTCTGGAGGATCATAAACATTTTTGTTACTGTAGAAGAATACCTGCTTGTACTAGAAACTAAATAGATACCCTCTGTAATGTGTCCCATCTGAAAGTGTGGAAATATGTTTAACCTGTAAAGACTATTTGAAGGGCTGTCTAATGTTGAATGCCATACTTAGCTATTCTTCAACTCATAAGCTGTGTACTTAGGTAATGAATAATATATGTGCAAAGAAGAGTTTATTACTTCTCCTGAGTTTTTCTTAATAGAATATAATATAATTTCCCACACTCATCTTAATACTGTAAGCACTATGCTTAGTAATCTCAGCTAAGCTAAGGAATTCATTAAGTAAGAACTTCTCATTTAAAAAAATCCAAACTCTCTTAATTTGAGATTTTTCTAAGAACTCAGTTATTAAGAAAAGTGAGGTGGGACAGCTTTTGAGATTCAGAAGGGCTCCTGCTGTGGTCTGGTGTGGAAGTACATTTGCTTTTTATGCCTTGGTCTGAGACGTGTCTTCTGGTTTCTGTCACTGGAGATGCTTCTCCCTTGCCCATGCAACCTTTGTTGTGTCTGCAGGAGTATTAGTAAGGTGGGCAATTAGTACCAAATGCCACAGCTCCTAGGAATAAGACAAGGTATGTCAGAGAGTCATAAAAAACCTTTGGTCAAGTTGCAATTCTGCACCCTTAAAAAGCCCAATAGGATTTGTATTGGTGATGTAATATTGAGAAAATCAGACACCGAGGCAGACTGTTTCCACCTGACTCTCTTCTTACACCTCTGCTTTCTTTTCTGCTTTAAGTAGAGAGATAGATAGCAATGTGTGCTATTTATAGTACATTTAAAAGAATTTTTTATAGATAAATGTATGTAAGATAATTGTATTGATTTCTGTTCAGTTTATAAAATACTGCTATTTCACAATAAAACTCAGGTTGGATGAATTATCTCTATATTGTTTACTCAGCAAATACTCTAAATTAATCCCTGTGATTACTTTTTTGTGTCCTTCTTTTCCTTTGAATTATTTTCTTTACAATTGTAGCGTCTGTAAATGAATAAAAGGAATTGCTTATGAAATCTTTTTGTAGAGTAATTTTTAGTGAATATGCAGGTTCCACAATTTATTCCTGCTGAGATTTATTTTAAATAGAATGTTTTATGCATAGTCAATATTTTGTTTCAAGTGTTTGCCTGTGAGAATATTTGTAGCATTTTTACTCTGCATTTGAGCTCTTGACTTTTAGGCTGAGGGAGAGTGAGATTGCTGGGAGAAGAAACACTGATTTGTTGATTCATGGTGACTTTGCTACTGTATGGCAGTCTGTACTAATTGGTACCAGAAGCAGCATTTACTCTTGGCTAATTCATGTGTCACACTTAAAGGCAGAAGAAAAATAGCACCATCAGTTAGGATGTAGATTGGCAGCAGTGCAAGGATCTGGAAGAAATACTGCAGCAGATTCAGGAAGAAATGTCTAGGGATGGAGAGTGGAACTTTGCTTTGTGCTCTCCTATCTGTTTAAATTTGTTTGGACACCAGAGTCCAGATTTGAGTCTGTACTGTATTATAATTAGTTTGTCAAACTCAGCTCACTTCAAACGTTCTCCTTTGCATGCTTATTTCAAGGCTCAAAGATACAATGAATTCTTGAGCATGCTAGTTTGTTACCTTGGCAATAGAAGGAATTGCCAAAAGAGCGATAAGACGTATCTGCTGTCATATTGGAAATTCATATTCTTGTTAAATATTCTTGTTCATATTTTTATTTTTTTTTGCATAGCATGGCTGTTGGAGTGCTCTTGTTGCAACTGCTTCTTTGTTCTGCTGGACAGAGACACTGTCAAGGTGTAGGCAACTGTTCTTCCTTTTCCCTGAAGCAGGAAGAGTCAGCTAAAGACATTCAGGTTTGCAGGTCAGAACTGCACTGCTGTAAATAGTAAGGTGTTGAATTGCTGTACCCGCATCTCTGATCTCTCCAGGATCAGTGAAAGTCTGGCAGGAGGGACTTTCTGAGGAACCCTGAGCTTTATGGGAATGCAGGATGGTGGAGCTTGTCTTTTGGCTCCTTTCCATGCAATTGTCAAGCTGCTGTACTGAAAAACACAAAGTTTTTTTTCTTCATGGTTTTTATTCTATCTGAATAGTAGATAACTGATCAGAAGTAGACAGTAGCAGTTGCAAAGTGCATTTAAGTCAGTAATGTACAGTAATGCAAAGTAGAGTTTAAAAAAAAAGGCAAGGTCAGGCAAAGGGACGACATATATGAAGTGTACCTGTGAAGTACACAACACTTAAAAAGTCTCCTTGGGATTCTTACATGATCAGCAGGACTCAGGGAAGCTACCTCGCTAGTCATTTGTACCTCCCATTACACTGTTGCATCCAAGCTGCTGCATTAGAAAAACCAACCCACTATCAGAGATTTAGACCCAGGTCTGCAAAACTCATCAAAGAGAATTCAGTGAAAATTGTTTAGCCTGTACCATTAATATAAAACAGGACAGTATTGTAATTTCCCATTTTTATTAATGCTTATGACAAAAAAAAATTCAGAAGAAAGGAAAAACCTCATGGAATTGTAACTCGTTACCATATTTAAAAAAAAGCAGGAATATTCAGATAAGTCTGTTCGTATATCGTTGTCAACTCCAGGTTTCAGTGCATCTTGCTGTTTTACTCACTTACTGAAACACACAGCTACCCTAATAGATGTACAAGTTGCAAATTCCATGTGAGCTGTGGTTTTACTCTTCAGTAACAGGGCTTACTTTTACTTGATAATTACTCTGACCTGTTTTAACTAAGAATAACAGCATGTAGTTTTCATGTGGGGCACACATCTCATTTACAGCAACAGTGATTTTGTATTTTTCTGCTACGTAGACAAGTAACAATGTAAATTGTAATAAAACTAGTACATCAGCAATAAAACAAGTACACACAGAATAAATAATAAATGGATATAAAGAATAATTTTCACTGTTTCGAGGAAACTACTTAATGAAAACAGGTGTTTTTAAAATTTCGCACAGAAAATGAGCCAAGTAGCAGGAACTGGGGAGATGATCCATGTATAGTACCACCTAGGCAATTTTGGTTCCATGTTTTGGCCCAAAACTGCAGTATATAAAAGTTCAGTGAAAGAAGCCTGTCAGAGGAATCTGTAACTACTTACACCATGACGCAAGTGCACCCTCATGTCACAGGCCTAATGAATGCACGTGGTTAGCCCATGCATTTTAATGCTTGTATCCCACCAGGAAATGCCACTTGGCATGGTTTGGGTTTAGGAGGATATGCTGTAGCGCACAGAGATGTATGGATCCAAACTGAGATGTGTTGGCACTGCTGCAGGATGGTGACACTGTGGTTTTCTACTAGAAACGGTCTTCATGATGTTCCAACAGGTAGAAAACTTGATAACTTGTGCCAATTCAACAAGGGTACATAGAGATAATATTTTCCAGTTCATCTCAACAAATTGAACAGTTTGTGTGTTGTTGAAGCTGCTCCTGGATTGTCATATATCTGAAGAGGTCTCTGTGGAGTGGAGAAGTCTTGTGCCCAGATACTTTTAGATTTTAGAAGCATGAATCTGCTGTGCAGGTCTCTTTGTCAGAGTTTCAGGACACTTAAACCAGATATTTCTCCTATGGAGCTTTCTGACGGGAAACCCTGGGTATGGATTGGACATTCAGTTTCTTTCAATATTGCTGATGTCTAATTCCCATCTGTGTTTCATTCCTGCAATTGCTTCTTGGGAAGATTTGTCTCCTGGATGCTTCTGTGCTGAAGCATTAGTGACGGCTGATGCCCACGCAGGCTTTAGGGGAGCATGAAGCCAGGAAAACTGGAGGAAGCCTCCTCACTGACTCACTGCCTTTGACTGACAAAGCAACCACTTCACAGAGAAAAAACTCTTTAAAAAAATAGTCACCCATTTCAGATATTGCCAGAGCTTCCTCTCTTCCCTGGAGCTATGCTGTAAAAAGATTTTAAAGCAGAAGGTAATGATCAAATTGTGATTTCTTTTCCTCATTTATCTTCTTCAGCAGAGCCAGAGAGGTTATCCTCAGTGCTTCGTAATAGATACTCTAAATCTGTTCCCTTTCGGTTTGAGTCTCTTCCCCCTTGTCCCCCATGTCACTACATGCTCTTGTAAATTGTCTCTCTCCATCTTTCTCATAGGC
Source organism: Coloeus monedula (assembly GCF_965178545.1). Classification (NCBI taxonomy): domain Eukaryota; kingdom Metazoa; phylum Chordata; class Aves; order Passeriformes; family Corvidae; genus Coloeus; species Coloeus monedula. Next base: position 24,897,587 of record NC_138781.1, read on the forward strand.
TACCTTCAGGTGTTGGAGCCCACAGTTAGGTCACTCCTAAGCTTTCCCTTTTGCAGGCTGAACTACCCCAATTCTCTCAGCCTTACATCAGATAAGACAATTTTTATGTTGCACAGTTTATTGTATGCAACACTAATATTGTGGTTTATATGGCACCAAGCTGGTTAGTCCATGGGAAGGATAACCCATGTGATTCTTTAGAGTTATCTCCATTCTGACTTGCTTAAAAAAATAAAAAACCCCATATCACTATCTACTGGTTACTGTTAGCTAAATTCTATAAATTATTGGTAGTTAAGAGCTATGGAAAAATGCCCTAAACTTAAGCAACTTTGCCTTTTTTCAAGAATAATCAGTTTTCATCCTTCTGATCTTACTCCTAAAGGTGAAGTACTAAAGCAAAAATGTAGGGTTTTTTCTGCATTAGTCAGCAACATATTTTTATAGTTAGTGACATGTCTTCACTAGCTTGTGCTTTACCAAAGAGAAGCAAATGGTCATGTGTGCGTATGTATGATTTCCCTGGGGATGCCACCCAGGGTGCCTAACAGGCATACCCGCTTCTTTGGTATTACAGTTTGTTACTATATTGGTGCCAGGTGAATCATTGATGACCCCTTTTTCTGTCACTTTAGAGAACACAGAAGTACATTCTGTTAACAGCAGTTCTTCAGGGCTTCTTTCAACATGTCACCGCTGTTGACTTTTTGTTTCCATGAGTGCTGTTGTAAATCCTAGAAAATGTCACAAGTGGATTCTATGGAAACTTATTTTTTTTCTAAATACTTGTAGTGGTAAAATCAGAGGTTAAGATATTATACTGTATTTTCATGTAAAAGAGCTTGCTTTAAGTAATGGCTTATGATGTGACTATTGGGGATGGTCGTGTACAGGGCCCAGAGTTGGACTCGGTGATCCTTGTGGGTCCCTTCCAACTCAGCATATTCTGTGATTGTGACTTTACTGTACTGGGTACTTGGCCAGAGTGGCAGTACAACCAGATCTGTCAAATGACAGGGAATGGGAGAATTCCCATGAGTCTGAAATCCCACGCACACTCCGGGAAGCACAACAGCAACAGACGTGGTGAAATAGTTCTACTTAAATCACGTTAACCATACTTTGAGGAAGAAGTTATAAATGTTTGTCTTATTTTTAGCACAGTAAAATCTTGAGTGACAGTTCTCACGACTGTACTGAGCAAGCAGTTCATTACTCTGGTGGATAGACTGTTTCACAAAGATAGAAAATTTCCAAGCACAAATTTACTGTTCTTCAGTTTAATACCCAGAGATTCATTTAACAGAATCAGTCAACCATGAAATGTGATTGTACTAAATGAGATAAATGACATACAAGAATATCCTTCTTCTTCTTCCCCTAGTCAGGGGGAGACAACTGCCTTGTTGAAGGAAGTGGCAAAATTATATGACCAGTGTACAAAAGACAGTGAATTGATGCCAGGTAGGGAACATAGAGATTTATACAATCAGTGATCTACAGTCTCAGAGTGAATGCTTAGGTGAGGTACTAGGTAAGAGTGGTGTGATGTATTTGGAGACATAATGATAACTTTTCATTACCAACAGTATCTTTAGTTCCCTTTTAGTGGGATCATCAAAATATTCCAAAACAGTGAGTACAAGCCAGAAGCTATCTCTTCTGTCTAGTCTGGTTCAAGAAAGATCATCCCAAACCTGAATTCAGTATATGATTTGATGCTTTCAAAGAAGCATATCCTGAAGCATATCCAGTTGTTTTGCAACAAATCTAAAACTGCTTCCACAATAATCTCATGCCAGTCATTGAACACAAGGAAAAGAGTGGTGCCAATTAACATGATGAAAAGAAATCCAGAAATAAATATACTCATTTTGTGACATAATTTTCCCCTATACCTCTCTCTCAGCTGTTCTTTGTCTCCAGCAAGTAGTATCTCCCTTTACCTTGATGCAATTCATCTCCGTTCACATTTGGGGTGTGGGTCTTTCTGATGATGTTAATAAATGAGATGATTCAAGCTAAATTCACAGCTGTTGTTTTTAACCTGTAGTTGCTTGCATGACTGCTGCATTTCAAAGCTAAAGGTTTGCAGTCAAACCTTAGCTCACTAATGTTTTAGTTGGGTCTCAGTCTATTGATTGAGCCTGATTTTGGTTGATGGCAGCATGAAGGAGGTTGGGCTTGAACATGGAACCCTTAGTGAGCAGAGCGGGTGAAAACTGCTGCCTTTGACAGCAAACCAGAGAAAGGAAGCTGCCAGGGAGGTTGTACCACTTTTTCACTGCTGTTCCATGGCTCTTCCAGCTGGTTTTGTCTTTTCTTTGGTCAGCCTAGAAATGGTGGCCTCAAATTGCATCTTTCCTTATTACTTATTTCTGCATCAGTGTTTTTTCTCCAATCTTAGAGATATCACAGCAGCATAAAAAGTTCAGCGGCATTGGACAGCATTTAGTTTGTGTCTTATTTTACTTAGGCTTTGCATGTATTTATGTAGGCTTTCTAGGAGCATAATATAGTTAAAGCAGCCTTTTTCTTGCATCATAATGACTAAAAATTGATGTCAAATAGGTTTGTGAATTCTTGTAAAACCTTTATCATCTCAGTCTTCTTGGAAGAAGAAATTAATTGTTTCACATTGATGTGAAATACAGGAGTTAAAATTCCCACTGAGTGACTACTGTCTTTTCTGTTTAAACCACTACTTTGTATAAAGCTGAGAGGGCTTTTTGGTAGCTTTGTGGTAGCCATAACATAGTTAATAAACTTACAATAGTATTTAGAAGTATTTTTGTATTTCAACTTTAATATATTTACTATTTAAAAGAAATGAACATCTTTTCAGGCAGGTGAAACCTCAGGTGGCAATGACCCAGCTGCCATGTGTGCTCCCTCCAGGGACATCGTGACAGAGCCTTCAAGCAGGGCTGTAAAAGAGCAGGCTTCTGAAGACCTTTGAATATTTGTATAGCTACGTAGCAGGGTGCAGTGTTTTATGTTTTAAGAGGAACAGTGATAAAGGAAAACATGGCTACGCAATGGTGTCTTCTGCAGGTTGTCTGTAAAAGAGGAAAAGGAAATATGGAAAATTGTTTTCCTTTATTTGAAGTGATGAATATGATATATCCATGGGACTGAAGCTCAGTAAAATTGTTACCACTAATAATAACACATATTCTTTCCTTACTGCCAAGTGCAGGCAGTTAAATGAATCAGGTTGGCAAACTCTGATCTCTAAAATATGAAAATATGCTTTTCCTGACTAATGTTTCTGAAGGTCTGAATAATCACTGATTAAAGGCCATGCTGAAATTATGATAGTAAGTAGCATAAATAATATAATCTGATTAATGCAGTCACTGTTAAATTACTGCTTTAGAGATGAAATAAACCTGTAAACCTGGTTAGTTAAAAAAAAATACCCATGGCTGTATATATTGCAGTTCTAAAAAAGTTAATACATAATATGGATCATAATCTCTAATGATATCCGTAGGTGATGTAGATTAGTAATCTTCTGGTCTAGCTTTGGATGAATGCAAACTGGAACTTCATAAGGCCTAAAGACTAACACGCAAACACTATACAGATTATAATTTCAGTGTATTTGACTCTGTTAATGTTTGTTAATAGTGCATTTTTAATGAGTTAAGTATTTTTAATATTTTTATGCATAGACCAACACATACATTAAAGATCACCTTTTGAATTTATAATCAAAAATGATAAAAACTTACACTCAGTTGACTTTTGCAACCATAGTTGCGCTTCCTTGAATGAAAGAGCACAAATTAAAAAACCTGTAGTTTAAATGAGCAGGAGAAATTTGTCTTTTAAAAGCCTTTTCAAACTTGCAACATCACAGGACTAAAGCAGTACGTAATTTAATGATTTGGAAGTCTTTTTGGAGTAGGTAGCTGAATGATTTGTGATCTATTTCCACAGGTTTTCAATACATATTCTAATGAAGACTATGACAGGAGAAATGATGAAGTTGACCCAGTGGCTGCATCAGCTGAATATGAACTTGAGAAGCGTGTGGAAAAGCTGGAGCTCTTCCCAGTTGAACTAGAAAAAGGTATGGTGTCTGTCTGCCATTTCCACTTCCTGGGACACTGACCTACAAGTATGAGGAAGTCTACACATGCCTAGAGAGCCTATCTTGAATTTCCATGAATCTGTTGTGGTCACCTTGGCTTTTTGGATTTCAGGAATTGTTCATTGAGGAATTAAAGAAGCAGCCCAGAGACAGGCAGTTTTTACCTTCTTAAGAGAATTGTTTTGTGACACTCCATTAACATGATTTCACACAGTGTTTGTTGTGATATATTCATTCTTCACTGGAGGAGTAAAAATCTTGACTGTTGTTCTAAGCTCCTCATAAGGCTGCAGATGGTATTTTTTGTGTGTAATTAAAATGGCAGTCAAATAGGTTTTTTAAACGGAAGCAAAATAATATTAACGTTATTGACGCAGAAAGCCAAGAGGAACCAAAGTATAAATGTTTACCTACCAAATAACTGTACAGATCAAATGTAATAAGTTTCTGCTTTCTCTTGCCTTTTTCACAGATGAAGATGGACTTGGCATAAGCATTATTGGAATGGGAGTTGGAGCCGATGCAGGCCTTGAAAAACTGGGAATATTTGTCAAAACAGTAACAGAGGGTGGGACAGCAGAAAGAGATGGCAGGTAAACTAGACTTTGTATTTGGAAATTTTCTCAGCAATAGTTACTATAAATTATGATTTTCATAGGAAATAGTTGTTTGCTTAATGTATGTCATGGTAATCCAAGCTGTAAAGTTTGGAGACTCCATTTGTAAGATCCAAGTAGCTGATGTGGTTATGAGAAGACACTAAATTGGTATCATGAGTTTACACTGCTTAAGAAGAACAAATTTGCCAAAGATATGTGTTTGTGACTGCTGAGAACCCAGATGCTTTAGCCTCAGCAAAGCGGGTGATTCCAAACTCTGTGTCACTTTTGAAGGCAGTTTAGATTCTAAAGGTGTTGAGTTCCCACCTGTTCTATTGGCTTCAAGCTAGCTTTGGATAGGCAATACTTAAGAAAAAGAATTCTGTTCAACATTTGATTATTTGACCTCTCTCTACATTTGATGTCCTTACGAAGAGATCTTGATGGGCTGGATTGATGGGCTGAGGACAACTGCATGAGGTTCTGTAAGGCAAAGTGCCGGGTCCTGCGCTTGGGTCACAACAACCCCAGGCAGTGCTACAGGCTGGGGGAGGAACAGCTTGAGAGCTGCTCAGCAGAAAAGGACTTGGGGTGCTGGTTGACAGGCAGCTGGCTATCAGCCAGTGTGTGCCCAGGTAGCCAGGAAAGCCAAAGGCATCCTGGCCTGTACCAGCACTAGTGTGTCCAGCAGGACCAGGGCAGTGATTGTCCCCCTGTACTCGGCTCTGGTGAGGCCACACCTCAAGTGCTGTGTCCAGTTCTGGGCCTTTCACTACAAGAAAGACAATGGGGTGCTGAAGTGTGTCCAGAGAAGGGAAACAAAGCTAGTGAAGAGTCTGGAGCACAAGTCTTACAAGGTGTGGCTGAGGGAGCTGGGGGTGTTTAACCTGGAGAAGAGGAGGCTGAGGGGAGACCTTATCACTCTCAACAACCACCTGAAAGGAAGTTGTAGCTGGGTGGGGGTCGGTCTCTTCTGACATGTCTCAAGTGAAAGGATGAGAGGAAATGGCCTTAAATTGTGTCAGGTGAGGTTCAGATTAAATATTAGAACTTTTTTTTCACTGAAAGAGTGAAAGACATGGGAATTAAGTTGCCCAGAAAGGTGCTGGAGTCACTGTCTCTGGAAGTGTTGAAGAGGCATCTGGATGTGGCACTTGGGATGTGGTTTAGGAGTGATTGAGCTGCAACGTTGACGGCTGAACTGGATGATGTTGAAGATCTTTTCCAACCTTGATGATTCTGTGATTAGGGAAATAATTAGTCTACCTGAATGTTTGAACTTTTACTAAATACACTCCCTTCAAGTTTACTAACACAGACTGTTACTCTATATTTCCTACTTTGGATAGTCTTCTGTTCCAGAGTTCAGTTTTCACACCTACAGCACTGAAAGTACATTAATTAATTGAAGTAGAAAGCTCTTCATACCGTAAATCTTGCCCACTAAAGAAGTGGATTGGTGTGTGTAGTCTTGTAAAATGCTCATATAAAACCTGCTTGCTTCTAGAATTGCTTATTTGGTATATGCAGGCTAAATAACTCCTTTTGAACATAAAATATTTCCTATCATATGGGGCACAGTTATCTGTGTATTATACAACACCTGCCAATCTGTGTATTGTACAATACCTGCCACAACCGAGCCAACCTCTTCTCATTAGGAGATAGAAAAATACTTTACTATGTAATCATTTAATAAGGAAAAGTATTCTTAAATATCTTCCAACCCATACAGTTAGTCGTTCTGTCCTAGTGCATAACTATGTAAATTTTCATGCCAATAAAATATTACTTCTCCGATATGTAAGCAATTAAATCAACTTATATGCATCCTCATTTTCTGATTTTAACCATTAATGCGTTATTGCGTTAGAAACAATATGAAAATATTGTTTATTAATAAGAGTAGGAAAAAACTCTTAAGACGTTGATGCTATCTTCTAAAAAATATATTGCAGTAACATGTTCCTTGTTGATGAACACCTCTAACTTTTCAACGAGGCAAAAAGTTGTTCTGCTGTGGAAACCCCCCAAAAATTTAAACAGAAGACTCTAGAAGGCAGGGGGTCACAAAGTTTAGTAACATTGCTACTGAAGTGTATTGTCTTCTAGATTGGGCTTGGAGGTATCTTTACAGATCTTGGCAATAAGATATTAAGTTGAAAGCCAAGTACTGATTTATCATAGGCTTAAAAATTATGAAGGCAAATGAAGAAGCTGACACCTCAAGATGTCATGACTTTATCCATTACTTTGAATTTAAGTGAGTGTTTTTCTGAAGGGTATGCTTGACCTCAGCCAGAAGGCATTAAGCTCACGACTGGTATTATTTGTGAAATTCTCTGGTTGAAAATCCGTCACTCACTGCTGCTCTGGTATGATCTGTAATTTCTTTTCCTCTCATTATTCACATGTTTGAGTGGGCTACAGAAGTTAATGTTCCATCATAAGTCTCTTCTTTCATTTCCCTAGATGGCATCTGAAAGGAGCTTGTCAGCTGAGAAAAAATAATATCATTCTTTGACCATTCTAATATTTGTGTTGGTTTTCAACTGGCAGAATGTTCAGTCAGCTGAGAAATAGGACTCTGATTTTCTCTTTGAGAGCCTGACTGATCATTCACTTGGGAAAGGGATATATAATCCTCTCAGTCAGGACCAGATAGTTCTGCACAATAAAGTGCATCAACTGCAAAGGGTCCTGTTAACTTCATCTTTATGAAAAGCCTAGTTAATCATTAATACTGATAGCAAAGCAAAGTCTCCTTCCAGAAAATAAAACTATTTCAACAGTTGCATCAGATATTCTGAATAATTGCAGAGCAATCTTCAACCAGGTTCTTCTGAAGCTACAATTTAAAACCTTACAGTATCTGTAGGATAACTTCTATATTTTATTGAAAGACCAATGAAATTATGATATAAAGTACTTTTCTCCCATTGAAATACAAAATCTGTACAAGGGGGCTTCTCAGTGATTTAACACCACTGGCTTGATTCATGTTGCTGCAGACAAGCAGGTAGCATTTAGTTGTCATATTTAAAGGTTTTGTGTGCCAGTACTTAACCAATGAGGGTGCTTCAAGATGGATCCAAAGGCAAGCATGTTGGTAAGTATTAGGAGAGGTTATTAATAGTGTGAAAAATACGAAATCAGCCATTAGACTGAATATGAAAAATAAAATCTTTTCCTGGATCAATCAATCCATAGCTGCTTCTTTCAAATTATTGTGGTGATGAGTCATTCACTTTTTAAAGTACTTTGATAACATTGGGAGCAGCAGTTTTGAAACATTACATAGTTCTTAACTTGAACTCTAGAAGTTTTCTCTGCATGAATTAAATTTTTCAGTTCATCATACTGAAAAACCATATGAAACCATACATTGGTTTGCTTCTGTAGTTGCTACTTCACTGTAATCTGCAGGCAGAGTTTAAAGTCCTGAGCATTAGAAAATAATTATCAGAAGAATTACCAATTTTATTAATTATAAAAGCAGTAAAATGTCTATAATTCAGGCTTTGGCAACCTGAGCCTAATTTTTCATTTGTGTTTGAAATGAGATTTCAGAGATAGAGGAGGCCTGGGGCTCCTGTTGGAGTGGGCTCTAACGGGAAGGCTGCTCTTTGTATGTTGATATGCATGTATATTTATATATAATTAAAATATATGTGTATATAGAAATAAAGGAGTTTTGGAGAACACTGGCTATAAAAATAGTAGTTGGAAGTTAATTTAGGAGCTATACAACCAAGAAATAAGGAGATACAAAATAGGCCTGAAGGACAAATAGAATTAGACTGAATCAATATAGAGCCGCTTACGAAATGGCAGGCAACAGTTCTCTAAGATGATGTTTCATCACCTGAAATACTGTACCTGTGTATCTGAACACTGAACACTGCTAGTCCACTGCATAGTGAGGTACAGTGTTGTAGCTAAGTTGTCATCTCAAAGGAATATGTTCTTCCACCATTTTCAGCCAAGAGGGTGACAGTTTCCCACTCAGTGGGCACCAACTTCTTAAAAGTTCTTTTCTGGGTACTCCTCTGGCCATTTAACTGCACTCTGTGTTTGCTAAAGTTAAATCAAAATTAAATATTAATGTGATTGCTGTATTTCTTAAATATTTCAGTGAAAACTGAAGTAAAATTCTGAGGTTAAAATGCCTGGTATGATTTTCAGTATAGTTTATAGGCTTCCTTTTTCAAGGGAGATCCTGCCTAGAACACGGTGGCATTCTGTGGTGTGAGGCTGCCAAAGAGTAAATACTGTATTTCTTACTCATCACTGGAATCCAAAGAACAGAAGATACTGCTTGAACACATGTAACACTGCAAAGCATTTCCTCAGACTTGTCAGAGAAATTAGTGCTCCATGTCATAATACTTCAGCATTCTGTTGAAGCCTCTGTTGTTCTTTGAAAATAAGTCTTATCACTAATATATCCTAAGATGTTAAATACATTAATTTAGGTATTAGGATTTTTCCATACATATTTCTTGGTTGCTTTGTAAACTGTAGTTTGGATCAATAGAATTCATATACGTACTTGAAAATTCTTCCCTTTTATAGTTCTGGATGTGTTTGTTTGGGTTTTATTTTGAAACTCTTAGAGATCGTGCGTTTCTAAAGAGTAGTATAGCAGTCATCTTCCAGGGATTTGTAATCCAGATGAGTCCAGCGCCTGCTCTAGGGATTTTGTAGCAGCACTTGCTTTAGATAAAAGCAGCATGACTTTCATTCTGTCTTAAGTTTTTCTGCATTAAAAAGTATATTAGCAGTAAATAAGTGTTTGGTTTCAAAAAGAGAGTCCTCATTAAAACAGTCCAAGGTCTTATGATGGTGTGCATCAAGATCACACTTACACTGGGAATTCATCTTTTTGGAACAAGTTGGATGAAATATCTTAAGAGATTATGTCACAATTGGGTCTGATACATAAGTTCTTCTCTCCACAGATGAGCAGGTTGTTTTAGTTAAATACTACATTTTTTTTCCATTAGCATGAAATGCCAGAGCTGTGTCTTATGATGTTTTTCAAGATTGGCTTAGGAAAGAATGATAAAAGAGCTGTTCAAGTATTTCATTTAATTTAATTCAGATGACAAATTCAAGAGTTTGTATTGCTGTATTTCTATACAAGGAAAGGGACTTGATAATTAATTGATGATATTAAATGTTATGGTAACTTTGAAGCTGCATTTATGAGATGTCTGTGTGCAAGGAATGATTTCTTTTTCATATTTACCTCAATCCTTTTAGGACTGAGCTTTTGTTTAAAATCACACTAGAAAGATCTCTCTATGCTAAGTTTTTCTGAAAATTCACAAGAATTCATACAATTATTTATGCATTTGTGTTTTTCCCCTGAAAGGATCCAAGTGAATGACCAAATTGTGGAAGTTGATGGCATCAGTCTGGTTGGTGTTACACAAAATTTTGCTGCAACTGTTCTTAGAAACACCAAAGAGAAAGTCAGGTGAGTATTTTAGAAGTAAAAAAGAAATTGTAATTTAATACTTAAGATTACCTGGCTTCCTTCACAGGGCTTTCAGTGTACCCAGGAAGAATCAGGGGTTTTGGGCCTCTCTGTGTCTTTTCTCCTTTGATCCCTAGAGAGGGATTAAATATAGTATTACAGTTTTGTTCTGGCTTAGATTTTTAACATATGACCACCAAGCCAAGCCGAAATTGCAGATGGATGACGACTATGCTCTTGATCACAAGTCTAGATGTGCATGGGCTTCAAGGTGTTTGTATTAGTTGGAATGATGAAGGTCATGGGTATTGGTCAGATGGAAACTGCTGCCACTGATCACCTCCCTGCTGCTCCTGTGGGGACACTGGCCACGTTTGTGCTCCAGGGTTGGAGCAGGAAGAGATGGGCACTCTGGTGCCTCAGATGCCACCTCAACACAGAGGAGAGGAGAGTATTGGATGCCGTAGTGGTAGCAGCTACCAAAGTGAGGAAAATAACATCCCAGCATTAATTAATTGAGCTCCCAGCACCATCTGTGGGTTTCCCTCTGCTCCTATACTGTGGTTAATTGAAAGGTGTCCCTGTAAAAATCCATAAAATAATGAACAGACTAGAAAATGTAACATATACTGCAAGTAAGCTTCTGGACTAATGTAAGTGCAAAGCTGTAAAATGTCATTAATAAGGACATTGTTTCCCTGGAAATGAACTGGTTTGCCATTTAAAACCCTGTTCAGTCATGGAGTTTTTCAATAGCTTGTTAATTTCAGTAAAGATTCAGCTCTTCAAAATAAATCCAAAAATATCTTTGTCATATTTTAAAAGTAGCAGCCATTCTGTAGTCACCTTTTGGTTCTCTTCCAAAATCTTCTCCAGGGAATACAACTGAATTCTTTAATTAATGAGTCCAGAGCTGACTTCTTTTGAACCATGACTAAACTATAGGTGGTAATATATGCAGACCCTCTCAGATGGTGGTGTTATATGCTGGCAGGCACACTTCCACTATAATTCCATAGCTGATCCTGCATAACAATGATGAATAATGCTGGGATGTGAATTCTGCAAAGAGTCTTGGGGGTGGTTGATCAATCTTTTATTTGAAAGAGGTTATTTAGGAAAAAAAAATTATTAGAAACTAGTGTAATTATGGGTGAGTATGTTTTTGTGTAACATTTACAGTTGAAGTTACGCCATTACTATTTCTGCAAAGACTCACACATGCTGTGAGTGTTCCTACTGACTTAGCTATGAAAATGAGTATATATTTTATTAAGTTTTCTGCAGTTGGGACCTTCAAACATAAAATCCTTATGACAGAGAAAAATGTGTTCCTGTGTACACAAAGCAAATGTTATGTATATTTTGTGTTTGATGTTCTAGTTCAAAAGGAAAGAGGAAAAAAGAAAGCAGTCACATAAAACACATGTATTGTGTACATTTATAATCAGCTTAGTCTGTGTAATTATTACTGCGTAAGTTACAGAATAGAATACTTGCTTCCATGGCATAGTAATGGAGGAAGGAAGAAACATAAAACAATTTTCACACAGAACTCCCACAGTCTTCTCTCAGGAAATAAATTACAGTGAAACTGGTTGCAATCTAGACCCTTGTCACAAAATGGGGGACTGAAAAAAGTACTTCTTCATTGTTGTTGAGCTCACATTGTCAAGCGAACTGTGTATCCTGTGCACTGGGATCATTGGCTTCTGACAGGTAGCATTTATCAAAGAGAGATATTTGAGTTTCTACATTTTTCCTTGTGAGATTGAGATACTGAGTTTTCATGGAAAAAATGACCCAGTGTGTTAGTGTCAAAACTAGACAAAAAAAACCCCCAAAAAACCTCAGTTAATAATAAATTTTAAGTACTGTATGAGTTACAATAGAAAATAATACTAAAATATTAGTAATGTATACATAAAGAGCATACCATGTGGTTAGCAGTGTCTTACTAATGTGTATTTCTAATTAGAGGAAAAAAATGGGTAGAATTTGGTGCAACTTCCTCAATTTTTTGTTTCATTTTAAACTTCATGGAAAAAAATGCTCAGAAAGACTACTTTCTGCTTTATGCAAGCCAGCTGAGAAAAGTATCATTTTTCCCTGGTTGTGGTAGGCTGGGAGCGAGATGTGACAAGGTGGCCAAGCCTTGTGTGGCACGGGCTCCGGCTTAGCTTCTGGTCCAGTCTTGGATTGTTTTGTTGCCTGATGCTCTACATTGGTTTTATTTACACAAAATGAAAAATGGTTCCAGAAAGCTGTTTTTTGGAGATAGATATTTCAGGATGCTTGATGTTTTGGCTTCAATTCAGGCTTAAACATTTGCTTGTAAAGAAAGTGAGAGCTAATATCGATGAATTTAGATATGAAAGAAAATAAGGTATTTTTAACTTCCTGACTCTTTTTCTCTTGATACGTGACAAAAAGTGCCGTGCCTGCCTCTTGTTTTGTGGAGAGAGCAATTGGTTTCTGACAAATCCTCTTTCCTGCTGTGTTAGAGCTAGAATGGAGAATCCCTCATCTCCACTGCCTTTGGCAGACAGTGACCACCTCTGCACCTGAACTGCTCCAGAACATTAGGGACAACATGGAAGGGTCTGCTGGGGCAAAATCCCTTTCTTGCCCCCAGCTGTCAGCTCCTGACTGTTGGCAGTGCAGAGACCAGTGCTCCTGCCCTTTGAGTGCTCCATTCCCATGGCAGCTGCCATTAATGATCCATGTCACTGCGGGAGGCAGGAGCAGTGGAAGGGTTGCTGCTTTATTACCACCTCCTGCCATTCCTGCGGGGGATGTCCCAGCTGAGCTGCCAGTGTGTAGGCAGTGTACAAGCACACCTTACCTGATCCAAGGCAAGGCAGCTTCACAAATCCTTCCTTCACAGGAGGAATCACGTTCACACTTACTCGCATATCTACTGCTCAATAGTGTCAGCTTGATGGGATTTATAGAACTGCTTTAATAAGCATAGTTATCTTTGTGATCACAGCATACAAAATCTGTGCCTTTCTTCTGCCTGGTGTCCTGTACACACAGAGATTTGAGTGCCTTTCACTGGCATTACTTTGTGTTTATATCCCACAGCATTACGTATCTGAAGTAGTTTTGTCCTTAATCTAGTCAAAATGCATGCTGGTTTTTATAGCAGGGTTTATTATGTGAGATCAGTTGTAAAGAAAGGACATTCATGAATAGAATGACATTAAAGCCACTTCTTAATTCTTTGCGATAAATGCAGTCAATACCTCTTCAGAGAGCTTGCATAATACCAATACTTAGTGATCTATTTTTCTCCTTTGAGCCTTCTGAACACTTTGAATGATACTGACAGTGGAAGTCGTTGACCTAGAATAGATTTCTGCAATTTTTCTACCAGAAAAAAATGTATCCAGACTGTCTGTAGCTGACACAATAAAGAATTTGTGAAAATGAAGACATGGCTTTTACCTTTTGAACTGTTCTAGGTGAGGCAGAGAGGAGGTGAAAGAAGAGCAAATGTAAGCATCTACAATTATTTTATCCATTGTTTGCAGCATTGGATTATACAGCAGAGTCATCATACCATAATGAAAGATCATTGGCTCAACCAGTTTGACTTCTCCAGTGATAATAAATTAAATTATTCTTTCTTATAATGTTTTCTAGAAAGATAATCAGTACCCACCAGATGTACTCTGGTAGCCTGTGAGGCAAAGGAAAGAGATGGAATTCTTTCATAATCCCAGCTGGCAATCAGCCTCTGTTTTTCAGGATGAGAATTAGTGTCCTCGTGACTCTAATCAGGCAAATACAACTATGAATGCTACTTCAATTGATGTAAATATCAAGTCTTCTTTATAATTTTGCATAACTATTTAGTTTACTTATATCTCATATTAGTGGATTTCAGAATTTGATTCTATACAGGAGGGATTTGAAATGTGTGTTGTTTTCAATATTGTTGAGTGTCACCCCTGCTCTAAGATTAATGGCTCAGAGGGCAGAGCCACACTAATACCACTAATTGTTCTGTTCTTCTTTTGACCCTATTTAGGATGTAATCCATCAGCTTGAAATTTGCAAGTGGTGCCTGCAGTCATAAAAGATAGGCTAAGGAGGTAGCTTGACAGTAGGAATGCTATCCTGTCACAGAATTTTTCCTGTGTTATTTTGCTTGCAGTCTCCCCATGGACTGTGGTGTTGAGTATCAGAACTGTTTTTTGAAGTTGCTTGGATGATGTTAAGCCTTTTTGACCCCACTTTCTTACTTCATCATAATGAAGGGGTTCTGGGAGACCCTACGGTCTCTGCCAGATAAAGCTCGCTTGAAGAGTTGTATGCCTGCAGGGAATTTTTTTTTTTTTTAAACATACCCACAAGAGAAAAAATCTAGTTCTTTCATAGAGAAAACTTTATCCTTTAATCATACTTACTGGATACAAAGATTTGTGCTTGCACAGCTCTGGGAAAGTCAGGGTCCCAGGAAAGGAGGACGTGGTTCTGGGCAGACTTACTGCATTGATAAGTAGAAAGGGTCCTGCATGAGAGAATCATGAGAAAATCCCAATCCTTTGTATGCTGCTTGTATGCTTTTAGCATTATTACTTTCCTCTGAAAGGTTCCTTTTAAGGACATTAACCAAATTCAGTGTTTTACTGGAGAGGCAAATTTTAAATTTTGTGTTCTCCTTCCGTATCCTGTTGTATGAATGTGACTAAACATTTTCTCAGCTTTCCAAACTGTTGCTAGGCACTGAGCGGATGCTCTCATGGTGCTTTCTAAATCATTTCTGGACTTTGGGGAACCACACGGAACCTGTGCAAAACCTGTTTGGTTTATCATGACTTGTACCACCATGAAAGTTATAAATTGTATTAATTCTAACCTGCCAATGAGTTTACCTGCTTTTGTTTATTTAAATTCTGCTGAAATGCATCAAAGTCTTTCCATCTTAAATAATTGGTTAGCCAATTTTGCTGTGTCTAATTCATCTTCTAGATCGTTAAAGAGTATGTTCTAACAATAGCAGTTAACAATCCAGCCCTCTGGCTTTTCACTGTTAACTACTCTCTGTTCTAATAAAGAATAATTTATTGCCATTTTTTGTTTTTTTTTCTTATCTGGACAGTTTTAATTCAAAGCAGGGTTCTGTTTCAACTCCCAGTTAATTCACAGCCTAATTTTTTTATCTCTTACTAAACTGAAAATGCAATCTTTCAGACAAATTTCTACTTTTATATAGCTCTTATACAAGGAACAATTAAAGAGCGAAAAGTAAAAGTAATTGATTGTTCATTAACATCAACTTGAAATGTCATTTATTCCTTCCTCAGTGAATTCCTCACCCCATCTTCAGCTGAATTTTTTCTGAAAAATACACTGTTTCTGAAAATAGTATTTGCATGCCTGCTGGTAGTTTTGTTTGCCACCGCAGCATCTGGAAAGGTAATTTATACAGTCATGTCTTTGCAAGAACTAGGACAGTGTAGGGGACAGATGAAGTCCCCCTTAGGACCTAACCAGCAGCAGTATGCCCCGATGGGAATGCTGTTTGTTGACAGTAACACTGAACTGTGTGGCTTTGTTGTGACTCCTTTGTCTAGGTAATACTCTTCTCATCTCCCAGTGCGCATGCCTGTGCAGATTTTCTTTTGCTCCTTCTAACTTTGCCTGCCTGTGCTCTTAGCCTATGAAACAGCTGGGTCCTTTAAAATTTGCAGGCATTCTCCGTAGTGCAGATCCACATTGTGGTAGAGGCAGGACTGCTACTTACTGGATAATGAGACAGGACCCAAACCAAAAAATACCACACTCCATGTCTGCTTCAGAGAGCTGGTTTATGTTACCAGTTTTCTGGCTGGGGGTTGTGGTTTTGTTTTTCCTTTCCTTGTCTATTTCTTTTTCCTTGAATCCAAGTGCCGGAGCTGAGGAGATAAAAAGAGCAGGAAAGAAAAGTCCTTTCCTCTGCAATGCTGATTGCTGAGCTGGGATTTCATTCTAGTCTGCTTCAGAAGCTATGTGTGCTTGGTGCACTTTCTGCTTCTTTGATAAATCTGAATTATAGATCCTGCAGAAACTAAATGTGTGGTGCTGTGTGCCAAAGCAGTGTATATTTCTCTTTTTTAATTGACTGTGGTTATACTAAAGATTCCATAATATTCCATAATTCTGTAAGCTGTTTTCTTTCTGGTTTCTGCAAAGAACTCCTACTTTCTGCAAAGCACTGGTAATTGTTCTGTAAGACTACCAGGAATAGTATGCTGAACATTAAAAACTACTCAAGAGTACTCTGACCCCTTAGCAGGGGTGAGATAAGACTGCATTCATCACTGCTTAGCTGGTTTATATTCCTTGGCTGTGCCTGTGTAGTAAACAAGCTGTGCCTTGGACTGTTGTTTGCGCTGAGGCCAGCTGGCACCAGAGTGGTCAGTCTACCCTTAAAGAGTTGTAACTTTCTGAGCAGGATGGCCATATCCAAATTGTCCTTTGGAAACATCCAAGCTGACTCCTAGCCTTTGCTAACTCTTGGACTGTGTCTGAGTATTCTTCTTCAGCAGAATATTTGTTAACTTGGGTCAAACTGTTTCAAAGACTGTTTCAGTGATGTAATATGATTTTAATATGATGATCAGTTACTAGTGCTTGGAAGCATTCCCTGGCACTGTGTAATTTACTGGAATAAACATAGCCCCTGTGTCCTGAGTTCTTGCTAATTTAAATTTTATGGCAAGTTTTTTCTTGAAATATTTGCACATTTGGACAGGAAATTATATATTTGAGTGTGAAATATATAAAGAAATCTTCATTTAAATATTTTGTCTGAATTATAAACTATTCTTCTAGGTATTGAAGCATGGCTTTTAAAATTAAGTGTAACATGAATGAGTAAGATTCAGTGGGACTGGATTTCATTAGGAGCAGCTTTTTTTGTCTTTTCCTGGAAAAAGGAACAACTTGACAGGTTTTGAATCACTTCATCCTCAACTTGGATGGATCTAATCATAAACTCCTAACCCTGCAACTGAAATATCATAATATATGTTTATTTAGCTATTTTTTTTATCCTTCATCCAAGGTACTATTTTGTGGAAACTCCCACATAGTTTTGGTGTACCTTGATTAATGGGATACAACACTGTGACAGCTGGGCAGAAATACCTGCTGTTCATCCTTGCAGGATAACTCGCCAAACTACACAGATGGTGCTGTAGGAGCACTTAGCTGGACTGTGCTGTGAGGATGGTCGATCTTGCCTAGAATCTGGACCATGTCATCATCCAGTTTAAGGACATGGTCTGAACTCAGAAGCTTGTGACCTATCTGCATTTTCTTTCTGGATTTCTTCCCTATGGATACCATCAAGGGTGAGGGTGAGGGAAGACAGATCTCACCTCAAAAAGCAATCAGTTTTTCTTAGAAACATGTCCTAGTAGCACTTGTACCTTCAGAACAGAGTTGACTGCATTCAGCTATGTTAAAGCATAGATTTACAAATGTGTTTCCTTTAACTGGCCATTCCCATAAGAATCATGTGGTGCTATAGCAAATGCTGATTAAATTATCACCCTGTATTCAAGGGAACCTTGTAAGCAAGGATTGTGTTGGGATACTGTCAGGCTGTCTGGAAAGAGACGGAATTCGTTCTTAACATGCACTCTCAGAAGAGCAGAGTAATGTAAGGACCAGAATCCGAAGAGGTGCCAGAACATTGAATCCCTTGGCTAATTTTGAAGTACTCTTGAGTAAAGCTAATGTGTTAGGGAGGCCCTAGACTAGAATTGATTTCTGGGAGAATAATTAATCTAAGTGTATTAATATTATTGTGTAGGTTTTTTACGTGACTTCCTAATCGTCTGACTCAATATCCATTTAGTGTTGATAGTAGCATAGTTTATCAGGGGCTTGTATCCAAGATGCTCTGAAGAGTCCGCTGAGGCTTTTCTGATGTTTAATCTGTGACTTTGCTGCTCTTCCACCAGCACCATTGATAACATTGTTTTCCCAGACGGCCAATCACATCCTGGGTCAGCATCAAAAGAGGGGTGGCTATCAGGGTGAGGGAGGTGATTCTGCCACTCTTCTCTGCCCTTATGAGACCCCACCTGCAGTGCTGCATCCCGCTCTAGAGTCCTCACGAAAGAAAGACATGGACCTGTTGCTGTGGGTCCAGAGCAGGCCACAAAGTTGATCAGAGGGTTGGAGCACCTTTCCTGGAGACAGGCTGAGAGCTGGAAGTGTTTGGCCTGGAGATGCAAAGACTCTGAGGAGACTTTATAGTACCTTCCAGTACTGAAAGGGGGCTTATGAAACAGTGGTAGGGTGACTTTTTACACAGACAGATAGCGATAGGACAAGTTTTAAACTAAAAGAGGAGAGATTTGGATTAAATATTAGGAAGTTCTTTACTCACGGGGTAGTGAGGCACTGCAGCAGGCTTCTCAGAAAATTTGTGGATGCGTCATCCTTGGAACTGTTCAAGGCCTGGTTGAATGGGACCCTGAGCAACCTGATGTAGTGGAAGGTGCCCCTGTTCATGGCATGGTCCCTTCCAACCCAAAGAGGTAAATTGGAGTCTTGCTGTCTGTCTTTAAATTCAGAATACTTTATCCTGGGTCTGGGGACAAGGATGGAGGCTGCAGAACTTCTGCACATCAGTTCATCTCACTGGCAACTCTATCTCCAGGATCCTTGGAGGCTCTTCCCCAAAGTCTCCTTGTCTGTACCGGCTTTACATAGCCAGCATCCTGCACTAGATATTACACAGATCGCCCTCTTCGATGTTGCTTAAGTGACCCTAAATAAATTCACTCAGGCATTGCCCCTTTCATTCACTGGTGGTGGTCACTTCATTATGTTACTTTGGGTACTGATTTCCAAGCAGAGTTTGTGGCATGTGTGTTAGTTTTGGGTCACTTATCTCCAGGCAAACCTTTTTTATTTCCCTTTACCAGTCCCCTTGGTTCCAGCTAGTAGCTTTAAAGATTGCTGTGCACATGCCTGTCTCTGGTGGAAGGGCGGACTGGGTGGATTTACTGACATAAGTTTGCACGTGAGGTAGATAGGCTAACAGGGCTGCAATCACAGGATCTTCCAACAGTCAGAAGTGGGCTGACAGAAGCCTTATGAGGCAAGGGCTGATGTGAGTCTGGCATCTGGAGCAGCATCACTGTGCAACACTGAGAGCTAGAAAGCAGATGTGCAGGCAACATCCTGGGAAGAGGTGGAAAGAACATCTTCACTCTGAAGAAAAGAATGGAGTGTCAGGTGTCTTACTGTTGTCTCAACTACCATCCATGAGGTAGAATGGGTAAACCCAGATTCTTTATAACTCTTAGTACAAGGGGACAAAATAACAGGCAATGAACAGAAGTTGCAGCAAGGTTCATTCTGATCAAGGCCATGACAAAGTTGGCCGTCTTTTGAAGTCAGGGGCTTGGGTTGGACCAGTTTCCTTCCACCTGAAATTATTCAGTGATGCAAAGACTGTTTAGAAGTTTCAAATAATTTCATATCAAAAAGTGTAATGGAAGCTCATAGGCTGTGAATTCCTTATATGCAGTCAGTGACTTCTGTGTTTGAGACTGCTGTTTGGGAGAGGTTGATCTTGTTCATTAAAACCAAACAAATTCCAGCTTGTGCTCCTGTGACTAAATAAAACCGCTTCCTTAACAGGGTTCACACCCCGTTAAGCACTTTGGATTAATTATGTGGCTGTTAACCTAATGGAAGCAGCCAGACTAGGTAATTGAAGACATCTTGAAATAAATGAGATAAATGGTAGCAGAAGCAGCTTCAGACTTTAAAGCTCAGAGGAAAACCATATTTAAAATCATAGAGTGGTTTGAGTTAGAAGGGACCTTAAAGATCATCTAGTTCCAACCCCTCTGCTGTGGTCAGGGATACCTTCCATTGGAGCAAGTTACTCAAAGCCCCATCCACACGGGCCTTGAACAGTTCCAGGGATGAGGCATCTGACTGTAAAACTCCCTGAATGAATTTTACTGTACATTTTTATGGACCAAACTGTATTTTAGGAAAAGTTAGAAGAAAATATTTGGAATCCTGGCACAGAAAACCCCCCATTCTTTCTTAGAATGTGTTTGCTGTATTCTTACTTGATTTTTAAGGAAACCATGCTAGTGTATTTTTAACTGAGCACTTACTGCCTGAAGTATTTTCAGGAGAAAGCATTAACGCATTTCACTAAAAGTCTGTGCTGCAGAACTTCAGTTTTTGCGTCACAGATTTGGTGCCTTCACAAGTTTTTTAGTACCAAAGCTATTTTCAAAGTGGAAATATTTTTTAATTTAAATCAGTTTTTATAATAATGTTTCTGGTTCCCCTAGTTGATAAAAAAATCAATAAGTTATTTCAAGAAGCACAGGTCTGCAGATCCTCATTTAATAAAAGCTGGAAATATGCAGAAGGCTATGTATCGGGTGTGCTGCAAAATGTTTAAATCATGGATTGCAGGAGATGTAGGAGTTGCTGCCAATTTCAGTATAATGCTTTTCTTAACCACCATTACTGTAATTAATTTTCAATTTCTCAAGATACGTCATTCTTTTAGATATTCTAAAATCCAAGATAGAGTCAAATACTAATTATATTTCTAGCTCCGTCCCTGTTTATTTTAATCACAACCACAAAGAATATTTCACATCTGGTAATTAAGCTAAATTGCATGTAACTTTTGAGTATCAAGGGCAGCTCTTGCCCTGCCTCTCTCCTCAGCCTTCCTTCTTTTTTAAAGACTTCAGAAAAAATCAGTAATGACCTGAGATTTAGTACAGTGATGGCTGTTTCACAGATTTGCTGGGGTTTATTTTGCATTTGCTGGCCTTAATAATTAAGAGTAATATTATTGTGATGTGGTTTAAAGGCTGTAAAATGCTCATTTGTCTCATATCTAAAAGCATAACCAGCTTCTCAAATATATTATTGCTGACAGAATTTATAGTTCTTTCGTATAATACTTTCTAGCCCTTGAGACTAATTAATGAAGTCTGAAATGCATGGGCTTAATTTTGTTGAGCCAAAGTGATCTGAATTATATAATTAGCCACTTTGTTGAAGTGTGCATATTATGGTTCAGTGACTAATTTTTTGGTCAGGGAATCATAGCCTTATGTGTCTTTCTCATATTTAAACACTTCAGATGAAGATAGTTCTTGTATTTAAAGCCATTCTGTGAATAAATATCTAATTCGTGCTTAAGAGTTTTAATCACTGCCCCAGCTTTATGGTTTTCTAAGTTACTTTTATTCACCTCCCACTTTAAATTGTAACTTTAGAATTTATGGTTTATCTCAATTATAGGTTAAGTATAATTATATGTATAGTATTCTTAAGATCATGGAATGTAACATGACAAAAAGTTTGGTTTAGTTTGAAAAAGCTGTAATTGCTGAGAACACAGTATTCCATTTTACAAATTTACAATTCTTTGTCTAGAACTGATATCAGTTGTAGACTGAATGCTGCTAAAAATTATTTTCAGACAATGTGGATATGTCTCACTCTAAAGCAATAAATTGTAGGAAGTTAGAACATTACTTATATATTTCTATTTTGGAAAACATTTGCTTTAAACTTTGTCATTGCCTGGAGGCTTTTATTGATATATCATCTAACAGCTTCAGGTATCACTGAGTAACTTCATTTTGACATGTGATTCAAGCCTTGGAAATCACATCACTGTAAACTGTAAGTGGCTTTGACATGAGAAGAAAAATTCAATTAATAAGGTTTCATATTTTTAAATCCTACCTAATCTTGTTTGTCTGTATGAAAATATTACTGCATTACAGTCTAGCGTGTCAAATAACACTTCTAAATTATCAGGAATTGCCAGACTTCAGATGCATTGGATGTTGTTTATTCTAAGTTTTCAGTGTACGAAAATGATTGTATGAAGTATTTTGAGGTTTGTATTTTCCAAGGGAGGTGAATTACCAGGCAGAGGGCCAGAGGGAATACAATATTTGCATCACTTTGTATGGTTTCATAACTTTACACATTGAGGAACTCCCTCACGTGTTTACAAATGTGGTGCTCTCTCGACTGTGTAGGTAATGTATTCATGCATAATTTTGCTTAAAATGTTTGTTTGAAATAGAAGTTGGTTTTTTTTCTCTATTTACTTTCAATTTGTTTTTGCATTAGAGGAGACAAACACACAACAAGTATGGGTTAAATCCTTTTTTACTTCATGTAGTAATTTTAAAAGTTCATTGTTCCTCCCAACTGAGTCTGAAAACATGACTGATTTAGTCTTTGTAATACTTGGCTCTAAGATCAAAATTTAGAGGAAACAAGTCAGTATGCAGAACAGATGAAGTGTAGGGGCCATGAAGAAACATTCTTTTTCTTTCAGCCCAAGGTCTTTATCATTACTGAGAACTAATGTCATCTTTTGTTAATAGTGGGATGAGTGCCAGACTGGGATCTGATCTGATCAGGATTAAAATGCTGATGTTATTGCCTCAGTTTTGTTCTAGTTTCTTCTGTATTTGCTATTGATGTTTTTAAGCTAAGATACTTTCTTGCAAATTATTTTCAGAGCACCTTGTGTCATTATTTCAAATGGAGTCACTCATTCTCACCTTTCTTATGCTTTTGGAAGTAATTAGTTACTTGCATATTTTGATGATGTTGAAATAGTCTCCAAATTGCGGTCTTTTCTGTAGTGCCTGACTTCATAGAATCTGAAAAATTATTTGGCATAGGAGATGGACCCAGGGTCATCCACTGATGAGAAGTTGGCTGACACATGGATGACAAATCCCAAAAGCTTTTAACAGTGATAGGCAGTACTAATGAAAAAAATTTTCATGCGTGGGATATAAGACACATCTCTGCCTCTCATTCAAGTAATAAATTACATTCATCATTCGAGGCTAATGTTGTGGAAACAAATAATTTACTATATGCAGTAGCTCAGTGTCACCTTATTGTGCTTTTCAGCTCTACGTAGTACTTCTTTCGTCCGTAATTACCTAATTGTCTTTCTAGCCTTCTAAGAAAATGATTCTTCAGCTTGACATTTTTGAACTGTGCTTTTGTTCAGTAGTTCACAGTGTGTTGGTACCGTGTAATGGGTGTTTATGATTAGTTCTGTAGATAGCTACATACCTAATTATGGTTATGCCACTGTGCTGAAAAAAAAAAGTGTTACAATCCAAACCAATTCTGAGTTCTAGTTGCTGAAAGCAAGATTGAGAAGCATTCTTGTAAGTCTCAACCAAGAAAGAGGCACTGCCCTTGTCTTTTGTTAAGCCAAGGAAGTGTGTGCCCAGTGTTCCGCAGTAGCTAAGAGTGGAGAAAACGTTCCTTAGCAACAGAAGTTCATGAAATAAAAGAAAGATTTGAATGCAGCTTAAAATTAAGGAAATAGCGTCTGTCAGATTTTAAAATGTGGAAATAGATTCTGTTTTATAGACCAGAGGAAGACAAATATAAAAGCTCAGAAATAGAAGATAACTTCTAAGTCAGGCTGGGAAGGAGTTACTCTGATGCGTGTTTCTTTCACTATAAGCTGCGATAAGTGTGCTGTTACTGTGCATCCATAACAATCTGGTCTTCTGTAGCTTTCTGGAAAATACATGCCTCTAAAGGGAATGGAGCTGATTATACTTTACTGAAACTTGGAGTGAAGGCATGTCATGGTCACTTCTATTTTCCCCCTCCTGTCATGGTCTGATCACTCCTACTCCTGCACACAGTGCCCTTGTGACAAATCTCATCCACAGAATGCATTTGAAACAATCACAACTACGCATCTTTGGAGAAAAAGGCTACCCTCTGTATCAGAAATGGCTAAAACTCTAGAACTTTGGTAAACAGTAGGAGTAATATTTGTTTGCTAATGTTTTGTATAGGTTTGTAATTGGACGAGAAAAACCGGGACAAGTGAGCGAGGTTGCGCAGCTGATTAGCCAAACTCTAGAACAAGAACGCCGCCAGAGAGAGCTGCTGGAGCAGCATTATGCACAGTATGATGCAGATGATGATGAGGTAACAGCCTGTCCAGTGTTTCATTATTTGGTGTTTATTTTAATGTTCTGTTTTCTATTCCTAATTCCTTCTTTTTACTTACCACTCAGAGGTCAACTTTTGGACCTTTCCATTGCCTTTGCTGATGATTTTTACGGATTTTGATGATGAATCTTACTTGAAGAACAAATTTATAGAAAAAATTTTCATCATGGATTTAAAGTATTTATTTTGTTCCAGAAGAGCAAATACCAAGTTGGTTGATGCTTCTGTAAGCACTGCTCTTCCTTGAAGGCATATACCTTTCTGAAATAAGGGAATAAAGTTTGTTTGGTTGTGCACTGAAACAGTAAAGTTTTGTGAAAACTGGTTAAAGTTGCTTTCTAACTTTTAGAGGGGTTGAGGAAGTTGGGGTTTTTTTCTCGAAGAATTGACTTCTTAAGTCAGAATGTTTTCTGAAAATTCTGGGTAAGGCCCCTCCTTCCATACACTGATTTTGTTTCTGTGTGAACAGATATTCCACAGGATAGAGAATTAGCCCACCTCGTCTGAAGTGTATATTCATGTTTACAATTAGTGCCTGATGTCCCAATACAAAAGTTTTGAAACTAGCAAGTCTGTGCAGTAAATTTCCATAATTTCTCTCCATTCTCATAAAATTCCTAGTATGCCTAATTACCAAGATACTTGGAACGATTATTTTGAGTGCTTTTTCAGAGACTGCTACTGTCTGTGTTACTCTCTAAATTAGCTGCTGGGTTTTGTAACAAGCTGCTTCCATATAGCCCAAGCATACTGCCATCATTTCATATCATCTTGAGTGATATTATTTGAAATGCTAGACTCCATGTATTAGTGTGTTTTCATCCTGGGCCAGTTTTATTTTATTTGTGTAAGGGAACAATAGATAAGGGGAGATAGAGAATTCATGGTAGGCCTTTATTTCAGGTTAGTTTTTCTTTTTAGAAAAAAAATAGTCTTGACATAAAATCAAGGTTCACTCAGATTTTGAAACAAGCTGTTAAAATAGCAATATGTGTAGCCCCAGTAATGCATTCACTTACTTAAATTTCCACTGATATTAAGAATAAAAATATTTCAATATGTCTTAGAATTAATCCTGTCACGGGGACAGGATAACTCATATAACTCATGTAAATAAGAGCTGTACATACATGCATATGTATGTGAGCCTGGGCGAGACCATGAAGGATAGAAAAATCCATATCCTCTCTGTTCCCTCCTCAAATTACAGAAACATGCAAGTCTTCTAACTTCTGTTTAGTCTAGAATTAAATTCAAGAGAAGTTTCTTGAAGGAACTCCATTACAATCTCTTCAAAAACAAAATGGATCAACTAGCTTTTGGGAAAAGAGACTTCTCACAATTCACAGCGTACTGTAGATGTCAGGGTTTGAAGACTTTCAGTACCATCTTATGGTGAGCATAGTCTGATAGCTTTCATATAGGCAAGAGAGGTGTGTCCTAAATGCCTGATGATCAAATCTTTCTCATTGTGTACTTGCATGTAGAGGGATGTGTGGCTGAGGGCAGACATCTGTGTGTGATTGATGCATTACAGCTTTTATCTATGGGACACATCCGCCTGCAAAAAATCTCAAATGTTTGTGTTTTTTACCTTCATGCACCACACAGGTGGCGTTACTCAAGATCTGGCAATAAAGAAAATGTTGTTAAACCCATATTGATCGATACTGATCCTGGTACTCCTTCAGCCTTCAGTAGGGATTGTTGCTGTGAAGGTGCTGATGGTGACACTGTCATATACCATGCAAGTGTTTCTCAGTACAGTACTGAAAGAGGACAGGGATGAGTAGGTATGAGTAGGTATCAGGTACTTTTTGTGATGTGTCCTGTTCTTGCAATCTGGTGGTTACAAACTCTTTAAGTCCTGTTCACTGCATAAATTTTTCACAAAAAATAACAAATTCACAAAGTGGTTTCTGTTGGTAGTGCCTTTAGATCATAGAGAAAAAATAAAATTGGGTGGGTTTTTCCCAGATGTTTCCCTAATTAAGAGAGTTAAAGGTATCTTTTCTTATTCTAGCACTACACTGAGGATGATGACCATCTGTGTGATTATGACATTTGATTTTTGGCAATGGTCTTTGCAGTGCAAAGACGACTTTTGTCTTGCATATGAGGAAAGGAGGAAGAAAGGAAAAGACATCTACCAGGGGAGATCCAGATGACCTCATCAATTATCTCTTTTGGAAGGAGAAGGAATTAGGCCTGAGAACAAATACAGTTCTTAAAAACTACATTGGGATCATTGAAGGTCATACCCATTTCCTACTTGATGCCGTATATGTGTTTGGGGTGTGGGTGGTAAACATTTTCAGAATAAATGCTGGGGTTTAGTTACTAAGGTATGCAATGTAGTATGTTCCCTTTCTTAATTAAGAGACTTATCAGAAATAATTGATATCTGCAGTAATCCTGAATATTACTATTTTTTTGGTCACCTGACTATGCCATCCAAGTTTACTCGCATAACTTGCACCATTCACAGACAGCTGACACGATGTAAACTGTGATCTAATGCACGTTAGCCACAGTTCAAAGACATTTTTGGTCACCACAAGCACTTCTGCTCCATTTACTGTCAAATACAAGCATTACTGCTTAGAGCTTATCTTGCTCTGTGTGGACAAGTCTGGCTGGGTTTATGTTGCTATGTGCCAGACACTACCGCCAGCCCTGCATTCTTTGGCTCTGGTAAGCAGGGCACCTTTTGGGCAAGAAAATCTCCATTTGGACTGGCTGAATGACTATCTACAAGTGTACAAAAACCACTACTAACCTTTTGAGTCTGTTTCATCAAAGTAATAGTTACTCTGACTGCATGGAGCTCAGGAGTATTTGGATTGCCAGTGTAAGGAGTTCTGCATTGAAGCAGCACAGAATGATACAGGAGTTGCTCAGCCTCAGAGCTGTCAAGCCATCCTATTAATTTTTGTACACCTTTTAAAATATGGTAACATGAATCTCCAGGTACAGTGCTGTATAATAAACATGAAAGTTATCTTCAGACTGCCAAATTCTGAGGCTCAGAGACTTTACCACAAGGACAGCAATAACATTTTAAGTTTTCCAGAGCAGGAAATCAGTGATCTGTGTTTGAGTCCTGGAGTCATGGTGCATGACTTGTATTTGTTACAGCTAGTCAAATCACAGGAAGAGAATGTGTGCCAGGCATGTGCAAGTTCTGGTGTTCTATCTTGCTGTGCCACCAGCTGGCTGGATTTCCTCTGTTTTGGAACTTCTGACAGTCTTCATAGCCCAAGGAGTATGTAGGTATTTTAGAAGGATCTAAGTTCTTTTAAAAAGCAGTATTTTGAGGCAGTTTTGATTTCTGCCAGCTAGTGGGCAGTGGACTTGAGTTACATACTAAATTTAGAGATGCAATGTTAGCCTACTACTTTCTCATTCCATTGCCTTGAAGGAATGTTGCCTGACAGCTGTTTGTTGGGGAAAATTCACACTAATACACACAGTGTTTCTAAGACATATATCATTTACCGTCTAAGTAATACTGAAAACTCATCATTTACTATATAAATGCCCTGCATTTTAGAATCTGCTGTTACCATGGGCTGCAGGTTGTC
This sequence comes from Coloeus monedula, assembly GCF_965178545.1. Taxonomy (NCBI): domain Eukaryota; kingdom Metazoa; phylum Chordata; class Aves; order Passeriformes; family Corvidae; genus Coloeus; species Coloeus monedula. Next base: position 24,925,373 of record NC_138781.1, read on the forward strand.
ACAGGGTTGCAGGATTCTTTCAGATGCTCCTTCATTTAAATTTTTGCATGGAAACACAAAGCCCTTGTGCAGAACTGAACACTAAAAGAAGATGGATGTTCACAGTGGAGTCCATGCAAAGACTAGAGGATAAGTGTGCATCAGCTCACAACTTGTTAAGCTCCCACAAGCCAAGCACTTGAGCCAGTAGAATCAGCTATTTCTCAAGTCTTATCTACAATAGGCAGCGCTGGCATTTCTTAGTGAGTCTCTGCTAATCCCAGTAAAGCTGGGAGAGTATGTTGCCTCTGGGTAGCCTGCTGCAGAGTTTGCTCATCACCAGTCTGCCTAGCTTCCTAAAGTCCCACCTCCTTTCAATTTGTAGCATCCTGTGAGAAAATAAAACGCAAAGGCTTTGGAATAGGCACTGTCTTTGTATTTCCTACTTAGTGTGCTAATTATGACCTGAATCTGTATCCTTGACTGAAACCTTTTGAATTCCTTGTGTTAACATAGTGTTCTGTGCACAAGTCAAATTCTGACATTTCTTGGAATTTTGATTTGAACTTGGTATTATCTTCTTCATGTTCTACAGTGAATGACAAAAGTCACGTAAAGCAGATGACCTGTTCCCTAGAAGGCAGCATGGGGTGGTGCAAAATATGAAATGAATAATATATTGCAGGATTCTGTTCACTCTGTGGCCACAGACAAATAGTTTAATGCAAGTGATGTTTTAATCTATTTTAATATCACTGATAGTCATATGAATATTTTTTTCATTTTAAATTCTCATTCATCAGGACATGCTGAGAGCAAAGCAACATTAGAACCATTGAAGAAAATCTTGACGCACACACAAAAAAAATGTCGCAGTGTACTTGAATGTCTAACACCCGAAGAGTACATTTGCTAAACCAAAGCTTTCAGAGTACATTTTTTTCAATATCATTAATATGATGCACTCCTGTAAAAGCAGTGATTAGTACTATACCATTATGTTTCTTCTTCACTCTTTTGAAAGAATTAAGTATAGCCCATCAAAGAAAAAAATCAAATGAAGAGATGGGCTTGAGTTATTTTTATAGTTCTTCAAATGGTTTCCTGGTTGTGGGAGAGTTTCAGCAGGAACAAAAGGTGTAGCTTGAAATGTGTAGCCTTTGTTATGGTGACATGGGGAAGGTCTGTCTGCATTATCCCGGCTGGTGCTGCAGCTCCTTATTTCTGCTTGGGAGTGTTAGGCACATTTCAGAAATTTACAGTTAAGGCAGTTAAACAATGCAAGTAACACATTTTCCTTTTAGAAGTGAAAAATTACAGTTTGTGTTGATAATTTCATGCTATTAGCTGTGATAGCATATAGCAAAATGAAATGGCTACTATCAGAAGCTATTGCTTTGGTTGGGACAAGCTGAAGCCCTAGGTGCTACTGAAATGAGAAGTAGGGCTTTTAGATGGATGAATTCTGCTCACCAACACAGAATGAAGAATCTGAGATTTCCCTTCAAGAGCATGTAAGTTTTCATTGACTATGAAGTAAAAAATATTATTGCTGTTGTCAGCTAAGAAACCAAAATGTATTGCAGAGAACCTCAGGGAATTGCAATAACAACTCTTACCTTACAGGGCTTTGTTATTTGAAGTAATACAACTTCTTTTCTGTGCCTTGCTGCTCCTAGTAAAATAGTGAATTTCACATTCTAGCTAACTGGCACAGTGTCTAAACAACCTTCTGGTAGTTTCATGTGGAACAAAAGTCCGCAGAGTTAATTTTTTCAGGGGAAGTATGTTTCATGTAGTTTATTATGTATATTTCCTTAATGTACACATTGGTTCTTTTGAACGTGTAATTTGTTTTCCATATGACTCTAAGATGAAATCCCTTTCTTTTGAAGACAAAAGCAAGAGTCCCATTTATTTCTGAGTTCTGTAATGGGTTCTTGTTGTCCTGGTGTCTTGTTTACTTGAGCTGTGCTTTGCTTTGACAGCTCCTTTTTTCATTAATTGAAGCAAAAATGACTGTGCTCATTGACACTCATTATGTACAATTTGAAGCAAGATTTTCCTTTGTGTTCATTTTTAGCTGCCTGATGTTCCTCTTCAAACACTCTGGCTCCTGAGGCCAGTAGAATATTGCCTGCTCTTGAATTTTTCCCTGATAATTTAGTCCTTCATGTGTGTTCATTTTTCTTTTTGTATTCAGTACTTCTTCTTAAAGTCTTTGGAGAAGTGAGTTTTAACTAAATTCATCTGTTTTATTCCTTTGCCAAAACTGGTAAATGTAATTGAGATTTTGCATTAATATATTCCTTTAAAATGCACGTGTCGCCGAGCCAGATCTGTTTTGTTTTACATAAGCAGGGCATGAGTTTACTGGTTAATGATCCTGTTTCTGCCTCCTCTTCGCATGCTTCAGAGATTTCCTTGCCACTGCTGATGGACCTGCCAAGATGTATTTTTTTTAATGTAGAAATTACGATTGTGTATTACCTTAGAGATGTTTCGGGGTTAATGACTGCAAAATGGAAGGTATACGGACTGTTAGTATTTTGTCCCCACAGAAATTAATTTCACTGGAATCTCTGTGTGGTTTTGAGAGTTAGTGTTTCTGCTTCTGGTAGCCCTGATGGTGTGTGAAGGTGGTGTTACTTTCTCCTGGAAAGAGCCAGGAGAGTTAGTAGCCAAAATTTCCCTTTAGGTACGTAGCCAGTGGCAATAAAACAGAAACAGAAGTTACTACAAGTGTAGTGTAACAGAACATTTTCTGTATGTGTATATGAGATCTAGACATACAGAATGACGATTTCAGTTGTTGTTTTGTTCAGCTATAATGCTTACATGCCTGAAAACTCCAGTGAGATGGACTGTGTTCTTTCCTTCTCTTAAATAAGGAAAGAAGAAGCAAAACCAGCTGTTAGCGTTTTTTGTAGAAGACTACTGAGATTCTTAGTCATATATTCTTAGTAGGTATGAAGTATATAAAGTAAATGCTTACTGTTTATTTCATTGGAGAACAAGTAACTATTTACAGAGGCAGCAGTAACTCACCAAAAAAGTGCCTTGCTTTACAGTGACTTTTAAAGTATAGATGTGTTGTTCATGTTGGTGACTTACCTTCTTTTTAGTAGTTCTTTTAACATCAGAAAATTTTACTAAACTATTTTATGCTTTCTATGTGTTTTGGCTTTCTTTGCTTTTTAAAACTTCAGTGTTTTTAAAAAAGAGGAACGTAGGTTTTTCATTATCTTTAAAGGTTCCTTTTAACCCAAACCATTCTGTGATTCTGTGTGCTGCCTCTGTGTACCTGTGCACCTAGACTCAATATCTGCCATGCACTGCTTTTTAGTTGAGAGACTCACATAAGCCTAAACAGCTGGGAAGTTGAATTAAGGTAGGAAGCTGAGGTTTGAATTGTTCTTCAAACATCCGAGTTCTTACCTCTTGTTTTGAAAAGTTCTTTTGTCAGAAAATGACACTAACAGATTACATTAGCACTATGGGGAATATACTTCTGATAATACTACTATGTTTCTTCATCTCAGGAACTGGAAGCTCATGAAGAAAAACTTCAAATAGTTTTGTCAAAATTTTGGTGGTGTTACTGTATAAACATGACAAAGACTGCACCAGTCCCCCCGCCCTTCCTTTTCCATGTATTTATTTAGTCCCAAGCCTTATAAATCCAGATGTGGTCCTGAGGGAAATGTTTGCTTTATAACATTTTTGTACAGTCATCTGCACAGCCAGCAGGCTGTTTGTTATCCATATGCGCTGTACTCCAGCTTCCAGAGGGAGCCCTGCAGAAGTGAGGTGGTACCATTCTCCTTAGGGATGGGGAGAGATGAGCACGGACATGCGTGCAAAAGACTGAGAAAGCAATTTGGGGTTCAATATTGCAAGCTTTTTCTTTTCGATATTATTGGGGTTTTTTGTTTTGTTTGTTTGTGAGATACTGATTGCAGCTTACAATTTCTTTTAATTCTGTTTTGTCAGCAAATTGTTTGCATCTCATGCTTTACCAGCCCAAGAAACACCCACATTTACTCTTCAAAACTAGCTCAAATCAGCTCCTATTGAGGGTGAAAATTGAGTAAACTCTGGCTTCAGACTCTGAACTTCTCTGACACTCAGTTTCTTTTTCCTACTGTTGTCTTTCTGAGTGGGTGTTACTTTTTTATCGTTAATTTGTTTATAAAGAACAAACCAATGAATTTTCAAATTCAACATGGAATATCCTGGAGAATTACTTCATCCAGATGACTTTACTAACGACTAATCAAGATCCTGTTGGTCGTATTCTGGGGTTATTTTCCGTTTGGAAAAGATTCCTTGTTAAATCTGAAATAAATTTGGAGAGTTCTTCCTATGGAAAAGAGGTCTCACTTGGAAAAGGATGAAACCATCAAAATGCAGAGCCAGTAATGCTTGAGAACTAAGTTATTAGTGCTTAAGACACTGTTTTCTCTCTTAATGTACTGAAATACTACTGTGGAGTTTTATTTTGTCTGGTAGAATTCATCAGTTCTGGGGTTATAGCTAAAGACAAAGATAACCTTTTTTGTATGCAGAATGCTGTGTTTGCACAGTATCTTAATTAATCTTTGAATAGTCTCTGCATAAAAAGAGGGTAACTGGAATTTCTTAAATGCTATAAAATTAAGACAGGGGAATATGCTACAGATGAAGAAGATGAAGACATGGAACCTGTCCTTCCAGGAGGTGACATGGCTATTGAAGTGTTCGATCTCCCTGAAAATGATGACATGTTCTCCCCCAGTGATGTGGACACCAGCAAACTTGCTCACAAATTCAAAGAAGTAAGTAATATATCAGAAAATACTCTTGAAATACCTCACTGAACCAGATTTTTAGTTATCTCAGTGCTTAGTGCTTGGGTTTTTTCTCTTGAAAACTCGAGTGGTTTTTTGCTGTTTGTATGCTTAGTACTTTGAAATGACTCAAAAATTTCTTCTTGAAAGAAGCAGAACTGTTCTTTGGTGATATTTTGGCATCAGCTTCCAGGTGACTGTTGTATTGATGGAGGGTAATTTGTAAATTAGCTTTTCAGTATAGAAGTTATTCTGCCTCAGCACTTAGTTTGACCAGGTAGACAAAGTGGAAGTTAATTCATCACTAGCAGATTGCTGGGGTTTGGGGTGGGGATTTTTTTGGTTTGGGTTGGTTGGTTGGTATTGTGTTTTTGTAAGATTCCAGTAAAAGGTGATTGGGGAAACCAAACAGCAAATGTTAAAATTCAGTGGAGACATGTGAAACTCATCCTATACCATAACACAGCAACTCATCAGTGTACAGCCATGTCATATGTTTGGTCATGTGTTCAGAAAGATGCTGTAATGGGGAAGCAGCCATACTTCAAGAGGGTATTCTACCAAAGTCTGTGGTTACAGAGTATAGCATCCACCTGTACTAACTGTGGTGTTCATTGTGGTCATTGAATTCATATAATTTCACATAGCAAAGTACTGAGGGACATTTCTTCTGTATTTTAGGCTGTGTTTTTGATGTGGCTTCTTTTTGAGCTTTCCTGAATTCTGATACAAATAATAGTATGAAACAATGGATGTACCTAAGCTTACAGTAATGGGCTGAGTGATGGCAGTAAAGAACTTTTTTTTTTTTTTTAAATACAGGAAGATGGAAGGGTTGAAAGTAGCCAGAACCTCACAGGAGATTTGAGCAGCAGAACCTGGGACCAGCTAGGAGTTAAAATACCAGGACTCCCTTTTTATCCTTCTCCACTTATCCTCTTGCCTTCCCTCCACTCAAAGCAGATGTTTTATCTTGTACAAATATATTGTTACTTATATCTAGTGAGAGTAATATATGGGAAGTAATCAGTCAATGAGCAAACAGTCTTTCCCTTTTCTGCTAATACCCTTCACAGCCATTGGGTGCCTACCGTTATTCATCATTGTTTCCTGAAAGTTTTTTACTTTACTTAAATTATAATTTTCTCACCCCATATTTTGAGTTTCAGGCTCTTACATGAATTAGCAGAACATTTTACTTTGTCTTCTAATACTTTTCATCATACATAGAAATACAGTCTCAAAGTGGTGGGAAGATGCTACCATTCTCCATGTGCCAGCAGGTGTTCCAAGGCTATGCAAACCAAAGATGCAGTGATGGGCAAGGAACTCACCTGTGAATAAATTACCTTTAAAACTGTGCTTGAATACAGTTTCCATAAACTCAGGCTATTGCCATACTTGAGCTTGTCCAGACTGATTTGAAGTTATTTGCAGACCTGTCTTCTGTAATGGCCTTAAAATGCTGTTTTAGAGACCAGATAAGGGTACCTTGGGATCCTTGAGTGTAATTGTAGATGAGAGCCTGAGAAGAAAACAAAATGCCTAAGAGTGGACTCTTTCAGCAGCCCATGCAGTTCCTGCTGTTATGAGCACACCACTTTTGTTTTGCTGATTGTATTTAAGAGTACACAGCTGCATTTTGTTGGCTGATGCAGAGTGAGTACATGTATTTTTCTTGGTATTTGCCCTGAATTCTTTCAACACTAGATGACTTGTTCATGATCACACTGCACAAGCCCACACAGTGTTTTCTGGAATTGTAGTTAAAGAATAACTGTTCTTTCTTGTTCTTACTCCAGAGATTAATGAAAGTATTAGGCAAATGGGTAGGACATAATCTTTAAGCATAATAGTTTGACCTAATTAGTTGAATTCAGTCTTTGCAACAAAAAATGTGTTCCCATACTCTGAGAGCACTCTTATTTGAAATGCCTTGCTTTTGCAATGAAAGTCAGAAGAGGGATGGGCATTCCTGGGTGAATCACTGTACTTCTGAAAGTCTTGTTTTCCTGGCTGTAAAGCAGGAAAAGTAGGACTGCTTTTTCTTAACTGCATTAAGAGAAATAGCTAGAAACTTTATTTTAGCTGTGATGATTGAAGAGAGACAAGATCTGTAGGGAAAAGGGACATTTATGTAAGAATTCATTATTTCATGTTTTAATGAAATATATGGAAAATGGATGATTTTTGTATGCAAAAAATATATAATGATTACGTAAAAAATTGTCATGGAGATTATTAGATTCTAATGTGTACTTTCTTTCCCAGTATACCCCTGATATTTTAACATTTGACAGACTTTCATCCATTCTACCTTTTGCAGTCTTGATGAATTCAATCCATTTTCTCTCTAAAACTTACCTTTTATAACAAGTTTTATTAGTTTGAAGAAAATTAATTAGCTTCTCACAACATATTTGAATAGGAAATGTGCCCAAATTTACTCAAAATGTCTTTGTTGAAGTGAAGCCATCACAATTTTATATTGACTTAAAACCAAAAAAAAAATAGAATAGTATCTGCCAAGAATTTGTCTGGCATTATACAGGACATGGAATAAAGATTTCTGATCCCCTGTTAGTAAACTTGCTTAAAAAATTTTAGCTGTAGAGTCCAGATTTTCTTGCCAAATAGTTGACCTTGCCTGTTACTTAGTCTAACCTATGAATGTGTTAGTATTTCTCATCTATTTTACAAGCATAATTAGTTATTTTTGTTTAAAAAGTACCTATCCAGCTACACATTTTTCTGTTAAGCAGAAAAGTGTCTTTTTTCTTCTGCCTCAGTGGGATCTGCTGTACCACGTACTCATTCAATGATCTGGCTGGGTGCTCAGTGTTCATTTTTTTAACTTAATAACAGAGAGCATGGAAATAGCTGTTAAAACCATCTGTACCTGAGCAGATTGTCATTTATGCAACAATTTGGAGTTTATGTGTATGTAATAATAAGCTCTTTAAGTGTTCCTTATGGATTTGTGGGGTTTTAGAAGAGATGGGAGTGGACTGTCAGCAGGTAGCCTAAGGCTTTGAGTCTTGGCTTTTCGATTTCATGATGAAGTCTGCAAAGGGGAAAATCTAGCTCAAGCATTATTCCCCTGATTTTATCTCATCCCAGAGCAGTGTAGTAGAACTAAGCAAAGGGCTGGGCATTTTATAAACACCATGATGTTTTGAGATGGTTCTTTCATAATTTTTCACTATTAACAGGAATGCAATGATGAAAGAAAACAATTCTCAATCTCTGAAAATTGCAGATCAGAGGTTGGAATGACTGGGCTCAAAAATTGCAAGTAACTTCTTGCAAATGCTAATTAAAGTATCTCCTTTGTTTCCTGTAATATGTATAACTATAAAAAGGTGTATGTCCTTCTCAGCTTCCTGGCCTACTGGGTGCAGCAGCTTCATTGGCAACTTCCTGCCATTAACACCAGCTCCTGGGTTGCCAAGTGCCCTGTTCCCAGCTGCACAGGCACCTCTCCATCCTGGGCCAGTAGCCCTGCTCCCCTGTGGCACTTCCTCAGGAGCCCTGTGATTACCTGTGTTTCTGCAAGCTGCTGTAGACAGTGCCTGGTTTCACTTGAAATGAAATCTTACCTCTGCTCTCACTGAGCACATGAAGTCGTCACACTTTTCAGTGCAAAGTCAAAAAGTGAGCATAAGTAACAGATGATCGTGGGCACTAGAAGTTTTTACAGTCTCCTCTGGAGACTGTGACCAAGAAATGAGTGTTGGAAAGAAGATTCCTAAATGGAACTGGTGAATTGGTGTCTCCTTTATTGTGTCCAGCATAAGTTGAGGAATTCTCCACCTTAAAGGACTAGGTTTATTCAGTATATTAATTAAGGCTGATTTGCAAACCAAACTGTATATGAGGGTGTGCATTTCCTGTGCCACAAGAAGGGCATTCAAGAGACTTCATGAAAAGGGAATTTCTAAATTAGCTTTGCATTTTTCAGAGATACTTATACTGGTCAGCTCAGTGATAGCTCCTGTTACTTTGAAAATTATTCCTCTCTTCCAGAAGAACTTCTCCTTTGATTAATTTGCACATTTTCTTACTAACAGCTGGGTCTTCAAGAATGTAGCCATTGCTTCACCAGAGATGTTAGTTTCTGGTTGAGTACAACGACCTCACATACTCTATTAGCTCAACATAAGCTATTCCCAAAAGCTCATGTTAAGTCTTGTAGGAGAAGTAACCTGCATGTAAACATGCTTTTCTGTAACTATTCCTTCTATTAATAAATAATGGACAATGGCCTTGTCTCCACTGCAGTGCTAGCTCAGGCTGTAATTCAGTTTTTGCCCTTGATTTCAGCTCCAAACCCTATGTCCATGAGTCACTGATTCAGTGTAAGGTTTTGGGGCCTGTCAGAAGTTTGTCTGTGCTGCCTGCTCTAAAGAGCACAGCAGCAGGGATTGGGGTGCAGGCCGGTGTTAGGTACATGTGCATGATCATTTCCATTTGGACTGGGGTTATGCCGTTGAAGTTGTGGTTCGGTTTGTACCTCAGAGCATTCCTGGAGCCTATGAACAGCAGACTTTGTGGTAAAACTAACGGTGTTTCAGGATGTTGCCTAATAAATACACTCAAAGTAGTGACTGTTCACAGGCTCAGACTAATATAGGTTAGTACAGAAGAAATCCCACAGCAAGTGTTCAGGTGGATGCCAGGTCCTCCACACCAACCCTTTCCCTGATCCCCTGTTGTTGTGGCTGCTTGGTGATGTAACTACAACCTTTAGCACAGTGCCTGGGCTGTTAATCCGCTTGCAATTGCTTTGTGTGCTTGAATGCTGTTGCTGTTATTTACAGTTTCCCTGTGTAACTGCTCTCGGTTGAGATTAGCTGGTTTGAGCAGAGTAACTCCAGCTGATGGTGAAGGATAGCATCTGCTTACCTTTCTTCTTGCATGAAATAAATGTGTGGAGTCTTCCCTCAAGGTTTTCCTGACTTCTTGAGTTGTTAAATCACTTATTTCCATATTTGCTTTTTTGTAACGTTCCTGCTTTAATCAGTGCAGTGGGACTTTCAGCACTGGGATGTATTTCACATTCACATCAGAGGAGAGCAAAGCCCAGCAGGATAACATCTATTTTTTTTAAACATAAGACATTTGGTTTTGCCAAACAGATTGGATGTTCTGATTTGAAATTATGAGTGGTTAGACGGCATCCTATCTTTAATTAGGTTGCACAGACTGAGTCATTTTGCAAGCTAGACATTTTAATTTACAATCTACTGCACTGCAGCACTCTTCGGGGCCTTCTGCTATGTAATAAGGTATTCAACTTGCAGCACAGGCTTTAAAAATACCGGAGTACTCTCTGTGACTTCACTTGTTTATTTTATATTTTCAATTCTAGTTACAAATCAAACACGCAGTTACAGAAGCTGAAATTCAGAAGCTGAAGACAAAGGTAAGAATCAATATATGGTTAATATATGATTTTTTTTCTTCATGCAAAATCAGATCTGAAAACATGTATCTTTATGTGGGTGGAGAAGTCAACATCCTTATTAAAGGCTTATTAAGAAGCACTGTGGCTCAGATAAATCTTGTCTTGGTGTATATTCTTTATTCCAAGTTTCAAGTAAAAATCTTAAGTGCTGCTATGAAAAGGAACTGCCAACTTTTGTAGCTTCAATTAAACATATGTTTTAAGGAGTGCTATAATGACTAAGTGGCAGATTCCTAGTTTTAAAATTCTGATGCATTTTTTCAGGTTTTAAAATTATATTTGGATTGAATATTCAAGTTGAAGTTAGTAGATTTTTTATTTACCAGAGATGTTAAAGTATCTCTACTATCGCTACTTTCCTTTATCGACATTTTTTAAAAACCTGATTTGTTAAAAGGTGTTTAATAGAAATTATTTTTATATACAGAAGAAAAAGTGTTGTTTCATGTTGATGCAGTTCTCTTTAAAAGATAGTCTAGGAAGGAAAAGTATGACCAGTTTAAAAGAAAACATTATTTCACAATCAGCTGCTAGTTAATAAATTAAATTTGCTATAGCAATAAAAATGAATTGGGTTTTTTTGTACTAGGGTAACCTTTATGGGAACCCAACTGATTATTCAGTTGTTCAGCAGTACTAGGTTTTATAATGACATCCTTCTCTTTGAGTCTGAGTGCATTATAAAGGAAAAAAAAATAAGAAAAAGAGAAAATTGTACTTCAGAAAAAGATTTTAGATTATTATTTCTTTCCAGCAGCATTTGCACTCACTGTGTATTTTGCATAGTGTTTATCAAATCAGCGTAAATTACTGTTAAAAAGAAATTCAAAGTGCAACTATTTTCGGTAAGGACAACTTCTGTTGTCCTGTCTCAGTCAGAAAATTCAAAAATCTTTTCTTCCTCTGCTTTCCAGTTCCAATCTAGCAATTGGAGCCACACAGTCGATCCCTTGGGATTGTGCCGAGGCCCATTGACTTGATGGCATCAGTGTGTGGGTGTAAACATCCATCTGTGCAAATCCATTTGCAAAATTAGGGTTAATGTGCCTTTTAGTGTTGGACCTTTTTACCTTGTCTTTTCAATAGAGCTGAAGAAAATGTGGCTAGTTTAGGTATGTTACTAATACAACTGCAAACAAGTTAATTTTTTTGGAGTGTATCAGCCATGATGCTAGCAGAACTGCCTAGAGCAAATTAAAAAGTCTTGATAAATAAACAGAGATGTTAAGGCTTTTTTTGTTCACTGAATTCTAGGAGCTAAATTACACAAGATGCTGTATAACCCTACCCTTATTCAGCACCAAACACTGAAACCTGCAGATAGCTTCAGTTAGGAAATGACAACAGCCCTAACACAAAAAAAAAAAAATCAGGAAATCAAATTCCCCCTTCCCAAAATAAGAAATGTCATAATTTTCTGAAAGCATGTGAATGCTTTGTAGAACCTGAGTCACATGCATAAAGCAAAATGCATCCCGTGTGCTGGCTGATGAACCTGGCAGTTTGCCTGTGTACCCCACTATTGACATTTTTAAATGTCAGTCAGTCAGATAGGTTACTATAACCCAGAGAAGCATAGAAGCTGCACTGGAACACTGAGCAAAAACTCTGCTTGGTTTTATAAGGAAGAATAATACATGTGTCAGCCTGTTTTCTTTGTCCTGTAACACTCTGCCCACTGCTAGCATGTTGCTATAGTAGTTACTAATTCACTGATTCTTGCTATTCACGTTGTTTGAATTAATCCTAAACTATTAGGCTGCACTTTGCAGCTTTTTATGGACTGCATCTCCACTGCTTTGTTCAGCTGCAGGCTGCTGAGAATGAGAAGGTGAGGTGGGAATTGGAGAAGACCCAACTCCAGCAGAACATTGAGGAGAATAAGGAAAGGATGATGAAATTAGAGAGTTACTGGATTGAGGCACAAACCCTGTGTCACACGGTGAATGAGCACCTCAAGGAGACGCAAAGCCAGTATCAGGCTCTGGAGAAGAAATATAACAAGGCAAAGAAATTAATCAAGGATTTTCAGCAAAAGTAAGCAGCTACACCAAGCTCAGCAAATGACTTAGTGGCCAGATAGAAAACATGTATGTGGTTTATTTTGAAATATGAAACCCACTGTTAAACACCTGTAAGGCAAACACTGTTTTCCACGTTTTTATTTATGAAAAGCATGAACTCTTTATTGTGGAAGAATGCTGTAGTCATACTGTACCTAAATAAAGACTTAGTCTGTAATATTCCAGGTTGGTGTGTTTCAGAATTAGGAGATAGTTCAATGTAATTTCAAACAACTAAGAGTAATCATAGTAAAGCATTTGATTAGCAAGTTTGTAGTAATTTATATTGGTATTGTATCAGCTGGGTTCATTCCTGCTGTGTACTAATGTAACATCAAAAAGAATATTGGTTTTTTACATTTTACATTTTATTTTTCTTCTTCTTATAGATGCCAAGAATGTTTGAGCTGAGTTGAGCTAACTGATGATTACCTGACCCCCTCTGTTTCATGTGATCCCCTCTCCCTGGTGGCTAGCAAGAATAATAACATCTTGTATTTCTATAACAGCTTCCATTCCCCAAATTACTTTTTTTTTTTTTTTGGCAGCAGCTGTTTTCATTTTCTGCTGAAATATACTTATATAAAGAAGGAAACTCAAAGACATACAGCAGTGTCAAGTGATAACTGGGATTGCAGGAATGAATATCCTGTCCCATTGAAAAGGGGGTTAGATTGTCAAAATATCATTATCCATCCTGGAATTTCGTGACTGTTTGCATCTTGTGTGCTTTCTATCACAAATTTCTTTGGTATTCGTAAATATTCGTGAAAATAAAAAGGGATAGGGAAAGTCACTAGAATTAATTTGGATAGCTTTCTATTGATATTCTGCTTTATATTAGTAAAAGATCTAGTCAGTTGTTTTTAAATACCTCAGACTACTAAACTGACCTAACAGATTTCTTTTCAAAGATTTGATCTGTACCTGCAAACTTAGAGGATGTCCTTTCTGTGAAGGAGCACAGTCATACCTTAGTAAAACAGAGACTTTGCTCCATTTCCTACAACAGAGAACAGCATAATCTAAGCTACATTGTTTTTGTTGTAAACACAGATTAGGAAAAGAAACTGGTTTGACTGTTTTGATTATCAGTAAGAATTGAGATTTTTTTTTCCAGATAAGTTGCCCTTGCCATTTTTATATCATCACCTAGCATATTCACCTAAACTGCTTAGGGTTTTGTCCTGATTGCAGTTTCATAGTTCTTATAAAGTAAGTGATAATTTATTTGCTAAGGACAGATTTTTCTGATGAGTAGCAAAACATTTTGGTTTTTGTTTCAATCTGATTGCTTTGATGACAGCAAATACATCTCTTTATTTTTTTCCTAAGAGAACTTGACTTCATCAAACGCCAGGAAGCTGAACGAAAGAAAATAGAAGATTTGGAGAAAGCACACCTTGTAGAGGTTCAAGGCTTACAAGCTCGTGTGAGTAGCATTTACTCTTATATTTGAAGAATGAGACAATTCTGTCTGATATTCTGGAAAAATAACTCTAATGGGGAGGGTGTATCAGGGTGAATATTATTGGTAATACTGTGTTGTATTTCTTTCAGATACAAGACTTGGAAGCAGAAGTTTTCAGGCTAATGAAGCAAAATGGAAGCCAGGTTAACAATAACAACAACATTTTTGAAAGGCAGACATCTTTTGGAGAAGTTTCTAGAGGAGATCCAGTGGAAAATCTAGATACTAAGCAAGTGACCTGCCTGGATGGCTTAAGTCAAGGTTTGTTTGAACCAAACCATAACTCCTGTGAATCATAGAATAGTTTGGGTTGGAAGTACCTTAAAGATCATCTAGTCCCAACCCTCCTGCTGTGTCCAGGGACACCTCCCACTAGTTTGCTGAAAGCATTATCCAGTCTGGCTTTGAACACTGCCAGGGATGGGGCATCCACAGCCTCCCTGGAGTATCTCACCATCCTCACAGTAAAGAATTCCTTCAATATATTTAATCTAAATGTCCCCTCTTTCAGTTTGAACCATTGCTCCCTGTCCTGTCAGTACAGTTCCTGACAAAGAGTCCCTCTCTGGCTTCCCTGTAGGGTCCCTTCACATACTGGCAGGTGCTGTGAGGTCCTTGCACAACCTTCATTTCTCCAGGCTGAACAGCCCCAACTTTCTCAGCCTGTCTTCATAGGGGAGGTGCTTCAGTCCCTTTATCAACTTTGTGGTCTTCCTCTGGACTTGATCCAACAGTTCCATGTCCTTCTTAGGCTGGGAGTCCCAGAGCTGGATGCAGCACTCCAGGTGGGGTCTCATGAGAGCAGAAGGGCAGAATCATCTCCTTTGACCTGCTGGCCACCCTGCTTTTGATGCAGCCCAGGATTCCTATCAACTGTATTATTTATAAAAGCAATACATTATGAAAAAAATTAATTTCTAACAAGCACAGAGGTGTTTTATTAAAATTTATATTTTAGCAGTCATTTCATGTGTGGACCCCAACAAGATTGCCTTACAAACAAATCAATATGAATTACGTTTTTAACAATTTATGTGTATAAAAAAGAGCTAGTCCTGCTGAAATGGTATTAGGTGATATGCAGACCTTGTGCAATTGATTTCCACAAATCTTCACAGGCCTGTTTTTTTCTGTCAAATGTTAATTGTACTGAAATATCTGAAGTTCAGAAAAGTACCCAGGATGACAAGAAGGTCATCTTTACAGAGACTCAGTAAGTGTTATAAAACATTTAATACTTAGCAGTACTGTTAACACAAGTCCTTTCAGTTTGCGTCAGGAGAGGTAAGTATGTTTTCTTCACTTGACTCAGAAAAGTGGTGCTTGCATGTACTGTTGTAACAATGTCAACACACATTTGTGGCTCAAGAGCTAAAATCCAGGAATTTCTACATGTAACAAAAAAAAAAAAAGAAAAATTGTAAAATTCATTAAAAATTTGGAAGTTCTTAGTATAGCGTTAAAAATCTGCATTTCAGTGTGTCAAAATTATGTTTTCCAATTGATGGATTTGCATGAAAATTTTCAAAGAGCTGTTTTCTTTCATTGCAAAAATGTTCTCCTGGAGAAATGTTACTTACCAGTGTTAATTGCTTCCAAGTGTTAGACTAGATGATCTGTGAATTTAAATGCTCAAGTTTAACCACACGAATAAAACCAAAAATTATTTGCTAGGAAAAATAGATAATCGGCAATGATTTTTTGAAAGCAGAAGCAGCATAGTTAGACCTTAGATTCCAGACTGCATTTGGTTTTAACAAGAGACAAAACCCTTCCTTTTTTAAAGTAAGGATATCCTTAAATATACTGTAGCTCTCTTTGTCTTCCATATACCTTTTCCAATAAATTCTGTGTCAGTTTCTGAGGTCTGTATCAGGCTGTAATGTAGTGATACTTGCTCTGCACAGAGCCTAGGTCTCTGTATCACTCTTGTTTAAACCTTTTAAGAAAAGAACCTGCCATCAACCCATGGATGTTTGCAGAGGAGCTATAAAGGGCAGGGGAGTTGTCCACAATGTTTTGGAGGTGAGTAGAGTCTCTCTGGGTGCTGTGGGTTGTGCACACTGTCTTTGTGACATTCACACAGGTGCTCCAGTCTCTTTTCTGGCTCATGTTTGGCAAGTATAACACATGCTTCTTGATCAAGCCCTCTGCATTATGTTCCTGGGGTAGGACTGCATGTAGACAGCCACATCCCAGAATTTTTGTTCAGAAGTTTGCAGGTCTGTCTTCCATAAAAAAATTAACTTACGTAAAAATATAATATTTTAATTAAAATGTATCAAGTATGTTTTTGTTTCAGTGTGATCTGAGGTGTTTATTACATGCTTGCATGGTAGGACACTTGGGAGGAGGCAGTGGATGCAGCCTGATGGTTGCAGACACGTGAGCATAACTGTTCCTGACGCTGCTGGTGCTCTGGCCGTGTTTAGCATCCTGCCAGACTGCACGACTCCTCAGGCTGTAACATAACCTCACACTGAGCTTAAGGGGCTGCCAGTAACATCAGTGGAAGTTAAAAAGAGAAAATCAAAACTACTATGGCCCACATAATTCTTTCTTTGCTTTGCCAGGGAATACTAGACTAGGGAGTGTGTTTCCTTTACAAATACATGGTTTATTCTGACAGTCCAGAAAAATGGATAAAGTGCATTGTAGCTTTCTGGTTTAGTGATTGTGAGCTGTGTCTGCACTAGAGAATCAAGCTGTTTACTGGCAGGAGTCACTGGTTTGAAATCTAAACAGTTCAGTGCCGAGGCCAGCTTTCACAGCCTCAGACTTTGACATCTCTGTGCAAGTTCCCATTCAAGCCACTTTGTGACTGTACTTTCTGGGTGACTTTGGATACCCAGGGATGCATCAGTTCACAAGAGATTTTAAATTCTGTCAGCCTGTCTAATGGAAAAAACAGTGGGAGTACAGGCGAGCTCTTTCCTGCTTCACAGTGGTACTGAAATAATTCAGATGGAAGAACATTGGAGTCAAGTGGTTGAACGTCTGATGAAAGTCTCATGACATTGACTCTGAGAGTGAAATAAAAACTATTATGACTTTTATGTGAGAGATTTTCCAGACTTCCCAGTGGGTTGGAAGATTTCTAGAGCATCATGTGAGGTTGTGGGTTTGTGCTGGGAGCTGTGAGGGCCAGCCAGTCTCTGCAGAAGAGGGAGCTGGGACTGGGGGTGGCAGCACATGTGTCTGGGGCAGAGACCATCTGACAGCAGCCCAGTTCCACTGCAACAAAGCAGGGCAAAACCAGTGATGGGGTGGAGGATGGTCTTTTGCTTTAAGAAGGCCCATATGAGCACTTCTGTGAATACCATTTGCAATCCTGTGTTGATAGTTTGAATAATTTCAACAATGAAACAAAGGGATGTATGGAAGTGTGTATCCCTGGAAGAGCAAATACAAGCAGTTCAAGCCGTCACAATGTGTAGTTATCCTGTAGAGTACTTAGGGCAGAAGCATAATTGCAAGTCAGGCAGTGCTAATTATTCTGTAGTATCATGTGAAGTAAAATTTAACTCTTATGTGTAGAAGAAAAGCAAAAAATATCTCTAAGATCAGATTTTAATTGATTAGTGTATTATGAATGCAGTATGTAGACAAGTAAATCAATCTAATGGATTATTTGATTTTTATTGTGAGAGTTAAAAAAAATTGTTAACACCATAAAGAATCTATTCTCTTTCTGGTGTAAAATAAAAAAAGACCTTTTAAAATGTTTTTAGTCTTAGTTACTGCAGCTTTGTAAAATGTTAGATTTGCTGCAATACTCAGATTTCATTTGAGTGGATGGTTGATAGCTAAGACAGGTGCAACTGTATTAGTTTTAGTTGTAGAGGCAAGTCATATATGAAATGTTCAGTATACCTTGCTCACGAGACATTCAGGAAATGGGTGTCTTTGAAGCCAGGCAAATAAGATGGTGTCATTGTTCCATTTTTTATATGAAATACTTACCCAGTTTTCATGTATCACCTAATGATGTTTATGCCCTGATAGAGGAGAACCGTCTGCAGGACAAGCACATGCAACTCCCTTTGAAGGAGTCCGAGTGGATCTGCTTTCTGGGCTGGTACAGCTGGGTTTGTGTGGTCGTCTGCGTAACAGTGGGAATACTTTGTTGAATTCCTAAATATCTGCAGTCGATTCTTTGCTATGCCTTTGCTGAATCTGTACAGATAAACTTGTTTATGCAAATAACTTTTTCTGGGGGTAATATAGGAGTTATGAAGATACAGGTACAAGTAAAATGCGTCTTTTCTAACCTAAATGATTCTATGATTCTCTGCAAAGTGCAGGTGCTTGCAATTGTTTGTACAACAATTCCTTTTGTTAGGAAAAAGTAGTAGAAGATCCTTCAGTTAAACAGCTTCAAATCATGTTTCCATACAGATTTCAATGAAGCAGTTCCAGAAACAGAGAGACTGGACTCCAAAGCTCTGAAGACTCGAGCTCAGCTCTCAGTGAAGAACAGGCGGCAGAGGCCTTCCAGAACGCGGCTGTATGATAGCATCAGTTCAACTGATGGGGAGGACAGCCTGGAACGAAAGGTGAGAAGGACTCTACCCTATCTTTCAGGCCTCCTATGGAGTGCTAGATTGCCCCTGTAAGTAATTTCATCCTCTGTCTTTATCCTTTCATTGTAGCACAGGCAGTATTTATTCCTCTGTGGCCAGTATGCTGTGAATGTCCTTGAGTGATGTGCCAGTCTGGTCTCCTTTTGAGTCAGCACACCCATTTTTGTGGTTCTTTTGTGTTTTAACTGGAATCCTGGTCTTTTTGATTTATATGTGCTTTACAATGCAGAGCGGGTCCTTTCATTTATGCAGGAGGTGACAGGAGCTTGAATTGTGCGTTTCTCTATTTGTTAATTTGTTAACACAATTGATACAATATTTGCTCATTGTTTTGTCCTATTCTGACTTTGTCTGAAAGCAAATACCAATAAACAACACTGTGTGTGGTATCAAAGGGTAATGCCATGAATTGCTACAGTATTTCATACAAATAGAAAGCTAAATAATGAATAAAAGAATTGCATGTTCAAAGTAAATCTTGCTCTGTTTGCTTACTAAGTGGTATAACCTGCTCTATAATCTCTTATACCAACAGCCATCACACAGTTACAGTAGTCCCATGCACATTTCAAAATCACCACTGCCCTTATGCATGAGAGCATCCTCACCAGCATCAGATTCTGGTGCTTCCTCCCTCTCCCCCGTGGCTAGCAGTGCAGCAATCTCACTTGACAACCTAACTGAAAACCAAGAAGAAGAACAGCACCACAAAGGAGGTGTCCTTTCCCCATATGCTCAGGGAGACACTCCACTTTCCTCTCCTTCAAAATCTGGGCACAGCTCTGAAGCATCTCCTTTGCATCACCCAGCTGGCAGGAATGTTTTACAGGATAAAGGTATTACTGTTTCTTTTACAATAAATTGATGCATCATTTTGCTCACTTTCATCTATCTGCTTTATGACCTTTTGTTGTGCAGTAGGACCTTAGCTACTAGAAGGTCAACATCTTGTAATTCTTTAGCCTACCCAGAAGACAAAAACTTAAGAATGCCCTTGTATGATGATATAAGAAAAGGAAAACATTTAAAATGGGATAGGGAACTGCTTACTTTCTATTTTTTTGTCTTTCTTGGAAAGACAAAAAATTTTTCACTGAAAAAAACAGGGGGAAGTTGCCTTTAAGAAAATGTTGTATTGTGTTTTCAAAAAAAAAGTGTTATTTGACCTTGGGACACGTCCATATTAGAAACATGCTTAACACAGTGTACTTACTCAAATAATGTGATTTTGGCTCTGCTAGATGATTTTTTTGGAGGGTGCGGAAAGGCGTGTGAAGCAAGAACAACAGATTGTAGCTTTTAATTGCTGAGAGGCAGCAAAGTCTAGGTTTAATGAGAGGTTGGTGTCTGGAGAATTTTCATTTACAGAAAAAAACCAAAGGAATTTCTTAGGGAAATTGGCCTCATTGTTATTAATTTAATTCAGACTCTTTAAATGCTAGATGGATAAAACAGGGTGCAATTATATGTAGTTCAGGTATATGTTTCAGATACCAGTATATTATAAGAATAAACAATCTGATATGTCACAGAATACTGAGCTGTCCTTTTCAGATGCATTTTCAGGTCAGAAATAGCATTTGACACTACTTCAGAATTCTTAGATATGCACCTTGCATTTTCAAACTGTCACATAAGCTAAAATACATAATAAAAATTGTTTGTAAGTGAGGGCTGCAGGAGGAGGTCTAGGTAGGTTCATAACGGAGGTTGGCTTGCTTGAATTAACTGAAAAAAACAATTTATTGAAGATTTATATTTGTGTGTCTGAAAAGACTTGCTACTGATTTAAACCCTGTTTTTTCTTCATCTTTATACAGGGCTTTCACACAGGTTCATAAAAGACAGAGTAATGGAACTCTACTGAATTTAGGATAGGTTAATATATTGCAAGCATTTTTACATGAGTTCTGAAACTGCTGGTTGCAACTAGATTAAATTGTTAGGGATTCCAAGTTAAATTCAATATTTGAGTGTTGCAAGTAAAAGTAAGGGTGTGAACATAAGAATGTGACTTTACAAATTCAGCTTGAATAGATGATTGGTTTGTCAGGGAGATCCTACATCCTGCATTTCCAACTGATGTATGAAAAATACTTTGATAAAAATTAGTGGAAATGAACCTTGTAGTGCAAGGAATAGGGCATTGCATTCTGCCCCGTGTCACTCTCTCCATTTTAGATTTGAAAAACAATCTCTGTCTAAATATTGCTGTAATACTTTCCTCACTGTGACCGTTAAGTAAACAACCAATGCTTTTGGGGGTGCCCAGGTTTTGCTGAGTAATACATTAGAATTAACCAGAGCAATTTAATTTCGAGTGGAAAAAATAGTATTTAATAGGTCCTACAAAAATGAACGTCCTACTGCAGTTGTTTGGCAACAAGTGCTGCAGCAATGCTATTTTAAATGATTGTTAATTTGGCTGTTAAACTCATACAGCTCAGAAAATAAAAAGAGACATTGCATTTGTTTTGTGTGTTCAGGTGGGATTTTTTAGAGATGAGAGAGAGCACCTGTATGGACACACACGTCCATGGGTTAGTCTCTCAGTAGTAAAAATGAGCCTTAGCAAGCTCACATTTGTCTTTTCTTTTTCGTAAGAGATCCCGCAGTGTTGTGGAAGGGCTGAAGTGGCATGAGATTAGTTTCAGTGCAAAATGATGAGCAGATTCTTCATGTATATGTGATGACTTTATTTTCTTCTGTTCTGCCTGGTTTGTGCAACAGCATCATCCTTTGATAAGGCAGCGAGGTGACTGCAGTGGGCAGTGCTCACTGACATTAGGCTGCTGCAAGTGCTTTGTGACGCTGGGCAGGGGAGTGAGGTCTAGTGTCTTCCACATCCATCAGCCACACAGCTTTCAGCTAGAGGCTGGAAGTGATGGATTAAACAGCTTCTGTGTGATTTATTCTGAGAAACCAGCTTTCCCTTACCTTCTCTGAAGAACTGGAAGGAGTCGGGGAAGATGCACCCATCCAGGGTGGCCAAAGTCCCGTCCTGCCCAGGCAGGGCACCTGTGGCTCTGGTTCTTGGTCACTGCCGTGTGCCAAGCATTGAGTACTTCCTGCATGCAAGACCCTCTAGATTCAGATCCACTCTGCCACTGAAGCTGGTTTTGGGGCCTAGCCTATCCATTTTCCACTGTGTCCCATAGCCAGCACAAATATTTTCCTCATCAAGTCATCATTATTTAAAGGATGGCCCCAGCTGTGTGGGAGGGGGATCATAGGGATACAAGAGCCCAAATAGAAATTTGTCATTCCAAGTAGCTGCTAAGCTGCTATGTATTGCTGCTGAGCTCTCCAGACTAATTTTTTCTACTGCAGCAGCAAAAATTCCATCTAATTCCATGCTTTAATTTAAAAAGTATACAAAAACAGTGTACTTTATAATTTCTTGACTTTCACTAAGAAGTTTCCCAAAAAAACCCACTGCCCCTTGTCCTGAAGCCCCACTTGCCTGTGAATAGCTAGTGTGAAAATAAACATTGCAAGTTTTAATTCTTGTGACAATTTTGGCAGTGGCTAAATGAGAAGAGTGCATTAAAGGTGAAAGGACCTTAAGAGGGAAGAGGAAAGAAGAATGCACAGTGTAGGGTTGATGCAGAGTGTGCATTGCCTAAAGTTCTCCTTGACCTCCTTGGGGAATGGATTTCTTCTTAGGCAACTTCATCTTCCTTTAGTCATTCTTCATATTACCTTTTTTGTTTTCTTTTTTGGAATGAGATTACTCGTTAGTTCTTGAATTTTTTTTTTTTTAACATAAGGACTTGTGTTGGTGGAAACAGTATGGCTTTTAGAGTGTGGGTATTGTAAAGGGCTTATTTTCCAGCTTTTCAAAGGATTTAAGAACCAATTAATTGCACATGAAATTTTTTGCTCAAATGAAAACTTGGGCAGGTATTATCTATGAAGCAACACACAAAGTTCTATATACATAGTTGACTATCCTGTGATAGTGCTGTGGTACTTTGGGTTAATGTTGAGCGTTTAATTTAAGTCAGCAACAGTAGGAGAAATCTACAACCCAGCAGTGCTTCCAGTTAAAGTTACTGTATGTCTGAGGTCACATTGCAAAAGCCACCAAACCACAAGTGACATGAATGACTGACCTTCATTTGCTTCCTCTAGGGTATTTGGGGACGCTCTTTATGTTTAAGGGTCACTGTGTCTGAATTTTTAAACTACTGTGTGTTTTCTTTTAGCTTCCATATAGATTTCACAGGATGTTTGCCAGACTCAGATTCATTGTTTTGTCTTTATAGGTACTGCAGGCTGTTTCCTCTTTAGGGTTTAATAGCATTTGTAGAAGAGATCAAAAATTGATAGATGCCTTAGGGCAAATTTATTAACTAAACTACTTTTAGGTTTTGTGGGGGGGGGGTATTTGGTTTTTTGGGGTTTGTTTTGTTTTGTTTTGTTTTAAATTCAGAATGGTTAGATTTTAGGTGAGATATTTAATTTAACAAAGATGTTCAGGCTAAACTGCTTAACTGTTTCATAGCACATCCATCATAAAAGGTACCCTTGGCTCCAAAGTTGAAAAAAGAAGTTAGGAGTCATTTTGGAAATAAAGCACACATACCAAATGAATTCTGTAAAAAATAAACTTAAGCAAACTACTGCTGAGTTTAAAAATGGTTTCACTGGAATGTTTGCCTAGAAATACTTCATGTTGTTCAATTTATTACATATTCATTAAAAATCAACCAATATTAACTTCTTATTTTCTTTAATTAAAAAAAGATCTTTGTGTATTTTTGAATTCTGAAAGTATTTATTTTTATTCCTGTTCACACCATCTTCCTAAAAATGAGAATTCCCCTAATTAAATTGTGTACTCACACACATGTACATGTAGGGGTATCTAACTATGAAAAGATGCACAAAGTGTTCTTGATGGAAAGTAGCAATTAAAAATTAATAATGTACATTCTTCCATGTACAAATGTATCCTAGATGGTGCCACAAGTGCTCAGGCAGCAAGAACAACTAGCCCTACTATGGGGCATACAGAAAAACTAAAGCGAAAACTTGCAGATCTTGGGTAAGCGTTTTGTTATTTAAAATACTTTTTCTTCTTCATTAAAATAATTGAAAATTAAATTTCAAAGATGTTTCCTGATTTTTTCTGATATTCTTGTAGGGCTCCCTTGAGAAGGAGTTCAAACAAGGGCAAGAAGCGGAAAGAGAAAGAAGCTATTAGGGTCACCTATGGCAGTAGGTATGGGTGAGAGACTGAGGAGGCACGAAATTATGTGCCAGAAACATTGGAAAAACCTAATCATCCTAGCAGATGGAATATTAACAGTCCCACTGACTTCATAAATAAGTGTTAAGCTTTGAGATAACCTGATCTTACAAACCTAGATTCCTTGGCTCACAAAAGACTAACATATAATCTAAAAATACTTGGAGATTTATAATGTCATAGAATCATAGAATTTCTCAAGCTGAATCACAAGGATCACCAAGTCTAACTCGATCACTGCTGCTGTTGCATCCACTAATGGGGTTTGCAGAAATAGATTCTCAGAGCAGCCCTACAAGATGCACCCAGTCAGTTAATAATATCCATGAACCAGAAACCTTGACACAATTCCACTTTTTTTTTTTTTTAAAGCCTCAGAGCAAGGTTGGGCAGCAGCTGTTCACTGCAGCTTTGCAGCACCCACACTAGGAATGCTTTCAGAAGGGGTTTTTTCCTGAAGATGAACATCTTAAGTTGAAAAATAGGAAAAATGCTGACAGCATGTCACATCAACAATTTTCAGGCAAGGAATTGTGAATTCCTTGTAAGATCTGATGAGACCACATCACCAACATCTGAATAAATAAATGAATGTTCACAATGACAGTAGGCAATCTTCTCCACAAAAGCTAGTGTAGATTTTTATTGAAGGCCTTTCCTTACATACTTAGGAGTCTGACAAGATCACAGCATGATAGTTGGTTCTAGGTATGAAAGACAAAGTCAGAAGAGCTAAGCAAACTTAATATGTTCCAAAAGTCTAGAAAGGTCATCGCAAGTCAAAAACTCTGCATATAAAACAATGCAAAAAACCTACATGATAGAGGAGTTATTGGAAGAAAGCAAAGTTTGAATGCTATTCAAAAAACCATTGTGGTGGTAAATCAGTGTGTAGCCATTTGTGCAGTTCTACTGACAGTCTGATATACGGAGACCCAGTGACAAGTACATTGTGTTGCTCCATAAAATCAGAAAAGCAAAAGAAACCTTCCTTACTTCCTCAGGCACACTGTACTGAAGTTCAATGTTCTGTCTCAGCATACATTTGTACATTTGTATTTTGCAAATATCTGGCAGGATCTTCAGTGATCTTGGGCAGCAGTCATCACCTCTCTGCTGGTGTCAGAAAACCTGTCCCAGTGCGTATGCTCACAGCGTGACATGGAGTCAGTGATGCTCGCTGCTGGGTTTCCCTGGTGACAGGGAGAGGTTTGTTAAAGCCAAATCTCTGCACTTCATGAGGCTGTGAGGTAGCTAGTGCTCTTAGCAGGGTGTTAGACATCATGCAGCATTTAGATACCAAGCCACAAGCTGGGGGAAATGAACATATACTAGTTTGTAAGAACTCGAATACGCCTTATGCCAACACAGTATGTTACAGATGTTTGTGAGATCCCATAGGTGTCTTCCGTAGAGAGAGCAGATCTCAGCATAGAGATCAGTTTCTTATTAGTCCACATGATAAATCAGTCACTTGTGTTGTTCCTTAATATTTCTTTAATGCAGTTCAACATCCCAATTACAGTTGCTAAAAGTAGAGTTTAATTTTGCTTTCAAAGTAGAAATTCATGAGCATTTGTAATTCTTACTCTACCTCTGTAAACTGGGGTGTTACTATTTCAGCATAACTTTTTAAACAGCCATTGTCACTTCTTTTGTTACTAATGCCAAATAATTTGCCTCAGAAGAAATGTGAGGATGTTTTCTCTACAAGTCCAAAGCTGTATAAGCTCTTTGAAAAAAGGAAGATGATGAAAAGACAGCATCCTGTTATAATTATGTCCATTACAATAACTGATTGATGTAGAATTAATCATGTCGTCACATGAGTGTTGCATGCATTATTTTGCCATTTCCAGAAAGCAGCACTCAGGATGTGTAAATAAAATCTCAAATTATTTCCTGAAACTACCACTAATGCAACAGATACAAAAAAATCCCCCATTTATGTAAGGAGCATCTATCTCCCAGCCTGAAGTTAGGTGATTTGGGCAACAACATTTGTGTTTACTTTCTATGTTCAAGCAAGATTAGCGGATGAGAGGGAAGTAAAGGACTGGGTCAGATGCATCTATCTTTCTTTAAGTTGCTAAATGGAGTAGGATTCTCCTTCTGCTTCCATAGGTGGGGGTTCTTTGACAACCTCACTTTCATCCATACAGAAAAGAGGCTTCACAATATATGTGGTCTAGTGATGATGTTAGTAATGACTTAGAAGCTGTCCAGAAGGTGGATGTTGAGGGATATTTACCTTAGTGCCATTTACACATGGCTGCTAAGAGCACTGGGATTTTAATGCTCTGAAACAGTAATATATATGTTGATGTAAATAATATGATTCTATGACATATGCATAAATTCTTGGAGGCAGACACTTTGCATAGTTATTTTTAATTTACATACTGTACAAATGACATATTTAGCAAATGAAATTTAGGCATTCTTGGTTTTAATTGTTACCTTTGCCTTGATTACTGCAGTCTTTTGTTACTACAAAGAGAGAAGCTGATAAACTCCCATAGGTGTTTCTTTCATTTTTCTATATCAATATTTTTAATACTTGATTAAAAGCAAGATAATAGTACTTCATGTATATTTAGCTGTTGTAACAAAGGAACATCTCCATAGATGGATACAGATGCATCAGATTCATTCTGCCTATGCTCAAAATCCAAGCCAGATCTTCACTGGGAACCAGGGCCCGCTTGGGTCAGTGCTGAGTCTAATGATTTAATCATGCTGATATACCACTGGGGCTCAGAAATGCATGAACACAACATGTGGCTTCTTGACAGGAGCTGGTTCTCATCCCAACAGTGGGAGTATAGGCATTTTCAGCTGGCATCTGTCTCCATTTTCTGGGTGTATGTTGTCTTAAGAAAGCTTGAGTTAGAAAAAGACTCAAAAGAACATGTTTTTTTCTTTTGCTGAAAGAGAGATTTCAGGCATGCCCCTACCAGCTGCATGCCACTCCGTTCTTTAGTCACAGTTACAGGGAATGTCACTCTTTCTACAATTAACTGCCTCTGTGGCATTTTGTTTTCCCTACTTTTATAATCAAATACATATTCCTGCTGCTTTCTCTTAAACAGGACTGTCAGAGAGATGCTTCAGAAATCAGCAAACACTAAATCTTTAGCAGAGCGATCCTCCTCTCTCCCACACTGTGTACCATTCACATGGTATGGAGAGAGCAGCAAGGGATCCAATTCTTCTAGCAACCTGCCGTCGCCTACCAGCTCAACTGAACCTTCCTCTGAAAATTTAAGCCCAGCTAAAAAAGGGTCAAAGGTAGAAAATAAAAACTACCTTATTCCCACTGTGTTGAGTAGCATAATTGGCTTTGTGATTCTGGAAAAAAGAATGGGCCAATATGTGACTACTACAATAAACAGTGCATGGTGTTCATTGTACGGTAACAGCTCATCCAAACAGAACATCTCTGTCATTGTACCATTCCCTGTTCTACCTTTTTTACTCTGTCTTAATGTACATTATTTCAGTAAACTAACTGTGGTGTGCTGTACCGTAACAAAAGCAAGTGGTGCCAGTGGAAATTAGCATTTGGATCCACTGAACAAATGCTAGATTTGTGTATTCAGTTATAGCTATTTTCTTCATTCTTCAGGACTGGTAGTGGGAATACCCATGTTCAAATGAGTTGTTTGCAAGTGAAGAAATGCTGTATGCTGTCAGTCATCTGCCGTTTTTCCCCCAGTAATGAAATCTGTTTGTCATGCATGCTGGATGTTGGATTTAATTCTCTGTATGAAGATGCTTGAACTGTAAATATGAACTATTGCAATTTAATACATCTGTGTGATTCCTTTCTATGTGCATGAATGTTTCAGCATGATAACTCCTTAAATAACCCTTAGTTATATACTTAGTAATATACTTAGCTTTTTCATGTTTATTTTCACTTCTGGAAAATACTTCTTTGCCTGTAACTTCTTATGACTTACAGCAGTTGATTTTTTTATATTGGTCTTGTAAAAAGAAGCAGATACGGTTCTCAACTTTGTACAGGAATATGAATCAGAAATCTAATTTCTCTGTCTTCTGCCACCAAATGCATGTTCATAATAGCAATTTCCACAGGCATTTCTTACTTTTTTGATGCCAAAAGCTGGTGATTACTTCTGCGGTGCACTAAGCTATGCAAGGTCATCGCTGTTCTTGTGTTACCTGGCAGGGAGAGCAACACAAGGCCTACAGCAGTCTGAATCAGATTGATAGAGAAGACCACCAAGGAAATCTCTGAAGATTGAAGAGCAATTATTTGCTTACCTCTTCTCTTTTGGGGAAAAAAAATTTTTTTTGACCCGTAAATCCTATTTGTGTATTTAAAAAAACATTGTTTAAAAATAGTTTTCAAATGGGAGAAGAAGCACACCCTTTTAGACAGTATTAGATTGAGGTTGGGGGGACTATCCTAATTATTACCAGGCCTTGGCTATCTTTGTGCTATCTATTGTGTTTTTCCTATAGAAAACTAAATTCTAAAAGATTATATTCATTGTAAAGCTGAAGCTTGCACAAAATAGAGGTGAAAGAAAAATCAGAGTACTTAAAAAAGAAAAACATGTTCTTCACACAACAGGAGGTAAACCTGTTGAACTCCTGGCCTACGAATGCTGTGTGGGCTAAGGAAGCAGCTAAGGAAGCTGCTCAGATTTTCTTCTTCTCTATAAAGAGCTGGGAAAAACAGAACAGGAATTCTAAACGTAGGTGAAAGAAAAATGATCACAAAAATATTTTAATGTTCTCTGTAAAATTTGCAGGCTCTTAAATTAAGAGTTTCTATACTGGTATTCAGGCTTTCAAAGCACAGCATGATACCAATATCTAGCTGGATTTCTGGCAAAAGTAAGAGGACCAACACTTGATATTTTTGGAAGTCTTCATGTTTTCAGGAAA
This sequence comes from Coloeus monedula, assembly GCF_965178545.1. NCBI lineage: Eukaryota > Metazoa > Chordata > Aves > Passeriformes > Corvidae > Coloeus > Coloeus monedula. Next base: position 24,953,939 of record NC_138781.1, read on the forward strand.
GATAGGACAAGTATCTTGAGGGGAAGATAGAAGGATACCTTATTTAGTGTTGTTTTTATTGTTTCACTTTCTAAAGTGAATGTCAAAGATTAATTGGATTTAATATTCATTTAGATGTTAGAGTATAGAGTAGAGGACTCTGTATTGTCAAGTGTATATTCAAGTTAAATGGAATATCATGGTGTCCTTAATCTTCTATATATTTTGGTTTTTTCATTTTTCTCCCTCTAGTGTGAAATATTTTTGTCTTATTCTGATGGTAATTTTGTTGTATTCCTGAAAAATATGTGCCTGCTTTTGCTATTATTTGCCGTAAGATGTGATGTCTCTCATTGCATTGCTAAGAAAAAACAGGGTTTGTTTTATGGTTGTTAGTTCAGTAAATAACATTCAATATCCAAAGATACTTTTTGCTTTCAATTTCAGGTTTTTTCTAAAGGCATAGGCAAATAGGGAAGATCCTTTCACTTTTCAAGGAGATTATTTGGGACTCAGAAGTGGATTCACAGGATATTCTCCTTGCTCTTTCAATAGGAGTTTTCACTTCTCTCTGTTCATTAATTCTCTGTGCTGTTCTTTGTGCTACTGCCTGTGCTACCCTTCTCCTAAGTGTTTGGAGGACAGTAAATGCTAGTGATTAACCTGCAGAAGCAGTAATTTAGCTCCAGGATGAGAGCCAGCATCTTAAGTGTCTGGAAATTGCTTTTAGTCACCTTTGTTATTCGTTGAGGCATTAAGCTGGCAAAGGTGTCTCATGAAGTACAGAGTGGTAAAAAATACTGTGCATTCTATAAATAGTGACAGTACAAAACATTAGGCTTCCTCATGTGTATTGTGATTGGCTTGGTCAGTGATTGAAATCACTCCTGAGCTGTACCAACCTGGAAGACAGCAAATTTCCCTTTTAGATGCACCTAAGCAATAATTTATTCATTCTTACTCCTCTTTTTCTCCACAGAATTTCACATTCAATGATGATTTCAGTCCCAGCAGCACAAGCTCAGCTGATTTGAGTGGTTTAGGAGCAGAACCTAAAACACCAGGCTTCTCGCACTCCTTAGCACTGTCATCAGATGAGGTATGCTGATGAAATTGTTTAATTTGGGAAATAGTTGTTTACTTCTTCCTGTGGCATCTCACTTGATTACTCAAATAATAAAGGAAAGGTTTTAGGATTGGAGAAGAAAATTAATCTTGGTTTCTAAATGAAGATTTTTCTTGTTCATATAATAATGACTTAAAATATTTGCCTGTGGTACTATTGTAGGGAAGTGGAATGCAGTTGGTGTCCTAAGAGATGCTGTATCCTCACACGTGCTAATAAATTTTTTCTAAATATGTACATATGGACATAGATACAGATATAGATATAGAGATATAGATATAGACATAGATATACATATACATAACCAGGCCTGAGACAGTTTTGATATACCAAACATACAGTACAGTTTGGTAAATATAGTTGAGATGTAAGGCCCCTTTGCCTACACCAGTTTTTACCAGAATGACCTGTACTTGCAGTAATTGTGTGTTACTGTACCTGAATGTACGTGTATTGATTATAATGTGTATGTCTTAATCCACTTCACATTCTTTGTGCTTGCTTTGCACAGTGGATTTGAAGTCAATTACTTCAAACCAGAGTTTTTTCCAACAATGATAAAGTAAAAAGGCATTCCTAACCCTGTAAACTGGTGATATATTTGAGCTGAATATAATGTATTGAAAATAGTCTTCTCAAGATACTAGTTTTGTGACTTAGTTATGGGTGAGGTTGCACAATTTGACAGTAGCTGGCAGCACATCCTGTGGAGTCAGGAAACTTGTGCATTTGTTCTTTTACAAACACTCCACAAGAACTTCACATTTTTCATGTGAGATTTGAGCCAAGTTGTTTTTATTAGAGAGGAGGAACTTGAAGTATCTGTATCTTCCATACCTTTTTTGTTGTTGTTGTTTTAATGATAGGTAGGTTCTGTATTACTGCCTGCACGGTTTACTTGGGTTTAAAGAATGAGAGCTGTTCTGTGTAACTCTATTTGCCAAACTGCGTCTACAAACCCAACCATTCTTACTGCAGGTAATTAAGGGCAAAAATTTATAACAAAAGGAGACTGCAGACAGGTCTGCATATGCCATGAATTACTGAAAACAGCAAAGTCATCATTTGCACTTTATTTAGTGTTAGTGCTGTCTTGATAATGCATTTCATTCACTTACCATGTTTAATTCCCTTTATATTATGTATTTGATTGTGGCAATGTCCTGTTCTGAGTGGTATTGAATTAAAAGCTTGAAAATGCTTTCATTTTGCATGTTCAGCTCTCTACTTTATCACTTCTACAGTACCAAGCCTGAGCAGGTCCATAAAAATGAATGTGTTTTCTCCATCCTCTGCTGTGTGCCAAATTGGTGCCTTTGGATGAGGCAGCATGTTCAGTAAGAGCTGCCCTGGAAACCTCCCCAGCCACCCTGGGCGGGGAGGAGGCCGGAGCTGCTCCTTGGCCTTCCACAGCACATTGTTGTGAGCGCTCCTCCACTCTGGCTTCCCTGGAAGCTCTGTCAGCATTTAAAGAAGATGAAAAAATGAAAGGCTGGGGAGGGAGCCCAGTTCTTGCAGTCAGTTCTCCTCTAATTAAGAAGCTTTTGCTCGGAAATTGGAGCCATCAGAGAGGTTCCCACCGGTTCTCAGCTGTCAAGATCAGGAACTCTAGAGGGGTTTCACTGATGCAGTGTCAAGTTTAGCTGCCAAATCATGTGTCTGCTGAGCTTTCAACATAACCTCTTTGCTTCTGGAAATACTTCTTTTTAAAGAAATCTTGTTGGTTTTGAGTAGCCATATCTGTTTGCAAATCTTGGTGCTGCCGTTGCCTGAACTTTTACATGCTGTTACATGTTTGGTATTTTGTTTCTATAATGCTTTTCTTTCCCATTTCTTTGTTGCTCCCTCACTCAGAGCCTGGATATGATTGATGATGAGGTGAGATACTAGCGTGCTGTTGTGGTGAATCGCGTGACCATCGCGTGGCGACGTGCTGTCTCTTTTGCAGAGTCACATTTCTTGTCTTGTGGTGTTGTGTGGCAAACCCCCTTGTTGGCACAGAACACGCAGTTGTCACTGGCTCCTCTTTCCTTGTCTTGAGTTGCCCTCTCCTTGTTGCTGAGAGTTTTCAAGGCCACAGCAAACTGCAGTTTTTGTGGTATGCTGGAGGCAGGAGGAGGGTCAGTGTCAAAGCAGATCTACTGGACCAGGCATCAGCTGTGCTGAGCTCCTGCTGGCAATAGGAGAAGAAAAAGATAGTGTCCAGCCCTGACAACTGGACAGCCAGAAGCTGAGAGAGCTCCCAGCATCATCTAACCTAGTGTAAAGCTGCTCTAACAGCAGACAGCTGCTGCAGCCTGTAGCAGCTGCTTTGCTGACCACAGCCAGGACAGAATAGCTTTTGTTTCAGGCCCCGCTGGCATATCCGTGGGTGGAAGAAAGTGGCAGAGCGGGGACATGGGTCGGCTCCAGCAGTTGATGCCACACTTGCCCTTTTTGGTGCTGTTTTTGCTCTCACCCAAAGCAGCACAACATGATGAGAGCAGGGCCAGGGCTGTGGGCTCACTGTGTGTTCCGTACCACTCCTCTGTGTCATCTCCTAAGTCTTCTTCCATAGACAGTATCAGTCCACTGGCTGTTTGATATCACTTTGAACTCTAGAGCAGTTTTCTGAGGGTTTTCCTTTCCCCTGATTTTTTTTTTATTAGCTTAAACAAATAATTAAGATCTGTGAATGAGCCCAGGAAGTGGAATGCTCAATTCATTGCATCCTTCAGGAACCTGCTAATTTAAAAAAAAAAATCTTGTGAGGGAATGGGAGCATACATGGTTTAATTGTACCACCTGGCCATTTCAGTCCCTGCTTGGGTTAAAAGGAATGCCAGTTCCTTTTCCTTCTATGATTCTACAGATGAAAGATTTTTTGGGTACCTTGTACTCATTCTTAGGTGCCTGGTTAGATAGGAATGTAATATAGCAGTGTGGAATTGTTATTATTGTAGTGCAAAGATAGTCCAGATACCTGTGCTCTGATGGTGGCGGTTTGTGCAGAAAAATGTTGCTACTCATCTGTGTTACCCTTTAATAATAATGTAGCATATTTTTGTCACAGATCCTTGATGATGGACAGTCTCCTAAGCACAGTCAGTGTCAGAGTCGTGCTGTTCACGAGTGGAGTGTGCAGCAGGTTTCCCACTGGCTGATGAGCCTGAACCTTGAACAGTATGTTTCGGAATTCAGTGCCCAGAACATTAATGGGGAGCATCTCCTTCAGCTGGATGGAAGTAAGCTCAAGGTAATTAACTGGCTGGGCTTCAAGATTAACCATAGTATTTTTTGTCACTTCACATCATCTCAAAGGCAGTAAGAGTTCATCCAGAAAGCAGTGAATCCTTGTTCATGCAGTCGTGATAGACTAGACTAATAAACAGAAAGTATAAAGCCACAGCAACACTTTAAGAAAATCCCATATGCACTTGGATTCAGAAGCTTCAGAAATGCAAGGCATTTGCTTTGTGAAAATTCTTGGTGTATATAATGTACCCATATTTGCATGTGCAAATCATATAGCAGTGTGTGAAAGTGGTATTTGCATGCACATATTTCTCATCCAACTCTGTTTTGTGATAGGGTGATTCTGAGAAGATAATAGATAGACATGTATCAAAAGTAGCAAGGGAATAATGGATTAGTGGGATACAGGAGGCTTAAGCTGATAACAGTTGAACTACGTTAGAACTAAATACAGTTTTGATGTATAAAGTATGCATTGTTTCTTGTAGTAAAAATCTGAGCCTACTTCAGTCAAAAATAATTACAGGAAGGAGTTGTAGGAAGCTCAGTAGATCTGAAAGTCCGAGTTCGGTGTTTCCCTTTTAAATTTTTTTTATGGCACTTCACTAACTATAAGGGTCTTAGAAGACTGCAAGTGAACTTTTGACTAAGGCGTAGCACTGAGAATTTGGAAGTCTTGTTCTATATGGACTTAGATGATTTCAATAGAATAGTTTATTTGCCTTATTTGATCAATGAAGTCAACACTGGTGGTGGCAATGAGGTCTCATTCTTTAATATTCTAGAAGTGGAAAGCATGAAGTGAAGTACTTGCACATCAGTAATGTATCGCAGTCTGTGTCAGATTTACTTGGTTGTTACAGTCTTCTATCTAAGAAGAATTAATTTCTAGAATATGAAAACAAAACGTGATAGATTAAACCATAAGAAATACTTATAAATTTTGTTTTCCCTACCTCAGGCTCTTGGTATGACATCTTCCCAGGACAGAGGAATCATTAAAAGAAAACTAAAGGAAATGAAAGCATCCTTGGAGAAGGCTCGCAAAGCTCAAGAGAAAATGGAAAAGCAAAGGGAAAAGCTTCGAAAGAAGGAACAAGAGCAGCTGCAGAGGAGATCAAAGAAAACAGACAAGTGTTCGTCAGATGCAACAGAGGGCACTAATGAGCAGTGATAAGCAGAAGTGCTGCTGTGTTTGGAAAGTGGAGGCATGTCAAGGGAAGAGAAACTCACATCCACTCTGATGCCCCTTCAGCTTTCTTGTGTTCATCACCCAAGACTGTGTACAGAGAGACGGGGCTGTACATAGAATGACTAGGGAAATTTATATTGTGTAGTTTTCTTTCCTGCATATCCAGTTCACGCTCGTTGCTGTTGCCATGTGAAACAATCCCAGCCCCTCGGTTTGTTCTGTTCTTGTTGCCAGCTAACAGATTTCATTTTTTTGTGGTGGTGTTTCCTTCCAAACTACTCTTCTCTATTGAGCTCTGTGTGTTTGGTCACTTCAGTAACCAGCATGATGCCGAGGAGCATGTCCACTGCTTCACCTCTTCTGAATAGGATGGCCAGTCATTATGATTGGGGAACATTTCTTCAGCTGGGTAAAAGGAGTTGTGCTCTAACTGATAGGATTTGACTTAACTTTCTAACTGGAAGTTCAGCTTCTTTACAGTGTTTGGATACTCAGTTCAATCTGCTGGAGTAAGTTTCATCTCGCGTCAGTATCTTTAAGCAACGCTTCTCTGAAAACTGTTCAGTGACTTCTGATACACTGGAGATAAAGACAGGAGAGTCAATATTCCCCCTGGGTAAAGGACAGGAGGGAAAACTCTTTCTGTTAACTGTACAATAGTTAATCCAGGAAGGAGGCAAAGCCTTAAATGGTTATGTGGGTTTACACAGAAATCTGAGGATAACATTTATCCTTTAGATATCTGAGCAAGGATGAATTTCTAACTAGAGCACAGCATATAAGTCTGTATAAATTTTATTGTGCTCCCAGTGTGTAGGCAACTTTCTTATAGCACAGTCCTCTTTGTTTTTCATGTGTTTCATACAGGAAACTGGGTTCATTTTGTTTCAAGTTGTTTTTTCCCAGGAAAAACACCACATCTTCAAATTCATTCTCCAGTCAGTAAGCATTGGGAGAATAAGCTTTGTGCTGTGCTATTATGAAGCTGGTATTGAAAACAATTTGTGAAGTTGAGTCTGCTGTAGATTTTCAGTTTTTACAGAAGTGCACTTTAAGAAGCGGAAGATGAGTGATTCTGGTTAAATTCAGTACATTGCTGTTAAGGTCAATGCTTCCATGGAGGTGGTGGTTACTAAATCCAAAGTTCCCACGTTATAACTGTTTTGATTGATATATTTTAAGAATGTCCAACCAAAACCTGAATTTTTGGGCTTTGGCTGTAGAATGTTTTGATGGCTTAGCAGTGGTCATACTTCAGGGATTTCTGGGGTGTTTGAGGCCACGGATGAAGCCTGCTGTGTAGTTTTGACTGTGACAGAAGCAGTGTATGATTTTACTGCCTCAACAGCAGTACTGAACTATGCAGTATTGCTTCAAAAGCATGGACAGACAACGGGCAGATAGATCTCCACAATGAGGAGCTGCAGGCACAAGCTGACTGCTCTACAGTCAAAGCTAACTGGGCATGGTTGAGAAACGTCACTTCCCATTCATGCAGCCTGGAAGTGGCAGTCTTCATCTGGTTGTGCAAGCCGAGATATTGTTTAAGATGGTGATGCAAAGTTAGAATCTTGAACTTAAAAGTGCGCCAGCCCAAAATTGAAAATTCCTCTGAAGAAAATGCATGTTTTAGTTTGACTTGGCTTCTCTTCTGCTCTGTACTTTATGGCATTCAGGTTTGTGTCTGCAAAGTTCTCTGAAGCTCAGATTTGAAACACTTAGGGTGCACTGTTAATAGTTACATTTCTTTTGATCCTAATAATTTCTTTGACGTGTAAAATGGTCTGTAAACCAAGAGAGCCTAGTTCATTCAAAATTAATACACAACAGATCTACTTAGCATTAGCTTTATTTTTCCTTCCAAATCCAATTTCTACAAGTTTTTGATGTATATTTTATTCAGATCTAAAATTGAAATTGCCATGAAAGATACTTGCTGTTATTTCTAAAGGCTTGTGATACTTTTCTTGAGATAAACCACGAGCAGCAAAATACACCTGCTAACAAAAATTACACATTGCAGTAAATCCTTCTGTGTTCATTCATAGGAGAAAAATTTTACAGATGTTTAACAGCCTCATAAAACTAGCATTCTTAGAGTAAGAGAAGTTACCTGGAAGAAACTGGAAATTTAATATTTTAGATACAATGTTGATAAGTGCATTAGATAACAATTTTCTTTTTAAATTATGTTTACATTGTAGTAATGTTTAAGTGGTTGTATATAATAGTCGAAGGGGGTGCCCCTGTTTTATGTTCTTTTGTTATTTAGAAACCTGAGCAGATTGCTTGGCATTATACATTGAGTTTTCATTCTTGCTTCTTAGAATGGTTTCTAGTTAATCTCCTTGTAAATCATGTTCTTACTCTACAGAATAACTAATTCAACTTAAGTCCTTTAAGTATTCAGGGGACTTTTACTGCTTTGTGATAATGTTATTTTGTTATTCTCAGACTAAAAACATCAACAAAAACCTAACTTAAAAAAAACTAGTGGCTCGCATTTAAAATAAAACCATTAAAATGCATTTTGATCAATATGTGAAAGCTAAGGAAATGGAACGATGTCAAGAGTTTTGCTCTTCTTTCTGTGATAAAAGATTTATGTGATCCCTTTTAGTAAATATGGCAACTCAATCTTGGGAAGTGCAGAAATGTCACCGGATAACAGATATGAAGCACAGTTTGAAACTTTCCTTGCTGTTCTATGGGATCTTTAAAGTTGTGTTGCATTTTTTCCCCTTGTTATTATGACTTACAAGAAACAAAAGATGGATGTCTCATCATTCTTAACTTAAACTTCCTGTAAACCAATGCTAGGTCAGACTAATGTGAGGCCTAATGTAACAAGAAGAAACAAATTTTATGTGCTAAATGACTGGACAGCCTTTCTCACAGTTTGGCTCACTTGCAGGTGTAATGTCGCCTACGTTGTGTATTTATTTGTGGAGCTAAAGCTGTTTTTATTAGACTGACTTGGCTGGCCACCACTGAACTGCTGTGCTCGCAGTGTGGTGTTTCCACACCTGTGCTTGTGTTATCGTTACAGCTAGGTGGCTGCAGCAGGCTGGCCCAAGTTATTTTCTCCCTGGTTGTTAGGATGGTAGGCCAGATCTGTAAACTCTAGTTCTGCTCATTGCTGCAGTATTGCAAGCTGTGAATATATAGAGCCCCTAAAAAGCTGAAGAAAGGAGAGTTAGCAAGAAGTGGAAGTCTCAAAAGTCTCAAAAATAGAAAGTGAAATATACGACACTGCAGATTACTTTAGTCCTACAAACCCATGTATTTCTACTGAGATTGTGAGGAGAGTGGTGGCTCCTTGTTCTGTACAAATCAGCCAGACATGCTGACATCAATCGCTTCCAGCTTGTGTCTTCCCATGTCTTCACGGGTGGGTTGCTGCACCCATGAAACTTCCTGTTTAAACTCCCCATTGGGTTTCAGTCTGCCCAAGGAGACCAGGGCCAGGGGGTGAGGAAAGAGCTGCACCCCTTCACTGCAAACCTGCCACCCTAAGCAGGTCTGGTGGGGGTTGCTGTGAGTGGAGCCTGTTCAATATCATGAGTTAGAATTACACAGTGGAACAGAAGCCAGTTATAAAAAGCTAAATGGAGTTAGATGTTTGTATTTCAGTGTATACAAGTACTTTTGTATTTTTTCAACTTCTTAAAATTTTTTTGCAATGGCATCTGTTTTTCCATGACTGAAGTCTGCTGCAGGGATACCACAAGAATTGAGCTTTTACTAGAATTACTGAGCACCTTTCCTCTAAAACTTGCCAGCCCTCAGCTCTCATTGACATTCAGAGGTGCTTGACACTTGAGATCAGGGTTCCTCATACTTTATTGCTTCCATCAAAGCCTCCTGTCCTCCTGAGCTTCTATACCTTCACCTCCTGGCTCATGGATTGGTAAGAGGTGGGCAGTGTCACTTTTGAGAATGAATTGTGTTCCACTCTTGCACATAGTGCAGAATACTGTTCTACAGTAGTACGGAAGAGGATCATCGTTTAGTTGGGTGTCAGTATTCTAGCAGGAAAACACATTTTTCTGTGTTTTTAACCCCAACTTTGATTTTTTTTGAGTGCTTTCAGCAGTTTGTTTCTGAGCAGGATGACAGGTGAAATCCAAGGAGACTTGCCCACTCACCAGAGTGGAGTGTGGGTCATCTGTAGATGGCACAGTCCTTTTTGTTAACCTTCCCTGTGGATTATACTGGACTTTTTCCTGTACCTGTGAAACTGATTTTTCAAAGCTGTTATATCTTAGTCATGACATTGAACCCTCCAACCCCTCAATATAAAATGAGCTTTCTGTTACTAACCAGCTGTACCAACTGGTGCTTTTGCTATTAGCATTAGGTAATGATTTAGAAAATGCACATCTTACAGGAAGGTTTGGTGGTAGTGCCTTGGGCTTCCTGTTTCTTTGGGAAGTGTGAACTGTGTTAAGAACAAGCTGTGGGGTTTGTGAAACCTGCTAAGTCTTTTTCCAGAGAGGTGAGGAGGGCTCACAGCTCACGGGATCAGATCCAGCCCATGTAACCCAGGAGCCCGGGGCTCCTGCTGGGTTTCCAGTGGGAGCTTTGCCACTGCCACTGGTGGAAGTGGACTTGGGCCCTGTGCAGAAGTGTCTGAAGGAAGGGGGGATCTCAGGGCACAAGATGTAAGGAGTAACCAGCCCACTTGGAAGTGAAGAGTGCACAGTGAACATCTTCTGACTCTGTGCTTTCCCATACACATTCACTGAGCAACTGCTTTCGTATTTCCCAGTCACGTTGCGATGGTATCTCACTGGTCACTGACAAGTGTTCCACATATTGCTAGAAGACCAGGCAGCTAAAAGACTAAAATGCACTGTGCTTACTGTAAAAATTGGCTTCTTACATTGTTTCTTTTTATATGGTTAAAGAGATAGTTGTGCTTCAGATTTTTTCCTTTTTCTGTTCATTTTTTAAAGAGGTCAAATGTATATGAAGTGCATGTTATCCTGAACTTTTTGTTTGTACATCTTGGTGTCTGATCACCTGCATGAAGGACACGGTAGTGCCATGTCTGAGCTTGTTCTCTTGTGCTTGGTTGATATGAACTTCTCTAGATTGTTGAGTTTTCCCCAAGATAACTTTGTTTAATATTTAGTTATTGGGAGACATCAAAAGAAAACATCATGGTGGCCCTTTGTTTTCTTACAGTTGAAATATAAACAACAAAGCCTCGTGGTTTAAAGTTAATTTGTTAGTGTAAATAAATTTCTTGCCAATGAGTATTATTGTTGTTAGACAACGAATGCAATAAAATGAGAAATCCTGAATCTTTATTAGAATTTGTAATGAGTCCTCACTTTTCTGCCCTTTTGTTGGTCATTCCAGAAGAAATAATAAATAGTGAGGATGACCGGACAGCTGCATGGGTCAGGCTAGGGGGTAAGGGGGATATGTACCTTGCCCTGGTTGTTCTATGCTTCCTTCTGCTCAACCAAAGATTATTTTATTCCTGGCTCTTGACCAAATTGGTGTGATTCACAAACCTCCAAGTGGGTCTCATTTACACTCTGTAATTATGTGGAAAGAAGTAAAAAAAATATATATTAAGGAAAAGAATGGTCTTTTTTCTTCATATGCAGATGAAATGTAGCATGCAGTCTTTTGCTGCATGTTGATGTAAAAGTAGGCTACTTTCACGTTCATCCTGGTTAATGTTTGTGTGTTTAAAAGATCTGGATTGGTTTTGTTATATAAAAACATTTTATGCTCAAGTGTAGGTTAGTTATAATGGGCATTTTATACATCCAAAGTACAGCAGTTATTTTACTAAACATGTTTAATATGTCTTTTATTTATTTGATTTTAGTAAAGCATTAAGTTAGGGAAAATCAAAGGGCACAGACTGTCCAATTTGTGTAGTTATTTCAGTGGATTTACATCTGGCAGAATCTAGGCCAAACACTCTGCACTTAATCTGTCTAACCCAGTTTGTGTTTCCCATTGACTGAATCATAAATCTTACCTTCCACTAATACAGCCACCACCTGCAAGAAGCTAAAAGGAATTCTCGATTCATAAAATTATTATCTTAATTAAAATAGATACACTAAGAGGCTCCAAGTCCATAACTGACAAGTAAAATGTGTTTGCTCAGCAGCTTCCTAGGCCTGAAGCCATCTATACATATGTCTTTCTTGTTTGTGCGAGTTGTCTCAGATAGCTGCAACTGGGTTTCGGAAATGCCCAGAGCTGCTCCAGTCTCTACAGCGTGTTAAAGATGCTGGGTTATGCCCTCCTTGGGCTTGCCAGTGTGGATTTTATGTGTGCACGTTACTTTGTAACTGGGAGGCCAGGCTTGAGCTGCATCTTCCACCACTGCTGTTTCTGCGCTGAGGCTGCCAGGAGGTAGAAGCTGTACCCCAGCATGGCTCTTGCTGCACAACGCCTGCTCGCTGTCTCTGTCCTGCCCCGCACCACCTGAGCACTGGTGGCCCTGCTCCAATTCCCACCTCTGTGCTGCAAGGCTGGGATACCTGTGGAGGAGGTTGGCAACAGGCTTCCTGCCCTTCTCACCTAAGGTCAAAGTTTTACTGTGAGTAACAGCTGATACCTATGATGTCTCTCCTCTGAAATGCTGTAGGAAAAGATAAGGCCCCTCACTTGTCCATGATTCAGTCTGCAGGCAGACCGATGGGAAGATCTTCAACGTGGGAGTAGTTTAGAACAGAAAAAAAAGCCAGTGATGAGTGAAGACAGTCTTGATTTTCTGAAAGGCCAAAACCAACAAAAAACCCAGAAGTTTGACAAGATCCAACAATGCACAGATTTGCTCACTTGAAGACATTTTAAGCAGCAGTAAAATGTGAAAATAATGTTTTGATGGGTTATTCTGCACTGCTCAGGGAAGTGGCTGTTGCCCTTCTACAACCAGAGAATAAATCCAGGACTAGCAGAGTGACTGATGGGCATTTCAGCTGTGTCACTGCCACTGATACATGATGTAACTCTACAGAACATAGCACTTCAGAACAAAAAGTGGCACAATCCTAAAATAATCACTTCAGAATGCTAGTGCAGGCCACTGGTGGCTAATCACAAATGAGTAAATAGCCCTCTCCTTACTGTGAGAACTTCCTTCAGAGCCATTCTTTCAGCTTGGGCTCTGGCGACACCACCTTTTCTTCAAGGCTGAAAATGGATTACAAGTTCCTGTAAGAAAGTACACCACTTCTGAGGGAAGCTAAAGTGTCCTGCAGGGAGGAAAGTTGCTAAGGAAGGAGCAGGAAAGCCAGAGTTAGGTAATGCCAAAGTACAGAAAAGGGATGAGAGAAAAGCCACCCTCGTTCGGGGCTGGCTCTGCTCTGTGGAAGGGCTGCACACCATGGGCAGCAAAAGACTCAGAACTGTGATCCAAACAGATGAGTCCTTGTCACCAAAGCCTTCATGGGCAGACAGTGGAGCCTGGGCAGTGCACAAGTCCCCAGTTCAACTGTGAACATTTTGGAGAGGAGCTGTGAGCAGTTTGTGCACAGACCTGCTGGTGCTGAGGCACCCCCAAGAGACAAGTCAGTTAGCTGTGTGATTAACCAGCACCCAAGTCTGCCCCTCCAGCCATCAACAGACCCCCACAGCCTGTGCCCTTTGGATACAAAACATCACAAATACCAGCGACCACTTAGTACATGGTGTGTAGGAGTTGTCTGCCATGGCAGCAGAGGGAAGCTGTAGGCATTGGAAGGGCCAGCATGCCACTGGCTCCTCTTCAGCCTCACAAACTTCTTGTGCCCAGGGACATGCCTTACACCACAGTGTCTGTGCCAGCTAGCCAGTGGCAGTGGGGGGGCTTGGGGTGGAGCAGAGGCTTTCTGGGGGCAGGAGGTGATTTGGCAAGACCCACAGCCCACTCAGCTGTGCAGAGGAAGTGGGATGACACCATCCTTCCCATATAGCAACACTGCCCCAGCCACAAGCCCTGGCACTGACTTCCTGCTCATTAGAGCTGTCCCTTTTGCTCAGGTTTTCCTACCAGTGGATGAAAGCTATTAGGCTTGTTAGAAAGAAAAGGTGCAGGAGCCAAGTCAGTACACACATTTGCTGTTCAGGACCACTGCTCACCCAAACCTCAGCCTGCAGTACTGCCTCCTCAACCAGAACAGCAAAACCCAAACAGAGCAGGGTTTGCACTTAGTCCACCTCCTGTCTCAGTGTTTGGGCCACTACAAAGCAGGTTATTTGGTCTATCTTAAAGGCAAGAAGCACTCCTGTGTTTTCTGGACTTCCCATATACTCTTCAGATTAGAGGGGCTGTGGCTGGTGCTGGAGCAGACTGCAGGAAGGAACAGCAAAGCCAGCTTAGCAATTGGCACCGAGGGACTATCTTTTTCTCCTCCTAAGCTTGCACTGCAGAAGCAGCCTGTCTTTTTTCTCCACAATGGTGGAAGAACTGCAGTGAGGAAAAGCTATTGCATCAGCTGAAGGATGCAGAGGGGCCAGTGGCCCTCAGGGACGTCTGTCTGGTGGCACCATTGGGAGGGGCTGCCAAGATGCTGAAAAGGGCCAGTGCAGGCAGGTGCAGGCACCACAGTGGCAGCCCCAGCAGGGGATGCCACATGTAACACAGAGCCTTTAGCTGCATGTCAGCAATTCTCTTGAACCTGGAGAGCTGATCACAGGTGGGAACTCAGAATGACAGAGAGCGCAGCAGGAGCTGCTCTGCGGGTAAGGGCATCTACATTAATGCAAGAAGAGCTCGCTCCATGAGCTCCAGCTTCAAAAGACACTGAGTTCAGTTCATTGCAAATGACTGCTACCTAACATCATCCCAAAAACACCAGCTGAAGGAAACCTGGGGGGCTTTTGGCAGTGCAAAATGTCAGTAACTGATGCCAGATAAACATGAAGGGCTGCCTGGTGCACAGCAGAGCAGTGGGAATTGACTCCACACCAACTGAAGTTAAACACAGAACATATGTGAGTATGGCTTGGGGGAGTCACTGCAGAGCACCCAGAAATGCTCCCTTTGTGCTGACAAACGGGTATTGCTAATGCACTTCCTGCTGAAGGTGTGCAGGATATGTTTCCCACTCATAAGGAGAAAAAAAAAAGCTTTTCTAAACTCCCTTTGAAAGACCCAGTAAGAAACCACTCCAAAGTGATGCCCTACTCTTTCTCATAGGATTGAAAGAAATTTATGAAACTGAAGTAACATTAGGAAATGGCTTTAGGGAGAAAGGGAAATGAATGAGACTGAAATAACATTTATTCTCCTTCCAGTTATTTTGGAAATATTAGGGAAAGGCAACAGGAAGGTTTAGAAGAAAAACCCCTAGCACAGTCCCTGGGAAGGCTGAGGAGTCAGTGACAAGAATGCACACCACACTGGTAGTCAGCAATTCTCATTTACAAAATCAGTTTTCTCATGAGGGAAAAAAACAACCAAATAACAAACCAGAAATCCAGTCAGCACAGATAGTTCAGTGTCTGACAGTTTAGTCATTTGCAATCTGAAATTGAACTTCAAAGTTACCCTGTGTTAACGACATGGGGTCCTCCCCCGTACACAGATAAATTTCTCACCTTCAATTCTATTTCCTTTACTATTGCATAGAAGTCTCATTTTGGAGAGGAAGGCTAAAATACATTTCCATTACTGTAGTTAACCTTTATTGGAACAGTCTTCTTGTTAGCAGATCTAGCAGAAACTAAGTGAGTTCCCAAGGAATTAAATGCTTTCCGCTGCAGCAGGTCTTGCCCGTGATGAGCTATAGATCACAGTAGAGAGCTCTGTGGAAGATTGTGCCAATGAGCAGTTTTCCCTCGTAGATGGATGCCACTGAGCTTCCCTGCAGCACAGAGCCATTGTCAGCATAGACACGTGTCACCACAGGCTCCTCCGAGAGGATGTTCTGGATGCGCAGGACCTGCCGGAGGGGGAGGATACATCTACTGAAATGGTCATAGGTGAAAATGCTCCACGGGTAGGGGGAACATCAGCATGTTAACTTAAACAAATTAGATAGGATGACCAGCTGCTGACAATTGCAGCCACGTAATTCCTGTGAGAGGGCCTTTAGTGAAGCACAATGATCTTTTTTCCTTTTAATTGTTGTGCAACATCTGTAAGGAAGTAAGGCAGTCATCCCCACCACTAGGAACATGAACATTTTCTCCAGCCTAAGACTTAGTTAATATCTTCTTATTTTCCCAGACAGAGTAAACAACTGCCTAGTATCATCAATCTATTACTATTGAATATGGTAATTTTGAGAAGTGTCTTACAGGGAGCTTCAGGCAAGGCTGAAGTCAAATGGACACCAGCAAGCTGCACTTGTGGCCACTATTGCACCAATGCCAGTACCACAGTGATTTCATAGAAAGAATAATTACACTGTCACCTACAGATGAACTACACTTGCACAGATTAATCATTCCTGTGCAATCGTTTCTGGTTATGCTTTGCACTCAGTCAATTATGTTTAGTTTGGCAAAGATGTGCTGGCTTGGTAATTAATGCAGTTCATCAGAATCTGTGTGCATGGCCACAGCTGCACAGAAAGCAGCCTGAGGAGTCCAAAGTGACTGAGCCATCGGGTGGAAATTATTTCGTTGTCACACAAGGATCTGAATAGGTGTTTGTTAGTGAGTATATGCTGTTCAGGCTCTCACTTGAGAGCAGAAGGCAGCTTGGTCTTCGCTTTAACAAAGGCACTTTGTGCCAGGCACTTTCTATGGAATGCGGATAAGTTATACCAGGGTGATTTGAACAAAACAACTTTCTGGCACAGATATAGCTAAGAGACCAGTGATGTCTCCCAAAAAGCACCTCAGATCCAGGAAGATTTTCAGGATCATAGTAGAACAGCTTCATCCCATTGGGATGACATCCTGTCCAGATGTCTCCAGTGTGAGGGTCAATAGACAAATTATCAACCAGAGCGTCCAGTTGCAGAGTCTATCCAACACAGAGGAAAAACAAGAAGTTAAAGCTATCAGAAATCCTGGAAGTGAACTATAACAGACAGACTATAACAGTGAACTATAACAGCGAACTATAACAGACTTGTCCAAGACTCTCATCTGACATAACTTAGACTGATTTTTTTTAAAGAAGTACTTTTTCCCCCACTTCTGTTTTTCTTTTCCCCTGGTATGCATCATCCCCACCTCTGTGCTGTGAGAAACCTGCTTGCTGCTCTGAGCTTCCACCATCAGCTCATTCACACCTACACTGATGCCTTCAGGGTTTTGTGCTCTGACCCACACTACCTGAGGCAGACTTCCACTGCAGCTCAGCAGCCTGCCCAAGGATTCCTCCCTAGTTGCTGGTGGGAGGGTGGAAGACCTGAAGCTCTGTAACGGGGCACACAGGCACCTCTGCAAACCCACAGCAGGAGCCACCCAGATCAGAACTTTTTACAGTTGGTCATGCTGAAATCTCAAGCATTCATGGGAACTATTCTGCCCAAAATCCACATTTGCTTCTATTTTAGGGAACAGCAGCCCCTTACCTTCACATGGGTTAAACTCCAGTTAGCCTGTTTTTCCATGACATAGACATTGTGATCCAATACATCTGCAACATAGATGTACCTTCAAAAGAAAGCAAAGCATCTTTTAATGTACATGAGTAAGCAGGCGCCAGAACCAGACAGTTCCTCCTGTCCAAGCCCACACACCAACAGACATTGCAAGCAGGCCACAGGGCACTGAAGCCAACCTGATGAGATGCCAGTGTAGCTTCACACTGTGCCAGTTCTTCTATGACAACACTGAAATAAGCCTTGGAACCAGAAGGTCAAAATTATGCTTTTTTTTTTTAAGATCACCTGTCCACACCACAGGACTGGTTGATCCAGTCATACAGATGTAGAACTGTAGAGCATTCCCTGCTTGCAGAAACCCTGCCCCATTAATCTTTGCAAGCAAGATACACAAACTCCTGTATCAGCTGGTTAAAATGCAGCAGCTGTTGACCTTATTGCCTATAAAGTAGCACACAATGCAGCAAACCTTGCTGCTAAACACCAGACACAAAACTTCTGTGCTACAAACACTCTGTATCACTTGTGTTGCACAGGCAGCACCTTGCCTTACATTAACCAGTTTAGACACCTGACCACAGAGGTACCACGTGTACAAATTAGGATCTCTGGATGCTTCTGTGTGATCAAACAAAATCTAATGTAAGGAGAAACTTACTTTCTATCAGGTGAAATGTTAATTCCATTGGCTGAATAAAACCCAGATGCTACTTCTTTAACTTCTTTTGGACTGTAGTAAACAACATTTGACCAGGTTAGACCCAAGAACATTTCTAAGAACATCAAGAGGAAGTCGGAGAAGTAGTGGTCATTGGTAGCATAGAAGCTGTCTGGTCCCACGGCTACTATATCATTCACACTAAAAAAAAAGGAATAAAGAGATGGAGAAATAAAAAAAAAAAAAAAAAATTAAATGAGAAATATGAAGGAGCATTTTAAGACTGCCCAGAATCCAATCAGGATGTGGTCATCCAATAAAGAGGCTGCAACTATAGATGTACTTCAAGTAGTCACCAAATTCTTTAGATCCTTTTACTTCTATTTTCTATGAGCCAGGACTGTGCAGTGCTGAGACCTGAACAGGACCATAGGGCATCAGTTAGAGATATGGCTACCTGTCTGTAAGTTCATGGAAATTATTATTTTAAAATTATTATTATTTTCTTTTTCATTACAATCAAGTAGAAAACAGAGAACAAGTAGGTGTAGTGACAACTTTATCAATCTGGCTGTTTGTCTTACAATCATATTGCAGTAGGATAAACAAAAAAAATTTTGTATTAAAAAAGAAGAAAAACAGAAAAAGCTAAATGTATGTTTATTTTTACAGTGTAGCAAGTCAAGAGAATAAAGTATCTGGAGCTTCATATCTTCAATGACCTGAGACTGGATTACATGAATGAAGGAGAAGGGGGTGCCAAAATAATTCACTGGCATCAATCACAGCAGCACTTAAGACTAATTTAGTGATACGACTATTAAAAATCTAATTTAGAGATTGGAGAAACACTGCTTTTGATTACACAGATAAGAATTAATCAATGAGAGAAACAGACATGCTGGTTAAAGAGGAAATATCTCATATTAATAATAGCCTAAACCCAAAAATCATCCTACACTGGATTTCACCAATGCAGCCCAGTCTGGGGGAAGGTGGTACTTGGGTCCAATACCTTGTCAGAAGGTCATGTCGAATGGTTTTCAGGTGTACAAGAGAATTGTCATCTTCTTCAAATTTAAACAATTCTACTGTGCTCTTCTGATGGGGATGGTTCACAACAAAGAGGTACACGGTGTCATCTTGAAAAAAGAAATGGAAACAGCTGAAGTCTCTGCAACTGTTTGTGTGGCTGAGACCCCCAGCCCTGAGGCAGCCTTGAGTACAGAGCACATGCTGAGTTTGGTGCCTTTGTCTCATGGCTCTGCAGAGGCAGAGGGACAAGTACCCATGTTCTGCAAGATGCCTCTGCATCCGGATCCAGATCTCCAGCTACTTTTCTCCCAGGCTGGCTCTACAGGGAACTCTGTGTTAAGTAGATTTTTGCTATTTCTTCCAAGGAAGAAAGAAATGACCACCTCATCCTTATACCCAAGCCACTGGGTTTTGCAATCTGTGAAACAGCCCCAGTCACCTGGAAGAAAGGTTTGTGGCCAAGGCAATTTGGGCTCTTTGGTTTGTCTACCACATCCCCTGGGAGAGTGGAAGGAGCATCCTTCTCCTGTATTCTGTGCAAGGCTGCAGCTCATCTGCCCAGCCCTTCTGGTAGGACCCTACTTTAGCCACCACTGATTTTTCCAACACCCTCCCTTAAAGGGTGACTGTATGGGGATGCAGGTCAAGCTGCAGCAATTGTTCTCTTTGTATTTGCAGACTTGTATTTGCCCTGCTAGAACCTCCAGTGAAAGGACAGGGAAAAAGATAACTTTATCGGTAATCAGAGCCTGACATAGGAGAATGTATCTTGGAGAAGACAATGTATCTTTGGCTTGGTCAAAGAGTAACAGAGGTTTTGGTAATTTATGGAGATTTGATAATTTACTCTTTCACCACAGAAAATTCCATTCTGGGCACCACTAGTCAGTAAAGGACGTATGTCCTCAAAACACTTGAACCCAGCATGAGACACATGTAAACTGGTAAAATTAATTTTCTGTGGTTTTTAGCACTAAATTTTACCAAGTTTTCTTTGCTTTTAATATACAGAGCATCTTTCTGTTTCAGACAGACTGAAATTATGTGCAAGCATGTTTCCTTTAGCAGTTGACATTTAGAAAAGAGCAAAACAAAGGTAAAAAACCCCAAACCTTTTTGTCTCCCAGCAAGAACAACCACTGGGGGTGCAATGCAAGGCTGCAAAGGGATTTCTGATTGTGATTTCTAGGCTGTGATTTGCCACCACCTCGAGCTCTTTACCTCTGTCTACATAGGTGTTGATTCCGTGAGGGTTAAACGATGCCAGATCAAACCCTCGGCTGATTCTCAGTTCCACTGCTCTGGGATTGTCTTCATTCAAATCCATCAAAAATATTTCACCTGGCTTATCTGGAGCAAAGCTCTTAATTCCTGGATATTTCAAGCCCTGTACAATCAAAACATAAGAAAATAATTCCTGGATAAAAGGTAAACAAGAGCATCACAGGGCTGAAAAATTGGAGCCTTGATCGGACTTGCAAGCAGACATGAGGATGTCCCTCTGCTTCAGCCTGCTGAGCCATGAGGGAGGTGGAGGGACTGACTCTGCCCTCCCTGGCAGAGGGAGCAGGCTGTGTGGGGGGACAGAGAGCTGTGGCCAAGGCACCACGGCCCCCCACTGCAGGCACACCTCAGGGGTCTGCAAACTGACACACTGGGGACAAACCGGCAGTCCAGCACCACTGCCTGCATCACACGCAGTGAAGCCATGGGGAACAGCAGCAGTGCAACAGCTCACGATTCCTGGCATAAATTTTGCAATGTTATCATTCCCTGGGTGTCCCTGGAGCACACAGATGAGAACACCAGCTTTTGTTTTAAAAATAATTGCCAGCCATCCTAATTGCAAAGAAAAGGTTGAAAACCTATCTCCTAAAGGCTAAGAAAATCGGGAACAGCATAAACAACACATAAAATCTGATTTTTTTTTAATTTAGGGAATTAACTCATCTTCTTAACACAGCAGAGGATTGACATTTCAACATTTCAATGAAGCAGCATGAAAGAAAGTCAAGGTTATGTGGCCAGGTAAGTCAGTGCAATAGGATACCTGTGTCAGAGCCACCAACACCACTTCCGCATCAAGAAGCATGCCTGCTCAAACAGAGGGGAATGACAGCTAAGCCGACACAAGACTGGGTTGTTCTTTGGGAGCCAGTCAGCCTTGCAGAAAAGAGCCCCTCCTGCTGTTTTCACCTATGGCTTCTGCAGATAAGGAAGCAGGCAAGCCCCAGCATGGGAGATGGCATGGGAACTTACAGAGCTGATGAAAGCCAGTCCATTGGGAAGTATATCGATGTCTTCTGAACCAGTTTCTGCAAAACAGAGATAAACAGGGGTTTTCAGGTGACATTAAATATTTCCCATTTAAAAAAACCTCCTTTTTAGCACAATTCCAGCTCTCATGAATGCCCCTTTCTGATATGACTGCACACATGATGAAGTTAGGTGGAAAAGATCACATTGCATTAAATTGGTAGCAGAAGACAGCACGTTGGGTTAGGAAACAGTACCGGGGTGTACCGCTTTTTGGAGCCCAGAGGTGCCCCTGCAGTGGCCAGGCTGTCTCCCACCCAGCTCCATGTGCCCCCAGATGTTGTGAAATGAATCAGCAGGTGTGGGATGAATCACCAGCTCCTGAAGATGTATTCTGCAGCAAGCAATTAGTGTGGGTATGGTGATTTCCAGGGCAGGACCATACCCGTGACTCACACCTCAGGCTTGCATAAGGCAGCTGTGGGAATTGTACAAACTAATTTTCCTGATTGAGCTGGGACACTTCACAAAGATGGATTGCCAAATATTTAGTTAAAGCTCTCAAGTGACAGAGAACCTACCATATCTATAACAGCTAAGGGCTTTTATAGTTAGACCTCACTTTCAACTGCAGGTAATCACTTCCAATATTGCCAGTTCCTGTAGCTCCTGTAATAATTTTCCCTGCTAAGAAAGGAAGATAAAATAAAAACCCTTTAGTAAGAACACTAGAGCAATTTTAGGCTTTCATCAAGAACTCTCCAAAGAGCTTTTAGTCCAATGCCGAAGCCCGCTTGCCATCCCACATTTCCACTACTCCCCTGAGAAGCCTCCCTTTTCTTCCCCAAATCACCAACAAAACCAGCATTCCTCACAAGCCACTTTCCAGATGATGAGGGAAACCACTCAGGAGCATTTGCTTAAAGAAAATTCTTCTGCAGGTTTTCTTTAACAGAGCCATCAACACAAGGCTTTTCCACCCAGCTTGTCCCATGTCTCCACAACCCCTCCTGCTTTGCCATAGCCACATGCAAAGCCTGCATGGGTCACACCATCCCTTCTGCCTAAACACCTCCTTCCAAGGAAGCACCTGCAAATTTGAGCTGGGTTTACTGTTTGCTTTTAAGTAACTCCTATTTATCCAAGCACTGATTTGGCTGGGCTGTAATTTATCCTGGGATCACTGACAGCCTTTGTGGAGAGGAAGCTGAACCCCAAATTCATCCACCCAGGAAAGTTCCTCCCCAGTTCAGCCCTGGGAAGATGCAATGGCACAACTTCTCACTTCCGGCCAAGGCCAGCTCCTCCTCAGCCTCAGCAAGCTCCTGCTCCACCCCATGACACCAACAAGCAGAGAATCCCTGCCTTCTGAAGAGCAAAAGGTCTGAAGATGCATTTTGGGAGGAGTCGGCTGTTATCCCACCCCTGGGTTTTGGTTCTGAATTTTGACTAAGGCAGGAGGCAACATCTGCACTGATGTGTCCAGAGACACAGCCTGTATTTCCCCATTAAAGTTTTGAACTTGGGCACTTTTTTTTTCTCAGCTCAGCTTACACTCTGGTTTAAGCCACAAACTCCTTTCCTTTGCCCCAGTCTCTCCAAGTCTGAGTTAATTTATAAAATGGGGCTAGCGGCAATTCTCCACTTCCCAGGATTGCTGCAAGGCTAATAGCATAAAGAAATGCTGAGAGGCTCAATTGCCATGGTGACATGAGCAGGACAGACAGCTTTTACTGGCAGCGCACACTGGTGAATGAATAAACAGAGATACAATCATTTATCGCTACTGAATCAGTGAGGCTGCCAAGCAGAAGGATGAGCAGGCTAATTGGGAGCAGACAATTAAAAACTGTAAGTTTCTGGTGGAAGGAGCACACTAAGAGCCCTGCGCCAAACTGCTTCAAGAGAAACTGCCCAGCAAAGCACATTTTGGGCGCTCCATGGCCAGGTCCTGGAATGTGCGGAAGCGAGCGAGTGGCGTCGGAAGAGCAGCGGAATGCTGATTCAGCACAGCCCTGCTGATCCAGCAGCACCGAGGAGGGGCTGCAGACACACAGCCGGCCACAGGAGAGCTCAGGGACTCTCCTGCACGCCTTGCTTTGGGAGGGCTCTGCGCTGCTGCTGCAGGTGCTCCACGGGGCAGGAGAGTTAGGAACTGACTCCTTAGGTATCACTTACACACACTATGTTGCTAAATTGTATCACTGAGCCCAGCTTGTCCATGGAATTATCTGACGAGGGGGCATTTAAGAAAAATTAAAAGATACTGTGAAAAATTGCTGCCTACTCTAGAACTGTTGGGGTTTTGTTGTTCTTTATTTTATCTTAGTATGATGTATCCTGCAGGTGTATCTAACAAAAAAAAAAAAAAACAAAAAAAAAAAAACAAAAAAAAACCAAACCATCTGGATTTCATATCCAAAAGTGTGACACTATTTTGCCCATATCCCACTAATTGTTCCAAGGTGCAAGTATTTCTAGCAACTTCTATAGTAGCTTCTTGAACTTTGGGAGTTAGTACAGGAGCTATGGTTAGTTTATTATAAACCAGTAACATGATTAGACACCAATAAAACTCAGAAGCCAGTGTTTATTCTACAAATATAGCCTTTCCTACAGATTTGTGAATGAGGCTTAGGACAAGCTGCAATTTTTGTTTGTTCAGTGTTTGTATCTGTGCTTATATTGCACTATATTTGAAAAGCAGAATAGATTAAAGTCTTAAAAAAGATACAGAAAAGATGAAATTGTGCAGGAAGAAAAGGGTCCACTAGAGAAGTCTTCCATTTACTCTTGTGTTTGCTTCGCTTACATCACTAATAATTCATTGAGTGTACCAGAGGTCTGTTCTTCTGTGTACAGAATGGATAGTTTAAGATTATTTTGCTCAGATCCAGCTGATCCAGCGCTGGGACCTATGTTGCATTTAACAGTTCAGAAGGACTGATTTAAACATTAAAATAAAGACATTGTTTATTCAGCATTTTAAAGGAGAAAGGCCCAGGAAGCCAAGATGTCCATGTACAAAGACATCCTTACACTAAGTCACCCACACGAGCAACTTTACAGATCGGAGTACAGCAGAAGCCCATGTCTGAGTAGCATTACCTAGGCAGCATCTGAGCTTTATGGCTCCTTGGTCACCCAGAGTGTTATAAGCCCCTTTGTCACAGCAAATGAGTTTTAAAAGACATTTGAGTGAACATGCCAACTTTAAAAGTTTGCACAATCCTTTGTTACTCCTCTTTCTGCCACACTGGACCTGCTAAACTGATTTTTGGCATTTTTATTTATCTAATAAGCAGCAAACTTTGCAGAGCAAAGGCAAGGCAAGGTGCAGAGCTCTGTGTGAAAGGACAGTGTTAGAGGAGCCAGCAACAAGCAGGAATGAAGCTCTGTAAATTGATCCACTGCCTCTAAGCAGAGGCAGGTTCTCAGAAATCACCTAATCTACATGTAAATGTCAGGCACAAAAACCAAGATACTGTTTAGAAATGAAACACAACTCTATTTGTCTTTTCCAGGTTTCCTTTTTTCCTCAACAGAACAATCATGTTGCAAAAAAGTCTTATAAAAGTATGCTTAAAAAAAATACTCAGAAATTATTTTATATTAATCATCATCAAATAAGCATTATTCATAGTCTTGTATGAGTAAATTACAGCTTAATCTAGAAGACCTGGAGATTTTTCTAAATGCAATTTTTTCTGTACCTATTTTCAAGCACGGGAACTCTGCATATACTCATTCATGGCAGCAATTTGACTTTACGAAGATGTTTGAATCCTGACACAAGGAAGAAGCAAGATTTATGAAATCAACTCAGTGACTCAGCAAGCTCAAAGGTAAGGCTGTAAAAGCTCATCCAATGACTTTTACACGTGAAAAATCCAGAAAAATTTCAACATAATTTAAGACATTTCCAAAAAAAACTAAGGAAGGGAAAATCCTTAGCCATCAAGCCTGCATTAAGTTTAAAAACTATTATTTGGGAGAAAGGGAAACACAAAAAAGCAATCAATTTTAAAGCTATCCTTTTTATACACTGGTTATCCTAAATGGAGAGAAAAAATCCAAGACAGAAATATTGCTGTGTGCTAAACACATGGCCCAAAGGACAAAGTCAACCTTTCAGCCACTCAGTTAAACTTCCCTGCAAACCAGATGAAGATGACAAACATGACCTCTTGCTCTTTGGAACCGCACAGCTGCATTGCACAACTGCGCCGAGCTCCCGCCGGCCACCGGCACCGCGCGGCACCAGCCGGCTCCTAAATATCCCCAAAATGCGGCGCAGAGGAGCAACATCGTGGCAGGCATTTAGCAGCTGCTCCTTCACCGTGTGCCTGTGGCCCTCTCCTAAAGCTTCCACCCTTGCAGCACTTCCCATCTCCAAGATGACACCAGCTGATAGCTACCTGTAAGAACCTGTCTGAAGAGCCTGCACACCCTCATGTAAAAGCCAAATCATTTCCTAAGTGGCTTAGCAAAGAAGAAGTGTTTGCAAGGTACTCAATTTCAAGAAAAGGAAAAGAAACTCAATACCGAAGGCAAAAGGCATTATACCAAACTAGTTTTTCAGTCCCATTTTCTTCCTGCAGTTTCTCCCTATCTCCAAGTCCAAGTAGCAAATGAAAGTCAAATAAGTACTTCGCTTTTGGGATCAGGCTTGGAAGTTGGCTTCAAGAAGCCATTACAAAACAAGGCTGGACAAAAGCAATGCACTCAGTTATTTTAAGCACGTACCGATCCCTTTAATGAGCCGGCAGTTCGGGAGGCTTACTGGGGCTACTTCCCTTGAAGCATTGAGTCTGTTCCTGCAAGAGGAAAGAGCAGGGTTAACAGCACACAGCCACTTTTAAAACATGTAACATTCCTAGTTTTCATTTTTATTGTCTACCATATTGCAGCAACAAATCAGCCATAAAATACTGAATAAGCAAACCCCAGAACTGACAACAGCAACTGGTCCAAATCCCTGCAGTGGTTACACATGTCCAAGGATTAAGTGATTCTTCTACACTGAGTGACTTCAGAAACTTTATTTTGTTCATGAGCTTCAGCAACAAGCTTTCATGACCCACTGCAGCTCAGATGACAAAATAACATAACCACTCTTTCTTCAGGTCTCAGACACCTAAATATAGTAGCACCCCGCAGTTAGGACCAACATTTCAGATGAGGAGAGGGCAACCTTCTACTGCAACCCACAGCCTATTTTTGGTGACCAGGCCACCAGCAGTTGCACTTTCTTCATTTCTTAGCCTACATTCAAAGGTAGCAATAGCACTGTTCCAAGGCAGGAGTACTCATTTCCTTATAACAAGCAGGACTTGGTAGTCTGGGTTTTAGCAATAACCCTGTTCCCTCCTCTCCTGGTACCCACTCCAAGCATTACCCTTCATCAGTGCTTATTTCATTCATGAATGCCCACAAAATTCCACCTCTGACTCATCCTTCACTGGCCAAGCAGATACAGATAGGCACACACAAGTTCGTATTTCTCCATTTCCTTCATTCCAAGCTGTTTGCAAATCTTTATGAAAGACACCTCACAGCCAGGACTGCTGTGTTTGACCATGCTGGTCCACAGTGCCACAAGAAAATATGTTGCATTTCTATGTAAAAATGTTGAGCTAGCATGCTAGAATATTTCTTTTCTTCTTTTTTTCTGCCCAGAAAAAAGCATTTAACCTAGTTACTCCTTTGCCTGACTATCATATGCATGTGTTGAGGCTATTGCTCCAACCACAGGAAATTCTGAATGCAAAGATCCCATAGCAAAATCTTGCTCTGTTTATGTTATAGTTTGAGGCATAAACATGAACTAAACAGTAGTATCAGTCAGTGATATGAAAAATATGTGATGCAGTTGACCACTGTATGGTATGTCAGTCCTGCATTTTTTAAGTCACTTAAGTATCAATTGCAGATTGCTTCAATGCAGTTAACATAAGGCCAAAAGAAAAACAGTAAAAAGTGCAGAGGATAGCAAGGGAAAGGAGCAAAGTTAAACCCTCCCAAGCCCCCTCTCCCAGCACAGGAGTACTGACCGAGAATTACACTGGCTCCCAGCCCACAAACAGCACAGAAGGGGTATCAGCTGCCCCATTGCCCACTGGCATCCTGGCACAGCCAAACCCACCAAGCACCCAAGGGTGGCTCAGGGCGATCCTGCCTGAAGTTTGCACTGCTGCCTGCTTAGGGCTTTTCCCTTCCCTATTTTCATCAGCTTTTCCCAGGCAGGCTGCAGGCCATGCTGAGCCAAAAGCACAGCAGGAACTCAGCCAGCAGCCAGCAAGGGATGATGATACCCCAACAGCACTCCCAGGAAAACACTTCATGGGCTGGAATGAGAGTAATTCAGAAGGACACTAGTCACAAGCCTGCAGCATATATAGAGGCTTCTCCAAAATGTGTCAGTTTATCTAGCTCAGACAGCCTCAGCCACGCAGCCAGATGGCCTAGATTACTGACTGCCTGTACTAAGAACGGCCTGGAATATGGAGGGCCTGCAATACGTGCAGGATGCTACTTCAAAGCAAGCAAGTGGTTTTGCTACTTGGTGCAGCTCCAGTGCATGGTACCTTTTCCCTCACAGCTTCTCTTTCCAGTTTCAGTCCTCCACCTGTTGTCCTACTTCATGGGACACAGACCACAGGCCTTCCCTTTCCTTCAGCAGGAACCTGCTGCATATTCAAAGACCTCTCTCTCTTTCAGTTTTCCTCATCTCTAGACTAACCAATCCTGAATCTTCTGGGATTTGATTCTGGGGTTTTTTTACAAATTCAGAAGGAACTGAAGAAAGCCTTTGCTGGATTCCTGCCTTCTGGGTGGGGGATGAATAAAAGGGACCCTTGGCAAGAGCTAACACCACCCACAGTTTCTCCTCTCAAGACTATGTTAAATTACCTTTAGAGTACTTTGTGAAGTTGTGTGTTTCCAAACTTGGCAACTGTCTTAAGACTGCGGGTACATTGCAGTTTGCAGAAAACACAGTACACAGGAAAAACCCATGGAGAGCTAAAGAGACAGGGGGATTCTGTTTCTACACAGAGACTCTCCTTTACCAGATTCCTAATGTTTCATTTGTTCTTTTGATTTGGAAGAGATGCAGGGTCCCCTGCTCTTCACAGCACCTGAAACGGCTCACCCCACTAAAGCCTGGGAGTATCTCCCAGTTCTGCTATCCCAGCTTATGCAACTCCAGTGTAGAAGGGCCCCGTTACCACCATGGTTATCACCAGTAACACTGGCAGGGCATTTAGTGCAACATGCAACCACTTCCATGCCAGGTACCAGGGTCTAGGCAGTAAAGCTGTCTTTCTGTAATTAGCTACAATTACCATCTACCCAAAGTTCAATTAGCTGGGTGTCTTTGCTTTGAAATCAGGCATTTGGAGTCCTTGTGAATGAAAGCAAAATTATAATGACTTAGTCACCTTCCAATACAGTAATTCACTGTCACTTTTGTGACCTGAAAAGACCAGTTACACATTTGGTAGCTTTCAGGACAGAAGCTGCTGTAACACCAGTGCTCACATTCATACCTTATGGCATGAGGTGCATGATACGGAGCATGATATGGCTGGGTATTTCAGCTCACAGCAAGTGAGGTCACAACTCAGGATTGCCAATGTCTGTGCTCCATCAGAGGAAACCTCAGGTACATAGGGGCTACTGTTATCCAGAGGTCAGCTTTGGTAGAATAAAACCCAAGTTTCTGGCAAACTGCTTTGGAGTCACTGTTCGGCCAACTGGCAGGAGATGAGGTAAATTCACAGACAGTGCTTTTGGCACATCCCTGTTACTCGCAGGCTGTGTAAAAACAGAGGTACCATGCCCCTGCCCCAGTGCACCTTCTCCCCCTGTCCCCCTTTCTCCCAGCATCATCCTGGGGAGGATTTCACATCCACTCAGTGGACTCAAAGGGCATTTCTGCTGCATAAACGCTCCCGAAGTTAGTTTATGCCGAAACAGGATGAAAACGGCGCCACAGTGCCACTATTTTCTCTGGGGCAAAACGGCTCCCTTGATAACGCTGACAGCAATGATGGTGATGATGAACCCCTCCCCTCTGCCTGACACTGCGCTCATGCAAAGGCAGGTGTTCGCTAAGTTGTGCCCGAGACCGGGAGCTGCGGTGACCTTACTCTCGGAGGGCGGAGGGGAGCGCCCGCCGCCCCCGCCCGGTTCAGCCCCGCGGCGGGACCCGGCCGCCGCCCCCTACCCGGGGCTCGCCTCAGCCCCTCTCGCCCCGCCGGCACCGGGACCCGCAGCTCCGAAATCCCGCTCACCCACCGAAAGGCCAGCAGCCGCTCCGCCGCCAGGGCTGCCGCTATCCCGACGAGAGCCACCACCAGCAGCTTCCCCATGGCCGCTCCCGGCTCCGCCGCGCCCCGTCCCGTCCCGTCCCGCCCCCGGGGCCCGGCGCTGCCTCCCTCGCCCCCGCCCCGCCCGGCCGTGCCCGCACCGGCGGCACTGCCCGCCCGCCGCCCCGCCAGACGGCGGCACGGGGCCAGTGGCTCTCTGCAGCCTCCATGCTACAGCTCCCATGGGAAAGGCAGGAGGACCAACTTACAATTCTGTTATGAAAAAAAATATGCGTTGTACAAAACTAAGTGTGTCAGACCAAGACTGCGTGATGTGGAATGTTCAGGTACTCCGTGCATGCCTCTGCCGGGATGTACACTCTAATATATGTCACTCATACCAAAGTTTCCCTCCCAAGTGGTGTTTCTTCCCCTGCCACACTCCCACCGATATCTTTCTCCTCTGTGCAGGAGAAGGGCTGCAGAACCCACCTCAGGGCTCCGGGGTTCCTCCGTGAAGCAATCTGTTTTTGCAACGTCTTCAGCGTTCGCCTCCCTGTGCTTTTTGGGGGAACACACTTGGCAGGTTAATGACCTCCCTCAGCAGCTATCTTTCCCTTCCCTGCACAGTGAATATCCTCACCTGTACACATTCCTTTGCACTTTTCTGAATGTCTAGGCAATCACTTAAAAGGGCTTTTCTGCTCTTCTTGCCCTTGCCCTCGAGGCCAAGCAGATGCTCCACACTTAGTAGTACTTCAAGTCAAGTTTGTAGGGGAAGAGGAGGCACTCTAAAATATCTTTTCCCCTCAGTTTTGGAATGCTCCTTTTCCCTTTTCTGGTCCTTGATTACTTTGAAATTATAGGTAGATGAGGTTTTTTTGGGAGGAATGCATGGGGTTAGTGTGACCCAAGTGCATGATCTGGCACTTGGCCCTTGTTGAACCTCATGCCATTGGCCTCAACCCATAGATCCAGCCTGTTCAGATCCTGCTGCAGAGCCTTCCTACCCTCCAGCAGATCAGCACTTCCACCCAACTTGGTGTTGTGTCAAACTTACTGAGGGTGCACTGGATCCCCACATCCAGATAAATATAATAAACAGGACTGGCCCAAATACTGAGCCCTAGGGAGCACCACTCATGCCTGGCTACCAGCTGGGTTTAACTCCATGCACCACCACTCTCTGGGTCCAGCCATACAGTTTTCTACCCAGGGGACAGTGTACCCATCCAAACCATGATCAATTTCTCCAGGAGAATTCTATATGAAATGATGTCAAAGGATTTATAAAATCTAGGTAGACACATCACAGCCTTCCCCTCATCCACTAGGCAGGTCACCCTGTCATAGGAGGAGACCGGGCTGGTCAAGCAGGATCTGCCTTTCACAAGCCCATGCTGGCTGGGCCTGATCCCCTGCTTGCCCTGCACATGCCATTTGATGGCACTCGAGATGATCTGCTCCATGATCTTCTCTGGCATTGAAGTCAGGCTGACACAACTGCATGGCAGCACTCCAGCTGTGCGAGCCTCCCCACCCTGTTCCCATGATGGCAACTGTATCATAAGTTTTCCTGCTGCATAATAACTTCCTGCTCCTCCTGATTGTTGTCCATGCTGCATGCACTGGTGTAGATGCACTTCATTTGGGCTATTGCTCTCACTGCCTTTTTGGGGGTAGAAGCCCTAAGTCCTGCATGACCATTTTCACATGTTTCTGTGATTTCTAGCACCTCAATGACCCCTGCATTTTTGCTGCACCGTGGATCTCCATCCATCTCCATTCCACTGCCACTGAGGCAGCAGACTGAAGGAGCTTGCTAGCACACTGTCCACCGAATACTGATGCACTGCCTCCAGGCTTTTCTCTAGCTAGACTGGTATTATTCCCTTTCCCCTTCAAATCTAGTTTAAAGCTCCTCCAATGAGACCTTCTAACTGGGAAAAGATCTTTGAGATCAGGCGTATCCTGTCTGTCACAAACAGACCTGGAGTCATGTAGATTGACCCATGATAAAAAAAATCAGATTCTGCTGGTTTCTTATCTCAGGTTTCACACCAAGGCCACTTTCCTAGCATAGGATTTTTCATTTATTTATTTACACCACAGTTTAATTTACAAAAGCACATACTGCTTACTGTCTGGAACTCAATTTTGAGGCAAGATGGGTGCAATTCATCTGATAAAATGTCAGTGTCTGCAGGGGAGATGAAGATGTCAGAGCTGGTTGTAAGATTGCAAGAGTGGCCATACTGTGTTAGTACGGCCAAGAGTTCAGCTCAACAGCCACAAAGGCAGTAAACATGGGCTTAAGAAGGGTAAGGAAATGGGTAAATTCCCCAAGGTTCTTTCCTAGCTCTTAATTATTTTTAGTTCAGTATGATGAGTTTTACCTTTTCAGTAACCCTTAATAGATCTATAATTCAAGTACTTTTCTGTCTTTCTTTGAAGGGAGTTGTGTTTTTACCTTATTTTTTGCTGATATCAAGCCAACTAGGCACCCTTTATGGTCACAGCAGGAAAACAGTTACTTTGAGGTAGCAATTCATATAAAAGATGCCTAAAATAGATCAAGAAATCTTTCCTAAGAAGTGGACATTTCTCAGCATTCATTTGAGAGGAGCCTACAGTGACTAATTCAAGTGCAGAAATCTGCTCTGTAGGTAGATGGAATGAATGTCCCTTGAAGTCTCTGCTTATCAAGTCACCCTTGACTGAAGGAAGACTCTGGGCTTCTCAGGAGTCTACCTCCTCAGCACATCGCAGCCAGCCTGGGGTCTGCCCACTGGCATCGTCAGCATCTGCTCTGGCTTTCCCTCACCAGCACCCCCCGGCTGGCCAAGTGACTGCAGCAATGCTGGAAAACTCTTGATTGCTTTTCGGTCTGTTGCAAATCCCTCTGTGGTCTTTGCTTTGGGGCACTCAGGAGAGACCTGGGGGTGGCCTCCTGCCACATAGCGTAATGACTAAAAGCAGGAATGAGTTGTGGGCACGTAATCAGCTGGAGAGGGACATGTACCAGTCCTGGGAGCAGAGGAAGTGAGCAGAGCAAGGAGACAAGAAAAGTCTTATGCTGATGTAGTCATTTAGACTCTACAGTTAAGGAAAGAAAAGGAACCCTCAGTAGACTCGTCCAAGAGTGGATTTATTCCATCTGGGAAAGCATGCATGAAGTAGGACAAGTAGCAGTCTGCAGATGCCTAGGCTCCCTCTCTCCCTGTCTCTCCCAGCTGATGGAAATGAGACAGCTTACGGAGAAAATAAAAGGGAGCATTTAAGTTACTGAAGACAAAGGGAAATTTATTTCCTAAAAATTTTGGAAATCTTAAATCTTTTACTTGTAAAAGAGGTGCCCTTTACATGTGCTTCTCTATCACATATTGTCATCTTTTCTAACAGTTAAGATACAGGGGCTATGTATGCACAGATTTGGATTTCACAACTATTTCAAAATGCATCATTCTTGAGTCATTAATTAAACACAGTATGGTTTACCAAACAAACCTTTAAAAAGAGAAAACTCTCTTTTAATCCAGATTTTACTCTCTCTTATAATGATGTTAATCTGAAGTAAATCCACTAATATCTCCATTGCCAAATATTTACAGTGAATTTACAATAAAGATTAAAGGTCAGAATATTATTCTAAAGCAGTTTTGGGGGGCTTATCTGACTAAATACAAAAGCCTACAATGCAGGTGTGGTAGTAAGTATTAAGTGGATCCTTCAGTTCACAGAGGGCATTGAGGGCCCGAGGCTCTGGGGGGCATTGAGGGCAAACCTGATCGACAGCTCATGAGGAGTCAGGCAGTGCTTAGTGATGCAGAGCTGCTCTACAGATACTGAATGAAATTCAGAAGAGGACATGTCGGTGTGAAGATAAAGAAGATGTTGCTATAGTTTAACTATAGAGACAAGCAGAAGATACCAACATGGTGTGGAAAGGTTCAAAGAGGGTCTAATGAGATCTTAAACCAAACTCACTGGTTTTGCAGGTGCTAAACTAGCTTCAAGTAAAAATAAAAACTGGCAGGCAAGAAAGCTGCTTCCCAGAAAATTAGGCAGAAATCACAAGCAAAGCCTGTAGTTTGCCAACCGAAAGATGAGGGAAAATGCTTCTAAAACTGCAGATCATGGAAATTACAAGATTCCCTACAAAAGCTGTGGCCTAAAACCACTTTAACCCTGTTGGCTGATCAAAGGGAAATTGCAGATGGCCTGCTCAAATATCTCAGCAATTTCTTAAACCTTGCATTCTTTAGCCCTGCTAGAGTTAAAAGCCACTTCTCAGCTCCCCATTCAGAAACCACGAGCAGAGATTCCTACAGCATCTGAGCTGTTGCCACAGAGCAAGGCAAAGTCCCTGCTCACACCCTACCACTGCACATAAATACAGTGTCACCAACCAGTTAGAAAACATGAGTTCACCACTATCACCTAATAAAGAGATTGGTACCTCAAGGCATTCAAGAAGACAGATGCATAGTGCCTTTTACAATAAAAAAGGTAAAAATGCTCTTGCAGTGACACCAAGGCCTATTGATTTTCTCAACTGCTGAGAAAAAATACCTGTCACAATGACACCAGCAGTTTTGTGGGTGAGGGTGTTGGAAAAGGCTTTTGCAGAAACAAAAGGGCTTTTAGCCCTGTCCTGTTTAAAGGGAACAAAAGTCTCTACCTGGCTTTTGCAGAGCTGGCTGACGATTCCAGCACTGCCAGCCATGAGCAACCCAGAGGCATCTGCATAAATTTGGGTACCGAAATAAGTTTCTGAGTATATTTTGGTTCTTTCGTGATGATGTGAGGTAATGAAAAGGTTCTTAGTGATGACAAGATGTCAGAACATGTCACTGTCAAAAACAGCCCCAAGCAAGGCTATGTCCTAGCCCAGCTCTTGTTTACTGCCTTTATGCAGCAGTTTTTGTTGCTGCATCTGGAAGCCGTGGCAAAGCAAGCTGCTTTAATTATTTTATAGGTGGCAGAATTGCTAAACTGGAGACATGCCAGGCTAAGTCAAAAGCCAGAGAGGTCCTCAGACAATCTGCCCTTTGGTGCTGACAGGGTGCTGGGTGTGCAGGATAGTACTGGTGGTTTTGACTGCACTGCCACAGTTCAGCCCTGTCACAATCAAAAAGAAAATAATGCTGTCTTTTTTCAGCCAGAAGCATGCTGAGCCAGTAGTGTGCCTTGGCAGCACAATCCTTCAGTCTTGCAGGTGAAATTCTGCTAACGTGGCAGCAAGCTCCCCAAACACTGTGACTGATAACAAGTTGTTCGGCTGAGGGAGAGGGCCATGTGGCTTTTGAAAGATTAAAGCAGTGTATGAAAGCAAGGAGGTTCCTGACTTCAAAGACAAGTAAAGGAGATCATGTTCCTGTCATTAT
Organism: Coloeus monedula; assembly: GCF_965178545.1. Classification (NCBI taxonomy): domain Eukaryota; kingdom Metazoa; phylum Chordata; class Aves; order Passeriformes; family Corvidae; genus Coloeus; species Coloeus monedula. The sequence goes on from NC_138781.1 coordinate 24,988,640, forward strand.
CACTCCTCTGTACAGTAGGACTCTCAGGCAATACACAACAATTGCTCTGACTCTCAGCCCACTCTATGTGCACTACTTTCATGCACTTGCAAATAAAAAAAACCAAAAATTCAATGTCCTGAATACTGACATTTGATCCACTGTCAAATATTAACCACTGACAAAGACTCTTGCAGTCTTAGGTACACTGGTGAGAGCACTGGTGCATACAGCACATATATGTGCTGCACATGGTTGGGTTCTGGGGCAGAAGGTGAAATACAGTCTAACAAAATTTTACAAGTGCATCCAGCACTGATTTTTAATTATGGCATCAGTTTCACAACACAAGAGGCTCACCACTGGCTGCTGTGGCAAAGATATGCACTGATGCCATCACAGCATCTCACCTAAATGGAACAAGCCAATGACACAGAAAAGGACTAAGAGGGAAAGGCCCAATTAAGCTTACCCAGTGCTACCCCTATTTATTTATGCATTGCAACTATCAGTAAAATTTCTCAGAGGGAAAAAAAACAACAAAGTTGGATTTTCAGGATACAGTATCTCAGTAAAAAGATACAAAGTGAGATCTAGAAATTCAGATTATTTCAAAATACTTCAACACAAAGGGAGAAAATAGCCTTGATTTATAATAACAAACAAGAAAAACTGTTAAACACAATATGCTATGGTGTCTTCTGCTATAGCAAAGTGACACCATGATAAAGAGTTTGAGTATATAAAGTAGACTTCCCAAATTTTATTGCCACTATGAAGGATAAAGAAAACAAGAGGAAACTGAATTCTAGAATGAACATAGAAATGCACATTTCTTCACAGTTCTTCAACTGTATTTCCTGCACCTGATTTCTTGCTTTCTGGGCTACCACACATCTGCCCAGCCTACTTGAAGATTTACATCCCTGTAGGTCCAGTATAACAGCACCTAGAATAACTTACTCTTATATTGCTGTTCCAAGTCCTGGTACTGGTGTTACTGGGGCTACTTCAAATACATGACTGTGGATGTTGGCTATGGAGGTTCTTATGTGACACAAAGGTAAGTAGACCTTCAAACTAGACTGATGAATAATCATCAATTCTAATGCTGTGAAATGCACTTCATACTTCTTCATTGGAAACATGATGGCCTGAAATTGTACAAGTGGATTGGGACTGTATATCAATTGTAGCTAGAATATTTGGGGTTTCAGATAACCAGGAGCAGCAGAGACCCAAATAAACATCCTTGCCTCTCGGTGAGATGGCATCAGGAGTTCAGTAGCTCAGTTTGGCCTGATCCCCCTGTGTTCACTGAGTGACACATCACAAATGCAGGGAGAAGCCAGAGATGCTGTGGTAGGGAGATCATATATATGGATAAAACTGCACACACCTCCACACTGTTCATTTTATTGCCAGTCTATAAAGCCAAGTTCTGAGAAATCTGTGAGCAGCCTTGCAATTAGCAGCTTTTAATTCCCTTTAGCATGGGGAGTATCCTTAGCAAGAGAAGTAGTTTAGAGGCCAAGACAGCAAGATATAAGAATCAGGACATGAGAAGTAACAGAATCAATTTTGCTCACATTTTTGGCAGCTTTAAGTAATTGCAGTCTTAACAGATACCTCTCAGTTAGATTGTGTTGCTGCAAACCCAGCCTATGAGCTTGTCTAAGCATGAGCAAGAGGAATGATATATCCTTAGCATTGTTTTCAGTGTGAAGAACTTTATGCAGGTATTTGATTGTTTTTGTGTGTGTCTGGATTTCTTTTCTGAATTTTCAAACCCTTGATGTAAAAATGATGTGAAAACTAAATACACTGTCATAAAGCTATGACTTACAAAAAAAATACTATGATCTAATCCTTTGGGTAAACAAGGTGAGAAAGACCACTAACTAATATAGAGTGTGCACCTAGAGTCTGATCCCTACACAGAGTATGATTACCCACTCTCGACTGGAATCAAGATTAAAAAAAAGCATAAAATCTCCAGCTAAGATTTAATTAAGCTGAAAGAGCAAACTGAAAACAATAATATCCCTGTAGATGAGGCTGTCTAAATCATGCTCACAGTAAATCTGAAAAAATCAAGAGATTCTTGCATTATTCTTGTCCTGTCACCCCAGGACAACAGCCAAAGAAGTAAATCTTCCTATTTGTAGTTACATTCTTAGTATTCATCTTGAAAAATACTTTCAGGTATAACAATATATGGATATATATATATGTATGCTGTTACAAGAGCATATAACCATATAAAGGTACAATTCATGTGGAATCATAAGCTATTTAACTTTTCTTTTAAGCATAAACTATGAACAAATAATGTGAAAAAGACTGTAGGAGCTAATCCAACACTTACTGAAATCCTTGAGAGCTGTTACCTCATAGCCTCTCCTCTGCTAACATGTGCCAAAGAGCAAAGAGCATGGCCTTGGTAGCGTCAGAGCCTTTGTAGCATCCAAAACCAACACCCCCCCACCCCCTCCTTCTTCACTCTGCTTTTGTGGAGGAGGTGTCATGTGAATGGCCAGGAGAGAAGGCACCCACAGGATGCTACAGAGCACGGTCAGATGCAGACATCCATCTCGCTCTCAACCTAATTCAGCTCAAGAGCAGGTTGTACATGAACCTCATCAGGCTCTGATGTACTTTCTAGATGAAGGTAGACTGTGTCTTTCCTGCCTAATATCACCACAAGGAAAACAAAGTGGAGCTAGAGAGTACACAGTGTGGAGTATTGTACACTAGACACCCAGAAACACGGTATTTCTCCTCATCTCCTTGGAGCACCCCAGGTGACTGGTCCCAGCAGTCCTCCAGCAGGTACAGAACCTGAGTATGTGGTATCAAAACTACTAGAATTTGACAACAGTTTTTAGGAGACATTGCATACTTTTTTTTTTTGTGGTTCACCTTTTTTTCTAACGTGAGCAGAAATTTGAAATTTAAAAGCAAACAGCTGATTTATATTGTATGATAAGAAAGCAGCAATAATTATATTTAAAACCTTTGATTAGTATCTTTGAGAGAAGCTTAATATTTCAGATCAAAGTGTGGAGGTACACACGGTGCAGACCATGTTCCAATTTTTGACCACATTAATTTGAATTATAAATTCCAGCTCCATGAACAAGAAATAAGGCCATACACCTTCATCTTTCAGCAATTCTACATACAGTGGTCAGAAGGCTGCAGAGCACTCCAGTACCACCTGTTAAAACATTCTTGTGATCTACTACTAAGGTCTCATCTCAATATGTACATTCTGATTTTTTAAATTCTAAATTCATATAAGTGGGTTTGGTGGTTTGGGTTTCTTTTTCCCATTAGCACCTTCAAAACTTGTTGGATTCATAACTTGTTTTCTTATAACCTAGTGGCACAAGCTTACAATTCAATAAAATTGCACATGGTTGGAACTTTCAGCACGTTCCTTTTAAAGCCTAGGTGGGGCTTCAACTGCTGTGTAAAGTGTCTTCACTGAATCAACTAAGTGCTATGCAAAGCTCAGAAGGAACTACGGACAGATGAGTCTGCTGGTCTCAGGCTGGCCTAGGGGTTTCTCTGCACAGCAAGTCAGATGCAGCCACGGCACTTGGGCGTCCCCTGAGAGAGCACAGAAAGGGAAACCTGTCATCCCTGACACCCTCAGCTGGACACTCACAGCACTGGCTCTTGCTTGCAGCTTCCTCGAAGTTTGGTGCCAAGTCTAGTTTTGCTCTGAGTCCTAAAACGCCTAAAGTCGCTTATGTTTTATGGAGATGGTTCAGGGATTTGTCTCCAATTCCTACTTTTTTCCTTCCCCTAGGAATACACTCGACACTTTTAGGTGTGGATGCCACTAGATTGCCAGTGCAGTGCCATGGATGTCTCCCAGGGTGTTGGTCACAAGCAGGCTTTGAGTGTTGGGAGGGAATGGTTCGGGCAAGGAGCTCATTGCTGGGAGCCACAAGCCTCCTTCCACCCCTCACATGCCTCGGGGATCACAGGCATCAATGGCCAAAATGGGGCAAACACAAACATTTAGACATGTTCATTCTGGGGTAGTTTTTTCTCTTTGAACCACCCTGCTTTGGTTATCAAACAGCAGTCACAGAACTGCACATTATAACAGAAATCTTCCTCAAAGTGTTTCCTCAGAGATTCATTAGATTGCAAGCACTTTGGATATTTACCCTCACCTTTTGCAGTACCAACTTTCTCAGCGTTTTTAATATGTGAACAATGCATATCACTTTTAAGAAAATAAGTCAGAATTATATAACCATGGTTTGGGGAAATTTGTCTTTTAGAGGGTCATTTTAAATAAAACCAGAATACCCTGAGAAGGAAAGTTGGATTTTTTTTTTCTAAAGGGAATTCTCTGACTTCTTCTGTGGGCTCTCCTCCAGAAATCAGGCATATTTTTATGATGACCAGATCTTCCAGTGCACTTTCTATTGATTCGGAGGTGAGTAATTAGATGGATTAAGAGGAAAAAAAAGTCACTTGCTGAATAGCACAACAGATTCTGTATCACAATTTGATTTCAGTGTTAAGTAAGTAAAAAATATAATTAATAAAAGAAAAACAGTAATGTTCTATTTCTGCATAGTATTTGAAAGCAGTTTCTAACATCATGGCACATACCTTACTTACTAATTATCTTTTATTTATGCATAGTATTATTAAACATGTCCTAAAAATCAACTCACTTCTAAAAATATTGATTAAATTACTGCCTTTGACAAGCATATATAATTTACTACTAAAAATACTCTCCTGCAGAGAGTTATTTGTAACCCTCTTTTATTTGGCTTACTTTATAACTAGATTTATAACCCAGATTATATTTGGTTTACTTTACACTTAATGTTTCCAGAGCATGTCTGATCTGGTTTTGGTTTCCATCTTCAGACAAGTGAAATTGCACCCTACAAGTGTGCCACAAACTCTTGCAGGAGACAATGTGACAAACTCAAGAGTCAGGTATTTATGCCATAGATATTGATGTTTGGGCAAATGAGGAAAAATATTTCTTGTCTGAGCTGAGCACTGGCATGCTGTAAGAGTGACATAATCCTCCAAACTATCTCACTCTGGCTTGTTCTGTCTTTAAATAGTTGTATTTGCTTCTCTGTGCCTACCAAGTAAACAAAAGTCTCATCTTGAGAAAGGTGATGGCAAAAGTAACTAGATCCCCTCTCTCTACTAATCCTTGCTTCAGAAATGTTCTTGTGCCTCTCCCCATGTAAAAACTCTTCCACCAGCCTTAGATGGAGAGGATACACAACGTGCAGGCTCTTTAGCCTGTTCTTCTCTTGGAGAAGTTACATATTTCAAGCAGGAATAAAAACACCACTCTAAGTTACCATTTCTCAGAAGGAAGTACATTATTGACAAGATTTGTGCTGCAACAGAATGGTAAGTGGGTTGATTTTTTTAAAGGTTTGATTGTAAGGAATCTTCTTGAAACATCAAGAATTTTCTCCAAATGCTTTTCAGTTTTAGATGCAATTCACCAGATCTTTGACATGACTATATTGATACTGGAAGGTGTCAGACTCCCAGGGCTTTTGATATTTCAGGACTTCTTATGTTAGGTCTGGGTAATCTGTTGACGACAAAGAAAGCCCACAGTGCACAGTGCTGTACTTTCCTGTTTCTTACATAATGATTTAAAAGGAAGAGCCAAGTCATGATCTTTATTTTAAACTTAGTTAGAATGATTTAATTGAGAATATGGTTGGAAAAGGACAGGCTATAAAAAGAATAAAAAATGAGTTAAATGAGGACTTGGCACAGAGAATGCAGGAGAAAAAATAAAACGAAGCAAAAATAAAGCCTACATCCAATGCCTAGACAAAGCTACTGAGAAAGTTGTGATTGGTCACTATGGCAACAGATTTTTAAATGGAAATAAAATGCTTTTAATACTGCAGGCACATTTTTCTATACAGATCTGGTAAATTAACTCAGACCCATTAAAGTGAACATAATTTTACAATACGTATTCTATATAATGTTGGAAAGAGCAGTACACAGAAAATCAAAATATAAATAGCTATAAGATGTTGATGGTTTTGCCATATTACTGGTTCAGTCACCCAGAGGCTCAGGCAGTAAATGGTAGCATTAGTTATTTTCTTTCCTCAGGGAATATTTTAATAACTGGTTTAAATCAAGGCAACTGTAAGCTTAAATGAGAAATATTTGCTTTTATTTTCTTGGCTTTAATACTAATGGTCTCAGGGTGGTGAACAAACATATTAAACTCCATTCCATAATGCCAGAGTTTGTTCATACACCCTCCACTCCACACTGATGGACGCAATTCACTTCTCACCCCCTTTGCTCTGCATCCCACACAGCAGCATCAAAGCCGAGCCAGCCTTGCATCATTCACGCACATTTTGGATGTCTGTCAACAAGAGCTGGCATTCCTGCAGTTGGAGCAGGATTCATCCTGTCCACTACCAATAAAACCAGCATCTAAGGTGATGTGCACATCCTGGTTTAGACTAACACAGCTATATTTTCACTTCTGCACCTTCAACTTGATCTGTTGTGCTTGGGGAAGGTAGAGGGCAATACCCCGAATGAGCAAGTTTAACAGCTTACATTGCTTAGAAATGTAGCAAGCAGCCACCGTGTACGAGTGACTGATTTATCAGCAAAGGTTGGGAAACACAGGCAACAGCAGAGATTGCAAACATTCATCAAAAACACTGGCACAACCCCGTGGGCGTAGGATGATTATGAAGCCACATCAGACCTGCACTGTCCCTGCCTCTCTGCTGCCTCCAGCCGTGTTTGTGATGCACTGCTTAATTTGTGATGTCGCCTCTTCCCTCTCCAAACATTCACGCTTTCGGCAGATTCTTCCATATGCTTTATTTCGGCATTGCTTCAAATTCAGTCCTTCAGAGCAAGAACAGCTAGATTCCCAGGCCAGCAAAGAGCTGGCCCTTTGATGTCTGTTTAAAGAATACCAGCACTGCTTCTGCTGGAAGTGTTTGTATTCCTTCATACATCAGCATTTTGATCCAAAAGGGCTGGCATTTTAGAGCAGTTTCAGAACCAGAGATCCTTTCACACTTCAGCTGTTTGCCTGTCCTAAAAATCCTAAAACTTTATTCAATATGTATTTAATATCAAGGAAATAATCTAATATATAGTAACCATCTCATAGACACCATCTCAGCTCTGCACAAATCCCACTTTAACATGCAAGGCAAAAGTTGTTGGGAAGATCCTGATGATAAACTCTCATCTTCAGCCAGCTGCTGCCACAGTTCAGCCCCAGCAGGGAGCCCAGCCAAGCAGCAGCAGCCCCGCATCAGAGTGGGCAGGGAAGATGCAGCTGCCTGCAAGGCACTTTCTATGGGCAATGAATTATTTTTGCTCTGAAGGAATACTTGTCTTTAAAGAACAGCTTTCCACAGGCTTCTTTGAAACCATAGTCCATGCCTGACTGCATCAGGAGGAAAGAAGTGGTAAAGATTCACATTCATATTTAAGTTTTGTTGCAAAGTCCTACTGTTTTACATACTGTCTGATAATCAGACATCAAACTGCAAAAAATATGAGGAGAGTTTTCCACTAAGCATAGATAGGCAAGATTTGTCTTCTCCATGTCTTAGAAATACTGTCCACTTGATTTTAAATTCTGTGTGCTTGCTTCATGCTTACAGCACTCATGCCCTTTGAATCAAAGAGAACCTTCAAGCATTCTGTCTTGGTGTCTATGGTATTTCTTTTAACGGTTTTGTAGAAGCAGTGCATTTTGTGCATACTTTTTATAGGACAATAAACGAATAATTATCTTAGTAGTAATTTTTGGAAGACTATTCCTCATTTTAAAATACCCTAAATTTAACAGCTAACTCTCCAATATCAATAGCTAATCCAACCCTGAACTTCTGAACATGCTAATAAATACACTGATAGCAGGAATTGGAACAACATGTAGAAATAAAGGAAATGGGTCCCTGGGGCTGAAGATGGAAATAGCAGGCATGAAAGCCAAAACTAAACCCATGGAAGGATGGGGTAACCTTTCACCACGAAGACAAGAACATCCATGAGAACAAAAATCTGGATCATTGCCATCAACTTTTGATTTTGTAATACATGTGTGTCTTAAGGCTTAAGCATGTCACTTGCTCCATATTTCAAAATTTTTGCTTTACTGAAAACAAACCTACAAGGCCCCAACTCTTGTAGGCACATAGGTTTCCAGTTCCTAGGAACTGTACTTCAGTGACTTGGGAAGTTTATGTCTAAATGCCTTTGAGTATCTGAGACTGTTTCCATCCCTTGCAAATGAGAACAAAAGTGAAATGATATAACAAAGAACAAGAGGAGGATTCAAAACTAATGACAGTAAGAAGGTTTCAGGTTAACCAGCCACAGGGATGAATGTACAGAGAGGGTTTTTCTCAAAAGATGGTTTACAGCTGAGCACCTGGAGAAGATACTTTCCACCTGGCAGAGCTAAAGAGCTTTTTTCCTAATAAGAAATAAAGCAAGAAGCATGGGGATGATTTATGTAATCTTCACACTCAGAGTCAGCATCCTGGAAAAAGAAAATCAGATAAAATATAACAATGGCTAAAGCTGGGAGAAAGATGTGCAGCAGTGAAAAAAAAATTCAATATTAATATTAGGAAAAAAATGTGCTAAATGAATAAGTAAGTGGGCTGTGCTTAATCCAGTTTGGGAACTGAGAGCTGTAAGAAACAAGGGATATACTTGGCAACACAAGGGATATACAAGGTAACGTTGCCCACGGAGTGGGCAGCAGCGTGGCAGACTTGGTCTGATGCTGCAGATGCCGTAGGGACCGCGGCAGAGCGAGGGGGTTGTGATCACCACTGCAACAGTATTTCTACAAGCATGCGCTGTTCAGAAGAGACCAAAGTGTGAGATTAACTCAAGGATCTGGTTTTTTGCTTCAGGCCCACAGATCTGATGTTCAGTGCATTTTCCTCAGTTTGAAGGCTTCAGAGCAGAGCAGACTGCTTCACAGGGGGGTGTGCTCCTGCTGTTGAAGCGACCCCCATTAGCCGGCCACCAACTTCCCTGCCCAGGTGCGCTGGGACACTGCTGCAAAGCAAGCCCCTCTGGAGCCTGGGAGAGGAGAATATATGTGATGCCTCCTGTGTGGGTGACCTTGCATCTACTGCTGCTCTTCGCACCCCACGGTGCTGCCACTGGAACAGGGCTGCTGCAGAACAGGCCAGCTGCCTGGGGGCAGCCAGGGGACTGTCAGCATGTTCACTATCACAACTTGGAGCAGCCCCATGGCTCTGCTTGCATCACCACCATTCTTTGGAAGCATTTCTCCTTTTGCTGGCTTTCTGCCTGCCCCAGCATAGAGCTCAGAATGTTGGTTTTCACCTCCAAACTCCATTCAAGCTGTTCCCAGCTGTGAGTTATGTGGTTGTCAATAGATTACCGCTCTACATCAGCAAGTGCCAATGCAGGGGCTCTGGCTCCTCAGGAATCATGCTCTGCACACTCTGCCAGTACGTCTTTTCTCACTCTCTGCTTAAGCCTGCCTTTGTCTTCTTACGAGCAGTCCCAACTCTGATTTTCATACACGCTCCTGTGCCACCCATCATCCTTCTCATAACACCACCCCAATGGTGCTCGTGCACTCACCTCTGGGCAGCTTTGCACTGCTCAGCTCAGCTGCTTGGTGCCCAACCTAATAAAGGACATTCCCCACTGAAATCAGTGGAAATACTTCCCTTGACTTCAGTGGACTTAAGAATAAGCCAGTGGTCATGCTGATGGAGAGGGACCCCAGCAACCCAACTAAAGTCAGGGACAACGGTCCCATCTCCTGAAGTGGGAAGCAGGGTGCAGATGCTGTTTGCTCTTCTCTTGTTTGCTGTGTAACCTTTCGCACCTGCTTCTTAGGAGCTGCTGTAATCACTTTTGAAGGGCAGAACCAGCCTGTCCCCCTGAGGTGCAGGTGTTTGTATCCCTGTGTTGCGTGGCACTGCATGGAGCAGAAGGAAGGGTTGGAGGCAGGAGCTGTCTCCCTGGCAAAAATGTGCCTTTGTATTAGCTCTGTAATTTAGACAATTGATCCTAAATGTGGAAACCATGTTTTTTTAGTGGATACAGTGTGTGAATGCACAGCACACATGACAGTTGCCTCAAGTCTAACTTATAAATATTGTACATATTGTAACCGTCATTTATATTATCCAAGGGATGAGCTATTGTTTCACAGCAAAATGTTCAGAATATTTGACAGACCTGGGGTTTGGATGACATCAATGTTGACTTCCAAAGTCAAACTGCCACCTCGTGGTACGCTGAGGGAGAAGGCTGCAGGAAATCGTACACACAACAAAAATACAGATGTATAGTAAATACTGGTCCCTTTTGTTCCCCCCATGTCTTACAGTATTTACGTATTCTTACCTATGTTTTGATTATAGTTCAGGAAAATTAATAAAAATACTTATGTCGTTCTTTAAAAAGACTATCTAACTTTTTGTGACTGTTTTCAATTTAAAACATAAAAACATTTCCTTATTCTCGTGTGTAATTGTACTGAAACCACGCATATGAGTAGATTTTTTCAAGATTAAACCCAAATGCTGCTTACAGGAAAACACTAACTACAGAGTCCATACAGCTATCTATATAGGTTATATATGTATCTGTAATTATTTCCTTTCTCTCTTTTAAACTTAATGATGTTTAGAAAAATTTCTGTGAGAGTCAGAGCAGGGCCACACAAATTGCTGAAGGTGAGCAAGTTGTAATGCATCATCTGGTCTGAGGTGCTGTTCCTTCCTGCGCATGCTCTTGGACCATGACAAACGTAAGGTAATTTTAATCAGCTTTCTGGGTCAAGCCAGCACAAATTACTTCGCCTTTCTTGTCAACCAAGAGCAAGCACAATGGATCAGCAGATGAGCAGTAATCTGTTACAGCAACGTGCTTGTGCATGTCAACCTTTGAGCAGCAGAGAGGCATAGAGATGTCGCAGCACAATCCTTTCAGCCAGATTGAGCGTCCTTGTGTCACATAATACTATTTATGAAAGATGATAGATAAAAAGCTAGTCTGCTCCAAATCGAAAGTGTAGCTGAGGTGAACAGTTGATTGCAGCCACATATCAGTGCTTTGTGCATCCATGACTTTCCAGGAATATAGTGGTTTAAAAATAAAGTTGCAGGTAACAAGAGGCCTGTAAGATCTGGAGTTCACATCTTGTTCCTCTCCTCATACCAGGTAATCATCAACACTTTTCTTAAAGCCTGAAGTCGTCCACTGCTGCAAGTAACAAAATAAGTGGGAGGTGGTTCTGCAGGAGGGAATGTAAAGGTATGAAGATCCTAATGCTGACTCTGCTCTTAAGCCTCAAAAGACACAGATGAGCTGCCTGAGACCTATAGCACCAGGGCAAGCTGTTTTCCTTCCCACTGTGTCTATTACAATGTACATTACTTCAGGGAGTTAGTTTCTATAAAGTATTTTTCATTCAAAAGTAGAAGGAACTCAAAAATATGAGCTGCTGTCTGGTACCACCTTTGCTGAGCACTGGTTGTAGGAGAGAGCTGGTGAGCATTCCCATGGACGGGGTCCTGCAGGTCCTCATGGGGCTGCCTGAGGAACCTGGCCTCTGGAAACCCTTCAAGCAGAGAGGCTGCTCTGACTTCTACTGTCACCTGGCTCACGTTTCTCCATCAGCCCACTTGGCAGCCAAACTCACAGGAAGGAGAAACATGAAGATTTCTTTATAATGATGGTTGTGGCCATGTCTGCTTTGCTGGGTGATTTAAATCAAGGGTAAATAGTGTCCTTCTAGCTATGGTCTCATCCAGCAGCCCAAGTGGGTGCAGGTGTGAACCACTTCTAACTGATGCATAGCAGCAGCTCATGCTAGCTACATGTGGATTTTCATCCTCTAACTGCTGTCAGTACATGGATGGGGCTGGCAAAGACTGCAGGAAAAGGCAGGGAGGGGGCAGTGTTCAGTGGGTGATGGGCTTGTGAGAGAGAAGTTCTGAATTTAGATGAAGGGTGAGCAGGGGAAGGAGAAGAGCCTAGGGACACATGCAGCCTCCTGTGCTTGCAGCTAATTCACACATAAACCCCCTGCAGTGCATGAGATCCCCCACCCCACAACACGGTTGTACAGCCCTACATCACAGCATTTCTCCTTCCAAGGAGCACTGCTTGTTGCCCCTGAACCCAGCACCAACATGCAGAATGCTGCCCTGGAGAAGAGTGGGTTACCTACCTCCCATGTGAAGAGTGCCTTGGAGATTTTTAGATTTTTTTTTTCTGAATTACACTAGTTAAAAGGCATCTGCAGGCAGAGCATCACATCCCATTGCAGCCAATAAATCAGCCATGGCAACCCTGAAAGGAAGTGTGGGTGCTTCTCCAGCGGAGAAATGACACCCAGGACTAGTGTCTTTTAATGTAAGTGTATGGGCAGGAGCAGAAGGTAATCAGGTGGTTAATGAAGCTTGATGTGTATGAAGTCCATGGAAATAACTCTTATTTTGTTTTAATTGCTAGCATGTCTGTCCTTGCTTTCATCAAAAGAGTGTGGTGATATCCAAGAGTGGTATTTCGATGCCTGAAATGCTCCTCATATAAATAGAACAAGCAGATCAGCATGACTGAGAGATAAAATTACCTTCTGGTCTTCAGAAACTTCAGCATGCATCTGTGCTGTAGGGACCTCAGTGTGTCCCTCTTCACAGCACAAACAGATACCTTTGGAAATGGATTTGGAGGAGTCATACAAAGAGGGAGAGAATACAGAGGGGAAAATTACTCGAGCTGCAGAGGCAAAGTTGGTGAAAAAAGCTTTTCTTGAAGCCCTGAAGTCCAATGACTTTGAAACACTGGAAGAGCTCTTGAGCCAAAAGAAAATAGACGTGGACACAGTGTTTGAAGTTGAAGATGAAAACCTGATTCTGGCATCCTACAAACAAGGTAAATGTGGCAGCATTCACCAGACAGGAAGTAGAGGGGTTTGAGTGATTTTCAAGGAACTGTGGCCTTTTATCTCTTCTGAAACTGCAGCACAAGCCGATCCATAGGCAGTACTGTCTCAGTAGGCTCATATGGACAGGGCCACTGTAGTAGGGGAGCTTATCAGCTGTATGGGCTTGGTGGAGGGCAGGCCAGAGCCCAGCCTGAGCCTCTGTGCAGCAGCTGCAGGGAGTCCAGAAAGAGGAGTCCTTTGCCATTTCTTTGCAGACAACTCGGGTACAAAGCCCAGAATAGACACATGCAGACTAAATGTGGTATATACATTTCTTACATGAACCCATTCATATATACAGACTATTTAGAAACATAAAATATTCCCTGTCTTCCATTCTCAATGGAAGTAAAGTGGATTCTCCCCAGCTCAGGGGAACTAAGGAAATCCTGTGGACCTTGGATGTTGCTGGATGGGAGAAGATTTTTTTTTCCCAAATGACAGAAAGTGAGGATGTGCTAGTTTATCAAAACAGAAAAATAATCTGGAAAAACAAAACCTGAACAATCAACACAACATCTGTTTTGGAGTGTAGAAACTAGTTCCCAGCCAGATACTGAAAGAGTTTCCAAAACGTTACAACTTAAAGCAATAAACCAAGTTTGCTCTTTGCTAAAATCAACATACTTCATGACCTACTTGCTAACAGACTCTTTGTGTATATTTAGAAAACAGTAATGATCAGTCTCTGCCAGAAGTTAATAGTATGTGGAGATAAACACTTCCAGTAGCAGCAGCACAGCAAATGCACTTTCTCTTCTGTGGCATGAAGAAGGTACTATCTCCCCTCTTCTCTTTATCTGTTTACCCCTTATTCAATGATTGGTTCCTGCTCTTTTGATTTCTTCAGGGTGAGGATGATGCAGTCATGAGGTACTTCCCTTAGGGATAGTGTATGAACAAAGCCACACAGTGCTGAATTTATCTTAAAATACACCTTCTTCTGTCCTCAGCAGGCTAAAATGCAGTCTGGTTGTGGTTTGAGACTACAGGATTAATGCACAGATTTTTAATCATAGATCATTTGACTGCAATCATTAACTAGTGTCTTTTGAAGAATTCTCTTTGTTTTCCAAAAAGTAGAGAGAGAGGAAAATACACCCTTATGGCCTAAATCACAGTATTGTATTCACTTTGTCTGAAAGTCAGGAAACACTTCTATCAACACTTGTGTAAATTTTACTTTTGTTCTGAATGCTAGATAACTGTGTTATTAAAAGGGGGTTTCCTCAAGGATGAAGAGAGGAGAAAAATTCACCACCCCACCATTCTGACAGTCTGAGCTTTGCCATAGCCCTTAGTGATGAAGTGAAAAAGAGATGTCATGAGTGACAGAGTGACTTTTCTTCCTCTCTTCCAAAGAGGCTGAGAGCTCTCAAAGACACTGACCTTGCTTGCACCATGGCTTTTTTATGTTACTAACCAAAGCAACAGGTAAGCTGAATGAGGTTTCCCATGGAGCCCACGCCTGCCTCCTGCTCAGTGTCTGTCCCTGTCCCTCTGAGCTCAGAGATGTCTGCAGGTTTGGGCAGAGGTCATGGGAGATGCTCCCTGGGGATGTCTCAGCACAACTCACCTGCAAGCAGCACAGGCAACAGAAATCAATGGTGAACTCAGGCAGGAAAATTGTGGCTATAAAAAGTGGTACCTTGGCTTTTAAGTACAACTTTCCTGCTGTTAATATATAAAATATGGCTTAAATCTGGCCATAAATGGGAGACCCAGCCCTATGTGAGATAAGCTGGCAGTGCATCACAGCTCACTGGTAACAAGGGGAAACACGTGGAGTTGGAAAGGGAGGGGTTTTAAGGGAGGGGTTTTAATACTTGCTCTGCTGTATGCAGAGACTTTGGGATAGAGCCCACCTTCTCTGTGCCTGGTTTGAGGGTATATGATGAGAAGGTTGCCCTAACAGAGTTGCCAGTGTAACCTGCACAGTCAGCAGGTTGAGTGTCCTCAGAGGAGGCTGTCACCCTGCTCAGACACTCTGAGGCTTCAGGGCTGCTGCCCTTGCCATTTACAGTGTGGGGTCTTTGAGAACTGGTTCTGGCAGTCCCAAATATTTGGTCCTAGAGCAGATGACATGATCTGCAGTTTATTGCCCCTATCTGAAAATATACTTGTAATAGATTTAGGAGGGAAGAAAAATTTTAATCCATTTCTCCCTGACACCAGCACTGTGTTTCCTTCCTTCTAGTACCTCACGAATACTGTAAAAACTGTATAAATATGACATTAGCCAGAGACTAAAAAAGGAAGGTTTGAATTAATTTAACCCCACTATACATCTTCAGTATTTTTTCTGTGTTTTTTACATGGTAACAGATTTCAACCAGGCAGTGGTCCAAGGAGAAATAGATAAATCAAACCCACAGAATTTTGTAGTCACGTTCTAGCTAAGATGCAGCTGCTGTATCTGAAAAAAAAAAAAAAATCTAGACTTCTCTTGTCCTTCTGCACATTATTATAATGCTTTATTATTTTTAAACAAGTGATTATAGTAATCTCTTCTGAGACTGTATCTGTGCAGTCATTAAGCATGTAGTCCTATTCTGGGAACAAGTATTTATGTGTTATTTGGTCTTGCACCTGTTTGTAAGTAACAAAAAAAAATAGAAAAATAAAAAATCCATTGTGACATTTTCTGAGAAAAATCCAAACATTGTGAAGCCAAATTTCCTGCTAAAGTGTCACTGTTTCTATTTGGCTCTTCAGCCTTACATCAGCATCCAGTCTCCTCACTCCATGCTCCTCAGGGCAGTAGCTGGCAGGAGGTCCCTGACACAGCTGCAGCCACATTATCAGGGGTCACATTATCAGGATGTGTAAGGCATCCGTGGAGGTTGCATCCAGCTCCTGACATGCAAGATCCTGCCATGTCCCACACAAAAAGAGTAGGATGAGCTGTCTCTTTCGTCATTGTCCTAAGTAAACACTGCCATCTTATTCCAATGCCACCTTTGTTTAGCTATTGGCAGGCTAAAGATCCCACTTTCCCCATATTTTTTAGCTGGTGGCATTTCATTTTTTTTTTTTTTAAATCTACACAAGTCACAAAAAAGTCTAATAGCTTATTTCAGAGTACATCTACATGGGAATTATCTCTCCAAAAGGTAGGTTATTCAGCACATGTAGTAACAGTGCTTAATGAAAATGAAGTTACACTTGAGAGAACTTTGTGTGCACTATGCTGGTGAAATTACAGTAAATTACATTAAAACTCCAACCCTGCCTTCCCCTTCAATTATTCTCAGTAGGTACATAGTCCAAAGAAAAGTCTTTGCCAAGGCTGGTAACATATTCTCACTTTGTACAGGGTACTGGCTGCCTAGCTATAAATTAAAAATATCCTGGGCAACTGGACTTCATCTAGCTGTCATGTATGGACATCTGGAGAGCCTTTCGGTCCTCCTCAATCACAAAGCTACAATCAACTGCCGGCCCAATGGAAAAGCTGCGATCCACGTAGCCTGTGAAATGGCAAATGTTGAGTGTCTCAAGATCCTTTGCAACCATGGAGCTAAGCTGAACTGCTTTTCAATGAGCGGGCAGGCGCCCTTGCACTTCTGTACGACACGAACCTCCATGCCTTGTGCCCAGCAGCTGCTTTGGAGAGGTAAGGTAAAGCTCAGGAGCACCTCTCATGCCATGGACAAAGATACTGGGCATGGTCTGGGCTTTTACTTAGGAGGCAATTTCTCAAAGCAGGTGTGTATTTTTTCCTTCCATCCACAGGTGACTCATGTCTTCATCTCAGATTCCTTGTCCTCATCTCTTTGATCAGAAGAAGTTTTTCCCATTCTGTTTCCTCACCTCATCTATCTTTCCCTTTCCCTAGCCACTGGTCCTTGCTACAAGATTTTTTCCCTTTTCAGTGTCTCCAGCCCACTGTCCAATCAGTCCATCAGCAGCAGAGCTCCTCCGAATTAGGGACTCCCTACTTCTCTTGGGTTTTTTCCTGTCTTTTTCGTCTAAGTTTACTATTGAGCTATTTTCACATGAAAGGGCACCCCTCCTCTTCTTTCTTGTTTAAATTTCCTGGACCTGAGTAAAATTCTTCCAACCACTTGTTTTTTTTGAGATCTGGCCTTGAAATATTGGACGCAGTTTTTTGTACCATCTTTTCATTTGTCATGGATGCAGCCAAAGTCATGCATCTATGCAGGCCTTGGAGAAAAAAAAAAAAGGTAACTTTTAAAGATTTTTGCTTTCCCCAGAGTAAGGTACATTGTGCTGCTGGCCATCTGTAACAAATGAAGCTATAAATAGATGTAATTCTTCCATAAATGTATTTGTCACACTCTATTTTCTGAACAGAAGGGTACTGACACAGGACACAGTACAAGAAACACAGTTCAAGTCTTTAGTTACAAACAGAGAGCCTCCCCTATTTATCACACTGTGCCATGGCAATACAAATGATTTTGGGTTGGTTTTGTTACATGAGTTGCTATTGAAGGCTTTTCCTGAGATGCAAAGCCCAAGTGCAAAGCCCATGCTTTGTGGGCAAGGCAATCTGCAGTCCTAAATAAATAACAACATTGCTTTTCTTCTGATGGAAAGATAAATATTATTTTGTTTGGTAGAAAGGAAAATAAATGCTGCCAGTTGTATCCTGCCCAAAGCAAACAGTCCTGACAGCAGGAGTTGAATTTGCTAGCATAGAAAAGCTTAAAAGTCAAATGTACTCTTATGAAATGCAGCATAGGATGAATGCAAGTGAAAGGATGTATTCTGCAGTCTTTCTCCACCCCCGCATCAACAACAGCATAACAGAACTTTAAAAGCCACCCTTCCTCCCAAAGCACTCATTAAGCTCTGATCCCCGTATGAGCTGAATGCTGAGACTCCAAATAGAATGGGAAAAGTCTGGAGCAAACCGTGTCAGATGTGCAGATTCACAGAGCAGCACCCCCCAAGAGCTAAAGTCAGGGCGCCAGTTAATGTCCCTGCGCCAAAGTTTCCAAGATGCATCTTCCACCTGCCATCTCCACTCAGTGGTGTCCCTTGGCATCCATCCAGGTGACTGCAGTTTAATCCCCTCTGGTTGGCGCGACAGCGCAGGCAGTGCTGATCCCACGCCTGGTTACCACCTCCAAACTTGGATTGCCGATGCTGCCTCAGGGACATTGAACACAACTAACACTCAACACGGCTTAACAGCGTTAGCGCTCGGGTTTTCCAGACCAGAGGCAGTTTCTGACCCCTTTTCCTCGCGATCTCTGCCCCTCGCTCCCGGGCAAGCGCCGGGCACGGCTCGCTGCTCGGCAGATGGTGCTGTTGCTTCAGCTGCGGCCGCCGCTCCGCACGGACGGGGCGCTCGGACCCTTTCCCCAGCACTTCGGAAACAGGATCCGGACCCCAGCCGCATCCCTGGCAAGGCGGTCTTTAATATCATCCACGGATCTGTCATAAAATGTCCTTTCATCCAGGCTCGCGTTAACGAGGTGCTGCAGGGAGTGTTCTCAGGGTACAGAGCAGAGCAGAGCTGTTCTTTGGAGTAGGAGTAATGCTCTCCTTTCTCCAGCAGTTCTCAATATATAGGAAAAAGCATTTTACACAGAAACTTGGGCTTGCATGCTGCTCTGAAATAGAATGCTCCGATAAGGTCTTCCAGCTTGGGGCCAGCATATCAGATCTGAAGCTGGACCCAAGAATCTTAAGTTTCTAGGAGCTTTGCTGGAGACTTAAGTAATGCAGGATCCATGCTATTTTCATTTACATATGTGTCTTTCATGCCAGTTTCCCACCCTGACCTTTTCCTTGGGAAGAAGGGCCCAAGCAGAGAGAGGGCCAAACAAATGTTTCGTTGCCTTCATTCTTCCCCACCATCTTTCTTTGGCAGGAGCAAATGTGAATATAAGAACAAACAACAAAGATGAGGAGACTCCTCTGCACGTTGTTGCGCGTTTGGGTGTCCCAGAGCTCGTGGCCTTTTACGTGGAACAGGGAGCACAGGTAGATGCTCTCAATGCCTACATGGAGACACCCCTGGCCTGTGCAGCCTACTGGGCTCTTCACTATAAGGATCAGACATACAGCCGGGATCACCACCTCATCTGTCGGATGCTCCTAGACTATAATGCTGAAGTGAATGCTCGTGATGAGGATTTCAAATCACCACTCCACAAAGCTGCCTGGAACTGTGATCATGTCCTGCTGCATATGCTGCTGGAGGCAGGAGCAGAAGCAAACATCATGGATGTCAATGGCTGTGCACCCCTACAGTATATCATAAAAGTGACATCTGTGCGGCCAGCTGCTCAGCCAGACATCTGCTACCAGCTGCTACTGAATCATGGAGCAGCTAGGATATATCCTCTGCAATTCCACAAGGTTAAGGATGTCTTCGTACAGTAGGGATATGGAGAGGCATGATGTCTTGAACAGGAATGAGTGGAGAGATCAAACTTCAGGATAGAGTGGTATCTTTATTTGCTGGAGTCCTGTCAGTGTGGCCTCTGAATGCCCAAAACATTGTGAGATGACCTACTGTAGGAGTGGTATCATTCAACTGAAGTGAAATTACAATTGCCCATACCAGAAACCAGATCCAGATCTAATTTTTCCTCTTAACCAACCTGAAATGCCAAACCCTAAATGCTGGTTGAAGCCTAATTTTTCAGAGCAGATTCATTTTCTCATTCCAGAGAACTCATATCCCATTGTCAAATCTGGCTTCATACAGGTTTAACTGAGTTATATGAAATGCGTATTTCATGGTTGCCACTGAAGATTAGAGATGAGACTGCTTGATTCAGTTTGTCACATCTGACCTTTAAAAATTTATTCAATCTATTCAAAATGAAATGCATCTCAACAAAGCTTTGGATTATTCCCAGGAAATGTGAGAATTAAGGGGAAATGCTAGGCCTGGGCTCATAGCTGATGAGCAAATTAAAAAAAAAAAAGGAAAAGAATTGCAGGATCCCTCCTGAAAACTTCTTAAACACCTGCAAAGCCCAAAACACTGACAGAAGGACCTGCGAGTTTTGTTATATCACACAACTAAGTAAGCTTGCTGAAGTCAGAACTTATTCTCTCTCATCCAGTGCCCTAAGCAACATTTTGCAGTTCCCCCACTGCATATGTAAAGTTTTAACAAGCCAAGAAACCAGAAGCTTTTGAATAAAGTGCCAAAATTTTAGTTGTGCCCTCTTGAACCCAGGATGAGCAGGTTCTGTCTGTAGCAGAAAGATGCTTAGTCCCCTAGAGGGCATTTGATAACAAGGTCTGGACTCTCCTCTTCCTACCTCCTATTTCATGAAGTGGGTCTCTCTCTTCCAAACCATTATTTCCCCATCTGTAAAAATGAAGGATGATATTTATCCCAGAGGGATGTTCTGCAGTTTTGTTTGTGAAACCTGGTGACTGTATGGGACAAAATTGGGCGAATGCAATGTTATCCCCTGCATGTGAGTGACAATAGACTGGGTTTTTTCCCTGTTGAGCTGAAGTTACTGGACAGAACAGTTGTTTCAGGGGCCTTGTGTGGCTTGAAAGCCTTACTTCTGAGCTGTCTTTTCTCCTGGTCATATTTTAAATTTTTCTGTAACAATGCATTTTTGATTCATATGATGGGATTTTTTTCTGTTCCTGAGCTGCATAAGCTGAAGATTTGTGCATGGCTTTGCCTGGTGTTGAGTCACTCAGCCCAGCTATGAACAAGCCATCTCTAGATTTGGGTGATAAAGCCCACCCCATCTAGATTTCTGGGGAGATCTAAGACAGCACTTCTGTATGGTGTTAATCTGGGGATGAGGCTGGGGTTTCTTGCTGTGCTTGCACAGACTAGTGTGGAGGGGCCTTGCATCTTTTGCATCTCCAGCCTTATCCTCTTGTAATCATTTGGCCGTGTCAGTCTCATTTTGCTGTTGCACAGTGCCAAGCACCCAGCCAAGCCCCAGCTTCCTGGCGATATTCATGGTCTCCATGCATCCTGCTTGCAGGTGCTACAAGCCTGTCACTCCCACCCCAGAGCTGTGGAGGTAGTCGTCAACTCCTATGAACACATCAAATCGACATCTAAGTGGAAAGCAGCCATACCTGAGGATGTCTTGGAGGTAAGCTCTCAATGAGTTATAACTGAGTAAAATCCAGGCTTATTATTTGCATAACCCATACCCAACCATAAGAAAGAAGGAACACTTTTGAAAGACAAGAACATCTCAGAGGATGGGGACTTCCCCACTTAGTATCTCTCATTTGACAAAAGCATATCACTCACAGAAAAAAGACATATTTTTGAGATATTTTAATTGCAACGTTGGCCTTTGGAGCACCCCCTGTCAAAGGTACAGCAGGAGTTCAGCTGTGCCTGCACTCAGCAAGTGAAAAGATTCTGGCTGGGATTGGTGCTTCTTCAGATCTGTCAATATGTATATTTATATATTTTTTAAGTCATCAGATATTTTTTAAGTGTCGTATTACACGGGTATGACTATGCACCTCTAGGTTCTGTTGCATGGGTCAGATTTCTGTGAACAGAGTGAGTTAGCTGCAAATGCAAGGGAGACTTTAAATGAAAAATAAGAGATTAAAGAGGAAAAGATGTTGTCAAAAGGCAAAATTGTGGGACAAACTACATGCTTTGACATAATTATCCCTTTAATACAAAAACCCTCATAGTCCAAATATTCCAGTTGCCTTAAAACACGCTTGTGGTTTTCTTTACAGCAGCACCACGATTTCTATGACTCTTTGTTCACTGTGTGCAGCAATTCACCACGGTCACTGATGCACTTATGCAGATGTGCTATTCGGGCAATATTGTCAGAAAGGTGCCACCGAGAAGTCCCCCTGCTCTCCATCCCTCTGTCCATGAAGAAGTACTTGCTGCTGGAACCAGAAGGAATCATCTACTGAGCCACCACAGAGCAGGCACTGGCATCTCCCTTCCCAGATCCATATGCCTCTGTGGGGTGCCAGAGAACCAGGCACAATCCTGACAGAGCCCTGTGCATGTGTCCATTTGCTGGCCAGCCGGCAAGCTGGGCTGGCATTTACTGGCTCTCCTCGGAGCTGCTCTCTTTCCCTACACTGAGAAATCACTGCTGCAGGCTGCAGTTTGTACAGGGGAGGCAGAGCTGGAAAGGCCCCTGCTCTAAACACAAACAGGGCACACACTGCTTTGTTCAGCCTAGCTTAAACAGTGCTGCTGCTTCCTTCATTATTTATACCACTGCCTGCTAGACAGCATTAGCTTAAATCTGAGCAACCTTTCATATTGTTTCACGATGATTTTCTTCAGCTGTCATTTTGGGAGTAAAAGAAAGGATACTGTCAAAAAATAAGTCACAGAAATGCTTTCCCAGAAAGAAATAAGCAAACTGATTTGAATTGTGGCCACAGACAGGTCTTCAGTAGTTTCTGTATTTTCCTGTGCACTGACTCTCAATTCAGTGTTAGTTCACTGTTCACTACCTGTCTGTATCTTATAAAACTTTGTCATATTTATCCTTTTTAATAGTAAGATTTTTTTTTCCTTTTTCAACCACAGTATGTAAACAAGATAGAAATAAGCAACCCTGACATTTTTGTATGTTGATGTTCAAGCCAGGTAGCTTTTAGCATATGCTGTGTCTGTTCCCACTCTCACTGTGACCAGTGATAAATTAATATCCCAGTGTCAAGAAAGGTGAAAAAAACTTGCCCCGAAGCCCGCACAGCTGTACTTTTACCCATCCCTATACCTCTCAGAATGGCGTTGGATGTGATCTGGGAAGCATATGACCCTTCTCTTCATTGACTACAAAATGAACCTAGCCTGCTAGCATGGACTGTACACCTCATTTTTGGCAGCTAAGTGCAGGTCAGAAGAATCCCACATTAACCAAGAGGTGTTTCCAAGATGAAGATGAGTTGGCTGTGCTGTTACAGACCTGCCAGGCCTCCTGATTTGCAATTCCTGTGCTTTTGGACCTGCCAGCATTGGTTTCCTTTACTTCTGACCAAGCTACTTTCTCCAGTCCTGGAAGATGAAATGCAGGGCAGTGGCAGTTCACACAGCAAATATCCCACAACAAGCACAAGTGCGTGATCTGACCTACATGTAAACCCTAATTTTCTTCCTTTTTTTAGTTTGATGCAACCCATCTGGGCTGTTCCAGTTTTTTTAGATCCTGACAATTCTGGGCTCTCTGAAAAGAGAGGTGAGCCATGCCTGCCACTGGGAGCCACTAACTCCTGACTTCTCATTGCATCTCCTTATCGTTATTGTTATCTCTTTGCGAAACAGACCACAGCACACTAGGCTCTTCCCAGACAAACAGGAGCAGCCAAGCTGTTCAAGTGTCTCTGTGTCTCACAAAGTGGCAACCACAGCATTTGAAGAAATGTGCACATTATTTAGCATTACAAATCACTTCCCTTTCCTTTCATCTCAGTTTTCATTAATTAAAACATTTACACTGCATACAAGAATCCAATTCATGGGCCTGTTTATGTTTAGCCAGACAGGAATGAAGATTGCTATTTAGCAGTTTCCTATTCCAATAAGGAATTTCAAAGTGAACACAGACCATGAATAAATGCTTTCTTATGTGAATAAAGTCATAATACAGGTTCCTGTACTTTACTAAACCAATGAGAGATTTCTGTACAGCTGCAGAGATGTCTCTATCAAAGATACTATGGTAATTTACTGGGGAGAACAATTCAGCATCTGGGACAGGTTTTCTATAGAAAAATCTGCTTGAGGCACCTCCAGGTCAGTGGGATCCACTGGATTCTGCACTGCAGAAAAACAGTGAAATTGGAAAGATGAAAAAGCATAGGTTAGCTAAACCCACTGCTTTTCTAGGTGATGCATCTCTTTAAGTCAGGCATGAGGAAGAGGATTTGCCAACTGGTAAAGGCAAGAAATGTTTGCTGCTTTCTGAACAGTCTGACAATGGGGCAAGTTGGGTAGTCCAGAAGAGACAGATGGAGGTAGTTGATTTTATTGGAAACACATCCCCACACTGGCTGCTTCTGAAAGTGAAATTCTGCACCTGGAAAAGAGAGGTTTAAGGCAGAACAATAGCAGCATTTTCTGACCTGTGGTAGCCAGGACTCTCTTGCTGAGAGAGAAGAATAAAGGCTGTCACCAGTGTTCCTAAATTCCCTCTGATCCTTCCCCTCTGCAGTGAACACGCTTAATTTTTATTCTGTGGGCACCCAGGCTCACTTCCAAGCTTTGTACCAAGCAGGTGCCAGATTATAGCCATTGTGGTATCTGACAGGGAGCACAGTGGGATCAGGCTGATTATAGTCATAGGAATTTGCAAGCTGTTAAAAACACTAGAGAACATCACTATCACAGAAAAAAAGACCTGATTGATGCACTTTAATTGCTTCTGCTGTTGAAGTTAGAAAGACCAAGAGTAAGCAAACTTCAGTATTTGTTCCTTCTTAGCACTTTTTTCCTCTTACTGCACTCTATTCCCACACACAGGATGGAGTCGCTCATGTGAGGTGTGGGAGTACCTGATAATAAGATCATCATTTATTAAATTCATGGGATGCACAAAGGAGGAGCAGGCACTGGTCTCTTCTCTGTGGTGACCAGTGACAGAACCCAAGGGAGTGGCCTGAAGTTGTGTCAGGAGAGGTTTAGGTCAGATATTAGAAAAAGGTTCGTTACCCACAGGGTGGTTGGGCTCTGGAACAGGCTCCCCAGGGAAGTGGTCACGCACCAATCCTGACAGAATTCAAGAAGCATTTGGACAATGCTCTCAGACTCATGGTGTGACTCTTGGAAATGGTCCTATGCAGGGCCAGGAGGTGGACTCAACGATTGTTGTGGGTCCCTTCCAACTCAGCATATTCTGTGATTCTGTGAGATGTCTTGAAATTTCATACTGTCATATAATTCCTGATCATGCTTTTGTATTTTCAAAGCTGCATCAGATTGGATGACTCCACATGGAAGAGAGACCTCTACACCACAGGTTTGAGCACAGTCACGACCTAAAATGACAGAAAATTGTTTTCAGCGTTGTTTGCTGTCCTCTGTGAAATAAGTTGCTTTTTGCCTTTTGGCTTCTTAATACAGATGTAGACATGTTTGAAACATTTCCACTGCATTCTACGGCCTATTAGAATATTTAAAGCTCAGATGGGCACAAAGAATGAACTATCCTTACCTGTTCCCATTGGCAGCCCTTTCCCAGAGCTCCCTTAATGACTTCTCAGTGGATAACAGTGAGATTCTAAGTTTTGGTCCTTGTGCTTTTTTAAGAGTTGTATATAAAGATATCTTCTTAAGACACATGCATTGTGGACAAAAGAAGTTACCCATTCTATGACCATAGGAATACTCTGCATGTGTTTGGGGACCAGTGCAGCTGTTCATGGAAATATGGGCATCCTCTCTGTAAGGTGCTTTTGCAACATTTTTAAACTTAACCTCTGATGTCTAACTGGGTCCACCTTGACTCAAAACTCCAATAGTTTATCCATGGAGAGTCCGTAGGTGAAACTGAAGTCTAACAGTGTTCAGGAGTGTATTTCCCTGCAAAAGCTTTAAAAGTCTATTCATACTTGATCAGCTTTTAGATACTAGGACAAGGAGTCTAAAAGAGCCTGACTGCTTTAGCGCTTCAAAATTGCTGCCTGTCCTGATGGCATAATGCCAAGAAGAGAAGACAGACTGTGAAACATCAGCTTAGGTCACTGAAAGAGGAAGCAGTAAATGTTGACCATTTCCTGCTCAGCCTCCATCTAACATTTTTAAAACTTCCAGTACTTGTCCTTGAGACAGGCTATTTTCCCAGCGCTGCTGGTGGGAGGAGGGGAAGGATATATTCTTAGCCTCCTACTTGATGCACTGATACCAAGAGCAGAACGATTGCACAAGGCTGAGAGATCTGCTAAGTAAGGTCTTCTCTACACAAAGGGGGCTTTAATTAGGTAAAGACAATTGTCTGCACACAAACTAGTCCTAGAATGTGACATGTTTTGTACTGTGCTCACTTCTTTAAGATCATACTCAGCAGTGTCACCCATGTCTACTCCAAAAACAAGCTTGCTGGTGAGAGCCCACTGCTTGGCTGAATGGCAGCAATACTCAGCCTCAGGACCTTCAGCACAAGGGGATGCTGTTTCCACATCCCTTGCTCTTCTCATAATGGACTGTATTAATCTGAGTTTTCATTGAAGAGAGGAAAAGGTTCAAAGCCCAAACCAGAATATAGGGCCTTCGAGCTCCTGTCACAGGCAGCCACGACTCCAGGTCTTTCTGCCCTTAGCATTTCAAAAGCCGGCAGAGGAAGGAGGGGGGTGTTGCTACGACCCAGCCCACTGCGGGGCACGGGCAGCGAGATGCCAATCAATCCCAGCCCATCCCCTGGATCGAGCTTCCCGAAGAGCAGACTCAGAGGGTGGGTCGAGGAGTGGCTCAGAAGCCTAAGCTGCACCCCCTGGGCGGTGCCCGGGTCCAAGCCACCTCCCCTGGTTCGGGAAAATTCCCGGTTACTCGGTTGTTCACTGGTTCTCTGTTATAACTCCCGCCTCTTGGTTTCCCCCAGTGGTTCTTGTTAAATTGTATCCTCCCCCTGGCGTGTAACTCATTGGTTGTTTTCCCCCTTTCACCGGGGTTTTCAAATTCCCTATAAAACTGAGGACGAGCGTCGGGGAAGGATCCCGTCGCATTCCATCCTTTCTGAGCTTGTTCGGGTTGCGAAACTTCTCACAATAAACCTGTTAAGAGCCAGACCAGAACAGCCTCTCTCTTCCTTTGTCTCCGAGCTAACGTGAGCCGATCCCGTCGGCTCCTGCCGTGTTCCCTCTGCAAAGAAGCCAGCTAGCGAGCCCAGCCAGCAGCTCTTTTCCTGGTGCCGAAGTCGCTTCTGCGATGCACAGAAGAACGCAGCTGGGCTCTCTCTGACCTGGGGCACGCCAGAGCTCGTGCCTCGAGCAGCAAGAACTGCGTTAGGGGAGTTGTCTGCACCCCTTTTCATGCTGTCACATGGCATTTTCTCCAGGGCTGTGTGGAGGCTAACAAGGTTGTCTGCATCATCTTGTAAAGTTTTGAACCAAACCTCATGACTACACGAAAGCAGAATGGTGTTGAAATGCCCATATTGATTCTGGCAGCTGTGTGTGTGTCTGTGTGCACACTGGCATGTGCGTGCATCAGCACACCTGTGCATGTGTGAGGAGACCCGCACAGGGATCCCAGTCAAAATCTTTGACCCGGTTTCAGTTGGAGTGTTCAACCCAAATCAGGGTATTGGAGCTGAAACCAGTAAGTTCCCACAAGTGTTTTGGTATCAATGACATTTTATTTATTCAAAACTGCTCACCATCTTGAAAATAAACATTTCTCATCCTTCTGTGGGGCAATATCTTACGGTCTATACATCAGTTTTGACAGAATTGGTTTAACTGCTGTGATCATGAATTTATAAAAGTCTCCCAGGCTGAGCAAGACTGACTATTTTTGTAAAATATCAGCAATAAAAATATTAGGCAGCAGGGAAAAAGGTCTGGTCTGCCGTGAAAGGTGGAAGCTTTACTTTTAGCTGCAAGCACTGCTGGATCAATTAAAATGATCACAGGGGCTCAGCTCATTCATATTTAAGGAACGTCCTTTGAAAACTCACTAATGCTTCTGACAGCAGATTTTGCTCATGGGACAAATACCTTTAAATTAAACATACAAGAGTTCAGTCTTTGAGATTGAAAGGAAGATTGAAATAGTCTGGGGTAGTCTATGCTATTATATGCCTTATTAAACTCTGAGAGGATAAAGAGGCATGCCAGGTATTCAGTGTGCTGGAAGGTTTGCAGGGCTCTTGAAGGACTGCTGTTGCTTTTCTGAAACACTTCAAGATACACATGGGTCAGACACAGCAATATTTCCATCTACTTTCAGGATATGTCAATAGAATTTCCCTGTAATCCCTAGGGTTTGCTCTTCTACTAAACGACAGTGCAGAACATACTAGGAGCAGAGATGCCAAAGCCTAGCATCTGACACCTAGCCTAGACACAAAAGCCTAGTGTCTGACACCTTAACCTCCCAGGAGTTATATTAAAGTAGCAGAAAGATCCACCACAGTGTCTCTTTCTAGAAAGGCAGGGACCTCTGGCACAGCAGACGAATAGGTCAGGAAAGATTGCTGTATGCAGCACCTGTTGGATGAAATCAATTGGCTGCTTGGAAATTTGTTTCTGATTATTTCTCCAAACGCATGTTAAGTGTCATGGGACACAAAGCATAGAAGTGACAGTGGATATCATGCATTCCAATGACCTGTTTGATTTTAGTATACAGTTAATGTTTTTCAGTATGTAGCAGCTCTGTGTTGCCCTTCACCTTGCACAGGCACCCCATGGAGTGCTGCTAAATTACAATTAAGGCATTTGGAACTAGGACAGTGGGCATGTGATGATTTTTATACCACAGACGATCCATTCAGTTCTGTTCTTTCAAGCTGGGGCTGACTAGGGATGATGGTAGCAGCCTTCTGCCTAGTGCCCGAGTCACACTGTGCTTCAGCTTTGTAACAGTGCAATTGATGTGGCTGCTCAGGCTGCTGGTACTGCAATCAGCACTGAATTATTTAATGTCAGTAGTAACTGTCAGTGGGGAGTTGCACGGCCTCAGTATAGCCATAAGCTTGCTGGCTGTTTGTGGGAAGGAAGGGGGTTGAATCCAGACAGATCTGGCCAAGGACAGGGATCTTTACCTCTTCGTGGTAACCCTACAAAAATCACTCGTTGGTTAGAAAGTAAGGATAAATAACTGCTAAGGTCTGAGGAAGAAAGTGCAGGAACAAAAGAACAAGAATACTCACAGAAAGTCTACTTTATAACAACATGCTATAAAAGAGGAGACAATTGTGTGCCTTGTAAATATATGGCCATTGGTTCATACTGTATGAAAACACAGGCATCACTGAAGGGCAGGGCAGTGCCTGAGCTGGCTACAAGCACACAGCGTGCTGGAAAGCACAGGTGAAGTGACACCACTGCAGTCAGGGCACAGCCATTTCATGGCAAAAAGTAATGTAGGTACTGTAATATTTATGCAGAGTAAAACTGGCCCAAAAGACCCAGTGGCACCAAAGTCCACTGAATTACACCTACCTCCCAAAGGCTGAGCCAACCCTCAGGTGAGTCTATCCTGCTGTTTCCAAGTTCCCTTCTGGGGAAAGGTGTGTGGCTGTCCTGAACTCAAGGGCACGCTGTCAGCCTGTATCCATGGTGAGCACACCTTGTAGTGGCAGCAGCTCTGAGCTATACCTTGCTGGAAATTTGGACTTAAGTTTGTCATATGGGTCCATTTCTTCCACAGTCCTGTCCTTCCCTTCACCATAGATCCACAGAATTTCACTGATTTCCTTTCTTTCTGTCTTTCCCTTTCCTTTTCTTTCTCCTTCCTGGCTATGTACCCTCTGGCACATGACATAGGTCCTGACCCCCACTGCAACTCTTTCACTACTCCCTTTTCTAACAAGGGCAGCAGAGCCACTACCCCTCTACACCCCTGTGGTTCTGCAGTTTTATGCCATGATTGACCACATCTGGATTTCCTAACCCACAGGAATTACTCATTTACTCAGTCTGCTGTTATAAAATCTTCTCTCAAATGCCCCTCTCCTATGATGGGTGGATGAAACCCAAATGCTGGATGGATTTTGTGGGGCTGGCAGTGTGCTTTGCCTTGCTAAGCACCAGCTGAGTTGAGCTGTGCTCACACATTTCACCTGCCAGCATAGCAGGGAGGTTTCTACCCTGTAATCAGAAACATGGCAGAGACTCCTTGTTCTGCCAGCTTACTATGAAATCAAATTCTGCATCCTTCAGTGGTGTGGGAGGAAATACGAACCAGTGACCTTGGCTTCTAAGGACACCAGGATGCTCTAAAGATCTGAAGTCTATCAGCAAAGCCTCTGTTCATAAAGCCATTTATCTCTGGCAGTTTCTTTTTGTGCTGCTGGAGCAGCGGTTGCACTCTCCCCTGGCCCAAACAGTTCAGCCTGGTGGATGGAAATGGGCAGATGTGGCAGGGAGCTGTGCAGGGGAGAGGTAAGAGCTCAGCCTATTTACACGGTGTTGGGAAGAAAAACTGAGAAAGGGGAGAACTGGCGTTAGAACTGATATTATAGATTTTCACATGGTGAATACTAAGTGTCTCAATAAACCTGGGAGAATTGCCATGCACATTTGGAGGTGAAGTTCAACAGCAAATTAGAAAAACAAAAAAAGAAATCTAATGTTAGACAAGAGGATTAAACATTGTTTACTTAACAAAGCAAATCTGCATTTTGAGGGCTTCAAACTATGACTTGTGGTACTTGAAGCTGACAGTGTTATTATGAACAGAAGACTCCTTTTGGTCACAATGTTCCTGTGTGCTCTTCCCCCTCAGGCACACCCAAAAGCCTGTCCCTGGTACCAAGGACTCACAAGCCACCAGTGTGGGCTGAAGCCCTTCTGTGGAGAGCAGCTTTCCACTGCAGTGACTGCAAGTTTAAGGCAAACCCAAACATTTTCTCCTGCACGTCAGGGAACCTTAACAAAGGAGCACATACAACCCCATCCCGGGTAGACAGGTGGCATTAGCAAGCCTGGATGGAGGCATCCAAGAGACCCTGACACAGCTGTGGAGAGCTGGATGCCAGAGGTCTCCGTAACCCAATTCTCTCCTGCTTTTCTTTCCAGCTGATTGAAACTCCACCAAGTACTTGACATGCTGTGCTATGGCTGTCATGGTCCCCTCTTGCAGGGCCCCCCACACAGCACCTCTGTGCTTTAGAGATGTACTTGAGTTATGCACTTGGTGTCCCTTTAAGCCTTTGACGGGGCGCATCCTGCCTGTAAAAGATCAAGGAAGAGGACTCATTTTTCAGCTGACCAGGACACACTATCTGCTGTTGCCTGGCTGTGCTGCGAGTGTGGGAGGGTTTGATATCAAATGGCACTGAGTTCTGCCCGGTTGCTGGAACTTGCTCGAGCACAGGGAGGACTGCCCTTTCCAACACGGAGCAGGGAGAGGGGCAGAGAGGCAGCCCTGTCTGCCCTTCACTTTCAGGTGACCTGGGTGCATTGGTGAAGTGGCGGGTGAGGGACTCTGGGCAGGCAGTGCCTGTAACAGACTTAAATGTGGGCTTGGACTTTGACGCAGCTCCTTCCAGCAGCCTGGAAAGGGAGAGAGAACAGTGCATGACCGGTTTGGGCAGTTATTGCTGACTCGACATAAACATGTTTTGAAGCTTCCAGTGCAGCCAGCAGGGAACATACTGTCCCCCTGGGTTCCCTGCCTTTGGCTCAGGAGGCTGCCAGAACAGGGGCCAGAGGCAGCACTGCTTCCTGTGGCCTCCACTCCTGGCCGGAGCAGGCTGTGCTGTATCTGCAGCCAGGGTTTGTCCTCATAAGAAAAAAAAATCAAGAAAATAAAAGGATGGAAAGCTGTAAGTAGAACAAAAGATCCAGCAGCTAGCAGCAGAACAGCAGCCATGTGTTTCCTGAAGGGTATTTTTAAGGTTTATAATTGTTCACTTCTTATTTACAGTGCTGTTTTGTATTCTTTTATTTAGCACTAGCTACTAGTCTGCCCTCTGTTTAAACCAAGCTATCCATGTCCAACTGTCTGGAGCTCAACTAACTATGGGAGGCAATCTTCACTTTTTTAGGTTCCCGGCCCCAAACAGCTGGAATAATCTTCCAGCCGTATTGAAGCAGACCCTCACATTGTTTGGGGTTTGTACACTCTTAATCCTTTTTTTAAAAAGCCTCAGCTGTGTGAAATGAGCACAAGCTGTGGCCAGTCACTGTCATGTACTGTTAAAGAGTTCTGTCCTTCTGTCTCCAGGCAGGGGCAAAACCCCTTTATCTCAGTGGGGCTCTTGGTGGCCGGGGATGCAAGGACAAGATGCCCACTTTGTGGAACAGGGACATGCTTATACCTCAGACACAATGGTGTCTCTGCACCCAGACTCCTGCAGTATGGACCTGGGCTTTTCGTATCACCTGGCTTGAACAGAAAGGCTGAGAGCTGACTTCCCTCTAGTGTGGGGTGTTTGAATCTCAAGCTTCTCCAGGGTTGTACTGCATTAAGTGAGAAGGATGGGCTGAAGCAAGAGCTGTCAGCCAGTTCAGTGCATTTAAATAGGCCATATGTGCATATACACATTTCTATTCAACATATCTTGAAGGTCTAAATGTCAGTCATATACTTCTCTTCCTCTCCTAGGTATGGCTCTTGATTTTAAATTCCTCCCACACAACGAGCGTCATCTTGCAGAACTCACGGTGGGTAACACAATGAGGCCCATCTCTTGTCTGGTCTTGTGCTCTGAAGGAGTTAAAAATTAATTTGCTTCATGTTTTGTAGAGACCTTTAGGGGTGTATGTGTCACTTTACAGATCAACAGCTTAAAGCCCTTTGGCTTTGTCCACAAGTCACTGGTGTCAACAGGAATCTTGTCACACATTTCATTGTTTAATATGTTGTTCCCACATTATATTATGGTCTTTTATTGGTTGGAAAAGAGTTAGCATATGTTAGAAACATTACAGAAAAGAACAGTAAATTACATCAGCAGTTCTCAGACAGGCTTACAGACAACTCATTGATCCATCACCTATATTCTGTATTCCATACTCATACGCTATTAAAATAAGAACAACTGAATAACTGCTTCTGAATCTATTATAAAAAAATACTTCCATAAGTGAAGGTTTACCATAATTTACAGCAATATACTGTTATTCTTCTAGAAATGTTTACAGTATTTAAAACCCCCAAGCTTTCCAGTATAAATATACTTTAAAGAAATGCTGAAAAATATTTACTTTTACCCTTTCATTGTCAACAATTTTGCTGGAATCTTCTTCTGCTCATATGAAAAGAAACCACCCTCTTCTGAAACAGCCCCCTGTTAAGGGTAGACCTTTTCCCTCCAAAACTCTCATTTCCTAAGGCAGTGGATATGTTTATTCCTGGGAAGAATTGGGAGGATCTCCAGTTCTTCTCCACTTTGTTTGACTATTATAGTTCAGACTTAAAGTCAAGACACATCATCTCCCTAAAGATCAATACTCAGAGGTGAGGAATATCGTTCTGCTGCAAAGGAAAAAGCAAGAACAATTCATTGAAGAAGCATGGTAACATCTCTTTCAGGAAGCCCTCAGTACTGTAATATAATTTCCAAGGTCTGTCTGCATCAATTTATGGCACTCCCGTGAATAATTTTGCCATTGTTTCAGCTGTTCTTACATGAACGTTGTCATTCAAAGGACAGAAGCCTGGGAATATGCAGAAGGTGTTACAATTTTTTTTCCCTCAAGTGAATTGATCATCCAATGGCCTTGAAAAATCATCAAAAGCTTTCGGAAGTGTGACATGTCTCCAAAGGACTGTTCCCATCCTTTGGCAGAAGATAGGCTCAGAGCATGCAGAGCCAGGCATCAGTAGCCAGAGTAGGAAGAACACAGGAACAAGAGGGTCAGGCCATGGGGGAGAAGCACATGAAGGAATTTGTACCAGAAGAAGACTTCTGGGCATCTCCATGAATAACATGAATAATGAAAACTTCAGGTGTCCCTGGCCAGAGCTTGAAAATGAATATTTCTTCGTTGTGTATTTATGTAAAACTGGAGGCAAAGCTGATTAGAAACAACGGAAAGTTGTGAGATCAGAAGGTTTTATAACAGCCCCTAACTAAGCAGAAACAAGTGCTTCTGTGTCAACACAAACATAGTTTTATGCCTGAGCAAACAGCTTCCTGCGGTCTCTGGCGCAATGACACATACCTATAAACACCGAGAGTGGTCCAAACCACCTGATCCACCCCTGTGTGAAGGTTGAATTCCACCTGTAATACCCTTTGTAAGCAGGGGAGTGACTCTGGGTCACCAATAGGATTTGCAATGCATGTTACTACCTCTGCTGCATGCCACGGTGATTGGAGGAGATGACAAGCAGCCCTGGCAGGTATTCAAATCTATTTCCCAGTTAATTTGTTAAAAATCAGCCAAGAATGTTGTGGGCAGTAAAGCTGCTAGGAAGAGAAAACCATTCTAAGGAATAAGCACTACAAAAAGGAGCTTACAATGCATCTGATTTCTCAGTATGCCTCATGGCACCTAACAATCAGCATCAGCTACAGTTAGCTCCTAAGTTTCTGCAAAAGGTCTGCTCAGCAATTGGTGTTTGGTTGTCCCAGGAGTGGTAGGCATGGCTCAGAGCTGTCTGACAGCACTGCTGCCTGTGGGGTGCAGAGTGATGAGCCTCATGCTGTCTCCTGCAATCATGTGGCACTAGGACCAGTCCCAAACCCAGACAGATCAGCAATGTCAATGATGACAAGCTGCACAGAGGCAGCTCCAGGCTCACACGGTTTGTGCCAGCAGCCAGCTTATCTGCAATATCCCACTGGCATTTGCTGCAGAATAAATATTGTCTGAGATTTTCCATTATATATCCACCCTGGCCAGCAATGACACAGCAGCGATATAATTTTGAGCTCTGTTATTTCCAGTTTCCCACAACCATGCAGAACTAGTAAGAGGACTTGAGTCATTTACCTAAACATAAACACTCACTGCTACTTTAGAAAGCCAGGAGTGTCTATACAAGGTATTTGCATGGGACTGGCAGGCATGATAAAGGACTTGTGGAAGATCTCTGTCTTCCAGAGTGACAGATGAACGACAGGAAGACTACTCCAGCCTTCCTCATATAGGACCAGGTGTCTATTTATCGGTAACTGAATGAGCTGAGAGCCAGCTCACAGCTGAAGCCATCTAGACACAGGTGCCTAGAGGCACCCCCAGTGTCTGGGGTCCCATTAGAGTCAGCTGAACTCTGCCAGTGGACACTGGACCACTATTCCAGCACCAGAAGTAAGTGTCTGTTTCAAAGAAGCTTTCTGGAGTCCTCTGGATAAACTGACACTGGCCATGAGAGGCGGCTGAGATATGTAACTCACACCTTGGCACACACACACAGAGACACGTACACAGTGCCATGATAAGGTGTAGTACTTGGTGTGCCGAATCCCATGCCAAGGTTCTCAGCTTTCAGGCCCAGTCCAGTGATGTGACAAAGTACAGAAAGCCCAACCTATAATGGTAATGAAAACATTACTTGATTTTCTTATTTCAGCCTTGCAGACAGGGCTGTACCACATTAATGTAACTTAAAGCATGCCTGTTCTAAACTAGAAACTCTCTGTCACCTTCCAAGAGAACGTTTGGCAGCTCAAGATAGTGGGATTGATTGTCACTCCTCTTGCTGTGTTTCCTGCATCACACTTCTGTCTGGATTTTAAACTGGACATGACTCCAGGAAAGGCAGTGAGTCTCATTCCTCAAGGCTGTGCCCCTCACACAGCAGGAAATCAGAGAGATCCTTTCCTTTCTTTCCCCTTCCTTTTAGGAACTGCAAAGCAAGAGAGTGACACAGGGAAATCTGTGCTAATTCTACATGGGCCAATTTGTTGCACTCTGCTTTGATTTTCTTTCATAGCTGCAGAAGGAATATTGAGAAGAGTTGATGAGGAGCAGCTCCAGATACCCCATATATATTTTTCTGTTTATATAAAAATCTTACATTATTAAGAGTTCTCAGGACATTCTGAAGACCCAGGACTGCGTTCCAGCTTTGACACCCAACATTCGAGATTGCAGGGAAGAAGTAAGACTGCCCATGGGTATTTATGCCATTTCCTCCCTGTGAGGTGAGTGGAGAGAAGCAGGACTGACTGTGAAGCTGCCTACCAACATGTCCTTTCTCTTTGCTGACTGTGAGGAGTAGCAGCATCTCGCCAGGTACTGAGTCAGTCATTCTGTCTTGAATGTGCATGACAGCACAGATGTGCAAAGCCACCTTAGGGCCTGTAATACAGGGTCAGGACACAGACATTAAAAATTGCATTGTCAGTTCTTGGGAAATACAAACTCAAAGATGTTAACAGAGGAGTGTGCCCCTTCTTCTTCACCATCCCCACCCCCAAAAATTACCTGAGCTGAGGGATCATAAACTGCCATGTCCTACCTTCCATTTGCTAAAACTGCTAAAGAACATCAGGGCAGAAAATTCTTGGGTGTTATACCTGATCCTCTCAAGTTGTCATTGCTACTATAAGGAGAAAAACACCCAACAGTTTTTCCAGTCCAGTAGTGTTTCTTATCAAAGGTAGCAAAGCTTGTTTTGTAATACTGCTTTGGGAAGGACATTATTGCATGTTAAGGGCAAAGTCTGGTAGATTTAAAAACTTGGTTAAGGGATAGGGTAAGAAATGATGATAATGAACAACTCTGTATCAAGGCTCCAGGGAGATTTATCTGGATGTGTGCCCAAGGCACAAGTAACACTAACCAGTAATCAGTGTACACTTTTTAGCTAATGGTCTGGAAGAGAAAACACAGGGTGCTTTGGTGTGGTTTCTGTTGACACCAGGAAGCTGGCTGTGTAAGGTCCTGATCGGGGGCAAAGGGCGAAAGTGCAACACCTGCTTATCTCCTGTGAAACCAGAACACTCTTCAGCCGTGGGTAAACGTGCTGATGTCAGTGCCCCCCTGACGTGCCAGCAGCAAGCCAGCCCCACACTGCAACCAGGAGCTGGTGCATGGCCTCTCTTACCCACTGGGCTTGTGCAGGGGAAGGAAAAAAGACCCACCTTTTGTCTGCCAGACTGTGGGGGCTTGGCTGGGACTGATGGTCTGTGCACAGCATGCTGCAGAGAGACCTGGATCTGCTGGGGCCATGTGCTCAACAGGGGGCTGCACAGACAGCAGCTTGGGTCTATCCTGCTGCATTTCAGCATCCCTGCTCTCAAGCCTGCCACGGGCAAGGTATAGAATGCATGTATGTGTATTTCTGCTTGGAAAAACCTGACATGCAAGTCCTGTCTATAGAGACTACAGGACAGTTAAAATGATGGGAAAACACAATGGGTGTTTGTGTTGTTGATTTCCTTCTGTTTTCTGTAGTAGTTTATTGAAGTCCCTGGTGTACTTAAGTTCTGGGTTGTTTCTCCAAACACACCTGGCATATTGGTATATGTCAGAGTGGTAAATTTCTGTAACTGCAAAATACAAAAAAGGGATGCCATGTGATCTGCTTCCCTGGCATTACAAGTAAAAACCCTTAGGAAGGTGAAACCCGCACGGCTAAGGAGGGTAAATTCAGTACACAACGCTGTCACTTGTAGGCTTGCTGCCAGACACAGCTGGTTTTCACCTTTCCTCTTTCAAGAAAAGTATCTACATGTATTTTTACAGTTACTCTGTACTTAAAATTAAGGGAGATGCAGGATGGCCCCAGGCAAACACAAGTCTGCGAAAACACCCGTTGTACAGGACTGTTGGATCATGACACCATCTGATCCAGAGGATTACTACCATTTTCTTACACACCAGGTATGAAAAGCCAGCTGTCCCATTGCTTCAGAGCTGAAAGACAGACATCCATTTAGTCTGTGGAAAACCTTTTTGTTAGATATAGACCCAGTGAAGGACATTTTTTTCTTAGTCCATTTTAATTTTCTTTAAAACTGAACAAAAGACAACTATTTTAGAGCATAAAACATACTCTGATGGAAGATTCCCAATTCTCATCTCAAAATGAATACTGTCCTAATTATAAAGAGCAAGGAGCTACATAAGCTAATGCACTGATTTTAGGTACTATGTAACCTCTCAACCAATGCAACATTAAGCATAAGCAGATAATTCTTCCAGTGTTTCTTCCTCCTGCTGTACCTGACACGGTATGAGTGTTGTTTTTCTCAACTCCATTTCATAAGGCTTAAAATAAAAAGCCCTTGCTTGCACTAGACTTCTTAAAAAACCAAAGATACAGACAACCATTTAAAAGATTTTATTATAAAACTATTTCAACATCTACATCCAAGTAAAAGACTTAAAACTACAGCTCTACTTCCAGAATAAAGTCAGTGAATGCTGGAAAAGGTGCTGTATTGTCTAGGTAGATAGACATAGTTTGTAATACTACAGAGATTTCAAGTGGATTCCTTAAGTGCTACAAAACCTCTGCCTGCATCATGAATATTCCACAGCTTCTCTCTGCAAGCAGCATCACAAACATTTTCCATCACCCATCCTCAGCTGCTTTGAAACAGAAATTACATCTCCTAACTGGAGCAGCTGCAGCTGTGTTACAGATGTACCATCAGATCACAACTCAGGTTCAAGCATTACTGGGTGCAGGCAGAAAGGTATAAATTGTGTTTGCTTGACAATAATGACTACCTAGGTATGTGTTTGTGACCTTGTATTCAATACAAAAATCAACAAATACTCAATTATTTTATGACAGTGAGACCAGCTTTTTCACACCTGTACATTCTAGACAAAGATATTTCCTTTTTATTAGTCATTTCATTCACTGAGCTGAGCCCAGATGCATGATCTGGTGACCTTTGGTGACTGCACCTCATTCACCAGGATAAAAACAGCCCAGATGCAGTACTAAAGTCATCATACTCAGCAGTTATCATTCATACATCTAAAATTAGTTTTTAAAATAAATGAGGCATATCAAAATTCTATTTTATTTTCAATGAGAAACAAAGCTCAACAGGACTTCTAGAACACAAAGGTAGTTTCCTATTAAAAACCATTTTAGATTCACAGTGGAATATGAAGTGATTTTCCATCCAACAAATAGAAATCTCTAATAGAAAACTATCATACTGAGCAGGATGCTTTGCTGTATTTGCAACTTCTTGCACAGGATCATGTAAGATAATATGATAATTAGGTAAAAAATTCAAGTAATATTATACAGCCCTGATGAACTTCTGACTGGCCAGCTTGGCAATGTCCAATAGTCTAGCATCTGTTAAGTTTACCTTGCTTACAAAAGTGAAAACACACAAAGATGGGCAAGGAAGAAGCTTATTGAGAATGGAATATTTTCAGAACAACTCTCTCCCACTGGCTCTGTTCCTGTGGGAATTCCCCCTACTTTTCTGTTCATAAAAGCTGTTCTGTAGTTTTCAGTGCTGCTTATATTTTGAAACATTTCCTAAGCCATTTCCATTGTAATGAACAGTTCTTAGAATAAATTTTTATAGTTCCAACACCACTCCTGAAAACCTTTCCAACAGACCTTCAGTGCTCACCACAGCTTTCAGATTACAGATTCCCCATGTACCTCTTTGAGCTGCTGTGGTCTGATACAAATTTGGAAAATACAATTGGCAGATTTTGGTTTAGTGTACTGAGCCACTAACCTCCTAACAGCACAACAGAAACAAACCACAAGACTGTGTTTTAAACATGCTGTTTTTCACAACATGCTTATACAATACACATCACCAAAACCTTTCTGTTCAACTTGCACATCTGACTTCAGTTCTTGGAAAATCCTAACTGACTTACTTGGCACACATTCTCCAGAATACAGGGATGTAGGCTAGATGTACCCTAACATTAGAGCTGTTTATATTTCCATTTCTTTCCAGTAGCTTTTAAAAATACCCTGATTTTCTTCTTCATTACCTTATGCATAGAAGCCTTACTTGACTGATTTCCCATGAACAGCTTAACATAAAATATCTAGCAACGTGACTCACAGGGCAAGGCATCGCAGAAGAATTATTCCTGGAATACCTTTTTTCTTTAAATGGGACTTTTTTATATAGGGAAAACACTTTCTCCATACCTCCCAGGGCTCCCTCCCTTCCAGTCAGGCTGAATTTGAATGCTGTTTGCATCTTGCTACAAGACTGCCATGTTAAGTGAATCTTTTCCAAATGTTATAAATACAGCTTTAAAGTACAGATGTTATCTATCTACCTGAGAAGTTCTGTAATAAGATAAACTGCTGATAACTATTCTAACAGAAAAATATGCATCAACATAACTCATGTTTATCAGTATTCAGAATTCAAGCATTAAACAGGATTTGAAAATTGCACACCTCTACCACACCAAGTCTTTGATCATAGTAAAAAAATGGCCTGATTTTCCTCTATACACAGCTCTTCTTTAAAGACATATGTGCTCCTATTTTCCTCATCCTGAAGTCCACAGCAAGGTTTCAGATCCAGCACATACAGCCTAGGTTTATAATATTCTTATCTTCTTTCTCCTCTGCCAGTTCTGAAACTTGCTTGTTTGGAGGTAGATTAGTACTTCCAGACGCTGCTCTTGAAGCCAGCTTGATCCCTTTGGGTGTCTGGATACCAACTTCTCTTCAGAAAGCTGCACTCTGTTTTGCCACATTCTTTGGGTCTTTACTTGGGACACACCAGTCATCTGCTTCTGAGGTAGCCTGGTAATGCTTGGAAGCTGATTTGTTAAAAACTGGGAGTTTTTCTACTGATTCTGTTGATAAGGCCTAAAAGTCAAGAAGGAACAAGTTGCTTGGTTTCTATCTCTCAATAACGCCACTTAGCAAAAATTCATTCAGTATGCCTAAAGTGTTAAGCCAGTGACACTACAAAATGAAGTTATTCACACAAGTGTTTCTACAATAGATGCAGTAGTTTAGGTGCTTCAGTATCTATGACTGCTTTGGATAATTTGGCAGGACAAATGCAGTAACATCACATCCTATTTATGCATTTTTAATAGGCCTTAAGCAGTACCCTCCCACATGATTTCAAGATAGTCCAGGAATGCATGGAAAAGGACCTTCATTTGCAAAATTCCAGAGAAAAAATTTTAATAGAAATGTTATATATATATATATATATAGCTGAACTGCCTCTTCCTTTTGTACTTCTGCTCTGATTGTGCTTCAGTGTTTTCAGAAAGAATTTCAGAAAGAAATTCAAAGCAAGTTTTTCCCATGATTAAGTGAAGAAAGTAGAAAAGAATATGTAGTGCTGTTTGCAGGTTTCTTACAGAAACAGCAGTGCATGTTATATGCCCAGTGTTCAAAATTACTGGTATCTGGATCCCACAGCTTGCTCTAAGGCAGATGTTGAATAGCACCTTGACTCCTTAAGGATTTAGTTTACATGGATTTTCTAGTTCTCAGAGTAAACAAACTAGATCTGTTGCTCACACCTTTACTGCACTCTCTTCAAGTACTTTGTATTCCATGAACAAGGAGATAACATCTTAAAACAAGCTGAAAACCAACAAGGCTCTCACTAGTAGTTTTTCAAGTAAACTAGTTAAAGCCAAGTGACTTTTTTAATACCAGTTACTAAATCTGTAACTTCTCAAGAAAAAACAAGAGCTACTCATGAGCAGAGAATTTGTTTACCTTAAAATGGTAATGAGTAAACCCACTGCATTAATGGTAGTTATCTCTTATTTAACTAAATTTAAATACATACCTTCAAGTAGATGATAGCATCTGTTCCATAACCACATATGGAGTA
This sequence comes from Coloeus monedula, assembly GCF_965178545.1. NCBI lineage: Eukaryota > Metazoa > Chordata > Aves > Passeriformes > Corvidae > Coloeus > Coloeus monedula. The sequence continues at coordinate 25,029,935 of NC_138781.1, forward strand.
AAGATTTAGATCTCCTTGAAAGTATTTAGCATACAGACGAGAAATTGGCAAGCCATACCCAAAGCCAGCCTAAAAATAAAGTACAATATAAAAATAATCAATTTTTTTACTAGCTCTTATGGCTTAAAGTTAAATATCTGGAAAGTCTTCAGAGATTTTTAAGCTGTTAAAAAATCCTTTGCACTTCCTCTTCTGGTAGAAGAAAACATAAATCTCTACTCTGTTTCATAGAGAATGCTGAAACTGACCATTAAAAAACCCAAAACCACAAGAAAAAAGATCTCCATGGAAGTGGAAGGGTCTATATTCATGTCCCACTTTTACAGATTACATTTCAGTATTTTTCCCTCCCTTGTTTTTGCTAGTACAGCTTGATTAGTAAAAGGAGCTTGCTACTGGGAGATTAATAACAGTCTAAAAGCCTGTTCTAGTTGTGCTTGCCTCCAGAAAGACAGTGTGATTTACAGTAAGTTTAAGGACTGAGTGGAGAGTGAAGACAAAGTAAATTAGTGTCATTGGAATGTAAGAAGAAAAAAAAAAGGGGGGTTAGATTCAGGTTGCAATGCTCTTCTTCGTTTTTCCCTTTAAAAGCATATTTTTGTCCACTAAGCTAAATATCAAAACTTTGTTTCAGAAAGTGTAAATTCATATTTATGGGGCTCGGTAATCTTTGCACATCCCACAAAGCAGCAGGGTGGACACAGTGCTTCATTATTAACACAGCAACACTTACAACAACCTAATTGTAACATAAGTATTGAAAGTATCTTACAAGAGGGGTATTTCGACCATCATCCATACTTGGCCTTGGTGCGGTGGAATACATGTAGCTGAACAGCTGCTCAATTTTCCTTACTGGAACACCACCTCCTCGGTCTGAGATCTGATTTAAGAGAGAATGAAGTTAACAACAAGCATGGTAATACCATAAGAATGGTATTTAAAATGCTGCTATTTGAACACACCTTTCCAACAGTCATAAATGCAAACATTTGTTTTGCAGCATATTATTTTCCAATTAGATAATTGTGCTACGTGGAGGCTCGTATCATCGAGAATGCTCATGTGCTCATACACAGTATCTTTGATCTTTTCTCAGAGGCCAGAAGATCTTTTAATAGAATCAGCTAAGCATGTATAATAACAAAGATTACATTAAGTCCATACTGTAGTAGGCCAGTAAAATACCTTGATTGCCAGGTCTTCTTTCCCTAGAACAACTGTCACTTCAATCGGAGAAAGGGTAGGACTGTTTTCTTGGAATTCAACAGTTGCTCTCATTGAATTCTGTGGAAAAGAAGGTTACCATGATCAGAGATTGTTGAATCCACGCACTTCAAACCACGCTCATTGTACATAGAGGCAAAATTACCCTCTATTCCTATCAGTGCCTAGTTTCCAAGGGACACACTTATCATTTTGGCATAATGGGAACAGAGGAGGTCTCACACCTAGAAGTATATCTAAGCATAGCCAAGACTCTTCGGAGTGAAAGATTACAACTTCTTGCCCAACATAACTCAGGCACTGTAAATTAAATAACATAACTCCCTTAAAGTCAACAGGTTTCTGGAGAAGAGCAAAGTTCAGCAGTTGCTAAAGGCTTCCAGATTTCTGCATCTCATGTTGGCAGCACTGAAGTTTGGCCCATTCACTACTCCTAAATACACTGTCCAATCCACAGAAAAGGCACCAGGCAAATCTGCAGATGTAATCTCTAAAAGTAGAAGGCTAGTGGTGGTCACAACCCCACAGCCCACTTAACTCTCTCAGTTTACACTGACATACCTTAAAGAGCTCAAAAAGCATGTGAAAAAGATGAGATGGAACATATACAATGGTAATTGGCTCTCCTGGAGCTTTTCCTAGAGGAAAGGAAAAATACAAAAGATTTAAAAGGGTGATGACATTTTCCTATATTGTATCCAAATTTTACAATGAGCAAGTTGCCAAAACAAACAAAAAAATAAATCAAGTTTAATTTTTGGTTTTCCTCTCTCCAAAATTGGCAAACAGCTTTATGCATTCTTAACAGTGTTTAGATTGCAATTGCCACTTGCTTTGTAACAGCTTCTTTTCAAATAAACAAGTAAAAAAATCAAGTATTAATTCCCCTTTAAAAATAAAGGATTTTAATAATTAAGCAGACTGCTGACATCAGACACATGCAGGCAGCTCAGACCAGACCCAGCATTTCAGCAGCCTCACTTCCTCACCCCAGATACAGAGCTCCTCTGTAGCAACTTCTCATGTTACTTTAAGTCCAGGTTTGTCTGACTTTTCTCAAATTCATAAATGGTACCTCAAAAATTTAGTGTTTAAGATACATTGACATTTGAGTTCTAACACAGGAGGTTAAATGAGGTGCCTCTACTAGAAAATGAAGAGGAACTAGCCCAAGTCAGATTAACTAGTATGTGCATTAAGGTTACAGAACTGGGAGCCTTTTGAGTCAGTAAAAGCAGCAGTTTGGCTATCAATAGGAAGCTCTCATCTTACCATTCACTTGAGTAAGTTTCAGTTCTGGAGATGTTAAGTAATACTGGTCACACAACATCTTGGAACTTTCATAAGCATCTGAAATAATTATTTAAATAAATGATATAAAGTATAATATCAAGCAATGTAGAAATTCATTTTAATGCATGGCAGAATACAGCTTTTAACTGCATAGCTGCTAAGGTGTTAGAGAGTCTAAAACATAGACAAGCGAATGTGTGTCAAGGGAATGATAACTTTGCATCCACTGTGTGCACTATAAATTGAGAACAAGGGGCAATTATAGCAGCATGAGCAAATCTTTGTACACTTTGATAATTGTGCATCTGTTATCTACCTGTAGGTAAAACCAATCTCAACACCTCAGACAACTTCAACTCCTACCTCATCTGTCACTTGCTAGGACTTACTCCAACATGGTTTTTTGCTGCTACTTTGTATTTTAAATTCCGTCCTCTAAAAGCTCGTGCCTTGGTAAGACTGCTTTCACCTATTTCAATTAAAGCCAGTCAGCATCCTCTACAACAGAAGTTGGTACCCAAACTGCTTGCAATCAGATATAGATACTGATCAGGAAGACAAACATTAAAGCTCTGAGAATACGCACCATTCACTACTTCAGCAACATCACAGCAAGGATCAATACTTCCAATGTGCCTTGGGTGCCCCGAGCCAGACTTATCATCAAAAAGAAGAGCTGTTTGAGATGAGAACAATACAGTATTTAATCACAAATACTGTATTATGCAAAAGCCTAAAAATTGAGACTAATACAGTGAAATCACAACATATAATCACATAAAATATTGAATGTTATTTATGCCTTTTATGAGTTAAAATGCTATATAATGTCAGCAAACTATGTTGGCTTCTCTGTAGTTCACATCTAAAGGTTTTTCAGACATTGATGATATCCCTACATATTCCACAAAAGAGTTACTTCAATTATTCTGTAGTCTAGAAAACAAGTTTTTCCATTACTCTCTTAAGTGATAGTTTCCATTTCTAACTTTTCAGTGTCACACAAAATCATGTGAAGCAGTTCTCCATCAATTTTCAGAAGTGCTGACATGAACATGTTACTCATTAGGTTTAAGTTTTTTCTCAAGCAAAAATTTCTACTTACTGTGTTGGTTCATTAGCATCCGGGTGGAAATACGGCTCATGTAAAAACGATCCAAAAAATATTGGATGTTATGATTGGTGACAGGATCTGCTTTGAAAGTGTCTTTGTATTCAATTATTCCTTGTGCCATTGTAGGAACCACATCATGATGTCTGTTTCGGACTCTAATCAGAGTATCTATAAAGCTAGGTCAAAAAGAGATCTTTTTAGAACATTATTCTCAGATTACACAGATGCAAGCTTTGTATAATGTAATTATTTAATCCAGCACCAGCACAGCTAAGTGCTTAACAGCCTGTTAAAATACAGTCTGTTTCTTTCACTCTTTTAAAAGTAATTCCTCACTAACTTAACCCAGAAGAGTTTGGCATTTTTAAAACAGAAGGTATAATGAGCCATATCAAATTCACTGCCCGTTTAATCATTTATTTGAGCAGAACATCTTGGAAAGAAGCAGAGATGTGACTTCACAGATAATTTTTTTTAGTATTTCTCTGTCATGACAGTTCGAGGGACAACAGACCAGCTTGTTCTATGTTCAGCTCTTCTGCTAGATTATCAAATTCAGCTCATGATGGCTGTCAGTCTAAAGTAAATACATTGTGAAAAGTAGAATGTGAACTAAAAAGTTCCAAAAAACAAATTAAAAGCTTACTCAGATAAGACTTTTTGGTCATCTGGGCTTTTCTGATTGAACTCAACCAGCTCCTTTAGGCTTTGGATGTACCTATTGAAAAAGAACACAAGAAATATATGCTATTAATTGATTTTTATTAATCTATCAACTTGAAAAATACTTTGTCTTGTGCACATCATTAGTCCTAACAACTCAGCTAGTTTTAAGTATCTCTGAAATATCAAAGTTACAACCAGCAATGGGATGACAGATTAACACTTCTCGACTGCCTGAACCCCAGAAGTTTTAAGTCTTTTTTTGTGCCTGCCACCAAAGAGGAACCTAAACCCTCGCTTAAGGTATGTAGGATCCCCTTATAACTCTCAAGTACAGAGTATTTCAAAAGAAGATCCAAATGACAATGACAATCAGTAAGACACTTAAGCAAAATTTTTCCAAATCTGATCAGCATTGGCGGAAGCTAAGCCTCTTGCACTAACACCTGACAGTCTTGACGCACATGGCAAAGGCACAACTGTTGGCTATATTAAGAACAGTTTCTAGATCTCACTCTAATACTTCTACTCTTTATGTCAGCCATCCTGGCAAATGCTGCAACTGTGCCAGTAAACAAGGTTAAATCAGATTCAACCACTGTATCAACTGCAGAGATTATGTTAATTGAATTTCAAACACTCGTTGCACGTGTTAAGGCAATATACTTTGGGACAGAAGCTCTGTTAGTAACTGCATCAGTGACAGATCAAAACAGGTACATAGCCTACTTTCCCATTTTGTTTGGGTCTAAGGGTCTGTAATGCCATGGGGAAAATGTTTTCTTTTCCCCCTTCTTGAAGAGTAAAAAGTGAGATTTGCTCTATTAGCTATTTCAAACTGTGAACTCCCCCCCCAACACACTAATTTAAAGATGACAATATAACCATTGGTTTTCAATTTAATTTTAGTGTGCTAGAAAAGGACAGTGTGTAACAGCTTGCAATTCAGCTTTGAGGAAGGAACTGCATTTCTACTGTATGTATGCTTTCTACTATTCAAAAAAGTCTGTAACAACAAAGTTCTCAAAGCTATGTTAATTTGCATGCTGAATTCATGCAGTTCATACTCACCAGCTTTTTACTAATTTTACTGATGGAGTGCCTAGTAATTTATCAGGAAGAAGATCGATTTCTTTCAGGATGTTTGCAAACCTCACAGGAAGCTCTTGTCGCAGAAATGAGAAAGAAGTTCTCTCACATCCATTAGTCGAGCCTATGAATAAATCCAAAATAAAGTTTTTGTTTAAGAAAGTTTCAAGGTGTAACTACAGATTGCTGACTTTCCACGAACTTCAGGACTCTATCCGTCTGCAATCATGAGGCTTTTACTGGCCAGGTCATCTAAGTGTACATACATGTTTGTGCTGAACGCTGTTTACATGACAGTAAGACACAGCGTGCTCTTGGACGGGATACTTGTACAGTTCCCACTTAGCATGAGACTTAATTGCAATCCCCTAAGAAGTACTCCAGCCTCTGTAAACAGGAGGTTCTTCGGGGTGACGTCTGGCAGCATCATGCGCGCACGGCCGCCAGAGCTGCCAAAGCGCTAATGGCATCAGGGAACAGCGCGTTCACTCCGCCTGATGGCTCCTCCCGCCCCGATGTGCGCGGAGCACGAACACGCCCCGCAGCCCATGGACCTCTCAGAGCCCGCACCCTACGAACACCCCAGAAACAGCGCTGTAGCGCATCTTCAGCTCTGATGACGGCACTCAGACGTCTCCAGCGCCTGGCATCTGGCCGGGGGGTAACTGCGGCCGGGGGTGCCCACCCTAGGCGACCTCCCCGCCGCCGCCACCACCCCGGCATCGGCAGATTCCCAGCGGGGCTGGGAATACCAGGCAGGGGCAGCTCCCCTCCTCCGCCCTGGCGCTGGGCAGCCGAGCCGGGGGTCATCAGCGACTTCAGCGCTGGCCGAGCGCGGACCCGTCGGGGCGGGGATCGCCGCCTCCTCTGTCCGGCACAGCACCGCTCCCGCACCCCCTTCCGCGGCAGCCCCCGGGCTCGCCCCTCCGCGGAGAAACGAGCCTCCGAGCCCCGGGCTTGGGCTGTCCCCCGGCCCCGACCTCCTCCTGTTCCTCCCCACTCTCACCAAAGTCCAGCAACTGCTTGATGGAGAGCGGGGACGGGGAGAAGCGGGAAAACTGCTCCACCTCCTGCGGCAACCGGCCGCTGCTGCTGCCGGCACTGGCCCCTGCCAGTGGGGCGGCGCTGCGCAGGGTTATCCGGGCGGCTTTCATCGCTCCCGGGGCGGCGGGTGCGTGGCACGTAAGCGATTGGGTGGGTGAGCGGGTGATCCGGTGGCTCCGGGACTGTCGCTATCCCCTCGCCTGTGGCGGGCGGCTTCACGTGGCGCCTCTATTTACAATCTCAGCGGGGCGGGGCTCCGGCAGGCCGCGCCCCGCCGGCCGCCTCGTGACAGCGCTGGCGGGGTTCCCCTTGCCCGGGGGCTCGGGCCAGCGGGCGGCTCGCCAGCGGCCCGGCGAAGTGTCAGGGGTGTCGGGCCGGGGGACAGCTGCGGGGCTGGGGCACGCGGAGCGGCGGGTGCTGCTCCTGCACCGCCCGCGGTGACCTTGTGTACCGGGCAGGGGCCGGGCGAGGCCGGGGGGTGGTCGTGCCCGGCTCCGAGGCGCCGCGTTGCTCCCGCCCCTCACGGGCTGCGGGGGGGTCCGGCCGTGTGCGGGCCGTGCACAGGCTGTGCACAGACACCCAGTGGGCGCCCGGGCTGCGGGGGGAGCGGGGGGCGCTGACACGGCGTGAGGGGCGCGATGGCGTCCGGAGGAAGCTGTGTTCTCGCACTCATACCGGGGGTGCTGGCGGTGCTCGTACTGATAGGGTAACTCCAGGGTCGGCGCAGACGCTGCATGGAATGCAAAAGGAGCAAAATGAGATCCCAGGGTGAGGGTGCCTCCATGTAGGCCATGGCTGTGACCTTGGTTAATAGTGACCAGATACCCGAAGACAGCTGTGCTGGTGACGCACTGGCCCCAGATCGGCATGTGGCCTTTATTTACTGTCACTAGAGCTGACCTAAGAAGGGGCTGATACAGTGCTCTCAGGGACAGCTCATCTTCCATTGTCACAGTCGATCAGGGAAAATCCAACTTTCCTCTTTGCTGGAGAAGGAGCTTGGAATTCCAGTGCTGCCTGGCCTTTTCCCAACATGCCGAGTCCACTTCACTGAGGGCAGGGTTTGCATAATGCATTGAAGAATGGAGTTAATGTCAGCAGAGGGCTTCCTGACATCTGAAAACTTGGTCTGTAACAGCAGGAGCATGTGGCAGTAAAATAATACAAAATAATGGTGCCCTAATATTTGCATACAACTCCCCAGTCCAATTTTATATGCATATATTTACACACACAAACATGTAAACTTTTTCAAGGGAAGGAAGATAACATTCCTAACAAGAAATGCTTGCACTTAGTTTAATGGACAGAGAAGAATACTTTAGCTTGTCATTAGACTGTTTTTTAAACTTCATCTCATTTAGTCATTATATCTGTTATCCCTGTTTATGGTTCTACTCCCACTGTACTGTATGTTTTATTATTTTATTGCTCCCTGTTTTATTATTTTATTGGGACAGTTACTCTGTTATTTTTCCATCAGTTATATTCTGGTTTACCACAGTGATTGAATGTTGGTGTATGAAATTTGAAATGAAGCAAAATGTAGACCTCTAATAGCAGCAAATGTAATCACTTTGATTTTTCCTGTTTTTGCTAGAAGTTAAAAATTTAGGAATTTGGGATTTTCTTTTGACTGTTTCAAGTTGGTTTGCCTGCAAGTTGCAGTTGACTCACAGAAGTGAAAATATCATACAAATTTGTTTAAACTATGAAACATGTATAGGATAGGTTTTGTTTTGTTCCATTTTCTTCCTGAAGCTACTAATTGGTGACAAGCAGGAACCTCAAAATTAACACTTTGCAATAAAATCTGGGTCAAGAAAGTTCTCTGCACTAGGCAGTTATTCCAGTTTATAAGGTCACTATTTCTATTCCTATGAGATACTTCGTTTAATCTGTTGGTGTGCTGAGCCTGCTTAATACAAGTAACTTGAATATCCTATGTGAGTAGTCATTTTACACACCCTGTTCTGAATAGGGAGAACGTCTACTAAGAATAATTTCTGTTGTTTGCATTCATTTTTATTTACAACAACTTGTTTTCTCATTGTTTTCCTGGTAGTTATATGCAGTAAGGTATGAACAAATCTCTTACATATTCAGTTTAGCTCTGAACAAAGGTAAAATTGAAGTTGCAGGAAATACAGGAAGTGTGTTGCCTTCCCCATTTGTTAAAAGGGCAAAGCTCCAGTAATTAAAAACCTGGATGTTTTTCAAATCAAAACAAACTTCTACAAGAATTTTTCACATCAGCAGCACAAGAACAATGTTTTATTATTCAGATGAGCTTCTAAAAGAAGCATGTCTCCTTCATAATTCAGATTTGCTTCTCACTCATTGTATGATAGTTATATTTTACAGGAGATTCTGAACAATATAAATTTCCATTCTTGCATATATAAACTATATATTTGTGAAATAATTGTTATGGATGTCCTGAATGTTGAGCAAGACAGCTAAGCTTCAGGCACAAATGTAACAATATATGAGGATTCATGATCAGCCAAGCTGCAGGTGAACTGGGCTGTGAAAATTGTAACCAGTTCAAAGAACGCCTCTGTCTATCCTGTCTTTAGCAGTGTTCTCACTTTACTTCCTCTCCAAATCACCATTTCACCCTCCTGAAACACGTGACAGTTTTAAGTGCAGGTGTCAGAGAACGATATTTTGACTGTGAAGGACAGTGCCAAATTCTGAACTGCAGTATTCATGAGAGGGGGTCTCATTTCTGCTGCTTAGATATTTTAACTTTCCTCTTCTGAACTGCCCTGGGGCAAGTTTTGAAGAGGTGGTAACAATGCCTGCAGTTGCTTGGTCACAGTAATGTTTTGCTGACTATGCTTAAGGAAATGGAGCTGTGTTAACATTCTGCTTTTTCCACAACAGATGGGTCCAGAAGAGTGGAATGAATGAAGCCTGGATTTCTGTCCATTTGTGTCCTAATAGCTCTCCATTGCAATCAGCTGTCTCTCGCCTCATGTTTCTTATGTCCTCACCCCTGCTGGAGACACTACATGCTGTACTTAGATCAGAGCCGTGTTCCTGATCAGCCAGCATGTGTAATGACTGACCATGTTGCTGTTGTCCAATAGAAGGTATCATGGTTGCTTTTGCCCTACCTTTTTCTATGTGGGGACAAAAATTTAAGGTTTTTTTCCTAACCCAACAAGTGCTGGAGACCCAATAGGATGTGCTGGGATGAGTGCCCTCTCCTGACCAGCCAGAATACGTGGGATGACTACTGGTGTGGTTGCTGCTCTCAAGTAGAATGAGTCTGGCTCAGTTTCCCCACCTTTTTATTCAGTGTGGAGCAAAATTTTAATCTCTCCTCCCTAAACCACCTCCTACTTTGTACAAAGTTTGTAGGGAGTTGATTATCTATTCAAATTTGGTTAAAATGCTTAGGAGGTTTGGCAAACAGGTGAACAGGCAACATTATGAAAGTTTTTTCCCTTATGGAACCAGACTAACATTCTCTGCTAGGGACAAAGGCAACTTCTAATCCTGCTTTTGTAAGGAAGGGTAAATGATAATCCAGGAGGAGCAGTAAGTCTGGGTGGAAATTAATGGTAGCACTAGGAAGTTTTGAATGTAAGTGGAAGCAATAGTCTGGTGACAAGAGCATGAGTCACATTCTTAGCTCTTCATGAAATTTCCAGCAGTACCAAGGGCAAATTGCTCACCCTCTGCCTGCAGATGGTTCTGCATTTATGGAACTGGATTGATACTTTAACCTACTAATACATTTGTTTTCTAAATATTTATGTGGCACTTTACATGGAAAAAAAATACAGAAATAGCTTTACAAACAAGGGTCATATCTTCCCGTTCTCATCTTTCTGTCACCCAATGCTGCTGCCTTATGAGCTGTCAAGCTGCTGGGGGCTCCCTGTGCAGCCAAAACAGCCAAGTAGGTGAAAGGTTGTGGAGAAGCACACAAATAAGCTGGCGTGCCTCTTCAGTAGTTCAGTGAGGGAAAGGTTCTGCAGCTGCTCCAGCACTTTCACAATCTCTCCCAGCTGGTCATAACTTGGCAAAAGTCAAGAGTACGGTAGCTGGATCATTTTACAGGTGGAGCTGTGGCCGGTCAGCAGCCTGCTTGGAGCTGTAAACATGGCAACTCAGCAGCCCTGAACAGGAGACACCCTTTTTCCTCAGTCCCTGCCTTTGTTACCCATGTCTGAAATTATCAGTTAACTTCTTTAAAATCATGGAAAAGACTGGATTGCTGGTTTCAAAATTGCTTTTCCAGAAAATAGCTGGAGGCTTGCACGAGATTAACTGTGGGTGTTGAAACTGGGAGAGTAGAGATAGCAGAAAGGGAAAAACCTGTTTTGGAGTGTAGCTGTACCATTCAGGAAATAAAGCTAAGACTCAAACTGTGATAAAAGTAGGACTCAAAAGTGTTTATCTTGAAATGCTTGTCAAAATTCAGGAGGCTGCTTACTAAGTAGGGGAATAGTAATCTTCAGCCAAGTACTACACCATTGCAGAGGAAGTAAAGGTAGACTTTCAGGGTGGGCTGGCACTGATCTGAAGTACATAGCTAAACACAAAATAATGTCTTTTTCCAGCCTCAGCTGAATACCGTAGCAGTTCTTGTGGAAGAGCATGTGGCATGCTCCATGAGAGCTGCAGGTGCAGAGGAAAATAAAGAGGAAAGGTATCATCAGGACAGCTGCCACTTTGGGCCATGGCTGCCTTTACTGTGAACAGCCCTGCTCTGGAGAAAATCACCTGGGGAAAAGTGGACACCTTGTGGAAAGTCAGAGAAAAAGTTAATGGTACCAAAAGAATACATCTTTTAAGGTCTAAATATGTTTCATCTGAACAGTTATATTTTTCTGTAGGAATATGGGAATGCGGTTAGTGTAACAGGATTATCTCAAAAGTTCTGGATTACACATTTTAGGAAACACCTCACCCAGAGAAGAAGGAGTTCTATCTTCACCTGTAACCCTTCCATGGGTCAGGGGCTTTGAACTGGTACACATACTGCTTTTGTTCTTCAGAGTAGATCACTCTGGGTGAAGAGGAGATGGTTTTGCTAAGTCTTCTACCAGATGCACTTGATACTGTTGACTGTAGCAGGATAATTGGTAAAGTGGATGTGGTGGCTTGAGTTTCTGCTCCAAACTGGAGCCTTGAATTGTTACTCCAGGTTATTTTGTCTGAGGCTGATCTTAGAAAGCATTTCCAGTTGTTCCCTCTCAGCATTTCCTTCATCAGATATGAAAGGGTTTATTTTCTTTTAGTGTCCAAATCATATGAACTTGATTGAGAAGTTTAGTCTAGGAAATAGTAAGCCAAGACGTCATCTAGAAAAGGGCTCTCTAGGGTGTTACCTGGCCACTCTTTCAAAAGTCTCATGGTATCTCTGGAATGCTGCTTCTCCTTAGTGCTTTGGATTACCCAAGGGAAGTTTGTTTTTTGTTTGCAACACCCTGACTATTATCGCTGAAGTGTGAGTTCAGAGATACTAATCAGTTGCTCTCATAAAGACTGAATTTCCATAACATACTCTATGGGAGATATCTACACAGTAGGTGCATGGGAGTTTTCTTATTTGATGAAATGTATAGCCACAGGCTAAGATGTGATAACTGCAGTTAAATATGAAAATGTAGCTTGTGTATTAAAATAGTCCTGATAAAGAGCCAGTACTATAAAAAATGTTGCACTGCACAATTAAAATGCTTTGCCTTTGGGTCTGAGAAATGCAAAATATTTTTGCGTCATGACTAACAGGTATCTAATTATGGGTAAATCACCAGTGCAACATTGCTGGAACATTAAGAACAGTCTAAACAAGGATGCTCTCCCTCTCTCCATTTACTGTGTGTATTGGGTTGACCCTGAGTTGATGGACAGTCTTTAAGACCAATTACGCTTTTCACAATTTACATATTTAAACCGCACAGAAAGGTGGGACTCCCCCTTTTTGTCTGAGCTCGCTTGCTGGGAGGTGGGGGGGCTCCGAGCCTCCAGGCCCCGCCGGGCCAGGGCCACTGCCCCTTTCCCCCTTTCCCAACGCTGTGGCACGGACCCTGGGTGGCTGGGGGGGGCTGCCTCGGAGCCGCAGGCAGCTAAAACCAGCCATGGACTGCTCACAGCTAAACCCATCCAGCGCGGCTTCTGGGGACCGGCGGGTCCCTCTCCTCTCCATGCGGAGCCGGCGGAGTCAACGGGAGCCGGCAGAGCCTCCTGTCTGCAGCCAGCACACTTCGTGCTGAACTGAAGAGGACACCACGCAGCCAGCAGCACAAAGGGAGCGAGGCTTTCCCCACCGTAAAGCCTGAACAAGAACACCCTTCAACATGGCGGCCTCAGAGCCAGAGAGAAAGAGAAGTGAGTCACATGGGACGGAGCTGGAAATGGCGACGGGAGAAAAGAGGGCGGTGCCGCGATTCTGGCGCGCAGCTTAAAAGAAACCTTCTTGCATGCCGTGGTAAGAAACTGTAATACCACAAACTGTTTGTCTCTTTAATCCATTTGAAGAACATGGGGGGATGGAGTATCTTCATGTGCCTGTGAAGATTGTGAAGAATGCCTATGCCAGGCTATATAGAAGTAGTAAGAGGCTGCTAGAGACTTGTGGCGAAGAAAAGCCTTTGTGTGCAGGCCAAAAGAACTTATCCTTAACAAGATGAATAACCCCATGTGATGGCCCATGTTTTGTAGTGTGAAGGAACTGTGAGATTTTTCATGGGAGAGATGTTCTACACACAGCAGATTGTTTGTTTCCGGGCGGATCTGCTGTTGGTGGCAGTTTGGGAACCACGTGCAACTGAAGGAAAAACCCTTTTTTCACCTTAAGCATAAGGGAGAGACTTTTCAAGAACTGGAACACTGACTAACATCCCATGTTCTGTTATCCCTTGTGTGAGCTAGGTAAAAGGAGAGAAGTGCTGGAGGGGGGGGATTTGCTTTAATTTTGTTTTGTTATTGTCTCTTTACTTTTAATTCTATTAGTAATAAAACTCTTTCATTGTACTGCAACTGTTTAAGGTTTGTGCCTGCTTTGCTTTTCTCCTAATTGTTATCTCACAGAAGGAAAATAAGTAAGTAATGAATATTTTGAACCAAAACCACTACATTTAATTGGTGTTTCCGCCCGGTTTCTAACTCAACCCGCTACACTGTGTTACTGTTTCAATCTTGTGGTATATTAGACAAAATCCACAGTTTTGCTACACAACATTAAGTATGTTTTCTTGTAATTCTTTTAATATTATTTATTACTCCATCCACTTTGGTCTTTTCAAATTCAGTTTTCAATGTAGTGCTTATCTAATAGACACTGAAATGAAAAACAAAATCATCAGAGCTATGGTGGTACTTGATTTCCAAGATTTCTGTCTACCTAAAGTGACATAAAAACTCACATTAATTTAATATTTCTTCTTTTCATTTACTGAAATGACACCAATATTCTAAATTTACTGTGGTGGTTACATTTATATGCAGGCATTCATGAAGATACATTTCAGTTAGTTTCTATATGGGAAAAGACACCTAGATATAAAAAAAAAGAAAATTAAGAGTTAAAAATATGTGCAAATACAAGTCCTGATTCCCTATTATCTGGGACATAATACCTGGGTACAAATAACCAGCAATAAGTTTGCAGGTACTGGTTTCAAAAAAACACCTTTTAAAGAAAGTATTTTAACATACTCACAGGAGGATACAGTCTGTGAAATAATATCTTTGTCTGTTGTGAGACAAATTGAATTACAAATTTAGTTTGAAAATAATATGTTATCAACAAGCATATTTGCACTGCACAAAACCAGATTCACTAAAATGTGTAAGATCTCCATTTACACCAGATAAGAAGCAGCGTAATTTCTTCTTGGACACTCACACAAGTACTGTTGAAGTGAGAATTGTTAAGCGTTCTATTTTGTGGATACTCATTATGAGTACATGTTTAAGTAAGGTTGAATGTTTGGGCATTTCCTCATTCCCAGAAAGAAATACAACAGTATTTCTCTGTTTCAACAGTACTGGAGAAATGTTTTGAAATTTTAATATTCAGATCAAGAAATAAATCCAAGGTAAATGTAAACAACCAGAAGATACTCTAGACAAGAAAAAGCTTTGTGATCACCACAAGAGCCCTTGCTAGCTTTCAGCGACTGCTGAGAAGGGAGGGCAGTGCTTTCCCCTGGTTTGGGTGCTGGAGAATCAGTTTCCTTCTGCTTTTTGTTCCAGATATGCTACATGGAATCCTGGAAACCAGTTCCTTATTTGCAACTCCCTATATGCTGAAGTTTAAGAAAGAGAGATAAGAGTGTTATCAAAGAAGCAATGGAGTAAGATGCTGAAACGGATATTGCTTGGGTGTGTTGCCATGCTGAAGTAAACAAGTGTATCTGTGTTTATTTTTATTGGTGTTTTGGGCTTACAGCATGTACATCAAATGATGTACACGCTTATCACCTCTCATGTATGGAAACAGTTTTTAAATTCTAAGCATTTCATTTAAAAGAAGTCAAATCAAATCAATGCCAAGAACCCTAGTTAGGATGTAATTTTTGCTGAAAACTACCTTTTTCAAGGCCTTGGAGAAAAAAATCAGACATTTAGTAACATTAAACAAATAAAGACATTTCTATCACATTTCCCTCAGTCAAACCTTCATTACATTTTCCCTCTTTATGTGAAATACAGTAAATGGATATGGTATTTGCCCTTTCCATGAGAAAGACTCAAAAAAGTGTTGGACTGCATTTTGAGAAGCAGTCTGTAGTTTTATGTGAGCACTTTTGGCTGCTTAATAAAGGCTGCAAGACCTTGCAGGTCTGAGGGATTTCAGTTAGAGTTATGAACCCATAGCACCTTGAGAAATTAGGTGCTAGGTCTGACCTACCTGCTGAATCGAACTCTACTGTTGAAAATGGGATAAATTTCCATCTGAAGGCACTGAAAAAGAACAGAGCATTTTGACTCCTAAAATTTTCTCTTTGAAGTAAAAAGGGTGTCTCTATTTAACCATTCCTGGAGAAAAGTTTTTAATATTGTATTTTCGAATCATCCAGATAATTCCAGTCCTTTACAGTCAGTTCATGTTTCAAATCTTGTGCCAAATGCTTACATGCCTTGGAGTAGAGAAGACCCAGAGGGAACTCATAAAATTATATAGGAAGGGCACCAATTCACTCTTGCTGAGAAGTAATTTGGTTTGGTTTAGTAACCTGTGAAATAGTTCTGTAAAATTATGAACTTTAAGGAAACTGCAAAGAGTGTGATTATTGACATCTGCTGTAGGTGACCTTTACATGCTGAAAAGATCACAAGGTAGTAAAAACAAAAAAATTACAGCCTCCTTTCCTTCTTCTCTCTAATGGTCTGAAATTGAAAAATTGGATCTATTGAACCCCAGTTAAAGTTAGGACAGCCAAATAAAACAAGACTACAACCTGCAACTTGCAGTTTTCCAAGTGTGTAATTTATATACTTTAGAGACTAAATGCTGCTGCTTGAGGGAGTTGAGTCGCCACTCTCACCTGAACATAAATCACTTCATGGTATTTCCATCCATTCACTACCTCTTCCGTTAACTTCCCCCTCTATGGTAAAGAAACATATCCCAGTATTTCAAAGGAATAGATGTACACGTGCAGATCATCCAAAGCTGTTTGTCCTGATTCTTTTCTCAGTGCTATGATGAGGGCTGTGTGCCTCACTATCTTTCCTACTTCTTAGTATCTTTTCTGGCTGTTCTTTCTTTGCTGTTTGTGTTAACATAATCTAAACTCCTGGCAGCTTTATGAAATTTGTACTGGCATTGATCAGCTTGCAGGTTATGGTGAATGCCTTAACGTCATAGTTGCTGACATTACAGCAGTATGTAGCAGCTAACATTTTTAGTGCATTAGCTGTGCAAATGACCTTTTAACTCTCCGTAAGAGCATCTCACAGTTGTCCTGAGTCAGCGTGCCAGTTACCACAATAGTCTGAGGGTGGCATTTTAAGTGTCTCTCGTCACCTTGATAAGGGACCAAAAAGGCAGTAGCATGACACTAGGTATGCCCTATGACACACATTGCCTGAGTGTGCTGGATGCTGGGACATGCTGAAGGGGACCCAGACCAGAGCCAGAATAGCATTGCTTTCCTTGATGTAAATATCCCCTAACAATTCCCCCATAATCACATCAGTTAAATTATTTTTTCCACAGCTCCCTTTGGAAAGGAATTCTGTCTGGTCCTGTCCTGTCACACTCTTTTCATTTTAATAAACATGTTTTCCAGAAGTATATTGAGCAACACGATGAGCATTGAGACATGCAATTGCCTCATTCTTCCTTTTTTTTTTTTCATTAAGAAAGTTATTAACGTTTGCATTTTTTAAAATTTAATTTTATGGCTGATACACTGTTTACATCATGGTCAAAAGGATGTGTTTCCCTGTTCTAGTAGAAGTGTATGGACTGTCTGATCCCAACTTCTGTGTGTATTTGTACATAACCTTGATTTGGCCTAAGAGAAAGCCTTGATGCTTGCAGAACAGATTTATTCTGGGTCATGACTGGGAAACTGGGCTGTCACCAGTAGGGTACAACCCAGATTTTCAAATGCTTTGGAAAGTATTTGAGGATCTGACATCTGTGTCTGGAAATACATTAAGTAGAAGTTGTTTACAGGAAAGGACAGGCTTAGTATGCTCACTAACTATTGCTGAAGAGCTGGCTGTAATGTTCTGTACTCAGAGTTCAGATAGTAACTCATGAGTTGTTATATGAGTTAAGTGGATGATTTTCAGCAGGACGGTGGGAAATCTTCTTGCCAGCTGCGCATATTAAGTACTATGCATAGCTGTTGCAGTGTGAGATACTAGAGGGGATTGCTAGGACATCCTTGAAGTGATGGGTAAACTTCTCAGCAAGAGGGAAGTTGTACATGTGCCATTTCCGGTTACTGGATAGTGTGTGAATGACTGTGAATGAAGTCCTAAATCAATGTCCACTGCATTCAGTTTGTTTCCAGTCATTTCAGCTGTAATCTTAGCTGGGAACTGGATCAAACCTCTCTCTGTAAGATTGGAGATAGCAAAAAGCATGCTGAAAGAAAAAATGACAGTTTTAAGGTTCATATTTTAATTTTTCAATCATTTTTAAAGACTTCCAGAAAAGTATTTTTTGAAGTCTGATTTCCCCCTTTTTCAGTTTCCTACATTATGCATAGATTAGTTCTATGAGTAAGAAATTTTTTTTCTTATGGCTGTCTAACTTGAGGAAGTCAGTAACCTAGGCCACCTTTGTAGCAAGGAAAAAAAAAAGCAGACATTCATATCCTTGTTTTGAAATCCTTTTCTCCATGTGCTTTGTTCTTTCTGACTAAAATAAGCAATACTTCAGTTTTAAAAGTGCTCTGCCAGTGTCATGTCCATCATTACTCATGGACTGTCAGAGGAAACATGGGATATCTGAATTGAGAGAGACCATCGGGGAGATCTGGGGCCAGGAACCAGGAGGCAGGAAAGGAGGAGGAACTGATATTCCCCCATGTGAAGACCAACATCTGAGTGCACTCTGTGGTCAGGAGGGAAGCAAGGGACACCTAACCCCGGAACTGCCTGTCTCTTCTCCAGATGTAGTCAGAAAATATTAGAAAGGTAAGATGGAGCTCTCCATGGAAATTTTTGACTGATTGAATGTTGCTTTATGCAGGATCTCAGTGAAAAGAGCCTCCTGCTATTTTAGTCAGTTGTTGGGGCCACTGTGTTCTGTCAGACAGCTCTCTTCCCAGACTAGGCATGCATAACATGTTAAGGAGCTTCACTGAGCCATCCCACCCGTGTCCATACAGTGTAGACTGCTAGGATGGATATCCCACAGAGTGGGATAGGCCTTTTTAGCGTTCATACCACCACATATAGGACCCTGATTAGCTGTTGCTATTACGCTAAAGCACCCCACAGGTAATGACTGAGAAGAGATGATCTTGCTGGGTTTTTTGGTACTGGGGAGGGGTAGGAAAGTGAAAGAAAAAGTGGACTTAATACCCATATTCAAAACAAGACCAATCAAAAGATGAGACATGGATTGTAAGTTGCTGCAGACTTTATTGCTAGCAGGGCATGCAAACCTTCTGGTTTTTTCTGGTCAAAAACATCTTTGTTTTCCTTACTCCTTCAGACCTTGGATAGATGCTCTCACTGTCAGGATGAACGGTGTTTTGGTTTTTTTTCCATGAGTAAGTGACGTATATATGTTTAGATATTCCCTAGACTTTTTACAGGTGTAACTCTGTATTAATTAGTTGTAACATTAGCCTAAATTCTAAAACTGGGTACTTAGCAGGGAGTCAGATATAGGCTGCTGCTTCAACCCACACAGTAAGACCTAATGAAACATGGGAAATGTCCCTAAGTCCCTTCAAGGAATTGCATAAATTATGTGTCCTATAGCAAGTCTCTAGGTCTAAGCTAAACAAAGTTCTTTGAAAGATTTTCACACCCCACCCTGGCCTTTTGTGTTAGCTCCCAGATCAAGACTCTCACCTTTCTGCCCAGTTAGTCAACATCTGGAGGGAACAATACACAGATACCATTTGCTGCTGCTTGCAGACATCGAGTCTGAAGATCCAAGTCAGTGAAGGCGTCTCTCATTGTAGAGTGGTATCCAAAATGAACAGAAGCTGAAGATGTTTTACAACGAAAAAGTAGTCTGAGCAAATAATCACAAAAAAAATGAATCTACGATGGTTTGACTGCCTCTTTAAAATTATTACAGGAGAGGACCCAGGCACAGCTGACCTCCCTCTTTGTGCTAACTTAGGAATGGTCCCTCGGATATTATGAGGGTTGGCATCCATACAGGCCAATGCCCACACCTTACATTTTGATTGAGGTTTGGCACCTCTATGCACTTCTGAGTAGAGTAGGGAAGAAGAGCAGGGAAGAGGGTTGATTTGGGGAAGAGGGTGAGGGTGTCTGAATGGAAGACCTTGTGCCTTATCCTTTAGGAAACTAATTTTTCAGTCAGCTGCACAGAAGCTTCCCATTTGTCACAGGGGATATTGAGGGATGGGAGAGGTCTGCTCAGCTCTGAAGAGACAACAGTAGGCATGGCTGGAGTAAGGGCTGGACTTGGAAGGACTGAAGGCATGTTTTTGTGTGAGCCCCTATGTCAAGGGCTTCACAGATTGGAATGGGGTTGGACTGAGTGTGAAAGGCTGGTAGGTCTCAGGTGGGCCCTAAATCCTCAGTCCCAGCTCTCGCTGCCTGTGGGCAGTGTTCAGCACTGTGTTCAGAGCCACTATCCTATGCTTTATATTAGGATGGATAGTGGTGTTAGAATCAGGGTAAGAGTTACAGTTAGGGAAAGGAAGAGTAAAAAGAAAATTGAAAGAAGCTAGATACAAATATATCCTGTGGGATCTGCTTGGACGTGTGCAGGTCTGGTGTTGGCAGTGCACTTAGACAACATTTTCATCAATGTACTCAGGTCATGTATTTTCTTGTGGGCTCTAGTCACTTTGCTATTTTTACTTCAAGGATTATTTCAGATTTATGTTTAGGGACAGAAAGAAACAGAGTTGTTTTATACTGCATATATAATTTGGAATTCAAATGAGGTTTGGTATCCATACAGGGTAATGGTTTGTTACTGATATCTGCGAAAACTTTAGTCCCAAAGTGAAGAAAAAGATTTCTGAGGATGTCAATCTTCCTTAAGTATAAACTCACATGACTTCTTTTCCTTGGCAAAATACTGATGAGAACTGGCCCTAGTTCTGCAAGAAACTTAAGTACAATTCTGCACTAAAGATACAAAGTGTGTAGGACAATGAACAAGATGGTATATTAATATATTATTGTCCTCTACTTTCCAAGCAAACAGGTTGTAGCATTTGAACTAAGTCTAGACATGATTAGAGCCTGGGTTACATCTCCTGCATGACATAAACCCAGAGCTACTAGCTCACATAAATAGAAATTTGTTAGTTTAAGGAAGATACGAAAGAGATATAAACACAGCTAAGACAACCATGGCAGTTGTAGTTATGGTACATTAGAAACAGCCTGTTTATGAAAACTAGGCAGCAATGCAACAGTATGGCATTCCTCTTTTACTCTGGCAGACAGTACTTAAATATCACCTTGCAACTTAATAAAATGAGAAATATTTACTATTCCGTGGACCTTTTCTCCTCCATATGGCTGAATTCCTTGAAGACATTATTTTTCTCATTTGTGAAGTGTCAACATTTCCATAACACATAATTTTTTTCCCACTGTCGAAAGAAGGAATTCCTCATTCACTGACATTTGTCTGAGAGCTTGGCATGCCTATACGTGACCAAGTACCCACATGCAGTAGGGTTTGTGTTTTGGCTCTGAGCAGAGGTGGTAAGGGAAAACATGATATAGGTGTACAGAAATAGACTGGGTATTTAAGATTCTAAACAAGTTGTCAGATCTAATCTAGGCCTCTGGTAGGGCTAAACCTATTTTCTCATTTAACACAGATATTCGGTAATATTCTGGAGGAAAATGCTATAGAGTTGAAAATTAAAAGTTTCATAGGAATTGAAAATAATTCTGATATTATTCTACACATTCAAATTTTTTATCTAAAATTAAATAAAGGGAATGATTTTAGAACTGACAAATGCCTTTTATGTGCCCAAGTTTCTGGGAGTCCAGCTCAAAACATCTTAAATGGACAATTAATTTTTCTTTCAGAAAGTTGACTTCCAGACTGGCACTGAGCAGACAGACACTGTATCCCCAGTCCTTGGCATAGTGAAAGTATCTGCTAGGGAAGCTGTTGCAAAACAGAAGGGCTCATTCTTCCTGGCCCAGAAAAATTAAGTTTCTGCTAAGTCCTTTCAACTAGAGTTTGCTCCTGAAATGGGGAGAATCTTGCTGTGCACTGTGCAAACATAATTTGTGTAGCTGTTAGAATAAATGTGTGTTGTAGCCAAGGTAAATAATCAGAGAGAAAACTTTCTAATTATATTCTAATAAGTGACAAAAAAAGAAAGCAAAATTTTGTAAAACCAGAGTTATTTTGTCTAGAAAGCAAAAGGTTTTGAAATGGGCAGTAGACATTATTGAATTCAATGAATTCTGTCTATGTTCCTTGAGACATTGCACCCCAGCAGATTTCTGTGGCAATGCAGGATGTCATGACAGCTAACCCAGCCTAGGTTAGATTTGCCTGTGTGGCACTGTCTGAGCTCAAGGATGCTGCCTGCTGAGATCCTGAAATGTTTTCTTCTTATAATGCTGATCCTTTCTTTTGCCTGGTTGCAAAGTCATACTTAAGACTCTTATTTACTCCTATTTATTTATATATAATTTTTTTTCAGTGTTTCTAGTTGGTCATTTGAATGTATTTGGTGTCAGCTAGAGAATTATTTAGGTGTGTTACTTTGAAACATAATTGAAGATTTCTGAGCAAAAATAACAATTTCCCAAGAAAAGTCTTCAGGCTACTTTAAAGGTACCTTACATTTTACATTCCTGCAGTACATATCTGTCACCAAATAAACAAAAAACACCCTATCACAGTATCATTATATATTACCAACAGACAGTTCTACAGGGTGTAGTAAATCTGTAAGTACTTTGGATGTTACTTTATTGAACATTCCAGAAAAATAATCTTTCTTTTTCCTGAACATTTTTCCCACTGTTTTCTGTATTATTAGCAGACCATCTCACGTTTCTGATGATGGCAGTGATGGCTAAAAATGAAACAGGAATCTTATCTACAGCACATATAATAAAACATCGTAGAAAGGGTCCAGTCCCAAGTCCAGTCCCTGCACACAAAGAGATCCTCAGATGACATGGCAAATGGAATCTTGGGTAGTTCTGTGGATCCTGCACAAAGGACTGCCAAAGCCATGGAAGTCAGCTCATGTCAACAGAGTAAAACATATTGCATAACAAGTTCAATATACAGCGCAGATTTAGATAGCATTACCTGCAGAATATCAATGATAACAACACTGTAGGACATAACAAGCCAGGAGGTTCCTGGAGAGCATTTATGATAACTTCTTCCTCCAGGCCTCCAAGTGATAAAGAAGCCAATGAGGAGAAGTGCTCTGCTCGACCACATCCTCACCAAGGAGGGGCTTGTTGGGGATGTGAAGATCAAAGACAGCCTTGTGTGCAGGTCAGCCTGCAGTGACCATGAGATGGTGGAATTCAGGATCCCAGGGACAGGGAGGGTGGAAAAACAAGGTCAGAACCCTGGACATCAGGAAAGCAGACTTTGGCCTCTTCAAAGATCTTGAAAATATGCTATGGGATAAGGCCCTGGGTGAAAGGTGGGGCTAAGAAAGATGATTAATATTGAAAGGTTACCTCCTACAAACTCAAGATTGTTCCATCCCAATGAATAAGAACTCAGACAAAAATTTCAAGAGGGCCACATGGATAAACAAGTTGCTCCTGGCCATACTCAAACACAAAAAGGATGCAAGGATGGGTAACCTGTGGGGAATACAGAATCATTGTCTGAACATTTAGAGATGAAGCTTGGAAAGCTACAACCCAACTGGATTTGAATCTGACCTGGGGTGATGGAGACAAGAAGAAGGGCTTCTGTAAGTACATAGGTGACAAAAGGAAGACTAGGGAAAATGTGGGCACCTTGCTCAATGAGATGGGGCATCTGGCTACACAGGGCATGGAAAAGGTTGAGGTACTGAATGTCATCTTTGCTTCCATCTTTACTAGCAACACCAGCCTTCAGGAATCCCAGGTCCCAAAGACCAGGAGGAAAGACTGGATCAAGGTACATGTACCCTTGGTGAAAGAGGATCAGATCAGGGAATACTTAAGCAAACTGAACATTCATGAATCCACGGGCCCTGACAGGATGCTGAGGAAGCTGGTAGATGTCATTGTGAGGCACTTTCAATAATTGTTCAATGATCTTTGATTGTTCATGATTACGGGGAGAAGTACCTGAAGACTGGAGGAAGGTAAATGTCACTTTTATCATTCAGAAGGGCGAGAAGGGAATGACAGGCTGATCAGCCTCACCCTGATTCCTGGGAGGGTGATGGAACACCTAATCTTGGAAACCAATCCCAGGCACATGAACAATCAAAAAAAAATCATCAGGAGTGGTCAGCATGGCTTGACTAAAGGGAAGGGTCCTTGACTGTCATACATGAAATCCCTATTTGTGCTTGGTCTTTGCATATTAAGTGCTTTAAGTAATTAATTTTGAGTTAATTATTTTTAAATTGAATGTTACAATTAACCCATCAGCCCAGGTACAAAAATCCAGTTCCATTATCAGTGTTTCCATTTGTTTAAAGTTTATTAATAGAGTTGCACCCTTCCCAGTTAAAATTTTTCCCAGTAAAAAATCACAAACTTGCCCCTTTTCAAGCTACAAACCACTGGTACACCATAAGAGTTACCTTTCCTGTGTTTACTGTATACTTTTACAAGTGTTTTGAGGTGTGTTGGATGTTTTTTAATACTTTTTGTAAGTGTTTCACTTGCATTTTGATTCCAAGGCTGAAACCCCACCCAGTCTTAATAGCCAGCAGTTATTTTTAGCCACAGCCATTACTCTGCAGGCAAGTTCCATGGCAACCTGAATACCTGAATTTTAATGAAGGTATTGTATTCCCTTATCGCTAACTGATACCACCCCTCCCTTGACAACGATGAGCCATTGGTGGACAGAGATGATCCATCAAAAGGAAAGCACCAATCGCCTTGGACCGAAGGGGCGGGCTGTGGGCGGACTGGGGGCGGAGCAAAAACTATAAAAAGGACGAAGCCGAGAGGCGGGCTCTCTTCTCTCTTCCCCTCTTGCTCTCTCCAGACTAGCTGTGGGAGACGTCGGTGCTGGGCATTAAAAGCCTTACCCCTTTTAAGGGGCTTTTAGTAATTTTTTTAAAGTCAACCCAGCACTGCAAGTTCTTTTTCTCTACCTGAGGTTTAGTGCTGTCTCAGCCAGAAGATCTCATATCCCTGCGCTCCTGGGGCATACCATCTACCGAGCCATAGGATCCCAAATTTTTATATATTTTTAAATTTCTGTAATTTTTCAATTTTTCTGTTTTCAATAAATTAATCTTTTTAAGAGTTGTCTCATTTCTCACATTGACCAACTTGAGAAACTTGTATGATGAAGTGACTGGCCTGGTAGATGAGGGGAGAGCAATGAATACTGTTTACTTGGACTTCAGTAAGGCCTTTGGCACTGGCTCCCATAAGATCCTTATAAACAAGCTGTTGATATATGAGCTGGATGAGCAGTGAGGTGGGTTGAAATCCTGCTGAACGGCAAGGCCCAGGGGGTGGTGATCAGAGGCATGATATCTTTGCTAGACTTTCTTCAGTATGTCCATGTCTGTCTTCTACTGGGACCTCAGAACTGGACATAGTACTCCAGGTGTGGCCTCAGCACTGTTGAGTAGAGTGGAAGGAACACCTCCCTTGACCTGATGGCAACACTCCTCCTAACGCAGCCCAGGATCCCTTCAGCCTTACTTGCTACACAGGCACATCACTGGCTTATGTTCAATTTTGCATCTACCAGGACCCTAGATCTTCTGCAAAGATGCTTTCCAGCTGGATGGCCCCCAGAAAATACTGGTGAATGGGGCTGTTCCTCCCCAGATTCAGGACTTGCACTTTCCCTTACTGAACTTCCTAAGGTTCCTACTCACCCATTCCTGTCATGGTCCCTCTGGATGGCAGCATGACCCTCTGGTATATCAGCCACTCCACCTAGCTCCCAGATTTGTGTCATCTGCAAACTTGCAGAGGGTACACTCTGTCCCGTCATCCAGACCATTGATGAAGATGTTGAACAGAATTAGACCCAGTCCTGACCCCTGAGGTACACTGCTAGTTCCTGACCTGTGGCTAGACTCTGTGCCTCAGATGTTCAGGCAGTTTTCAGTACCTCACTGTCTGTGTATCCAGGCCATGCTTCACTGGGTTCTCTGTGAGGTTCTTGTGAGAGACAGTGTCAAAGGCCTCACAGCAGTCCAGGTAGACAATATCTGCCACTCTGCCCTTGTCTTCGTACTTTCTTTATACTTTCCCTCTAATTTCTATTTGCAACTCCTTCACTATGGCTACCAGGGCAACAGAGCTAAGTGCACCAGTACATAGAGTTTTCAAAACAGTGATCTTCTCAAAGGGAGGACCAGTTCCACTGGGGGTTTAAAGCCTTTAACTGAGAAGCATAAGAGAGTAGACAAAATTATCCCTCAATCCTTGGGGGACGTGAGCCATAGCTGAGCCTGCGATCCTGCTGCCTGGGTGGAGTGAATTTTGTGTCTCTGACACCTAGTGGCAACATGGCACTGTGTAGCAGTAATTGAGTCTGTGATACTCGCTTTATTACGATGCTCACACTTTTATGAGGTGTTTTACTTTCATTTTCTCTGTATTACCCCTCTTTTTACTAATGGAAGATCAAGCATCAATCAATCAATGTCTAAAGTCTTAATGGAAGTGATATATGATATATGATGAGAAGCCTGAATAAATAGGAGGATCAAGAATATTGAATGACTATATTTTACTAGCAGTGTCTCAAACATGAGTATTTGAACAAATTCAAAATACAGAGGTGAGTGAAGAAACAGAAGAGGTGTTTTTGTAATAAGTAATGACTTAGGCTGATTTTCTTATCTCTTCTAATTTAGACATAAGAGTTATTAAATAAGAATTTAAATGGGGAAAATTAAAAATGAATGGTGGTTGTCCCAATCACTCTATTATATCACGTATATGATCTACCATGAAATATACCCCTGCCCTTTTATTCACCTATCATAACTTCCTGAAAAGTTTGATGGTTAATAAAGTGATGTATAGTGAAATGATTTTTGCAATAAGAAGTAAAGGGATGGGTTCATGGACTAAGGAAGTATTCATAATCTAAGGAACAGAATCTATGGTTTGTATGAAGAGCAGGATCATTAAGTGGATGAGATGTTGGCTTTTCAGGGACTGGTGTTGTGGAGCAGCTCAGTCTTCTGAAAGATCCCAGCCACTTCATCTGGAGACTGAACATCCAAGTGCTTCCCGTCGACCAGCTTGATTGACCCTGACTTATCTGAAGATGATTATGAAAATGTACTATTTAGACAGAGGTAGGAGGAGCACTTACAGTGGAAGACTTACAGTGAGCACCTCTGTGGGAAAAGATCACAAAACATGAAAGAGGCTGCAGTTTTGGGTAGCAGAACACGGGACTGGTATCAATGGCACAAACCTAAGGATCCATTTATGAGGTTCCCAAATGCAGGACTCTTCTCTTACTGTGTCAATGGCCATGCCAAACTGATCTCATAGTTCAAAAGTTGCTTTGTACATAATTCAACTTATCTTGAAGGGGGGTGATGATCTGAAATAATTGCAGAGGCATGGCAGTGGTATGTAATGCAAAAGCTTCTCCTTCAACATGACACCAGATGGTGATGCTACATATCTGTTTGGTGTTAAGTTTTGCACAATGCACATTACATGCACTCTGAGCAAGGGGGATTTTGGCACTGACTTCATCATTGGCTCCCGTACAAAGACATGAGCCTGGGGCTTGTCACTGGAATGTTGCATACTTACATGTCTCATAGAGCTCACTGAAACTTTTTGCACAATTTGTTTCACAGCTTATGTGCATGTTAGAGGTTTTGGGACAAGGATAGAATACTCTCAAATACTAAGAAAACCCACAAAAATCAAGATACACAGAATTAAATAATAGAACTATCTCAGCATGCATTGAAATTCATTGAAATGAAGTTTCCTGTTACACATAGAAAAATGTTCTTCAGGTAAACAGGGAAGATAATACCTTTATTTAAAAGTAGACTGTTAGCTGTCTTTATGATAGTCATTAAAAAAAGTATGTATATAGGATGAACCAGTGGAAAGCAGAGTATCTGTCATGCTCCAGAAAATATTTATATTTACTGGAGAGAGTTGTATAAATATTGTCTAGAAACATGCACAGAACTATTTTTATTTTCATCATAGTCATAGTGAGAAAACTGTGCTGAGGTAAGGATACATTCATCTTCCTGGCATAGAGTGTGTCATAGGTAATAGTTCCTCTGGCTCAGTTTGACATTTTTCACAGATACTTTTCTATTAACTCTGTGACACCTTTATAGTAGTACCACATGGATTGGTTATTTTAGGGAATGGGTTGAAAAGCAGTATGCCTTTATAAATTCATCTACTCTAATTAATGGTTACAAACACAAAACATCATCATCCTAATGCTAATATAATAATAATATAATAATAAACATCATACTAATAAATCCTGCAGTGCCCTTCTAGATCTTTATGAGATCTGTTGTGTTTTCTTTTTCTGCATAACCCTGGAACAGGATCTTATGGACCTGTAATACAATTGGGGTACAAGTGCAGCACCTTTGTAAACTTTTTACTCCTAAGCTGCTTACAATGCTTTCAACATAATTTCACGTAATCATCATTTTCTCTTGCTATAGCTGTATTTATAGCACATTAATAAAAGCTGCTGGTGGTGAGGAGGATTTTACGTCTGTACTGTACTGCAAAACCTGACAGTTAATTTTCAAAAACTAATTCCTGCTAATGAGTTACTACTCCTGGATGCTTTTGGAGAGGCATTAGCAATATGTGCCAGACCTGGCAGCTGTGCTGCTGGGAAATGGTGAGAAGTAGGAAGCAGATATGGACTGCAGGCAGCTGTCAGGCAATTATGTAAAGGAAGGTATCAAAGAAAACACTGCACAGCAGGTGCAGCCCAGGGAAGAAGAGGCAACACTAGCCACTGACACAGAAATGGGAAGGGTTGCTGAGATGTAAGCTGGTGGCACACACAGTCCCAAGGCTGCAGCAAAGCCTCTGCCTTGCCATTAGCTGTGACTGCGCAGGAGCAGTCTGTGACAAAAAGTGACTCTCTCACAACATGCACTTACACGATACTTTACAATGGATGGGTCTACCTGATGTGTAGTTCATCTGACTAGAAGATGTCATCCACATTTAGGCTACAGGCATCTCCCAAAGCTGCAGCCTGCGTTCAGTCATGCAGCAGGTACCTCGCTCCCCTGCTTATTCAGAGGGAAGCCTGGGGGCATTGAAGACTGCAGGTGGAGCTGTTCAGTGCTCTAGCATCCCTGAGCTGCTTGCCAAGGTGGCTGCAGGGCTGCAGCCAGGGCTGCAGGGCTGCAGCTGCTGAGAGACCCCTCTCCCATGTACCATTCATAGGTCTCCTGCAGCAAAAAGACCTTGGAAGCCCGTGTTCTTTCCCAACAGTGAGACTCTCCCCTTGTAACACAAGGTCCCAGAAATGCTAGCATCACTGCAGGGCTGGAGGGCAGCAGCACTACTAGGGACAGCAGATAGCCAGCCTCAAGTGGAGGATTGCAACCCCTCAGCCTGTCACTGTCTTCTGCAGATAATGCATATGTCAAGAAGAAATACCTTATCTTGGGAATGGCTGGGGTAGGACAGACTCTCATCAAGGCACAGCAGTTCCTTGGGCAAATACTGCACAAGAGTCAAGACAACACTGAAAGATTTGTCTGCTGATAGACAAAATTTCATGGGGAAAAATATGATCCTCAGTTTGTGTTAAGAGGTCCTTCTTTCATGCTTTCTCCCAGACTCTTGGCACCATACAGGCAACTAGACTCATGGCAGCTCTGCATCAGCCCTGATGAATGATGCTAAACAGCTCTGCTGTAAGCAGGTCAAACAGTATGCTCAAATGAAATCAGTGCCTCTCTTAGCTACTCCAAAGCATGGCTACTCCAAAGCATGGCTTCTCAACAGTGTCACGTGGGGCCTCTGAGATGACATAAGTCTGGCAAGAATGCCCTTTTCTCCTTCACACTGGGCATCATGAACAGACAGTTTGGGGATTGTCACATGCCCTGCACTGTCCACACATGGTCTGACGAGGAATGTGGGTCCATGGGTTTCCTACTGTGGCACCTGACTGAAGCTTCGCTCTGCAGCTGCCTGCACACAGACGAATCTGGGATGTGACAGCATTGCTGCAGTGAGGGAGTAGGGCAAGAAACAAGTCATTTAGTACAACTCTCTGCTTCCAGCATGACTGGCAGTAAGACATCAATGCAGACACAAGGTGTCTGCTAATGACACTGCTGATCTCTCATCTCTGAGACACCACCAAGCCAATGCACAATACTTCTGACCAGACTATATGTTTTTCCTTTCTTTCTGCAGACCATTGCCAGATGTCTCACAGGCTTCATGGGAATATGGTCTGTGGATGGGCACTTAAGACAATTTGGCACCACAGAGTCTGACCCCTTTTAACAGTCTAAGAGGTAAGAGAGACTTAGGAACACCAACCTTGACCTCCCTAATACTCCCCTTCTCTCCCTAGTCTCCACTGCAGCTCATCACTTCCAGTGTACAGCTTTCCAGAAAAAGAACTGTTCTTCTAACATGACCTTGATCTTATCTTCTCAATCAAGATTTCATAT
Organism: Coloeus monedula; assembly: GCF_965178545.1. NCBI lineage: Eukaryota > Metazoa > Chordata > Aves > Passeriformes > Corvidae > Coloeus > Coloeus monedula. Next base: position 25,059,833 of record NC_138781.1, read on the forward strand.
TTTGGGCTGTTTTCTAAAGATGTCCAATGTGCTCCATAAAACAGAGGCCAGCAACTATTCCACAACAAATTTGTGAGGCTCTTTGGCACTGCAGAGCACTGGTGCAACTGTGTAATTCATCATGGATATATTTCCCACTATCAGTTACTATCCTAGCCCTCCAAATAATGAGCTCTGTCAAGCTGATGTGCAGAAGGAAAGCCAGCACTCAAGTGAGCCCCTGCTGTACTTGATGATCACAGCCCCCAAGGTAAGACAAGTTGCCACTGCTTGGGACCATGAATTTCAGGCAGATACCTCCTTTTTTTTTGGGTGGAATTACAGACATAGCATCTTTCTCCTTCCATTGCTGTCTCAACATCATCTGGGTTGTGCTAGATTGACATCTAAACTTGACGTCACAGCAGCAACATCTTTGACATTCACCACCTCTCCCTTCACCACTCAGGGAATGATTGTGCTGTGACTGCTCTCATTTATTCACAGAGAACCACTCTTGGAGCTACTGTCACCTCAGCTTCTGCAGCAGCTGCAGACCCTTCCTCATCAAAAGGCTTAGGGGTGAGTTCCTCCACCACAATCCAAGTAGACAAGGCAAGTGCCACAATCACTTTCAGACCCTCTCAGTTCTTTAGGCCTCTAGCTCTTGGACTCTTGCCTGTATCTTGCAGAGCTTCTTGTTCTGACCCTGTCCAGACCTAAAGTTCATCCCAGGCCTTTACTCTCCCTAATCCCTATTTACTCTAATTGTCACTGGCTTTATAACCATCTAGTGTACAAATTCCTAAGTAAGCCTTCTGCCTCCATCTCTTCCGCAGTCTTCACTAACCTCTAAGTTAAGAAGAGTGGGGCAGGAAATTTTATTGCCAGTGGATAAGATTCAGTCATCCCTGGCACTTCATTGTAGAGATGCCTTTTGTTGCATAGTTCTGCCACGACTGGAGAGAGCAGGCAGGCAGCCCTTGAGAATGGCACAGGGCGTGAAATGTCTACATCACAAGGTTTAGTGGAGATGTGTTAGTTGTATGTACAGGACAGTGACAGACATCCCTCAAAGCAAAAACGTTGGAATTGTGCTGCCTACCAAGCACAGACATCCCATTTAGGACATGGGTGTGTTAAAAATTGTGGGGAAGTCAAGGTGAATCATTGTCATGCACCACAATGTGTAAACTGACACTGGATGCCTGCCTACTTTCAGTTCCAAGTCATAATCTCAGTGTCCTGTGAGTTGAGGGATTTACCTGCTATATGCCAGACATGCAGCACTCGGTTCTACCATGAAGTGAGGACAGATAGCCCTGTTCATGTCATGCTAAGCAGTACTATTCATTTTGGCTGCGTGGAAGGAGCCTCCTACGTCTGAACTGAAATGTAAAATTGATTTGATTTTCCAAAAGCTTGGGTATGAAGGCCACTTGTCTGCTGAATTTTAATTTGCCTTGTCTTGGTGGAACAGTCTGTGCTGCCATATCTTTTCCCTTAGGCTTCCTTGCTATGATGGTTGCCATGTCTGAAAAATTTCTTAAGAAATTTTCCCCAACTCCTCCAGTATTTATTTTTAGATTTCAATGAGAAAAAAACATACCTATCTACAACTCTAGGCAATGACAGCTATTTGGGATCAGAAGCAATGCTGAAATAATCATGCTCACACACTGCAACAATAAATTGCCTTAACCAAATAGCACTTTGAAGCAGTGGAACAAGCCCACCCCAGAACTGCTTTATCAGCTATCCCCTTTTAAGAAGATTAAACTGTTATATTTTTCTGCTGCTTCTTTCATCTTTCCTCTGTGAGTGTCATCCAGGCCTTCAGGCAAGCATAGCTGCTTATCATCATCTGGAGACTTTACGTCAGGAAAAATGAGGGTGAGAGAAAAGAAAATGACAGACATATTTGTTAATGAGCAGTGGGTATATATGAGAAGAGCAAGGTTAAAAAATGGAAGCCAGGGCCAGGGCTGGCTGTCTCAGGCCCCTGGTAAGTGGTTTTCTAACACTGCAGCATCAACTCAGAGCTAGGACACTGCTTGAAAACTTTTGTTGTGCACTGACACGTTGATAGCCACTTCTACAAAGATCCAGATCATTACTGTAATTAGTATCTACTGTTGTTGTGTCTGTAGATGGGACATTAAGGCCAGAATTTGCTATTAATTTACACCAATTATTCCACTCACTTCATGGTTAAGGCGTAATTGTAAGGTAAGCAAAGATGACTGTCTTGGGCAGAACAAAATATGAAAAATAAGGGATATTTCAAAAAACATTTTAGATAAATATTTCCTTTAGTATCTTCTCTACATAATGCATTTCTACTTTCACACGTATGAATAATTTGCCATAAGGTTAAATTTGTTGTTAAAAATAGCACTTATCTGCTTTCATACATTTTAATACATTTTCATTATGTATGAAATTCATGCATCACCTTTTATGTATCGCTGATTTTAATTTTGGTAAAGATAACCTTCAAGTTGATATTTGGGAGGTTTCAGGAATCCTATCAGGGAATGTAACATCCTTTGGTGTTTGCAAAAATGCAAATTGTCGTTGTTTTAAATCAAACATAAATGTATGGATTTCAAACCAAAGGTGGTGTGGGGAAATGAGACAACCTTTTTTAAAAAGGACACAATAATTGTAAAGGTATCTGAGTGCTGCTGGTAATTCTGTAAACTCAGACATTTCTTTTGCTCCCTTCAACAAAGCTATTGAATTCTCAGGAACTGGAAACAGAGATGAATGGAGACACCTGTGTAGTTTGGTTTTAAAGAGAGCATTTCAGAGTCTGTGTTCCCTTAACTGTCCAGTCCTGCCCCAAGCCCATTTCACTTACAGGTGCTGCCACTCAAGCTGTGGAGCTCTCCTGTTGCAGCTTTGTTCAGTAATTCAGAACATGAGTACAGTAGCAAAGCACAGTAAAACCCTTCAAGCCTGAAGTCCTCTGGATGCTGCTGAGTCTGCATGACCACTGCCAGGAAGTGTCTCCCAGAACGTTCCACTTCCTTCCCAGGTTAGCTGCTTTGCTGACGTTTCCAAGCCCTTCCCAGTACACTGAATCTTTTCAAATGAAAGGAACCGGTTGCATTACATGGCAAGCACCTGCTATTTACAAAGGCAGTAACAAAATTTCTGGAGCCTTTCTTTCTTGCAGGCTGTTTCTGTACCTTGGTTACAAGTGCACAATCAGAATCCTGGGCAATTACGTGTTTTAACAGGCAGAGTCTCAGATGTGAAGCCAAGTTCATACTTTCTATTTTAGATGTACAGAACTGTTGAGTTTTAGGACAACAGCTCTTTGGTGACAATGTTGTAGGAAAATGAGGAATAAAGCAAGAAAAGAGTCTTAGAAAAGACCCTTTCACTAAAATAATTGTTTCTAAGAGCACACAGTTGCAATATGTTTGAAGAATAACCCAAATCCAGAGCAGCATGGAACTCACCCATCTGCCACAGATCTCCCTTTACCTTCTACTTGTATATATAATCTCTTATTTTTGATGGTTTTTTCTGAGAAATAATTTATCTTTTTAAAGATATGTATGGTTTTTTAGCTTTGTACATGTGTTTGGGTGAAGATCTTGGAACTGGCAATTTACCAACAGGAAATCAATTGACAGAGGAATTATTAGTGACTGTGTACCAGATACATTTAAAGTCTTCATTTGTATTCTCGCATGTATTGTGGATATTCAGACTTGTAGAAATTTCAGCTCAGTGATCTGCCTGGAGATCTAACTGATTTCAGCAAACAGTAAAAAGAGCTCCCCAAAACTTTCTGCTTTTTTTACAACTGAGCAACCACCCATGCATTTCTTCCATGAGTAACTAACTAGTTCACTTGTGAAGGAAAGATTTCTGAAGCCATGTGGAATAGTGGCTTATAGTGACTTTACTGCTGTAACAATAAACCTGACTTCAGAATATTCCTCACTTTTTCTAAAGCTTGCTTTCATTCTGCCTTTTGATCCTTTGTTTAAATCATTGCTTTTGAAAAGCTGGAAGACATGTTGTAACATCCTCTGTTATTTGCCAAGCCCAGGTTATGCCTACCATGCAAAGTGTCTAAAATGTGCTGCCATTTCCACTAAGACTTAGAAATGTCTGCTTTGAAATTAATTTTTAATCTTCCAGTGGTGCAAACTTCCTAGAGGGTTTGCTCATTTATTAATGCCCTTTGTGATTGATGTAGGAGTTGCTGGTGTCTAAGGCAGGGAAATGCAATGCACTACTAATTATTACTAATTATTTGTCTTATGTTGCATAATAAACAGCTATTCATTTGCCAGAGCAACTTATGCCCTTCTTCATTAATAACTTAAATGTGAACAACTCTATATAAAGTAACTTCAAAAAGAAAATATGTCAATTTTTTTTTTCCCTTGAACTTTTCCAATCTAGCAATTAACCACATATTGCACTTACTGACATTCACGGAAAACTCTATATTTTACATGTGTGTAAGGCAGAAGAGGGGAGACAGGCAAACAATGAATTTTTCTAGTTTTAACAATAGCCTTTTTCTACACAATCCATGGTCCGTGATGGACCTCAAACTTTCTGTTAATCTTTGATTTCTCTTCAGATGACAGCGTGGTGGCTGTGTGTCCATGTACAAGTGACCTCTGCTGCAGGGAAGGCAGCTTGTCAGACATCTGTAATTGCTGACCAGTTTGCCCTCTGTTGTTCTCATAAAGCAATCTGGGGCTGCAATAACTACCTTCTGAACTCACAGAATGAGAACATAAAAGTTTTGAAAATAATCTTAACTCTGTGCTACTGCACATTCACCTGATGATTAGGACATACATAATCAGATAATGCCTACTAGCAGAATATATTGAGTTGAATAATATTATGGATTTGTGTTTAATGGGAGAATGCAAAATTAGTACATATCCTGGGGTATACTGAAATGACTGGATATTTTTCATTAAAAGCAGTTACAAAGACGTTATTGATCATAATTCTTTTGTTTTGAAAAATGAGTATAATTATATCTTCTTGCTGTGTAAAGTTTTTATCCCTGTCTTGTAAAATTAGTGATAACACAAATGAAAGAAATCCACAAAAATGGTGAGACCTTTTGCTGTGGAAGATTAGAGAAGGCAGTGGTGAGATTGAGGGCAAAGAGGACAGAGCATCACTTATAGGGAAATTTGTTTTTCCTTCAGAGAACTCCTTAACTGGACTGCTCATGAATTTTTCTTGAGTTCCTGAAGGTTGTTACCTGTAGGAACACCTAACCTATACTACCTAGGATTGCTTCTCTCCAAATGTCTTTACAATAGTTCATTCTGAGGAGAAATTGGTGGGGTTTTTTATATAATATCCTGGACACTAAAGTTATCTCTGAACTTCTCTGTATACAATTCCCCATTTTTTAATACTATTTTTTCTAAACCTGTCATTATGTTTGATGAGGATTTTAAAGCATTTTTTCCTTGACACATCCATTTCCATCCTTTATTTTTATATTTTCAAAAGACCAAATCACCTCGATTGAATAACATGATAATATATAATAATATGAATATATAACATGAATATAACATAATAAATGTGAATATAAAAGATATCAAAATTGTGTCCCATTGAACTGGGGTTTACAGGGTTTTTTTAAGAAACATCTGATGTAGTTATTGCTAGAACACAAGACACCATTACTCTGTAACCAAAAATGTAGGGCTTAACAAGCTCTGGAAACCTCCTTATGACATATATTAGTATGCCTGATATCATCATACAATGTGATGTCATGGTATGTCTATGATACCATGTTGCATGTGTATGCTACCACGGAATCATATGGATTATTATATGGCTAGGACAGCATGCTAACAATAGCAGGATCTCATCAGGCCCCATGGAGAAGCAGTATCATCTGTCGATTCAGGAATACTAAATGACTCCAAGGCCCTCTTAGGTCAGGAACAATTTAAAGCAATTCGCTGAGTTTGCAGGATATTTGGAAATTTGCAAGTGACACGCAATTCAAAGGAATCCGAATAAACCCTGTGGCATTTCTATTAAAGCTGTGACTAAGGCCAACACTCCAACACTTTCAAAAGCAAAAAGCAGTTTCTGAAGTTTAATTTTGGGTGTCTGATATTGAAAGGGCCTTATTTTAATAAAGAATTGCAAACCAAATGCCCCAAACTCAAATCTTTTCAAACTGTGCATTTAAAAGCACAGGTTTTTTCCCCACTTGTTCCAGCCTGCAGAATCAGAAGATATTGCTCTTTAAGGACTTTCACAGGAGAGCAAAAAATCAGTCTTTCCTGATTCAACTCAAATTAAATTAAGAAACTGTTATTTCATCACTGTATCCTCACCAGCAATTAAGCCTTTTTTTCCTCTTCAGGATTCTTTGTCTCCTGGCCAGGTGCAGTCTGGTTGGGTCTGGTAGGAACTGGAGGTGATGTGAATTCTTTATGGCTTTACAGTGGGCTGGGTATACCTCACTCTTCCCAGGACAGGCCCTAGACCTCGAATGACAGTGGCTGGAATTAGTGTTTCCCACCAAAAGAAAACAAGCGATTAGGCTCCAGGGACAGGGTTCTGAAGGGTACCTTTCCTGCTCTCTTGGACCAGAGAGATGGAGAACAGTGAGTCGTATGTCCAGAACATCACATTTTTAAAGGACAAACCATGGTACCAAAGGGTACACTTTCCTTGTGTGTGGGGCAACATACCTATGGGCAATAAGGGAGAGGGAAGCTGGGTTATCTACAGCGGAGGTGGGTGCTGTTTGCAGGAACATGGACTGTCTCCAACAGCTCTCCGAGGCGCCTCTCCCCTAGATGGCTACGTCGGTGTGTGGAGAGAAGCAGGGGCAATGCTAGAAGCCTGGCCCTCCTGTCTGCCATGTCCTCACAAGTGGTGTGAGGAAACAGGGACAAACCAAAACCTCTGCCTTTGGGCAGTCTTGTCCTTATTTAACCATGAAAGCTTGGTCTCGTTCGTCTGTTCTGGAGCTCTCCCTGTTCTTCCTGAAAGAGACAGGACTAAGCAGGAGCCTGGTGCCCTCATGACAGTTGACCAGGCTGCTACGGGGCTGACGGCCAGGCTGCAGTGGTGGTGATGGTGAGGCTGGCCTGGGGGGGATATCCTAGGCAGCTTAGAGGGTGATGGCTAAGGCGTTGTGAGGCTGCCAGCTGCTGCCGTGAGGATGGTGGTGGGGTTGCTGCCTCGACTGTCGCGGGGCTGACGGCTGCTGCCATGGGATGGTGTCAGGGATGCTGTGGAGGGTGCTATGGATGCTGCCTGGGCTGTCGTGGAGCTGACGGTGAAGCCGGTGTTGTTCTGACAGCCGGGCGGGCAGCCGCGCAGCTGCCGGCTCGGCTGCTCCTGGGGCGAAGCCTGCGCCTCTGTGGGGCTGACAGCGAGGGGAGCACCGACGAGCTGAGCGACCGCACTTCAGGCCGGAGTTGCTGGGGGGCCGGGCGGGGACACTGAGCCGGCCCCTCCACCGCCACCTGCCCCGCGACCCCCGCGGCCCCGCCCCGGTCCCAGGGGCGGCGGCGGGGGTGTCGCTACCGAGGGCGCGCGGGCGGAGGAGGAGGAGGAGGAGGAGGCGGGAGGAGTAAGGCGGCGGCAGCAGCAGCTCTCGGGAGGAGCCTGTCCACCGTGAGACAGCACATTCAGCCGGCGGCGGCGGTCCTGCCGCAGCGGCGGGCGGGACGGCACGGCACAGCTCGGCTCGGCTCGTCACGGCTCTGCTCAGCACGGCTCTGCTCAGCACGGCTCGGCACAGCTCGGCTCGGCTCGGCAGGGCGCAGCTACTGGCAGCAGCCCCTCAGGCAGCGGGGCATCCCTCTGCTCTCCCGGCGGCGAGCGCTCGGTGAGAGCTGCAAGGCGCCGGGAGCCGCTCCGCATCTCCCGGGCGCCGGCGGAGGTGAGGCACCCGCGGGGGCGGCGGGGCCGGGACGCGGCGGGGCCGCGGCGGAGCGGGGAGCGGCGGCTGCCCTTGGGGCCCGGCGCTGGCGGCGGAGGAGCGGGGCGGGAGTCACTCCGCGGGATGCGCAGCGGCCGCGGAGCCTGGTGCGGCCGCCGGAGGCGCTCCCCGGGTAGGCGGGCCGGCTGGGCGAGCGAGCATCCCGGCTGGGCGAGCGGGCATCCCCGGCTGCCCGCGGGAGCCGGCCGGCCCTCGCCGCGGGTGGGCTCTGGCGGCCCGGCGGCTCGTCTGCGGGAGGGCTGCGGTGAGAGAGCCGCGCCGGCCTCGGCACCTGCTCCGGTCCCTGGGGCGCATCTCGGCCCCGGCCGCGAGTGGCGGCCGCGAGTGGCTCCCGGCTGGTGCCTGAGCGCTGAACAGCTTAAAGCAAAAGGGGGTGGTAAAAGTTTTTCATCTATAATTCTTCACACAGGTGGAGCGGTAGTGGGTATACTCAAGTCCAAGACGACATAGGACAGTAAATAGATCTTTTCCCCTTCCTAAGGTTTTCTCACCTAAAAGGGTGAGAGAAGGAGGGAGTCAGCCACTGGTAGTCCACTGAAATAGATTTTCAAAAGGATGTTATTACAGTTACATCATCCCAGGAGTCCCCCATGGTTGGCAGAGAACATAAGGCCCCAGATTTCCTAGACAAAGCCCCTGTTTTAAAGACTGGAACTAAGTTTGTTTTTCTGTCAATATTGCCATTGACAGAAAGTACAGATTTGAGCTATAAATGTGTATAACATAAGGCTTCTCAACAGATCAAGCAGTCTAACCTGCTGATATAGAGGGGATGAGATGGAAGGACCTGACATGAAGTTGGCATGTGGAAGTCGCTTCTGAATGAGGACTTTAATTTACATTGGAAATTGCGCTAAATATCATGAAGCACGGAACTGCAAAAACCTATTTCAGAATGGAAATCCCAAGTCCCAGGACTGCCTGTCTCCTGATAGATGGTGTTATCAGAGCAATTAGGGAATTTAATTTCTGTTACTACCAATGTGTTTTGTCAAAGTGCCTCATTTGTTCTTGCTAATTTAATGGGGGAAAGTTACATTCTGATTCTTTTAAGCTCTTTCTTTTTGGTTTTTATTTTCATTTGAGATGGCATTTCTAGTAACATTTTCCACAGTTAGTGAAGGCAGATAAAATTCCATTTATAATTTCTCTGCAGCATTTTTCTGCAAGAATGGGTTTCTTCAACACAAACCTTGGGGCTGCATCCAGATCTTCTCCCCGTGGGAATGCTCACTCTGATAACCATCCTCTGCTTTGTTTTCTTTTCCCAAAATCATCCATTTGTAGTCCATAAAAATACAAAATGTGTTGCCCCTTCTCTACCTTCTTTATGAATAGACTGTTTTGAAGGTTGGGACTTGCCATCATCTTCCTTGATAAGGGAGACTTCTGAGGGCCAGGTATGTGGAGATCCAAAAGATTTTTTAGAGTTGGATTGGCTGGATTTCTCTGAGCTCTAAGCACCTCTGCCTCAAATTAGTCTACCACAAAAATGCACTAACTGTAGTGCTGCTGTATCCACAGTTTAAGGGGAGGAATCTTTAAAAGAGTAGCAATAAACCACACCCATCACATGCAGTAATTATTGGAAGTTTGGAAATGTGGCTACTCAAAGAATAGTCAGGGAAATATTCTTTTGTACCCCGAAGATCTTAAATTAAGAAGCTGACCTTTCAGCTCTTTCTATAGAAGGAAGGGGAGTGAGCTGCCTCCTTTGTGATGCCCTTCAGTGGCTATTTTTTTCATGATTGAAATGCATTTGTTTTCCAGTGTATTTTCCCAACTTCAGGTTTCTGGTTCCTGTTATGCCTCCCGTAGATAAAAGCTTTGCTTTAGCAGCTGTCTTCAGTGTAGGTACTCTAAATGATGCAGCAAGAACTTACCTGCCTTATTTTCAAATAAATTAACGGATCAAGTCTCTTGGTCTTCTTTACTTTTGTAAGACAGGTTTCAAGAAGCATTCCTTGATGCCATCTATTTTCCTGCCTGCAAGAAGAGAGAGGAGGAATACCAGGTAGAGCTGCTAGCAATGGGTTGTGTTAGAGGTCCCACCATTGCAGGATACTGGACAATGATGTGTAATGGGCTAGAAGGGAAAACGATAAGGGATTGAAAGAGAAAAAACATGAGGGTATAGAAAGGCAGTGTTGTTTTTAGAAGCTTCACTTAACTCCTGCTAATGATTCAGGTAATCGTGGTATCTTTCAGCTCTTCCAACTTAACTTCTCACAGAGCTTTTAAACATATTCATGGTCACTCTCTAGGACTGCTCAGGCTTCCTAACCAGGGCTATGCCTCCAGTGCTCTGTTGAGCTCCTTTGGCTTGGTTTGACCCAGCAGCAGAAGCAGTAATTAGGAATCTTTCAGAGTTACCAATACCTAGTGCCAAAAGGAGTTGCTGCTTGGAGGTGGTGGTGGGATGTTAACAGAATGATCCTCCTTGTGCTATCCATGGGCTTTAATTTTCAGAGAAGTTGGAGGGAAGTAACACTGCAGTTCTCACTGAGGCACACAGGGCGATTCATACCTGCAGAGATACGGTCTCAGGCTTTCTGCAGCCATACTCATTCTTAGTGCAGTACTCATCTGGTACTCTGTGATTTTTATTTTAAAAACCTTAGATGAAACATAATGACTTTAGATGTAGTCTGTGTTTAAAAGGGACATTTTCCAGCTGAACTACTGATGGAATATGCTGGCAAAGTGGCCTCAGTACAGATGCAACTTGTGTTAGTAAAACTGTGCTTTTGCCAGTGCAGCTTATTTCTGTTCATTAGAGGAATGGAAATCCTGCAGGTGAGCACACATTCATGTGTCCATATGGGGGCTTCCTTTCCAAATGAGGGCTCAGATGGTCTTCCCCTCAGCTGTTTGTAAGCAGGCAGAAATGGTAATGCAGGAATGATACTGCTTAACAAAGAGACCCTGACTCAGTCTACATCTCAGATCGATGCAGTATGTCCCTTTTGCTACCTGGTGATAATCCATCTAAAACTCTGCTAGCTCTTTTTTGTGAGAGATGACATTGGGAGCTGTTGTTTGCTTGGCCATTTGCAAGCACTCAAAATAAGGCAGTATACATGAGCTTGCTCCCCCAATACTGTTCATTTTATGTGGCATCATCTTGCCAACTTTTCTGGGAAAATGGCTACTTCCAGGCAGATGGGAGGAGCTGCAGGAAGCTGTGAAGCAGACTAATGTGTGAGCCACTAGGTCTTACAGTGATCATCTGTGACAGGTGATGTACCAGCTCCTCCTGAGCTTAAAACTATACCCCTTCCTTTTTTACTGAGCTTCTTCAGCACCTTTTGTTGTACCTTTTGAGGCAAAAGCATTCTGATGAGTGTCTGGGAGTGCAGTGCAGCATGGGGAAGGCATGGAGCAGGAGTAACAGTTTCTTGAAGCTTTTTGTGGGCAGCACACTGTAACTCCATGCTCAAGTTTAAGGACAGAGGTCTTAGCCCTATCAGTGCTGACAGTAATAGGAGTTTTTCTCTGACTTCTCTGGTGGTGAACCTAGCCTCTAGAGTGATGGCAGAAGCCAGCTGTCATCACTGTTTGAAAGCCACGATACTTCTCCAAACGCTATTGAAGGAAATGAGTTTTGCACTGACTTAACAGAGTTTGTATGAGTCCCTGTCTGACTGCTGCATTGACTGGTGTGCAGATATTTGTGTTACCTGATGAATAATAGCTGCCTAGATGTCTCCTGTGATTCTTGGGTCTTAAGAGTAAAAGTCCATGTTTTATATTTAATACTTCTCCCATGCATGTGAATCAGCTTACCTGATCTGGAGAGACAAGTTAGATCAACCTGAGGAACAGACCTCCTGGGAGCCCTTCTGGAGCAGTGCAGATCTACCCTGTGGGTTCCCCAGGTGCTGGCTGACTGTCCCTGCTTGGCCCTAGAGTAATTCATGAATAATTTGATAAAAGGAGAAGGCCCATTTATTGCTGCTCTGCAGAAAACAATTACAGAGGGAATCTTTTCAAGACATAACATTTTGTTTACAGTGGTATCTTTTCTTCACATTTCCTTTCCCTCTTGCTATTGTTCTTTGAGGCTTACTTACCCTTTTCTCTTTTCCTCAATAGTTTTAACATCACATTCCCTGCTCACTGGCTTTCCCTTCTCCTCCCCTTTGTTTTCTCTCCCTAGCAGAGAAATTATATTAGTTCCTTGTTTTCTCCTTCCATCTATGATGTGGTACAAATAATTCCAAATCCTGATCCTCAGTTACTAATTTTTCACTTCAGCCCAGCAGAAAGATGCAGTGTGTTTTGTGTTCAAACAATGGGGAGTTATAGCAAGGCAAAGACACAAAACTGCCTAGTACGATTAAATATAACAGAGTATTTATTTCTTATCAATTTATATCACTTTATATCAAGCCTTCCTTGATTCTAATATTTTCAGGCTGAATTTGACAGAAAAAGCTATGGTATGTTAGTACTGTAACTATGCTGTATTAGTATTGAAAGTTAGTCACTATAGGTCTTAGACCACATGCAGGGAAAATATGGATTTCCCTTGCCTTAAACTATTCAGCCCTTCCGTTTTGTATCCATTAACAGAGATCTTAGCTTTTAAAGGGCATGGACAGCTGTATTAAATCCCTACTATTCAAGGCATGCCCTTGTTTCATGTTTTGCACATTAGGCCACCACTGTTAGGATCAGAGTGGTTACCAGGTCACTTGGTAATTGGGGCAAAGACATTTCGAATTATTGCTATTGTATATTTCCAGAAATTAAAATATTTAATAAAACAGGGTTACAGGAAAAAAACCCAAACCAACCCAGACTGTTTCTAATGTTTTCTTATATTTGAACCTGTCATTCCCGGTTTAAGGACTGTTCCACTGACACTGAGCTTTTAAAAGAATTTCTTCTCAGATTCTCACAGCACAAAGTTGGAGGACTGTCTAAACTCATGTGACTTGTTTCATAATACATGTTTATCTTCTCTTTAAGTAATATAAAAGATTTGCCGTTTTTGTTAATCTCACTATTCAAAGTCATATGACATTGTTGTTTCTTTCATCAGTTTGTTTCTAGTTACATGTTGAGCAATTGCTGAACCAGAAGGTGGTTTGTATCATAATTCTGAAGTATTTCAGATCTTAGCTCGCCCTTAAATGAATTAATTCTTTGTCCGTTTTAGCTGTAATTGCTCACAGAGCTTTGTCACACGCTTATACCACTTTGTTACAGACTATCCACTTCTTCATTGCCTAGGAACAC